>NC_088791.1:11902997-13152997 GCF_011386835.1 Chrysemys picta bellii | reverse complement strand
ATCATCCTTTGCATTTATATAGGAAGAACAGAGCTTTCAACCCAAGGATCTTAACATGCTTAAGAATGAATTCATCCTCTACACCTGTCATACTGGTAAACATCCCTGTTTTAGAGATAAGGAAACTGAGGCACAATGAGACTAAGTGACTTGGGCAGAGTCACCCAGGAAGTCAGTGTCAGACCAAGTAGTCTTGTCTCCTCACTTCCAGTTCAGTACTTAAATCTCAAGACCTGTCCTTCTGCATTGTGAGAGTTTTCAAATCCAATTTATAATAATGCAGCTTGCTGTTGACGTCAGCCACTCATTAAGATAAACTGCACTACTTTTTTTTTTCTTTACACATTTTCTGAGGTTGCTATCAACCCCTGTCAAGATTAAGTTTTAAGTATACTTAAACTGTCAAGAACACCAGCTCCATGCTCTGAATCTGAAAAGAGATATGAACTATTAGCATCTCCGAACAGATGCCAGGGCACTAAAGTATCTGTAGACTTCTGTTTTATGGCTTGCAATACTACTATTTCAAAACAAAAATCTTGAATCATCTACTACCACTATGCTGCTAATTGTACTAAACAGAATACTAAATTCAGTAGTAATTAAAGAAATTAAACTTCTTATTAAGAAGAAAACATCTGCAAATCAATACGGGTTTTGAACAATTTTTATTGTTTCAGAAGACAAATGCTTTATTAAAAGGACAATAAATGTCTAACATATGCAAGAGATTTGTAGTAAATCTTCAATACTGAGCCTTTCTGGTACAAAAAAATTTCACTCTCTTCAAACACTCCCTTGGGTAATCTTATAAACAGTAAGAACAACATTTAAAAAAAAACAGACACAAAAATATATCAGTTATGTACATAGCATGTAACTTCCATAATCTTAGCATTAACCACCACTAGCCATCACTAGCATCCATCACTGGAATGCTGAACCCTTAAACCTGAACTCTTAAATAAAACAGACTAAGATTTAAATAATTTTAAAAGTAGAGCTCTCAAAACTGCTGTACAAACTGAGACTATAACTTGAAACCTTAAAAAGGGAGTTTACTTGAGCAATGAGAACTAGCAAAGGCCAAATCTGGGGAATACAAGAGCTCAGGCAAGAGCACGAATCTTGTTTTACCCATAGCCTCCTGTGCTATCTTTAGGATTGGTTCCTGCAAACCTCACACAGCTCCACTCTGAATGCATGAGCAGGCCCAAAGGAAGTTTTGTGGCCACCGCACTATTAAAACATTTTTAAAGAAGCATTTCTTAACTGCCTGCATACCTACAGCGGTGGCTTTTTAAATCACAATATGCAAAACTATTCAAGTTGCATCATACATCTGGGTACAATGAAACACAAAGGCAGTCTAAATAGCTGTGAACAGCTACAACAAAAACAAGCTACAAGTTATATAATAAAAAGAAGAACAGGAGGACTTGTGGCACCTTAGAGACTAACAAATTTATTAGAGCATAAGCTTTCGTGGACTATAGCCCACTTCTTCGGATGCATAGTCCACGAAAGCTTATGCTCTAATAAATTTGTTAGTCTCTAAGGTGCCACAAGTCCTCCTGTTCTTCTTTTTGCGGCTACAGACTAACACGGCTGCTACTCTGAAACCTTAAGTTATATAATGTTTAATGAAGTTGAAAGGAAGAGCAAAAGCCCTCTCAGTACCTTAATCTGACCAGCATAAAGTCAAGCATTCAGTAGGGAGGGGGAAATGTGCTATTTCCTGGGGCAGTCAAACAAAAAACGCAGACCATATTCCTGGTTACATGTCCATCATACTAATCTTTAGATTGGTACTAAACTCCTTGATTTTGAAACCAGCTCTCAGTGAAAAAAAATCGGTGTCTTGCTATATGAAGCACCCACAGACTATGTAAACAAACTGCAAAACAACAAAAATATTTACTGTAAACGTTGCCTTAAAATACTGGAATGAACTGGTTAACATAGATATGCACCATGGCCCTCTACTGAACAGCATCAGAGGGGCTTATTTTTGCACCATTGACCCTATATACCAAGAGCTGATGGATATTCTGCTTAGTTCAAATGGTGGAGTCTATACTTTTAGACTTCACAACATCTCATGGCAATGAGTTCTACAGGTTGTCTGTATGTTGTGTGAAGAATACTTTCTTATGTTTGTTTTAAACCTGCTGCCTATTAATCTTATCAGGTGACCCCTGGTTCTTGTGTTATGTCAAAGGGTAAATTACATTTCAGTACTCACTTTCTCCACACCATTCATGATTTTATAGACCTCTATCATATCCACCCCTTAGTTGTCTCTTTTCTAGGATGACCAGTCCTAGTCTTTTAAATCTCATCTCATATGGAAGCTGTTCCATACCCCTAATCATTTTTGTTGCCATCCTCTGCACCTTTTCCGATTCTAATATATCTTTTTTGAGATGAGGTCACCAGAACTGCACACAGTATTCAAGGTGGATTTATATAGTGGCATTATGGTATTTTCAGTCTTCTTATCTATCCTTTCCTAACAGTTCCTAACTTTGTTAGTTTTTTTGACTGCCACTGCACATTGAGCAGATGTTTTCAGAGAATTATCTACAATGATTCCAAGATCTCTTTCTTGAGTAGTAACAGCTAATTTGGACCTATCATTTTGTATGTACAGTTGCGTGTTACTTCACGCTTATCAACATTGAATTTTATCTGCCATTTTGTCGTCCACTCACTCAGGTTTGTGAAATCCCTTTGTAACTCTTCGCAGTCTCTTTGGCCTAGTCTTCACTTACCGGCTGGTCCGGAGGCACGCCATCGATGTTCTGGGATCGGTTTATCGCGTCTGGTTAAGACGCGATAAATCGATCCCGGAAGTGCTCACAGTCGGCGCCGGTACTCCAGCTCGCCGAGAGGAGTACGCGGCGTCGACGGGGGGAGACTTCCGGCCGCGTCTGGACCGCGGTAAGTCCGGACTAAGGTACGTTATTAACGTAGCTGAATTTGCGTACCTTAGTCCAAAGTCCGGACTAAGTGGGGACCAGCCCTTTGTATCATGTGCAAACTTTGCCACTTCACTGTTTATCCCCTTTTCCAGATTATTTATGAATATGTTGAACAGCACTGGTCCCAGTAGAGATCCTGGGTCCTGGTGGACCCAGCTATTTACCTCTCTCCATTGTGAAAACTGACCATTTATTCCTACTCATTGTTTCCCATCTTTTACCCAGCAATTGATCTTTGAGAAAACCTCTAGCTTATCCCACGACACCTTACTTTGCTTAAGAGCTTTTGGTATGGGGCCTTATCAAAGGCTTCCTGAAAATCCAAGTACACTATAACGACTGGATCACCCACATCCACATGCTTCACAACTCCCTCAAAGATCTCTAATAGATGGATGAGTCATGGTTTCCCTTTACAAAAGTTATGTTAACTCTTCTCTAACATACTGTGATCATTTGTGTGTCTGATAATTCTGTTCTTTCCTATAGTTTCAACCAATTTGCCTGGTACTGAATTTAGGCTCATCGGCCTATAATGGCTAGGATCGCCTCTGGAGCCTTTTTAAAAAATCAGCATTACATTAGCTATCCTCCAGCCATCTCGTACAGAGGTTGATTTAAATGATAGATCACATCCCACAGTTAGTAGTTCTGCAATTTCATATTGGAGTTCCTTCAGAACTCTTGGTTGAATACCATCTGGTCCTGGTGACTTATTAGTGTTTAATTTAGTAATCTGTTCCAAAACCACCTTTACTGACATCTCAATCTGGGACAGTTCCTCAGATTTGTAACCTAAAAAGAATGGCTCAGGTGTAGGAATTTCCCTCACATTCTCTGCAGCGAAGACTGACTGATGCAAAGAATTCAGTTAGCATCTCTTCAACGGTCTTGTTTTACTTGAGTTCTCCTTTAGCACTTGGATCATTCAGTGGCCCCACTGATTCTTTGGCAGCCTTCCCACTTCTGATGTAATAATTATTCCTGTTAGGTTCTGTGCCTTTTGCTAGTTGCTCTTCAAACTCTTTTTATCCTGCCTTCTTATACTTTTACCCTTGACTTGCCAGAGTTTATGTTCTTTTCTATTTTTCTCAGTAGGATTTGACTTCCAATTTTTAAAGGTGGCCTTTTTGCCTCTAACCACCTCTTTTACTCTGCTGTTAGCCATGTGGCACTGTTTTGATCCTCTTACTGTTTTTTTTTATTTGGGGTCTGCACTTAGTTTGAGCCTCTATTATGGTGTGGTTAAGCAGTTTCCATGCAGCTTGCAGGCATTTCACTCTTGTGATTGTTCCTTTTAACTCCTGTTTAACTAGCTTCCTCATTTTTGTGTAGTTCTCCTTTTTGAAGTTAAATGCTACTGTGATGTGTTTCTTTGGTATTTCCCCCCCTACAAGGATATTAAATTTAATTACTTTATGGTTGCTATTACTGTGTGATTCAGCTATATTCACCTCTTGGATCAGATCTTGTGTTCCACTAAGGATTAAATAAAAAGTTGCCTCTTCTCTTGTGGGTTTTCCAGGACTAGCTGCTCCAAAAAGGGGTCATTAATAGTGTCTAGAAATTTTATCTCTGCATCCTCTCCTGAGGTGACATTTACCCAGTCAATATGGGAATAGTTGAGATTCCCCATTATTATTGGGTTTTCTGTTTTTTTTGTAGCGTAATTTCCCTGAGACTTCACAATCATTGTCACCATCCTAGTTAGGTGGTTGGTAGTATACTCCTACTTCTATACTTTTATTATTCAAGCATGAAATTTCTATCCACAGTGATCTATGGCACAGTTTAATTCATTTAATATTTTTACTATATGGTTGCAAGTGGCCATAGCGTGCAGCACAATGACAAGAGGGAAATCTTTGGTGGTCACAGATTTATTTCTTTACCCCTTGGGTTTAGCTCATGTCAGGTACCACTAACAGATACTTCTTCTAATTCCCCATCTGCGTCTACTTTGGAGTGGTAGTAATGGTGAGGTGAGTTGCTAGGAAAATTTATGCTGTCATCTATCTTTGACTGGATGCTTTCTGCCTAGGGGTATGTCTAAACTACAGAGTTAACTTGGGTGACTGGCACCTGGGTCCGAGCATTCAGGTTAGTTTAGCTCAAGCGTGAGCAGCTAAACTGCAAAGCCCTACCCAATTTACTATCCTCACTGGGTGCTGCACTCACTGTTGCTAAGACTTCTGGGAGCACATCCCATGGTTCTTTGTGAAGCAGTAAGGTGAGCCACTATGATTCTTTCCCAGTGAATTGTGGAAGAACTTGTCTGTCCTTCTGAGCATAGGGGGGAATTGTGGGAAGGCACTGAAGGAGGACTGTCAGCACTACAGTGGTTTAGCCTGCATCTTCACTGCAAAGTGAATACGTTACAAGACCAAGTGGAAGCCTTGCTCAGCCTATTCTTGCCTGAGAATCCGGTTTCTTCTTCACAATGCATGCAGCCTAGCCCTGCAATAGGAACCCCCCCCCCCTTTTTTTTTTGCGCTCTTTCCTGGATTTGTCTTTGTTGACAATAAGATAACAAATTTCAGAGTATGCATCCGAAGAAGTGGGCTGTAGTCCACGAAAGCTTATGCTCTAATAAATTTGTTAGTCTCTAAGGTGCCACAAGTACTCCTGTTCTTCTTTTTAAGATAACAAAGAGGAAACTGCAACTCTCTCCTTTAGAGGCAGAAAGATACATGTGCATATATAGGGATGAGTGGGGGCGGACAGAAAGCAAGTGGCAGAGAGCATCTGTGAGAGGGGCCTAGGATATTGTACAAAAGTGCTCAGCCATGATACGCTCTAGTGCCTGTCAGTTTGGCAAGGAGGAGCAACCCGCAACCCACCAGCCACAAGCTGATGTCCTGAGGTTGTACTAAGTTCAACACTGTATGTTACCTTCTGTTCTAAAATAAAGCATACATTTATTGATCAAATATGAATTATGTAGCAGCAAAAGGTTTTCATAGCTGTATTCTATACATATACTGTACTACCATGTAACACTGCTGTAGTCGAGTTAAAGCTGATATTCCATTTATACTGGCAATTTTCCACTAACAACAAAGTCAAGTCCAGTAGATGCAACATTTTCAAAATGCATGTAAACTATTTAGATGAATTCTTTTTATTGACAATCCCAGGGGAATGGAGAGAAAATGATTTGTTTTACCCTCAGAGCTCAAAGCTCTCTTGGGAGGTAATTCAATTGAAATTTCACATTCAGTCTAGCCAGGCAGTGATAAACAGATGCTTAAATTAGCTACATTACACCATAAGCAAATATCTTAAGAGGGGAAAAAAGTTCCCAATAAACAATACAGGGGGGATGGGGAAGCTTCCTGATATTTTTAGACAAAATGTTTTTCATACCTCTTTCAACACTCTACTGCAGCTAACACTCCATTAGGTACAGAAACATCCAATAAACCATGCAGAGTATATATGCACACCTACAAACATACACACTTCTGGCATTTCACTAAACTACCTGATAAAGATTTAACGGGACACAGTCAACTTAAAATCTAGTAACTTTCAAAAAAGTGTAGAAAAATGTCTACACATTTTCTACTCAATGACATCAGAAATTTAATTTCTAATACTACTTTTGCTTCTGAGACTGTCTACATACACTGGAGGTTTACATTTTTTCAAATGGGTTTCCTTGCCCCTGTAGCTGTCTGAGGGCTGGACTACACTACAGCCAGGATCGACAATCCGAGATCGATCCACCAGTGGTTGATTTAGCGGGTCTACCGAAGACCCGCCAAATCGACAGCAGATCGCTCTCCAGTCAACCCCCGTACTCTACCCCCAATGAGAAGAGTAAGGTAAGTCAATGGGAGAGTTTCTCGCATCGAACCCCCGCAGTAACTCGACCTAAGGTACGTCAACTCCAGCTACGTTATTCACATAGCTGGAGTTGGATAGTGTAGGCCGACTTACCGTGGTCGGGTAGACATAGCCTGACACACCATACAAACAGGGGAACAGTAAAAATGACTGTATCAGTGCTGTTATGCATCTTATGTCACCCTTGTATACTTGGCAGTCCAACACCTCCCTGTTCCTGCCAGAATGTAATACATCCAAACAGGGCTGCATACCTATACCTATCTCATAGAACTGGAAGGGACCCTGAAAGGTCATCGAGTCCAGCCCCCTGCCTTCACTAGCAGGACCAAGTACTGATTTTTGCCCCAGATCCCTAAGTGGCCCCCTCAAGGATTGAACTCACAACCCTGGGTTTAGCAGGCCAATGCTCAAACAACTGAGCTACCCCCCCAACTGAGCTCCTGTAGAAGGATTCTTCTACAGTACCACTTACACCAAACTCAGCCACAGAGAGTTATGGTACTTGCCTTGCAGGTTGTCAGGTGGCCTTTTTGCCTCCCCACTGCTGAATTTCTGACAGATGAGAAACCAGCAAGAGTGGGGCAGAAGCTAGACATGGTGGGAAGAAAGCACTTGCTCCAATACCCCAGACACACTATCCAACCCAACTGCTCATACAGCTGCCCCAGCTACCTCTCCCATCCCTCCCTAGAATTCCCTTAATATTTGTTTGGAGGGGCCCTCCATCTGCTTCTGTGGAGTATTAAAGAAGGGGATACAGTTATATCAAACTCTCAACCAAACTTGCTCCCACTGGCCAAGAAACTGAGGGAGGAATCAGAAACGGCAGGGTACACCAACTGAAAAACTGTATTAAAAGCAAAACACAGGAAAACTGAAAAGCAGAGAAATGGTCCTCTTGTACTTTTGTTTATTTTAAAGTTGACTATCATTTTAACAAGCCAATAGATATTCTGTCAGACTGCTGGCCCCTGCAGATCTCCACCACAGAAGTCAAAACAAGCATGCAACTGCTACAATGGGGAACAGCACAAAGTACCACATAGCATCTACAATTACAAATAAATTGGGCGCCAATTACTAAGCTCAATACAGGAATAATTGGATGAAATTCTCTTGCCTGTGTTTTACAAGAGGTCAGATTAGATGATCTCATCGTCTCTTTTGGCCCTAAAAAACTATGAATCATCTTGAGGTTCAGTACAGCTTGAACTCTTATACAAAGTAGCAATAAAACCCATATTGAATAGCTGACTGGTGGAGAATGACTAAGGGCTTGTCTACACTTACTGTGGATTGAGGCTATGGCGATCGATCCACTTGGAGTCAATTTAACAGGTCTAGTGAAGACCCACTAAATGAACCACCAATCGCTCGCTTGTCGACTCCAGTACGCCATTGGAACGAGAAGCATAAGGTGAGTCCCAGTGCGGTGTAGACACTGCAATAAGTCTACTTAAGGTACATTGACTCCTGCTACGTTATTCATGTACCTGGAGTTGTGTAACTTAGGTCGACTTAACCCCATAGTGTAGACCTGCCCTAAGATGCAAGAATTGAAGTCCCTTTATTTTTGTAAAGCTTTTATCCTTTTTAATTTGTTTCATTCCATTTTTCAATCTGTGAAGTACCAAGAAAATTTAAATATGCAATCTACAGCTTGTTGTAGTTTGTTTTCTTTTGGGAACTTACACTTTTTTTTGCTTGGTTGGTTTTTAGATAGGTTGTTGTGCCCTCCTTCCTCTCAGTTCAAATACAATCCTCATTAACTTACCCATAGTAACTAAAAGGTATCTCTAATTCTCACTCTCAGATAACAGGTATTCTCTACTGGGGCGATGCTCCGAGCATGAAATTGCTGGGAATTTCCCAAGCCTTAGAATTCAAAAGCCATTAACTTTCTTGTCAATAAGGGCCATGGACCAGTCTTTGATGAAATACGTATTGTATACGTATTTATACTACCTTCTGAGCATAAGCAGCTCAATGAATGTACACCTAAAAGCAATGCAGTGGCACAGAGTCTTACAAAAAAATCTTTGTCTATAGAGAATAATTTCTTATCTCAGCTTCTTTTACATTAAATTAGAGGAGTCTAATTATTTCAAGACACTACACTTTAAAAACCAGGGTGATATCCCTTGCGGACCAAAAGGATGCTCTTTATTTAGCCCTTAATTACCTCAATCTATATCTTAGCAGAAGTTATTAAGCAGCATTTGATCAGATGAAAAATGTTTTCAAGAAATAATAATACGACAAGATTTTATATCGTGACTCAAACATTGCATAGGGGTGGGAGTTTCTTAAAAATAAGCGGTGTCAATATATCTGTGTGTTTATTTTATATGTTCTATATACATATACAATTCTGCCTAAATTTACCAAGAGTGAACAGCAAATCTGGATGCCCAACATCAGACATCTTCCTAGGACCTTGTTTTTAAAAAGCATTGAGCACAGCTATCTAAAACATCCGGTTCCTTTAAGGCAGTGGTTTTCAACCTCTCTCATTTGCAGACCCCCTAAAACATTTTGAATGAAAGTGCAGACCTCTTTGGAAATCTTATACATAGTCTGCGGACCACCAGGGGTCCACAGAACACAAGTGAAAACCACCGTTCTATGGTAGTGACAACCTTTCATGAACCCCTTAGACATAGCCTGCGGACTCCCAGGGGTCCATGGACAACAGGTTGAAAATCACTGCTTTAAGGTGTCATAAGGTGGGCACCCAAAGTGACTACTCACTTTTTGAAATGTAGGCCTTAGCCTTTATTTCCTCGAAACACTGGCTATCACCAGAAGTGCAAGTATCAGAACAAGCAAAATATTTCAATGTCATCTTTGGTCAGAAGAAGCAAACAGCGAAAGCTTGTAAGTTTCATTAGTTGACAATAATACATCTACGATAAAAGCAAATAAATGAATATATTAAACTAGCATCATAAGGTAAATGTGTCATGCCTAAAATATATTTTCCTTCAAATCACATTACTTCTCATTACAATAGCTCAGACAAGGCTCAACATTCTAGTGAAACAAATACAGCCTCTTCTGACTGTAGGACTTGAAAATTCAAGGCTACGTACAAGAACAACCTATTTCAAGTTGAAAGTACGAGGAAGCAGCTGCTATGAAAGCATGGCAGCCCAGTTAGAACATAAAGTTTCACTTAAAACCAGCAGTGTAGAAGCCACCGTCAGTAGCGCAGAGACCCACTTCACAGGAACAGCTTGATAGACATAGCGACAGACCTAATGCTATAGTTCAAGTTCATTTGACCCTCAGGTTACTACCACACTGCAGGCAGCTGCTGTGGTGCCGTTTTTTTAAAAACCCAATGATTCAAAGATAAAACAGGATACTTGCAGTTCCAGCTTCATTTACTTATAGGACTGAGGATATACAATAACTGCAATAGACCAAATACTATCAAGACAATGACTTGAATTAATTTCTCCTCCAGACCCCATACAACAAAGAGCCAGGCCTTCAAAAAACAATACCTTTCTAGTCTTCATATTCATTTCCAAAGGGAACATATTGTATTTTGAAATAGCTCCATGAATTGGACTAAAGCCCTTATGATAATTTTTTAACTAAAGCAATAATTTTTAAACGGATTCTTACTCAACGAAAGAGACATTTCTTGGTGTTAACTAATGGCATTTTTTTCTGACCTTGTACTTAAGTACATATCATTTTTGTGGAGATGATGGGCTATTTAATGTGGGCTTTGAAGTTATGAATGCACTGAGAGGCAAATTCCGGGCCCAGAGAACTCAATGGTAGTTCTAAAAGTAATCTAAACGGGTCTGAGACTTGACCATTAGAGAACCCTCAGGAATTGTTTAAGAACAATAGAGAAATCCAACCAAAATAAGTATTCAGTGAAAAAGTCCAACAAAAGCTGTCCAGTAATCCCTGTGGTTTTCCATTTAAAAGGCTCAAGAAAATTTCAACTTTTGCATTTGAGAAAACATAGCAATTACACACCGAACAACTTAACACAGGAGCTATGTAGCTGCTGGACCAGAACTCAGGTGACCAAAGTTGTCACAATATCTGGTCAGTTTAATGTTTAGTTGAGAGAGGAGAGAAATAAGTAGGGACTTGATGGAGGTACCCGAAATAATGAGGGGACAGTCAAAATTCTACAGCAGCCAATTTAACACTGATAAAGAAATGTTCTTCCACAATGCACAATCAATCTGTGGTACTCATTGCCATAACATATCATTGAGGTGAAGCGCATAATAGAATTAAAAAAAGAATTTGATATTGTCATGGCTAATGAGACCATCCACAGTTATATTAGCTAAGGTTTTGGGTTTTTTTTTAGGGAGGGATATAAATCCTCATGCTTCAGGGCGTAAGCCTAACAGCTGGGGCTAGGAAGAAACCTTCCTTGTAGGCAGGTTATTCCATAGTTGTTCATGGAGGGACTTCTTGCACCTTTCTTGAAAGCATCTGGAACTGACCACTGTCAGACACCGGATACTGGACTGGATCCTTTATTAGGATACTGATCTGGTACGGCAATGTCTGTATTCCTGGGTTCTTAAAGGGATTTAGATATCTTTGTAATTCTGACACCCTGCCAACTCTGTTATTCTGACTTTTGTTGTAAAAATGATCGTAAGAGAATGAATTCTACAGAAATATTTGTGATCTTATGATTCACTACGTCACGCAACTTCCTTCTCCTCTTAAATCCATTCTTAAAACTTTTGCAGCCCTCCAAAATTGATTTACCATGCCTACTTCTATTGCATTACTCTGTATTGTACTTGTCTAAATTGTAAGCTCTTTGGGCCAGGGACCCATCTATGTTTGCACAGAGCACTACATGCAGGATAAATGACCATATTTTCATAGCAGATTCTAAAATTATTTAAAGGTAAAAGGTCCATATTTTCCCCATAGATTACTTTTAGAGCAAAATCTCAAAGCAACAAAGCCATTTTTAGGTGTGATTCTATACTTGAGAAATATTTTCATTGGAAATTGGGTGACAGAGTGATGGTGAGGCTTCAAGCAACATGCATAGGAACAGGACATATCTATTCAAGAGGGTCTGCCTAACATAAGAGCATTAACATACATACATACACATATTAAATATATGTTAGTTTCATTAAGCTTGAATGATCCTTCTTGTGGGAGAAAATACTTTTAACTAATATGCATTTGTAAACTTCTTTATTTAGCAATACCTTTTGTTTGTTCAGGCAATCCGTTATTTAAGGAACAGCAATTTTAAATCAATTTTTTTGGAACAATCAGAGCATTTTAAAATCCATTAAGAGTTGAAACTGTTGAGGATGGTGGGTCATCACATTTTCCCATGCTGTCATATGTACCTGTTAAGTCAAAACACATCTAGCCTGATGTCAATTGGACAAAAGTTGTCTTGGAATTGCAAGGCTTAACACACAAACTCCTGTATTTGTATTCAAGTATGACAGTGCAAAGGTCTTTCAAATGTAAGAATACAGGAAATTTTCCTCTCCCCTGCTTGGCTGATTTATGGATTTTGAGATTTTTAATTTTACAAGGTCAGATTATCATGAATTGTTCTAACCATTTGAGTGGCAGCAATTCATTCATTATATTACTTGGAACAACTTTTGACCAATCAAGATACAGGCACTTTTAAAAACCCAATTTATATCTCTTTTACTGAAACCTGTAAGAAAACTACCACACTTTTGCATCACAAGATAAAAATCTACCATGAAGAAAAAGAATACAACGCAATATATTTTTTTTATATACTGTCCTTCATGCAGAGCATCACAAAATGCTTCCACTGTATAATCATAAGCTCCAGGGGAAAAGGAGGTCATAAGGTGAGATTCAGAGAGAGGATGAGGCTCAGTGGGATGGAGAGAGGCAGAGGGTTCCAGCTAGCTGGGGCAACACAAGTGGAATATTGTGGAATCAAAGGAAGGGGAAAGACAGGAGGCTAGAGGTCTGATCCTGAAGTCCGTCTGCACATGAAACTTACACTGAAGTCAGTGGGGCTTGTGTGTGCACAACTAACAGCTGCAGGATCAGGGAGTAAGTAAGTGGCTACAAGGTTAATGTGGAAGAGAAAGAGGAGAATTTGAATTAGAGTATGATATGGAAGGAAGCCAGAGGATGGGAGGGTGAAACAGAAGAACACTCTGAACCCCAAAAGTCATCACTGCAAGAGCAGACATAGGAAGGGAATACTGAACAAATAAGGACAGAGTGAATTTTGACCACGTTCTGAGGTACGGAAGAATGAAATCCGAAGAGTCTAAGTAAATTTGTATCCTCATTAAGATGCAAACTGTGGAAAAGAGTAATCTCATCTTGATGCACTGGCAGTTATGCACATAAATCCCAATGCAGTGAGCAAGGTAAGTCCAAAGAATGTAGTTGCCACCACCAAATATATTTAGCTTTGTGTACAATAGTGCAGTTTTACTACTATAACCATCAGGACAAACTCTGCATAACTGAACAATCAAGTGGGCAACGTATTTGGCTCCTGCCAAATATACATAAAATATAGTCCCACACATTCCCATAATTTAGAAACAAATATATTGAAAGTAGTATCAAACTTGGATCAAAAACAAAAACAACTTTTGTCCGCCTGAGGCTCTCCTTTCTGAACCAAGGGCAGCAGAGAGACGTCTGAAATGACAGCCCCACCTGCACAGTGCAACATGAACCTAAAGTCTCTTTCTCTGGTGGAAAATAAAGTTTATTTTAATAAGATAGGCCCATGGCATGCCCTTTTAGGAGATCAGTACTGTAACAATGACAGTGTTACTTAGCAACCTCGTCTTCCTTTCTCTGCCTCATCTTGGCTAGAATTTGTCCACAGTTATTCAGGCAGCAGCAGAACACAGAAATCTACAAACACCAGAACACTAGGCTAGTTATCTAGATGCAAAAAAAATTTAATTTTAACTATTAGTAGCAATTATGAGGCATCTCCTTTGAAAGGCCATAATTAGGGATGATAGACAAACAGTGGATGTGGCAGAAAAAGATAGTACAGGTTCTTTGATAGTACAAAGCAAACAACCAAGGCAGTATGATAGTACTAGTTTCATTCCTTTTGGAGTTCATCAGTTGTGAGCGATTGAATTCTGTCTTATGACTGATAAATGCATATTTTGATTTGTTTCCCCTTGAAAGCCAAGTACTCTTTTATTGGCAGGCTGATTAAAGTGGAATTAAAATGTTCTCCAAGGAAAGAGGTGAAAACTTGTCACCTTTTGTGCAATGCTCTTTTTTCTCCCTTAGTAGATAAGGGTTTTTCTGAGTCACAGACACCAGATACTTTGGGGTAAATTAACCAAACTAGTAACATTTTAAAAGGACGATTGTTCTATTTTTAATGTTCTCATTTTCTGAATATTGGATAACGGCTGCATTACAAAAGATAACTTTTGCATACAGTCTGGTCTGTTTTTTTTCCCCTTTTTAATTTCACGTTAGATTTCAGCTCCGGCCCAGCAAGCCCCATCATGACTCCTTGCTCCACGGAAGCTTCCTTACTGTAACGATCTCTGCAAGGTTTTGTCACAGCAGAGTTCAGCTACACCAACAAACAGGCAGCCTGCAACCCAGAGCCCAGAGTCAAGGTGCAACTAAGCTGGAAATAAATACAAATATTTAAAAACAGAGAAACTCTTAAAACAGGCTTTTTTAAAAATTAAACATTTACATGATATAAAGACTAAAATGAGCATGGTCCCCATGAATCTGCTGTATCAGTTTATGTTTCCATCAATTTAAAATTTTAACTAAAGAGACTAAGTACAAAACCCTGGAGAGAAAAACAGTAGAAAGTAATATAATTATGAGAGCAACATCAGCTATTGCGAGTGATATTGTTATTCTCCATCAAGGCAGCAATAACTTTGATGAATAATCCCCTTAATGAACCACCAAGATGGGGTTCTGCCTCCCTAATTAAATTAAATTAAAAGTGTCAGGTATCAAACCTCAGTGGTAAGGATGAACAGAAGCCTCCTAACATAGTATTAACAACAATGATTTTGAATTTCTGAGAATTAAAAAACCATGTATCTTTGTGCACTCATTAAAACCACAGGGGGGGAAGACATCTATAGACGAAAACCATAGGATCTGACTTACAGATGCACATATAAGCAAGCTGTGAGTAAAGGTTGAAACTTTGTCCTTAATTTAGTCCCAACACAGAGCTATATTGGCACATGCTGCATGGTTTAAAAGATCAACATTTTTAAACAGAGAAAGCAGGACGAGTAATGTAGGGCTATTCAATCTCACCTATAAATTATCTTTACTTAATATAAAACAGATATTCAAAATTGTTTTAATAGTTTTTTTATGGGTTAATTTTGTTGCTCTCCATCTGATACAATAAAAGAATACAAAGCCCGAAGGAAAATAATCCCTTATAATTTGCATTTTAAAATGCCTATACATAACATACATGTTTAAACAGATACGTCATAACAGATGGAGCCATTAAGTTACATAAGTATTAGAAGGATTATGAAACACTTATTGATTTGATTGCATAAATATCTATCTAGGGGAATTCGTAACACAAATGCAACTGGCTTTAGCAACTCTACAAAAGCAAAAATCAAAGAAAATTATGTGTCAAGAAAAATAAAAATTCTAAAAATTGTCAGCATGTAAAAAAAACAAAGTAATTTTGCAGACATAGGGGCAATCACACCATGAATACCTACAGCTATATTTTTGAAGGTCTGTCCTAGGAATTTGTTGAGTTTTTATGTTTTGTTTAATACCAGAAGGATCTAATCCAATTTAAAAAATAAATGTATATAACTTTAAAAATAAAAATTATAGGTCTGTAATTATAACAGCACAGGCACCATTATAAACAAATATTTAGAGAACACACACACTTTAATATGACAATCTCACAAGCTTTAAAAATTCATTAGGCTCTTGTAATAAATATTGTCAATATATTTTACTGTAACTGTATTGATCCTAATGCACTTTACTTATCTATAGAGATAAAACTTATCTTGACCTTGTCAAATACAAACAGTCTGGACTAAAAACCTGTGATAGCCTCTCCTGGGGAAAATACACAGAGATAACAGCTACAGAGATGACACCGGAACAGTACATCAGTACTAATGTTTCCGATTAAATGAGAATTTACTTTAATATTAGCTTACCAACTTGATATAAGGAAATGCTAGTAAATAGGGGGATGTATGACAAAGCTTTGAAGAACAAAGCTGTACATTTAACTAGAGTATACTTGCGGATATTAGTCCCCTTTAGAAAACCTACAAGACCAGATTTTTGTAGCCTCATGCACAGTTATGCTGAGTATGTAATTTTATTTTGTAGGAAGTTTCCCCTTTTGGTACAGGTAAAACCCAATTAAACTGACCTGTACTTGTACAAGGTAGCTCGAAAACAAAGCTTCTCTTCAACTTTTGTCTCTATTTAAAGTTTTTTAGTTTTCATCCACAGCTCTGATGAAAACTTTAAATAGTGCCTATTGGTATCCCAGCACTGATGCTGCTGTACACATACAGGCAATCTAGGGCAGATCCTGCAAAGGTTCTGAGTGTCCTCAACTTCCACAGTGCCTATAGTGGAGGGCACTGGTGAACTTGCAGGATCAGGCCCTATTTCTGGATTTTCCCTAGAAGCCCTGAAAGGTGACAGCCTCACTACACACTTTTGTTTTCAAACCTCCTATGTCGTTCCTTTCCTTGAAAGCCTGCCCCCCATTCCATTTAGTCCAGGATGACAAAATTAACATTTTTAACTATTTAAAAAAATTGAAACCAGCTTTTTCTAAGCACACACACAGACCGTCCGACAACATCTTCCAAGCCTTTCGTGTTTTAAATCTTGATGTTTATATGGAAGAGAGCCTTGCTATCTGAGGGGTGTGTACTTCTATTTCTAAGGTGAACTTCTCTGGGCATTCAT
Source organism: Chrysemys picta bellii (assembly GCF_011386835.1). Lineage (NCBI taxonomy): Eukaryota > Metazoa > Chordata > Testudines > Emydidae > Chrysemys > Chrysemys picta. The sequence goes on along the minus strand of NC_088791.1, from coordinate 13,136,192 downwards.
AGAACTCAACTATTTTATAGGCAAAAACCTAAGAGATAGTTGAAGCAAAATTAGAGCCCATTCTCATAATTAATCCTGTATGTAGTTACCAATTCAAGAGTCAGCTGTAGCAGAAACACAATTAACAGATCTCTGACTTCCAAAGATCTTTACTTTGCATCCAGTCAGAGCCTCTTGAAGGTAATAAAAGTAGTTTTAAAATTTTAGACCACTGTTACCTTGGGGAAACATTTTCTTTTTGTGTGTGGCCCTAATATATCAGAAAAGTTTACAGGTTCCTGGATGTTATATATGAACTATTTCTAGGTCATAATTACTTTGCATTTATGCTTGATCATTGTGTAATTAATATTTCAATATGCTAAACAGCACCAATGTTGTATAACTTCGCTCACCAAAATGCAGCAGAAACAAACTAGAGAAAAAAAATCAACCAACAAAATCAATAAATATTATGGGTTTACATATATATTTTAACAACCTGCAAGTACTGATCATCCACCAATATTATCCTGTGCATTTGAATACAAAGGTAAAATTACTGTGGCACATTAACTCTGTTATTTCTTGAACTACAAGCAGGAAATTTTAAAGATTTCCTATTTGTCCAGAATGAAACCCACAATACTGTTTTATATTTCCACCTTTAAATATTATTTAGCTTTGATAGATAGAAATAAAATGTTCTACATTTTGATAGGCAACAATATTTTGCATTGACTGAAGGCAAACAGAGACAAAAATAATACTATCCACAGCAATGGCACACAGAATAAGGCTCCATTGCTAATTATGCAGGGAACTGAATTCAATTACATGGAGAACATTAAACACTTTCCAAAATAAAAATGAAGAAAACCGAAGACAAGACTTTCAAGTGCCTTTAGTGCTACAACAGTGCCCTCTACTGATACACTAAAATACTGCTCAGCTTCTACAGAAAAAAAGAAATAGAACATACAACCAACTATATTTTGGGATCTTTGCTGCTTAAAATAGAGCACCTTCACAATACCTAATTAAGGTGACTTTCCTTAGGATGAACAAGCAAGCATGGCATTATTATATGCATGCATTTTGCAAAGAAATTAGTTAAAATCTTTTAAAATGTTTCTGCAGTTCAAAGAAATGTAAACAATTCAGAACTTCAGACATTTATTTATTTTTAGTTTGCTCCCACAGAACCATCAGTTAGGATATTCCTAAAGAACAGTCTTTTAGGATACTTACATTAAGCAATGCTTTACTTAAGATCTAACTTTGACTGACTGTGCATTATTATAGAAACAACTAGATTGGAGCATGTCAAAAATAAAGCTTTCAGAATCCACAGGCTATAAAATGAGCTAAACTAATCCAATCCCAAATTCAACATGTTGCTGTATGCATCAAGACACAAATTCCCATGTAATAAATTACTCCAAATAGTAAGATTGCCTACTAGGTTCCCATTTAATAATCAGGATAGTGCTTGTTGAAATTTCCTAAATTTTAATTTTTTGACAAATGATTCAACATCAAAAATTGACAAGAAAAATTTGGAATATAAATTTTTCAATTATAACTTGACAACTTCCCTACACATTTTTACCAGTTTTTTGGATCAGCTCTATATTAAGATTTTATCTTTTTTTTTTAATCTAATTTAACTCTTCCTAAGATAGTATATGTAAAGTTCATGTTCACAAACAAGTTTAGTTTGTTTACATATACAAAATATACATATACAAAATAATGATTCCTATAAGAAAACTCTTTTCAGTATGTATAAAAGCGGATCCTTCTTTTAGAACTGATCTTTGCGGACAAAGTATATGCCAATTCTCCCCCTTTATTTCTCTTGGTCCCCCAGATTAAAGAGGAATCCCAGCTTTCATGGTTTTTTACTTTGAGAAGAGACTTGAAAATGAATCAATGCAAACTGATCACCGGGATTAAAAGCTTAGCACTGATTTCTCCTGAAAGTCACAAGTTATTCGATGATCCCTTCTCACAGCCACCCAAGGCTGGCTTTTAGGGTCCATGAAAACCATAGCCATAGGCTTCCAGATTTTGGGGAATACCTCAGAGTCTTACATCATGCAGGCAGCAACGATGTGAAAGCAACCACTGAGGGCATAAGCAAGTTCCCTACCAGCCGCTGCCTGCAACTGAGCCAACTCCTGTGTTCAACTAACTCTGTGACATCTGGACACAAGAAGGGGCAAGCGCAACAGCATGAGGTGCAACATGATCTAAATCAGAGTTTCTCAGCCTTTTCAGGTTGGAGACTACTTATTCAAAGTCAAACATTTTCGTTTTCTATATGGAAGTAAAAAGCGTACCAATGATAACAATCCATCTCTATAATGTATTGGTACGTGTGTTTTGAGAGGATGACAGAAAACACCCCTTGACATTGAAGAGTAAGGGTGCGCAGGGAGTGGTGGCTGGGGGACAAGATTTTCTTTGCCTTAGATCATAAGTAAATAGTCACGGGTATAGTTCAGATACACTGCTCTAAATGACTATGCGAAGGAATGAGAAAAAGGGACCAACACCAGCTTTGAGACTGATTTCATCCTCAATGACCTTTGTCAAGTCTCAGTACAACAACATTTTCAATGATGGGCGCCTCAAATTAGCCACTTACTTCCAGAGGTGCCGAGCAGCCACTGCTCCCATTACCATCAGTGGGAGCTATGAGTTCTCAGCAACCCCTGAACATCAGGCCATCTTATTTAGGTGTCTGAATATGGTTATCAGCACCTGAGGTTGTGCATCCAACTTTAGCCTTAACTTCATTGTTCCTCATCTATAATCTTGGGATAAAACTTCACCCTCATGTGCCCTGCAAACCAAGATGTTATCCATTAATGCAGAGGAGGGGTGGGATCACAGTGGACAGAGGTAAATCTTTTTGAGGAGGGGGCTGGTGGCACAATATTTAGCAGGCCTGACCAAGGCCAGCCCTGCCGATTTTGACACATATCCCATGCTATATATAGGTCGCATATTAGGGATTCCAACCATTTTTTTTTTAAACTGCGATGTAATTTCTCTCACACACAGAGGCTGTCCCAATGAGTTGCTGTATTGTTTCTGGTGCAGCACTGGGTTCTTGTTGCTAGGCACTGCAGCACAAGTAACTTCCACCTTACCAGGTATTTAAAAAAAAAAAAAAAAAAAAAAAGCACCCAATCACTGTTGGGTCGAGGTGTTAAGCTTCATTTAAGCAGCCCTGGTGGCAGAGCGAAAACCTCACCAACAATACAATGTCAAGGATGTGTAACATTAGCTTGCACATATGGCATACATTTAACAAATTGGCAATTGAAAATAGTCCACATGAATGGTGGACGAGTTAATGTTGGTATTGACTCATACGTTTTCTATTTCCTGACTGTTTAAACCTGCAGACTTAACCTAATGTAGGGAGATATAGATTACCTTTCTGGCTCTTTGAAAGAGAGAGAGAGAAAGAGACATTATCTGTATACTATGGTGTTGTGCAACTCTATATTTTTATATTAGACACCACTATCCACACATATATTATCCTAGCTGCACAGTTGCCCAATTGTGTTTTGCACAACTCTGTAATACCACAGGTTATTATACAACTTAAGGTAGTAACTTTACTTCTGAAAGCAACTGTTTAAAGCCACTTATAACTTCATAATTTCTTCCATCCCTGATTCTGAAGCGCACTTTAGCATGTGACTTCAATGGAACTCAAGCCTGTGCTTTCCGATTTCCTGAGTAGGGGCCATAGGGACTATCCTTCACTGAGGACTAGCCACCTGGGAAGACTGAAGTTCTGAAGGTCAGCTGCTTTTGAGTTACATATACACACATGCACGTACACCCACAAACGTCTGAAAAACATTTTCCTCCCCACTCAAAAACTGCTGAATCAATTTCATTCAGATTTCAGAGTTATTAATGAGATCAAAAATGTGAAGTTTCAGCCAAACCATTTTTACTCTGCCGAAAATTGAAAGAAAGTAGGTGTTAAAATGCATATGGTAACCTTAAATAAAGCATAGAGAGAACGTTACATATGTTCCTAACTTACTACAGGCCTATGGCTTAGCTACTGTTGTGGAAGACCTCTGTAAATTCACTCTCCCATGATTCCCCCTCTAAAACAACTGTATCCCCCTCAATTTGAAGAGTTTCTGGCAGATATTCCAGCTGCCAGCCAGGGCGCAGAAAGATGGTGACGCTGGCTGCTTCTCCATTCAGCTGACCTAGAAGATTAGATCATCTCCTATCAGCCGCCAGACTATTTACCACCGGGGGTTTGGTCATGCTGACTGCATCACTATAAAAACCTGCAGGGCTAGAACCTGGGACCATGAGGATTTCGGGCCGCTGATGCGTCCACATAACCATAGGAAATGTAGGCTGGGCTCCCACCAGAGAACCCCGTGAGGCTGGGCTCAGCAGGAAGTCCCACCCAGCAGGACCAGAGCTGTCTGAGCAACAACACAGACTGCCTCCCTGTCTCTGCTTCAGGCTCCATGTGCAAGAGACCCCAGACTCCGGCTTCCAACTCCTCCCCTCTCCTGATGCCTGGCCGGTCTTGGACTCTGGCCTTCTGGTACCCAACCCGGCCTGACTCCAACTCTGACCACTAGATCTCACTGCCCATGTCCTGGTCATGACAATCACCTAGCGTCAGCACTGTCTTTAAGAGAGGAGGAAGCTCTGTATTGAACTCTGAGACTGCAGTATTTCCTCCACTCCTGCAGGTGAGTGGTCTCCCTTTAAACACCATTACTGCCCTCCTCTCCCAAGTCCTTCTGCCACTCAGAATAGCCAGGAGGAAGGAGGAGTGAAACTAGAGAACCAGGAGAAGAGAGAAAACTAAAGTAACAAGGTAGGGAAATGCAGGGAGTGACCTGCCATTTTTCACAAGCAACTACTACCACTGCCTGTGCAAATTGGGAAAATTTATCATCATATACTTGCACCAGTTTAGGTTATTGTATGTACAAAAAGTTGCACAGAAGATAGTGGATGTTATTTGAGATTTTCTTTTTTAAAAGGTCTGGCCCTAAATTTTCAAGATTACATAAGCAGCAAAGGAAAAACTTTGCTAAAGACATAATTCGCTCTCGAACAGTCCACCCTAATTCATTTGAAGGGGAAGAGATGATCAAGTAAATAGTAACTTTACCAATAGTGCTCAAATAACGAAGATGTACAGGGCAAGTCTGTGTCAGGGTTTCTCTTTATGGCACAGCAGTGCTGCCAACTCTCATGATTTCATAGCAAGTCTTGCAATATTTGGCATTTTTCTTAAAGCTCCAGCTCATGAGTCATGAGAATTTCAAACTTCTTATTTTTAAATAAAAGTTTCTAGCCCACTCATTGTGGATAAAAGCTGGAATACATGACCAAAGAGTAACCTAAGGCTCAAAAATGAGAAGACAAATAGGAACCCCAAATTATTTTCAAAAGTATAATGGGGGAGGGGGGGAGGAAGGACAACTCAATTTTTGAATAATTGGAATTGACAATGCTCTAGATGCAGAATTTTGTGAAAAAAAGATTTTTGCGTTGATATCAGTAGTGAATTTAGACTAAAGTAATTAGCACAGATATTTTTCTACAGTGCATTTGCTTGTGGCGTTTAGCTGTGTATTCATACAAATCCTAATGTTAGTTTTCTATAGCTGTATTTTCAATATAAAAATCAAGAGATAGGGTCTTAGATCTGATTTGGTAGATTTATGATTGCCGACTGTCCGAAGAAGTGGGCTGTAGCCCACGAAAGCTTATGCTCAAATAAATTTGTTAGTCTCTAAGGTGCCACAAGTACTCCTGTTCTTTTTTTGAAAATATTTTCAAAACTTCATTATTATTTTAAAGGCATTATCAGCAGAGCACTAATGAAGGAAAACGTACATGTATTTAGCATGGGTCACTCCTATAAAAATTAATGGCAGGGATGTATTTCAACTGAGGGGAGAGAGGACAACAATCCATTCTTTAAAGATATATATTAGTCTACACACATGCATTCATTGGGATATTTAAACTTATTTTATTGGATTATATTGAACTCATAAAACCCAAGAAAGGCACAATGAAAAGGAACAAGCTCTTCATCTGTAAGAGGAACTTTGATTTTTGCATCTTAACATGTCACCTGAGTATTCCTTAAACTAGGAGAGACAGTACACATTTTTTCCAAGTGAATTGGCTAATCTTACGTGGGACTCTCCCACCCTCTGGAAAAGTTCCCATTTCAGAGCTCAACTCCCTCAGATAGACTGGGATAGGGCACCACACTCAAATTGGCAGGACTATATCAGGTGCACAGTCCCCCCTTCAACTTGATTTATGAGAGAGGAGACAACAAGATAGAATCAGAAACATGGTGGAGAACAAAGTATCTGAAGGGGGAAAATAGGATGTGTTCACACCAGACTTGGTTACAGACAGGTTCCTCCATGGGGAATAATCCTGCTTTTTGGTTTCTCTTGCTTGTCCTTTTATTTACTCATTTTGTTACTTCTTCCTTTAGATTTGTATACAAAAATAAAAAGGACTGCCTATGCAATGCTACAGACACTCCTGCTATGAATTAAAAAACAGAAATAATATTAAACAGCCAGCAGAACACAAAATTCCCCTCCAAATCAGAGAAGCCTGCAACCCACATAAATATATGCAGTTTCTAGAGTGCCTTGAAGGTCAGCAAACTAAGGCTATTTCAGACTGGGAGCAAAAAGTTGTTCCAGTTTGTTAGCTTTGTTTGGTAGATTTGCCAAACTTTATGTATACAGCTAAGGAGTTTCGGTAGCGTTAGCACAGTACACAGGGAAGATTATCCATACAGTTGCAGAGAATACAAAAGATCTGCATTATTTCCACAAAGACAAGCTAAACAGGCGAACAAAAATCTACCCATTACACAGGTCTTCTCATAATGCTGCTACTCCAGAAAAGTGCATAGAGAGGTACGATAAGAAATTTCTCTAAACCTGATAAGTTTCTGCAGAATGTTCATAGAACCATACACATTAAAAATGAAATGAACCTCAGAAGGTCATGTCCAACCTCCTGCATTATTTCCCCAGTGTTATCTGATCTCCTTTTGAACATTTCTATTGATGGTGCCTCTATGACCTCTCTGTAGCATACCGTTCCATGGTAAATTTGCTCTTACCATTAGGTAATCTGGATTTAAGGGTCTTCTGAGAATGGCAAATCAAGTCAGTTGATATAAAAAAACCCAGTCTACTTGATTTCTTAAATGATTATGACTCAACCTCCTTTTTTTCAAGTATGCTTAGGTTTTTGTTTGTTTTGTTGTTAAATAAATGGGATCTCAAATATTTTTAAGGCATTCTCCTCTGCTACTCCTGTTCCAGGAACACCCAAGGTCTGATTCCTGGTCTGCTCTTTTGTGGGAAATTGATTAGGAGCATTGTGAAAACTATGGTCAGAGGTGTGTAAGCACTGATCCTCGTTGTCAAGTAGGGGACAATCACTAGTAATTCCGACTCCTTGGCAGATCTCTAACTTGCTACAAAAGAAAACTGCAGTTTACCATTGGCTTAACAGCAAATTCTCCCATCGACCTAGCTGTCACCTCTCACAGAGGTGGATTACCTATGCTGACAGAAGAACTGATCCCATTGACACAGGCAGCATCTTCACTGATGTGCTACAGTGGCGCAACGTTTTAAGGCCTGAAGATATTCCTGTACTCCTCACAAAGCCCAAACAGGAATAGGGTAAAAAACAACAAAAAAACCACCCCACCTTCCATCTTCAGCTGACCAGGAAACACCGCGTCAGAAGACAGACGCTACAAAAGTAGTAAGGGATCGGGAAAAAAATGCCAATGAGATACCATAAACAACATGATTTTTCCTTGCGATCCAATTTCATTTCCTATCTTATGTGGATGAAAGTTTGAAGCTTCCAGGACTCTTTCACTGGAAGATTGAAAACCACTTGGAAACTGTTCTGGAAAGAGAACCATTTGGCTGTAGTTGTGGTAATGGGTTGCAGCCACACCTCCACAGTAGCTATCATCAACAGCTGGTCCTAGCCACATGCCCAATGGTAGTCTTCCAGAAAGTTGAAACAAAGTGGAAGTCATTATCAACATGCATAGGAGAAACATAGTTTATTGAGGCTAGGGTGCATTGCCTCAAAAGCATGTGGTCACAAGCTGTTCAGCTCCCTCCCAAATTTATTTGTGCTTATTAGTCACGGTATTTTTGAAGTGATCCAATAGCATTCCAGTTGGCCAGGCAGAAGAACAGAAAAGCTTCATTCATTTCAGGCCTGTAAGTCATGGTCTTGAGAAGATGAACCTATAGCATGGGCCTGGGGATATACACTGCAACCAAAGATCACCCTATCTATCCATCGATCTTAGGTTTTGATACTGCTCTTCTGAGCTAGTCAGTTAGACAGAGTTTCTACCTACATCTGCTTACATTTGCTTAAGATTATCATTACATTTCAAAGCTTTCCAACAGCAGGAACAAATCTACTAGCCTTGGTCATGTAGGTTCAGCACATTGCATGTTTATTTCACATTTGCTATGGTGTGTGTTCTGGCATTGTAAATAGTATTAACAAATGCTAGAATTATAAACATTGTGATAGTAGTTCAGGATACAGATATTGAAGACACATTGTCCAAGAAAACCTAGTATATTATGGATGGAGTTGTTCTGACATCAGAAAGGAGGGCATTTGAATTGCTTACAGACTTACTGCTTGGGGTAATCCTTGTCTCAAGTCTATGGTGAGAGTTGATTAAATACTCAGGCTACTTCATATAGGAAGCAACTAAATGGATACTATCAGGGAGTCTAAAAGAAACCTGTGCCAGGAAATGACCTTCCAAACAAGAAAGTGATACTAGTAATAATTACCTTAATAAGCAACTTCAATCCCTAATAAAACAATGGAATATTAGGAGAAAAACAAACAAACATTTAGAAGATGAGCAATTAAAAGGTGTGTCGGGGGGGGGGGTAGATGGAACAAATATCAGACAAACTCAATAGCTTTTTTGGGGGGGGAGGGACAGAATTACAGAGATAGTAGATGAATGGAAATGTAATTCAGATAGATCAGCATTTGATAGTTTCACAGAATCTTATTTGCAAATGTAATTCAAATTGCCTTGAATAAAATACAGTGAAACTTGGTGAAGAGCATTATGATGAAAAAGGTAACAAGAAACATCAGTGAACAAGTGGAGGGAAAGTGTCTAATAAAGTGCCATAGGGATTGAGATTAGGCCTGTTCTTAACTTGATTAATGTCCTGGAAGGAGAGTTGATCACATTAAAAAAAACCTGGTGAGGACATTAAACTGGAGCCTATGGTGCAAATACTAGTGAGAACAGAGGACCTACAGATACTAGAAACACAGTTAGGAAGTAACAAAAAGATTAAATTTAGAAAAATGCAAACTAATCCCTTGGTGGGAGAAAAATATCAAATGGATTCAATGGATCCTTTCAATTAGGAAGCAGAATCTGAAAGACTTAACGGTGATGACAGAGCAAACTGGACATGTTTGCAGTGTGAAATGGCAGCAAAAAATGGTCAATACAATTTTCGACTGGATTGTATGGCAGAACAGTCCTCCTTATGGACAGTTACACCACCAAACACTGAATACTGTATTTAGTTTTGGACACCTCAATCCTAAAAACAGGACAAATTGGAAGTTCAACAAAGAGCAAGAGAAATTATCAATATGCTGAAGGGACTGGTTTATGAGCAAAGATTAAATGGTTAAAATTTAGCTAAGTAATTACATGTAAGAGTTGGGATGAGGAGGAGAGTGTGTGTATATATGTAAAGATTTCAAAAGTGCCAAGTGACTTAGTTACCTAAGTCCCATTTCCAAAAGTAACGAAGGGCTTGTCTACACTACAGTCTTTGGCTGCATTACTATGCTGGCAGAGCCACTTAGTGGAGACACAGCATAAGCCAACAGGAGATCTGCCGGCATAGCTACCCCATCTCCTCAGGAAACATTAGCCAGGCTGACAGAAGCACTCTTCTGTTGGCATAGTTGCACCTAGAATGGGATTTTGCTGGCATGGCTACGCTGACTAGGAGGGGTGATTTTTTTTCACATTCCTGGCCAACATAGCTATGACGGCAAAACTCTGTAGTGTAGATTAAGTCTTGCTGAAAGTCAATTGGATTTTGGCTCCTAAAGCCTGGTCTACACTTAAAACATATACCAGCATAGCTATGTTGGTTGGGGGTGTGTGTGGTGGTGTTGTTTTACTGACATAGCTGTGCTGGTATAAACAGTAGCGTAGACACACTCACACCAGCAAAGAAGTGCTTTTGTGGCTATAACTTAGTGACCCAGAGAACTGATGTATGCTATACCGGCAAAAGAACTTTTATGCTGGTATAAGCTGTGGCTACACCTTGAGGGTTTGCCAGTATAGCTATGCCAGCAAAACATTTTAGTACAGACAAAACCTACAAGTCACTTTGGAAAGTGGGGCGTAAACTCCTAAGTCACTTACGCGCTTTTGAAAATTGTACTCTATACCTACAAAATCTGAACAGTGTAAACACCAAGCAGGGATTTAAATTATTTATTGTGATTCAAAGGAATGTAACTAGGGGTAAATGGATGAAAAATCAAGGCTGTTATGAAATGCTTCCTGACAAAGTTGTATTAGATTGTTAAAAAGTTTCCTCAATGGCAGTGGTAGAAACTAGGACTGTCGATTAATCGCAGTTAACTCACGCGATTAACTCAAAACAATCGCGATTAATCGCACTGTTAAACAACAGAATACCAACTTGAAATTTATTAAATGTTTTTGGATGTTTTGTACATTTTTCAATATATCTATTTCAATTACAACGCAGAATACGAAGTGTACAGTGCTCACCTTATATTATTTTTTATTACAAATATTTGCATTGTAAAAATGATAAATAAAAGAAATAGTATTTTTCAATTCACCTCATAAGTGCTACAGCGCAATCTCTATCATAAAAGTGCATCTTACAAATGTAGTTTTTTTGTTACATAACTGCATTCAAAAATAAAACAATGTAGAACTTTAGAGCCTACAAGTCCACTCAATCCTACTTCTTGTTCAGCCAATCGCTCAAACAAGTTTGTTTACATTTACGGGAGATAACGCTGCCCACTTCTTAATTACAGTGTTGTAATTCTGTATTATAACTGAAATCAATACACATCTCTACCCCGATATAACGCGATCCGATACAACACGAATTTGGATATAACGCAGTAAAGCAGTGCTCCGGGGCGGCAGGGCTGCGCCCTCCGTCAGATCAAAGCAAGTTCAATATAACGCGGTTTCACCTATAACGCGGTAAGATTTTTTGGCTCCCGAGGACAGCGTTATATCGGGGTAGAGGTGTATTTGAAAATGTAGAAAACATCCAAACTATTTAAATAAATTGTATTCTATTATTTTAACAGCGCGATTAATTAATTTTTTTAATCACTTCACAGCCCTAGTAGAAACCCCATCACTTGGGACATTTAAAACAAGATTGCTCAGAACTCAAAAATATACTGTAAGGAACAACTCTACACAGACAGGCGATAGACTAGATGACCCAATTGTCCTATTGTAGCTAACTTCTGAGATTTTATAATTTACAGTTAAAGGGAATTTTCCATCATAGAAACTGTCAAGGTTAACTTGGTTCAGTGTTCCTCTATTAGGTAGGTAAAAATATATATGTTTGCTTTTGCATTAAAAGTGAAGCAATGTTTTAAGAAAAGATGGAGTCGATACTATCTGACCACCTACTATTTAACCTACGTTGTCTCTCCAAAATGTTAGCAATGTGATGCTGACACTACAATTAAAGTTGAGATGCTACTTCTATTTTAGACCTCTATCTTTAGAGGTTTATAACTTTCTCAGGAAAAAAAAAAAGCTTACCTTTTGGAGCTAAAATTTCGTGACTTGCCTCTGCCCAGAAGTGCAATTTGTGCGTGAAAGAACTGGCATAAAAATTCAGCCATTCAAGTTAAATGGGCATAATATTTCCCCCCCCACATTTCTCTGATGCTTTTAATTGCATTTTGCTAAACCAAAACGGTTTTAAAACATCAAAATTGCCTTGCATGTAGTTGTGAATGTGAACTGGTGCCTTTGTGGTGTTTGAAAGAATCGTGTTTAAAAACAAAGAAAATTGTAGATGCTTGAAACTGCATGCTCAACATTCATAAGCTGTAACTTCCCTTAGCTTAAGGCTTGCACTGAAGTGTGTTGCTGTGAATCTTTGCTATATATTGTATTTGAAGAAAGTGAAATGGTTTGGACTTCAATCTTTCAGATCTGGACGGGTTTTTTTTAGCTAATGTACAGAACGTTTTATACACTTTCAAGAGTTTGAAACTCTTTTCCTCACTGCTCAGCAGTGACCATCAGTTTTTCAACTTGTCCCTTGTTGCAGTGGTTTGTAAAACAGGTAAAAGCCAGCAATGCAAAACCAGTGATGTAGCATGTGTAAAAGTGCAACTTGAAATGAGTAAGTTATGTGATTCTCAAAAAGTTGCAACTGAAAAAGTATCATCTTGATTCTTGAAGACCATGGCTGTGTTAGGGTGAATATACTTAATTTCATCTGGTCTCAAAAACTAAGTACGGCAGAGCCAGATGCCTACTTAGTTGGGGCACCTGGCAGGGGTTCTCAGAACAAATTTTTTTTGGTGGCCTCAGAGTGCGGCAACCAACTCTTGATGGTGGCCACTCTGACAATTTTTCCTAAAATACTTAATTAACTTTAGGAAAAGCAAATAAATATGCACATACACATGTCCAAATCATTGTAATTTATTTATATAGGATTTTTTTTTTTTTGCAGACTAAAAAATAATGTACAGTTGTCTCTATTTTTTACTGAACCTAATCAGAATAGAAACACAGATAAGGTGCTTTGCATGTTCTTATCTTTTTTCTTATTGTCTCTTTTGCTCTTTTGGTTGCCTTTTTTAAAGACTTCTTAGTTACTAAGTCTGCTGTGAAAAGTGCTATTAACAAACATACAAATAACACTTTTCACAGCAGACTTACTCAGCCCTGGCAAGCCTGGGGACCAATTAAACCCTGGATGGAGAGGTGGATATGGAGGCGGATATGGAGGCAGCAGTAGCACTGGGGAGGCAGTGAGGACTAGGAATGGTGACCTTAGGACCAGAGCCCGCCACCATACAGCCGGGGAACAGAGCCTGAAGTCCCGTGGCTGGAGCCTGCCACCCACCACCCCAGGGCCGGAGCCTGACCCCACCAGCGGTGGGAAGGTGGTGAACTCACTGGCTGTCTGTTCCTCCAGCTTTTGTGTCTCCAGAGGTGGGCAGGGCCCAACCACTGCTGGCAGCCCTGGGGGAAGAGGCCGCTGCTTTGCCCCCACCCCTCCACCCCCACAAAATCAATGCCCAGGAGGCTGCGGCCGCAAGAAAAATCCATGGTGGCTGCATGCGGCCAGTGTCCGCATTTGAAAAACGCTGATCTAGAGGGCACAAAAAAGGAATCTGTGGAAAAAATTGTCATTCACAGGCCTCATTACTGCCCTGCTGCTTTTGGCTACAGACGTTCTCGTTCAATTTAATGGCAGAACAGATTCATCGCTAACAAGGGCAATCCTTCCCTTGATTGGGTTTTTTCCTCCCCTAGAACATTAGTAAGAGCAACAGCAACTAGTAACACAGCGGCCATTCTTTAATGTCTCAGAACATGGACCTCACTGGGGAAAAGCGGCTGGACTCCCTGGTCGTATTTGTGATAGCAGTTTCATACACTGCTTCAATCTCTGTCTTCATTCCTCATAAAAGAAATAGAGAAGTTTCCTACTTCTTAACAGAAATTGCTGCCAGCCATTGCCAACTACTACTACTTCCAAGAGAAGTAACCTCACTACAGTTACTTGTGATCTTCACTCTGCGGAGCAGTCTGAAATGTCATGCCCCTGTGGATTGGGTGTTTTTCTTATCATTATTGTTACAAGGGCACTTCCATTCTAAACACCTTAGTTTGAGGGATAATAAGCCATTACCTTTAGAGATGCATCATGGTTGTCCTCAAACCAAAGGTGAAATTTTGTGGAATGAAGAAAACCTGTTTAGCTTATATAACACAAACATTGAAATAAATAAGCATATTTTTATTAAATACATTTTATTTTTTTTAAATAAACCACCATATGAATGCAGCATTGAGACTGAGTAGCAATAAAGTTAGAACATTTTAGGTAAGATGCTCACTTTAATCTTAATTCTTCCCATTCATTCATATGCATTTCTTAGTCACCAAACATGAAGCAATGCAAAATGCTACATGCATCTAAGATTACAGAAAAAGTGCAGTTCTTTTCTAATATACTGTTTACCAAATAGTATCAGATTACTTAGCTGTATAATCTTACAACATAGGAAAAGAGACCCTACTATAAATAATGCATACCCACAAGAAACTGAGTAAAAGTTTGTGAGAAACAACCCTAAATTTCTTAAATTTTATGGAATTCAAATTTCAACCGTGATGCAGCATAAACACCCCAAAGGTACTGTGTTGTATAGCAATTCGAGTCAAAGTAGATCTAGAAGATTAAAGAAATTTAAATCCTTGACAAGCAAAGGATAACCATGAAATTATTCTAATGTGCTCTGGAATAGAAGAACACTGAAAAAAATCTAGAGTAACTCTTTATGAATAGTGCATTTATAATTTTCCATCCATTAGGATGTAAATATATTACATTTGGTATCTAATGTCTGAAAGGTATGAGCTGCAAACTGTATTAATTTCACTGTTTTGTGAGTCACAACGTTTGGAGATCAAAACTAGCCCAAATTTCCTTTGCTAGATACTGGAATGGCCAACACGGAAGAGGAAGCAGAAAGTCATTCTGTGCACCACAGTATTACTGTACTACAATGTAAGTATTTCTGATGATTAAAGTGTCCTCACCATTTTAATGTGTCCAATAAAAACAACAGGAGTCCGGTGGCATTTTAAAGACTAACAGATTATTTTGGGCATAAGTTTTCGTGGGTAAAAAACCCACCTCTTCTGTGTCCAATGTATTTTATTTCTTTAAACAAAATTAAAGGTAGTTGGAGCAAAGATGCATCACATTCAGAATATGTCTGCTAATAAATTAGACTATAGCAGGAACCTCTTCAGTTCTTTAACACTGAGAAATGAAAAAAGCATTCATTTATTTTCCATTTAGTCAGGAAGCTAGAGATTCTGGAAGGTTGAAAAAAATGAATAAATTAGAATGATACACAAGTACTTCTAGGCAGATTGCTTTGAAAAAAGAAAACAGTTCTTTCAGGTGGGATGGCAGAATACAGAAGTCTTCCAGTCCTGACTTCCTTTCCTCTGGATGAAAGCTTAGAGCAATGAACACTCAGGAGATTAGTGTACATGCTGGGTAACTCCAAAAGTTTTAGCAGAATACATGGCCCTTTGAGTTTTTGTACATGTATCATGTATAATGTGCTTTTTTTGATATAATAAGAAAGTTGCTAAATTGTCCTCAAGCTGGAAGGGGTTTTCCATTTAGATAAGCCCAGTAGCTGCCACATATTATGACTTCTCAGTATAAAAGCACATGGGTATCATTGCATTGCAAAACTAGACCAAATGCTAACCATTTTACTGGGGACTATAGATCTAAATTCAATTTTACAAAGTTGATACTGTAAGTTATTCAACCTCAATGTGTATCCCTTTGATCACACATAATCCTCTCCTGGCATCACCTTCCAGGTCTTCCCACACCACGCCTCCTTCCCGCATGCCAGACTACTCTATAAATATGTATGCATCTACCTTGGAATTTGTACTGCACTCATCATCAAGACATTTGAGCACTTCATATGAATACACTGATAAAATACTGTATGGGAACCGGTATCTGCACAGTGCCAGAAAATAACCTTTGGATGTACGTTAGTGAAAGGAAGAAAGCTGTGTTTAGGTAAAAGAATCAACATTTATGTTGTTTATTTGCAGTTCTCTTTTCAGAACATTAGCAGCATCTGTGTATCAGGTACAGTTCTCTTGTTCTCAAATATGTGACTTGCCTGTGGGTTGGAAACCTCTGCCTGAGCTATGTCCCCACTCAAGAGAGCATACAACAGAATCTTCCATTTATATAGCTATTTTTATCCCAAACGCTTTATAAATACAGGACAAATGCTACCCTGGGAGACACGTGCTTTATTTGCGTTAAGTCAAAAAGGCCTGTTGCACATATTTGATGGGCAGAACATGGCCCCCAACTAAGAATCACTTCAGTCACTGCTGAAATGCAGCCACCTCAGCGGGAGGATGCAGCGACTGTTTAACAGCACACAACAATACTGGATAGTTTTAAAAAATACTATGAATTTGAAACTGGTAGGGATATTTTAGCAGGCCGAATTCTTTACTTCATCTTCCTGGATAAATTCCAGTTTAACACATTACTCCTGAAAAATGTGTCATGGCGGCATTAGTAACCACAAGAGGTAAGAACTTAAGGTTTTCATTTTGTTTAAAACAGTCAGTCAACAGCTCACCTTGCTTCTCACAAAGAAGAGTACTACCCACTAATCAACACTGCCTCCTGCAGCACTGGAATTCTTCCCTGCATGTCTTCTGTACAAGAATTGCCCTGTCTTATCCTGCTTAGCTCATAATCTGACAAGATCTTGGCCGAAGGTGGCACAGCTACAGAGCACGGGAGCATATAGATAAAGCCTCCAAAGTAAAGGCTAAACTGATAAAATACTGCAGCTAAAAGTTTATTTGCACTGATCAGAAGTTCGGTTTAAATTTAATAGAGTAGGAAGGTTTATGCCAAATTTCTTTTTACATTCTTTTTACACTACATAATGGAGGCATTTTAATTGTTTTGTTTTGTTTAGGGCTGTCGAGCGATTAAAAAAAATGGTGATTAATCACGCTATTAAAAAACAATAATAGAATACCATTTATTTAAATATTTGTGGATGTTTTCTACATTTTCAAATATACTGATTTCAATTGCAACACAATACAAAGCGTACAGTGCTCTCTTTATATTTATTTTTGATTACAAGTATTTGCCCTGTAAAAAAAAACAGAAATAGTATTTTTCAATTCACCTAATACAAGTACTGTAGTGCAATCTCTTTATCATGAAAGTTGAACTTACAAATGTAGAATGATGTAAAAAAACAACACTGCATTCAAAAATAAAATAAACTTTTAGAGCCTGCAAGTCCCTCAGTCCTACTTCTTGTTAAGCCAATTGCTCAAACAAGTTTGTTTACATTTGCAGGAGATAATACTGCCCGGTTTTTGTTTACAATGTCGCCTGACACTGAGAACAGGCGTTCTCATGGCACTGTTCTAGCCAGAATTGCAAGATATTTACGTGCCAGATGCACTAAAGATTCATATGTCCCTTCATGCTTCAACCACCATTCCAGGGGATAAGGCGTCCGTGCTGATGACTAGTTCTGCTTGATAACTATCCAAAACAGTGTGGACCGACACATGTTCATTTTCATTATCTGAGTCAGATGCCACCAGCAGAAGGTTGAGTTTCTTTTTAGGTGGTTTGGGTTCTGTAGTTTCCGCACCAGAGTATTTCTCTTTTAAGACTTCTGAAAGCATGCTCTACACCTTGTCCCGCTCGGATTTTGGATGGCACTTCAGATTCTTAAACCTTGAGTCGAGTGCTGTAGCTATCTTTAGACATCGCACATCGATACTTTCTTTGCGTTTTGTGAAATCTGCAGTGAAAGTGTTCTTAAAATGAACAACATGTGGTGGGTCATCATCCAAGACTGCTATAACATGAACTATATGGCAGAAAGCAGGTAAAACAGAGCAGGGGGATGTACAATTTTCCCCCAAGGAGTTGGGTCACAAATTTAATTAACGCTTTTTTTTTTTTTTAACGAGCATCATCAGCATGGAATCATGTCCTCTGGAATGATGGCCAAAGCATGAAGGAGCATATGAATGTTTAGCATATCTGGCACATAAATACCCTGCAATGCCAGCTACAAAAGAGCCATGCACCTGTTCTCACTTTCTGGTGACATTATAAATAAGAAGAAGGCAGCATTATCTCCTGTAAATGTAAACAAACTTGTTTGTCTTTAGCAATTGGCTAAACAAGAAGTAGGAACGAATGGACTTGTAGGCTCTGAAGTTTTACATAGTTTTGTTTTTGAGTGCAGTTATGTAACAAAAAAAAATCAACATTTGTAAATTAAACTTTCACGACAAAGATTACACGACAGTACTTGTATGAGGTGAATTGAAAAATACAATTTCTTTTGTTTATCATTTTTACAGTGCAAATATTCGTAATAAAAATAATATACACTTTGATTTCAATTACAACACAGAATACAATATATATGAAAATGTAGGAAAAAATCCAAAATATTTAATAAATTTCAATTGATATTCTATTGTTTAACAGTGCATTTAAAACTGCGATTAATTGACAGCCCTAGTTGTTGTTTTTTTAACAGAGTGGTGTCAACCAGTTTTTAGGTGACCGAGCTGTTAGGATAGCAAAGTACTCTGTTCAGTTATAATATAGTAACTGACCTCTTCCTCACACAAACTCAAGTTTTATTAAGTACAGACTGTTTTATGTCAGGAACTCTTGCCCATTATCTTCCTCCTCCCACCTCACCAATAAATAAATATAGTGATTAATGCATATGGCAAGGGAGGGCATTAGTTCATCTATCTGCTATTTTAATGTCCCTTTAAGAAAAGTTACGTGCTTAGGGCTCTACTCATGCTTTTTTTTTTGGGGGGGGGGGGGGGAATGTCTCTGGAGGGGTCTCTCTTTAAATAGGAGAAAAAGTAGGATTCCCCTGAGTTTTTGGAGAAATACAGGGGTTCATCCTGAATCACAGTAGGTCTTAAATATTTGGCAGAAACAAATCAGTAAAATAATGTAATTTGATAAGGAGGGGGCTCTGAACTGCAAAGTAAAACATTACGGGCGTCTCTTCAAATCTTTAGTTTGCACACACTTGTAGTTTAATTTTTCCCAGGAATCCTCTACATTTCAACTGATGGGCAAGAGGATCAACCCATTGTGCTTAGGTATTGTCTGTGTTTGGGGTCAGCATGAACCATGTTATCTACCACACAGGCTGCAATTTCTAGGTACAGCTAAGCAAGTTAAGAATTTCATGGTAGCAAGACAGCGACCGAATTTAAACTTTAAATTTGAAATGCCTTCATTTGTCAGCTTGCCATAGCTTCAATGAAATTTAACATAACTGTGTGGAGGGCTCTTAAAAATATTAAGGCTGCAATTTTCAAAGGAACCAAAAGGAGTCAGATGCCCTAATCCTAATGAATTTCAGTAGAAGGTAAGTGCCTTACTCCCTTAGGCTCCTTTGAAAATCCCAGTACAAGTGCATTAAACAGACTGATAACAGGTGCTCCCATACAGATTCATATTTAAATCTTCTTATAAAACTACACTTTTAACCTGTTATATACTACTATAAATATATACATATATACACATACAACAGAGAGAAAAGGGCAAGCAAAGTAATTTGAAAAAGCATTGTGATTGTGTACTACAGTGCTCTGAACATGTAAAGCACTAAGTAGTAGTATTACAACTATGGATTTTTACCAGTTCTCAAATCTGTAAATTCTCTCAAAATACAAAAAACAAGTCAAATCTAGTCAAAAATCACCTTCAATAGGTCTGTGGCTTTAAAATATTTGAAACAGAAATAAAGCCTCTTTAATGAATGCTTTAAAGTTTCTCATGCAAAACCAAGTGTATCCTTGTTTCATATTCAATTTGCAATAGGATACCCCAGCAACTTAGCTATGAGAGCTTTTTTGGCTGGTCACTAGACGCCTGCTGAGATGGGCTCCATACATAGGTAACATTCTACTCGAGACCAAATCCTCAGAGCTGCATCTCACTCTCCTTTAAAGTTAATCTGAACACACTGGACTCAAGAGGAAATGAAAAGTGAGTTTCTCTCCCTTCCTATGGCACTGGGACTTCCTGAGTTTTACTGATTGGTCAAGAACTATTATTTCCTCTATGCTATTCCCAATTGTGTCTGTCAGACATAATCAGTGTTGCACACACACACACACAAGTAAAAAGTGTTAATGTTTAAATATGCCAGGAGCATATGAATATGTAAAAAAAAAACTTGAAAAAAATGTACACATTTTAAGATAAAATAGCTACAGGAACACTAATATGCATGGCTTTATAGATTTAAAACTGCAAAGGGCAAAGTTCATTTGCTACTGTGAAAGTCCATAAAATCCATAAAAGATGATAAGAGGAACTACAATTATTCATGATTTTGAATGGGATAAATGGATTATGTGGCACTTCGGTTAAATAACACTTCTCAGTCACAAAAAAAGCAGTGCCATCCCCACAACTACAAATATTTTTATAATATTTGAAGAACAACATCTTTCATCCCGATATGAATATATAGATATTGCTCCATCTGCTACTGAAATACGCTCCCCTCTAGAACGGTAAAGCAGCAGCCATTTACCACCAGTGTATTTAAGAAGGAAAGAGCAAAAAGGTTTGCCAAGGAAAATGGAGGTTATGTAGAGAGTAACAAACTGTAATTTGCCCAGGACAGTGGAGCTACAAAGACTCTCGCATTAGCTGCCATAGAACCATTAAAAACAAAATGGCCAAACCTTGGCTTACCTTTTCATACAAGATGATACTTCAGAGTATCTTCAACTAAAACCAGATATCAGTTTGATAATAAGAGAAAGATTTGTAAGCTGCACCAACTGGAAACCCTATGTTTTTCAAGGCTTGTCTACACTACTGCACGGGGTCGATCTAAGATACGCAACTTCAGCTACGTGAAGAACGGTGTCTTCACTGCGGTAAGTTGACAGCTGACGCTCTCCCGACGACTCCGCTTGCGCGCCTCATTCTGGTGGAGTACCAGAGTCAACGGGAGAGTGCTCAGCAGTCGATTTATCACATCTATACTAGACACGATAAATCGATCCCCGCTGGATCAATCGCTGCCTGCCGATCCGGCGGGTAGTGTAGACAAGACCTGAGTCTTGATCTAAGTACCAACCATGCCCAAGTTGCTTAGGTCTGATATCACACTGCAAAGTGGTATGTCTGTAGGTATGCTATAGCTATTGAAAAGTCAAATTATTTGAGCCTTTAATCAAAATATAGATATAAATGTGTACCTATTAAATCATAAAACATCTAATCTCATCCTTAAGAAACAAACCAATTCAGATATTTAGTTTCAGGTATCAGAAACCTATAAGTGTGCCTAATAGCATAAACTATGAAAATGAACCATTCAGAAACAATTCTGAATTATAAACTTTGATGTGAACTTCAGTCATCCAAAATCTCCTGTTATCTGAAATGGGGTCATGTCTCCCTCGGCCTATTAATCTGAAAATTCCCTATTATTCAAACTGAATCTACGACACCTTTCTCATACTGCATTGAGATAATTAAGGAGAAACTGTCTATGCATTAAATTTAGTTAATCCATTCTGATTTATCCAACACACTAAGATTCTCTTTATTTGCACACAGATGAAAACTGGAAGTTGAGGTTACTCAAAGTGAAGACATGGAGAGGACGCTGAAATGATAGCCAATTACAATGTTATTACAATGTCATTACACACACCGTAGCGGAGTGTGGCAAGAGGCAAATAACTCAAATGTCTAAAACAGGACTTTTTTAGGTCAGACATTAAAATACTGGGAGTCAGGATTTGCCACTGATTTGCTTGTAGAGGCATGTGACAAGTCATTTAACTGCTTTAGCCTTGTTTACACTGGAAAAAATGGGTCCTAGAATTCACCATTGATGTTAGCACCAGTGGAATCTGTGGTTTAGATATAGATCAAGATTGGGCAATATGATGATATGAACACCTAAGCCTACCAGAAGTCTGTCCACTCCAGCTAGTTGTTAAGAGTTCCCATGCAAATAGCACAGCCATTGCTGCAGCAACATGAAGATGTTTCATGTAACAAGGGAATCCTAGTCCCACACTTCTCAAAATCAAGTACATTTATGTGGTACTGATCTCCACCCCACAAAGAGAGAGTAATCCTTCAGCATGTAAAAAAGATTAAATTTGTGCATTGGCATGAGTATGGAAAACAATTCTCTCATTAGTAGATCCAGAGTAAGGCTTGCGTCATGTGGACAGTTTTTAAAAAGATCATGATAATGCTGAAGTCTTTTAGCATTACATTAACACACACATCCTGAAAAAGAATAAAATCTGCCAATTTCTGTTCAGAAACAACCCGGTTACAAAGAGATACATGGAGTAATTATTTAACGAAGAAGAGATATTTTTCTCACAGTGGCTATAAATCTGTAGTTTAGCAGCAATTCCTGACCTTTTACCCACTGGCTGAAGCATCAGCTATATTTTCAGAGAATTAAATATTTTGGGAGGTCCCCGGGGAGAAAAAGGGAGAGAAAATTGAGAGCATTAGGAGTGAAAAGGAAAAGGTCCAGCATGCTGCAATGACTCTGAAATATAATGAAATTACAAGGTCAGCCCTTAAAATAGATTAACTGCACCTTTCATTTATCCTGTTTTAAACTGTGGCTAGATTTTCCACCCCCCCCACCTCCACCCCCCGGGAGTCACCAAAAATATTCTGTGCAGGATGAGGGGGAAAAAAGCCTGAGAAGCTTGAGAACAGTAACATACAACTACCAGACAATAACCTAATTTGAAACTTATGCTTTCTAAGCCACAAAGGTGTCCGATGCTCCAGCTGAAATAAAATCCTCAAGTGTAGCAGCAGTACACGGTGTAGAACGCATTGGGGGTTCTAAACAAAGTTGGATATTGTCAGCAAAAGGAAAAACTGATACCACATGACAAGTCAAGGCATGTGACAAAAGTTTTACTGAAAAACAACCACTAGGAAATTAAAATAATGACAGTGTTCTGTGTTTAAAGTATCCAAGACAATGGGAGCCTTTTATCGTAAAGTCTTATTTTCTCCCCGAAGAATAATTTCATTATAGCCAAAATTGCAATTTGCACATTACAATGCATTGAAACAATTTAGGACTTTCATTCCAATTCAATGTCAATTAACTTGCTGTAAGAAGGTGGCATGACATGTGAATCATTACTTTTACAGTACGCAATTTTAATTTTGAATCCTCAAGAAACATTAACAAGTTGCAAGTTATTGAAATAGGTCTGGAAAAAAACAAATTCTTTGAGAAAACAATTTCATCTACACACTGAAGCTTTAAAGGGGCATAGTCAACTTAAAAAAAAACAAATATTTCTGTCTGAAAACTGTTTACTTACTATTATTACAAGTAACACAAGACTACTGTAACTGAAAAAATTAAAAGTATTTTCTCCGTTTTTCACTTTTCTTTGGACAGGACAGCAATTTTTGTATACTCAGTTTCATGATTTATTCTGTAGAGATAGTGTTCTTTTTTGTTTGCACAGGTCTTTCACAATAGAGGCAAAATATTTTTTTAAATTAATAAACCCATTTTTATAACACAGAAGTTGGCAGAAATATTCAGAGGCAGTGAAGAATCTGAAACTAGTTTTAATTCAGTTTTTTTTAAAGTGTTTTGAAGTTGGTTTCTCTATCATCCTAAGTATTTTCTGATATTGTACTTCAGTTTTACCTAGATTTGCTGAGGAAAAGAACATGAACAACATTTCTGAAAAATCACAAGTACAGATGAAGACTTTTTCAAATCTGTCTATGCCATTCAAAGAGCCTACATTGCCCTTGACTCCCATAATCCTCATTACAAACTTCCCCTCAAAGGCAGAGGGAGATTTTCAAAAGGTACAAAATGCAGTTAGGCGTTGACTTCCTGTGGGAGTTACTTACCTTAACTGCTAGGTGTGCCTTTGAAAACCCCTCACCCCCAAGTCTACACAGCCCAACTGTGTGATTGGGTTTGTGCTATGGGTGAAGTTTTCCTGCAGTGCCCACTAAACTGAATTTTTGCCTATGATGTTTACAAAATGAAGATCCTTAGATGAAAGTCTATTTGGCCTCAATCTACATTTCTGTTTCTTTTTTAAATCTTCCTGTTTTTTCTTGCATTATTTCCATTGGAACCATGTTTTGGATTATGACACTGTTTCTTAAGGAAAGATAAAGATATATAGTTATAATTATGAAGACAACTTTATTATTCCAGAGAGGAGTTATTTTTATGGTTGTCTAATGGTAAGAATTAAACCACACATTTTCTGTACTTTTTTGTTGCCATCTCATATTCTCCTTTTCCTTTGAACCTGCCTCTCCTATTGGCTCTTTCCCAATGGCTTTCCTCTGTCTGCTTCTTAAGCTTGGCTGCCTTTTTCATTTTGTCTGTTTCTCCTGTTGCTTCTTCCTTGCTAGACTGATGCATACATGGAGACTCATTCGCACAAAAGCAATCAGTGTCTGACACTTAGAGTGCATGGACTGCTAAAGGAACTTGACACAGAGCTTGCAATACTCAGCAACCAGGCATGGCTAGTAGCCAGGAGCAAAGTGTTCCAAGTTGATCCTCTACCAATGGTTTATACTTCAAATTGGTTGATTACACAGTACCTGGCTGTTGATATGTGGTGGTGTTTTGCATAGCCTAGTATACTGGAATAGTTCTGCTGAAAAATATCATTGCTGTTTTTAAACCACCAGTGCAGTTTACTGTAGGGGTATATAATAAAGCTACACTCCGTAAGATTATATGGGAGGGAGTGGAAGAGAATAGAAAGGCTGCAAACAAAGTAAGAACAATGACAGAGAAACCCAGTTTATCAAATGGCAAAGTCAATATCCAGATACGCCTTTTTAAGCATCTATAAATCCCACCACACGCCGTTTAAAAAGTCATTGGCTTTGTTTAACCCTTGAGGAAACCAGGGATTGAAATTACAGTGGTTTGAGATCCAAGGCTTGCTATATTCAGTTCTGGACAAGAGCCAAAAAAAGCACTGCTAGACTGAGAGGCCAGTGACAGTTTCAAAATCTGATATATCAAATCACTGGAGCTAGACACTAATGCTTTATACCACTGTGAAGCTTAATGCTTTATACAATTACATTTCTAGCACTAGTCGGCCTATGATATCATCAGACCTGAAAATCATATTATTTTGATTTCCACTTTGCTTTTCCATACCTCTCTTCAATTCCAATGTGATTTTTAGCACCTAATATCTTACAAACAAAGAGAGAGAGTTTAATAAGTTATATAATTTGACAGCTGGGTTTCCATGCTTTCAGGTGTAATAAGCACAGGTTTCTGGTGGTTATTAGGGTCTAATATCACATCAGCATTAAAGCAGGAGAAAAGCAAGACTGTAATCAGAATGACATTTTTAAGCTCTGACCTGCCAAGGCAAGACATGTCAGACAAAGTTACAAATAAATCAGGACAAGTAAATTGTGTCCAGAACTGGTCCTGGATCAATGATTAGAAAAATGAAGCTAGCTCTTAAATATGCAGTATCCAGGCTGAAAGGCCCCCAAACGTAACTCCCACTACAAATTACATTTGTTTTAAAATAACCTCTAATGACAGGGTTTGAGGAACAAGATGCAGAGACAGAGAAACATTCCAAAGCAAGAACTAAAGCTGTCTCTCTCTCTCTCTCCAGGGGAACCACGAAGAAGCATGGAGACTGCAATTGTGCCCAGTGGACAGAACTTCCTGTATCTTCCCCTCGTGCCACTCTGGAGCAACCAGGCACAATCAAGCTTCCAGAAAGCAACAAATGAACTGGTCCCCATTAAGGCTGCGTGCTCATTAAAGAACTAACAAGATGTCCCAAAAAACTAGAGCTGATGCAAATATAGTAGAATGTTAAAAACTGATGCATACCTAAGAATCGCATACATATTTTCTCCCCTCTCATCCCAATGCAAGAATTATACAGAGTGCATTACTGTGTGTGCCTTAAAAAATCTGAGGGGGAAAAGTGGAGGGGAGGGAAGAGATGACACAATATAGAGTCATAGTTTTTAAAGAAATACATATTGTGTATCAATCATATTAATTTAGGATTGGGATTTAACTGGCCAAGAAACTGAGTTACTATGGCACATGTAAAATCAGTCTTTGGGACAGGTGAACTTTTTAAAATTTTGGGGAACTACACTGTAGTGTCTAATACAAATGAGGTCTGGCTTATAGGTGCTACCACAACACAAATACTAATTTATTATTATTACTCCCTTTGGTTGAGTATCTAGATTTTTTTAAGTGCCTAATTTCTCTTTATACTCTATTACTTTAACTGAAACACCAACTTCATAGAAATTGGTTGATATTATTGCAAAAGTTTGTGTTCTTCTACATTAAAGCATGAGAAATAAAGCATGACCATCATGTTTTGCAACCAATTTATTTTTTTTCTCAAAAAAAAAAATTAATCTATTTTACAAGTTCACCATGACATTACAGTGACAACAGCACTAAAACAACTCTGTAAAAACAAAAGAGGGAATAACTAAAAATAGGCAGAAAGTGAACATCATGACACTGGCATAAAATTTTCCCCGAAGTTTTAGTTGTAAAAAACACCACTAAAACTCCAACATCAAACATGGTAATGATGAATCAGATTGTATTATAGAAAAGTGTGTTTATACATAGATCCATATAATTTATACACTTGACATATATGCCAAGTCTTCTCGTCAAAGTTAATTAAACATAGTACTCTAGATTTAATACAAGGAGCCACATTCTGCTTTCAGTTAAAACACTTAGAGGAGAATTTGGCCCAAAGTACTAACCTCACAGCTAACGCTAAATGGCAGAGACAGGTCATGAAAATCTGGGTGCATTTTCACTGCTCGGCACATTACTATTAAGCACAGCCGTAAAGAGTGCATGTTCCAATTCCAGCATTTCTAATGGGTGAGGCATATGTGAACAGAACAGAACAAAAAATTTGTCTTAATGACTTTTGGTAATAAGATTGACAAAACAGTTAAGTAATCAGGCAAACTATCTGAACAAACTGAATACCTTGTATGTCACACCACTGATTCTAAAGAAAGTGGCAATATGTTATTTGCAGGCACAGAAAACAATTGCAACTTGAGTTTTAAGAAGTGGGCTAGCAACACCTACTGGTCATGGTGCATATTTAAACACAGTTTTTGATGCAAATGTTCTCTAAAAATAAATGTGAAAAATTTAAACTTTGTATTATGACAGAAGTGACTAATTACAATGACATAATACTTAGTGGTATTGTTAATATCTGAATATCCATAAAAATAATTTAATCAAAACCTGAATGAACTCAGCCGTAGGCCTTAATATCAAACTAAATGTAACCGTACAGTTTTCAAATACTGCCTTAAAATGAGTAATATTCAAGTTTCATATGATTCATGCACATCGCCTCACTTCATCATTGCATGTAGCTATATCTCTGTCGCTACATGAAATCACTCAACACATTAAACTATTAAATGTAACTGTCAACAAAGACAGAAGTTTTACACATACGTAAAATCAGCTGACAATGTAGTCAACTGCTATATGATGTGATTCTTAAGAGAATGTTTTTGAGGGATAGTTCCATAACATTTCAGAGAGGAAATTACCTCCAAATTTTATTTGCCAATGAAGTAGTGCCAGATGTTGAGAACCGATCCTCCTGATCCATTTCATGTACCCCAAAAATATTGGTCTGAAAATAGTTATGAACTTTTTTTTTTTTTTTATAACATATATGTAATCCCACTGAATTCAAAATTCCAAATTAACCGTACTAGGAAAATGCCCTAAACTATACTTAAGTATAGTACAGCAACTATAACAAGAGTTATTTTCAACGTAATACTTGTTTAAATTTGTATCAATTCCTTTATTGACTTAAAAAAACCTGTGCTTGTGGTCCCTCTGATACACTAGCCTTGGGCATTAGAAGTTTTCCTGGTTCCTGTCCAACTCGGGAAATAGTATCTTCTTGCTTCAGGTGTTAAAAGGATTCCTACAATATTTATAAGGACTGCTCTAATCTAACTCCTGGATCTAACTTGCAAGAGAAAAAAAATGTAGAAATTACTTACAAAGAAAAGCACAATTGCCGCCATATAAATATTTAGCTATAATGCCATACTGAGTTTGTAATAGTCATCACGTCTTTTCCTATATACTGATATTCCGCAACAGCTACATTGAGTTCTCTCTTGGACTTGATCTCTCTACTACATTTTAAAACCAACATTTACAAAAGTGGCAACTGATTCTGGGTGTCTAATTTGAGACACTTTAAAGTAGCCTAATTTTAATGGTAGATGTGAAGAACCATCTGAAAAATCAGGCACTTTTAAGGTGTCTCAAATTGAACCACAAATTGAAGTACACAAAATCACTATTCACTTTTGAAGATCTTGACATAATTCTATAGGATGTCCTTACAATTATTTTTCAGCTATGCTATGGTTACCTCTTGCTTTGTATTTTTCAGCTCTCTTTGAAGAGTTCTTTTAAAAAAATGTTTTAAAAAGCAAATCTTTTATCAGGCCTCCCAATTAAGAGATTTTAATCCCTTTAAGCATTGAAAAACATTTGCTACTATTTAAATTTTACTTTTGGTCACGTTAAGTCAAGAAATATTAAAATATTTCTCATGTGTGTAAATAATTGCTAAAAACGTCTGCCTTTGAGGAAATGAAAGTAAATGTGAAGGCTGCAGACCTGAAAAATACATTTTAGGGCATTCTTCCCATTTCAGAAAACTGTTCCTTACAGCCACTTTGCATAGTTTATAATATATAGTTTAATTGTAGCACATTATGGTTAAATCAGCAGAAAATAAACCTGCTACCCAAATAATAAAATTCTTTTATTTATTATTTGTTTTACTCTGGTGCTTAAGAGTCCCAGTGATGGACCAGGACCTTGTTGTGCTAGGCATTGTAAATATCAGTAATAGAACAACAATTCTGCACATCATTTGTGGCAGTAGAGCAACAGGATTTATTCATGTTGTCAATAAAGGGAAATCATTTTCTGTTCATTTTTATGTTGTAGGGGTTTTCTGCCTACATTTAGCGTCTCAGGCCTTATAGACTAAGTTCTTCAGTGAGCCATTATGTATAATACACAGTATATCCCACGTTATTTACTTCAGAAGAAGTAAATGCCACATTAGAATTCTGTCTGTTAACTGTACTGTTCATTCTTCACAGTAAGCATTTTGTTCTATTTAGTATTTCTCTTCCTAATCCACAGCGCTACATATACTTAGAAAATATTGTTATTATTTGTAATTATCATTAAAGGACAGCCAATTTATGTTACACCTGTCTTTTTTTTTTTTACCTTCTATTGTTGGTTAACATCTGAGATTCTTGTACCTTAAGAGATTACAAAAAAAAAATTCATTCCCCTTTTCCCCTTTCAATTATTGTTATAATTAACACAAGATTACTGTAGCTGACAGAAAAATTGTCTATTTCACTGCATTTTCTGTATAGGCATTTTCACTTTCCTCTACCATTTTTATGAATCGTTCATTCAACAGGGGAGAGGAAGGCATTTAAAAATAGAAAAGTGTGACTGTAAAACCATAAAAATTAGTAGAGAGACTCAGATGCAAGTGTAATACCTGAAACTACTTTTACTTCAGTTTTTTAAATTAACTTCATTTCAAAATAGCAACAGCTTTTTAAACATTAGCTTGAAGGGAGAAAGAACGATTTTGTCACCTGACAGATGTTGTGAGGTTTAATTCATTAACTTATTTAATGACCTGAGATCCTCAGATAGAGAATTATTACAGAAATGCAAAGTGTTCTCTGATGCAAAGTGCAGTAAAAGTGGAAAACAGAACTATAACTTTAGCCACGCTACTGGTCTCTTTATTTTGCATGATGATTTAATATTATCATGATTGTATTTCATTATTGAGCAGTGCCCTAATGGGTGCTTTACAAAACCACTGTTATAGGTGGCACAACTTGGGCAGCTTAAAGAAAATGTAAACAAATATGTAAATACTCAAACAAATAAAAACAAAGAAAGGAAAAAATTGTTAATTTCCCACCTTCTTGAGATGAGACAATAGGTGGCATGTAATCAGGAATGTACTCTTTCCTCTCTTCTGCATCTTTGCTTCCAGGCTGGGGAAACTGTAGGACATTGTTCTTGCTGACAGGAAATGAAGGGATTTGATGTGGGAAAGTGACAGGTTCAATATTGTGTATGTAATCTTCCAGCTCATGCAGGTTAACCCCCATAAGTGTGAAGGCTTCACTTACATCATCCAAAATTGGATCTGTACGGCCATCTGTAAACAAAAAGGAATTTTAGTAAGAATCTAGTCTGAAGAACTTTGACTTTGTTTTGTAATGAACAATATAAGCACATTCAGTACACAGGAAATTTCCTTTTGTCAGAAGTAAAAAAATGGATCATTTAAACTTTTATTAACCCAACGGCAGCTTACATGTGGCTAAATGCAACACATCTGGCTAAAACTAAATACATTACTTATTCACAGTAGTGCCTTTTGTTCAAACGGAAGCTCTAGTGCTTTATAAACTAGAACTACAACATTCACTTCACTCACCAGGCAAAAGCACTTTGGCGGGGGGGGGGGGGGGGAGGGAGTGGAGGGGGGAAACAGCAATAGCTCAAAAGCATGCAGTGCTACACAACAGTTTAGGTCAGAAGAGAAGAATACTGTATTTCACACATACTGAAGGGGGAATTTTGGTTAGGAGAAAGTAATTCCCCAAGCTGCAATTTCTGTAGGACAACATGGCTAACACTTCTTTCTTGTGAAAAGCATTCTGAGAATTTTACTGGCCAAGTGGTCAGGACCTTGGTTTAATACCACATCCAAAGATAGCAACCCAATGTACTCCTACTAGTATGCCAGTACCTACTGTGACGGTACCTCCCATAAGGCTTTATGGAAATATGCTTAGAATGTGTTTTATGCTACATATGCCATGTAACATATCTCAAAGGTTATGATCTACTGCAGGCCTGCACAACATGTGGCCCGCGTGGGCTTACTGTGTGGCCCGCGAGGGGGTGAGTAGGTGGACTCACTGTCTGGGCCAGCTCCAGGCACACCCCCTCCCCACTTGGGGCAGCAAAAACCCTGGAGCCAGCCCTGCAGACTGTGCAGCCCGCGGGGGGGGGGAGGGAGTGTAGGCTAGCCAACGGCTGGCCGGCGGGTAGGCAGGGTGGTGAAGGGGCCAATGACAGAGTGGAGAGTGAGGGTGAGCCAGCGGCAGGAGGCGGGGGCAGTGGCAGAAGGTAAGGGGCCAGGCAAGTGGGCGGGGGACGGGGGCTGAGGAGGCAAGTGGGGGGGCAGGTGAGGCGGCGGAGGGAGGGAGGGGCTGAGGAGGCGAGCGGAGGGGCAGGTGAGCCGGGGGGGGAGGGGGCTGAGGAGGCGAGCGGGGGGGGGGGGGCAGGTGAACCAGCGGCGGGGGAGGGCGGGCTGAGGAGGCGAGCGGGTGGGCAGTGGCGGGGGGTGAGTAGGTGAGCTGGGGCAGGGGCAAGGAGGCGGGCAGTGGTGGAGGGGCAATTGGGAGAGGGGAAATGGCAGAATGCCCCCGACGGTCCCAAATGTTCAAGTAACTGCCCCAGGGTGGTAAAGAAAACTGGGTCATTAAGGCTTGACAGTCTCTGCGGGGAATCACTGCTAATCCTAGGACCAGACAGGCTGCTGTGTTTGGATCAGGGGTTCTTCAACTTTTTCATAGTGTGGAAAACTGGTTAATGCAGGGACTGCCTCATGGGTTCATGTGCCTGTCGTCACTGCAGCAACTGCTTCCATGGAAAAGCCACCTTAGGAGGACGATTAAATGTATATTTAGCTTCTTTCTATCTCGCAGTCAGAAGAAGCTGGCCCCATGTGCACACACCCAGCTCTCTGGACTCAATCCCACCACACTTTGGGAACCTGTGCAGCCGAGTCTGTCCCCAGGAGTGCAAAGGAAAAGTGAGGACAGGATCAAATCAAATATCCATCCCCGTGTTAGAGAAGAGAGAACTATGACATACTGCACATAAATCCGAACCACTTCATTAGCGGAAGAGTTAAGCTGTAAATTTTAGAGGAGCCCAGTTAAAAGCCCATCAACAAATCGCACTTACAAATACTCGACAGCTTCCCTAAAAACTCAAAGGCGGGACAGTCTGGAAATGAACAGTTCAGGGATCTAACCCCACAGCCATATCATTCTTCCCTGTTCCTCCCCATCCCGCCTGCCCTACCCCCAAGAATCCTAGCCACATCCCACCCACTCCGGGCTCCCACCTCTTCCTCTGCAGAACAGCCCTTGCCACAGAGCCAGAACTCAGCAGAAGGGCAGTTTAAATAATTTACAGAGTCAATGTTATAAACATGACACAGGTCTTTGTGATCCCCATGGTATCCCCCAGTACTACCCACAGGCCCCCGTCTGACTCAGCCAGACACCTGGTGTTTGGGGCCAAGCCATTTTGGGGGTAGGAAGCTAGGAAAACGTTCAGAAAGGGAATGATGGATATTTGTGAAATACCTTAATTGCAAAACCCCTTTTCTGAAGGTTACCAAACCTCCCAGACAAATCCTACCTGGCCTAGGAGAGCTCAGGGAATCTCGTAATGTTTTGGAGAAGTTACACGGAAGTTAAAAATGGGTCTTAGTTGTAAGTTAGGATCAGTCTGAACTATGGAGTGGCTACCACTGGCCCATTACATCCGGGTAAGCGAGCAGCATTGATCCTGATCTGGTCTGGCTCCCATCCCCTCTCCAAGGGTTGCAGCTGTCTGGAGGTGCTGCCTTCCACACCTTCCTCATTCATTCAACAGGGCAATGGATTACAAAGTGGGGGGAAGATCTTATTCTACTTCTAGCAAAAAGACATTTTTCTTTTACCTTGATTATACTTCCTCAGGGGCCCGCTATAACATATTACCAAGGTTCAATACAAAGTCATATAAAAGTTATACAAAAATGTATAATGCAGAGATTTATCTACAACTGCATTGATTGACTGCTGTGTGCAGTAATATAGTGACCCCTGGGTCTTTGAATGAGGCTTTATACTTGGGGGGGGGGCGAGGGTGCGAGAGGCCAGCGTGGGCAAGTGGCAGGTGGGCAAAGAGGCAAGCAGTGAGCCAGCAGGGGGTCCAGGGGCGGGCATGGGGGTTTCTGGCAGGGGAGGGAGGAGGTGAAAGGAGGCGAGTGGTGGGTGGGGGACTGACTAGGAGGGACGCAACAAGCCAGCGGGGGGGCTAGAGGGTGAAGAGGGGTGTGATGGTGGGGCTGAGCGGGGACGGGGTGGGTCCTATTTTATTGCTGTGATCTGGTCACCCTATGCACGCCGTTTCTTTCCCCCTCTACACTACAGGCTTCCACACACTGTCAGTGCCTTCCTAGTGTGCCATACATACAATTGTTTGCTTTAATTGAAAAATTCTTAATAAAGTATCACCCCCCCCCCAAAATCTTCCTTTTCGCCCACAGCAGCGCTGGGGAAGGAGGGTTTGTTTCTGCGGGGCAGGCGGCACTGGGGGGGGGTTGTGTTTTGGGGGGCTTGGGGGAGTCAGCCCTCAGCTGTTTTCTTTGGAGTAATATGACCCTCGCCGCTTTACGAGTTGTGCAGGCCTGATCTACTGAATCTATTAATCCTGTCTGTATGCATGTCTCGTTTTTGTATTCAAAGTTATGAATATTGGCTGTGTACTGGCTTGATTTCTAAATAACTTTAGTAGAGCATTTGGTCAGTTCCTGGAGAAAGGAATGTTGAAGTTAAGTACCTAATCAAGAGACACTTAAAGGACAATGAATCTTGGAATGCTCCAATCCACATAAGAAGTCTACTTGAGGACATTCAAGGTAGCATAGAATCATAGAATATCAGGGTTGGAAGGGACCTCAGGAGGTCATCTAGCCCAACCACCTGCTCAAAGCAGGACCAATCCCCAACTAAATCATCCCAGCCAGGGCTTTGTCAAGCCTGACCTTAAAAACCTCTAAGGAAGGAGATTCCACCACCTCCCTAGGTAACCCATTCCAGTGCTTCACCACCCTCCTAGTGAAAAAGTTTTTCCTAATATCCAACCTAAACCTCCCCCACTGCAACTTGAGACCATTGCTCCCTGTTCTGTCATCTGGTACCACTAAGAACAGTCTAGATCCATCCTCTTTAGTTGGGAATTGGTCCTGCTTTGAGCAGGGGGTTGGACTAGATGACCTCTTGAGGTCCCTTCCAACCCTGATATTCTATGATTCTATGATTCTTTGGACCCCCCTTTCAGGTAGCTGAAAGCAGCTATCAAATCCCCCCTCATTCTTCTCTTCTGCAGACTAAACAATCCCAGTTCCCTCAGCCTCTCCTCGTAAGTCCTGTGTTCCAGCCCCCTAATCATTATAGAGGGCGAACAATTTATGAGTTTACCGGGGGGGGGAGAGGGGGGGGGAGGGATAGCTCAGTGGTTTGAGCATTGGCCTGCTAAACCCAGGATTGTGAGTTTAATCCTTGAGGAGGCCACTTACGGATCTGGGACAAAATCAGAACTTGGTCCTGCTAGTGAAGGCAGGGGGCTGGACTCAATGACCTTTCAAGGTCCCTTCCAGTTCTAGAAGATAGGATATCTCTATTTATTTATTTAATTTATAAGCTTTATCCAGAGTAAAACGGATTTATTTGGGGCTTGGACCCCATTGGGAGTTGGACATCTGAGTGTTAAAGACAGGAACATTTCTGTAAGTTGCTTTCAGTTAAGCCTACAGCTGTTAGGGGACGTGGTTCAGACCCTGGGTCTGGGTTAGCAGCAGGCTAGCGGGTCTGGCTCAAACCAGGCAGGGCACTGAAGTCCTAAGCTGCCAGGGCAGGAAAGCAGGGACACATCAGTTGGCAGCCCCAAGGGGGTTTCTGTGAACCAACCCGTCACAAACTCCCTGGGCCACGGCTGAGAACGGAGTGTGTAAAGACAGGCTCTGCCAGAAGCCACACGCTGGGACCCATGTGTCCCTCTGAAGCCCAGACAAGGCTGCCTGGGGAACTGCTGCTCTCCAAATGAGCGACTGTTCACTTTCACTAGGCTTTAAGTATGGCTTTCTCTCAACCATCTCTGGTCTCAGCAGTGCCCTCCTTTATGCCTCACCAATCCCGCTCCGAGGCAAAAGACAGAGCAATATGCAGTATTGCTGGGGAGCACTGAGCAATCGCCCAGGTCAGACCCCTCACGACTGACGCTGAAAGGAATCAAATGCAAAGCAAGACCCTGGGAAATGCTATCAGCTGGCCTCATCCAGGGAGAGGAAATGTCTCTCAGTATCACAGCCAGGGCGCACTGTGGCAGACACCACTGGAACAATACCCCACCCTAGCTATCAATGAGGGCGATCTAAGTGCTGGCCTCCACATGGGGTGAATTTCACCCTGACAGATTAACTGGACTCTTTCTCTGAACACGGTACCAATCCCCCATCAGAATCTACCATGTGCTAGTGCTTCCAAGCCAGCCTCCTCAGGCACCGCACCAGACAGCAGGGCTAGAAGTAGTTGTCAAACTCTATTTACTTATTTAAGCTGAAGAAGCCCTTCTCTCTGTCTCGGGGAGACCTTGCCCTAGCCTAGCGTCATTAACCAGCTCCTCCAGCCTGCCTCCTTGTGGCTGGAGGTAGAGATGCAGCAACCCTGCCTCAGTTTCCCCACTGTCCTTTGGTCTACTCTAGCCACAGGAGTGACCTGGCCCTCTGGCCAGGCCACTTGACAGAGTCCGACCCCTTCTAGAGCCAAAGAGGCCTTTACCAAGGTCTAACAGATACGTGTAAACAACCAAACCTTCAACACTGCTGGGCTCCGCTGACTGCCAGATCATTACAGGTGCACATCTGCTGCTCTAGACTGTCCTCCTGTCTAATCACAGGCCCCTGGGCCTCAGCCAATCCACAGCTCAGCGGCCGGCCCACTGCTCCCCTCAGTCAGGGGTTCAGGCAGGCTGCAGCTCCTCAGGGCCTGTCTCTAGTCAGGCTGCCAGCTCACCCGTGGAGCAGCCCAACAGCCCTTCTCCCCACCTCCCACCAATTGCTGGGCTGCCTCCATTTTAAATCCTGCACCCAGGCCTGGCAGCCAGTACAGGTGCATCAGGAAGCCTCTGGCTGCAAGTTAACCCTTTCCAGACTGGGATGGTTCTAAAGCCTCCATCACACCCCTGCATTTTAACTGGGCAATCCTGGGCTAGTTCCACCAATGTGAACTACTGGGGCTCTGCACATGTGCAGGAGCAATCCATGTGCAAAGAAGCAGGAGCAGAACTGATACCTTGGTTCAGAAGTGCTAGGCCCTGGAGACCCCTTCAGGAGTGAGCCAGGGAGACAGCCACTAATCATCTGCCAAGTACTGACCGCTTAAAGCTGAAGGTAGAATCATAGAATAGCAGGGTTGAAGGGACCTCAGGAGGTCATCTAGTCCAACATGTGACCCATGGCTGCCTATCTGGTAAGAAACTGAGAGTCATGCATGGACATGTGACTTGCCCAGGTGACTCCAAAACTTCATCTTGGAGTTGGACTTTGCATAGGAGAGGGGAGGAGGTCTCCACCCACAAAAAGAAAGTCTATTTAAGCCCATGGGAGACCCCTCCATTTTGTCTTCAGCTGGCTAAAGAGAGCCTCTCCACCCCTCAGGATACTTGAAAAAAACTGGAACAAAGGACAGTGTGCAAGTGATGTGAGTGACTGCTGGACCCAGGCTAAAAGGAGATTAGTCTATAAAAGGGAGCATTCTGGAACTGGTGAGGATCTTATCTGTATTCAGTTTGATTAGACATAG
Organism: Chrysemys picta bellii; assembly: GCF_011386835.1. Classification (NCBI taxonomy): domain Eukaryota; kingdom Metazoa; phylum Chordata; order Testudines; family Emydidae; genus Chrysemys; species Chrysemys picta. The sequence goes on along the minus strand of NC_088791.1, from coordinate 13,099,368 downwards.
ATTTGCGCATTTTATTTTATTTTGCTTGGCGACTTACTTTGTTCTGTCTGTTTCTACTTGGAACCACTTAAATCCTACTTTCTGTATTTAATAAAATCACTTTTTACTTATTAATTGACCCAGAGTATGTATTAATACCTGGGGGAGAAAACAGCCGTGCATATCTCTCTATCAGTGTTATAGAGGGCGAACAATTTATGAGTTTACCCTGAACAAGCTTTATACAGGGTAAAACAGATTTATTTGGGTTTAGACCCCATTGGGAGTTGGGCATCTGAGTGTTAAAGACAGGAACACTTCTGTTAGCTGCTTTCAGGTAAACCTGCAGCTTTGGGACAAGTAATTCAGACCTTGGGTCTTTGTTGGATCAGATGGGAGTGTCTGGCTCAGCAAGACAGGGTGCTGGAGTCCTGAGCTGGCAGGTAAAGCAGGAGCAGAGGTAGTCTTGGTACATCGGGTGGCAGCTCCCAAGGAGGGTTCTGTGATCCAACCCGTCACACCTACCACCTACTGACTCACCAACGCCACTTCCAATATTTATTGTGTTTTGCCTCTAGAATTCTCCCACAAGCATTAACCCGGCATGCCCCTTGCTTCACTTATGAAATTAAAAAATAAAGGACAGTACCCTTCAAAATGGTGCTAGAACGTATACTATTCTCTTTCATTAACATCTCGGTAACACTGACTGGTCCACATACTGATAGGAACATTGGATCTGATCCAGTATGGCAATTCCTAAGTCCATCTCATCCAGCATTCTGTCTTAGTAGCCAGCACCAGATGCTTCAAAAGAATGGGTAAGAACCATGCAGTAGGCAGGTGTGGGATAGTCTGTCTCTCATTATAGGTCTCAAGATAATCTCTAATAGTCAACTATCAAACACCAAAGCATGAGGTTTAATGTACACCTCTACCCTGATATAACTCTGTCCTCGGGAGCCAAAAAAATCTTACCGCGTTATAGGTGAAACCACATTATATCAAACTTGCTTTGATCTGCCGGAGTGCGCAGCCCCGCCCCCCCCGGAGTACTGCTTTACCGCGTTATATCGGGTCACAGGTGTACCTTTCAAATTTTTTGTTAACAAGCACATCCATAATTACAATAATGCCATCTACATAAATGTTCATAAATGATCTTAAAGTGCAATTCTCTTCGAAGTTACTATATAAAACTAACACTTTCTCACTGAAAAAATATGCTTATCAGGTATATTCAGAATCATAGCTACTACGGGTGGTAATGTAAATATTGGTTTGGTGTGGGGGGTTTTTTATTTTGTTTTTAAATGACTTTTTACTCCTGTTTCAAATAATCTCTGTGTTCCAGCTTTCCCCATCTATAAAATGGATGTATTGGTTTTTTTCCTCTCATCTTTTGTCTTGTTTATTCGGAATGAAAGCTCTTTAGGACAAGGGCTTTCCCTTACTATGTGCCTAGCACAATGGGACTCTAATCTCCGCTGAAGCCTTTAAATGTTACTGTAATACAAGCAGACAACAACCACGACCTCCATTTGCTCAGCTTTAAGTTCCCAGGCAGAGTTTACTGAGCCTGACAGTAAGAAAAAACATCTTTTTACTTGTTTCCTGAGCAAATCTGACCTAGCAAATTATTGACACAATAAACACGAAATCTTACAATGCCATTTTTGATTCACTCTTCAGACAAGAAACATGTTAATGTCAAGTAGGGAAAGGTAGATGTAACTTTACTAAATGATTTACTGAGCAAAAAGTGCCAACATCTAATGGATAAAGCAGAAGAGAGGTAGTCACGGCTAAAGTGACAGGTGCTGGACATTGCTGGGGGTCAGTCAGGAACCTACACACAGGTGGGTCAAGACTTTGGTTGCTCTGCGTTGACCTGGAGTGACACCATAGTTCAGCAGCATCTTGATCAACTCTGCTGCTTTATTCAGGGACAGCGCAGTCAAACTCAATCCGAGAAGGGGGCTAGTCAAGGTGCCCTAAAAACTGCTCATTCCAAACAGTCCTGACCAGCTTGCCACAGCTGAGGGTGTTGTTCCATCATGTGGTCAAAATTCAAGCAAACCCCAAAAGGTTTCTTTTTGTCTCAATATTGCAACATGGAATGTCCACACACTCCTTGATCATCCAAACCAAACTGATTGTCCTGTCAGGTGAACTGTTCTGGTAGCTCAAGAACTTGAAAAATATCATATTGACATTGTGGCGCTAAGCAATATGCAACTTGCTGAAGAGGTCAACTGACTGAGGAGAGTGCTGGGTACACTTGCTTAAGGAAGGGATGCCCATAAAATGAGCCACATGACCCAGGAGTCGGCTTTGCTATCAGAAAGAATCTCATCTTTAGTTTGGACAGTCTGCCCATCGGTATAAATGACAGACTGTTGAAGCTCCGACTATCCCTGAGAGGTGGACGTTACGTTTCACTGATCATAGCTTAACGCATGGACAATGACCAACTCTGATGAGGGTAAGGAGGAATTTTATTCTGAACTAAATGACCCTGATCCAATTCACTCCCCTTGAAGACAAGTTGATTATTTTAGGTGACTTTAATGCTCACGTTGGCCGTGATGATGCTACATCGTGTGGTGTACTTGGCAAACATGGCGTCAGCAAGATGAACAACAATGGCCTACTTCTGCTGACGACATGCGCTGAGCACCCTCTAGTTATTATAAACATTTCTGACTTCCCAACAACTACAAAATGATCTGGACGCATCCTCACTCTTGTCACTGGCATCTGATTGACTACGTGTTGGTCGGATAGCGGGACGTCCGAGATGTGCACATAACTCAGATATTATGCAGAGCTGATTGTTGGACTAACCACCATCTTGTTCAATCACAGCTTTGCCTCTTTGGTTGAAAATGAGTAAAAACCCATCAGTTAAGCGTGTAAATATTGCCTGGCTGAATGATAGGTCAATTGTCAAACAATTTTCAACACAGCTAACTACTGTTTTATCTGCCAAATGGGTATCCCTGTGTGACACAATCTATAACACCATTATGGATTGTGCTGGGTATAGAAAATGCCATCATGCAGAATAGTTCAACAACCATAATTCTGAAATATTGACTCTTCTTGATGCCAATCAGCAAGCCTATTCCACGCTCTTAGCTGATCCACTCTCTGGGTCAAAAAAGCTCAGATATAGGGTAGGTTGCAGAATGCACCAACACAAACTCTACCAGATGCAAAATATGTGGTTTGACTGTAACGCAGACGAACTACAGGCCCTTCCTGATCAACATGATTCCAAAGATTTCTATGATGTAGTTAAAGCTGTGTATGGCCCTACCCCACCTCCCGGCATCACTAACAAGTGCTGATAGTGAATTTCTCATCACAGATCGTTCTGCTGTCCACCAATCGTGGTGTGAATATTTTAGTGAACTACTTAATCATTCACCAGCTGTTTCTGATGAGTCACTGGATAATACGTGTAAACTGTTCACATCTACTGCACTTACAGATCCACCTGCACAGGCCGAGGTGTTGAAGGCTGTTCAAGTAATGAAAAATAATAAATCCCCTGATCCCAATGCCAGTCCAGCTGAGGTTTTCAAACACAGATGAAATCTTCTGATTGACAAGTTCTCTGAATATATTTGACATGTCTGACTTCAAGAAATTATACCACAACAACTGAAAGATGCCAATATCATCACTATTTATAAGCATAAAGCCCCAAACAGCCACTGTGGTAATTACAACGCTATCTCTTTGCTCTCTGTGGCCGGCAAGATTCGTGAATGGATCCTTTTGAACCAACTCCTGACCCAAATCGTTGCTAATGTTGTATCTGAGTCACAGTGCAGCTTTTTGTGCTCAGTGGAACACTGGTGACATAATTTTCATGATTCAACCATTACAGGAAAAATGTCACAAACAGCACCAACCTTTGTACATCATGTTTCTTGGCCTAACTAAGGTATTGAATACAATCAACCATGCTGTCCTCTGGCAAGTGCTCGCTAAATTTGGATGTCCGGGCAAATTTGTTAACATCATTCGACAATTCCATGAAGGCACAGCTGGAAGAGTTAGTGCTGATGGTAAACTAACAGACCCATTTCCAATCTCAAATGGGATGAAGCAGGGATGTGACTTTGCACCTAGCTTTTTTGGTCTATTCTTTGCTGAGATGCTAGAGGAAGCCCTTTGTGGTGCTTCAAATGGCATCTTTATACACTTCCACACTGGTAAGCTCTTTTTTCTTTCCCACCTACATGCGAACACCAAGGTTGTGGAAGCACTGATCCAGGAACTGCTCTTTGCTGCTGACTGTGCCTTGATGAAGAACTATAAGCAGAACTATAAGATCTTACAAACCACTCTGTTGCAACAGCTCCTAACTTTGGCTTCACCATCAGCTGAACAAAAACCAAGCATATGTATCAGCCAGCTCCTCAACAACTTTACCAAGACCTGTCAATAAGCCTGGGAGGTATTGTACTCCAAGCCATCACACAGTTTACTTATCTTGGCAGCATGTTGAACAACGAAGCAAAAATTGACCAGAAAGTGGATGGGCGAATTAAGAAAGCCAGCACTGCATATGGTTGCCTTTATCACCGAATCTGGAAGCAACATAGAATCTGTCAACAGACAAAAATCAAAATTCATAATGCTGTTGTCCTCACAACACTGCTTGACAGCTGCAAAACATGGAACTGTTATCAATGACGCATTACAAAGCTTCACAGCTTCCATTTGTGCCACTTATGTCAATTGCTGGGCATCAAACAACAGGACTGGGTTTCTAACACTGAAGTCCAGGTGAAAGCTAGTTCGGTTCAGCATCGAGTTGATCTGCACCTAATTGAGATGGACTGGCCACATAATTTGAATGCCAGAGACCCATTTATGAAAACAAGTCTTATATTCTGAATTAAAGTCCAGCAATTGTAAGCATGAAGCGCAGATGAAATGTTTAGAAGACACTCTGAAAGAAAATCTGAGCAAAATGAACATTTCCGACTCAATCTTTGAGCAACTGGCAATTGATCAGATTGCATGGTGCCACGCCATATGGGTGGATGTCCACGACTTTGAGAAGCACTGTGTGGAGCATCTGGAAGCATAGCACCAGGCATGGAAACAACATGCAGCTCAATCAACACAATGAGGCAAAGGGTTCTGTGGCCACAGCAGTAAACGTTGTTCTTCCCAAATTGATTTACAGAGTCACTCAAAGACCCATTAGTACAAACTATGCTTGTCATTGTCATCCTCGAAATTGGGGTGACCAACATCAGTTACATCAAAAATGTAAAAAGACAGCTATCACGGCGGGCAGAGAGGGTGCTTCTTCCTAGGACTCTAGGCCTGATTTAGCTAGGTACTTTTTAAGTCAATGAGACTACTCACATGCTTAAACTTGAGTGACTTGGCTGAACTGGAGAGGAACAGCAAAACCAACAAGAATTATGTCAAGTTCAGTCTGTTGCTGTTTGGGCAGTAGAGAAAGGGATTTAAGGGCTTGTCTATGTGGGAAAATTGACAGCAGCACTACAGTGGTACAGTATAATTGTATGGAAGCAGAGTAATTACACCAGAAGTCACTTTTATGCCAGAAAAGAGTGTCCCCACCAGCCTAGTTACAGTGGTATAATTATATAGCTATAGCTCTGATGGTCAATTTTCCCATGAGTGTTCACAAGGAAGGAGAATCCAACAGAGTTGGGGAAGAGTGAAGTAACAGATACTGTTGTCCCTTCAAAGCAACCAACAGGCTCTGTGCCTGGGATGGAGAAAAGGGGAATGGCAATTTTCAGAGGCTTATAGTACTCAGCCAATCTGGATGCATTTTTATGGAAGCAGCAAAAAGAACTTCTCTGATGCCAGGACCAAATTGTCTGCCAAATTTTAAATTTCTGCTCCAAACCCTTAAAGTTTTAGAGCTCTTCAAAATACAGTTAGGAAAATATTTCAACACTGGAAAAAACGACCTGTATTTCCCTAACGTCATTTTCAGTAATGTGTACTGTTACTGCTGAAACTTCCCCAAAAATTCAGCCTGAGGCAATGAACAAGTATAGAAAATGTTAACCGGAAATGGTTAAAGTTTGGCAAAGTTTTGAATAACTGATAAATGCAGAAAGCTTTTAGATTCATTCAAAGCTTATTACAATGAGCAATAGCCGTTCAATAATTTGTAGCCAAAAAGACATATAGGAAAATTATTATTGAGTGGCTACATATACTGCTGGGCAAACCACAATAAACAGGACATAATATAGATGAGATATCAATAATACACACTATATATCATTCGCATACTGTTCTCCATCCACCTAGAGCTACTACATATAATATGCCTACACAAATCCTGCAAGGGAGATTGTAGCTTCCTGCTGATGCACAGCATTCTTCTACACACAACTGTTAAGATAAATATTGCCATCGTGGAGGTCCACTTTTCTAGTAGTTAAAACATGGAATTCGGAATCGGAGCTTCTTTTCCAGGCTTTACCTAGTGTGTCTGGGCAAGTTACTTAATGTTGCCGTCCATCAGTTTTCCCACAGGTAATTATTGTTCCTACTGGTGAAATAACTTGGAAATGTACTTTTCCATTCTTACATGTACTGCTTCCTCTGCACTGACACCTAGATACTATAGAGATTAGTGCATTAGAAATACCAAAAAGCTTGTCTAGAGTCAAGTATTTGCATCAGTATAACTACACTGATATAGTAGACAGTGCAAAATGGGGCTTTTGCTGGTGCAATTCATACTAGTAATTTACTGGGGAAAGTCGCAGCCATTCAGTGCATCTACACTGGGGAACTGTATCAGTGTAGCTACACCAATGAAAAACAATCATAACGCCATAGATTGGGCTTTATATAGATACAACCTCCTCTACATTATCATTGCTACTAGAAGTCTGCTCCATTTCATGGCGACTGATGAATGTCAAGTAGAAGAATGGTCTCTCTTACTGGCAGCCAGTAAGAAATTAGATGTCCTGAAAGTAACAAAATCTGGGAGGTTTAAGGACGTTCAAAGCTATTTATTTAGTAAGGGCTTGTCTACACTTACAACGCTGCAGCTACGCCGGTATAGCGCTTAGTGAAGATTTTACCTATGCCAATAGAAGAGTTTCTCCCGTCGGCGTAGGTCAGGGGTCCCCAACGTGGTGCCCGCGGACGCCATGGCGCCTGCCAGGGCATCCATGTGTGCCCGCCTACTGGCCGCCGGAAAAGCAGCCGCCAAAATGCTGCTGATAAGCGGCAACATCAAGAAGCGCTACCGCCGAAATGTCACCAAATTTCGGCGGCGAAGTCTCTTGACGTTGCCGCTTCACGAATTTTGGCGGCGACCCCTCTTGACGTTGCCGCTTCACGGCAGCATTTCGACGGCTGCTTGTCCGGCGGCCGCCTTAAGGAAAAGGTTGGGGATCACTGGCATAGGTACTCCACCTACCCATCGTCCCTCCCATCGACACAGCACTTTCTACACCGGGGGTTAAATAAGTATAACTACTTCGCTCAGGGGTGAACCAACGTTGCGTTACCAACGTAAGTTTGTAGTGAAGACCAGAGCTAAGAGGAGGTACATCAACAGCAGAGCAATCTTTTCTGGTCCAGTTCACCAAGAGTATATAACATGTGGCCATATTTTTCAAGATCTAATAATTTTAGGATTTCTCACTTCTATTTACCAAGATGTGCCTATCAGGTTGCATTTCCCATGCATTTTTAATACAAGTCATTCACTTCTGCAAAAAAAAAAAATGCAATCTTAAGAACATGGGAATGATCACTTTATATCAAACTAATAAATTCCTGTTCATCTGGTATCCTGGCTCCAGCATGAACATATTTCAAAAGAAGGTAAAAATCCACCCAATAACATATCTGGTCATTGTGTACACTGCTGAACCTGTGAGAAAAGAGTACTGAAAACCAACTCCTTCTACAGATGATCCACTGACAACCTGAAGCAGCTGGCTTAACACCACATTACACTATTTGTTTTAACAACAAATACTCAAAATTGCCCTCATTTATTAAACTGCCACTATGCTGTCTTACCCAGCCTGATCTCACACTCTCCACTGCCTCGGTTTCCCCTTCTGGGCACCTCAAGTACTTGCAAAGGCTTTCACATGTCCAAAAATAACCCTTCTCAGTGTCTGGTTTATTAACAGAGTTCAAAAGGAAAATAAAACTTCCAGCTGGGGCTTTACTTTAGCCAACTTGTTCTCCACACGCCAGCCTCTCTAGCCAGAATTTGCTCCTGTCTTAACGACCTGGCCCTCTGCACGTCTCTCTAGAATCCTATCCCTTCCAGGGTACCACTGTCTTTATCAAGCATCAAACAGTATCTTCACCTCAGTTTCAAACTGGGCCCAGACCCTGCTTCTTGAGAGTCTGCCTTCTCACCTCAAGTTTCATTTTACTCCAGCTAAATAGCCCTTCCTGAGCATCTCTCAATGGTCTTTACTAAGCAGCAACTCTCAAGGCTTCCTGGCATCTTCTCTGTCTCTGGAGATGACCCAAGGCTTCTTCTCCCCTCAGTCTTCTGGCCTTCGGCATCTACCCCCAAGACCTGGGTTAGCCACACAACCCTCCTGTCATGTGGTATTACTCATTCCCTCACCTGGAGAAATGAGTTAAGTTTGTCACAGGTGAGGCTAGGACCCAACATCCCTTAAAAAGACCAGCCACTCTCTGACACACACAACTTACTCTAGCTCACACATCACAGGGTTTGGGCCACATTCTACTCTGTCACACTGGAGTAAACCCACAATAACTCTACTGATACCAATTAAGTCACTCCTGATTTATTTATTTTTTTTAACAGTGTAACAGAAAAATTAAAGCCATTTAAGGTTTAAGTTACGACATAGAAAAAAGCACTCTGCCCATGCACAGTACATTTAAACTGAAATCCCTTGCTGAATGGGAAAAGTACCCAGCTATAGCAGGCCACGATGTACACATGTGCAGAGCTAACATAGCTGGGCCGCAGAAAATTTAGTTAGGGGGCACAGCAAATGAAGCAGCGCATCATAGGCACCCATATCTCATTCACTGTGTATTTTATTCCTATGGACTTCCAGGTGAGGTGAACATTATTTTTCACATATAATATAAAACCACACACTTTTTTCCACAATCTCAGAAGCATGTGGCATCTTGACACACTGTCGTTTTTCTATATTTCTGTTAATTTCATTGTCATAATGGCCCAATATTTTTTTTAAACTTTTAAATTTACATGGAGGGCTTATGTTTTCCAGGGGTGGTATTTGTAGCTATTTTTGAATTCTATATAAACATATATATCAGGGGTAGGCAATCTGCGGCAAGCGAGCTGATTTTCAGTGGCACTCACACTGCCCGGGTCCTGGCCACCAGTCTGGGGGGGGTCTCTGCATTTTAATTTAATTTTAAATGAAGCTTCTTAAACATTTTAAAAACCTTATTTACTTTACATACAACAATAGTTTAGTTATATATTATAGACTTATAGAAAGAGACCTTCTAAAAACGTTAAAATGTATTACTGGCACGCGAAACCTTAAATTAGAGTGAATAAATGAAGACTCGGCACACCACTTCTGAAAGGTTGCCAACCCCTGACCTATATAAACGGTTTGGGGGCGCTCTCTCTTTGTATATACACACAGTACTGCTTCAAACAGCACTACCTTATAGCCAACTAGGGAACCTTTAGTGAGCACCAACAGGGTCTACATGGATGAATTAACATGCAACACGTTAGCGTGCTTTAGAAATCACACTCTCCCAATCCACATTACTGCTTCTTGTAGATGAGCCCTTAGATACAAACTAGGGAGCAGGGACATCACCTATATAAACAAATAGCAGTGGGAAAAGGGTGACTTCAAGATGACTGAGTAACTGTTTTCAGTATTCTTCCAGTGTTTATCGGATAAACACCAATTTTTATTTTATTTACTGTATTTTTGTATTGAGGGTGTTTTATCACTTAAAACCTAGAATAAGAAGCCCTATTTATATGAAAAGGGTTTTTTTTTTTTTTTAATAGGGTTCTCAAAATTTTTCACAGTATGGAGCACATGATGTCTGCAGCCTCTATGCCATCTTTGATTCAGGCCTCTCTTTCCGTCCTCATGTTTAGGTTTTGTCTAAATCTTGCCAATTCTTTCTGCATAACATCTTTAAGATACAGCCTTACTTATCCATCAAACTCTTATACAAAGTCCTATCTTGTATCTTGATTACTGCAACACCTCTCTCTAGCCTTGACAAATGGAATCTTTCCTCGCTTGTATCCATTCAGAATGCTTCTGCAATGATCATTTCCCTAGCCCATTGCTCTCTCCGTGTCACCCCTCTCTCTGAAACTCTCCACTGGCCCCCCCTTTTCTATTATCACAAAAATAAGCTGCTTGTCTTTGCTTCAAGGCCCTTTACAGTCAATCTCCACCCTATCATCTCATTCACTATTGAGCTTTTTGCTTTTTTTTTTTTGGAGCTATACCTATCTCATAGAACTGGAAGTGACCCCGAAAGGTCATCGAGTCCAGCCCCCTGCCTTTACTAGCAGGACCAAGTACTGATTTTTGCCCCAGACCCCATAAGTGACCCCCTCAAAGACTGAACTCACAACCCTGGATTTAGCAGGCCAATGCTCAAACCACTGAGCTATCCCTCCCCCCGTTGAAGCTTGCCTCCAATCAGCACATGATGCCAGCCTCCATCACCTATATGTTACATTTTCAAGCAAGCACCTTCATGCTTTCGCCCATGTTGCCCCTTATACTTGGGAGACACTCCCCATAAACAATTGCAAAGCTACCTTCAAATCCTTCCTCAAAACTCTCCATTGCTATAATACCTACAAAAGCTCTGATAACAGACTTACTGCCTATCACCACTGTTGTCTCAGTATTTCCATGTATTCCCCCATCTGTCATCTCTTATTTTATGCTTAGATTGTAAGCTCCTTGTTGCAGGGACCATCTCTTAATTTTGTGTGTGTAAAAGGCCTAGCACAAGGGGGCCCTGGTCCATGACAAGATCTCCCAGGCACTATGGTAATACACATAATCATAACAATCATCTTAAAATTGCCACAGAGATTGCCTTGTGAATCATCTTGTCAGAAACCAGGGTCTGCAGCTGAGGCAGGGCCTGCTAGCTGACCTGCAGCTGAACGCCCTGAACAATCCGACTCCTGATTTGCTGAGAGGCATCACAAGTGTTCTCTTAAGCTCAGCAGCAGTAGGCTAGTGGCTGCCCAGTGCTTACACGCACAGCTGCAATCACTCCTGTCCCTGTGTCCTGCTCCAGTCCACTCCAGCCCTGCTTCTTCCTTACTTGGTTCCTGACTCCGGCTCGGACTCTTGATTCTGTTCCTGGCCTCTGACTTCTATTCTGACTGCTGGGCCTGATCACCACTGCTCCAACCAATAGACCTGACCACCCATGCACCCCAGTTCATAATACACCTCCCCTCCCATTTGAAACCACAGTATCTACAACTACAGCTATTGCATACCTCGAAAAGTAACATTAGGAAAGTATTGAGTGTATCTATCAATGTCTTTTAATGTGATATAGCAAATGGAAGCAAGGAAGATAATCTACCACAGTTAGAAAAGCCATCATTTTGCTTGTTAACTGAGAAAATGTGGACCCTATTATGCCATTTTTACAGCTGTTATTCAGAGTAGAACCACAATATGCAGTTTATTGTGTCTCAATTACTGAAGATCAAATCTGTTCTGTTTACAAGTGCAAAGATTCCACCCCTCCAAATAAACACAACTGCCAAATCAAACTGATCCGAAGGTCAAACTGGTTAGTTTCTGGCTAACACATCAACAACAGAGTCTCTACAACTGGAACTTAGTTAACAATACTGTTGATTATGCAAGAACCACAAAAAAAATCTAGTTCATTCTTCCAGAGTAGGTAGTGACAAGCAAACCCAAGTCTAAATACACTTAGGGAGGAGATCTGTTGAGTAATAGGATGTGCTTTTATAGATTCATAGATTCTAGGACTGGAAGGGACCTCGAGAGGTCATCGAGTCCAGTCCCCTGCCCGCATGGCAGGACCAAATACTGTCTTTTGACAATCACATTTGAGATTAAAAAAATCAGTGTGAGGTTGAGAATATAAGGCCTGGTCCATACTAACCCCCCACTTCGGACTAAGGTACGCAAATTCAGCTACGTTAATAACGTAGCTGAATTCCAAGTACCTTAGTCTGAACTTACCGCGGGTCCAGATGCGGCAAGGAGGCTCCCCCGTCGATGCCGCGTACTCCTCTCGCCGAGCTGGAGTACCGGCGTCGACGGCGAGCACTTCCGGGATCGATCCCAGAACATCGATTGCCTGCCGCCAGACCCGGAGGTAAGTGTAGACGTACCCTCAGAGACATTATACCACAGATGTAATGTCTAACTCCTCATGCAACAGCATATGCCTCCATAACCAAGAGATTATGCTCCCTTCCCCTCCATCCATTCGTCAAGAAAATATGCCCTTTTCCCAATTCACAGTAAATGCTTCAGACCCCTCATGCATCCTAAATAAGAAGGTAAATTACAGTGCCCCCAACTCCCAATCACATACATATATATCCCCCCTATGGCCTCACAAATCTCACAATACCTGTGGAAAACACAGGCTAAGCCCTGGAAGGTAATTCTGTTTTCAAACTCTTAGTGCTTCTCAAACTTCTCAGAACTCTCTCAGTGGCAACTCTAGTCCATCTGAGAGGAGATCATTGTCCCCCAATAATACAGCTTTCCCACCCCAAGTTCACATTGATCAGACAAATGACAACAGGTCCAACCCAACTTCTGTGGGTAACCCAGTCCTCTTTTTTATTCCACAATCTGATGCTCCCTAGTCTCCTAGATTCTACCCTATCATAAATATTTATACAGGAGCATTCATCTTAGCATTTAGATGTGAAATTTACAGGTATAACAGCTGCACTCGTAAAGTCCCTGCATTGGTGGTACATATGGGTTACACTGGCACTAATCCTCTCCCCCCACCCCCAAAAAAATCTAGACTCACACTTCCTCTCATGAGTACTGATAGACTCAGTCCAGCCACTGCAGGTAGCCAAAAAACACGTAGTTCTCAGGCTCCCCTGCAACCAAAAGTTCTCAGATTCAAAAAACTCAGAGCATGACAATAGCCACACTCCCCACATCCTCCTGGACTTACAGCAAGGTCGGTATTCCCGGCCTCTCAGGCCCCTGATCTCAATGGACCCTGGACTCAAAGAAACAGTGGTAATCCCCTCCCCTCAAATTCCATTAGTATTTTTGTCAGCCCCCAAGTAACCATGAATCTTTACCCAGCATCTCCAGACTCAGCTACAGCTGTGCCACCCAGAACTCTCAGTGGCATCTCTAGCCCCCAGAATCTCCATATATCCACTGAGCTTACCCTATGGTGACACCTCAGCCCTGCAGTTCCCATGGCTCCCAACCTCTCTGCACTCACAGAGCCCCTGCAGTTGCAGTAGCAACCCCCCCCCCCGCACATTCAGAGTGAGCAGTGACAACTCTACCCCCACCATGCTGATGGCTCCCCAGTCCCCTAGACTCACAGAACAGACAGTGGCAGCCCTAGCCCCCCACTGACTCTGCATTCAGAGCTCAGCAGGGTGGAATTCCCCCCCTCCCCAACCGCACTGTGCCCCCAGCACTCAGCTGGCAGTGGCAACCCCAGACCGCCCCATCCCTCCCCCCACTCACAGAGTGGGCAGCTGCAGCCCCATCCCCACAGCTCCCCCACAACCACTACACTCACAGGGCAGGCAGTAGCAGCCTTGGACCACCAGCACCCCATCCATCTTCTCCCCTGCATTCGCTGATCTTACAGTACTAGACACCCCGCCCCCCTTCTCTATGGTTCCTACCCACGCACACTACCTCCCTCCCTCCACCTCCAGGGCTCCCATCCCCGGACACTGACAGACCGGGCAGTAGCCCCCCATCTCCATGGCTCCCATCCCCCTCCGCACTGACAGACCGGGCAGTGCCCCCCCCCCATCTCTATGGCTCCCATCCCCCTCCGCACTGACGGAGCAGGCAATGCCCGCCCCCCATCTCCATGGCCCCCATGTCCCTCCGCACTGACAGAGCGGGCAGTGCCCCCCATCCCCCTCCGCACTGACAGACCGGGCAGTGCCCCCCCCATCTCTATGGCCCCCACCCCCCTCCGCACTGACAGACCGGGCAGTGCCCCCCCATCTCTATGGCTCCCATCCCCCTCCGCACTGACAGAGCGGGCAGTGCCCCCCATCCTCCTCCGCACTGACAGACCGGGCAGTGCCCCCCCCATCTCTATGGCCCCCACCCCCCTCCGCACTGACAGACCGGGCAGTGCCCCCCCCATCTCTATGGCTCCCATCCCCCTCCGCACTGACAGAGCGGGCAGTGCCCCCCATCCTCCTCCGCACTGACAGACCGGGCAGTGCCCCCCCCATCTCTATGGCTCCCATCCCCCTCCGCACTGACAGACCGGGCAGTGCCCCCCCCATCTCTATGGCCCCCATCCCCCTCCGCACTGACAGACCGGGCAGTGCCCCCCCCATCTCTATGGCTCCCATCCCCCTCCGCACTGACAGAGCGGGCAGTGCCCCCCCCATCTCTATGGCTCCCATCCCCCTCCGCACTGACAGAGCGGGGAGTGCCCCCCATCCCCCTCCGCACTGACAGAGCGGGGAGTGCCCCCCATCCCCCTCCGCACTGACAGAGCGGGGAGTGCCCCCCATCCCCCTCCGCACTGACAGAGCGGGGAGTGCCCCCCATCCCCCTCCGCACTGACAGAGCGGGGAGTGCCCCCCATCCCCCTCCGCACTGACAGAGCGGGGAGTGCCCCCCTCCCCCCATTTCCACGGCTCCCACCCCCGCGCAGTGACACGGCGGGCAGTGGCGGCCCCGGCCCCGGCACTCACAGAGCTCGCAGTAGCGGTGGCAGCCCCGGCCCAGCCCCTGCAGGTAGCGCTGCAGCACGTCGGTGAGGAGGTCGCAGGCCGAGATTTGCACCGAGTCCCAGCCCAGCGCCTGGCAGATCTGAGCCACCGACACCCGCAGCAGACACCGCGAGTAGCTCTCGCACATCCCGGCCGGCTCAGCGCGGCCTGGGCCCGGAGCCCGCCATGGCCCGGGGGAGGGGGGGAGGCTCACGCGCAGGCCATGGAGCCCGCCGCCGCCAACGCCGCCATCTTGGGGTCGCGCCGAGTCCCAGCCGGCCGAGACCAGACCGCGCCGCTCCACCGCCGAGCGCATCGATGGGGCGGGCGATCTATCGATTGCTCTGGCCTCCAGCGGGGCCTACCGGGCCTGGCTCTGGAGGAGAGAGGCGCTGGTGGGAAGAGACAGAACTATAGAGAGGGGGACTGGGGAGGGCAGCAATGGGGAGGAGGAAGGGATGGGGAAAGGGGTAAAGAAAAATGGGGTCAAGTGAAAGGTTTAGAAACATGGGGGGAGGGGAATTCACAGCCTGGGATTAAACTGGGGAAATACCAGTAAATACCTTTATTTGGGAATGATCAGACAGTGGGGTACGGGGGAGAGACATGGGGAGCTGCAGCCCTGGTAGAAGCGTCCCCTGGAAAAGACAATGGATAGCGAAGTTTGCACGAGTTTGTCCAAATAAATTTGTTAGTCTCTAAGGTGCCACAAGTACTCCTCGTTCAACGGGCTAGTGCAACTGGAGGATGTCAGTGCAACGTTAGCATGGTGCGAGGAGCTGTAGCACCAACCCCAAGCGTTAAACGAAGTCTTCAGTCAGGTCCTCAGAATCATGGCCTTTTAAAAAAGAAGGCATTTGGGGGTTGTTTATATTTGCCTTATGGATTGGAGGCCTGTAGGGCGCACGCCAGCTTTTTTCTGCAACTGTGAGAGCTACCAATTTTATTTTTCTGAAGTGAGCACAGATTTTCAGGTACTCAGTTGACATCAGGAGCTGGTGGGTTAAGAAAAGCAGGAAGTATCATGGGACTTGTAATAATCACTAAAGTCGTCAGTGCTGAAGGACTGCCTTAAGAAGTGGGCAGTAGCCCACGAAAGCTTATGCTCTAATAAATTTGTTAGTCTTTAAGGTGCCACAAGTACTCCTGTTCTTTTTGCGGATACAGACTAACACGGCTGCTACTCTGAAACTTGCTACATACAGTTTCAGTGCAACTGCACCCAAGATAGTGTATTCAGTTCCAGCGGCACCACATCACCATAATTGTTTTAGCAAACTGGAGAGAGTTCAGAGAAGAGTAACAAATATAATTAGGGCTTCTGTTTTCTTCAGTTCAATTTATTTAATTTGGGGAAGGTTATTTTTAGCAATTTTTGCATTTTATGTAGGTATCCGATCAATGTGTACTGTATATATTACTCATTACTGAAGTTTATACTGTAATGTGTAATCTTTGTAATGTTTCCTAATGTGCTTTAACATAGTACTGTTTCAAACAGCATTATATTAAAGCATGCCATTAGGGTCTAGATGGACCAATTAGTGTGCTTCAGATATCATATCCTTATACTCGGCCTTACAAGTCTGGGTAGATTAAATCTTAGGTACAAGTAACCATTCCCAGTGTTTTCTTGGTATTTATTGGATAAACACTGATTTTATATTTTTGTATTGGCATGATGTTTTATTGGTGTTTATTGGTTAAAACCTAAAATCAGAAGCAGTAAATATAATCAAGGGGCTTCATTGAGAGGAAAGAGTAAAACAATTCTATATGAAAAGAATGGCTTAATCTTGAATAGGAGAGGTGAAAGGGACACCTAGGGTGACCAGACAGCAAATGTGAAAAATCGGGACGGGGGCGGGGGGTAATAGGAGCTTATATAAGAAAAAGACCCAAAAATCAGGACTGTCCCTATAAAATCAGGACATCTGGTCACCCTAGGGACACCTAGGGAATCATTTGCAGGTAGAGTTGTCTGGAAAATGAGCAATTCCCATGTTTTCAGCAAAAAACAAACATGAAATACTTTGAGTTGGAAATGCTGTTGTGGTGTCTGATGGGAGTTGTGGTTCAGCGACTTTATAATCCCATTCTCTATAGGGTGGGCTCCCTTATCAGACCACATCTCCCATGATGCACCATGGTCTCATCTCTTGGAAAGAAGAGGCAGTGTGCATCCTGGGAGATGTTCAGCTGGAGAGCCTGACCTACAGAGAAAGGGACCACGGGGAATCTGAATTACAATTCCCGTGTGGCAGTCTGGAGGCTTTTCAGAATCAAAATACTTTTTTAATTTTTATTAATTTAAAAAAAAAAACCTGAAATTTTCTATGGAAAGCAGATGCATTTTGCAAAGAAAAGAAAAAAACAGTTTTTATCAAAACTCCAGTTTTTCATGAAAATAAGATTTGACAACTTTTTTCACCCATCCTAATTCTGCACTCAGTGGGGTTCTATGAGAGAATAGAGGCCTGGTCCTGAGAAACTAGTTACAGGATTGGGGTCTATATAATTCCTCTCAGCCCTTGGTTTCAATAACCTTCAAATATTTATGGACTGTTATTGTGTCCCTTCCCTCCTTCCTTTACATTTTTCCTTTCAGATGAAGCCCTCTGATCATTTTTGTTACTATTCTTTGAACGCTCCCCAGTTTGTCAATATTATTGTGGTGATGCAATTTCTGGAATGGAATGCAACATCCCAGCTACAGTTGCACCAAAGCCATTCATACCGAGGATACTCGGTGCTCCGTAACTGAATACATAGCTTAAAATTGCATTAGCCTTTTTTGCAGCAAACCCCTGTGCTCACATTTTGTAGGATTGGGGCCTTAAAGTGGTACATAGGAGTTATGGGCCAAAATTGAGACAAAGAAATTTAGATTAAATATTGGGAAGAACCTCTTGAGAGTGAGATGTACTAGGCTGGGACTCATCTCTCAAGGAAGTGGTAGGAGCCCCATTCGGTGTTGAAATCTGGGAAGGGTTTTGTAGGAAGACCCTTTTTCTCCCCCTTCTTCTATAATCTCTCTGTATGTTTCTGCCATATACACACACCTTCTGACAGGTCTCCTGAGGTGATGAGATGGGCTTGTCCTAGTGTCGTCTCTATCTTGCTTTTTTATTCTTCTACTCTTATAAAGGATACTTTCTAAATTTAGTTCCTCTTCCTTTTGTTTCTCTCTTCCATAGTACAGGAGCAGCAATCTGTGCAGAGGGAGATCCCCATCCACCCTGCTTTCCTGCCTGCGCTCTTGTCCAACCCAGGAAGTGACCTTTCCTCCAAAACATCAAACCCAGGAAGCAACCACTCCCTTTGTCCTGAAAGGAAAATGGGACATCCATAGATCCTTACCTCAGGCAAGAACTCATGAAGTTCCTTGCAGTTCAAAACCCTCCCTTTTCTGTGCATGTTGCTAATCTCCATCCACGGAAGGGGGAGACCCGTAAATTATGTATAGAGAGAACATAATTACCCAAGTTGGAATTTGGCCAGGACGCTAGGTTTAAACACTTCTGACAAGAAGTGGTATCAGATCTTTAAATAGTGGAAGTACGCTGGTCTTCAGTTTTGTCTAAGGACAAGTCTACACTACAAAATTAAGTTGACCTATGTTACGTCAACATACAGCCACCACAGTAGATGAACTGGTTTTACACGTCCATCCTACCTTCCTTGTGTCCCCAACCAGGAGCATTTGTATTTAACTGCCAGTGTGGAGCATTGGGGGATAGTTTCTGAAAGGCAGCAACACAGTGTCTATACTGACACTGGGTTGACCTAACTACAGTGACTTAAGAGCTACGCCTCTCACGCAGGGGGAGTTAAATCAGTGTAGTGGGTAAGTTACATTAGTGGGAAACTATATTTTAGTGTAGATCGGGGTGGCCAACCTGTGGCTCCAGCGCCACGTGGCGCTCTTCGGAAGTTAATATGCGGCTCCTTGTATAGGCACCGACTCCGGGGCTGGAGCTACAGGCGCCAACTTTCCAACATGCTGGGGGTGCTCACTGCTCAACCCCTGGCTCTGCCATAGGCCCTGCCCCCACTCCACCCTTTCCCACCCCCTCCTCTGAGCCTGCAGTGCCCTCCTTTCTCCCCCTGCCCCTCAAGAGCCTCCTACATGCCATGAAACAGCTGATGGGGAGGGAGGGGGAAGGGTAGGTGCTGATCGGCAGGGCTGCCAGTGGGTGGGAGGTGCTGGGAGCAGGGGGAGCTGATAGGGGGCTGCTGCCGTATTACTGTGGCTCTTTGGCAATGTACATTGGTAAATTCTGGCTCCTTCTCAGGCTCAGGTTGGCCACGCCTGGTGTAGATGCTTCCAGAGTTCTATCAACATAAGCTGCTTTGCGTCAGCCTAACTCTGTAGAGACCAGGCCTAAGACAGCCCCCTACAACAGCTCTTTGTTATTGCTTTAGTACTGCTGCCATAGAACCTATGACACCTACCTCATTAACACTTCATGGAGCACACTGGGTTTTTCCTTGGTGGTCTCCTATTGTGAGCACTGATTTTCACTTGTGTGATTAACAAAATCAGTTAAAGAGAGAACTGCTGCTAAGGAGGCAGCACGGGGAATTACAGAAAAATTCAGAATGGGTGGAAGATATACCCCAACCTAGTGCAATATATGCTTATTGCAATGCGCTCTTTAGTTTCTTTGCACTGTTCACTTAGTACTGTGTTCTGGGTGCTGTGAAACACCGTCATAGGAAAAGTTATACTGTTAAATGTTCACTGTTCCTGTAAGCAAGACATCATGACTTTTTATGACAACAGATCCAACTTATACAGTTGGGGACATGAGGAACAAAACCCAACCCCCAGTCTTACTGGAATGGATAGATAGTGGATGGTTAGAAGCCTTAAGGTACGTCTATACTTACCTCCGGGTCCGGCAGTAAGCAATCGATCTTCTGGGTTCGATTTATCGCGTCTTGTCTAGACGCGATAAATCGATCCCGGAAGTGCTTGCCGTCGACGCCGGTACTCCTGCTCCGCGAGAGGAGTACGCGGAGTCGACGGGGGAGCCTGCCTGCCGCGTCTGGACCCGCAGTAAGTTTGAACTAAGGTACTTTGACTTCAGCTACGTTATTCACATAGCTGAAGTTGCGTATCTTAGTTCGAAGTGGGGGGTTAGTGTGGACCAGGCCCCTGAGCCCTATTCCTCTGTTAAGTGCATACTGTTCTTCACAGAGCAGCTGAAGTGGTCAGGTACAGGGCTGCTTTTTGTCCTTCTGTGCTCACCTGGTCTGCTCCACCCACAGAAATGTACAATCAGCTAGTTTACATGGCTGGTGGTGGCAGAGCATTCTCCACTTAATCATCAATGAGGATTCCTTCATTTTCCTCATTTGTTCACCAGAGACCGAGTTTATTAACCTTTCAGTCATGCTGTAAGGGCTATTTGCTTACC
The DNA here is from genome assembly GCF_011386835.1 of Chrysemys picta bellii. Classification (NCBI taxonomy): domain Eukaryota; kingdom Metazoa; phylum Chordata; order Testudines; family Emydidae; genus Chrysemys; species Chrysemys picta. The sequence continues at coordinate 13,078,992 of NC_088791.1, read as the reverse complement.
AAAGTTTTGATTTAGTAGGATGCATGGTTAGGGGAAATAGAATGGGCTAGTTTATAGTCCAAAGGGAATCTAACTGAAGGCACTGATTGAGAGGTTGGTCCTGCCTGTGCAAGTACCAGAACAGCAACTACTTCCATTTTGAATCTCACTGAGGCCTTATTTTATAGGCACTTTCTAGAGAAAATAGAGTGGAAATTACTGACCACTAGGTTTTTGAGTAAGACGACCTCCAGAACAGCACAAGCCCTTTGATCATGCCACAATCAAGATTCTTACTATATCTTAATTCTTGTATTTGTTTATAATAAACACAGTGCAACAGAAACATTAAAAACAAGTAAAACATTGTTTTAGTTTTTAAAAACCCCTTCCTTCCAAGTTCCTGCAGCAAAACAGCTGCTCGTGGTGGGAGAATTTTCATACTGAGATTTGTGGGGTCTAAATCTCAACCTAACCATAAACCCTACTCTACGTCCCACTGTATTTTACTACTGTTTGAAAAGGAAGGAGACAGAAGTTAGAGAGAAAATTAGAGCGTCAGCTATCAGAATACTCCTGAAATGGTTGGCAAATCAATTTAAGCAGCCGCGTAATTCCCTCCCCCACAAGATAAGTAAAGCAATTGCAGCACAAAGTTTTCTAGACTCTACTTTTAGGATTGCAGTTTGAAAGCAGTTATGGCTCAGCTAACTAATGACAGGGGCAAGGAACAGGCAATTAGCCAGTGGTTTTGGGGAGGAAAAAAAGAAAGGAGCCAACTACTCATGAGTAAGGTTACACTTAAGTGTAAATGGATCGAGGCCTTAGACTATAAGCCTTCAGGTCAGGGATTCCTCTTCCCACATGACTAAAATGCCTACCATATTTTGGCTGCTATAAAAACAAACACAGAAAATGCACTGGGACTTGTTAAAGTTGCCAATTATGAGCATCATCAGTCAAAGTTGCAATTGGTTACACAGCAAACATGGCTACCAGCCATGTACGGTTTTGAAAAGTTGAATTGATCATTTAAAAAAAAAAAAAAAGTGAAATCTGCTCCAAATTAATCAATTGCATTGATCACTGAAACCTGTTCATCTCTGGCATTCCAATTCCCCTGACTGCCCCCCGCTGTCCCATCCAACCCCTCCTCTCATTCCTGACTGCCCCCCGTACCTGTGCCCCATCCAACCACCTCTTCTCCCTGTCCCCCTGATGACCCCCGGAACCCCTGCCTGCCAATCCAATCTCCTTCCTGACTATCCCTAGGGACCCCTTCCCCCATTCAACCCCTCTGTTCCCCACCCGCTGACCGCCCTGACCCCTATCCACACTCCCACCCCCTGACCACCACCCCAAACTCCCCTGCCCTCTATCCAACTTCCCCGCTCTTTCCCCCTTTACTGTGCTGCCTGGAGCACCGGTGGCTGGCAGCATGGCCAGACCCCAGGACAGGCAGTCATGCTGCCCAGCTGGAGCCAGCCACACCACTGCGCAGCACAGAGCACCGGGTCAGGCCGTGGCTCTGCAGCTGCGCTGCCTGGCAAGAGCTCGCAGCCCCGCTGCCCAGAGCATTGAGCCGGCGGTGGGGCGAGCTGAGGCTGCGGGGGAGGGGGAACAGCGGGGGAGGGGCTGGGGGCAAGCCTCCCTGGGCAGGAGCTCAGGGGCAGGGCAGGAGGGTCCCATGGGCCAGATGTGGCCCGCGGGCTGTAGTTTGCCCACCTCTGCTCTAGACAGTATTTTAAAGTTATTAAAAAAACACCACTGAGATAATACATCTGCCACTCAGAACTGTTTTTGTTTTAGAATAGAAGATCCAAGGGACAGGATTGGTTATGCACCTTATTGGAAAAGGAACAAACTCTCAACTTAGTAGTATAATATGATGCAAAGTGAATTGCATGTTTCCTTATGGCACTAGGCTACTGAACAGATGAATTTCACGGGCTTGACACTTTCTTTTGAAACATGAGGCACTGGATATTCTCTGAGAATGCCAGAGGCCTTGTCTACACTACAGGGGAAATTCAATCTAAACTACGCAAATTGAGTTATGTGAATAGTGTAACTCAAATCGACGTAGCTTAGATCTACTTACCGCAGGGGCCACACTACAAGATGTCGACGGGAGAGTGATCTGCAGTCGATTGAGTGGGTCTTGACTAGACCTGCTAAGTCAACCACTGATGCATCAATCACCGCTCATGGATTCCCTGGTAAGTGTAGACAAGCCCTGAATAACATTTCCTGTGCTTTTCTAAGGAAAACCCACATGCACACTATGTACACCATAAACAGATTAAAAGCAGTAAACAGCTGGTTTCAAAAAGTAATTGGTTCTCTTTGAGTCAGATATTCACACACGAAAAAACAAGAACATTTGTTTCATGTAGGTGGTTTATTGTAAGATAATTTACAAATATTTTCAGGTTTTCCCCATTAATTCTTCACAGAATGATGGACCAACAGTTTTATCAATATGGATATAAGCAGGTTAAACCAACTCTCTAGAATAGCTCCTCGTTTCTTTACCTATAAAAATACAAGAAAAAAGTTTACACACATATCAAGAGTATCTTTAAGTGTGCATATTACATTATCTCCACTGTCTTTTCATGCTGCCCCACAAGTTCTCACTTCAAATGCCCTCTCTGTCCTCCTGATTCTTCTTTAAACCTACTTCTTTCATAATCCTTTTAATATCAATTTCTGCATTCCTCCTACTGTAAATTCTTCAGGGGGTAGGACAGTGTCTTGTCTGTGTATTTGTAAAATGTTGTGTATGCTTATGGTGCTGTAATATTTAAAATGAATGATTATTTAAGGGAGTTCAGTGGCTCAATGATATTGAATTAAACCATAAATAGGGTCTGACTATTTGTATACATTGTGTGAAGTATGGATCACTTTCAATTCATTCCTTTCCCCCCTGCACATTATGTGCATTAAAGCTCTCGAAAACCATAATGCACAATATTATAAGCCTGTTATATATCATAGAATATCAGGGTTGGAAGGGACCTCAGGAGGTCATCTAGTCCAACCCCCTGCTCAAAGCAGGACCAATCCCCAGACAGATTTTTGCCCCAGATCCCTAAATGGCCCCCTCAAGGATTGAACTCACAACCCTGGGGTTAGCAGGCCAATGCTCAAACCACTGAGCTATCCCTCTCCCCATATGTAGCAGCGTAGAGCAATACTGATGTTTAAAAACAATTTTCTATGGTACCACTGTTGACAAGATGCTATCTACGCTCTAATTACAGATGGGCCCATGCCAGTCACTTCCCAAAAAATTTCTCCAAAAGTTTAGTAAAAGAGGGCACTTAAAATTCAGATTTCTATGTTGCAATTCAGACATATTTCTCATTAACTGCCTCAGCATCATCAGTGCCGAACCATTTTTTTTGGAAGAATCTAGTTTCTACTTCATCACTTTACCTCTTGACTTTGGCTGAAACTTGCTTTCCGATTATCCCCTGGTAATGTTGTTATGGGAAAAAACAGAACAAGCAGGTTAAGAAGCAACTCATGCAAACTAAGGCAAAGTTATTCTTGTGATTTAACCAAGGATGTGTCATTGAGCAGCCAAATTAAATACAAACTAAAGAGCTCATTAAAAACGCGCATACATGCAGTTGTGGCACAAGCTGGTTTCCGCCATTTCTGTACACACATTAGTTATGAATGCATTGATCTATATCTTTAATTAGAACACAAGTCTGCATCTAATCAGCAGATTAATTTAAATTAATTCTGTGCAAGTAAACCAATTATATGGGTTTAAGCACAACCACCTCTTATCGCCCATAGCGCACAGTGTTCTGCAGTTCCTAGCAGAGTGGCAAAGTTTGGTATTTGTCAGCGAAACACACAAGAGCTAAACTGGTTTTATTTCATTAAGATGCGCATTTACATTCAACAAGCTAAAGTTCCATCCAACAGAAGTTATCCCTCACCTTCTAATCCACACAACAGGCTGATCTATACAGAAGAAAGGCCAATCTGCTATCTAGGTTCCCCAAAACAAGAATCTACACTACACCAGAGAGAGTTTTGGGGATGTTTGAGCAAAGGGTGGATGGGTGGGGCCTTTTTTCATAGTATGGGGAAGTCATGGGTGTCCACTCAAAGATGGGGAGAGGCAGGGAAAAGAGCCACTTTCCATAAACACGATGCAGCTTCATGGCTACAGAATCTTCTATACCGGCTAGCAGCTGCCGAGGCAAAGTTTGAGCTGAATGCAGGCTTTATGCATCATACCAGTCATTGGAATTTGTTAAAGCAGAATAAAGAACTCTTCAAGTATCAATGCATCATTTTTTCCTTTAGGTTTAGAACAGCTGTTCCTCCACCCTACCTATTTAATACAATGTAAACAGCAGGACATTTGAACATTAAAACAATCTAAGTGAAAAGCCTTGTTGCCTATTTACACAGATACTTACAGAGCAGCAGCGCCAGAAATGATCTCAATAAGCTCCTTGGTGATGACAGCTTGACGGGTACGGTTGAATGTCAAGGTCAATTTGTCAATAATCTCGGCTACAAATAAAAATTGAAATTTAGATGGTAGAATCTGGAAATGGAAAAACCACTTCCCTTTGATCGACTCGAGCAGAACACAGTACAACACTGTTAATTCACACCAACAACTGGGCGACCCATTGCAATTTACTAAATATTGTTAAACCACCAAGGAAAAGAAAAATAAAGGGGACTGCATGCCAAGATGTATTCTGGTACCTTATTTTGTCAGCTGAAGGTCAGCTTTAATTATAACACCTCAAACTAGTGAATGCAATGTGGTGTCATTTGTTAAAGCAATCTAATATTTATAGTATGAGACATCACTATCGGCTATTCAGTCTCCCGTACTGTGCTGCAATGCGCTCCCCCATGGGTAGCTATACTGAAAAGGAAAAGCTGCAGTTGTATAAGAAAGTTTCCACTGTTCTGACCAGCAGAAATGTCTAATTGGGAATCTTCCTGGTCTCCATTAATTCCTTCTTGGAGCTGGAGATGGACTTCCCTCATGTGTTGAGGGAAGGCGGCCAGCAAGGAAACGTACCCAAACTCCTTCTGTTCCTCTCTCCCTCACATAATAGGGGCTTTCTGAATTCACTGTGCTATTCTCCGCACAATGTGACTGCATATTTAAAAACATCCTTACCTCTGCGTACTAAAACTGAAAGCAATTTGCTTTCCCTCATTAGTGGTGATTGCTCACTTTTTGCTTTGCACTCAGCTTAGACAATAAAAACGGACGCATGGGTCTCATTTATGATTGATGCACCTGCATAATGATGAAATGTTTGGGTTGCAAACACTGAAAGGGAGATGTTTAAATCCCAACAGTAATTTTTCCCTTGGAATTAAACAAAAAGAAAAAAAGCAAGCATAGAAACTCTTGATCTTAATGTTTTTGCACAGCCTTTGTTTTACACACACACACACACACACACACACACACACACACTTACTTACATTTTGGGTCTAAATTAGAGCTGATCAAATAGTATAATATTTTAGTTAGCATTTTGGGTTTTTTTTAAATTAAGTCATCCAAAAAGTACCTATGGCTGCAAGTTCCACCCCGTTTGCCACACTGCTGTACCTTACTCCAAAAACTTAGTGGTTGTGGCCAGAGTAGGGGGAAAAAAATTGATTCAACTCCTAAACTCTATTGCTTGTCCACCAACTTGCTGTGTGACCCTGGGTAAGATATTTAAAAATTTGCTTCAGTTTCCCCATCTATAAAATTGATGCCACAGTAATTGCAATGGGTTTGAGAGGCTTAATTAAAAGTATACGGAGCTTTTTGAAATCTCAAATCAACAGACACTGAAAAAGCGTAAAGTATTCGTGGCAGTCATAGGGCCAGCCCAGTACTTTACGCTGTTACACAGGAATCCTGAATTCCACTTCTCGCCAGAGCCTCTTGCTTTCATATCAAGAGAACTGGGTACCACGAATATAATGTCACTGAACAGCAGCCCCCTTTTTCTTAGGTACTGAGTAAGGCTGATGTGTCTGGAAGGGCTGTATTGGCTGAAGAGATAGCAACTAGGATTGTGGGACATGAAGAGTAGGGGGATGGGCTAGAATAGCAAACACTGAAAATGTACAAGCGAGATGGTGAACTTCTGCTTAATCCTGCTAGACTGCTGAAGTCCTGTAAACACCCCCAAGAGTATTCTTACAAGCATTTTTGCTAGCGTTGTCCATAGCAGTCATTCTGGCACTCTGCTCGCTGGTGGTAGATTCCTTCAGAGAGTAGAAGAGGATGTTTGCTAATGTAAACTCCTGGTAGTTTCGCAGCACGTCAGCATCAATATCATCATAGATACTAATGCTTTCTGTAAGAATAGGTAAGAGTGGAGATTAAAAAAACCCCCAAAACTAGTCACATCCTACTGAAGATACTGTGGCATTAAAAACTTACTGACGTGTTTTTGCTTCCTAGCACCCAACCTCGTTCACACTGAAATCAAATTTTATTTTAATTTCAACAACTTCTTGTTTGAAATAAAATAAGCAAAATCAAGTCCCTGTCAACAGAGGCCAAATCCTAAACCATGCTAATGTGGTAGTAAAAAAAACCCAAAACAACTTAACTTAAAAATCCCACCCTCACAAATGACATCCTTGGATTGCCAGACATTTAAGTGCATAACCCCATTTTGCTTACCTTTGCCTGGTAGTGTTATGACAACTAACTGACAGACCATGAAAGATATGGTCTTTCAAGAGTTTGATTCAATGAATCGGACTGCATAGTTAATTTTACTACTTACCAGCACCAGCAACTGTATCAAGAGAGTAGAAAGGTTTTTCATCTGTCTTGTAGGAGATGACAGACCTACATGAGACAAATGATTTTTAAAGATCTTTATTACTGTAAAAAAAAGTCTCTACTGTAATTCTGATCTAAGAATTGATGAAAAACACTTTTGTTTTCCAAAACCTGAGATTAGCATTCCATGGTGCTGTTGTGAACACTGACACCTCAAACAACCAAGAACAGAAAACTTCGTATACTACTTTTGTTGTAACACCATCAACTATAACAGGAATAAAGAACAGAACCCAGAACATTGCTCTTGGCAGGTATGTGCTTTCCAGTAATTGTTAAAGCACATCTAAGCTTACACATGTATTATGATTATTTGAAATCTTGACCTTTTTAAACAAAAAAATAAGCATGTCAGATCACAATGAGTTTTCAGATGTCGTAACTGGACTAACATACCACTTCCATATATTGTATGAGTCTACATAAAACCTTCCATCCCACTTCTTTCTGTGCACTCTTAAAACAAAAGAAAGACCAGTCTCAGTTTATCTTGCCTGAATCGATTGTAGATGACAGATCCTTCATCGAATTCATATCCAGAGTTTAGCAGCTCTAAGGCAATCACTGAAGCATCTCCAAAGCTGGGGGGTTTTCTTCCCACTTCTTTGAATGTCACCAGGAAATGTTTATTGTGTGTCCTAAAATAAAACCAAGCCTGTGTAAAACCCTAGCCAATGTGCTATTGTAGAACCCAACTATAGGCCTTGATTTAGGTAAATACTTAAGCCCATGTTTCGCTTTAAGCACACAAATAGACCCACTGACTTTAAATGGGACTACTGGTGTGCTTATAGTTAAGCATATGCATCAGTGCTTTTCTGGATTGGGGACTAGGTGAAAGGAATTTTAGTTATTTAAAATTTGGCTCGCTGGAATTGCTTCATGAGATGTACCTCTAACTTTTACAACAGTGAGAGTCTAGTCAGCAATCACATTCTCATTCCAACATAGTTCAATACAGTGCAACAATTAACCCAGAACACAATTCAGCAAAAAGAACGTTAGCATAATTGCAGGAATTTGTTTTACAGAAACTTGATTTTTTTTCCACAGCCATTTTAAAATAAATTAGCCTACGCATTCCAAGCTGTTTATTAAAGGATAGCCCTGAAGTTTCTACTATAGAAAATTTAAAGCAGTGCTCACCAACCCGTCGATCGCGAATGACTGGTTGATTCTGGAGACTCTCCCAGTCGATCGCGATCTCCAGCTGCGGCAACATAACGGGGCTGCCTGCCGTGGCCCCATGCCGCTCCCAGAAGCGGCCAGCACACGGGGGAGGGGTCTCCGCGCACTGCTCCTGCCTGCAAGCACCGCCCCCACAGCTCCATTGGCCAGGAATGGGGAGCTGTGGCCAAAGGGAGGTGCGGGGGCGGTGCCTGCAGAGAGGGGGAGCACACAGTCTCGTGTGTTCCCCCCCAGGAAACGTAGGGGTACGATGGCCCCTTCCGGGGAGTGGTATGGTCACCTGGTGCACTGCTGGCTGGCAAGGTGGCCCGGCTTGTGATGGGGAGGAGGGGCTGATGTGCCTGAGTGGGGCCGAGGCAGGGAGTGAGCCTGCCTTAGCCCTCCTACGCCGCCAACCGGAAGCCCCCCGAGCTAAGTGCTCCCCAGCGGGAGCCCAGACCCCAACCCCCTCCTGGAGCCAGCACCCCATACCCCCCCGCCCTAGCCCTGAGCCCTCTCCCAGAGCCAGCAGCCCACCACCCCATGCACCCCAACACTCTGCTCCAGCCCGGAGCCCCCTACTGCACCTATACTCCCTCCCAGAGCTTGCACCCCTAACCCCCTCCTGCACACCAACCCCCTGCCCCAGGCTCAGCCCGGAGCTCTCTCCCACACTGTGAATCCCTCAACCCCATCCCAGGGCCCGCACCCGCATCCAAACCCCAACCGCCTCCCCCAGCCGTGAAAGTGAGTGAGGGTGGGGGAGAGCGAGTGACCCAGGGGGGAGGTGGAGTGAGTGGGGCAGGGCAGATCCTGGGTTGCCCTTAAATTCAAAAAGTGATCTTAGGTGTAAAAAAGTTGGAGACCACTGATTTAAAGCATTACTACTCAAAGATTACCTTTGAAGCAGGCCTCTTAACTTGTCACCCACTCCAACCACCATGACCTCTTTCCCTGCATCTGAGAGGGTGCTAATTTCAGTTTTCATGGCTTTAGCAACAGAGGTATGGATAGCACCACAGAGACCACGATCAGAGGACACACCAATAATGAGGTGTTTCTTCTTGTCTTCGGGGACCTTAATTTCTGCTTTCTCATAGAGAGCTGGGGGGGAAAAAAAATGAGAGAGAGAGAGAGAGAGTAGGAAAAGTTGCATTCAAGCATTCATCCTTAGCAATGTCTCTTAAGAGACATTTTGACATGGACTAAACATATTAGCACCTATTCTGACTAGAACCATTTCTAAAGGGATGCCATTCACACTTTTGTCTGTTTTTTTTTTTTGTCTGCCTATTGATGATATAATTAACCCTTAAGGTTATTATAACGGACACAGAAAGATACTTTTTAAATAATGGTTTACTTCTGTGCATTTGGCCGCGCGCTGTGTCTAGTCAGTTTCACTGTTGTGTTAATGCATTAGTCTTGTACATCATTCCAAAGATGGCTCCGGTGCACGCCCTTCCCCACACTTGGCAATAGCGTGTTTACCAGTAACAGCAAAGTTTAAACTGAAGATGTACCAAACAGGCACATGAGTGCAGAAAGAGGACAAGAAAGGAGAGGAGGGGGCCCCAAATTATTAGGTGTTGCTGTTTCCGAGCTAACCCAAAAACATTATAACCATTATAAACAGACGGGGAGCAGAAATTCCTTTATGTTTTCTAAAAAGCTTTTACAAGATAGGACATAATATTTAAGGGAAGCGAACAGAAAATGAATTTAAAAATATTTAAAGTTCACATCATCTCTAAGATATGGATTCTCCTTCTGAAAGTCTTCCCCAGAAAGTTTGATAAGCATATAGGGGATTTAGGAGCACAAGTCTTATTGAAATTCTCCCCCTCAATTCTTATGTCAGATACAACACAGACAATTTCTCTTACCCAAGGATCCTACTCCATACACTCTAGCTGGTTTCAGTTCCCTCTCAGCTCTGGCATACTTCGCTGCAGCAACCATCTTCATGGACTTTGTAATTTTCTGGATGTTCTTGATGGACTTTAAACGCCTGGTAACTACAAGCATTTGAGGGTTAAAATTGGGCTAAAGTTTCTAGCAGTCACAAATTAATCAGCTTCTATAAGATAGAGAGAGAGAGATGACAATATAAAAAAATTCAAGTGAGATTACATTTACAGTTCTGTTTAAACTAGCAAAATAATAAAAGCAGTAATTTAGACAGAATGTGAGCTCCACTTTTTCCTATAAATGGAATAGACGGTCAGTTTTCAGAATGGAGAGAGATAAATAGCAGTGTCCCTCAAGGATCTGTACCGGGTCCAATGATGTTCAACATATTCATAAATAATCTGGAAAAAGGGGTAAACAGTGAGGAGGCAACGTTTGTAGATGCAAAATTACTCAAGATAGTTAAGTCCAAAGAAGATTGTGAAGAGTTACAAAGGGATCTCTCAAAACTAGGTGACTGGGCAACAAAATGGCAGATGAAATTCAATGTTGACAAATGCAAAGTAATTGGGGAAAACATAATCCCAACACACCTAAAAACTAACACCTTCTGTTAGTCTTAAAGGTGCCACAGGACCCTCTGTTGCTTTTTACACATTCAGACTAACACGGCTACCCCTCTGATACTAAAAACGATGGCATCTAACTTAGCTGTTACCACTCAAGAAAGAGATGTTGGAGTCATTATGGATAGTTCTCTGAAAACATCCACTCAATCTGCAGCAGCAGTCAAAAAAGCGAACAGAATGTTAGAAACCATTAAGAGAAGGGTAGATAATAAAACAGAAAATATCATAATGCCACTATATAAATCCACGGTACGCTCACACCTTGAATACTGCATGCAGCTCTGGCCACCCTATCTCAAAAAAAGATACATTAGAAATGGAAAGGGACAGAGAAGGGCAACAAAAATGATTAGGGGTATGGAACAGCTTCTATATGAGGAGAGATTAAAAAGACTGGGACTACACAGCATGGAAAAGAGGAGTCTAAGGGGGGATATGATAGAGGTCTATAAAATCATCAATGGTGTGGAGAAAGTGAATAAGGAAGTGTTATTTACTTCTTCACACAACACAAGAACTACAGGTCACCCAATCAAATTAATAGGCAGCAGGTTTAAAACAAACAAAAGGAAGTACTTCTTCATAAAACACACAGTCAACCAATGGAACTCATTGCCAGAGGATATTGTGAATGCCAAAACTATAGCTGGAGTCAAAAAAGAACTACATAAATTCATGGAGGCTAGGTCCATAATGGCTATTAGCCAAGATGGTCAGGGATGCAACCCCATGCTCTGGGTCCTTAAGCCTCTGAGGGCCAGATGCTGGGACCGGATGACAGCGGATGGATCACTTGAAGATTGCCTTGTTCTTTTATCCCCTCTTAAGCATCTGGCACTGGCCACTGGGCTAGATGTACCATTGGTCTCACCCAGTGTGGGCATTCTTACGTTCCTAAATAAACGTGTATCGAACTAATCCTGTAGTGCATTTACCTGGAGAACAGACTCTTTCTACAAGGAGACATTTTTCGTATCTCCAAAACCAGAGAATGACGCAGTCGGGGTTTAAGCTAAAGCTCTATTCACGTAGGCCTTACTTTTCCCCTTCTGTCTCTATCTTTTTCATGAATGCACCTCTCGAGTCATCATGCCTATTCCCTGTAGTAAATGCAACTCAATATTTTAAAGACACACAGTCACATTTGGTCCCAAGTTTAGATTTTGGCAAAGCAAGTACATTTTTATACAAGGCAAGACTTTTAGAAATGTTACTATGAATAAAAAACAAAACAAAACTAAAAGAAATGGAAAAGGATTTCAAAAAGACAAAGACTAACTAAATTCCCCTGCAGTATTTGTGCTAGAGATTGGAATTCTTTACTAATGCATGAAAACCCAAAAGAGTGATTTGATAAGATGAAAAACAAGTAAAACTGACAGGTTTGTTTTTATTGTCCAAAGTGAGAGAAATACACAAAGTCTACAAAAAACAAACAGAAAAGTAAATTCAATTTTTAAAATTATTTGTTTTAATAAGCAAAAACGTCAGCAAAGATTTTTTTGAAGTTATGCTTTTAACTTAACAGTGTCTTTAAAACAAATCAGTTTCCTTAAAAAACATTTACCTTTTATTGAATGATGTCTTTTTTGAAGAACACTGCTTAATTATGGGTAAATTCATGCTTATGAAAACAAGAAGCTGACAGCATTGACTAGAAATGGTCACAGGGTAAGCAGCTTCTCTTTACAATTTAATCGGTGGCTGCCGGCTTATTCCCCCAAACACAGATCAGCCAGCAAGTGATTTTGTGATTACAAGTTACAAGGAGTGCTGACCCTCCAGAATCAGATCGTGGCTGAAACCAGTTTACCCTTGTTTATCAAGTCTACATTTAAACCTTACTTATTTGGAGGAGTATGAGTTTATTAGTGCATTGTACCACTTAGTCCCAATATTATGATGACACTAATTTTGCCATTTTCAAAAAGAAGTTTAGCAACTTAATGACCAAAATGAGTAACTACAATATTAAGGTTTGGGAAATAGAATAAAGTTAAAGGCAGGCACAGCAGCCTTCTCTCAAAGTCCTTGGTTTTTGTAAACATGCATATGAAAAATAACTTATTTCTTGTATTTAGTTTTAAACTACTCGTGCACTTGCCTTTTTTAATTTCAGTTACATACCCTTATTCTGGTTTACCCACACCAGTAACGGAGCTTTTCTGTTTAAGAACCTTCTGCAAACACAGGACTGTGAAGACCCTCTTATGACGGTGATAAATTGTCTAAAATGACAAAGTCTCCCATCTGGCAGAGCTGGTCTTCTGACCAACACAACTTCAAAGCCTCCAAGTCCACATTTTTGAATTTAAAAAAAAGAGACATTTTCCTTCATAATCAATTTACTGAACCGAGACCGTTACAGTTTGAGGTAATATTGCATTTTAAGAATGCTCCTCTGCAACAGAAAGGCAGAAAGGGATCTAGGGGTTATAGTGGACCACAAGCTAAATATGAGTCAACAGTGTGATGCTGTTGCAAAAAAAGCAAACGTGATTCTGGGATGTATTAACAGGTGTGTTGTGAGCAAGACACGAGAAGTCATTCTTCCGCTCTACTCTGCGCTAGTTAGGCCTCAACTGGAGTATTATGTCCAGTTCTGGGCATCACATTTCAAGAAAGATGTGGAGAAATTGGAGCAGATCCAGAGAAGAGCAACAAGAATGATTAAAGGTCTAGAGAACATGACCTATGAAGGAAGGCTGAAAGAACTGGGTTTGTTTAGTTTGGAAAAGAGAAGACTGAGAGGGGACATGATAGCAGTTTTCAGGTATTTAAAAGGGTGTCATAAGGAGGTGGGAGAAAACTTGTCCATCTTAGCCTCTAAGGATAGAACAAAAAGCAATGGGCTTAAACTGCAGCAAGGGAGGTTTAGGTTGGACATTAGGAAAAAGTTCCTAATGGTCAGGGTGGTTAAACACTGGAATAAATTGCCTAGGGAGGTTGTGGAATCTCCATCTCTGGAGCTATTTAAGAGTAGGTTAGATAAATGTCTATCAGGGATGGTCTAGACAGTATTTGGTCCTGCCATGAGGGCAGGGGACTGGACTCGATGACCTCTCGAGGTCCCTTCCAGTCCTAGAGTTTATGAATCTATGAACACATCTCATTCCTCCCATCTCCTACCATATTATAAACAAATCAGAAGTACTTACTGTCCTTCAAAGTGGCCATATTCCTGACCTGGCCCCTGAAATTTAACAGAAACATTGTGTGTTAAGTGCTACTCCAACAAGTCACCAGTCTCCTATTTTCCAGAGATGAGAGAATTATATTTGCAAATGTAAAAGTGTGTTGTTGCTTCTTAATGAAGCTACTACAGAAAACATATTTTATTCTGTGTTGATTCATATTCTGCACCTTATTAATATCTTCTCTTTTTCCTTTCTTCCAAGGCAGAGCACATCTTTGTTTAATACTTTATTGCTATGCAATGCTGATTAAATGTATCATACAGCATCGTACAGTACCCACTATCCCAAAGAAACTGTTATTGATGGTCAGCTATAAACAGGGGATAGCAGGGAGGAAATCTCAGAGACGGGAGAAAACCGACATCCATAACTTCAAAAGATACAAGGGCATCTATGATAATTAACGAGTAAATGGATGATATCTCCCCTCAGTATTTGATAAGATCACTGTGATGTTCGCAGCCTCTGTCACCTACAAGGGCAGGTCAGCTTTTCTCTTTTTTGCCAGGCATTGTTCATCTACCCCTAAAATTTATAACCCCCGCTACTATAAACTCACTTCTTTCAGCTGGCCTCCCACCTCTAACTGTCCACCTGCTCACATGCTTCACCTGATAAATTATATGAATTAAATTACAGGTCTCACATTATAATTTAAAATAAAAACATTTAAAATAAACTGTCAGACAAATTGGACTGGATTTTACATTCCCTCCTGCCACCTTCCTTCATCTGTATTTCATCTATCAAGCACGTATGATCTTTGGGGCAGTGAACCTGACTTCCCTGGTAGGTTAAAGCAGCAGCAACGTCCAGAGAAGCGATCTTTCATTCAAGCTACATTACGATAAAATCCTCCTTATCTGAGCAGCCCCCCTCCCCAAGCTTTACAGAACACCCCCCTCCCCTTAACCTTGTGCATAGCTCCTATCCCCATCAGTGGGGTTTGACCAGAGAGAAGGGCCTGGCCTGACAGCGGCTCAGTGCATCGCCCCGATGCTCCAGCTCCCATGGAAGTGACTGCGCTGGGGGGGAAAGGAGCAAGGGCAGCTCCCAGGGGGCGGAGCAGGGCCACTCCCGGTGCAGCCCCCTGCCCTGTTCACTGACCAGGCAAGAGCCAGGTACTGGGGTGTTCGGGTGCCCCCCCCTCCCACACGTCTCCCCCCCCAGGGGCCAGCCCCGCCCCCTGCAGCCCCCAGCCCTGCACAGATCCCTCCCCCTTATCCTCAGCCCCCCGCTATCCCCTCCCCCCATCCGGCCGCCCTCCGCTCGTCCCCAGGCCCGACGCTCCCTGGGCCGCCGCCGCCGCACCTCCCTCGCCGCATCCCAACCCCGCGGTCCCGCTCGCTCTCGGCACCCGTAGACCCGGCTCGCGCCCCGTTACCATTGCGGCTGGTAGACCAGGACCGCGGCTCCCCGGGAGAACATGGCGACGCCTCTCCCCGCTGCTGGCTGCTGCCGCCCGGCTGAAGGTCAGAGCCTCCGCACTGCGCACGCGCCGCGACCGACAGGGGCGGGGCGAAGGGCGTTCTCGTGGCTGGCCGGCGGAAGACGTTCCGGGGTCGTGTCCTTCCGCTTCCGGTCGGGGCTGAGCTGAGCTGGGGGGTCGCGGCTGGTTGCCGCCGCCGCCGCCATGGGGAAGTCGGATTTCCTGAGCCCCAAGGCCATCGCCAACCGCATCAAGTCCAAGGGGCTGCAGAAGCTGCGCTGGTACTGCCAGATGTGCCAGAAGCAGTGCCGGGATGAGGTGAGCCGGCGCGGCGCGGCGGGGGCAGGACGGGGGGATGTGGGGCAGGGCAGGGCAGGGGAGATGGTCCGGGGCTGGGAAGGTGCAGGGCAGCGGAGGCGGTCCGGGAGCCGGGGGGATGGTCCGGGGCTGGGAAGGTGCAGGGCAGCGGAGGTGGTCCGGGAGCCGGGGGGATGGTCCGGGGCTGGGAAGGTGCAAGGCAGCGGAGGTGGTCCGGGAGCCGGGGGGATGGTCCGGGGCTGGAACTGGGGCTGGGAAGGTGCAAGGCAGCGGAGGTGGTCCGGGAGCCGGGGGGATGGTCCGGGGCTGGGAAGGTACAGGGCAGCGGAGGCGGTCCGGGAGCCGGGGGGATGGTCCGGGGCTAGGGCTGGGAAAGTGCAGGGCAGCGGAGATGGTCCGGGAGCCGGGGGTGGGGATGGTCCGGGGCTGCGGTGGAACTGGCTGGGAGACTAGATTAGGGGGCTGGGACTCGGCCGTAAGTAGGAGAGTGGCCCCTGGCTGGGGTAGGGGGCTGTGTCGGGAGGAGGCGGGCTAGGAGACCCATTAGGGCGGAGCAGGGCAAGAGCCCCTTCCACGCCTGGGGTGGGTAGGATCTGGCTCGGCACTGTCTGCAGCGAAGCGCTAACGGGAGCTCAGTGCCATCGAGCCCGGGAAGGGGAGCATCGCCCTCAGCAACAACACAAACCTCGTAGAAACACAGTCCCTGTTGAACAGGAGTTCTCAAACTGGGGGTGGTGATCCCTCAGGGGGCCGCAAGGTGGTTACATGGGAGTCGGCTCCGTAGGGCTGACAGCCCTGAGCCCCCATTAAATTAAATTACCCCCCCGTTTTTTAATTTGTAAGGGGGGCTACAGTCAGAGGCTTGCTTTGTGAAAGGGTTCACTAAATTAAAAAAAAATGAAAACCACAGCTGTTGAAAGACTAGTAATAAAGACTTACATGTATCTGTAGCAAAGGAAGTGTCTTTTACATAACTATTTTTTTTCTTTTGCCTAAATCAATGCTAATGCACATCAGAGGAGGCTATATATTCAAATACAATTCAATGAACTAACATGATCTGTTTTAAGTCAATACTCAGCATTATAATAATCCACACAAAACAAATTCATAAAATACACAGGATAAGATTTAATTCTTTTGCTTGACATTTGTTTCACATGCCTTTGAAAAACACCTGTAAGTGTATTATATTAATAAACAGAGTGAAAGGCTGAGTTGTGCTGCAGCTTTTGCAAGGATCACTGTCCTCTGATGAAATGCTTTTATTAACTTCCTCCAGTAATAACCTTGACAATTTCACAATCAGTAATATACTAGCGCACTAGATTTTCTCTCTTCTTTGAAAGAAAGTCATCAGTATCACAAATACTTGGACAAATTGGGGCATTATTAGTCCTTTCCACTTTCATTGTTGTAGCACTGATCTCTAGCAAATATATCAGAACTTGTAATGAGCTCTGTCTTCACTTGTGATACTGACATTCTGCCTGATATGTGTTCTGCCCTAAAAATACAAGTCCCATATCACTTTGTCTATTGAACACAGACCATGTGCTTAATGCTGAACAGAACACAGAATGATATCCCCTATGGACACTCACTACCTTACAATCAAGCTCTTGGGTCCCAATGTGGCAAACGCTTATGCATGTACTCAGTAGGACTAACCAGGTGAGGAAAGTAACCACTTTGCTATTATACCTTCAGTATTAGGACCTAAAGGCTTGATCCTAAGGTGCTGAGTGCCCATAACTTACATTGAAATCAAGGGAAAATGCAGGTGCTCAATACCCCTCAGGACCAGACCATAAAAAACACATCAGGATAATGAGCATTAGCTGACTGGCAAATAGAATAATCAAATAGCAGTGCAGCGTTATTAAAAATAAAATCTCTTATGCAAGAGGAGAGCTAAAACTAGGTAGGCATCACAGAAGAAGTGTTTTAAGGGATTTAAAAGAGAAGAGCATAGATTCTTGTTACATTGGGATGGAGAGGGCATTCTGGGCATAAAGGACCATTTGGAAAAAGGAAAAAAGGGAGTGTCTGTGTGGGAGATGTGTTGGTGAAGCCAAGGGAATCTCCTTTCACTCTAACCGTATCAGGGCTTATGCCAAACATTTCACACTCCGGAAGCAGGAGTCATACAGTTGCTGCCTAAGCTCCGTTCTCCCACCTTAGCGGCACTATGCAATGATGGTATTACCAGGAGTAAGTCAGTTTTATTTTTTAAAACTCTAACTTAAGTTTTGTTGGTGTTTAAAATGTCAGTTTACTGACTTCTGTAAGTCAAGATAATGTTTCTTTTATTTTACAGAATGGCTTCAAATGTCATTGTATGTCCGAATCCCACCAGAGACAGCTGCTACTTGCTTCTGAAGATCCTCAGCAATTCATGGATTATTTTTCAGAGTTAGTTTCTCAAACTTCCCCACATAGGCCTTGCTCCTGCAATTGACTCTAGGCGGTTGCATCCTGGTGCCTTCTTGGAGTCCCATTGAAAAAGCTGAATTTTGATGAATTTTAAAAGTTTACTGTAGTGTTATTTGGTAGATACTTTTCAAAGAGCAGTATGAAAAGTTAAGGGGTAAAAGTTTCAAAAGCATGTAAGTGATTTAGGACCGTAAGTCTCATTGCAACTCAATGGGGCTTAATCGTTTTTGAAAAATTTACCCTGTTTCTAAATATCTTTTTTTAAACTTATTAGCCAGTCAGAATGCAGCACTTTGTTATTGTTAATAACCCTCTGAAGTTATGTGTAGGGCCCTACCAAATTCACCGCCGTGAAAAATGCATCACGGACCATGAAATCTGGTCTCCCACGTGAAATCTGGTCTTTTTTTGTACTTTTACCCTATACTATACAGATTTCACGGGGGAGACCAGTGTTTCTCAAACTAGGGTTCCTGACACAAAAGGGGGCTGCAAGGGGGGTCGGAAGGTTATTGTATTGGGCGGGGTTGTAGTATTGCCCCCCTTACCTGACCTTTGGTGATGACCTTTCAAGGTCCCTTCCAGCTCTAGGAGATAGGATATCTCCAATAATTTAATTTAATTTAATTTATTTCTGCGCTACCTTCAGAGCTGGGTGGCTAGAGAGTGCAGCTGCTGGCTGAGGGCCAAGCTCTGAAGGGAGCAGCGCAGAAGTAAGGGGGGCAATACTGTGACTCCCCCCCCAGCCTCCTTTTGGGTCAGACCCCTACAGTTGCAACACTGTGAAATTATGATTTCAGATATTTAAATCTGAAAATTTATGATTTTAAAAATCCTACGATTGTGAAATTGACCAAAATGGACTGTGAATTTGATAGGGCCATCGTTGTATAGTAAGGAAATGTCAACTGGTAGAAGTTACTATTATTATTAATTTGTATTATCGCAGTGCCTGGGCGCCATAGTCATGGACCAGGACCCAATTGTGCTAGATGCTGTGGAAACACAGAACAAAAAGACAGTCTCTGTCCCAAAGAGCTTACAATCTACGATAAGAGACAACAGGTAGCTACAGACAGACAGGGAAGTACAAGGAAACAAGGGGACAGTATTTGTCAGCTTGATAGGCAGTGGTTTCAGCATGTGAGCTGTGTAATTGACAAGGTTGTTTTAGACATCATAGCAAAGGAGAGTTTTGAGGAGTGATCTGGAAGTGGATAATAAGGTAGCTTTGCTGATGTTTATGGGGCGTGCCTCCCACTTGTGAGGGACAGCATGGGAGAAAGCACAAAAGTACTTTTTGAAAACTTCAGTGTGTGATGGAGGTTGGCATCATAGTTTGATTGGAGCTGAGTCTCAACAGGGAATCCGAGATGGTGGGGACTGACTGTGGAGGGCCTAGAAAGTGACAACAAGTAGCGTATGTTTGATGCAATAGAGAAGGGGATATAGTGGAGGGATGCAAACAGAGGTGTGACGTGGACAAAGGGATGGGTTAGGAAAATTATCTTAACAGCATTCTGAATGGTTACGAATGGGGGAAGAGTGCCTTTGTCAAGACCAGTGAAAAGGATGTAGCAGTAATGAGATGTGAGATTTTGAATGAGTGTTTTAGTTATGTGGGTGGATAGGAAAAGCCATATCTTAGACATGTTATGTAGAAAGAATCAGCCACATAAGGACGTAACCTGGATGTGAGTACCCAGAGTGAGCTCCAGATCCAGGATGACACTCAGGTTATGGGCCTGAGTGACTGGCAGGATGGTGATGGTGTCCACAGTGATCAAGAAAGGAGGTAGCAGGGAGGGCTTGCGGAGGGGAAGATTAAGAGCTCTGTTTTAGCCAAGTTGAGCTCGAGCTGTCAGCTAGGCAGCCAAAGGAATTGTCAGAGAGAGATTTTAGTTGAGACCCAAGGAGGCAGGTCTGGAGCAGAGAATAGATTTGTGAGTTGTCGGCATAAAAATGGGAGCTGAATTTGTGTTACTGATGAGATTGCCCAGAGATAAGATAGAGAAGGGGACCAGCGACAGAGCACTGGGGAACCCCCACAGAAAGTTGGAGGGAGGATGAGGATCCTCTGAAGGTTGCACTGAAGGATCAATAAGTGAGGTTGGAGGAGAACCCTGCAAGGACAGAGTCACAGAAACCAAGGAAGGACAAGATTTCAAAAAGAAGAGCGTAGTTGATGGTGTCAAAGGGCAGCTGACAGGTCAAGGAGGATAAAGGGTATGTCTACACTGCACACGCCTTATGGTGGCATATAAAGTATATACACTGCTCTCCCCCCACCCCCAGCACAGATAGAAATAGCATTGTAGATGGTGAGGAACTGATTAGATGAGTGGAGTAAAGTCACGCCTGAACCCTTTGGGTATGTACCCTACGTGGCTCTCTACACACCCAAGTAGCGCCTCTCCTGTTTTCACTGCTGTTTTTAATAGTATAGTGTCCTGCTGCTGGAGTCTTTCCCTGCCACGGGGAAAGGCTGCAGCAGTGGGGTAAGGCACTGGCAGGGGGAGGCAGCTGGGAAAGGCTCTGGCAGCTCCACACTGCCAGAGCCTTTCTTCATTGCAGGGAGCTGCGGGAGCTTTCCACTGACGCATGTAGCTACGCACCACAGTGCGCTGCATCGCGTAGCTCCGTATACGTTGCATGCCACCACCCATGGTGTGCAGAGTAGACATAGCCAAAGTGTATGCGAGTACACTGGCATGTTGGCACAATTGTATAAATGCAGGCAAACAAGTGGTGCATCTAGACTTATGTAGGTGTATATACCGTATTTTAAAATGTTCCAGTGAAAGAGGAAATGGAGTATCTGAATCTGGTGATATTCTTTTGAACTGAATACACCTCTTTATTTTGTAAATATTTTTCCATTGTCGTTTATAAATGGAAGTGCTTCGTAACGGTAAAAGCATTATTTAAATAGTCTCCTTTTTATTCCATCAGGGAATTCCGAAATGATTTCTTAGAACTGCTCAGGAGACGATTTGGTAAATATTTTGATTATTTTTTTAATGACCTTTTATAGTTCAATAACAAAAATTCACATCGGTTTCTCCTCAGTGATGGACTTGTATTTAACAGTAATATATTTTTGTTTTAGGAACGAAGAGAGTCCACAATAATATTGTATACAATGAATATATCAGCCATCGAGAGCACATCCACATGAATGCCACGCAATGGGAAACCCTAACTGACTTTACTAAATGGTTAGGGAGAGAAGGTAATTTTATTTCCTATAAGAATTGATTATTGAATGACTGCATTGCCAGTAGTTAATAAAACCTGCTGATTAGTGCAAAATACTGAAAATCCATAAAAAGTATGCATATACATTTATTGTACTCACATCAGTGCCACGTAAATAGAGATACACACGTAATAAATTTCAAACTTATGCTAACTTCTGAGCCTTTTCCTGCTTCATCTGCACTCTGCCCACTAATCCACGTCCACTGGAACTACTACTAAACTCAGCTCAACTTTCAACAGCTGCCATTTAAAACAACAACAAACTATTAAAGAAATATTCCCTCCAGATATAGAATTGCTCCACAAATTAAGATGGCTTGAGGCCCTGGGTAGTCGATATTAATTCCTGAACTCGCAAAAGGTTTAAGGCTTGAGATCTACAATAATAGATTTTCTGGTAAATGTGCATATAGAGAATATATGGCCTGGTGTGAAGGTTTTAGTGGCACTCATTGTAATGACCTGCATGAGTAACGTGGCCAAAGCAAACTCATTCTAATAAAATTGTGAGTAATTAGAACTCATTCTAGTAGAATGTGGGCTATAGCACACCGTTCTGTATGTGTAGTGTTCTATATATGTATTTGAGTTTTGCCCTTGTTAAAATATGGGAATGGAAATGCTTTTTTCATTAAACAAAGGAAGCTTATGTACTTATGTCACTGTTAGCCACACTGGCCTATCTCAAAATAAATCTGATTAGCTGAAGGAAAAGCTTATGCTTTAAGATAGTTTAAAAGCAGCTATTCAAGAATAGTACATGGAGAAATGGTGTGCTACTGTTAATCAATACATAGATACACTAAATACAGTCTGTGATACATGTCTTGGCATTTCCTTATTCCATAAACATTATTTCTTAAATGTAAGCATTTTTCTTTAGTTTGGTTTTGATGGTAACTGTCGAAACAGGATCTGTGTTTGTTTTTTAAGGCTTCTGCAAAGTGGATGAGACTCCTAAAGGCTGGTATATCCAGTATATTGATCGGGACCCAGAAACTATCCGTAGACAACAGGAACAAGAGAAGAAGAAGAAACAGGACCTTGATGATGAAGAAAAAACTGCCAAATTCATTGAAGAGCAAGTTAGGAGAGGCTTGGAGGGGAAAGAACAGGTGAGAAGATATTATATATACGCCAATCTTCAAGCGCAAAAGTGCTCTTATTAAGTAAATGTTTAATTTAATCCTCATAGGACTGCTCTGTCAAATCTTCCAATGGAATCTCCTCTGCAGTTACTTAGCTAGGATACAGATGATCAGTCTTCACGCTCCAGGTTACAGGTCAATCACCAGCTGGGGTTAGGGAGGAATTTTCCCCAGGTAACTAATGCTGGATTGGTAACATGCATCATGGGTTGCTTTGCTTTTTTTTTTTTTTTTTTTTTTTTGGTCACCTCTGAACCATGAGATGTAGGCCGGGATCTCAACCTTTTTCTTGCTGACACCCCCCATCAGCATGCTATAAAAAGGTCAGGGCCCAGTGGGGGAAGAGGGGGGAGCCCTGGTGGGATGTCGGGGGGGGGGGGAGGGGGGGACCCTTGAGCATAGGCATAGTTTTATCTCTATTTGGGGGGGGGCCAGGGCTGATGGGGCTCGAGCCAGCTCGGCACAGCAGGGTCCAGGGAGAGCGCGCCACCTCCACCCCCGACTCACTCAGGAGGCCATCCAGCCTGTCTGGGCTGTGTGGGGATGCAACCAAAAAATATAACTCAAAGTGGGGACTCAGTTCAAAAAGTTTGAAAACCACTAAGGGTGCAGGCAGGGGGTAATGAGGGGCGGGGGTGGCTCCCAGCGCTGCTCCCAGCTTCGTGGGTGTGTGCTGGGGCGCCTGGCTTCAGCCCCCCACTGCTGGCTTGGTGGGGGGTGAGGGGGGGGAGTTTGCCGGCTTCAGCCCCATGTCGCTCCCAGCTTCAGGGACTTGGGGATGCAGGGCGCAGGCTTCAGCCCCACGTCATTCTTAGCTTCAGGAGCTTGGGGTGGGGCCGCCGGTTTCAGCCCCCTGCCGCTCATGGCTGGGGTTGGGGGGGGGGGGGTGCACCAGCTTCAGCCCTGCTCCACTCCCGGCAGGGAGGGGGAGGGGGGCTCCAGCTTCAGCTCCGCGCCGCTGGGGGCGGGGGGGTGCCGGCTTCAGCCCCGCGCTGCTCCCAGCTGGGGGGTGGGGAGGGCCACCAGCTTTAGGCCCGTGCTACTCCCGGCTTCAGCCCTGGGGCTCGGGGCATCGGGTTTCTGCCATGGGGCTCCACGGCCCCCCTGAAAGGGCTCATGGACCCCCAGGGGCCACGGACCCCTGGTTGAGAACCGCTGGTATAGGCCATTGCCAGAAGCATGATACCATACTAGCTAGAGCATTGGTCTTTTCTGATGTGGAGTCCTACCAGATATTTCTAACTTGTTTTTAATTGTCAACGTTCACTAAATTTTGTCTGCTAAATTCAACTGTCTTTATTAAATTTCCTTGAACAGCCTCGTTTGCTAATGGAGCTGGTGAACTCCTGGATTTCTTGTTCTTTTGTAACTAGGTGATGACGTTAATCACATGGTTAAAGTGTTTAAATGCTTTGCAGAACTGGGGCTTGGTGTCCTAGACAGTTGGAAAACTGTGGTTCCAAGTTGCTTTCAGATGGTCTATATCAGGGATCGGCAACCTTTCAGAAGTGGTGTGCCGAGTCTACATTTTAATGTTTTTAGAAGGTCTCTTTCTAGAAGTCTATAATATAGAACTAAACTCTTGTTTTATGTAAAGTAAATAAGGTTTTTAAAACATTTAAGAAGCTTCATTTAAAATTAAATTAAAATGCAGAGCCCCCCAGCCCAGTGGCCAGGACCCAGGCAGTGTGAGTGCCACTGAAAATCAGCTCAAGTGCCGCCTTCGGCACGCGTGCCATAGGTTGCCTACCCCTGGTCTAATGGTAAAACCAATTGACATTTTACCAAATGGGCATGCTATGCCAACCTAGCCTGTCAGTTAAGGAAAGTTGATTTATGCCATGCTCCGCCTTTTCCTTTGTTTAGTCATACCACTAATCTGCTCATGTGGATATTCTGTTAAATGTATGTTTTAGATCAGGGGTAGGCAATCTATAGCATGCGTGCCGAAGGCGGCACGCGAGCTGATTTTCAGTGGCACTCACACTGCCCGGGTCCTGGCCACCGGTCCGGGACGCTCTGCATTTTAATTTAATTTTAAATGAAGCTTCTTAAACATTTTAAAAACCTTATTTACTTTACATACAACAATAGTTTGGTTATATAATATAGACTTAGAGAGAAAGACCTTCTAAAAACGTTAAAATGTATGACTGGCACGCAAAACCTTAAATCAGAGTGAATAAATGAAGACTTGGCACACCCCTTCTGAAAGGTTACCGACCCGTGTTAGATTATAACTCCTCAGGACAAAAACCTTATATTACTTTGTACCTGGAAAGTGCTATGCATACTTATGGCACTAGATAAGTAATAATTAATCTTTCTCTAGATAAATAACTAGTGTTTCTGTTGCACAGCTTGTCTCCAAATTCATTATTCATGGGCTCATGCCTCCCACCCAGGCAATTTGGAGGTGGTCCAGGGCTATTGCTGAAAACTCCAGGGCTAAGCCCCACCCCTCAACTAAAGCCACCAGATTTTCTGCCTCCGTCCCGGTGGTGGAACAAGTTGGTGGTTCAGTTTCTCCGGACCCTATTTTTACTTTTTTGTGTACAGTTGTGGTTTATAATCCTCCTCCTCCTTCCCTAGATTGGATAAATAGCAGTGTGGTGGTTTTAACCAGTTGGATCTGCCACTGCAACACCTCCCTGCCAGACTCCTCTGCCCCCACTCAGGAATGGCAGAGGTGTCCTGCAAACATCTGGTGTAAATCTAAGTGATGTTCCCTATATGAGGTAGCACTTACAAGAGGCTGTATAGAAAAAGAATTATGCCCTGCCTGTTACTGTGTCTTGCAACAACCGGGATAAAATTCCACCAACCGAGGGGTGGAAGCAGCCCAGAGGCAGACCTTTTACTACGTGGTTCGTCAAGTCTGTTCTGATGTTGGACTCTCGGGCTGTCAAGTTCTTGCGGCTGCACAGGAACGGACCAAATGGCGAACAATCACTACGGGCGACTGTTCGGCTAAGCGTTGAAGAAGATGTTGCCATCTAGCCAACCCTTGCGCTCCTAGGGCCCGGGGCGCAAAGTTAGACTGGCATATCAGGTCACCTCCCCTCCCCTGAGGAGTTATGACTCCTGCACGGAATATCATGATCAGGAGCTTCTGAGGAAAGAATAAGGAAGAGGAGGGAGCTAGTGGCCAGCTCAGGGTGTAAGTCTCACAACAGACCTGGACTGCGGGTGAGGAAACCGTGGAAGGATCCAGAGTTCCACCCCCCTCCCCCGCCCAGATAGTGAAGTGGGTCCTCAGCTCCCTGGGGAAAGAAGCAGGGCTCCTACATAGCTCCCCTTCCTCCCACTCTGAATCAGGGGATTATATTACTCATGGGTAAGTCCTGCAAATCCCAGACTCCAGAAAGGCAAAAGCAAGTGTGCAATTAACAAAGCAGCAATTAATATTGCTAATAAACAAGTGGGGTGAAAATCAGGGGTTGAAGCACTCCTCCTTTGCCTTCTCCTGCTGAGGGGAGTGTTTGCTGGGCTCTTCTCCTCACTGTTTACAGTGCTCTGTATCCTGATTACTGTCCCTTCCCCACCCTACAGCAAGTCTGGGCATGCAGAGACGCCTGTGCCTCTTGTGCAGTCCTGCTTTAGGCTCAGCCTATTGGTAATCGGGCCTGGCTGGCTTTCAGCCTAAGGACCCTTCCTCTGCTGGAGAAGGAGCTTAGGTTTTAGGCAGCAGTGGAATGGGAATTGTGCCTTGTGATCCTAACCTCTTGCCCTGTCAGGGAAAGGGCTCTGACTCTGAAAGGCAGGAAAGAGTCTCTCTCTCTCCGTCCCTCCCTTGTGCCACAGGCTGATTCCACATTAAAGCCTTGGGTGCACTTCAGGCGGTTTGTGACCAGAACAGATGCACCTGAGGATTCCACTCCCTGTGAAACTTACAGGGAGGTGAGTGAAAAATCCCTTCTTATGTTCAAAATGATCCTGATTTACCAAGTAAAGCCCTGAGCTATACTAGGTTGTTTCTACAGCACTTGGGTGCTAGCCAGCCTTGGGGAGTGAGCAGGCAGCCTTTCAGGCTCCCAGGGACTTCTAGCAAGCTGCTTCCACAATTGAGATATTGTACCAGTTCTCCTGTTCGGTTGTATGGTCCCCATGCCGGGATGAATAGTGTACTATCTCCCCTCTGTAAACAGCCAAGGTAGAGAGTACCACGTGTGCGTTTAAAATAAAATCTAACCAAAAAACCCCCCAAACCTCTACAGGACTCTTCCAGGACATGATGTTAGTCAGTGGCTTGCAAGAAACTCATTAATGTTAATAAAATATCTTCCCCTTCAAGCATTATTAGACGCATGTTTTCTTGTTGATGCCTCCTTTGAGGGCATTATAAGATCCAAATGAGGACATCTGATTAAACCAAATGTTAAACTAAAATATTTATAGAAAACAGACATTTTATAAGTTTTGGGAGCCTAAGGTTGGTGCAGCAGTAGCTCCACCAGTGAAAGACATAGTCACATCTTCAGAAGGGGACTTCTTTCCAAAAGACCTCATAGACAATAGGCATGATGACTCACTGAGCAGCAATTTCAAAGTCTCAGCAATAACCTTTCAGACAAAGATTTTTCATGTATTAGATCGTATAAATCTTTCGCCTTTTACTAAAGATTTCCGTGGAAAGCCTACTCTGGCAAACAAGTGGCTCAGTGTCTAGAGGTGTGATTCCCAACTTGGAATGGGACTTCTCAAGTTCTGTCCTAGTCAGCTTCTTGATGTGATTAGTGACAAGCCAACTTGGTGGCTACAAGGAAAGCCATGTTACACCCTTGAACAGCCATCTCCCATCTTAAACAGATACCTTGTGTATGCAAACTTGCAGATGAGGAGCTGTTGGGGGAAGCATTGGAGAGATTACTAGCTGAGACTGCAGAGGCATCAGCTCTTACTGTGGAAGCCAACACAGCTATCCATTGGTTGCTTCCAACACCAAGAGTATCCCAGAAAGGGCTGTTACCCTGGCAGAGGGAAAATCTGGAGTAGAAGCTTCCAAAGATGATTTTTTTCCTCCAAACAAACAAAATGATCAGCCCGACAACGAAAAAGAATATCTATGTACAGAAACTGCCAGTTGTTGTGCAAGACTCTTCCTGCTGATCCATCCTCTGCACCCAGAATCTTAGGTGGCAGGTGGTAGTCGCAGCAAGGCACAGGTCGCCCGTTACACACCTTTACCTGTGCGTAGCCAATCGGTACCTGGTCCAGAGAAACAGACTTATGCATAAATGAACAGCTGTTGGAAAAGGTTCAGAGTCGTCCATTCTTCAATATCAAGAGGAACTTTTGATCCCAGAGAACAAAACCGCCATGACTCTAGCTGTAATTTTACCATTATGGTAAAGGTTTGCAAAGATAAAAAATTCAATTGCAGCAGTCATTTCCCAAGGCCGTCAGTAGCCAATTACTTCCAATGGCTAGGATTGCTGGGGCCATACGTCTTCATCCCCTGAATGGGTTTCTCAAAGTGAAATTCCTTCTGAGACGTAGAATCATGCACTTGATGCAATTCATAATTGGGTGTCCCTTTGTGGGCAGGTACGGTCAACCAAGGTCCTAAAAGCCAACCCATCTTTTACTCTATACCCGTGCATACTCACTGTGGAAGCAAGCATACTTGGAAGACAAGTCTCCAATATCTCATATTACACATCCTTTCAGTTTATGATGTCACCTCTATCAAGGTGTGTCTTAAAAATAAATAAAAGCACAACATGGACATGTGAGATCGGACTAGTTGTCCATTGAGTGCAGTATCCTGTCGATGGCGGTGACAGTAGAAGATGCAAGAAACCATGTTGTGAGCAATTATGGTACTCTCAGAGGAAGTCTGCTACCTCCTGATAGTGGCTGGTTTATGATTGAGGCATGAGTGTTTATATCCCTTCTGAAACCAGGGAGTAACCAGAGGTCAAAGCTTTTCCATAGTAATGGAAATAATGTCCTGGATAGAGAAGCATCTACTGCTTTTCAAGACAGTTCACAGAAAAGAGGAAAAGGGAGAATCGAAATCCTTTTCCTAGGCCTCCACCAGCCCACAAGGCACTTTGGAATTGCTAGATAGCGAAGGACCCTGATACCTACAAAAGCACCAGGCCTCTTGGAGCAGGGTCTCATTCATACACACCAGCAACACCTACAGTTAACAGCTTGGGCATCGGAAGAGAAGCATAGTTCAGCATGGATTGTCTGTCTGTTAATTTCTAATACAGTGTGGTATCCAGACAGAACTGAACCAGGATATTTCATTCATTCTAGTAATCCCAAACTTCTAGTGATCTCAGCTACGCTAGAGTTTCTTCAGAAGGTTCAGTTGGAGTCCTACAACCAACCAGCCACAGCAGCATTTTGTAGTCTACCACATTGGATCCTCCATTTGAATATCAGGTGCCATGTTCAATCACACTGGCAAATTAGGTAGGTGGGTGGCTGGCCCTTCTAGTCTCTCTTCCCTCCAAAAGGCAAGTTTTGGAACTAGTTCCTATGTCCATACAAGAAACATTCTACCTTTAATGAGGAAAATGTTATTCTTATAGCTCCAGAAACCTTTCTGTTCCTCTTTCCACAATTCCTGGAAAATAGTTCTCCCTTCATTTAGCTCTAACCCTTGGAAGATTGTGGCCTAAATGGTCATTACTAGAGCTCTAAAGATATATCTCCAACATATGCAATTGTACCCTGTTCATCTTTTTCTATCCAAAATGCCAATCCTTTAGGCCCTCAGGTTGCTGCAGGCAAGTCTTTAAAATCCCGCACCAGTTAGCCTGCTGGGCTTGTGGGAAACTATTCACAGAAGTCCCTAGAGGCATTGTGGGGTGGGAGGGATGGGGGGAATATATGAGTCTCATCTGAGGAAGACTTGCACAATAAGTTTTCATTCCTCTGCATTCCATTCCTTCCTTTTGATAGGAGGGTGTCTGTGATGGGGCGTCTACCCCACACTGGCAGAAAAAGGGTTAAAAGCAGCCCTAGGGAGGCTGCATAGGAGGCAGCCAATCACAGAAGGGCTTATAAGAGCAGCCAATCAGAGCTGGGCTGGCCTATATAAGAAGGGCTGCAGAACCGAGCAGGGTCAGTCACTCCCTGGAGCTTGAGAAGGGAGGAGGACTGGCTGCTTTGCAGGCAGAGGGCAGGAAGCACCCTGGACCACGCAGTGTTGCAGGCAGAGACCCAGAGAGCTAAAGGCAGCTCCTGGCAGGCTGCAGAGATCTGCAGACTGAGGCTCTGATGCAAGGGCAGAGGGTGCTGGAGCTACTGAAGGAAGTGGCTAGGCAGTGGACTGCAGTTTCACTGAAGGAAGTGGCTAGACAGTGGACTGCAGGTCCCCCCCGAAAGGAGGGGAACATGGAGTGTGTCACAGCCGAAGGGCAGTGTCACTGAAGAGGATGCTGCAGTCCTGGCAGTGATATGGGACCAGGAACAGAGGTGACAGTGGGCAAGACACCACCAGAAGAGGCTACAGTGCTAATTCCCTGGACAACTAGCAGGCGCCGTAGCAGTGAGGCATGCCCCATCACAGGGTCCTATCAAGGTCCCTCACCAAAGGCTCTTAAGCAAAGTAAGCAGTCGTGGGATAAGAGGGAAGGTCCTCTCATGGGTTGGTAACTGGTTAAAAGACAGGAAACAAAGGGTAGGAATAAATCGTCAGTTTTCAGAATGGAGAGCGGTAAACAGTGATGTCCCCCAGGGGTCTGTACTATTCAACATATTCATAAATGATCTGGAAAAAGGGAGAAACAGTGAGGTGGCAAAATTTGCAGATGATACAAAACCACTCAAGATAGTTAAGTCCCAGGCAAACTGCAAAGAGCTACAAAAGGGGATGTCTCAAAACTGTGTGACTGGGCAACAAAATGGCAGATGAAATTCAGTGTTGATAAATGCAAAGTAATGCACATTGGAAAACATCCCACCTATACATATAAAATGAGGGGGTCTAAATTAGCTGTTACCACTCAAGACAGAGATCTTGAAGTCAGTGTGGATCGTTTTCTGAAAACATCCACTCAATATGCAGTGCATATTGTCAAAAAAGAGAACAGAATGTTGAGAATTGTTAAGAAAGGGATAGATAATAAGACAGAAAATATTGCCTTTGTATATATCCATGGTACGCCTACATCTTGAATACTGCGTGCAGATGTGGTCGCCCCATCTCAAAAAAGATGTATTGGAATTGGAAAAGGTTCAGAAAAGGGCAACACAAATGATTAGGGGTATAGAATGGCTTCCGTATGAGGAGAGATTAATAAGACTGGGACTTTTCAGCTTGGAAAAGAGATGACTAAGGGGTGATATGATTGAGGTCTATAAAATCATGACTGTTGTGGAGAAATTAATAATTACGTGTTTGTTATTTACTCCTCATAACACAAAACTAGGGGTTACCAAATGAAATTAATAGGCAGCAGTTTTAAAATAAACAAAAGGAAGTATTTCTTCACACAATGCACAGTCAACCTGTGGAACTCTTTGCCAGAGGATGTTGTGAAGGCCAAGACTATACCAGGGTTCAAAAAAGAATTAGATAAATTAATGGAGGATAGGTCCATCAATGGCTATTAGCCAGGATGGGCAGGGATGGTGTCCCTAGCCTCTGTTTGCCAGAAGCTGGGAATAGGCGACAGGGAATGGATCACTTAATGATTACCTGTTCATTCCCTCGGGGGCACCTTGCCATTGTCGGAAGACAGGATACTGAGATAGATGGACCTTTGGTCTGACCCAGTATGGCTGTTCTTAGGTTCTTTTGTCACTGGGTCGGTTCCCAGGTAACTCCTTAGTTTATAAATATCTTGCTTTCTGTTGGGGATTTTCTATTGCTGCCTATTATTGTACTGTAATAATTGAACTTCTGATGGCTTGTGTTGAAGGAGAGAGCTCGCGGACACATTCCAGTTTTGGTAAGGGCGGGGGGAGGGGAAGACGTGACTGAAAATGTTTGAGCGCCATTGCTGAACTCAAAGCATACTTATCAATGGTTCGCTGTGAAACTGGGGGTGCGTATCTAGTGGGGTCCCACAGGGATCTGTCCTGGGTCTGGTACTATTCAATATTTTCATTAATGACTTGGATAATGAAGTGTAGAGTATGCTTATAAAATTTACAGTTGACACCAAGCTGGGAGGGGTTGAAGCACTTTGGAGGGCAGGATTAGAATTCAAAATGACCAGGGCAAATCAGAGAATTGGTCTGAAATCACCTGGATCGATTGGTCTTCAGCTGTTGTTAAGACTGCACCGATCACAATACGTCCGCCATTCTTCTCACATTCTTGCCTGCCTTCTCCACGTTCGTCTGAAACGTGGTCTGAAATCAGCAAGATGAAATTCAATAAAGACAAATGCCAAGTACTACACTTAGGAAGGAAAAATCAAATGTATAACTACAATATGGGGAATAATTGGCTAAATGTTAGTACTGCAGAAAAGGATCTGGCAATAATAGGGGATCACAAATGGAATATGAGTCAACAATGTGATGCACTTGCGAAAAAGGTAAATATAATTCTGGGGTGTATTAACAGTAATGTTATATGGAAGACACTGGAAGCAATCATTCCCCTTGATTTGGCACTGGGGCGTTCTCAGTTGGAACATTATGTCCAGTTTTGGGTGATTTGGAAGATTTAGATTAGATATTAGGGAAACCTTTCTAATTTCAAGAATAGTTAAGTACTGGACTAGATTACCAAGGGAGGTTGTGGAAACCCCACCATGAGAGGTTTTAGAGAACATGGTCAGGGATGGTCTCGGTTTCCATGTTCTTGCCTCACCACAGGGGGATGGACTAGATGACTTCTTGAGGTCCTTTCCGTTCCTATGGTGCTAGGATTCTATGAACCTGCAGTGCCTCAAAATAGGGAAGTCTCTCTCATTTGGAAAGGCTGTCTCGCTGTATAGCTGTGTTGGCTGTTTCAGGAAGAAATAGGGCTATTAATAAAAGGCAACTTTCCTTTCCTATTGGAGCCAGTCTGTTTCAGATTATATCTATATAGAGAATGTTAATTGGAGAATTCTGCAAAAGGGTCTATAACAAGATGTCTTATAGTCCTGATCCTCCTAACTGATCAGGCCATAGTGACTCGTTTGGTAACCTTACAATAGTTGTAAAAATTGAGCTAATTAAAGATCCCCGGCAGTGATATCACATCAGTTGTTTATACAACCCTGGAAATTTATTTTATTTTTCTTTGGCAGGAAAGGCCTGTCTATACTGAACTAAACCGAGAAAATGATGAAGAGAAAGGTAATTGGGCTTTTAAAATGTATGTTTAGAATTTATGAAGGATATTTGTGATCTAATATTAAAGCAGGGGACTGAGTACTGAGGCTTAGCATTGGTAAAGTGCTTAAAGATCATGGATGAAAAGCACTGTAGAAGAGCAAAGTATTCTTCTTGTGCTGTATAAAGCAGTTTATTTGAAAGGATGAGCCAAAACATTTGAATAGTAAATCTTTCCGCACTTGTGTTGCTTCTAATTTGCAATTCTTCGCTGTAACACCCTTAAATGCAGTGCTATTTAAAGGATAGAAATAGAGTAACCTCTCTTTATTTTTTTTTAGTTGCATTTAATTTAAACAAAGGAGCAAGTACCTCAGTAGCAGCGTCTTCTAAAACAAGGTGAGGAAAAGACACCAAGGCATCCCATTCTGTCGGTGTCCTATCTTATTGTTTGTATTATGGTAGTACCCACAATGCGCTAAGTGTTGCTCACATGTGCAGTGAGACAGTTCTTGCCCTAAACAGCATGCAGTCTATTGCCTGGTCCTGCTGTGTAATACAGAAGGCCAGACTAGATTATCTAATGGTCCCTTCTGGCTTTAAACTCTATGAATCTATTGGCCTGGTGGGTGGACCCGTGTGTGGAGCCCCACGGAAATCAGTGGGCTTCCTCGCATCTGCTGACTTGGAGCCAGATGCAGGATCAGCTCCTAAGAAGTCAAGCAACATATGAAAAGTCGGATAAAGGGCTAAAATATACAATCAAAAATAATTAAATGATCCTCCGATATCCCAGCTGCCTTTCTACTTATCCGCTACTAATTTCGTCTTGTAAACCCATGTTTGACGACTGTGGCCAATCGCCTGCAGTGCGTTTTCCTGATCAGCATTCAGGAGGGTGAATCCAAATACATTGTTTTTAAAACTTCATTGAGTTTCGGTGTAACCACAAGCAGTGCAAGACAAAGGGATCAATAATACAAGCAATGATAAGAAGTTACAGCAGTCTGTGAAAACATTTGGCTAGCTATAAACCATCCTTTCTCATAGGACAATATTGTAATTAAACATATTACAGGTAAAATGAAAGCTCTCTTCTCATCATCGGGGAAGCTTTTAGATACGATATCTGATGTGAGAGGCAGAAAATTAGACTATAAACTGGTTCAATATAATAACAGAGGGATTTTAAGCTTTGAGGCATATTATAAATTACACCTAAAGATTACACTCCCAGGTAGTGCTAAAGGTGATTACAGGATTTAAAATACAAACTTCCCTGAATAGATCTCCTGCACATAAGAAGTACTGTTCTGAGTGTTCTCCGGCTATTTGCTGGAATTAGTCTGTCTAGACCTCTGTGGAACTAGTAGACCAAGTGACCTAAATTTCTCATGCAGAGTCAGAGATGCTCCCAGGCACAAGATTTCTGTAACATTAGTGCAGAAGTAAAACAGACTTGTAGAGAGTGTATCTAGATCATGGTAATCTGCACTATTTTATTTTTAATTATCCTTGGCACTTATATAGCACTTTACATCTACAAAACACTGTTTGAACACGAGACAGTAAACTCTGTTACCAAAGCAAACAAACGGACTTCCTCCAGAATGAGAAATGATCTTTCATAAAATCGGTCAAAGAAAATGAAAAATGGCAGGTTCGAAATAAACATGAACTAATCCATATCCAGGTATAGGATCTTGATCACACTGCTCACTGTCTGTAAACGCAGCAGCTTCCTACAGAGAAGCAAGAACATATGGCCCAATTCAATCTGAGAGGTTTTGTTAATGAACAGGCTTTTGTCCACCTATTGTACCTCTGCCCACAGATAAATTTCCCTGTAATGTGCGCTGGAAGAAACATTTTTGTATTAAAATGGTTGAAGCATCCATCTAAGTCTTGGACCAGTGGGTTGGTTTGATCATCAGATTGTTTGCCTCTTGGAGTTCCTGCAATCCAAACGGAAAAGTAGGTGCAATTCCTGCCCCAGAGTTTATAATCCAGTGCCTCGATCCTGCAAATTGATCTGGTCCTGTGTCCATACGGGTCCCCATTGAAATCCGGTGCAGGATTCATGTAGATTATGTGGCGGGATTGAGGAGTAAAAGATCAGCTGCACCTCTGCACAGCCTGTTCTCCAGGGGCATGTTTGTAAAGGTGTCATTTTAAGAATCCGAATGAAAACGATATTGTATTATTAATCTAAACCCTCTTCCAGCAGTGTCCTTGGACCGAGTGCATTGAAGATGGTGGGAGGAGCAGGATCAGTTAAACGGAAAGAATCTGCTCACAGCTCAGGTCAATCAAAAGAGAAAAAGAAGAAATCTGCACTGGATGAGATCATGGAGGTACAGTGAGAATGTTACCCAGAGATCCATGCCTTACGGCACTCTACTAGGGGCTACCTTTGAAAGGAACTGGAAGCTCCAGGTTGGGTGGAATTCAGCAGCTCACCACTTTACATGGTCATCATGGCTTACCCCACGTAATACCAATGCCTCCTGTTCTACACATGCCCTGTTTAATTCTGGATGCAGATCAAGTGGTCTGAATTTTTCAAGTGCCCTAGCTTAGTACATTTTTTTATTCTAGTCAAAAGTTATAAATGTTTAAAGAAACTGCCTTTCATCTTAATGAAAAAGAGTCCCATTCAATTAGATCACATAATGGCAGAGAGCTAAAAAGTGACAAATTTTAAAAGTGCTTATATACTAATGCTAGAAGTCTAAATACTAAGATGGGTGAACTAATGTGCCTGTTATTAAATGAGGATATTGATATAATAGGCATTTCAGAAACATGGTGGAATGATGATCATCAATGGGACACAGAAATATTTTGTACCTTTGTATTAAGGAATGACAGAATTGGTCATGGTGGTGGGGGAGTGGCACTATATGGGAAGGAAAGCATAGAGTTAAATATAGTAGCACAAATCTTAAATGAACCAAACTGTACTATGGAATTTCTATCCATAGAGATTCTATGCTTGAATAATAAGAATGTAGCACTAGGGATATACTCCTGACCAGGATGGTGATGGTGACTGTGAAATGCTCAGGAAGATCAGAGAGGCTATAGAAATAGAAAACTCAATAATCATGGGGGATTTCAACTATCCCCATATAAACTGGGTACATGTCCCCTCAGGAAGGGATGCAGAGATCAAGTTTCTGGACATCATAAATGACTGCTTCTTGGAGCAGCTAGTCCTGGAACCCACAAGAGGAGAGGCAATTCTTGATTTAGTACTAAGTGGAGCACAGGTTCTGGTCCAAGAGGTGAATACAGCTGAACCGCTTAGTAATAGCAACCATAATATAATTATATTTAACATTCTTGGGGTGAATACCAAAGAAGCCCATTACAGAAGCATTTAACTTCAGAAAGGGGAACTACACAAAAATGAGGAAGCTAATTAAACAGAAATTTTAAAGTACAGTTCCAAAAGTGAAATGCCTGCAAACTGCATGGAAACTAAAAAAAAAAAATCATAAAGGCTCAAATTAAATATATACCCCAAATTAAAAAAAAATTTAGTAAGAGGACCAAAACAGTGCCACCATGGCTAAACAACAAAGTAGAAGAAGTGGTTAGAGGCAAAAAAAATCTTTTACAGAGTGGAAGTTAAATCCTACTGAGGAAAATAGGAAGGAGTATAAACTTTGGAAAGTCAAGTGTAAAAGTATAATCAGGCAGGCCAAAAAAGAATTTGAAGAGCAACTAGCCAAAGATTCAAAAACTAACAGCAAAAAAGATAAGTACATCAGAAGCAGGAAGCCTGTCAAATAATCAGTGGGGCCACTGGATGATCAAGGTGCTAAAGGAGCACTCAAGGAAGATCAGGCCATTACGGAGAAATTAAATGAATTTTTTGCATCAGTCTTCACTGCAGCGGAAGGATGTAAAGGAGATTCCCACACCTGAGCCATTCTTTTTAGGGGGACAAATCCCAGATTGCGGAGTCGTTAGAGGAGGTTTTGGAAGAAATTGATAAATTAAACAGTAATAAGTTATCATGACCAGATGGTATAATACCCAAGAGCTTGGAAGGAACTCAAATATGAAATTGCAGAACTACTTACTGTGGTATGTAACCTATCATTTAAATCAACTTCTGTACCAGATGACTGGAGGATAGCTAATGTGACGCCAATTTTTAAAAAAAGCCTCCAGAGCTGGGAAGCCTAAATTCAATGCCAGGCAAATTTGTTGAAACGGTAATAAAGAACAGAATTATCAGACACATAGATGAACATGATTTGTTGGGGGAAGAGTCAACATGGCTTTTGTAAAGTGAAATCATGCCTCACCAGTCTAATAGAATTCTTTGAGGGTGTCAACAAATGTGGACAAGGGTGATCCAGTGGATATAGTGTACTTAGACTTTCAGAAAGCCTTTGACAAGGTCCCTCACCAAAGGCTCCTAAGCAAAGTAAGCAGTCATGGGATAAGAGGGAAGGTCCTCTCATGGATCAGTGACTGGTTAAAAGACAGGAAACAAAGGGTATGAATAAATGGTCAGTTTTCAGAATGGAGAGAGGTAAATAGTGGTGTACCCCAGGGGTCTGTATTGGGACCAGTACTGTTTAACATATTCATAAATGATCTGGAAAAAGGGAGAAACAGTGAGGTGGCAAAATTTGCAGATGATACAAAACTACTTAAGATAGTTAAGTCCAAACAGACTTCAAAGAGTTACAAAGGGATCTCACAAAACTGGGTGACTGGACAACAAAATGGCAGATGAAATTCAATGTTGATAAATGCAAAGTAATGCACATTGGAAAACATAATCCCAACTATACATATAAAATGATGGGATCTAAATTCGCTGTTACCACTCAAGAAAGATAATGGCTAGTTCTCTGAAAACATCCCCATGATCCAGGAATACAACCCCATGATCTGAGTGTCTGTAGCTTCTGTTTGTCAGAAGCTGGGAGTGATCAATCACTCAGTGATTGCCTGTTTTGTTCGTTCCCTCTGAAGCACCTGGAATTTTGGCCATGGTCGGAAGACGGGATACTGGGCTAGATGGACCACTGATGTAGTAAACACCTTCACTATTCTGTTGTGGTTTGATACCCAAGTGCATAGAACTTGTTCAAGTTTTTTGGGAGGATGGGAACCTTGCATTGATATGAAAGGACAAAAAACAATTGACTGACTTTTTTTTTTCTTCTGTAGTTTGAAGAAGAAAAGAAAAAAACAGCCCGAACAGACTACTGGTTGCAGCCTGTAAGTATCTGAATAACTACATCGTTATCAGGCCAAATTCTGCCTTTGGGAACGTGCACACAGCCCCTGCTGGTTTGCAACATGTATAGATCCAAGAGCAGAATATGAACAAAAATACATTTTTATTTTCCAAACAGAGATATTATCATAAGTTAATTTCTCACAGAGTTTGCAAATATTTCACTTTTCCTGGCTGCTGTGCGATATTTACTATTCTGAAACATTGTACTTCTAATATTTAAGCTCTTTTGTATAGTGATGGCTTACTTTGTAGTTAAAGGACAGGTGCTTCTAGAACTTATCTACATGCAGGGTGTCTTTTTCCCACTCTAGTGGTCAGACCATATAGACATTTAGTAGTAAGCTGCAGCCTTTGAACTAACACAACTGTGTCTTGCAGTTCAGGGAGTTGAGGCTCATGCTGTTAGATGCAAATGTCCTGAGTCAGTCCTTGCTATCAGTGACCCACATAGGGCTCTCTTGTAACACACTGAATTCAAATGTAGGTATATTTTGAGTCAGTGAGGGCAGGAGATGCCTTTGCGCTGGGGTTCCTCCCACAATGAAAGTTCTATAATGTCGTGTCTTAGAAGTGGCGTTGCCTGCTGACGCTACAGAGCATAACATCAGCGTCTGCTTGTGGGGACAACTGGAGTTAAAAGCTACTTGTGATGTAAACACTGAGTTGAGAGGAAGTTATCTTTGTTTGTGTATTTAGCTTTTTCTCTTTCCTTTTTTCCCTTCTCCAGGAAATTGTTGTAAAAATTGTAACAAAAAAGCTTGGTGAGAAGTATCATAAGAAGAAAGCAGTCGTTAAGGTGAATCTACAGCATTTTATCTGATAAAAGTTTGTGAATAAAAGTGATTGGACGCAGTTCTTTTTCCACAGCAACTAGAAAACATCTGTTTATTTGGTTGCTTATGGTGGTAGTGGTTGAACCCCAACTATCAGAATGAGGGCTTCCCTTTAACTTTCTCGGAGTTTGTTACCCGATTCTCAGTTCCTTCTGGGCAGTGAGTGACTTGGGATTTATTGCAAATCAAAATAGTGGCTTGTGGGCATCCACTCACCCCTTCATTCTTGATGACCATTTTTCCCTATTAAGTTTACTCTTGTTACTGTTTTCTTCAGACTCTGATTTCATCAGTGAGTCTTTTTAGACCATACAGTCATCTTAAAGCTGTGTTGCTGGGGAGTGACCAAGAGCAGTGCATGGTATTTCAGGCCTTGAGACTGTGTCAGTAATCTCCGTCCAGCATTGATGTGTACAAATCCCAAATTATCTTTGAAGAAGGGTCCCCTGGATTCACAAGTTCTTCAGTCTGGTGGGCCTGGCCTAATGGTCTGAAGCATCCTATCATCCTCTGAAGTAGCTAGTACTGGCCACTGTCAGAGACAGGATACTGCACTAGATAAACCATGGATCTGATCTAGCATGACAAAACCGATGGCCTACATTTTCAAAACTGACTAGTGATTTTTGGATGCCCAATCTGGGATTCTTTAAAGTGGTCAGATTTTCAGAAGATCATTGCGCAGCACTTTCTATAAATCAGGTCCCTTTCAGATTTCTCAAGTTGGGCCCCTGAAAACACTTTCCACTTTTGGAAATGTAGACCTGTGTTTCTGAATCTCTTCTCCATTAAGACTATTTTAAAAAATTAGCAGAAAGTCAAAGAATGATTGTGTTTTGTAATTACCCCGATGTATTTGCATCATTAATGTTACATGGCCATTTGCTTGTAATCCTCTTATCTGTATTTTTTTAATAAGAGAATAATCAAATTATAGATATCTTTTCCTTTTTAAAATAAATATATTTAATTTTCCATGATAGGAGGTAATTGACAAATACACAGCAGTTGTAAAGATGATTGATTCTGGAGACAAACTGAAACTTGACCAGACACATCTAGAGACAGTAATACCGGCACCAGGTAAATTTATTTGTAAACCAGCTAGCAAAGCTGCATCTGATGGACTGACTTTGATTCTTTTGAGCTATAATTCATCAAGTGTCACCTGAGTCATTTTACTACTTTTGTTCCTGGTCAGCATTTCTTATCCACATTGGATTAAGATATTCCTGTCATGTACCAAGTATCCTCTGGTTGCTGTTGGTGCAAATATTGCATTTATTCTTTTTGGTGATTTTATAGAGCTTTCCAAGAGGAATTATGCTCCTTCTAAGGCCTGGTCCACACTAACCCCCCACTTCGGACTAAGGTACGCAAATTCAGCTATGTTAATAACGTAGCTGAATTCCAAGTACCTTAGTCCGAACTTACCGCGGGTCCAGACGTGGCAGGCAGGCTCCCCCGTCGATGCCGCGTACTCCTCTCGCCGAGCTGGAGTACCGGCGTCGACGGCGAGCACTTCCGGGATCGATCCCAGAAGATCGATTGCCTGCCGCCGAACCAGGAAGTAAGTGTAGACGTACCCTAAGAAGGATAGGAAGCATTTTTTTGTTTTACTAGATGAAAGTAATGTTTCATCTTCAGGAAGTATCTGTAGGAGCCTCGAAAGAGATTTACTGATGGTTTTCTCCATTGTCTGGAGTTTGGGATTGTAAGGTTATTTCTGGATATTGGGTTTTTGGCATTCATTTATTTATTTAGGAATATTTTTATGATGGATGAGGGAGAAATTACAAGGATTTTGAAACAAGATGAAGACTTAAATATTGTAAGAAAATTGAAGCTTGCCAGGGTCCCCTAGAGATCTCCATTAGTCATAAAGTGCTGGATTGTGGTGGTTCCTTCACAGGCTCTCCAAGATGGAGAGGATTCAAGGAAACTCTCCCCTCCTCTTGTGTACCTGCGCGGAGGGTGCCCACAGTCAGTCAGTCCTGGGCTCCTGATATTCAAGGACCAGAAAAGTTTATCAGCAGCAGCGAGGTACCCCAGAAGGGGAGTGATTCTAGAAGGAAGGTGATTCCTGTCCTGACAGCAGGCCTAGCTGGAGAAGGAGGGTGAATGCTGCATCCTTTCAGAGGGTGTCGGAGCTCCCATTGCTACATACCTCACATGTGCACTTCTAGTGAGTTATGACAAGCTTCTCTGCTCTGCTCTTCAACCTAGTTAGATAAGCAGGCGTCAGTAGCTTCCTAAAAGCAAAACAGCTTTCATCTGTATCACTCAGGCATTTTAGGATCAAGCAGTCCCTGAAGAAAAGCTGAGCATTGCTTCCAAG
Organism: Chrysemys picta bellii; assembly: GCF_011386835.1. Classification (NCBI taxonomy): domain Eukaryota; kingdom Metazoa; phylum Chordata; order Testudines; family Emydidae; genus Chrysemys; species Chrysemys picta. The sequence goes on along the minus strand of NC_088791.1, from coordinate 13,037,985 downwards.
GGAACACTGTCTTCTCTAGTTCTTGGAGATACAGACTTCCCAAAGTGACTCTGTCCTGTGTTTTCAGTAGAGAGGGGCTTCATCAAAAGACACTGAGAGTTCCTATGGGTAAAGTTCTTCCTGTTTACCGTTTCAGGAAAGAAAGTTCTGGTTTTAAATGGAGGTTACAGAGGAAATGAAGGCATCTTGGAATCTATAAACGAGAAGAACTTCTCAGCAGCAATAATCATTGAATCTGTATGTACATTTTAAATATATTTAATAACCTTGCATAGCACTTTTCATCAGTAGGTCTCAAAGCCCTTTACAAAGGGTGAATGTCATTATTGCCCCTTTGCAAATGGGGAATTTAGGGCACAGATTGGTGCTCAGGGTCACCCAGCCGGCCAATAGGACTAGAACCCAAATCCTTTTAAAATTCTAATCCACCGCTCAATCCACTGGGCCTCGTTACCTTTAAAAGACAATGGGATACTGAATTTACAAAGATAAATTTGTAAAATATTTAGTAGGTTTAATTTAAATGTGCTCTGTTAATGATACAATAACTTTTCAGCTGGGAAAGCGATACGCTTAAAATGTATGTATGAAATAAGAGAATTCTCTTACTGTATTGATCAAGCTGGGTGTGGAGTTTGAAGATTAATGGATTTTGAATCCTTGTTGTTCATGCTACTTATAGTTAAGACGGTGTTTGCATTTTTGTTACAAACCACCTTTCTCAATAGAAAATATTCTGTGGGCTGAGCCTTAGTGTAAAAGGCCTTTTTTCTTTTGTACGAGTCCTATAAATCTGTAGAGAGAGATTTAAAGTGAAATTCTGGCCCCACTGAAGTCAGTAAGAGTAGCCATTGATTTCATGGGGCCAGAACTTCACTCAGTGACTGTTTTGATTTCCGAGGGTGGCAGTTACTAAGTAAGTTAGAGTTGTTAGAGTTACCAAGTTGTTTCTCGAGGTGTTCACATTGCTTCTTGTTTCAGAGCTCCTGCCAGCAGCAGCTTAGAAATAAGGATGGCAGGGTCTGGTATTGCCACCCTTCTGTGCTGCTGCCTGCAGGGCTGGGCTCTCAGTAAGCAGCCACCACTCTCCGGCTGCCCAGCTCTGAAGGCAGCAGCGCAGAAGTAAGGGGGGCATGGTATGGTATTGCCACCCTTACTTCTGCACCTCTGCTGGTAGGGCGCTGCCTTCAGAGCTGGGCACCCAGCCAACAGCTGCAGCCCAGCTCTGAAGGCAGCACAGAAGGAAGAGTGGCAATACCGTGACCCCCCTGCAACTCCCTTTTGGGTCAGGACCCCCAATTTGAGAAACCCTGGTCTCTCCTGCGAAATCTGTATGGTGCAGGGTAAACCCACACACAAGACCAGATTTCACGGGGGGAGACCAGATTTCACGGTCCGTGACATGTTTTTCATGGCCATGAATTTGATAGGGCGTCACATATAACTTTTATGTGCAGTTACTGCTCTTGAACAGAGAATCAGAGTAACTGCCCGTTTGGTCACTTTGACATATAACATAGGACCTGCCATACTGGATCAAACCCTTGGTTCATCTAGTCCAGTATCCTGCCTCCAACTGACCAGCACCAGATGCTTCAGAGGAAAGGTGCAAGAAGCTTCCAGTTGCCAGATGTGGAGTAATCTTCTCCCCCCAAGCATCTCTCATTCTAATACCTAATAGAGAGTGAAGCATGAAATTGTATTTCTCTTCCAAAATTTACCATTAACTATTAAAACTGTGACTATTTCTGCCCCCATAAATGTCCAATCCCTCTTTAAATCTTGCTAACTAGTAATTCCATAATAATAATAATAATTTGCAGTCTTCTCAAAATCTGACCTGGCACATTAATGCATTGTCCCCAGTCTCTGAAGGATGAAAGTTGTACATTGGTTAAAAATCAATACACGAACACAGAAATGTGTAAAAATGCCAAAGTTGGTTGGCATGCAGCTCTTTCGTTTCCGGTGTGCTATTCGCTTAGTCATGTTTAAGAAAATAATAGTTAAGTGTGGACAGGTTTGATTTGATTCAGTTCAGCTTTATTGTAATTTGTAACTATTTATTATGAGATTCAACAAGCAGTTTCCTTCCCCCGCACCAACCTTTCTTGCAATTTATTCATCTGCAGGGGCCTTTAAAAGGACGGAGAATTGAAGGCATCCAATATGAAGACATTTCCAAACTCCTTTGAGACTCAAAGCAATGGGTCAAAGCTGCCTCTTGGAAACATCAAATTGGTGTCCTCTATGCAGACACACGAGACTCTACTATGTCAGGGTTTTTAATTTGTGTATATAGAAAAAACAACCTCGATTTATGTAAAGACCACTATAAATCTGTTAACATTTGTGAGAATCTTGTCTAAACTGATTCTGTATCAAAGTTGTATTGTGTTGTAATATTTTAATTTGTTTTCCTTTTCTAAGATTAGGTGATACCTGTGTGCTGGAATATTTTACTTACTGAACTCTGTTAAATGTTTTATAAAATATCACCAGCTAGAAAGGGCCACTTGAGGCAGATACTGTATGGAACGTCGTCTATAGTTTGCATAACACACTTCTGGATCTGCTGCCAAAACAAAATTCTGGCTTTCGAACAAGCAAAGAGATTAAAAGAAAAGCAGGAAGGCAGCAGTGCTGTAGGGGATTATTTTTCTGGGTTTTGATGATGTACATAAGAATGGTTTGGTTTATTAGTTTTAAAGTGAGTGCAATAAATTACAGCAGAACCTGCTTAATCAGTACTCTGCTAAACCACACACCCAGTCAGGACCTGATCCCGGCATCCTCTGTGATCCCATTACCGATCACGGCTGGACTTGCCTCTGTAGCGACTCCAAGACTTAACCCTTAATTGGCATGATTTATGGGGCAGTTCACTTCTATGAACCTGGACAGTAAAGAAATGGCACACCTAGTTGTCGGCTCAGTTAATAGAGATGAAGTGATGGTTATGCTGGCATAGATTCCCCAGGGCCTAGTCCTTTGTTCACTTTAATGCTGCTTTCCTGCTCTATTGTGGATCCTAAATGAGTCACTTTTCTTTGAATAGTTTTTAAAACGTGTAACATTTTGTACAACACTTATTTTTAAAGCAATTTGTGGAATAAAAGCCCATCTCTCTCAGTACAATGTATCCCTTAAAAGCCTCTGGATAATCAGGATTGTTGTCAACTGGTGCTCCCTAGTGGAATCAAGCCAAGAGTCCAGATGCCTGTCTTGCTTTATTTGTTGAAATAACTCAAATGCAAAAACCACCATGGGAAGAGGATGAAACATTACATTTGGGCTGATATGCCTCTGATTAAATCTCATGTGTTCTTGGAACATGATATAGAAATTATCTTGACCCCAGCTAAAATAATTATGGAGAGCAAATCCCACGATTGGACACAATTGGGTTTTTAGATGCACTTGAGTCAGTGCTGATCTTCTCTTAGTAGTAGTTCTTCTGTAGCACTTAATCAAGGCAGAGGCTCTGTTGTGCCAGGCGCTGTACAGACCTAGGAAGACGCAGACCCTAACTGGAAGTTTAAAATCAACTGAAGACAAGAAGGGAGGGAGACAAGCAATAGGGGGTGAACGGGGAGGGTGGACGAGGGTAACTGGTAATAGTTACATGGCTTTGTTTTGTCATAACTTGATGGAGCTGAATCATTGAAGTGACTGGGGATACCAGAGGGAGAGATGTAAGAGGTGGTGGACAGGAGGGAGGGAGGCATTTACATGAGTCTGGCTCAGGCTGGAGGGGAGGTTTTGGGGGCGGGGAGAGGCTGGGTAATTAGGTGAGAGGATGGAGGTGAAGAGGTAGGGCTGGGCAGAAGGATGGGGATGCAGTGGGGGGATAATAGGAAGTAGAGCAGCAATCTTTCCTAACGATATAGACAGGAAAATGAGGGGAGCTGGTGCCCAGAGCACATCTCATTCGTTTGGAGAGGGATGGGGTAGTACCGGATTCTTCTTGGCTTGTGCTGGAGCTGCTGCTGGTAGCATATTCTGGGGGGGTTAGAGGCTGCCAGGGCTCTCCTCTGAGAGAGTCTTAGTTTTTAGCGGAGAACATTGGGGACAGTGTTCAGGGAGGGTTGGGGTAGGTTGGCTGGAGAATCCAGTGTTTAGTCTCTAACCTTCTGCTCTTTCTTGCCTCAGTAGTTTTAGGCTGAGCGAGTTGCCTTGAAAAGATCTGACTCTGGTGTTCTTGATTAACAAGCAAATCTCCTTCTTCCTCTAGTCTAATGGTTAGACAGTGCAGGACGCTGTGCTGATCTGAGCAAGCTGAAAGTTCAGGTCACCACGTTAGTAATAAGAGGCGCACTCACTGTCTTGCATGCTGTTGAATTTGTGGTCTCAAGGGGACCCCTGCCGGTGAAATAGTAGATTGCAGGATTTTTCATACATCCACTGCAATGATTTGTTTCTGAGAGAGCATTTCAATCGCAGATAAAATGGCTCCTTTTGACCTCCAGGAATAGAGGTGATGCACTGCAGAGCAGTAACCAAAAGTGGCTTTAAAAACAATCTGTTGCAGTTGAGTTTGTTTAAAGAAAGTTTTACATAAAACGATACTTCCCACTTGTTCAAAACTCTTTATTCCTCCCAGCATGGCGGAGAGCTAGACAGGTGGTGGCGTCCATGTTTTAGAGACAGAGGAAGCTAAAGTACAGAAAGAAAAATGACTTGCTCAAGGCCACATGCTAGAGTGGAGTAAAGCAAGGAAGAATTTCAAGAGAACCTGGCCAAGACTGGGCAGAGGTGGAGGGAAGAATTATGTGAACTGATTTCAAAAGCACTGAGCTATCTCATTAACCTCCATGGAAGCTAGTGGAGGCTCAACACTTTTGTCGATCAGCTTAGCTATTTAGGTGCTTAAATACCAATTCAGGAACCTAACTTTGGGTACCCATTTAAAAAAAATCTTGGGTTCCCTACCCTCATTCCTCGAGCCCAAATGGTCCACTCCTCCGTTTTGAAGCTGAACTCACACATTTACTGAATAATAATATACATATTTAAGAGGATTTTCAAAGCTGGCTTTTGAAACACTTGATGCTGTTACAGTATTTCCATTTACTGAATTGTGGCATTTCTCTTTTGTGTTGGGAACGCCCCTTGATTCCTTCCGGAAGGAAGTCCAGTTTATATTTCTGTGCAACACGACTGACATCTTCACTGTGAATTTTAATTGGTTAATATTGCAGAGCATGTGTGAATTTAGGTTTGTTTCTGTAGTTCCTCTATTTTGTATGCATTAAATAAAATTGGTATTGCCTACGCTGACTTGTACGATGCATCCGCTTCCATGTTGAAATGAAAGCCCAGCCCAATCCCGTTGCCCATGCGTAGTTGATTTCTTTAGTCAGGAAGCACGTTTAGAACTGGCTGTGCTTCAGTTAAATGGAAAGGATGACTATGGTGATAGAAATCCCATTGATGGAAGCGAAGCTTTCTGTGCTGGTGATTTTCTGTAGTCGGAGCGCAACCTTCTCCCTCGGTTACCTGATTTATATTCTTGTGTAAGTGGTATGAAAATTGATATGGACATATCATTCTTTAATGGTGGCTACATTAGCTAGCTTGCGGTGTTTAGCTGATGTGAAGTGATATGTAAGCACTAAATATCGTTCTGTATTTGATTGCCATAAACTACGAGAAAGAGAATACCTTTGCGTCACTTTTACAAGCCTTCTGAAAAATCTTTGTTGAAATATTCAATCGAGTGATAGCAACCCAAATCAGACATTGCAGGGAGGAGACAATACTCGATTCCAACAAGTAGCTTTATTATAATAAGCTTTTAAACAGGTTTATATTCATTACATACAGAAAAGCTACCTGCTGTGTTTTACCACATCGTACTTCACTTTGAAACACTCTTTCATGGAGCAATGGCCCCTTAAGTTAGATACCTGCTAGCCACCTGTCATTACATTCGCCTGCTTTGTTACACTGAGAATACCAAGGAGTCTGAATATTTGTCTGGGGGAGGGAGGATTTTTTTTTCTTTACAAATTGCTTGAGCCTGTAGCCGTTCAGGGGTTCTTCAGCAAGCTGTACAGGTGGGGAACAAGATAATCTTTATAGTGGCCATCAATGAAACCCTTCCCACTGTTGTGGACAAACCAGCAGTGCACATTGGTTCCAAACACTTGGTCTGTCCTGTAGTCCTTCTGCAACCCACTGCAATAAAGAGAGCAACAAAGACGATGGGTGGTGAGGGTACAAGTAGAAAAGGTAATGCAGCAATAGGGCCTGAACATCAATAGTCTGACTTTAGCAGGCGCTGCCTGCATGTGCCTAGGGCTGATCATCCGGCCTCTCCACTTGAATGATAGAAGATTCCTACCTCCATAAAAGCCTAACACAAACCAAACTGCAAGCTGTAGTAACCGAAGCTGTGTGATTGTACCTGCCTCCGTGGGGGATGCATTTCAGCTGCCATTTGGGGCTGAGCATGGAGGCAGCAGATGTTTGATGCCACCTCACCCATGTAAAAGAATAGTGAGAAAAATCAAATTAACTGGCTTTTGGAAGCAAAGCTGCAGTAAGCCATGCTGCTTGCTGACAGCCAGAGTCCGACACCCTTACATTAGGTAATACCTCTCTCCACAAGTAGCTCCGTTGACTCCGGAGGGACTGTTTGTGGAGTATGATACTACATGAGTGTCAGAATCAGGTCCTGACGACATAGACGATCTGTGCGGAGGAGCACTGTCTGTGCTGGCTGGAAGATACTCAACCTGAAGGATCCTACAGAGCAGGATTTCCATATTTGCCCCCCCCCCCTCTGCTCTATGCTACATGGAGAGAGTCCTTGCTGTCCTTTTATGTTTCATTCTCATGAAAAATAAGCTTCAAACCCCAGTGCAATGTATGTGCTGCTAACAAAGCTTCAGAACCGCTGAGTGGCAAGAGCAGGGAGAATGTAGGAAGCCAACTGGCCAGGTGTGTTCTGCCAGTAGGTGAAGTCCATATCTTTGACAGTGGAGTAAGGACTCAGTTGTGCCACCTTGGAGCACATTGAATAGTACTTTACTACACCCACAGTCCCGCTGATTACAACAAATAAGGTTGGCGCAACTGGGCCCTAAATGAATAAGCTAGGGCTGAAAGTTGTGTGTCTGCTGCCTAGGACAACTCTGCCATCGCCAGTATGAGGCGGAGATCTCTGCATCCTACTGCCTAGGATGGTAACAGTAGGGGCATAGCCAGTGGATTTCCATGTGGTGTTGGATCTCCTAGGATCTGGCCCTTTGTTGTGCATTCCTGCTCTGTAGGGACTGTGTTCTGTTTTGCATTCCTTGCTGGATTTGGGATACCTTGTTCAGAGCACATTTATTCTCACTTGCAAGCGAGATATAAAGCTGTACTAATTGGGAGAACTGTAGGTATTTCTGACTCCTGAAGAGGCATGCTACGGTCTTGTTTCCCCGGGGAAGGTAAAGGATATAACTGACAGGCTTTGCAATGTGTGTAAGTTTGTGCCAGACAAACTTCCTCCTAAAAGCCGGGCAGAGGTTTCCTGCTGAGTTGGCGTAGCCTAAAAGCAGCAGATTCGTAAGGAAATCCTGCTCTACTCTTACTGTTCAGAACTCCCTGGCCTCCCTACTTGCAATACAGTCCACGGAGGAGTCATGCTGCCATTAGCTCTCCCACCGCGCTAATCTCCTCCTGAGACCAGCATTACTTTCTGAACTAATATTCAGGGTGAAATCCACTGCATAGAGTAGCTGCTCCTTGGCTCCCAACCTGCACATCCTGGCACAGCCATGTATTTGCAGCAACACAGAGGGGTTTCCATGGACCCCCTAGTGCAGAGAGTACACCACCACGTAGCTGACTGCCCAACCAAGACTTTGGAGGACATAGGCAATGGGGGTTCCGTAGTTGTAACAAAGGGCAGAATTTAGTCAGTGGGTTTTTTATTACTAGTGGTGATACGCAAACAGGAAAGAACCCAGCTTGACTTTCAGTGCTATGTTGGATCTGCTGTGCTGACAGTTATGAAAAAAAACATGTTTTACTTGTAAGCAGAGGAAATTGGGGGGAATCACAGAGCTAAGAAGTCACTGTTAGAGAATGACTATGTAATTAGAGATATTTTCCTCGACTACATTCAGAAGGGAGGTTACCAAACATTTTAGGGCCTGATCTTTTTCTTGGCTGAGTTTATGCAGAATTCCTACCTGGTGACAGTAAGTTTGTGTCCTTTCACTTCCATGGTTGCTTCTGGTTTCCCTGGATCCTGACCAGGTCTTTCATTGTAGATATGCACTTCTGGTTCAGACATGAATTGGCCTGGCCAAAGAGAAGGTTAAAACTGCTCGCATGTCACGGCCTTCAGCCATCACATTTTAAGCCGTCGTGTAGCACATTTTAAAAATCAACAATCCCAAGCATGCAAATTGGTCTTTGTAATGCGCTGGGACCTTCCACGTTGTGGAGATAGGTGCTCTGCTTTAGAGCCACCTGACTGATTCTGCTTAAGCAGAGCGGGACTGGGAAGATCAGTAAGGCAAGCTCATACTGACTAGTTCTGTTCTGCTGTGGAACTTTCCTAGGGATTCCTGAATTTTAAAAAGGGTGATGAGGGTGTTTTGTTTTTAAAGGTGACTTGCACAGGAAAGAACCCTTCCATCTCAGGGTATCCCCCTTTACTGTGGTATGGAAATGGTTGTCAGGTAAATTAGATTTGCAGAGGGCAAGATCTCCAGAAGGTATCAGGAGTCTTCTGCTCTTCCCCCTTCCCTGAGAGAGGGGACTCTGCTGGGGAAAAACATAGATGTGAGATGTGTGTGTGTGGGGGAGAGGTCATTAATTCTTTCTTCTGCTCCTCTCCCCTCACCAATTGGCTGCGATGGGGAGCTTTGGTCACAGAGCAGATGCCCTGCAAGTGGTCAGACTCCAGATCAGCCTGGCTTATTCTATAAATTCATTCCACAGTTGAACTGTGGGGACCGAGAATGATTCCTCTTTGGTTTCCACATGCTTCATGCTGGGTTTGGTGAGTCGCATAGTCGCACAGAAGCACCGAATTGGGGTTGTGACCATTCACTGATGTACAAAGAAAGGTTTGTCTTAATGGCTAAGTCTATCCACTGACTTGGTCACACCTTCTATGGTGTCTCCTATTAAGTGGCAGCAAGTAAATAATTAAATCACCTTGGAACTAACATACCTAACTGCTCTATTACTTTCCTTTTTTCTGTCCTCTGTTCAGATCATAATGTCTTTGGGGAAGGGGCCTTATCTTATTACATGCCCTGTGACTATTGATGCACTATCATAAAACTGAGCGTTGAGCTCTGGAAGTCAAGTAGATATGAAAGGCCACCTGCTGACCACACTGCTGGTTTTGGCATAAATGAGGGCAGAATTTGGCCCTAAAATACAGGGGGCCAATCCTCTGCTCCTGTAAATCAGCATAGCTCCATTGACTTTAATGGAGCTACCCCCACTTACACCAGTGGAGGATTTGGCCCAGTGTTTGAATGTTGTTAGTTTAAGAACCATTCGGGTCCTAAAGGAAGATTTCTCATGGGAAAGCCAATTAATTATTTTGATAGAAAGTTAAACAACACTATTCTAGATACGGGACTTTTTTCTCCTCTCGTTGATGATTTCCTTCTTCCCCAGCACACAGAGTTCTAGCCAAAACCAATGGAATCAGATCCCTCCTCTTGCCACCCGGCCACAGGTCTTTACCTATCAGCCCATGTGCACTGGGTGAGAACCGGTTTGTAGGGGGAATGTAGATCCCTAAGAAATCAACGTTGACCGGGTGATTCTTCCACACGCGATGAAGCAAAACAATGAAGGACATTTCCGTGTCCATGGCGATAGTGACACTGCGGTCTTTCTTCACAGACACAAGCAGCCTAGCGGAAGCACAAAACAGAAATGAGAGCCGCGTCCCTGGTTCAGCTGAGGAACTTCGCTTGTTGTGCACAATGACGTGTGAAGAATGCGGTACCTAATCAGTCCCAGTTTTTAATGAGGATTTACAGAGCTTTCGTTACCGCCCAACAAATCCGTGCAAGGGTGAGTGTGATAACCCTCTCCTTTTTCACATTTGGAAACTGAGGCAGAGAAGTTCACTAACTTGCCCAGCTCTATATAGCAAATTCAGTGGCAGAGTCAAGATGAGAACTCACAAGTTCCTATTGCCTAGCACCGGGCTCATTCACTATGTCAATGTAGGGTCAATACAAAAAAGATCAAGGTGCCTTTATTATTCATAAACATAAACTGTTCATAATGGCTTCATTGTTGAGACCACTGCTAATCACACTGATTGCTATTATTTCTTGGTGCTGTCCCCATTAGTTTGTTGCATCCATCCATTTCTCCCGTTATACTTAGACTGTAAGTTGTTTGGGGGCCGGGACTGTCCTTTTGTTTTGTGTTTGTACAGCGCCTAACACAGTGGGGGTTTGATCCCTGATTGGGTCCCTGAATTCTACTACAAAACAAATAAGAAATATTAGCATCTATAGCCACAGTGACAACTGAGCTACTTAGACACATACAGCTGCTCAGTGGATGAACCAGGACATTATTCTCTTCATTTTGAGGAAGAGATTAGAAAGCCAAGCCAGGCTCATTTCCCCAGGGATGTTCAAGGGTAATTCTTGCCCTCAGATCCACAGGGATAGACATATTCCAAATAGTTTCCACAAAGTACATTGGAAATGCACCTCCTCTCACCTTTTCCGAATGATGCTTCCTGTGTCGGACCAGGACAGCGCGGTGCTGTAAGAGCCGTCTTTCAGAGTGATCATCTCTGTGCTGATCTCTACTTTCAAGCCTTTGTTTTTGAAATAGAATCCAATTTTGCCAAAATAGGTGCTCAGTTTTTTATTCTCAGGCTTCTTGGCCCCAATGAGCTGCCCGTTGACCACGATCCCTATGAAAAGTAGAGTATGTGATGTTTTCCATGAGTTTGCCATGTAATCCAGAGACTTATTCAAGTCATAGGAGACAAACAAATCACAAGACCTAAAGTGCTTTGAGCAGAGAAGACCATTTCCCAATGCACAGTTTTTGGACTTAGTTATTAATTTGATTTCCTGCTTGGCCCCAAAGACGACTTTTCTTTTTTCCTTTCTCTATCTCCCGCTGCTTTCTTCTTTGTGCTCAACTGAAAGTGCAAATGAAAGAAACGCCGCCCCACAGCGGCAGGTTTCAAGTGGAATGGATAAGATATTCTTGGTGCATCTGCAGAAGTCTATCCACGTCTATCCTCTAGATCAGTGTTAATGGAACACATTAGATATCATTAATTCTATTGTCTGCAAGTGATCCACAGTGTGTGCTTGTGTAATCACTGCAATTTACCAGCTGATCACGACCTTGCAGGCATGTTATGGTGCTCGTTTGAATTTCCTAAGATGGTAGCAGCCAGGGTTGTGAGACGGTGTGAGCTTTTTCTATTTTACATCTAAGTACATTTCATCTAACTGCCCAGGCTCACCCATTGCTCAGTCCAGTGCCAGCTGGCAGTCTAGGGACTGTACTGAGTTGCTGCTGGAAAGCTACGAATAGACTACCTGTTCAAAACCACAATCCAGACAGGGACCAGCAATGACTGCCAGCTTTGACAGGCAAAGAGCAATCCTGGGAAGCCGTACGTAGGAAGACGTTTTCCTGTAGATTGCTTAATGTCAATGTTATGTAGAGAACGTTACAAGCATCACACCAGTTTCCAGGGAACTGATACCACGCTCCGACTTAGTATTCACATTATTGAGATTAAGCCCAGCAAGCTTGTTCTGCAACTTGAGGATACTCTAATGCTGATTTCATTTACATCTACATAAACCAGGGGTAGCGGCATTGAACTCCATCTCAGGTCAGAGGAAAATTGGCTTGATTAGAACTGACAGCAGTCAGTAAAGCAAGAATCATCACAATGAACCTGGTACATATTCCTTTCCCCAAACCATGGCCTTTCAGAACCTTTGGGATGCATAGTGCTATATAAATGGAAGCTATTCATGTTCTCTTACCAGAATCAGGATCTGAAACCAAGTTCAGGATCTTTCCAGGCTCTGAGTCAATATTGAAGCAGATGTTCTCCTGGCTCTTTAGCAGATGGATGATGAAATGTGGGTCATTGTCAACTAAGGTACAAAAATAAGTGGGGAATAAAAAAACAAAATGAAAGTAGGGGTGTGATTACTTGTATGAGATCTGAACAGTGTTTCCTCACTGCTCTATAAATGTAGTTCACTACCTATGGACATAGATAAGCACAGCTACTTTTATTCGCCAATTTCAAAGTGCTTCCACTCTACAAAGTTAATCAATTATCCCTCAACACCCCTGGGGAAGGAATAAGTAGAAGTATCCACTTTTGATAGATGGGGAAATTCCCAAGCAATCCTTACAGAGGCCTGTTACATTTTTTTTAAATGAACCAGAAATCCCCATAGGTCTGTGATGGGGTGTATAAACCCTGCACTGGTGATGAAGGGGTTAAAGAGCAGCTCTGGGCAAGGTTGGCTCCGCCCTGCTGGCCCTGCCAGTCATATCAAGAGTGGCATAAAGGCTTAAAAGCAGGACGTTCCCAGCAGTTGCTGGCCAGCCTTGGGAGACAGCAGATGGCAGCTCTACAGCTCCCAGGGGAGACTCCTGGGAGCCTTCCGGGGTACTGCCCCCGGGAAGGCCATTTACCAGCCCCACTCTAAGTCTGCAAGAAGCCAATGCTGGTATACTGGCTAGGAAAGGTAGGTTTGGCAAGCCACAGGATGACCCACTAGGCAGTTGGCACCGCTACCTTCTACCCCTTTGGGGGTTAGAGAATCTGAGACCATACTAAAGGGACTCGGGGAGTGGGAGCCAAGGGCCCCATCCCTTTGTGTCATAGAGACCCCCTACTTTGGTAGATGTGGGCAATCTAAGGATTTTTCAGTGTCTGTGCAGTTGGAGGGGCCTGCCAGCACCCCCAGAGCTGTGACAAGGTCTCATCCTTTTAAAGAGAGGATGCTGCATTCCCAGCCTCGGCGTCTAACTCACTGCATTGAGTTACAGGGTTAACTGATGAGCTGCCAGCTGGAAAACACCGTGTGCTCCATTGTGAATGTGAGAGTCTGAGCTACCTTCTTTTAAAAAGCTGGTATCCAGCAGGTAATGCTAGAGATGGGACTGGGGGAGGTGTGGGGATCAAGCCATTAGTCAGAATAAGGACATAGGATGTAGAGATGGGTCCCAGCTCTGAAGTTCGGATTTAGATCTGAACTTTGCCCCCAGCTGATTGGGGGGCAGAGTGAGGGGGTTCAGCTGGGGGCAAAGTTCAGATCTAAATCCAAACTTCAGAGCTGGGACCCATCTCTACATCCTATGTCCTTATTCTGACTAATGGCTTGATCCCCACCCCTCCCCCCGCCATTCAAGCCAATGGGAGTTTTGCCATTGACTTCAACAGGAGCAGGATTAAGCCCCTAAATACAGAATAATGCAAAGAATTGCCAGTGCAGAGAACACACCTGAGTCAGGAGCTGGACTCTCTTGCTCATTTTTTCCCTTTCCAAAACAGTAAGTTTAACTATTTCAAAGTCTAAGATTAACCCTTGGCCTCGCCACTGAGCACGCCTTCAAACGGGGGCTGACAGTTACTGTTGCATATGTCTGCATTGTCATTAAGCGATTGCAGACGATGGCTCTCCCAGATCGTTTGCGTAAGTTAGACATTAAATCATGGCAGAGACCCAAGTGTTAACGAGACCCAGCAGCCTTCAGAGAATCCAGAGATCCTTATCTACCACACAACATTCATGCTGTCATTTACAATGGGAAATAACTCTGGAAATAATGTTGCATTAGCTTTGCAACTACAGATGAGCCAGAAAGAGAGCCTTTTGGACTGACTGTGACTCCCAGTAGCAGATGGCAGGGAAGATCTATTAGATCATCGAATCCATCCTCATGATTATCCATAAGGGTATACTTTCTAGGGCTTTGTCCATTCATGCTTTAAACCACATAAGTGATGCACCATGCTTGTAAAGAACTCCTACTTATCTGGGTGCGATACAATGGTGCCATGGATATTTTGAGTGTAACTTTGGGGTGTCTGTAACGACCCTCTGCATGAGTTCTGAATAGGGTTTGAACTTGAGAGCACCGGCCTCTACTGGCTACAGGAATAGCTGGATTAGTTGGTAGCAATCGTTGACTGTTATTCTCCAGTGGAGTCACTAGATGAGCATGTGATGTCTGTTTTACCAAAGCAAAATGTACACAATACTCCCCATTCCAAAAGCAAACTCAGGGCAGTTGAGAAATCTCGCTGTACAGCGTTAGGGCAAAGCACCTTTATTCATCCGCTAGGGTTACCATAACCCAGCAAGCAAAAAAGAGGACGGGAGGAGCCCTGCCCCTGTCCTGCCCTAGCCCCGCCCCATCCTGCCCTAGCCCCGCCCCTGCCCCTCCCACTCCCCCCCTGAGAACCCCCAACCCTCCCCCCGCTCCTTGTCCCCTGACTGCCCCCTCCTGGGACCCCTGCCCCTAACTGCCCCCCAGGACTCCACCCCCTACCTAAGCCTCCCTGCCTCTTGTCCCCTGACTGCCCCCTCCTGAGACCCTCCCCCCATCCTAACTGGCTCCCTAGGACTCTACCCCCTACCTGTACCCTGACTACCCCAACCCTTATCCACACCCCCACCCCCAGACAGACCCCTGGGACTCCCACGCCCCATCCAACCACTCCCCAGCCCCTGACAGCCCCCCAGAACTCCTGACCCATCTAAACCCCTCTGCTCCCTATCCCCTGACTGCTCCGATCCCTCTCCCCACTCCTGCCCCCTGACAGCCCCCCCGCAGAACTCCCCCCCACTCTTGTCCCCTGACTGCCCCTTCCTGGGACCCCTGCTCCTAACTGCCCTCAAGAACCCCACCCCCTACCTAAGCCTCCCTGTTCCTTGTCCCCTAACTGCCCCCTCCTAAGACCCCCCCCAAATGCCCCCCAGGACCCTACCCCCTACCTGTACCCTGACTGCCCAAAACCTTATCCACACCCCCAGAAAGCCCCCCCGAACTCCCAACCCCCCCGTCTCTTGACTGCCCCCTCCAAAACCTCCCTGCCCCTTCTCCGACCCCCTGGCCCCCTTGTTGTTGGCCTTCGGTTCGCCTAAGGTCTCTGTGAACTTGCTCAGGACCTGCCTGAGCCGCTGGGCAGCAGCAGGGGAGGAGCTCCAGACTGCCGGAGCCGATCTGCGATGCAGGGAGGGAGGGAGGGAGGAGGAGGACGTGCTCTCTCTGGCTGAGTGTCGGAGCCCCATGTAAGTGACACCGTCCGGCCGGCAGCACTGTTAGCCGCCCGTGCTCTGCATGGGGGGTAAAGTCCAGACATTTACAAATTCCCTCCGGACGCTATTTTTAGCTTAAAAAGCCGGACATGTCCGGGGGAATCCCGGACGAATGGTAACCCTATCATCAGCTTCAAATTCATTGACGCCAAGGCCAGAAGGGACCACTGTGATCAGGCAGGCCGACCTCCTGTATAGCATTGGCCATAGAACTTCCCCAAAATAATTCCTAGAGTAGGTCTTTTAGAAAAACAGCCGTCCTTGGTTTAAAAATGGTCAGTGATGGAGAATCTACCATGCCCCGTGGTAAATTGTTTCCAGGGTTGATTAAATACACTGGGGGGCAAGCCCCCACATTTACCAGTACAAGAGGTGCCTGGTTTTGACCAGACAAATAAAGTACTACCTTGCACATGAATCAGTACTAAATAAATACATCTCCCTAGCACATTTTGTTTTTTAGCACTGGTGCTAGTTTCAATGGAAATGCTAGCATAGACGGGGCTCAGCTATTCTCAGCACCAGGCCATTTAGACTCGGGCCTAAACTGACTCGGGCGATCGGCCGAACCTGAGGACGCTGCAGGTAAACAAACCGTCCCGGCCCGCCAGCAGATTTCCCTGACGGGCTGTGTGCCAAAGGTTGCCGATCCCTGCTTTAGAATATGTAGGCCCAAATCTTTGTGATCTGGGTGCTGAGAACAATTGCAGGGCAGCATCAAAGTGAAGAAATGAGGCTTTGAAATTCCCTTTCTGTAGCAGCCATGCAACAAATATTCGGGGTTTCTTTGCCTTTTCACTACGGGCAAGTTCAGATTCAGGGCCAAATCTGTATCCAGACGGAGGCCCTCTCTTGAGAGCATATGTGGCGATTTTGCACTGCTCTCAAACTGGAATGTGGGCCTCTGCCAGTGGAGGCCAGTGACCTCTGAAAGTGGGTGGGGGAAATGGCACGTCAAAACCAATGCAATGCAGTGACTGTCCCTAGGTGAATGGAGAGCAGGCAGTGCTATCTCCATCCATTTGGATAAACGGGCCATTTGGCTTCTTCCGCCGTTGCTCTGTTCCCCCGGCCCATACACACACACACACACACCTTTGTATACAAGAGCTGTACTAAGCAAAGCAAGAGGGAGGAAAGCAGACAGACAGCCCACCGTCTTTTACCTGAGGTTATGTGAGTAGATACATTTGGAGCCTTGAGATTTAATGGATGCTTTGCCGTAGGTGTGGGTTTCGCCCAGGGTGGGATGGACTTATCAAGGCCATTGGAGGCTACACCTAAAGTACCTGTTTGTGAAGAGGTTACATGACATTGGAAATTAGTAAAAATGGCTGCACTGATAAAGGATCATCGTAATTTTCACTTTAGCACACAATGATCGGGATTCTGATCCAATTTACTGCAGGAGACTTATGCCAGATTTACCCGGGTGTAACTGAGATCAGAATCTGGCCGATTTACAATTAAGGGTTTGCGTACATGAACATTTAGTCCATGGCAAGCTGGGGGGTGAATCTATCCCACACTAGGCTGCGGCACAGGGTGTACATGTGGACCCTGCTGACGTGCACTAACAGCTCCTTAATGTGCTTTGATCTAGTCCCATTTCAAAGTGGACTAGATCAAAGTGCACTAAGAACTGTTAGTGTCTGTTGGGGGTCTGCACAGACACTTAGGCTGTGGCTACACTTGCAACACATAGCTAACACAATGAAGGTATGATTTCTCCTGCTTGTGTCCGTATACTTGCTCTAGCTCTCCTCGAGCTAGTGTGAGCATGAATAGCAGTGTAGCCGGGGTAGTATGGGCAGCAGCAGAGGCCTGGCTTAGCTGTGCCAAGTACAAACGCACCTGGAACCGCTGGGTACATACCTGACATGGTTAAGCCACCGTGCTGCTGCCGCCGCTACCCATGATCCTGCAGTTACACTGCTAAGTGCCTGGCAGGCTAGTGCAGGGTAGATTCACACCCCACTTTGCTGTGAATTAAATATTCAAGAAGACAAGCCCTTAATGTGCTCAGTGTGAGAACTATTTTTGAAACTTAGGGCCTGATCCTTTAACCTTTACTCACATGAATAGGCCCCGATTAGGCAAAGATCTTCAGCATGTGCTGTGGTTCAGCGCTTTCCTTAGCCTTTAGGCATGCGAGAAATAAGTACTGAGGTTATTTTGTACACTCACCCTAATTCAGAGCTTACTCGGTGGTTACTCAGGCAAAACTCCCACTGGTACAGCTCGATGGGAGGTTGGCTTGAGATAAAGAATGAGTTAAAAACTATACAAGGAGCTCAGAATTTTGCCCCACATTAATGCTACTGCGTATTAAGCAATGGAAAAATCCAGCATACAGTCTAGTCTCACAATAGCATAATAATAAATACGTAATTAACCAGTTCTTTTCAAAAAATGAGTGAATTCAATGTTGGCGAAAGACTGTGAAGCGCGTCTGGGACAGGACTACCTAAGGCAGAAGCCAGTCTAAACCTGGGTTGATTCTGGTTTATTCAAGGTATAAATGGCTATCTAGTCCATCCCGGGTAAGTGCAAGATTTTTTTCTTCAACCCACTGTATTTTCTACAGCCGTCAGTGTAGGACTGCTATGCGAGAGCGCTTATGGGTATCATCCTCTCTTAGGGGGTCCCTTGTAGCTCAACGGGAGTTTTGCCACTGATTTCAGTGGCAACAAGATCTGATCCTTAATGTCTAATGTAATTGGGAAATATGTTAGCACACTGAAAGAACAATGGCCCCAATGTTAATATCAATTACATCATCCAACCTCCTAAGTAAAGCAAACCATGACCTGGAGAAATCAGCTGATGCAATGTATGCGGAATTCCCATTGTAATAGGTTTAGCAAATGGACATGGGTAGAGGTGCGCAGACGTGGTGAGCCATAGCACATGGTATAAATAAAAATCTTTTCATTCTACATGGATCTCAGTTGAGGATTTACAATGTAAAAGAAAAACAAATTAACCAACTGTAACATCTTGCAGACTTAAAAACTGCATTTGATTTCAGTAGGATGAGGACACTTTTGATATCTTTCCAGCAGTCTGAGAACGCAGGAGGGATGGGCCTGGAGTTTCTGCATAGTTATAAACAGTTCTAAAGTGAAAGGCAAAATTGACCGTGCTGTGGCAGCTACATACGTTGCTTCCCTTTCATCTCAATCTAGCAGAATATCTCCTGTTTAGTAACATGATAAATCACCATTCGCTATAGCCTCAGGGAGTAATATTTGGTTTTCAGTGCCTCATTTTCACCACAGTTCAGACATTTTCCTCCAATAAAAACATACTACTATTACAGACCACTGAACAGCAAGAGCGCAACATAATAATAAAAATACCTAGCTCTTTTCATCTTCAGATCTCGTAATGCTTTACAAAGGGTGGGGGCGGGGCAGTGTCATTATCCCCATTTTACAGATGGGGAAACTGAGGCACAGGGAGAGGAAGTGATTTGCCCAAGGTTACTCAGCAGGTCAGTGCCAATGACAGGAATTAAACTTCTGCATCCCAGTCGAGTGCCCTATGCTGATAACGGCTGTTAATATAGTCGGTACTGGATTTGTCATCTGGCTTTGCAGTGATGAATGAATAAATTAAGAGCCTGACCAGTGCCCACTGAAGGCAGTGGAAAGGCACCCATTGACACCAATGGGCATTGATAGGTCAGGTCCTAACAGGACAAACAAGCCCCGCCCCCTTTGGCCCAATGGAAGGCTGCTGTAAAATGGGGGCTGGACAGTAACAAAGGAAAGAGAGCACTCTGGAGGACTAATGAACGAAGACACTCTATCTTTAAGAGAGCTCCAGTTCCAGTGGTCTTGTGACCTACCCACAGCCATCTTGGAGACCCCAAACAGCCGCACCATGACACAATCAGCTCCTCTATATAAGTGGAACACAGGGAATAGACCAGGGGTTCCCAAACTGCGGGTCAGGACCCCTCAGGGGGTTGTGAGGTTATTACATGGGGGGTTGCGAGTTGTCAGCCTCCACCCCAAACCCCGCTTTGCCTCCAGCATTTGTAATGGTGTTAAATATATAAAAAAGTGTTTTTAATATATAAGGGGGGTCACACTCAGAGGCTTGCTATGTGAAAGGGGTCACCAGGACAAAAGTTTGAGAACCAGTGGAACAGACGTATCTGTTCCTACAACAAATAAAGCGGTGTCATTGTAGGTTTACAGAAATGCTCAGACTGGGCAAATGTGGTGCAGTCAGTCCCCACCGAGGGTAACGCCGACAAAAAGGGTATGTTGAAAATTTAACTGTACAAGAAGCTGATGGTTTAACTGCCCATTTAATTCAGGGCCTTTCCCTTAAAATACAGATCCCCGCATGAGCACTAACGTAGGTTGTCTCAGGGCACCATGTTAGTCTGCACAAGTGACAATGAACAGCTCATTTCCACTGCAAGTTGGTTTTTTAAACGCCAAAAAGAGCTTGACAAATGGGGCAGATGGAGACACCCACCTGGGCAACAGCCTATTTTTTGGTCTTGTGGAGAATCTGCCAGCATTCTCTCATTCCCTTCAGGATTCTCTATCAACATGGCCGTGAAAGGGGTCACGATGTGGTGGTCGAGCGACATCTGTAAGATGGATCTGGTGATGTTCCTTTTCAAAGCAGCAGTGGGGGCCAGGTTTCTGTGTTGAAAAATAAATAGACCCCCTTGTTACCAGCGGTGCAGGGCAGCTGCTGCTTAAATCAAGGCCGTGATCCTGGTTCATCCTAAACAGGGGAATCAGAAAGGTAGGAACCAGCTAGGACCTTGGGAATGTGAATGGCAAAGATTAAAGTTCCAATCCAAAGCCCACTGAAGTCAATAGTGAGACTCCCCTTCATTTCAATGGACGTTGGATTGGACCCAAAGAGCCTGATCCAATTTCCACTGGTTTCAATGGGGCTCTTCCTGTTGACTTCAATGGGAGATGGAGCAAGGCCTAGAAGAACAAGGGGCCAAATCCTTTTACTCTCGGTCTTTGTTCATTAACTTCACTCATTCAATCCATGTTAATAATAATATATGGAGATATACCTATCTCCTAGAACTGGAAGGGACTTTGAAAGGTCATCGAGTCCAGCCCCCTGCCTTCACTAGCAGGACCAAGTACTGATTTTACCCAAGATCCCTAAGTGCCCCCTTAAGGATTGAACTCACAGCCCTGAGTTTAGCAGGCCAATGGTCTACCACTGAGCTATTTCTCCCTCCCTCTTCAGACCCGAT
Organism: Chrysemys picta bellii; assembly: GCF_011386835.1. NCBI lineage: Eukaryota > Metazoa > Chordata > Testudines > Emydidae > Chrysemys > Chrysemys picta. The sequence continues at coordinate 13,017,429 of NC_088791.1, read as the reverse complement.
AGACACCACTGACTCTGCCGCCAGAACAAGCTGAACCAAAACCTTATGCCTGCGATTAGAAAGGAGGGGGAAGGAGTGAGAACAAGGGTGCGAAGGTGGAACGCTCTTTTGTTTACATTTATATTCCACATTTGTACAATAAAAGGCCTGATCCTGGGAGGTGCCGATAACCCTCATCTCCCAGTGACCGCCAGGGTCCTTTCCGGGTCAGCTAGGTCCCTATCAAAAGTCCCCGTCTGGCATTTCTCCCCACCTCTCAGCTAGGAGCTGGTTGATGGTCAGATAGGCCCACAGCTTCTCAGTGAATTTGGGGTCGGCATGCGGCTCTTTCTTCAGGAAATCATCCAGTCCCTCAACATCTGCCAGGGTCTCCAGGACTAGCTCGGCGTTTGACTAAGCGATGAATGGAAGATACCAAGATCACAGCGTGAGCCGGTGAAATGAAGCCGTCGTATCGCGCCACCCCCACCGCCCCCGGATCAGGACCCAGACAGACCTTTAAAAACCGGGGTCCCCTTGTTAGGAGTCTGATCCCCCACATATTTAGAAAGTGATTCTGCTAACAGGACAGCATGAGTAGGGCTGAGTGAAGGGGGTATATTGCACCTCCCCCCCACACCCCGTCAGTGATCATGTCACAGCAGATTGAAAAAGCCGGAGGAACTCTCCCTGCACTTACCAAGGAAGAAGGGGAGCTATAGGTGCTACTTAGGGTGGGAGTGAGGAAGAGGGTGGAGAGCTCTTAGCAGAGGAGAGGGAGCTGTGCTGAGCAGTACACCGCTTACAGGAGAAATCCTGCTCTCTCCTCTATGCTCGCCCCGGGTCCTGCCTGCACTGGAGCCGGGACAGTTCTGCTGAGTGAGCAGGGCAAGCTCTGGAGAGCCTGTGAAGTGTGAGACCATCCCTTGCACAGGGCGGATCCCATCTCCGGTGGGGGCATCGGGGAGGCTCTTTGTGCACACTCGCACAGCAGGGATAGTGCATCCCCGGCCATGGCCGCCCACACAGGGGAAGCAGCAGCTGCTGTGGAGTGGCTCCACACTAGCTGCAGAGGAGGATTGCACAGTGAAGGGGCTGAAAGCAGGGATGCGGCCTACAGTGAAGTATTGTTCTGGTATACGGTGACCTGGTCGAAAAGGGATCCTGGCGGCTCCAGGAAGCAGCCGGCATGTCCCACCTCCGGCTCCTACGTGTAGGGGCAGTCAGGGGGCTCCACACCCTGCCTCCTCCCCAATTCCCAACCCTGCAGTTTCCATTGGCTGGGAACTACAGCCAATGGGAGCCGCGGGTGTGGTGCCTGCAGATGGGGCAGCGCGCAGCCAGGGCCGGCTCCAGCATTTCTGCCGCTCCAAGCCAAAAAAAAAAAAAAAAAAGCCGCGATCGCAATCGCGACCAGCGGCGGCAATTGGGCGGGGGGGAAAAAAACCCGCGATCGGCGGCGGCAGTTCAGCGGCAGGTCCTTCGCTCCTAGAGGGAGTGAGGGACCTGCCACCCCGAATTGCCGCACGTGCCGCCCCTCTCCCTTGGCCGCCCCAAGCACCCGCTTGTTAAGCTGGTGCCTGGAGCCGGCCCTGCGCGCAGCAAAGCCGCCTGGCCGTGCCTCTGCGTAGGAGCTGGAGGAGGGACATGCGGCTGCTTCCAGGAGCTGCCTGAGGTAAGTGCCACCTGAGCCTGCACCCCGATCCCCTCCTGCACCCCAATCCCCTACCCCAGACCCGATACACCTCCTGCCCTCAGAACCCCTCGATCCCAGCCTGGAGCACCCTCCTGCACCCCAAGCTCCTCATCCCCAGTCCCACTGCAGGATCTGCACCCCCAGTCAGAGCCCTCACACACCCTTCACCCCAACACCTTGCTCCAGCCCAGAGCCCCCTCCCACACTCCAAACACCTCAGCCCCAGCCCGGAGCCCGCTCCTGCACCCCAAATCCCTCATCTCTGGCACCACACCAGAGCCCACACCCCCAGCCAGAGCCCTCACCCCCTCCCGCACTCTGAACTCCTCTTTTCTGGACCCACCCCAGAGCCCGCACCCCCTCCCACATCCCAACCCCCTGAGCCAGTCCGGTGAAAATGAGCAAGTAAGTGAGGGTGAGGAGAGCAAGTGACAGAGGAAGGGAGGATGGCGTGAGTGGGGGCGGGGCCTCGGAGAGGAGCAGAGCATGGGCCAGTTCTCGGAGGAAGGACGGGACAGGGGGCAGGGCAAGGGCATTCAGTTTTGTGCAAGTAGAAAGTTGGCAACCCTATTCTGGTACCATGTGTTACTATTAGGAGATTCTACTGAAGACAGGAATGGTGATAGGAAAGTGACACCCCACAGCCGTTGGCATAAACCCGCACAGAGCCTGGGGTACTGCAGACAATATGACCCATTCTACCCCTCATGGGGAGAAGGCTGTGCCCCTGCGAGCCGCAAGAACGGGTGTTCTCCAGGGAGCCTGACTCACTGATGTGGCTGTGATAATACTCTGCAGGTGCTGCACATTGTTGGCGTCAACCTTTCCTGCCACCACAATCTCCGACCCTCCAAAGTAGTTATCGAAACTGTTCTGGGTGACATCTGACACCGATTCCTGAGGATAGTTAAACTCCACTTTCTTGAGGAGCGGGGTAGAGACCTGATTGTAGAATTTCTGCAGTTGGAAAAGACACGGGGGGTAAGACTGTTGTGTTTGACACAACCCTCGCTGACATGCTAACGCAACAGCAAAAGGTACAAGCGACAATCTGGAACCCAACAAGGCCAGACTGCACTGTTTATTTTTCAGGAAATGCAATTCCCCTTTTGAATAGGCCTTGAAATGTCTGTGTATTTACAAAGACAGCTCCCAGTAAAGTCAATGGAAAGACTCAGGCCCACAGTCTGTAATGACAAACACCTAGTTTCTTCCAGGACCCAGAGGCAGAAGGAAGCGTGAATTCTGGTGCATATGGACCCAAATCCTAAAGCAGGTGTGAAGTCAACGAATAAGGACTTGATGATTTGGCCCTTTATTATTTATTGCTTATAGATGTGAGTCCAGGCTTCAAGCACTTTCCAACTCTATTGATCAGAATTTAGCCTTCATGACTAGACTCTTTCTCTATAGAGTTGGCTGAAGAGTAAAATCCTAGATCTGGACAGCCCTTAACACAGCTCCAAAAACCCTACTTTGCAGTTCAGAGTTTATCCCTATGGGCTGGTCTTCACTATGACGCTGCTGCAATCAATGCAGCAGGGATTGATTTAGCCAGTCTAGTGAAAACCCGCTAAATCGATGGCAGAGCGCTCTCCGGTCAACCCTGGCACTCCACCTCTCTGAGAAGAGTAAGGTAAGTTGACCGGGAGAGTGTCTCCTGTCAACGCAGTGCAGTGAAGACACTGGGTACGTCGACCTAAGCTACGTCGACTCCATCTACGTTATTCACGTGGCTGGAGTAGTGTAACTTAGGTCAATTTACCCCTGTAATGAAGACGAGCCCCTTGTTATAGAAGGTCTTGGGTTTACAGACATGATCGTTACCCTGTTGAACTCTCATGGCTAGTCTCTGCTTTCAGTGGGACCTGTGTGAACCAGGAGTAACTCCATTGCCTTCGAATGAGTTATTCCAGATTCACAGCTGGGAGCAGAATCTGACCCTCACAGTTTAAGAGGTGGAGGGAAGGAAATGCACCTTCATTTGGGAAGAGGTCTCCTGATTTCCAAAAATCCTCTGTGCCATTCCATGGTTGTCATGAGCAAGCCTGTCCAGGAAATCATAGTCTACATCGAATCCAATCCCGAGAGAGAACAAAGAGACATCTTCCGGTATGTTCTGTTTCACGTTCTTCTGGATTTTAGTCAACTTCAGCTCACCTTTAGGGGAGAGAGTGACTTTCAGTCATCTCCTGAATGGAGAACAAACCCTTCAACCCAATTAAAAATCCCCATATTCCTTGAATATCCTCATTGTCTGTAGTGGGAATGTTGGTTTGCTGTTGTAACAGATGGAGATGAATAGGACTGTTTTCATCTCACAGAACTATAGTTTCAGGCTCTCTGCAGACTCAGGAAGACACCACTAATAGTTTACACTTCAGTTCATGATTTTAAGATGCTCTTTGCAATCATGAGGGCTAGGAACGTAACTTTTTTTAAATCATAGAATCATAGAATATCAGGGTTGGAAGGGACCCCAGGAGGTCATCCAGTCCAAGCCCCTGCTCAAAGCAGGACCAATCCCCAAATAGAAACTTCAGTTGTAGAGCAGCCAGGGGTGACTTTTGAGGCAATTTGTGCAGTTGGGGCCCGATGCAAACCCCACTGAACTTAATTTTCTTTCTGCTTTATTCTTCATATTTAGGGGCAATTCCTGGGATGGAGCAGCTTCTTGAGGACCAGCCATCACAGTCTGGGCTGAGCTCTCTGGAAGAGGGGATTGCCTGTGTGATGGTTGTGATCTCCTCTGTTCCAGGACTGGAGTATGTATGTAAATAAAGCACATTACCCTTAGGATATACCCAGCCTCCATGTCACTCATTTCTCATCCACTAGGAAGCCAACCTGAAAAGCCCCAGAATTCCACTACCATTTGGCAGAGGGGCGACATGATGTCTGAAGCAGGACATGCTGGCATCGGAAGAAGGGACAATAGTATTTTCTTAACTTACTTGTAGAGTGTCCATGTGCTGGTTGTGTTTCTTAAGCCAATTCAACTGGCCTTTCATTTCACCTAATGCAAGATCCTTACCTACCGTAGGGTCGCCATCTGACACCAATATGATCATGGAGACGGAGTTAGGGTCCAACATTCCCATGTTGCTGGCTTCCTTTAGAATGAATATTGCTCGAAGAAGAGCTTCGTTGATGTTTGTACCTGGTAAAGAAGCGATAAAATGAGCATGTTTGCTACGCAGCGTTCCTTCTTGAAATAAAGGCTCAGTCCTGAGAAAATAATACATAGGAACATAAGACTGGAAGGGACCTGAGTAACTGAGTCCAGTTCCCTGCTAATGCCAGCAACCCTGTCATAGAATCCCATTCTATAACTTATCAAGCTCCATCTTCAGACTAGTTGGGTTGTTTGCCCCCACTGCTCCTATTGGGAGATTGTGCCCAAACTTTACTCCTTTGATATTAGAAACCTTCTTCTCATGTCCAACTTAAATTTATTCATGGCCAATTTAGCCCCATTTATTCTACCCCTCTCATGTATTTAAAGACAGGAATCATATCCCCTCTGAGCCTTCATTTTTCTAGGCTAAACAAGCCAAGCTCTTTGAATCACTTCTTGTAAGAAAGACCTGCCATTCCCCGATCACCCTAACAGCCCGTCTGTGCACCTGTTCCAGTTTGAATGAGCCTTTCCTGAACATAGGTGATCAGATTTGTACATAGTATCCAATTGAGGTCTGACCACTGCCTTGCCCAATGGCATTAATATGTCCACAGCTCCGGTGGAAATACATCTTAGGATTGCACTTGTGTTAGCCCCCAGGGACAAAGGCCTCAAGGACAGTAAAAGGCCTCCCCAGAAATAGATGCTGAGGGGTGTGGTGCATGGCCTTTTAATTAATCCCACTGGAGTTCCTTGCTTTAAGTATATTAGGTCAGATTTTGCTTGTTTATAGTGGAGTTACTCATTGAAATTGATGGAGTTGTCCCAGATTTACACGAGCATAAGTGAAAGCAGACTGTGGTCCATTCAGTGGGCCTGATTCACTACTGTATTACTCTGTTTTAAGGTGGGCTTCACCTAGGATTTAAAAATCCCCACCATACTTGGGAGAATTTAACCAAAAATTCCAAACCTTTGCACAAATGTCTATGAAAGGGCCAGATTCTGATACTGGTTAAAATACATTTTGCTTTGCACTCCTATAGCTCCTTTCCCTACAAGAAGCTCAAATGTGAATGAATGAAGCCTCAATGCCTCTGTGAGGTTGGGAAGTACTATTATTCCCCTTTAACAGCAGGGGGATGGAGGCACAGAGAAGTTAACTGATTTGCTCAGGGTCACATGATGAAATCCAGGGCAGAGCTGGGAAGAGACCCAGCTGTCTTGACTCTCTGTCATTGGTTTTAAAGCCAGAAAGGGACAATTAGAGCATCTCGTTTGACCCCTGTATAACACAGATGATGGAATTTCACCTAGTTACCCCCGTACTGTGCTTGATAATTTGTATTTAGCTATAGAGTATGTTCCAGAAAGGCAGCCAAGCTTGATCTGGACATCAAGAAATGGAAAATCCACTACTTCCCTAGATAGTTTGTTCCAATGGGTAACCCCACTCCCTGTTAGAGCCTTATTTCTAATCTGAATTTGTCTGGCTTCAGCTACCACCCAGTGGTTCTTGTTAGGTCTTTCTCCTGGACTAGATCAGAGAGCCCTGTATTGCCTGGTATTTTCTCCCTGTGAAGAGTCACCTCTCAAACTTCTTTTTGATAAGCTAAACAGCCTGAGCTCTTTCCATCTCTCATGGTAAGGCGTTTTCTCCAGCCCTCAGATCAGTTTAGTGGCTCTTCTCTGCACTCTCTCCCATTTCTAACATCCTTTAAAAACCGTAGACACCAGAACTGGGCGCAGCATTCCCGTATCAATCTCACCAGTGCTATGCACGTAGGCAAAATCACTTCCCCGCGCTCGAGCTTCAGCCACAAAATCATCCGTCCTGTGCTCAGTGTTCACACAGTGCTCTGAAGATATGACATTAAGCACCTCTCACACTCCTTCTACTCCAGTGTAACTCCATTAACGTCAGGGGAGTTACTCTTGATTTACACCGTTGTAAATGAGAGGCGAATCGAGCCCATAAATCATGGAGTATGATCACTGCATAACAGGTTAGTGGCCTCCAAGTTAGCTGCAGCCAGTGGAGGCCCTGGAGACATGCTGCTTGGACCAGGGACCAGATCCTCAAAGGTAATGGGCGTGTGATGGGGCGTCCGCCCCACACAGGGTTGAAAGGGGGTTAAGGTGTCCAGATAGGCCAGTTAACTACCCAGGGTGCATGTGGAGGAGGAGCCAGGAAGCAAAGAACTGGTTGATTAGGAACAGGCTCTCCTGTGCAGGAACAGGCGGGGCCTGTCTAAACCCAGCTACCTGGCTGCAAATGGGGGCTGTTGCTGGGAAGGGCTGCAGGGAAGTAGGCTGCAGTCACTCCCTGAGTGGAGGGAGTTTGAAGCTGGCAAATCCAGAGAAGGGGAGGAGCCAGATAGGTAGGAAGAAGCCCAGGGAAACAGCAACAAGGGGTAGGACCGTACAGGGACAGTGGTTGCTTGTTATATGGTCCCTGGGCTCATAGGCGCCAATTTCTCCTGGGGCCGGTGGGTGCTCAACCCCCCAGCCCCGCCTCGACTCCACCCCTGCCCCGCCTCCTCCCGCCCCGTCCCACCCCCATTCCAACCCCTTCCCCAAAGTCCCCGCCCCAACTCCGCCCCTCCCCGCCCCTATTGGACTCCTTCCCCAATCCCCGCCTCTTTCCCACCTCCTCCCATGAGTGCGCCGTGTTCCCGCTCCTCCCCCCTCCATTCCACAGCTTGTTACGCTGCAAAACAGCTGTTTTGCAGTGGCAAGTGCTGGAAGGCGAAGTGGGGATGCGGCGCACTCAGGGGAAGAGGCAGAGGTGGAGGTGAGCTGAGGTGGGGAGGCAGGGAGCTTGGCTGCCAGTGGGTGCAGAGCACCCACAAATTTTTCCCCGTGGGTGCTCCAGCGCCGGAGCACCCACGGAGTCGGCGCCTATGCCTGGGCTGGAACCCAGTGTACAGGGTGGGCCTGGGTTCCCCTTCTAGCCACTAGGAAGTGACGAGGGCATTAGAGACACCAGTTTGGAAGCAGCCAGTTTGGAAAGACTTTGATTTCCCCAGAACGGGAGGACCTTAGTGACTGCGGTTCCTGAGGCTGAGAGCAGGGCTGCAAAGGAAAACAAGATGGGAGAAGATACCACCGGAGGGAGAGTGCAAGCGAGCAGAGCTAATTCCCAGGATGGCCAGCAGGAGGTGCCGCTCACAATGAGTGAACCCTGTGACAGGGAGCTTGGTGCCTACATACCTGTAAGGATCTGGTCCCAAGTCCAGAGGTGCTGGGGGCACAGAGAGGTAGTGTGGTGGCACCATTGCCCTCGTCTCTTACTGATACATGGGCTCTGTGGGACTGGCCCCACAGAAGGAACACCTGCCTTTCCCAACAGAATGACCAGGGGGCTCTTCTGCCCCCCTCGTTAGGTCCCTTTTCCTTGTGAGTCTTGCTGCGTGAATGGGAAATCTGGCCTTTTGTGAACAGGACTCTGTCTATCTGTCTGAGGCATTTCTCCCCATGGTACCTAAGTGCCGAGAGTACCTCGTTATCAAACGCACGTACCCCCATTGGGATGGATCTCCTGGATGTACTTCTTAGCATCCTCCTTCTGAGGCGCTGTGGCTGCAACTAAATCATCTCTCCAGGTGCGAACATTGTGGTTGAAGTCAACAATAGAAAAGTGGTCATCAGACCGGAGATCACCCAATATGGTCTTCATCGCCTCAACCGTCTGAGACAGGAAGGGGTCACAAGAATAGGCACGTTTAGCTTTTTCCATTATTCAAAGCACTCTATAAATGTTAGCTAATGACTAAGAAACTAGGTGAACAACAACATGAGTGATGGGCCCAAACTGGAACCTTTTATGAGGCTGTCTCTCAGCCTGCTTCCTCTGCACTGTGGAAATCCAGGTAAAATGGGACTTGGCTCGACAGAATCCAGATAAGGAGTCTGCAAAACCCAAACTTGTCCTCCTCAACCCATCCCCACTGAATACTAATCATGAGAGGGAGAAGCCAGGAGCAGAGAGGACCTTGCTCTGGAAGTTGTGTTGCGTTGGTATTGGCACAACACTCAGGAGACGAGAGTTCTATTTCTAGCTCTGTCATGGCCTGCAGTGTGAGGCTGGGCAAGTCCACATCCCCTCTCTGTATCTCCATGGCCCTATCTATAAAAATCACCCTCCTTTGCAAAGTGCTTTGAGATCTACTATTTCAGAACTCAGTATGATTCAAATGACCTTGTTTCTTTCTTAAAACATTTTAAGGACAGTAAATATGGTGGGTCAAATCCTGAAGTCCTCTACTCAGGCAAATGCCCAGTGACGCTTTTGACTAAAGACCTAAAGATCCAACCTAGTGGTTTTCAGTTCAGGCAAGAGCTAGGTATGCGGCAGTCAAGTAAGCAATAGCTAAACATACGGGAGAACATGAAGGCATGGCCTTATGTCTGCACAGATCAGGAACTTACTTGTTTCATTTTCAGTCCCCACATTGAGCCACTCACATCGATAACGAATAAAATGTTTTTGGGCAGCGGATCCAGATTGTCAGGAGCAAAGTAGTGAATAAAATAGCCATTAAAAATCTGCAAAATACAAACGATGGTAATCAGAGTCCCTGTAAAGCTCCCACATGGCACAAGACAGTAAATGGAGTGAAAGATTTCAGCCCTCTTTACAGGCCACATTCTGCTTTTACATACACACTGTTATATCAGTCGCTAGCGCTGCATTTGTATTTCACTCATCACCATAATGCAGTATCTGAGCTCCACTGGCTTTAAGGGAGAGCAGAAATTGGCTCTAAGGACTCACTTGCTTTGGGAACACCCCTTCACTGGCATGGGGGGTGCATGAGATGGTGTAAAAGAGCTCAATCCTGCAACCCTACTCCACGCCAACATGACGCTAATGAAGTGCCAGTTTGCCTTCTCACAACTTCTGACCCTGTTCCTTTGGAGTCGGTTAATCAGTGCCCCAGTACGGTGTTGGGGAACACTGCGATGCAAGAGACACTGGCTTTTGGACAAGACAGGAAGCTGGTCCTGTCCACTTGTTGTTTAGGTAACTGTATTCTGCCTGCCTAAAATCCTCCTGCTACTTCAATTGGATGCAGGATTCTTGATTACTTCTGTTGTTCAGCCATGTTGTGCTTTGTTCCCCCCCTAATGGAACGCAGAAAGAGCACCAGAGATGGGGATCATGGATAGTCTGCTCTGCTGTGGCAACTATTTCTGATGTTCCATTTTGGGTAAGGCCAGTACTTGAATTACAGTCAGGTTTGGGGGATGGGGCTGGGTCTCCCTCTGGCTTTTAGGGGCTACCTTACTTGTCTTATGGCCCCTTACGTCTCACTACTGTCTAAATTAAAGCTCTTGATATTCAGGGTCCACCTACGTCCCCCCTAGACTCTGCATTATGTACAGTAACTCCTCACTGAACGTCCTCCTGCTTAACGTTGTTTCGAAGTTACATCGCTGCTCCATTAGGGAACATGTTCGTTTAAAGTTGTGCAATGCTCCCTTATACCATTGTTTGGCTGCCTGCTCTGTCCACTGCTTGTAGGACTCTGTGGAAGAGCAGCGACTTTACAAGAGAGCATTGCCCAAGTTCCTCTTCTCTGCCTTCCCTTCCCTCCCAGTGCTTCCCCCGCCACCAAGCAGCTGTTTGGCGGCGCTTAGGACTTTCTGGGAGGGAGGGGGAGGAGTGGGGAAGTGCATCTCTGCTCGTCCCCCTCCCTCCCAGAAAGTCCTAAGTGAAAGTGCTAGGAGGGAGGGGGAGGAGCGGGGATGCGGCGCGCTCCAGGGAGGATGTGTAGTGGGGGTGGGAAGAGGCAGGCCTGGAGTGGAGCGGGGACAGGAAGAGGCGGGCCTGGAGTGGAGCGGGGACAGGAAGAGGCGGGCCTGGAGCATCCCCTGGCAAAGTCGGTGCCTGTTCTTCTGGGGGAAAGCTGCCACTGCTGCTGCGCAAGGTGCTTCCTAGCGTCCTTGTCTGCATCATTGTCTGCAGCAGGCTGTGCCTGTGTGGGGTAAGCCAGGGGCACCTCCCCACCACAGTACAGTACTGTACAGTATACAATGCCTTTTGTCTGCCCCCCCAAAATTTCCTTGGAACCTAACCCCCCGCATTTATATTAAATCTTATAAGAAAATTGGATTAATTTAACATTGTTTCACTTGAAGTTGCATTTTTCAGGACCATAACTACAACGTTAAATGAGGAGTTACTGTACGAGAGCAACATATGGTAACAGAATAAACTTACTTCCAGTTCTCCAGCTTTGGTTTCTCGGTGCACATCATACGTCACCACAAAATTCCCATCTACTGCCGTGGTAGAACAGGTGGGGCATTTTCGTTGCTGAGCCACCGTTGGTTTGAAGGACACGTGGGCCTAGAAGTGAGATGTGAACAAGGGGACTCCATTACAAAGTCAACCACACATCCCACGACAATGGTATCATTTCAAGAGATTAGGAATGAGTCCTGCAAGAAGCAATGGACTAGGCTTTTGTATCCAGGGGACACACAATTTCATTGAGCACCTTTGTAATTTTTCGAGTAAAACGGAGAGGGATTTTTGTTGCTTCAAAGCAAAGATTGCTCTTTGGTTTTCTTCGCTCAGTTTCTTCACTGATAGCAGCTCTGTGTGCAAACACACAGAGTCATAGCCCTGTATTACAGACAGAGCTGGACAAACTGTTTGTCATAAGCAATTCACTGGATGATTTTAGCTCTTTTTTAGCTCCTGTTTGCAAGGAAAAAAAAATATTTGCATGACATCCATGATTTTCACAATATCCATGATTTCCATGATAATGATTTCCATGAATCTGTTATTTGTAATTGCTAGTCTGAACAAATGACAACCTATAGATTCCCTATAAATTGAGGGCTATGAATATTAGTAATTAGTGATCCGTGATTTGTTGCCTTTGTCACATGGTATTGTTTCTCTTTCCTGATTGGATTAATTCAACTTTTTAAAAGTGGAAAATAACAAATGACACATAGTCAATAGTGAACATCATGTTAACTCAGAACTATCCATGTTTGCCCATGACTATATTTAGATTGTACGCTCTTTGAGGCAGGGACCATCTCTTTGTTCTGTGCCCTGGTCCATGAGTGGGATCCCTTGGGATTATCTATTATTATTAGTAGTAGTAGTATTAGCAGAGATAAAAGCTCCAAAAATAGCCACAGAACCTGATCATTGACATGAACAGTTGAGAGCATGAACATCGCCGAATCAAATTGTGGGCTGGGTTTTGCCAACGTGTTTGCAAATACATTTTCATGCTATTCAGTTTGCTCCAATTACAACCCTGTGTGCCTCAGCCCAAACCTTTGGCTAAGTGGGTTTGTGGATAAACAAGATGTGAAGCTGTGCATTGATATCAGGGGGCTGACTTCTTACCCAGGAAAGCTTATGCTCCCAATACTTCTGTTAGTCTTAAAGGTGCCACAGGACCCTCTGTTGCTTTTTACAGATTCAGACTAACACGGCTACCCCTCTGATAGTATAACCTTAGTTATAGACTGTATTTGTGTGTGTATTTGACCCTCATGAATATGAGGGACTGTAGTAGTAGAGTCTATTTTATTTATTTAAAAGTCATCCATCATCTTGGTATCTAAAGGGCAAACCAGATTTCTGCGTAAGGCCAAACATAGTGTGAGTAGCAGCTCAGCAAGTTTCCCCCACCCAACACACATATCTGCCAAAACACCACAGTCCGTTATTTTACTCTAGACCTGGGCCTCTTTTCTATCGATCCATGTATATATGTTTAAATACTGATGCCCATCAACACAGAATTGGAGCACTTGTCAGAGGATAAAGCCAGTTATACCAAATTGTCCGGTGTTTTGTGATGAGAACATAAAGTATGTCCACAGACGTCTACTGATTCTCAAGAGGTCAAAGTCTAGGGCATCAAATCATTGAACCAACTAGCCCTGAAGAACATGGCTTGTCTACATGTGAAGGTTATTCTGGAATAAGGTATGGTGTGAATTTAAAGCAGACTAGCTATTCTGGAAAAACTCCATGTGTGCACACTCTTATTACAGAGTAAGAGTGCCTTTTTCTGGTTTTAGTTTAATTCACTTCCATCTTGAAGCTGATTGGGAAAAAGGCACTCTTATTCTGGAATGAGAGAGTCCACACACCTAGGCCTGGTCTACACTACGGGTTTAGGTCGACTTAGCAGCGTTAAATCGAATTAAGCCTGGACATGTCCACACGACGAAGCCCTTTCTTTCGACTTAAAGGGTCCTTTAAACCGGTTTCTTTACACCACCTCCAACGAGGGGATTAGCGATAAAACCGGCTTTTGCGGGTCGGAATTGGTGTAGTGTGGACGGAATTCGACGTTATTGGCCTCCGGGAGCTATCCCACAGTGCTTCATTGTGACCGCTCTGGACAGCACTCTCAACTCAGATGCACTGACCAGGTAGACAGGAAAAGACCCGCGAACGTTTGAATTTAATTTCCTGTTTGCTCAGCGTGGAGAGCACAGGTGACCATGCAGAGCTCATCAGCACAGGTAACCGTGATGGAGTCCCAGGATCGCAAAAGAGCTCCAGCATGGACCGAACGGGAGGTACGGGATCTGCTCGCCATATGGGGAGATGAATCAGTGCTAGCTGAACTCCGTAGCAGTAAAAGAAATGGCAAAGTATTAGAAAAGGTCTCCAAGGCCACGAAGGACCGAGGTCATAACAGGGACACACAGCAGTGCCGCGTGAAAATTAAGGAGCTACGGCAAGCCTACCACAAAGCCAGAGAAGCAAACGGAAGGTCCGGGGCAGAGCCGCAAACTTGCCGCTTCTACGCGGAGCTGCATGCCATTCTAGGGGGTGCAGCCACCACTACCCCAACCGTGTGCTTTGACTCCATCAATGGAGAAACACACAGGGATGATGGTTCGGGGAACGAGGAAGATGAGGATGGAGGTACTGTAGGTAGCTCACAGCAGCAAGAAAGCGGAGAAACCGGTTTCCCCAACAGCCAGGATATGTTTGTGACCCTGGACCTGGAACCAGTAACCCCCGAACTCACCCAAGACCCTCAGGGCACACAGGAGACCTCTGGTGAGGTAAATATTTGTAAAACCAAGCGTGTTTAATGATTAATTTTCCCTGGCAATCGTGGCCAGTACATCTACTGGAAAAGTCTGTTAACGTGTATGGGGATGGAGCGGAAATCCTCCAGGGACATCTCCAGAAAGCTCTCCTTCATGTACTTCCAAAGCCTTTGCAAAAGGTTTCTGGGGAGGGCTGCCTTATCCCGTCCGCCATGGTAGGACACTTTACCACGCCAGGCCAGTAGCACATAGTCTGGAATCATTGCATAACAAAGCATGGCAGCGTATGGTCCCGGTGTTTGCTGGCATGCAGACAACATCCATTCCTTATCGCTCTTTGTTATCCTCAGGAGAGTGATATCATTCACGGTCACCTGGTTGAAATGGGGCGATTTTATTAAGGGGACATTCAGAGGCGCCCGTTCCTGCTCTTCTGAACAGAAATGTTCCCCGCTGTTAACCACGCGGTGGGGGGAGGGGTGAAGTGATCATCCCAGAGAATCGTGTGTGTGTGGGGGGGGGTGGTTTACTTGGGTTTGTGCCGCATGTTAACCGGGAAACCGCAGCCCCTCCTTTTACATTGAAAACCCATTTTAAATGGACAACCCAATTCATCCTTGATATGGGAAATGCGCTGCTGTTTGAAACCTTTCCCACATGTTAAGAAGGTTAAAAAAGCCAAAACACTGTGGCCTACCATGGCTGCCTGCAAGCCGAAATATGCGACCTTGTAATGAAAGAGTGTACCCATTGTTCTCTAAAATGTGTCTTTTTTAACCACCTCTCCCTTCTCCTCCACCAGCTGCAAATGTTTCTCCTTCGCAGAGGCTAGTGAACATTAGAAAGAGAAAACGTAGGACGTGGGATGATATGTTCACGGAGCTGCAGATGTCCTCCCACGCTGATAGAGCACAGCAGAACGCGTGGAGGCAGTCAATGTCAGACATGAGAAAAGCACAATATGAACGAGAGGAGAGGTGGCGGGCTGAATGGCGGGATGAAAAGAGCAAGTGGCGGGCTGAAGACGATAGGTGGCGTCAGCTTGCAGACAGACGGCAAGAGTCAATGCTCCGTCTGCTGGAGCATCAAACTGATATGCTCGAGCGTATGGTTGAGCTGCAGGAAAGGCAGCAGGAGCAGAGACCGCCGCTACAGCCCCTGTGTAACCAACAGCCCTCCTCCCCAAGTTCCATAGCCTCCTCACCCAGACGCCCAAGAACACGGTGGGGGGGCCTCCGTCCACCCAGTCACTCCACCCCAGATGATCGCCCAAGCATCAGAAGGCTGGCCTTCAATAAGACTTAAAGTTTTAAAATGCAGTGTGTCCTTTTCCATCCCTCCTCCCCCACCCATCCCAGGCTACCTTGGCAATTATCCCCCTACTTCTGTGAGGAACTAATAAAGAATGCATGAATGTGAAAAAACAATGACTTTATTGCCTCTGCAAGCGGTGCTCGAATTGGGGAGGGGAGGGTGGGGTGGGATGGTTGGTTTACAGGGAAGTAGAGTGAACTGGGTCGGGGGGGGGGTTTGGAGGGTTCATCAAGGAGAAACAAACAGAAGTTTCACACAGTAGCCTGGCCAGTCACAAAACTCGTTTTCAAAGCTTCTCTGATGCGCACCGCGCCCTGCTGTGCTCCTCTAACCGCCCTGATCTCTGGCTGCGCATAATCAGCGGCCAGGCGAGTTGCCTCAACCTCCCACCCCGCCATAAATGTCTCCCCCTTACTCTCACAGATATTGTGGAGCGCACAGCAAGCAGCAATAACAATGGGGATATTCTTTTCGCTGAGGTCTGAGCGAGTCAGTAAGCTGCGCCAGCGCGCTTTTAAACGTCCAAATGCACATTCCACCACCATTCGGCACTTGCTCAGCCTGTAGTTGAACAGGTCCTGACTCCTGTCCAGGCTGCCTGTGTACGGCTTCATGAGCCATGGCATTAAGGGGTAGGCTGGGTCCCCAAGGATCACGATAGGCATTTCAACATCCCCAACGGTTATTTTCTGGTCCGGGAAGAAAGTCCCTTCCTCCAGCTTTCGAAACAGACCAGAGTGCCTGAAGACGTGAGCATCATGTACCTTTCCCGGCCATCCCACGTTGATGTTGGTGAAACGTCCCTTGTGATCCACCAGGGCTTGCAGCAGCATTGAAAAGTACCCCTTGCGGTTTACGTAGTCGGTGGCTTGGTGCTCCGGTGACAAGATAGGGATATGGGTTCCGTCTATGGCCCCGCCACAGTTTGGGAATCCCATTTCAGCAAAACCATCCACTATTGACTGCACGTTGCCCAGAGTCACTGCCCTTGATATCACCAGGTCTTTCATTGCCCTGGCAAATTGGATCACAGCAGCCCCCACCGTAGATTTGCCCACTCCAAATTGATTCCCGACTGACCGGTAGCTGTCTGGCGTTGCAAGCTTCCACAGGGCTATCGCCACTCGCTTCTGAACTGTGAGGGCTGCTCTCATCTTGGTATCCTGGCGTTTCAGGGCAGGGGAAAGCAAGTCACAAAGTTCTATGAAAGTGCCCTTACGCATGCGAAAGTTTCGCAGCCACTGGGAATCGTCCCATACCTGCAGCACGATGCGGTCCCACCAGTCTGTGCTTGTTTCCCGGGCCCAGAATCGGCGTTCCACGGCATGAACCTGCCCCAGTGACACCATGATTTCCACATTGCTGGGGCCTGTGCCTTGTGGGAGGTCTATGTCCATGTCAATTTCCTCATCACTCTCTTCGCCGCGCTGCAATCGCCTCCTCGGCTGGTCCGGGTTTCGCCTTGGCATGTCCTGGCTCTGCATATACTCCAGGACAATGCGCGTGGTGTTCATAGTGCTCATAATTGCCACGGTGATCTGAGCGGGCTCCATGATCCCAGTGCTAGCTATGGCGCCTGGTCAGAAAAAAGGCGCGAAACTAGTATCTGATGGACCAGGAGAAGGAGGGAGGGCCGAGTGACGACATGGCGTACAGGTACAGGAACAGGGAATTAAAATCAAGAAAGGTGGCTGTGCATCAGGGAGAAACACAAACAACTGTCACACAGAATGGTCCCCCCAAAGATTAAACTGAAAACCCTGGGCTTAGCAGGCCGTTGATTTCACGGAGGAAGGGGAAGCAAATGAATACAGAACAAATCTATTTTTTACATTTTAAGCTGGCAGCCGACGGTGCAGCATGAGTGATAGCCTCTGCAGTACGATGACGACGGTTACCAATCGTAATATACCATCGTCTACCAAAAGGCAAGGGGCTGCTGCTGTGTAGCAATGCAGCCCCATGTCTGCCAGCCCCACGTCCGCCAGCACCCAGCATCGCCCTCGGCCTCTTCTGGGTGCTTAGCAGACAATACTGGGCAAAGCATGTCTGCCCAGGTGGCCATGATTGACAGCCACTCCAGTACGACGATGATGGATACCAGTCATAATATACCATCACCTACCAAAGGGCAAGGGTCTGGTGCAATGCAGCCCTATGGCTGCCAGCCCCACGGCTATTACTCATGCTACACCGTCTACCGCCAAAAGGCAGTTAGCAGCTGCTGCTGTGTAGCAATGCAGTCCCACGTCTGCCGGCACCCAGAGGACATATGGTGACGGTGAGCTCAGCTGAGCTGAGCGGGCTCCATGCTTGCCGTGGTATGTTGTCTGCACAGGTAACCCAGGTAAAAAGGCGCGAATCTATTGTCTGCCGTTGCTGTGACGGGGGGGAGGGGCCTGACGACAGGTACCCAGAACCTCCCGCGACACTGTTTTGCATCATCCGGGCATTGGGATCTCAAACCAGAATTAAAAAAAAAGGCGCGAAACTAGTATCTGACGGACATGGGGAAGGAGGGAGGGAGGGAGGGCGGGCCGAGTGACGACATGACGTACAG
The DNA here is from genome assembly GCF_011386835.1 of Chrysemys picta bellii. Lineage (NCBI taxonomy): Eukaryota > Metazoa > Chordata > Testudines > Emydidae > Chrysemys > Chrysemys picta. The sequence goes on along the minus strand of NC_088791.1, from coordinate 12,999,705 downwards.
GTACAGGGAATTAAAATCAAGAAAGGTGGCTGTGCATCAGGGAGAAACACAAACAACTGTCACACAGAATGGTCCCCCCAAAGATTAAACTGAAAACCCTGGGTTTAGCAGGCCGTTGATTTGACGGAGGGAGGGGGAAGCAAATGAATACAGAGCAAATCTATTTTTTACATCTTAAGACGACGGTGCAGCGTGACTGATAGCCCTCGGCATCTTTCTGGGTGCTTGGCAGCAAATACTGGGCGCTTGGCAGTTAGTGTATTACGATGGCCTTCAGGCCTATTGCACGATCTGCTGCTCAGGGAAGACTCTGCTAATGTGCGATGAGCCAACTTGTAATAGGACGGTTACCAGTCGTAATACACCATCTACTGCCAAAAGGCAAGGGGCTGGTGCAATGCAGCCCCATGGCTGCCAGCACCCAGATCGCCGATGAAGGCTACCAGTCTACTGCACCGTCTACCGCCAAAAGGCAGTTAGCAGCAGCTGCTGCTGTGTAGCAATGCAGTCCCACGTCTGCCGGCACCCAGAGGACATATGGTGTCAGTGAGCTCAGCTGAGCTGAGCGGGCTCCATGCTTGCCGTGGTATGTTGTCTGCACAGGTAACCCAGGTAAAAAGGCGTGAATCTATTGTCTGCCGTTGCTGTGACGGGGGGGGAGGGGCCTGACGACATATACCCAGAACCTCCCGCGACACTGTTTTGCATCATCCGGGCATTGGGATCTCAACCCAGAATTCCAAGGGGCGGCGGAGACTGCGGGAACTGTGGGATAGCTGTGGGATAGCTACCCATAGTGCAATGCTCCGGAAGTCGACGCTAGCCTCGTACTGTGGACGCGGTCCGCCGACTAGAGCACTTAGAGCATTTTATGTGGGGACACACACAATCGGCTGTATACAACCGATTTCTATAAAACCGGCTTCTATAAATTCGAACTAATTTCGTAGTGTAGACATACCCCTAGTTATTCAGGAATAGCTGCTCCAGAATAACTACATGTGTAATCAAGCCCTAACCCAGCATCTGATTATTTCTGAGTTCCTAATGCGAAGTATTGATCAGCTCTGGGTTAGATGTTGTTCTTTATCGATCTATCTGTTTTATACTGCTGCCATCCCCATAGTATATGAACACCTTTCATCTAAAATCAACAGCAACAGCAAAGTTACTAGTGGTCTTCACTGAGTATCTGGCACGTCTCTCTGTTCAGACGTGGGGTAGGGTGCGATCATCAAATGTCTGCATTCTGAATGACAGATCTCCTCTTTCCAAGTGCTTTCTGTATGGTGAGCGTGTGTTACTTTGCCAGATCCCAGTGGGTATTGGGAGAATCTTATCCCCTGTGGGAGAAAATGTTGTACACCTACAGTTTCTTGGTGTCAGCTACTGCTTTGACCATTACCTTTTTCTCTCCCTTAGTGATGGTGGTGATTCCCGCAAAGTGATCTCCTAGCGAGTTAGGAACATGCACGTAACGAAGTCCCTGAGGCTCAATAATGCGGACATCCACCTACAGGCAAGAGCGGAGGACAGTAAACACGGAGCCTCATTAGAAATGCCCCAGTGTCTCATGAGCACTTCTGCGCTCCCCAAAACACACATGCGACAACACCCAGCCTCAGGGTGCTGCCACAGGAACAGAGCCAATGTTACTATTGCCAGGGGTCCAGGCAGTGGTTTGAGCAGATCGAAACAGCAGGGGGAGCTCTCACGCCTGTTGTGTATTTGGTTGTCGTGGTAATAGAATCTTGTGTTGCTATGGCAACTGAGTTAGATTATTAGGGGCTAGCCCAGCCAGTTTTGGCTGGCTGTTGGTTAGTTCTGGTGTGGCAATAAATGGCGGCTTCAAGGTTTACAGCTCTCTGTGTCTCTAGTGATTTCTTCCTAAAACTGTTGCCCCCAAGGATATAATAATGGCACAAAGGAGAAGGGGAGGTGGAAGGAAATACTGATCCCCCGCCCCATGCGGGGAATGGAGTGGGAGCGCTTTGTCTGCTGACAGCGGGGAGGGGGGGGAGCTCCCTTCTGTTCCCCCTCCTCCTCGCTTTCATCCTTGGATCCAAGTTGCTGGTAGGGCAGACTGGACAGTGTGTTGTTTCACTCTCTGGTCCCCAGGAACAGTCCTAGGTGGGTTGCTGGCCAGGGCAGAAGACACTCCCCCACACCCATCTTACACCTCTGAGCAGAACAAAGGCTGGCCAGTCAGCAAAGCAAAACTAAATAAACCCTGAGTGGCACCTTGCCCCCTGGAAGATAGCGCCCCGATTGCCCGCCCATAGCACCAGCCTGGCTGGTCCCATTGCCAAGGGAAGACTGACTGACAAGTAGCCACCCCAGCTCCTACGCGTTGTCTGTTCCTGCTGTCAAAGGTAGGGGGAGATTGGATAGTGAGCTGCTTTTCCCTCCTGTAGGGTGTGTGGGGAAACTGGGAAGGGAATTGCTTTCCCCTCTAGTCCCAACCTGGAGCTAGAATATCGGTGGAGCCCTCCTTGGTGCTGCTACTGGGTGGGAGATCAGGCAGCGAGTCAACTCTCCAGCGGGGAAAACAGGATTCAAGGTAGCAATCGATGGGAACAAGTCCAGGCCCTTAGTCAGCACGAAGCAGCCCATACTCTGCAACACGGGAGCATGAGCAGTGAACATTCGCTTAGGGCCTGAGCCAAAGTCCAGTGAAGTCAATGAAAAGTTTTCTTATGTAAAAACCCTGCTTGCTTTTGTAGGCTACTTCACTCTGGAATTAGGGATGGGGATATTTTGAAAGGTGTTATACAAATTAGGGGCAAATCCTGCCTCACTTACTCACATGAGTCACCCCTATAGACTTCAGTGGGACGACTCATGAGGGAGAAGAGCCCTGAAGTTGTATATAACTATGCAGTAGAGCGCATCGCACGAACTGTCACACATGCTCGTATTTTCTGCGAGAACCAGCCAACTACGTGCCACTTGCAGTGATCTGGGTGAGAAGCAACACAGAACATTGTAGTCCTTGACTCTCCTGTACCTCTAGGTGCTTTGCTAGTCTTCCAGGCTGCAGAGGGATAACATACTCGTACGATCCCAATTTCCTCCGGATCACTTCTTGGTAATAAATTTCAAACTGGACCTTCATTCCTCCGGGCACGTTCAGTTCAGCTTTGAAGTTTTCCATGTCAAGGGCATTGCTCCTGGAGGTGTTGTCAAAACACAAAGCTGTATCTCTGTGCGGCAAGCACCCGAATATGAAAACTCACTCAGTACCCACTTCAAGAATAACACCTGCTTTTTGCTAAAGACCTGAGTTAATAAAATACAGGGAGATTTAATAGCTAATTTGGCCTTAAATTTGGCCTGTAAAAGGGAACCACACTTACATATCAACTCAATGAGGCTTTGTCAATTTGAGGGTGGAAACACAAGGTGAGCTCTGGACAAGTGAACTATTGTTCTTGCTATAGATGAGCATAAACACCTGTCAGGGATGGTCTAGGTATATTTGGTCCTGCTTTAGCATGGGGTAGGGTTACCAATTTGGGTTGGACGTATTCCTGGAGGTTTCATCACATGACATGATCTTAAATTAAAGATTAATCTTCCATTCCTGGAGACTCCAGGACAATCCTGGAGGATTGGCAATTCTAGCATGGGGGCATGACTTCTCTAAGTCCCTTCCAGGCCTACCTTTCTATGATAAACCAAATCGGAGATTCAAAGCAATGGAGTGGAACTGGTCAGCAATTGGATTCTCTGTTCCGCAGCAAATTCCAAAACTTCCTACCCAATGAAATGTCCAGAATCATTTAATTTCAAGTCAATTAAAATATATTATTCTGATCTCACCTTTTTGTTTTTCTATTATTAAAAATGATAATATAACAGTCAAGGTGAAAAGTCGTTTCAAAACAAAAAATCAAATTGTTAAATTTTAATAAGGAACATTTTGGCTTTATCCAAGAGCTTTGTTTCAATTTTTTTCCGAAAGAAAATCTGTTGGAATTTGACAGGCCCACAGAAAGTATCGATTTTGACAAAACGGCATTTTTGGATGGAAAAAGGTTCCATCAGAAAGCTTTCATCCAGCTCTGCTTTGGAATGTTTGGTACCAGGCTCAGCTCAGCACCCAAAGTTTGCAGATGGCTCCACTCTATACCACAGTCAAAATCAAAACCCACATCTCAACTTCCACCCAGAATTCTAAGAAGTTCCAAATCCAGACCAGGATCTAGATTTGAATTTTGCTCTTTGAATCCACCTCTAACATTTGCAGATTACTGGTTTCTGTTTAAAAAAAACAAAAACAAATGTAAAGTAGTGGTTGGAATAGAAGTGTGAATCAGGACTCCTGGGTTCCACTACTGATTCTGCTACTAAGCTTGGGCTTCTCACATGATGGTGAAGTTCACCCTTGTGCAGAGAGCCAGTATAAGTTCTGATTAAGTCCCATGTAAATCTCAAAATAGAACATAAATGGGATTTAAGTGGTGCATAGGCATCATACTGACCCTTTATTTGTAGTGTTTTAGCCGTTTGTGGTAAGCACTTCATAAAACAATTACTTGATATATAGGCCCCGATCTGGCAAAACACTTAAGTTCTGACTTCAACGAGACTATTCATGGGCTTAAAGTTAAGCATGTGCTTAAGTCTTTTGCTGGATCAGGACCTAAATAAAGACACTGTACTCATGTTCATGGGATTTCCACCAGAGATCCTATTTTGGTGTCAGGACACAGACCAGTCTCAGAGTCTGGGAGTTAAAGATTCTAATAAAAGGAAAAGGAAGTACAGTAGCATAATAAAGAGGAAAAATCTTTGTACCTTACTATTCCAGCAGCTTTGCCTTTGGCCCTGGCCTGAGCATATTGTTGTCTGGCTGCAGATTTTTCTCTAATTGAACTAGTAAACGTTATGCCATTTATGTTCCTAAGAGAGAAAAACACAGACAGATCAGCACAGAGACTATTGTGGAGTTTCTTTATTTTAAGGAGAAATCAAGTTGAATCAAACCTGTTCCTAATCCAGTGGAAACTTTTACTTTAAAAAAAAATCTTGGAAAAATATTATTTTATATACAATAGAAGTTATGGACACTTTCCCTCTTATCCTTCCACCACCTTCTTATTTGATTATTGAAATTATCACACGCAATAGATACAGTTGCCCACTACTTACATAGTAAAGTTGTGAATGAAGGCTCCTTTGGGAATCTGCACATCAAACACCAAATTTTGGGCATGCTTAGCTTTATTTTCCACTTTGCTTTGGATCATGGTGTCGACCAAACGAGACGTTATGGTGGACTTAACTTTGTAGCTATAAATACTTATCTTGTCATCGCCAGCCACCTGCAATGGAGACGAGAACTTTGAAAATTCGGGATAAAGATACACCAGCTACGTTTTGCATGGAGAGATGGCTCAATCCATGCTGACGATCACAGTGTTTGTATTTAGCTACAGTTCATTACAAAATGGCTCCCTCAATGGATCTTCAGCTCCTGTAGATCTCAGACGTTTGGGACGAGGTCGTCTAACAAGAAAGTACTGTAATATACTAGCCTAGTACATGAGCTCATATTGCATGACCGTTTGCTACTTTCTAGTATCTAAAGTTCTTTTGCTTAAGAGGGAGACGGCTGAATTTCTGGTGCAGTAGGTCCCAGGTTCAATCCCAGCTAGTGATTGTTGTGTCTATGGCTTTGGCCTGGTCCACACTAACCCCCCACTTCGAACTAAGGTACGCAAATTCAGCTACGTTAATAACGTAGCTGAATTCGAAGTACCTTAGTCCGAACTTACCGCGGGTCCAGACGTGGCAGGCAGGCTCCCCCGTCGATGCCGCGTACTCCTCTTGCCGAGCTGGAGTACCGGCGTCGACAGCGAGCACTTCCGGGATCGATCCGGGATTGATTTATTGTGTCTAGACAAGACACGATAAATCAATCCCAGAAGATCGATTGCCTGCCACCGAACCAGGAAGTAAGTGTAGACCTGCCCTTTGTCTACACACTAAACCGGGTTTAGTTAAACTGGTGCAAACCCGCGTGGAGACTCTTAGGTCAGTTCACCTCAGCTTTAGCCTGTTCCTAATCAAACCAAAATAAGCCTGGAAACAGGACTAAGAGCCTTGCAGCCTTTTGCTCTGGTTTAACTGAACTGGTTTAGAATCACTCCTTTAATGTAAAACAATTCAGCTCTGTGTGAGGACAACCCCCTGGTGTATTTCACTAACACTACATGTAGGGAGGATTGGGATTTATAGGCCTTCTGGAAAAAGTGTGTTTCAAAGAAAGACTTAAATAAGAGAGGGAGGAGGCAACTTGGCAGACCAGGTCAGATGTAAGATGTACCATGGCAGTTCATTGAGAAAACAACATGATTTGCCATGAGGTTTATAAAAATATTGCCTTTCGGAGGAAGGGAGAGCATGTTTTCTGTTCATTTTTGTGCTTATTCCTACATCAGTACAATATATATCACCACGAAATCTTGTACCGATCCCCTGAACAGCATTGCGCAAGCAGTCAGCTGTTTGAAGAAAACAGGTTAATACCCGATCAGTGATACAAGCAAGGCATTGAACAAACAGCAGGATTGATTTCCAGATAATGGTTAACTGGAAAATCATTTTGTCATCATTCTTTTTCCCAGAAGAAAACTCACCAACTCTCCAGAATCCTCATCGTTTAATGTGCTTCTCTGGGAAGAAAAGAAATAGAGAATGAGACTTCAGCAAGCCTGAGAATTACAAGTCTAGTGGTCATGAATTAGCTATTGAAGGGGTCAAACAGCATATTGCCCATATATTGTTTCACAAGATGATCAGAATCAATGAGAGTCACTGGATTTAGTTCGTAGTGTCCTTCTCTTTGCTTTATTCCTTGCACTTAAGGGGTGGATTTTCAAAAGTCCCTGAGGTCCAGATCCTCAAAAGGTGCTTAACTCCCATTGATTTCAAGTGCCTTTGAGTATCTGAGCCTAAATGAAACGTAAGTCCAACTGGACATCACTGGCTCTGACACCGAGGGACTTGCGAAAACAAAAGTAGGGCTGGTTGAAAAATGTCCATTGAAATGGTTTTCTGATGGAAATTTGGGATTCAGACAAAATGAGTGTGTGTGTGTGTGTGTGTGTGTGTGTGTGTGTGTGTGTGTGTGTGTGTGTGTGTGTGTGTGTGTGTGTGTGAAGGGTCTGCTTTCTGCAGAAAATTTTGAGTTTTTGTACAAAACCTTCTGGCCAAAAACCAAATCTTTTGCCCCAAACCAAAACTTTTTCAGGAAGGAAAAAAAAAAAAAGGAAACTTGAGGTTTTCTGCCAAAATGTTTCAGGTTTCATATTTTTTCTATGAAAAGTTGAAATTTTCCATGAAAAAGTTAAACAAAATTGATGTTTTTGTTTCTGTTTTCATCAATTAAATTCTGCAGAAAAAATAGTTCTGACCGACACTACTATTTAAGCCTTACAAGGGCTTAAAAATAGTAATTAATGAGCTATTTTTTACTGCCATATGAATATCCCTGTCTGGGATTTAAGTCAAGCAGTAGCGACATCTTCTGGCCAGCTCTTGACCCTCTAAAAAATTAAATCCATATAAGTGACACTGGCTCCTTAAATGTGACAAAGACCCAAATTGAGGTAGACAGCAAAAACCATAGAAGAAGCTTAGAATGATGGGTAGTTCATTTCCTAAAGTTTGGTATCAATTTAGGTCAGTAAATTTGAACTAAGTTAACTTATGCATGGGTAACTGCAGGATTATGTGCAATGCAGGTAAATCGGGGTGTATAGGTGAGGTCAGATACCTCATAAAGAGATCCTGTAAAGTGTTATAGGTTGGGTGGCTCACTATTTCACTGAGCATAAACATGGCCCAAGTTCGTATTTGGAAATGCTATGATTTAGGTTTAGGCAGGGCCGGTGCTTACACTAGGCGACCCTAGGTGGTCGCTTAGGGCAGCAGGATTTGGGGGGCGGCATTTTGCCAACCTCAGCGGAAATTCGGTGGCGGGGGGTCCTTCCGCTTTGGGTCTTTGGCAGAAATTCGGCGGCAGGTCCTTCACTCACTCTGGTACCCACCGCCGAAGTGCCCCGAAGACGTGGAGTGGAAGGACCCCTGCCACCGAAGACCCCCGACCCCCTGAATGCTCAGAGGAGGAGCGCTGCCGCCTAGGGCAGCAAAAACTCTGGCGCCGCTCCTGGGTTTAGGTACGCTTAACCATGCCTTAGTGTTGGGAGGCTGGACTAGATGACTTCTTGAGGCTATCTTTCAGTCCTACATTTCTGTGATTCTAGGAGGAGATAGAGATGGGCCCAAGCTAAACCATTCAGATCCAGATTTCAATCTCCCAAAGTTTGGTGGTGGCTGGATCCGGATTTATCCCATTTAAAGATAAGGACCATGTGCAAAATTTCGAGCTAGGTTGAATTTGGAACACCTCCAAGGATTCATTGTGTCGGGAGCCAGGTTTTCAGCTGTTCACTGGATCTAATGTTTGATTTGTTCATGTTTCTCATAGTGATAGGTCAACACCAGAACTTTTTATCTAACCCCTCCAACCATTGGTAGCTGGGATCAAACGGACCCTAGATCCAAACCAACCCTGGTTTCGGTTGTGCAAAGCAGAACCTGGCTAACGAAGTCTTGCAAAAGCAAAACCCAGTGTACTCAGCCCATCTGTAGTTACAAGGATCTGGCCAGCAAGAAGGCTCCATAGTCCCAGTTCCGGCAAAAGGCTCGTAGCCAAGGTTTTCCAGAGTGGCTAGAGATTGGTAGGGCATGAATTTTTGGTTAAAGGACCCTGAGTTTTTAGACAGTTCTGAGCTCCTACCCTCTGAAAATCAGACAGTGTCTCAGGTTTGGCATCAATGGGTAGGGCACTAATCTAAGACATGGAAGACCTGGGTTCACATCCCTGTTCTACCACAGACTTCTTGTCTGAGCCTATACAAGTCACCAAGCCATTCTGTGCCTCGGGTCCCCATATGAAAACTAAGGACAAAAACACTTCCCTACCTCACCAGGGTGTTATGAGGCTAAATACATTAAAGACTGGGAAGTGCGCAGGTACCCCCAGGAAAGGGGGCCAGATAAGTACTTACAACAGACAGAATAGGGGAGTATATAAAAGCCCCTTCCAGATGACCTCAAGATACATTATTAGACCGTCCGTTTTGGACCCAGACATCGTTGATCTGACGGCAGCAATTCTGTCCCCTCAAAATAAATCAGACTGAGCTCTCTAAGGAAATTTAATTTTATTACTGAAGTGAATTTTCTGCTGGTGAAAGATGCAGCTGGAATGGAGAACAGAAGCAGCATGAACTTCCTCATACTGCCTCTCTGTTGTGTCTCAAGCACTGACCTGGTGTAACCATCTCTGGTGCAGAAAGGGGACTCGGGTCTCCATGACTCACGCTAGTCTTTGCCCTCACTGCTGAGACGGCCAACAAAGGGCCTATTGTAACAACGGGGGAGGAGTGGGAGGTGGAAACTTGCTCGTTAGGAAATGGAGTCACCCTTAGAGCTGGTTGAAATTTGTCATTCAATATAAATAATGATGTTTTTATCAAAGGGAAAGTTTCACAGAAATCATTCTCAGTTTCCATTGCTCAGGTTTTTTTTTAACGCAACTTGTTGTGTTTTTTGATGATCATTTTATCTGTGGTTTTGAGGGGTTTATTTCCTTTGCCAATTTTCACTTATCTTATCAGGCCTAGTCTACCCATAAGTGACATCTCGCTTTAACTACACTGTTATAGTTGAAGTGGTACAACCCATTTTCCCCAGCGCGCATGTTGTTATACTAGGATCAAGGTGTTTATATTGGTATCGCCTTTTTTCTTAGAGGAAGGGAAATAAGCTAGACTGGTATCAGGCTCCTTTATGCTGGTACAACAGCATCCATACGCTGGATTGTGCAGGTATAGCTGTATCGGTTAAAAAAATCCACACCCCTAATTGACATAGTTATACTGGTAAAAACCTGTGTGCAGACCAGGCCCATGTCACTTGGCTCCTGATCCTGCAAGTGTGCATTGGCCTGATTCTCATTTACACTAAAACCCCTTTATACCACTCTGGCGATGTGAAGGGATCTTAAGATGGGAATTTACCCTCGGTTTAAGGCCTCAAAGAACCTTAGGGCTTGTCTACACACCGCCGCAGTGTGGACTACGGAGGTGTGAATTGTGGAGCGCGCTAACTGCCCTACGTACACCCTGCTGGCACACACTAAAAGGTACCCACTACACCTTAACATAGGGAAATGGGACCACATCAGCGCAAACTAAGTTCCTTTTCGTTCACACCAACAGGGTCTACGTGGAGCAGTTGGCGCGCAATGCGTTCGTGTGCGCTCCAATATGCAGCCCTGTAGTCTGCACTGCAGCACTGTGGAGATAACCCAGTAATATAAATGAGCCTCAGAACCGGATGCACTTCAGCTTTATACACCGTGAGTATTCCCGTTTAACTCAATGGGACTTTTCACATGCATGACATTAAACCTGGCCCCACTCCTGCAAACGCTTATCCACAGGCTTAACTTTGGTCCCAGGAGCAATCTGATTGAGGTTAATGGGATTACCCATGGTAGCGAAGTTTAGCACATTCGTAAGGGTTTGCAGGAGTGGGGCCAGGTGGCTTTTTTCCCCTCCAAAAGTGAATTTTTTGAAAACTTTAAATTTTGAAATAAAAAAAGTCTCTTGATAAGCTTTTGATTTAAAAATCATTCCACAGAAAAAATCCATCTATTTCAATAACTGACGGAATGAAATGATCAGCAGTATAGTCACCAAAAAAAAAAAAGGAAAGGAAAGAAAAGAAAAGAAACTTTTTTGACAAGTTCTACTGATCCGCCAACTACTTTTCACATACAGTGATCCCCTGTGATTGGTTTCCCATTGACCTAACCAGGAACCAGTAGTCAATCAGCAGGGCTGGAAGAGACCATACTACATTACCAGTCTCCTGAGACCTAGCTTTTCCTGGACATTTTGGTGCTAATTCTGCAATTAGATTCACCCGGGCACACCCCTCCTCTGCATGGAGCTCCTTTGAACTCAAAGAGACTTTTCACATGCATGACGTTAAACGTGTGTAGTGTTCTAATTAATTAGTTGTACTGCAATTGCACCTGGGGACTCCAATCACGTCATGGCCCCCTTGTGCCAAGCGCTGTACAAACAAAGAGTTCTTGCCCAAGCAGCACCCAACGGGCTCATGGATCCACCCGAGTACACCTGATTGCAGAATTATGGCCTTTGTAATGGAATAGAACATCAGTCATTTGCTTCAAAACATTTTTCTTTTCATCTCTCTCTCTCTTCCCCCTTTTTAGATGTTATGGTTACTGTACCTGGTACCTGCCATTTCTAGTCATGGGCTTTGACAGAAATCCATCAATCTCCAGGTCAACCAAGTTCTCCAGATCCTAAAGGAGACACAGGGAAACAGTAAAGCGTTCACCTCACGGCAGATTTCACTTTCCGAGCTCTCTGTTTCAGAACTGACAACACACTCTCTGAAGATAACAGAACAGACGTAGAAAACAAATCCATAGCATTTGCCCATAACTTCAGCATTCGTTGTGGATAGATTTTAGTTTGTCGTCTCGGGGCTTGATTCATCACTCCAGTTTTGTGCTAGTTTGAATTCACTTCCCCCTAGGTGCAAGTGGGGAGCGGAGAGGAATTACGATTCTGCGCGTCACAGTTCCTTCCCAGGGCAACAGATCTATGGCCACTCCCCTTCCACAGTGATGCATCTCCAGGCTCCATCTATCCCATTATTTAATATGATCACTTTTGGCCTCCACATGCGGCTATTACTTCTGAAGCAAGGACCTAGCTCAGAGGGCCTGAAATATCCATAAAATACAGCAGGCAGATTTACAACACAGTGGGCCCAATCCTGATCTCCAGTGTGGATGGAGACAGATTCTGTCCTCATTTACATCAGGGTCCAGAGTAACGCCATTGAAGCCAGTGACGTTATTTTGGTTTTACACCAGTGTCACTGAGAGCAAAATGCGTCTCCTTGACATTAGAAAGAGTTACTCCAGATTTACACAAGCCAGAAGGAAATAGGCCCAGTATTTTGTACCTGATACAGAACAATCAGGATAATCAATCTCATCGTGTCATTAAAAAACATTGTACCACGAAAGAGAAAACATCTCCGTCCGACTAATTATTATTAACCCTGGAAAGGGACACTAAACATCACAGAGCTGCAGACCATCCCTGCCTGCTGTCCCGTAATGTTTCAAATGTGCCCAATAAATAATAGAGTTTGAGTGAGAACTGTAACCATCAGACCTGGATCTGAACTCCCCCCAGAATCTGAAAGCATTTGGGTCCAGAGATTTAGTTCAGCTCAGGTCTAGAATTATGACTTTATTTAGAATCGTATTAAGGAGCTGCCCATTGGCCCTGATCCTTTAACATCAATGGGAGTGTGATAGAAGGCAGCTGATAGAAAACAGGCCTGATTCTGTAGTCCCTAACATGTCTATTATCAAGCACCGACACTGTATAGAAGACACACATTCCCTCTCTGGAGGAGCATACATTCTAAGGCCCCGACTCTGCAATCAGACCTGTGCAGGCAAAGACCTTAGCCCATGCGGAGCCTCCCGAAGTTGGAGAGGATCTGTGCTGCTACTCTGAGCCAGTTGCAGGATCGGGGTCTGCAAGCCAGGCAAAGCGCAGACAAGAATGGGAATTCTGCTTGAGTAAGGCATACAGCTAGCCAATAGCTACCCCTAATTTAATATAGGCATATTAAAGAGCAATACTAGGAATGGAAGACAAGAAGCTGTTATCTGGACGATACATGATTATAGCAGAAGGAAAAAGAAATTAAGAGGTAGAGGCAAAACCATTAAGAGAAGCAACGGACCCGATCCTGCCCTCATCAGTAGGCGCTCGGATATTGACTTCAGTGAGTGTAACAGCATTAGACCCCCTGTGGGATTACTTACATCTGGGATTTCGTCGATGATGAGATCAAAGCTTCGTATTTCAGAAACAAGGAATAAAAGCAGGACGCAAATCAGCTGCTTCATTGTCTCCCTGCTTGCTTCACTTCCCAAGAGCTGCTCGCATAGGCGCTGGTTAGCGGATCTCTCCTTCTCTGAGCCAAGTTCAAGGAAAAGACTGGAAGTTATGCAGTATTTTGAACAACATTTTGAAATGCTGACTTTGTTCAGGCCCCGGGTAAATATTTGCCCTGTAACGCAAGCCAGAGCTGCGGGGGCATGGGCGAGGGTTGTGCAAATATAGTATCATCACTCTGCCATACCCCTGATAACGGCTCAGCACCGGATAGGCTCCGGTCTTGCCTTTGTAGATTCCCGGAGGGTTTAACCAATTTGCTGTTAGGTGCAGGTTTTGGAGGATTAAAAATGGGAAAGATCAAAGTCAAAGCTGACTCGGAATAAATCTGTTTACGATAAACAAGGCAACAGCCAGTTCTCAAAGATACTGATGGAATAATACTCTGCACTTCTACAAGGATCCCCAAAGCACTTTACAATGAAGGGCAGGTATCATGGGGCTTGATTCTGAGTTTCACTAATGCCCCTTCACTCTACTCTGGCAATGGAAAGGGGCCATGCTAGGGCCTTTTTAAAGGTATTTAGGCACCTCAAGGTGCAGATAAACAGCTGGTGGGATTTTCCAAAGCACCTAAAATCAATGGGAGTTAGGCACCTGGGTGCTTTGGAAAATTCCCCAGGCTTCTATCTGCATCTTGAGGTGCCTAAACACTTTTAAAACTCAGTCCCTGAGTTGCTTTCTTCCAGGCCCACACTTGGTCTAAGAGCAGGAATGGAGGCATCTGAAACGCGTGTGAAGAATTCTCAGGGTGTACAGCCCTCGCCCTTCCACGCGCAAACACTGTTCCTCGTGCAGGACATATCTGGCTGAGGCAGGGGATGGAACAAACCCAACACGTGAACAGGGCCAACGCAAGCCATGTATTATAGATACCACATGCTCGCTGGAGGGCCCTGTGCTGGGCATTGTGGGATAGAGGTGCAGCACTCTGCCAGGCCCTGCAGTGCTTCCCTAACGTACTGTGTGAGTGCTCTGTGCACCGGAAACAGCAGGACTGGTGCAGATGTAATGAGCACAAGGGGTGCTGTGGGGGCAGTACGTATAATGATTACACTCCCCTTTTCCCCATGTAACCCACGTGAGGGTGTGTTACAGGTTCATGCCAATCCACAATGGATATGAGCCATTGTAGCCAGGGGCGGCTCTAGCTTTTTTGCCGCCCCAAGCACGGTCGGCAGGCTTCCTTCGGCGGCTTGCCTGCGGGAAGTCCGCCGGTCCCGCGGCTTCGGCGTATCCGCCGCCGAATTGCCACCGAATCCGCGGGACCGGCGGACCTCTCGCAGGGATGCCATCGAAGGCTGCCTGTCTGCCGCCTTCGCAGGGCTTGGCGTGCTGGTGCCTGGAGCCGCCGCTGATTGTAGCCTCCTTAACTGACTGTTTAGTTCATGCTTTTTGTACTAGAGCTCCCCAGTTCAGTCCCTGGGGTCTGCCAAAATAATAGCCATCACACCTGCAGCTCTGCTCAACTCTCTGCTGAAGCACAGGCCAGATGTTCTGTCCTTTCCAGGCCTCCCCCCACCCCCAAAGTACTTAATTACACAGTTAAACCTCAACGCTATGGACCGCAAAACCCTGACTGTACGTTTGAATAGCAGCTGCCAGCCAGCCTGAGAAAGAAAGTCCCACCTGGCTTCTTAGTGAATACGTATTTAATACATACACAAACGTTTACAGACAGCATTTGGAAAATTTCTGAATAACTTCTTAAACAAAACGATTGGACATTGAACCGGTTGGTGTTCCTTCCACCGACTTCCCTGCTTTGTTGCTGTTACATATATTTCAGTGCAAAGTTTCAACACTTTTATACTTGAGGACACAGGTACAGACATATTGCGCTCTGATCGGCTCAACAATGATTTCTCAGTCTCTTTAGTGTGGCCTAAAAAATAAGCATGTATGTCCCCATGATCCTCCAAAGCCTGAAGAGCATAACTGCCCTCCAAACACTTCCACAAACAACAGCCCAAAGATCCTTGCAGCCAACAGCATTTCCAGTGTCAGGGCTAAGAAATGACTGTCTTCTGGGTTTCTAGCAAAATAAGGAATCCGTGGCCTGTATCCAAAGTGTTAGAGGTATCAGGATACAACAGACACATCTAGTGCTTCTGCATCAGGCATCCACTAACTCCACAGAGCTGTCTTCAACTTCCACATTTAGAACCTTTTCTCCCTGAGCTTTGATCAACTCAGCTGTCAGATTGTGAATGTGTGGAACCTTGCCCTTAATGGATACTTTCTCTGGAGCTTCAGAGACAGCTACTGAGCATGTCCAATAACTACCATACATGTCCTCTAAATATCTGGGCTCTTCTAACTAAGTTGCCTGCCTTGCTGTCTGCATTGTGCAGAGACACAGAGGATTTGACTAAATCCATGTCTCCACCCCACTGCTTTTTTCCTTTTCCTTGGACTTAAAAACAAAATCAAATGGTGCAGTATTAGCGTGTGGGTTACACAGACAGCACAGTTGCAATCACACCTCTAAAAGCAGCCATGGTCCTAATTCTCTACTGTAAACAGGACCTTTGTTCATAGAATAGCAGGGTTGGAAAGGACCTCAGGAGGTCATCTAGTCCAACCCCCTGCTCAAAGCAGGACCAATCCCCAGACAGATTTTTACCCCAGTTCCCTAAATGGCCCCCTCAAGGATTGAGCTCACAACCCTGGGTTTAGCAAGCCAATGCTCAAACCACTGAGCTATCCCATTTTGAAAATTTTGTGCTGGCCCTGCAGGACTAAGGCTTGGTTTACACTACAGCGTTAGGGTGACATAAGGCAGTTCACGTCGACCTAATTATGTCAGTGTCTATGCTAGAATGCTGCTTCCACCGAAGTAAATATACTGCTACACCAACATAATAATTCCACCTCCTCAAGAGGCATAATGCTTATGCTGGTTTAGTTAGGGTGATGCAGTGTCCATGTAGACACTGTGTTACTTACATTGGCTGTTGGCTGTCATTCTTGTCAGTTTCACTGCTGCTTGGGGGTGGGGGGGAGGAGCTCACAGCTGGAGCTGTGAAACTGACAAGAATGTTAATTTCACTGCTGGTAGGCTCCCTGCTGTGAAACTGAACCCAGCACCTGCTCACAGCTGGCGCCCCCACTCCTGGGTGGCAGCCCCAGCTTTGAACCCCAAGCCAGGCTCAATTTCACAGCAGGGAGCCTAGCAGCAGTGAAATGGACATTCTTATCAGTTTCACAGCTCCTGCTCTGAGCCCATTGCTGCTGCTCTGAGGGGAGACAGCCTTGAAGCTGACAAAAATGTCCATTTCACTGCTGGTAGGCTCCCTGCTGTGAAATTGAACCCCTCTAGGCTCACAGATTGGGCTGTCACCCTAGGGTAGGTGGGGGTTCCAGCTGTGAGCCCCATGTGGCTGTCAGTGCCCCACACTCAGCTGTCAGTTACCCACAATGCTCCACTTCAGTCCGTGCAAGTGCTCCTGGTGAGGACACATACCACTGGAAGAAGGAGGGTAGTGTGGACACCAACAGCCAGTTGAATGACTGTGGTGGCTACAGATTGACCTAAATTAAGTCAGCCTAATATTGTAGTGTAGACAAGCCCTAAGAGAAGTGAAAAAACAGTAAGGTGAGTTGATGTGACCCTGCATGGTTGAGGGCCTCCTATATAGTGGGGAATAGGAACTCTAGTGTAAACAAGAGTTGGGGGAAAAGTTTTGGTCAAAACTTTTTTTCAGAGAAAAATGCAGATTTGGCAACACAAACATTTTGTGACTTCATGTCACTTTTGCCCAATTGTTTAGGAAAAAAACACTCCGAAATAATCAAAATGTTTCATTTCAACTTTTGCATAATAAAATGTTTTGCTTTTTCTGTTTGAAACGAAGTTTTGTTTCAAAATTTCCTTTAATTGTAGTTTTAAAAATGCAAAAACTGTTTAGAAATGGTCAAAATCAAAATGAAACATGTTCAGCGTGTTTTGTTCAGCCTAAAACAATTTTTTTCTTTTACTTTTAAAAATTGCCAATGAACAGAAAAATCTGTTTTTCAGACAGCTCTAGTGTAGACAAGACTCTTAGCTTCCTGCTTTTTGACCACCATGCCTCCCACAGTTTGGACTGGAGTTATGGATGATCTGAGAAAATCAGGCCAATGGTGATCCTAAGTGACCCGTCTCCGGTTGCACAGAGAGGCAGTCAGAGATGCCAGATCAGAACTCTAACCCCTAGCTGTTGTGTATTTGAAAACTGTTTTGGAATTGTAAGCTGTCACGTTAATTTGTAAGGGATTTCCTGATTCTGCTTGCAGGCTAGGGGGTTCTGTAGGGAAGCATGAGATCTGGGCCAAGCAACTACAGCAGTCATTCTGCAGCCAGATGGCCTAGAACAAGGCAGGGAGAGTTGTACTTCTCTGCTTTAGAGAACTGTCTAGTTTGTCTCTCTGTTGTGGGGTTCTTATGTACTATTCTGAATTCTCAGACATAAAGTAGTGTTACATCGTAACCTTCCAGCAAGGGCATTTTATGTTTTTATCTAATTTCTCTGTTTGTATGCCATGAACTTGTAAACTAAGGCCTGGTCTATACACAACTTTGTATCGGTATAATTATTTCAGCTAGAGGTGTGATTTCTTACCAATATAATTATACCTACACAACCTCTAGAACGGACACGCTTGTAGAGGTACAAAAGTGTAGCTTATTTCCCTTCCTGTATGAAAATAAACGATACCAGCATAATCACCGGGATAATTGCATTCACACCTGGGGCACTGTGCTGCTTGTAACCGGGGCAGTTAAAATGGTATAACTCTTATGTGTAGACAAGACCCTGGTCCTGTAAGCTTGTTCAGCCGGTTTCTTTGCAAACTTAGGGAGGCCCTCTGCATAGTTCGCCATTGAACAGTGTGCAGCACTGAGGCCTAAAGGATTTTCCTTTAAAAATGGACTTCCTGCCTTTCTGTGTTTTACTTTTCCGTCTGTATAAGGCATTCCCCCCAAACCACCGCAGGTTAATTGTTATGTGGAAATACCAAACCCATGCGATATGTAACCACTAGATGGCATGAACTGCTCAAAGATAATTTCCGAAAGAGCCTGGAAATGCTCAGGCAAACAGAGCCTAGGGCACTACGAGAATCTCCATCATTGGAGATTTTTAAGAGCAGGTTAGACAAACACTCGTCAGGGATGATCTAATACATAGTCCTGCCATGAGTGCAGGGGACTGGACTAGATGACCTCTGGAGGTCCCTTCCAGTCTTATGATTCTCTGAATGCATTAAACAGAGCTAGATAAATTTTCCAGGGGTGAGAAAAATCTCATAATATACGTGGTTGCTAATTAGATTGTACTAAATACCAGCCCTGCTCATAGTCCCTGGGTAAGATTGCAAGATGCACTCCATTCTAGGGGCTAAATTCTATCAGCAAATGCTCATGGACAGCTCCTGGTGAGTCACTGGTTGTCACAGGATGACTAACACCTTCAAGAGATAGTGGGTCCAGCCCCACCTGTGCCTTGCTCAGCTCCCTAAGTGAGGAAGGTTATTGCAGCCACAGGCAGGTAGGTCATATAACTAAATCGGTCCCAGGCCTAGTGATAACAGAGAAGCCTTCAGAGAGCCAGGGAGGAGACAGTGAGTAGATCATTTGAAAGAGGCTTGCCTGCCTCGGGGGTGAGGAGAGGATTAAAAGGGGCCGGCTCGGAGAAGGTGATCGAGGTCCACAGCCAGCCTGAGTTACTGACACTGGCCAAGAAGGAGAGCAGTGAGACTCCTGACCTATGTGGGGAAGCCTATGAGGAGAATCTTAGACTATGCCTGCACTGCAGACGGTTTGCCGCGGTGTTTTGCTACACACCACAGTGAAAAACAGGCGGCTTCCCTTCTGCGGGGTGTAGCTACACATGGCAGTGAAAGGCTCTGGCCGGGGGGAGGCTGTGGGGAAAGTTTCCAGCAGCAGGGAACTGCTAGAGCTTTTCTCCACTGCCAGAGTCTTTCTCTGGTGCTGGAGCCTTTCCCTGCAGTGGAGAAAGGCTCTGGTAGCAGGACACTACACTGCTAAAAACAGCAGTGTAGACAGGAGTGGCACTACTTGGGGGAACAGAGAGCCAGGTAGGGTACTTACCGACAGGGTTCAGGTGGAATTTGACTCACCTAAGCGGTGCCTCACTGTCTACATCGCTATTTATACCCATGCTAGGAGGGCGTGTAGTGTATGTACTCTACACGCCACCAAAAGGAGTGCGCAGTGCACAGGCGCCGATTCTGTGGGTGCTCCAGCCCCAGAGCACTCATGGGAAAAAAACAGTGGGTCCTTAGCACCCACCATCAGCCCCACTGATCAGCGCCTCTCCCTCCCTCCCAGGGCCTCCTGCCTACCGCATATCAGCTGTTTAGCGGTGTGCAGGAGGTGCTGGAGGGGTGGGGGAGGAGTGAGAGCAGGGGGAGGGGGTGGAATGGGGCCAGGGAGAGGTGGGGCGGGGATGAAGCAGGCAGGGCCGGCTCCAGGCACCAGCTTAGCAAGCGGGTGCTTGGGGCGGCCACTCCGGAGAGGGGTGGCACGTCCAGCAATTCGGTGGCAATTCGGCGGAGGGTCCCTCACTCCCGCTTGGAGCGAAGGACCTCCCGCCGAATTGCCGCCGCAGATCGCGATCGCAGCTTTTTTTGTTGTTGCCTGCTTGGGGCGGCAAAAGCCCTGGAGCCGGCCCTGGGAGTGGGGATGGGAAGAGTTGAGGTGGGGATGGGGCCTTGGGGGAAGGGTGGAGTGGGGGTGGGGTAGGGCTCCAGCACCCCCAGGGAAAGTGGAATGTCAGCGCGTATGGTGCAGTGTAGACGTACCTTTACAGAGGCCCTTGAAGGAGGGCTGGAGAACTCTTGGCTCAGGGAGGGGGAACCTACCTGAAGCAGCACATGAGGACAGTAGTGAGAACTTTGAATCAAGGGGAAACAAGAGGTGGACTTGAGAGGCTAATCGTTAATAGACAAGCTGTCAGAGACTTAGTAAATGAGACCCCTTCCCAGGGGGAATCTCATTTTCAAGTATTCTGGCCTGGGAGTGACTTCCTCCAAGAGTCAGCCGGGGGAACAGAGGGCAGCACACCTGCAGGGCCACGCCATGGCACAAGGCAGGCACCCTACGAGATGGTTGCCTGTCACACTGGTGCATATATAAGGGCAGACTCTTGCTATAAACACATTATCTTGGCTTGGAGCTGCCTTGAAATGTTCAAGATATCTTTTTTGAAAGGGATGTCGATGGGTAATTAGGAATTATTTTGCTCACTACAAATGTAAGGCATGATATGAAATGTTCCCATTTCCCATTGTAACCTGTATTTATCTCATGAGGATTTGAAAGGCTACAGGAAAGAATGGAATGCATCCATAGGCCAGCACAAACCTGTTACATTAGCTTTCTACAGCAAAATAGCTTCTTCTGCCACAAAGTGGGGACGAACTTCAAAGCCTCCTGATGTGCAAATAAATACATTGCCGTGGCTTCCAAATTCTCATCTTCTGCACAGGTGCCCTTAAGTGAACTGTAGCGGGATATGCAGCCGCTAGGCGAATAACATGGGATGTGTTTTCAGCCTGCGATGGCTTGATGTGTAGCACTGTGGCCCAGTTTGGGTTGAAGGAAGGCATGTACTACAACCCAAATAAAACAAAGATCTGAAAGTTTACAGTGGGTAAAGAGTCCCACAATTCTGGGTTGTAAAGCACAAAGAGAAAGCAATTCAGGGCATCCATCAGAAATTATTAATAATTCTAATAGCAATAACTAGAGCGGGTCAGAAAATTCAGAGGAAACATTTTTTCATTGGAGTTTCCTGATTTGTTGAAATTGGAGTGTTTTGTGGGGATGGTGCATATATCCAACAGACCTGGCCTCCCACGCAGGTTTCAAAACCTGACTGGTTTCCTGTCAGCTCACCCACCCGGTTCCTTAGCAGCCCAACTGCCACACTGTCTCAGTAAACCCCAGGGCCTCCAGGATCCATGACAACCAGCCAGGGAAGGTGTGATGGTGCCAGGGGTCCCTTTTCATGCTGAATTGGAATGGAGGCCAATTTTGAAATATCGAAATCCTCCAGAAAATGGAATTACCTTTTTCCTCCAAGTGACAATAATGGTAACAAACAACTACTTAAATTTTCTATAATCATTTTTAGGAACATAGGCACTGCCAGACTGGATCAGGCATAAAGTCCATATAGTCCAATATCTTGTCTTCAGCAGTGGCCATATCCAATGCATCATAGGGGATTGGCTTAATCCCAGAGGCATGAGGTTTAATATCCCTTCCAATTTTTTAAATCCTATTTAATCACGATAACGCTGGATGGTCTATAGATATTCAAATATCCAATCCCTCTATGAACCTTGCTACGTTCTAGGCCTCAGTCATTTCATGTGCCAATGAGTTCCACACTCTAATTATGTGTTGTGTGAAGAAAAATACTTCCTTTTCTCACTTTTGAATTTGAATTCTGGAAATTCCTTTCCATAAAAAAATGTGTGGTTTTGAATTTTGTCCCTATTTGGGATGAAACGTTTTTTTAAAACTGAGACATTTTTCACAGGAGAGGGATTTCCATTTTCCAGCTAGCGCTAATCAGATTTCCCCCATGAATTCTGACCACTGTCTGTACAAATAAGTACGTAATATGGCTCCCACCACTGTAGCCTCTGGGATCCTCACAGTCATGAACAAATTTAAAATCGATAACCCACCTCTGTGTTATACATTATCAATGTCCCCAGTTGACAAATGGAGAATTGCGGCACCTATTGATTAAATGACTCATCCAAACGGTGTGTCTACCTTGCAACCATGGGGTGTGATTGCTCCTCAGACATACCTGAGTTCACTTTGATCTAGTTAGCCTGCATAACAGAGCAGTGAAAGCACAGCGGCACGGGCTATACCAGCCCACCTGGAGCCCTGGAAAATGACTCACGCAGTTAGCTCATGCTGACTCCAGTGCAGCTGTTGCTTCACCATTCCAGCACCCGAGCTAGCTAGATTAAAGCCAATAGGAGTATGTCTACATGCGCTGCACTCACATACTGTGCCGGCAAACCCTTAATTCAGTGGTTCTCAAACTTTATTTTCCACGGACCACTTGAACATCGCTGAGGGTCTCGGCGGACCACTTAATGACCTTTCCAAATGTTGTTTGTACCGTTAGCTAACTATTGTAAAGCGCTTTGGATAAAGGTGCTATATCCAAAAAATTAATAATAATTAACTTGTTTTATTCTACAAATAAAAGCACACAATTCTTATTTTAATATCAGGAGTCTTACCTTTCTAATGCGATGGATGTGCCCTCTCTCCCCTGCCACAGCAGCCACAGAGCTGAGGCTGGGAAGGAGGGGGGGGGGGAGATCTCTCCCTGGCAGCCGCAGCCCTGGAGCTGGGGAAAGTCACCTCTTTCTCCCTGCACCTCCCAAATTCCCCCCACCGCCTCTTCTCACCTCACTCCCCCCCCCATTCTCCCCAAGGCCACCACCTCACCTTACATGTGCATCTTCTCCAGGGTCCAGGCAACTAATTAGTGGAGCCACGCCTGCACAGATCCACTTATTAGGCGGGTGGCCCTTCATTCTCTTGTGTGCGGCCGCCCAGGTGTGCACCTTAGAGGGAGCTATCCGTGGACCACAGTTTGAGAACCTCTGCCTTAATCACAGAGGAAGTCTGTAGTAAAGCAGGGGTTAGCCCAGATCGCTGGAGTTCCAGGTAATCACTTCACCACTGCCATTCTTCCTCTCTCTGTATGTGCACTTGAGTCATATGCTGTCCTTTGTCTGCCTATGCAGCTCCTATTAACAGCATTGGAGACTGTATGGGGTTCACAGGCTGCAATGCACTTCGGGGTTCCTGTGGATGAAAAGTGCTGTCTAAATCCAAGACATTACTTCACATAGACTGCCCCGCCCCAACATTTATTTAACCAGCAGAGTGAAAATCAGGGCCCCCAGTTCTGCCTGTGAGTTTGCCGGCCTGTGTAACTGAAGGCAGAGTATAGCTTAGGGCAGGGGTGGGCAAACTGCGGCCCGGGGGTCACATCCAGCCCTCCAGATGTTTTAATCCGGCCCTCGAGCTCCGTCCGGGGAGTGGGTCCGCGTGGCTCCCAGAAGCAGCAGCATGTTCCCCCCTCCAGCTCCTACATGTAGGGGCAGCCAGGGGGCTTGCACGCTGCTCCCACCCCAAGCGCTGCCCCTACAGCTCCCATTGGCCGGGAACCATGGCCAATGGGAGCTGCAGGGGCAGTGCCTGCGACAGGGCAGCGTGCCGAGCTGGAGGGGGGACAAGCTGCTGCTTCTGGGAGTGCATGAGGTATCCACTGCCCAGAGCCTGCACCCCTGACCCCCTCCAAGGCCCCAACCCCCTACCCCAGCACTGATCCCCCTCCCACCCTCTGAACCCCTCCGTCCCAGCCCAGAGCACCCTCCTGCACCTCCAACCCCTCATCCCCAGCCCCACCCCAGAGCTTGCACCCCCAGCTGGAGCCTTCACCCCTCCCCCCACACCCTAACCCCCTGCTCCAGCCTGGAGCCCCCTCCTATACCCTGAACTCCTCATTTCTTGCCCCACCCCATAACCTGCACCCCTACCCAGAGCCCTCATCCCCTCCCACAACCCAACCCCCAGTTTCATAGACTCATAGAACTGGAAGGGACCTCGAGAGGTCATCTAGTCCAGTTCCCTGCACTCCAGGCAGGACTAAGTATTTTGTGAGCATTCACGGCCCGACATACCATTTGCATACCCAGATGTGGCCCTCGGGCCAAAAAGTTTGCCCAGGCCTGGCTTAGGGTGTGTGTCTGTATATAAACACAGGCAGTTTCACCGAAATAATGCGATCAGCCCTGGATCAGAGAGCGCAGAGGCTTAGTTGTCAGGTCATGCCTTTACAGAACATTTCTGTTCATACTGGCCACAGACATGCCAGGCAATGTAATGTAGCGAGCCCCCACCCACAGCACACCTGCTGATTTTGCCACGGGTCCGTAATGGAAGACAGCACCCAACGTGTCTAATGTGAGTAAGTCAGCACACCTGAATAATTGCTTATCTCCACCTTGAATAACATCCCGAGCTGAATGCCAAGCACGTCGGCCCCTGGAAAGAGAACAGCATGTTAGAGGGCGGAGGGAAATGTACTCAGCTATGATCCCATGCCTCACGTTCAAACATCGGGCCCACTTTGAGCTTGAACAGCAGATATCGGTGTCATTTAGTGATGGCCTCGGGTGCCTTAGCTGAGGACGTGAATAGCGACCCGATCACATCAGACATAGCGATGTTCTTCCTGGCGTATTGTCTTCAGTCTGTTGGTTACCCTCCCCCAGCCATCCACCCTCCAGGCCTGATCCTCTGCTCCTTTACCTGTAAATAGGGTGACCAGATGTCCCGATTTTATAGGGACAGTCCCGATATTTGGGGCTTTTTCTTATATAGGCGCCAATTACCCCCCGTCCCGATTTTTCACACTTGCTGTCTGGTCGCCCTAGCTGTAAATCAAGAGTAAATCCAGCGACGCACCATGGAGCTTTCCCGTAGGCTTGGGAGAAGCTCTCAGGAAACAAACATGGCCACCTTCAAACTCTCCTTTGCTGTGATGCCTGCAAATAGCTGGGCCCGTGGTTATGTATCTGGTGTGCTGAGACCACTGCCTGCCACGCTGACAGTACTGTCTCATTGTTTCCTTGTACTCCCCCACCCATCGTCTCTTGTCTTATACTTCATTTGTAACCTTTTTTTTGTTCTGTGTTGTACAGCACCTAGCACGGTGGGTCCTGGTCCATGACAAGGACTGCAAGGTGCTACCACGAGACAAATTAATAAAAATAACAACAAAGTCACCAAAGACACAGAGGTGTGAAACCAGTGTAATCGGGCACTATGTGTGTGGGGGGGCTAACAGGGCCTGATTCGGATCTCACACACACTGGCCTCACACCAGTGTACCTCATTTGACTTTTATGGAGTTATTCCTCATTTACACTGATGTAAGCGAGTAGAGCATCAGGCCGCTCAGGCACAATTTATGCCTTCTCTTTTGGCCTTGCCGGTATGGGAGCTACCCCAGTGTAGACTCAGCTAGGGCTGAGTTTAACCCTGAACTGCAAGAGCCTGGTGCAGGGATGGAGGGAGATGGACGGCACCTCCCCAGTCTTAGAGTACGTCTACACTACCCGCCGGATCGGCAGGTAGCGATCTATCTATCGGGGATCGATTTATCGCGTGTAGTGTAGACACGACAAATCGATCTCTGATCGCTCTCCCGTCGACTGCTGAACTCCAGCTCAGCGAGAGGCGGAGGCAAAGTCGACAGGGCAGCGGCGGCCGTCGATCCTGCGCCGCGAGGACGCGAAGTAAGTGATTCTAAGTTGATCTAAGATACGTCACCTTCTGCTGAAGTTGCTGAAGTTGTGTATCTTAGATCAATCCCCCCACCCCAGTGTAGACCAGGCCTAAGATGCACAATGCACCCATCACTCCTGCCACTGGCAGGGGTCATAAGGGAGGTCTAGTTGCTGGACTGACTCAGAAGCTGCCGGTTTAATTTCCAGCTCTACCACAGACTCCCTGTAGCTTAATCTACCCCGTGCCTCAGTTTCCCATCTGTGACATGAGGATAATACATTCCTATTTCACAGGGACGTTGTGAGGATACAACCTGTAATGGCTGTGAGATGCTCAGTGACAAGGGCCATGTATGTACACAGATAAAAAGGTCGGCACAAAACCAGACTTCTTGTAGGTTTTTCCTGAAGATGCACTAACTAGTCACAGGCTGCCATACAAATGTCTGTGCCTCCTGCTCAGGCCCGCTCTGTACCCGGGAGAGTTTTCTTAGGTCACTAGAGTGGTTGTGATCTGATTTTCGGGAGGTGTTGAGAGATGGCAGTTCCCACAGACGTCCACGGCAGTTCTCCTGGATGCACAGAAAATCCTATACACCTCTACCCCGATCTAACGTGACCCGATATAACACGAATTCGGATATAACCCGGTAAAGCAACGCTCCGGGGGGGGCGGGGTTGCGCACTCTGGCGGATCAAAGCAAGTTTGATATAACGCAGTTTCACCTATACCGCGGTAAGATTTTTTGGCTCCGGAGGACAGCGTTATATCGGGGTAGAGGTGTATATAGCGCCCGTCACTCAATCTCTCTCATCTTGTGGACGCAACGGGGCGCTGTTACACTGCAGTTATGTGCTGCCTGAAACCACTCGAGGGCAGTCCCTTAGGAGGAAGGATGGTCTTGTCATTAAAGCCCTGGAGTGGGTTTAATTCCCCCCGCTGCCATGAGCTTCCTGTGTGACCTTGGGCAAGCCACTTAATCTCTCTGCCTCAGTTCCCCATCTATAAAATGGGGACAGTGATGCTTCCTTTCTCCCACTGCTTGTCTATTTCGGTTGTCAGATCTTTGGGGCATGAGCTGTCTCTTACTATGTGTATATACGTGTCCAGCGCTCGGTGCAGCAGGGGCCCAGATCACATCTGGGATCTGTAAGTGCTACTGGAATATAAATAAATCTTCCTCTAAGGTGATAACTCCTGGGATAAATAAACTCTAGGGCTGAAGGTTTTAAAATCTGATTGAAGGGAGTAATGCCCCGTCCTAGCCAGCTGGCACCATTGAGTGTGCGGGGAATGTTTCAGACAGCTGAGAGGTGTGTCCACTCTCAGCACTCGGGCTCTGCTGAGGCTGAGATCAGCTGGGGTTTTAAAGCGACATGATAAGGTTTGGGACAGGATGGGACGGGGAGGGGCTCTTTGCCACTGGCCCAGGAGAAGATCCTGCAGGTTGGAAGATTGGAAGTGCAGCAGGGCTCTTGTCACTGGGGAGGATTCAGAATAGCTGGCAGGGGACAGCAGGGCTCTTGTCATTGCCCAGGGCTGGGGGAGAGGAGCCTCGAACTGCTCAGTGCAGATGCTGACAGGGAAGGAGGCGGTTTCAGGGGCTTGGTGTGGGTTCTGAGGCAGGCAGACCGGTGCAGATTCTGGCCAGCGCCCAGTGGCAGGTGTCCAGCAGCCCTGGGAAGTGATGGGAGAACAGTGGCTCCTAAGTACCTATCATGTGCCCTGGGCCGGGGACTGGAGTAGTTGGAGTAGGGTGAGGTGCAGCACTTCTGACTGCTCAGGGCATCTCCTGGGTGGCGGTGTTGGAGCAGAGCCTGGAGCTACCAGGGCATGACCTGGGCTGGGGGTTGGGGAACTCACCAGTGCATGGCCTATGGAGTCAGACCCGGGGCTTCAGGAGCTTCCTTTACTCTTTGGTAAAGCGATAGCAAGGAATTCCCAGCCCTGGCTGCGAGCCTGGAAAAGGGGCTGGTCCAGAGATGAGGAGGAGGAGGGGAAGCGGGGGAGAGAGACTCCTGTCAGCTTCTCCTGCAGACTCTCCATCCCAGCCTGCTGCAAGGAGCAGCCCCAACACTGAGAGGGCTTTTCTTCCACCTGGGGGCAGGGGGCATCCCCTGGCCGCCCCTTTAACCATGATTTTTCTGCTGTGGTTCTGCTGGGGATTCTCTCTCACCTCTGGGCAGCAGGACTCGGAGCTCCTCGCTAGGTATCTGGAAGAGAGGTTGATGGTGGATTCTAACTTCCCCTACCATGTAAGTTTCAAAGCAATGATTATTTTGTAACATCCAGTGTCCTGCATCTGGGTTATACCAAATGAGTTGCCTGGAGGTTTAATTTAAAGTAATCCACCTGGGAGTCCTTTGAATCTATGTCTACCCAGGGCAATCAGGTGAGAGCAGCTCCCAGCACTTTTGCCAGAAGACCCAGGTGACGAGGCAGATGCTGACTGTATTTATAAGAAAGATCTTCTTAATTTCTCTCCCATTTGTTATAACAAACAAAGAAAGGTATGTGATTTCTGTGTTGAAATTCTGTTTCCTTCCCTGGGTGTTTTCCAACCTTCCTGAACTACTATCTCTAATTTGTCTTGTCTGTTTTGTTATTGATCTAAACATGGATTATAAGAACTGTGGGGCTGGGACCTGGTTCTCTTGTTCACACTCATGAGCATCATGTAGTTCCACAGGCAAATAATAGTGCAGTTAACTCTGCTTTGTTCACTAATGTTCCCATCCCCAAATTAACTGTTGTTTTTATTAGTGCCACATGTGTACATGGCACTGTGTAAAACAGTGAGAAACGGAGAGTAAGACACCAATAGCAACAAATATTTATGCAGTTTCCCCTTCCTTGTACGTTACAGGTGATGTGGTTAGTTCACACAAAACTACAGGGTGTGTGTTTGTGTCTTTGCTCCCAATTGCCTTAAATCCCCAATGCAAGTCGCCTTTACCACTTCTCATTACCTCAAACGCTTGTCTCCTAAAGCCGTGGGCCTATTCCTTGAGAGACTGGAGCATGTCACACACATCGATTGGACCTATCACACCTCACTGTCAGATCTCCCAGATAGAGAGCACTGGCGAAGGTTAGTTACTGGCTTGGAGAATTTACCAGTGAAGTAGGTGCAGTGGGAAGTGGCGATTAGTGATTCAGTCACTGACACTGAGCCCGTAATGAACATGGTGGTAGGGGGCACTGTGCTGCGGGTGTACCATCTGCCCCTGGATGAGGGAGATAAAGCTGAGGTTCTGGCCGGCTGTGCTAATTAAAGATCCGACCGCACAGTTTGCAAGAATAAGGGAGTTAACCCCAGTGTCCTGGCCAAATTCCAAGTTGAGTAATTCTGACAGTTTAAAAGTTGGATGCAGCCCTTTTTTCCTGGAAACTCTTGTGCAGCGTTGCGGCTTGCTGCAGAGTAGTTGTTTTTCTGACCCATGCTAGACGAAGGGATCCCCATGCACCATTAATATTTCAGCTGGTAAAGTGCTTTATGATCCTTTGTGATGAAAGAGGCGGAGAGGATATGAGCCAGCGAAGATTATGCTGCTGGGTTATGGGGTGGCCTATAGTTACTTTTCTTTTTGTGGGGGAATTTTTTTCATGACTTGTGAGGGACAGTTGCAGATGGGAGGAAGGATGGTCCAGGGTTAGGGTCCCTGGCTTTAATCCCTTGTTCCCCTACAGACTTCCCATGTGGCCCTGGGCAAGTCACTTAGCCTCTGTAAAATGGGACAATAGCACTTCCCTATCTCACAGGGGCATAGTGAGGATCAATACATTAAAGGCTGTGAGGAACTACAGTAATGGGGGCCAGAAAAGTACCATGGACGCATAGAGAAACTTACCTCTGAAAAGTCCCATTAGCAACTGCGATTTGTTTGTGAAATGCCCCAAAGGAGAGATGAGAAGTCAGGCAAAAGTCTCAGAGTGGTGGGTCAGGCTGAATATTGCATCATGTTTCTATTTAGTGAATGATGATGCAAACCACTGAAAACACGGAGTAGGGGAAAGGTGCATTCCCTGCTAGGGAGTTACTCAATTTTGGAGCCAGTTTAAGGGGTGGGGGTAGATGTTCCCCTGGGTCCACTCTCCTTCCTTTTGCCCTCCTGCAGCCCCCCAGAAATTAATCCCTAAAGCCCTAATCTGGCAAAATCCTAAACACGTGCTGAACTGTGCACTCATGAGTGGCCCATGGGGGTGGCTCTCCTGGGGATAGTTAAGCACGTGCATGGATCTTGGCAGGTTCACGGCCTTCCTAAGTAATGTGGATTTTATCCACAGATGCAGCTTGGAAGATGAATTTAAAAAATTCCTGTGTCTCTGAAGTGAAGCAAATAGGGACATAGTCTGGGTGGGTAAAGTTAATCATTTCCCAGCTTCAGGGCTATTTCTGGGGAGCAATAGACTTTTGCGACCATTTGGAATGATGTCACTTAAGAAAAGGGTAATCAAATCTCATGTTTCAGGGAGTAAACTAATTACTGCAGGAGGGTCGGGGGCTGGAAGATATCCCAGCCCTCATTTCTAGCACAACATTCTCTGTGACCCTCCTTCTGTGAAGTGACCACTGCTTAAAGGCGGAATACTGGAGCAGCTGGTCTGATCCGGTAGGACAAATCTGACATTTTCGATGTCCCTGGATTGATTTTGGTCACGAGAAAGGTTTTTGTCTGGTTCAAAAGTACCTCTTGTTCCCCAGCACATGAAGAGGAAGTGAAAGAAATAGCGGGCGTGACCACGACATAAACACAGGATGCTCTAAGAAAGAAGGAAGGGACTCTATAGCTACTACAGTAGATCAAAGAGTCAGGCTGGCTTCTAACTGTTCAGTTGCTTTCCTGGTTATGCTTTCTCTGTGCTATTCTGGGTAGCTCTGATTTACTTTCACAGCAGGTTACTAGGGAGGAAGTCACCCAAGCACTGCATGACTTAGATTCTTCTGACTTGAGGCGGGACATATTGGCTGCATAGGTGGTGTGTAATGGAGGCTGGAGGAGGCTAAGCCTCCCCAAATGTTGTGCCACTGTGGCGGGGGCTGGGGGAGGCGGTGGAGGATTACTGTACGGGCCCACGGGGCCTGTGCCCAGAGGCCCCGGCCAATTTGGGGCCCTCAGAAAAATCTCTCCCCTGCCACGGCCCCAGAAAGGAGCGAGCGGGGGTGGGGCCTTGAAGGGAAGAGGCGGAGTGGGGGCAGAACAGGGGCGGGGCCATGGGTGGAGGCGGGCCATGGGGGCGGGGCCGCAGGGGAAGGGGCAGAATGGGTGGGGTGGTGGCCATGGGGTGGCACCATGATCCCACCGGGGCTGAGAGCTGGACCCTGGCTGGGGCTGAAGTCTTAGCCCCCATCCGAGGGCCCGACTGGGCTCTCAGCCCCCCCTCCCTGCCCCAGCCAGGGCCATGAGGAAGAGGGGCTGAGCACTCAGCCCCCCACCCTCCACCCTGCGGGGTCCTGAGAGCAGAGAGTAGGGTGTGGCCTTGGCCGGACGAGGTGGGGCAGAGGGCGAGCCTCCCCAAGAGGAAGCTGCACTCGCTGCCCATGATTGGCTGTGTGTTATTAGCCTGCTGCCCTGGTCAGAATTTCACCCCAAAACAACATCTCGCCACTTCCATGAAATCATGGGAGTTTTGGCTGAGACTGAATTCCTCTCTTTAGCTACAGGATAGGTTCAGCCTGTCTAGCAGCAATGTGTGCTTCTCCTGCTGATGTCACTCAACCCTGACCTGAAGGGGCTATCTCCTGATAGATCTCTTAGTGATCGTTTCATCTCCCCAGCCCATTCAATGCTTGGCCCTTCTACTAAGATTGCCAGCAAGGCTATCAGTTAGTATCTATTGCATCAGTGGTGGTTTTTCTGGTATGGGCCAACTGTTCACTAGGTGCTGGAATAATACCACCAGACTCATTCCATGTGTGCAACTCAAAGGCTATTAGATGATAGCAGCTTTGGGTCACTACTAGGATGTGTTGGATTTGAACCAGCTCTTCAGAGATAGAAGATTTTATCTGACTACCGATAGGAACATAAGGATTGCTCTGCTGTATGAGAACAATGGTCCATCTAGTCCAATATCCCGTTTTTTAAAGTGATTAGTACCAGATACCTCAGAGGTAAGGGCTAGAAATCCTGCAATAGGAAGTTATGGGATAACCTGCATAAATGGAAAGTTTCTTCCTGACCCGCATCTGATAGAGGTTGTCTTATGCCCTGAAGCATGGGGGTTTATATCCCTTCCAAAACTTTCTTCTTGACTTAAGTCTCCTGAGTGCCCCACTTTCCCTATATTACCATTTAGCAAGATGTTGATCAAAGCAGTGGATGAGAAAAGAGTAAAAGTTCTAACACTGGAGACTGTTTCACTTTTCCCCAGTGCTCTTTTTAGCTTTCCAACACGATGTAAACAGACATAAATTTTTTCTCTTTGGCAAGAAAATCTGTTATGTTAGTGTCAAATAATAAGGGTAAAAAGTGTCATTGCACGCCTTTTCTGTCTGGAGTTTCACCAGCATTTTGATAAACAGAGTGATTTCTTTGCATTAAGGCTATCCTGGTACTAAGTGATTTTGGGACCTGCTTTGAAGAAATCAAGACACAACATCTTCACTGCTATCCTTAAATCAATGGAAAGGGACTGCCATTTTGCTAGTGAAGGATGGATTTTTATGGATTTTTTCTCCCCTGTAGATTCTAATTTGGGACTTACGCAGCATACAGCCAAGACAGCGAAGCAGTTGCAGCTGGTGGAGACTGATACAATGGACGCGATTGTGCTGGAGCAGTGGCTGGCTGGCACTTTGTTTCACAATCAGCCTGATGGCTGGTTTTAAAAAGCCTCGCTCCATCGCTTACTAGGCAATGATAGCTTCCCAGTGACTGGTGTTAATGTTGATAAAACTTAGCCATATTGCGGATTTTCAGGGGATGTAAATCAACATAGCTCCATTCAAACTGATGGTGCTATGCCAGCTGAGAACCTGACACTCTATGTGGCTGTAGGCTAGTCAAATAACTGCTCCATGTCTCAGTTTCCCCAGCTGTGATCTGGGTACAATTATAAGCACATAATTACCCATGGTCTTTGCGTGTCAGTACACAGTCCCTCCACCCCCGCACTCCCTGTGTGTAACATGCTGCTTTGAAAAGCACTCGGTGACACCTTGCCTGGGAAAACCAAATTCCATTCCACAGCTTTGATCTGTGGGTCTGTTCCAACTTTTTTTTTTTATAAGTTTAATCTTAACAAAAGGGTTGCTTAGCCCTGGCTGTGTGAAAACAATTGCACTAACCAATGTCTGGATCGACTCCACTGCATTCTTTTTAAACAACCGACAAATCTTCCTTTCATGAACTTGAAAGGAGCAAGGCACGAGTTACAATATTTACTTAACCCTTTGCAGGTGGCGCGCAGAGTCCCAAGACAAGGCCGATTTCTGCAGAGGCTGGTATGTATCCTGCTGCCTATTTATTTCATTGCATAAAAGCAAGCACTCAGCGTGTACGTATTTGGATGCAAGCACGTGGGCGTGAATAAACGTAGTGGTGGCCTATCCCAGGCTGAGAGCTCTAGAGGGTGCATTCCTGTCATTTATCCACACCGCAGGTATCGCATGAGTAGTGGCAACTGAAGCATGTCCCAACACTGCCCCATTAATCTTCTGCAACCCGTATCTGTAGAAATAAGGATGAACATTGCTTAGTCTGAGTCCAGCTGGGATCCAGCTTCTCTACTGTGACATCCAGCGAGGTGGTCAATCATTGGTAAATGTGGTGGTGATGTGGCCACTTATCCACTGAACCCGGGAGTAACACGTCTCACATACTGTAGGCCACTGACTAGCCATCAGAGGGTAATAGCTGTCAATCTCTATGATCCTCAGTCAGATTTGAGCCAGCAGCATAGAGGTGAATGGGTCTGTATCCCTGGAATGACCTGTTAGAGGGCTTTTTCCTTCACCCGCTCACTTCCCTGGTCCTGCTCACATGAACAGAGAGCAACAATACCCGAAGTCCGAAGGTGCAAACAATTCAATGTTTATTGGAGTGAACTTCCAGCAAGCAATGATTCAAGTTTCCTTCCTCAGTGTCCCCCTTCCCAGCTGACGCCACAGAGCCTTGCCTGTGTCCCTGTTCCCCCTCCTTAGCGAGACATGATTCCAATTCCCCCACCCGCATTCCCAGTTCCCATTTCGCCCTTACTTCCTGATTTACTGCAGACTATATAGTAAAACTTGAGTTCGGCTTAGCTATACCTTAACCAATCATTTTACTGAAATCTAACTAACCAATCCTAACACATTGTAACATAATTATTTAACCAATTAAATCCCACCACCTTAATTGATTTACACCCAACAAAATTAAAAATGCAGCAGAGAGAAACAATCACAGAACCAGACAGAGATTATACAGACAAACAATAGGGAAGTGGAAACTACAGTGATAGAACAATACAGAAATGAGGATTTCACACCCCAGCTATTGATAAGTGAGTTCTTGCCAGGCAGGATGCTATCAAACTTAAGTTTTCTTTAAATCTTTTAGGCTCTTCCCTTTCTCTGGAGGTGATCGATCGGGTCACCTTTCTAACAGCCCCAGATTGCCTTATTTCAGTGTGACTAGTTTGGAATGTGAGGATGTGACCGTTCGCTTCCCAGCTTACGGCCGCCTCTCCTGCTTAGCCAAAGGCCTTACTTAGCCTAAGAACAGGGCCTCAGACTGTCCCAGTAAGAGAAGGCCGTTACACCGGCAGACAGTGATTTTGATTCTTTCTTTTATACCTCTATAACTAGCTAAGTGATAAGAATACACCTACATTCTTAAAGTATAGGCCTTTGCAGAAAGGCCTGAATATCTATATCCTAACATGACCCAATCTTGGTTTTTACTTTTAATAAGAATTAGACACCAGGTCAAGTTGTTTTGATCAAAGCAACCCCCGCCAGTGAAAACGCAGGCGTATATTTACTGCTCTTTTCATACTTCCCAGCACGCGGGGTAAGCAGGAATAAAATCCTCTGCTTGGCAAGAAAAATCTATTCTCTCGCTACAGTGAAATGCCTTGAAAAAACAGCGCCTTACCCTGCGAAATAGCAGCGCTCTCATCCGCTACCTCTAAGTGCCCCCGCGTTTGTTTTGAAAAAGGAATGGTTTTCTTAATGTCTCTTCTCGTCTTCCTAAGGGGCTTTAATAACAAGGAGTGGAGAAAACAAAACAGGGAGTGCGCACGGACACAGCTGTAGGTCAGAACTTCATGCAGTAAGAAGTTGTGCAAGAACTCTAGGGAATGCATAAGATTTTCAGACAGGAACTTGGGCTAAATGCCAGCCCAGAGCCTAGCCACCTGTTTTGAAACTACCTCAGCACCTCTCCACTACTATTCGCATAAAGAGTAACAAGAGTCAGCAGTTTCTCCTCTCCACCTGGAGGGAGAGAGCTGGGTGTGTGTGTCTGTCTCTCTGTCTGTCTGTTCAGCAGGATAGGGGTTGCCAATTTTGGTTGCACGTATTCCTGGATGGTTCATGCCTTGGCATAATCTTTAATTCCTGGAGATGCCAGGACAATCCTGGAGGGTTGGCATCTCTATAGCAGGGACCTCTACCATCAGAAGGGGGAAAACCTTGAATGAAGGTTTCCCTTTGCGGTCGACCTGAGTCCTGCGGCTGTTCCAAGTTATAAGTGGTAGCCCCCCTGCCCTCAATAGAATTCTAAGGCATTTGGGGCTTCAAATGAATCCAGGTGAAACTCAGTGGTTTTGACTCGGTTTTGCTGCTGCGTTTGGGGACGGTTTTGAAGCTGACCTTCAAAGTGAAAGTCAGGACGGTGGTGTGAACTCAGGAGGTTCGAAACTAGAGAAGATGCTGCACCTTGTGTGGCTCTAAATTATAACAGTTCCCCCCTCTCTTCTTTACTTCCGCTTCTGATTGGCCATCCAATTCCTTATTGGAGTCACTTGCAATCCCAATAATAGCCAGTTAAATATACAGAATGTCATGGGCAGCGCGTGACTCCTGCATTTGGGGAGGCTGGGCCTAAGTGTTGTGGCCCCACTCCCTGCTCTGCCCTGAGGCCCGCCCCCTGCACTGCCCCCATTTGGCCTCCTCTCCCGCAGGCCCCACCTAGCTCCAGCCCCACTCTTCCCCTGACCTAGCTCCCGCTCGGCCCCCTCCCTCGAGGGGCCTCCCGCTTGCTGCTCATGCCTCTCTGCTCCCTCCCCCGAGGAGCCCCCCTGCCGGCTACCAGTGCCTCTCTGTCCCCTCCCTCTAGGGGCCCCCTGCTGCTCACGTCTCTCTACCTCTCAGGGGGCGAAGAGGTGTGAGCCGCAGGCGGGAGGGGGGTCACTTGGGAAGCTGTGGACAAGTCTGAGAGCCGGCTGGGGGGGCGTCATGGGGGAGAAGCACGAGAGGTGGGCAGCGGGGGTCCGCAGGGGAAGAAGCAAAGCATGGCAGAGTGTGGGCGGGGTCACAGAGGAAGCACGGGAGCAGGGCCTCGGGGCGCGGTGTGTGTGGGGTTACGGCCTGGACGCCATTTTGGCGGTGGTATTCCAGGGGAGACTAAGCCTCCCTGGCTTATTATACCCGCTGCCCATGCAGAACATTGAATGAAAGGACCCACAGAGAAATAGTTAAACTTAGAAATGGGCCTGAACCAAACCTCCAGATCAGAATTCCCCTCGCCTGGCACTTTAGGGGAATGAGATTCTAAGGCCCTGTCTACATTAGGGAAATTCACATTGCTGTAACTACTTCCGTGCATTTACACCAGTGCAACCCTTAATGCAGATGCCCTGAGCCCCTGCTAAGCAAGGGGTTACACGGATGCAGCATAAGGCAGAACTTTGCCAGACCTGGATTTTTGCAGATGCCCCCTTCCTTTATAATGATCACGTCTGGAGTGTTCCAAAGTCAGCCCAAAATGGAGTGCCTGCTTCTGATGCCTGCACTTCCCCCCTTCTCATATGGACGAATCTTTTACTCTGAGAAGAGGCCTTTTCATTCTGTGATAATGGTCTCATTATCACAGAAAGGGATTGCTCATTGGAAGAATGGCAAAAATGGGACCTACATTTGCTAGTCCACTCAGGTGCATCTGTGAGTTTATTTGTGTAATAGCGTTATCTCTTTGGCAGTCTTCCAACGTTGGAGGATCAGCCGTTTACTGATCAAGCCAACATGCCACAGAAATTTTTCTTGTTGGTTACTTAGAGCAGTTACATTAGGCTTAAGTCTTCCAAATACAAAACTTCTTGGATTTATGGGGATACTGCTGTCCAAATGCATATGAGCCCAGAGAAGCACTTCGTCCCAGGACTTGCGCATAAAAGTACATTCCCAAGATGCATAATTTGGCAATCAGCTCTTAACTGTTCCAATCCCTACGTCATCCAAGCTGGATGGGGTCCAGAGTGTTCTAAAAAGGAGATTTTGCTAGATGAGACTCAGCCGTGCGCATGTTTTCTATTAAGACTATTCCAGCTATCATTTGAGAGCTATAGAACAGATCCTCGGCTGGCGTAAATTGGCCTATCTCCACTGAGTTTAGTTTAGCTCTGCTGGTTCACTCCCGCTGAGGATCTGGCCCTATACATTTTCAGACTTGGTTGCATGCATCCTTACTTGGCTCCAGTGAGAATTTGGCAGCATAGTGTAATGGCTACTGAGGAGGCCTGACATAAAATTTCCAGAAGCTAACAAGGAGATTTGTCTAGGACCGCGGTTGTCAAATCTTTCCCAGACCATGACCCCATGTCATGGCTGGACAAAGTTTTGGGAGTCTCCTCCTCTCTGGCCCTAAAGAAAGAGAAGGTGGTTATAACCCTCTGAAACCCATTCATGACCCCCACATTGAGAACCCATGATCTAGGATGTGCCCAGATTTCACAAGTACTTTTCATAGCATATGTCTCGGCTCGCTCTGTGTAGAGACCTCGCACTGGCACTGGGCAGAATGAATGTGGGCTGTGCCCTTGACAGTGCATAGGGAGGTACCGTGCCCTTTGTGTAACCCAGGGGTCGGCAACCTCTGGCACGCGGCTCGCCAGGGTAAGCACCCTGGCGGGCTGGGCCAGTTTGTTTACCTGCCGCGTCGGCAGGTTTGGCCGATCATGGCTCCCACTGGCCACGGTTCACCGTCCCAGGCCAATGGGGGCTGCGGGAAGTGGCGCGGACCGAGGGATGTGCTGGCTGCGGCTTCCTGCCACCCCCATTGGCCTGGGATGGCGAACTGCGGCAAGTGGGAGCCGCGATCGGCCGAACTTGCCGATGCGGTAGGTAAACAAACTGGTCCAGCCCGCCTGGGTGCTTACCCTGACGAGCCGCATGCCAGAGGTTGCCGAACCCTGGTGTAACCTTTCCCCACTGATCCAAAGCCCTGATGAACCCCCCCCCGCCCGCCTAGGGTTCACAAAGGGGCGCTAACACTCTTCATCTTACAAGCTTTTATGAGGCTGTTTGTTCGCACCTCATATTAAATCCTTGTGTGCCGCAAAGAAATGCCACGGGGGGGGTTGTTTGGCTTTTAACATCGATGGTGCTAATGGGTAACTCTTCAATTCCTACAGGAGACCAGGCCAAGGATGGCTGAGTTCACAGTGAAATCCACAATCATTTCCCGCTACGCCTTCACCACCGTTTCCTGCAACATGGTGAACAGCGGGTCTGAGGCCAAGGAAGGCACCTTTGAGATGCAGATCCCAGCTGCAGCCTTTATCTCCAACTTCACCATGTACGTGGCGCTTTTGCTTCTCCATGAGTTTCCGTCCCTTCTTGTCTCGCTGCGGGATGAGAGGGTGTGTGGTGACTTGTCCCCTTCCTCTGGCCCTGCTGGGCGCAGGCTGGGCCATAAGTCCAACAGCATTGGAGGGATGCCGATACCCCAGAAGATCAGGGCTCCACGAATATATTTGCTTCCCTCATGCTGAAGGCCTGCTGGTAGGTCTGGTTCTGACAAGCATCCCCAAATTAGAACCTCATCTCTGGATCAAGCCAGAGTAAATGGAAATCTCCGGAGAACAGGCTTTCTTGGAGCGTTTAACGGGGTGGTTTGCCCCATGGCTGGAGAGCTTGGGGCTAAACCAGCCCTAGAGACCAGATAAGCCACACCTGTCAGCTGCTCCCAGGATAAAAAAAAAAAAGCGGGAAGTTGCAGTAAAGGAGGGAAGCCCAGGAAAGTGTTCTGAGGTTTGTAGGAACTGCCGGGTGCAAGGAGGCTCTTGCAGTGCCCTGAGTCAGCAGGGAAAAAAGAAAGCTGAAGAAGCAGGAGAACATGGGAGAAAGCTGTCCAGGCAGGGGGGCCTGGGCCAGATCCCTGTCTAAGTAGGGCAGTGGCTGTAAAGGGATGATGACTGTGTAAATTTGAGTTTTGTGTTGTTTTGGGTTGATCAAGACACTGAACTGCTTGGGGCCTAGAGCGCCTGTTTTGTATCAGAGAAGTAACTACATGGGACCCCTTGTGGGGATTGTTTGAATCACCTTTGAAATGTGAGTTCTTAAAGGGCCTTGAAGAGGGGGACCAGACAGAGTGCCACAAAATGACCTTTGCCTAGTGGGGCACTTTGGAGGCTGCCTGTGTTACAGGGAGACTTCCAGGTGGGCTCCATACTGCTTGTCCACAGCGGGGTTACCACCCATGGGGTATTCTAAGGAATATTTCTTCACTGGTATCAAATGTCCTAAGACCCATTACTAGTAAGAAACTGTCATAAACATACAGCTAAGGGTAGCATAAAATCCCTCCTTTACCTGTAAGGGGTTAAGAAGCTCAAATAACCTGGTTGGCACCTGACCAAAAGGACCAATAGGGGAAGAAGATCCTTTCAAATCTGTGGAGAGAGGTTTTTGTTTGTGCTCTATTTGTTGTTCTCTCTGGGACAGAGAGTGACCAGGGCAGGAAAAACCATCTCCTAAAACCCTACCTGGAATAAGCATCTAAGATTACAAATTGTAAGTAATAGCAAGGAAATGCGTTAGATTATCTTTTGTTTTAGCTTGTGAATTTTCCCTGTGCTAAGAGGGAGGTTTATTCCTGTTTTTTGTAACTTTAAAGTTTTGCCTAGAGGGGAATCCTCTGTGTTTTAAATCTTATTACCCTGTAAAATTACCTTCCATTCTGATTTTACAGACGTGCTTCTTCTATTTTTTCTTTATAATAAAGTTCTGTTTTTAAGAACCTGATTGGTTTTTAGTGTCCTAAAAGCCCAAGGGTCTGGTCTGTGTTCACCTTGTTTACCTATTTGGTTGGTAGATTATTCTCAAACCTCCCCAGGAAAGGGGGTGAAGGGGTTTGAGGGGATATTTTGGGGAAACAGGAATTCCAAGTGGTCCTTTTCCTGAATCTTTGTCTCAATCACTTGGTGGTGGCAGCAATACTATCCAAGGACAAGGAATTTGTGCCTTGGGGAAGTTTTTAACCTAAGCTGGTGGAATATAAGCTTAGGGGGTCTTTCATGAGGGTCCCCGCATCTGTACCCCAGAGTTCAGAGTGGGTGGGAACCCTGACAGAAGTGTTTCATTAGATCTGTAATTTGAAGCCTTTAAATCATGATTTGAGGACTTCAGTAGCTTAGCCAGAGGTAGGGGTCTATTACAGGAGTGGGTGGGTGAGATTCTGTGGCCTGCAATGTGCAGGAGGTCAAACCAGATGATCATGATGATCCCTTCTGACCTTAGTCATATCAGATTGGTGGGCAGTGATCGATCCAGCAGGGGTTGATTTATCGCATCTAGTATAGACGCAATAAATCAACTAGTATAGATAAGATAAATCAACCGCTGAGCACTCTTCCGTCGACTCCGGTACTCCACCAGAACGAGGAGCGCAAGTGGAGTTGATGGGAGAGTGTCAGCTGTTGACTTACCGCAGTGAAGACACCACGGTAAGCAGATCTAAGTACGTTGACTTCAGCTACGCTATTCACGTAGCTGAAGTTGCGTATCTTAGATCGACCCTGTGCGGTAGTGTAGACAAGCCCTATGAGATGGAAGTCTGTTTGCAAGCAATAGCAAAACAGAGATTGATATACACTGGTACAAAGGTAGGATTTGTTGCCATGAATAAAATGCTGGAGGTAGGTGTCCCTTGTAAATAGCTTTGTCCCCTGCTTTCCCTACTGTTCTCCTTTATTCACTTGGAATGACATGCTGAGCTGCAGAAAAGGGATGGTAACTGACGTTTGGGGACTACCCAGACGAGTAAGGGGTTCTATCACCGCCTCCTTTGTAACTTGGGGTGCCATTGTGCTATGCTGCTACAGCCTACAAGCATAAAGGCCTCGACCCTGGTTTCCACCACCCTAGTTACTCCTTGCAGGGTGATTTCAGCTACCCCTTCTGGTCTCGAGTCCCCCCCAAATCCATCTCCCTGAGGGCTTAACTACCTGACACTCGGACTTTTCCTCTCTGGTTCGTCACCCCCAAATGAGTGAAATCTGCCCCTAATTATCACTACACTGTGGCACACATACTCCACACAGTTTGCACAGCAGAGACCTGCTGGGGATAAAAATAAACAAAAAGTTTTATTTGATAGAAAAATCATAGATGTGAAGAGGAAACAGTAAGGCCTGGTCTACACAACAGAGTTAGGTCGACATGAGGCAGCTTACATTGACCTGTGTAAGCGTCTACACTACAATGTCCTCCCACTGATTTAACTCGCCCGCTACGCAGACCTAATAACTCCACCTCGCCGAGAGGCATAGTGCTTAGATCGGCGTAGTTGGGTCAATGCAATGTCCATGTAGACACTGTGTTGCTTACATCTGCTGTTGCTGCTTTTGACAGCTGCAGTCCCTGTGCCCTGGGCTGAGAGCTGCTGGGTGGGATTCTCTAAGGCCATAACCTGGTTGGCTTTAGTGGAGTTATGCCCACAGAGCACTTGGCCCGTTAGCCTATGCCCAGCACAAAAACATGCCCAGGCATTGTCAGTGCGCTAGGACGAGCCCCACGTCCAGATTTGTCTCCGTGACTGTGGATCTGTAAGACTGACGTCTCTTAACCCTACAGGATCATCGGAGACAGGATTTACCACGGGGAAGTCACTGCGAAAGTAAAGAAAACCAGCAATGAGGATAAAGAGAGGGACAATAAACATTCTAGTCCCACAGATGGTGGGTGAGTATTGTTTCCTCTGGCTGTCATTTTGGGCAGAATTCTGATGTTACCCCTTTATACCATTAAGAGGTATTTCCTTCCTTCCTCCACAGCATGGGGCAGGGATCGCTAGCAGGAGGGTTCTCTGCCAATTGAAGTCACTAAAACACAGGATTTGGGGACTTCAACAGCAGAGTCAAGGGAAGGGGTAGGGAAGGTTTTGTGGCCTGCAGCATGCAGGGGGTCAGACCAGATGATCATAATGGTCCCTTCTGACCTTAAAGTCTATGAGTCTATGAGACCTTTTTATTTCCCTGTGATAGGGCCTGAGATAGATCTAGTCTAACATAGGGACTTATACAGCCCCCGCTACCATTGGACCTGAACATCTCACAACAGCCTTTGGAGGCAGGACTGTGCTGTTATTCCCATTTTACAGATGAGGTACAGAGAGGCTAAGTGACTTGCTGAAGGTCACACAGGAAGTCTGTGACAAAGCAGGGAATTGACATGGGGTCTCATGAGTCCCAGCCTAGTTTTCTAACCACTGGACCACCCTTATTCTCCCTCTCTCTGCTCTGAACTTCAGCATCTGTCAGACTCCTATCCAAGTGTAGTAATAAGAGCCTTTTAAAATCTCTCTTCCTCTGGAAGCCTGCTGTTTATGTACCCCTGAGTATTTCTGTTGCCTGTCTTTGATCCTCATTTAACGGGGAACACTAGCTGCTGACACAAGGGACCCAGCCTCAGGAAACCGTTAACTTCAGGGTGTGGCTGACGATGTAAAAACAGCATGTGAAGGTCTCTTTGAATTTCCCTTGCAGGGAGAATGGAATGGAGACTTTCAAAGCCTCTGGCACTATTCCACGCAAAACCCACGCCATCTTCACGCTGCATTACGAAGAGCTCTTGCAAAGGCGCCTGGGAAAGTATGAGTATTCTGTCAGCATCCGGCCCCAGCAGCTCGTGGGCAGGTTACGCTTGGAGGTGAACATCCTAGAGAACTCGGGCATCCGTTCTCTGGAGGTGCTGCCGCTCCACAACAGCAAGCAGAGAGGCATCAAGAAAGGTGAATAGAGTGTGTGGCCTACAGCGGTGATTGCGTTGCCTCTTGTGAACTGGGCTGGGCCTGGTTAGTACATGTGTAATGCCGACAGATCCTGGTCGTCGGCAGCCGGGATCGAACCTGGGATCTAATGCGTGAGCCTCGTCTACTGTCTGAGCTAAAAGACACCTTTCTCTTAACCAAGCCTGTAGCAGGCTCATCAATCTTTAGCTGGTCTTGTCACCACTAGAGGGAGACAGAGTGCCACCCCAAGGAGGCATGGGTCACACATGGATGGGATTAGGTGTGAAAAATCGGGACAATGGGTGGGGGATAATAGGATCCTATATAAGAAAAAGACCCCAAAAACGGGACTGTCCCTATAAAATTGGGACATCTGGTCACTATAGATGGGATGGAAGATCTCCAGTGAAACCCCAGGCTGCTGATGGTGTTGATTGTTCAGTAGACTACACTCTTCCCTCAGAATCGGCCATAAAGCAGTATCCCCGTGTTGCATTAGGTGACACTGAGCTGCGAAGGGAGCCACCTTTTGGTGGAGTCATAAAACTGAGGCCTGGACCTTACACAACCATTGAAGACGATAGGGCACTTCTCACAAGGTAGGGAGCGGTCTGAACCCTGGTGGCCTGGCCATATGCCAGTGTGGATTTCATATTTCAGTGCCATTTCATTTAGAAACATTATTCCTTACTTCCCCTCTGAGCCACTGTGGTGCAGTGTGGTTGGCACATTCCGCCCCAGAGGTGGCTGCAGTTCAGTGCTAGGTAGCTGCTTTCTGCATTTTGACTCTCTAACTATTTGGCAGTCTCCAGCCCCGATAGGGCGGG
The DNA here is from genome assembly GCF_011386835.1 of Chrysemys picta bellii. Taxonomy (NCBI): domain Eukaryota; kingdom Metazoa; phylum Chordata; order Testudines; family Emydidae; genus Chrysemys; species Chrysemys picta. The sequence continues at coordinate 12,956,273 of NC_088791.1, read as the reverse complement.
GATGCAGTATAATGGCAATGACCATTAAGGATTTTGAGGAGCTGTAACGGTGGGAATTCAGCCTGCCTTCAGAGGTCCCTGGCTTTTGTGGCTTTGAGCCAGCATATGTGTACGTGCACGTCTAAACGGCTAAAGAAAACTTTGAATCCTATCGAAATTAGGGCCTGATCCAAAGCCCACTAAAGTCAATGGGAGTCTTTCAAATGACTTGGATGGGCTTTGAATCAGGCTTTGACTCAGATGCGACGTTCAGCATCTGAGAAGCCTCCTTCCTGGCTCCGGATCTCCTGGGAACTGCTGAAGTAACTTGTGTTTCCATCCAAGCGGACCAAAGCAGACAGGAAATCCTGCCTTTCAGAACACGGGAAATGACGGTCTTTTGCCAAAGCAGCAGAGAGCAGGTGCAATGCTGGGGGTCTAGCGTTGCCCCATAGGCTGCTCAGAGCCTATTGTTTTTTTTGCGAATGGGCAGCATGGACCATAGGATGCTATGACTTTGCCTGGAAGCCACTGCACGGTAGCAAAAACTCCAGGCTAACATCAAGTGGGAGATGGTCTTGCACTTGGATATGAGCCTGAAGGATCATGGGTCTCAAACCCAGGTCTGGGGATCCCCAGACCACAGCTGCCTCCTGGCGTCTCGCTGGTACCAGCAGGGAGCATGGGCTGGGGGCTCTTTGCTCACAAGAGGCACTGGCCACAAAGCTTCCAATTGGAGGAGATGTCCGGCCTCTCTGATTGGCTCAGACTCACTACTTGAGCCAGAAGGAAGTATGGGTAGTTGTCTGAACAACTAGGTGAATCCCTGGCTGGCTGCTCCGTTGGACCCTTCCTGTTAGCCTGACTCCTAAGCCCTGTTTTGTTCCTAATTCATGCCTTCCTGTCCTGCTCCTGGTTCCTGCTCTCCTGCCTTATTCCAGATCCCTGCTCCTACGCCCCACTCTTGGCTATTGATTCTGGCTCTGCCTCTTGGCTTGATGCCTGCCTCTGGCTCTGACCCTTGGCTCAACCCCCACCTTTGTCTCTGTTGCTGACCTGAATCTTGCTCTGACCACTAGGTCTGACCAGCTACGTCCCGGTCTGTGACAGTAGGGTCAGATCCTCAGCAGGTGTAAGTCAATATGGCTCCAGTGATTTACACTGTGTGAGGATCTGGCCTGAAACGGGTGAATATGGAATAAAACAAAAGTCTCAGTCCTATTCCTATCAAAGCTGAGGCCCGAGGATTGGGCCTGAATGCTGCTGTTGCCCAGTGAGTTCAGTGAGCCTCGGATCAGGCAGAGCATCTGCAGCCACTGTCGGTAGGAGAAAATGACAAAGGTTGCCGGTCCCCTTGATTGAGCTTAGCTGAGGTGAGGAAAAGATGTTTCCCCTTGGGGTAGTAGTGCATGGTGAGATGCATTTCTGGTGTTACGCTTTCCTCCAGAGCATCTGGCATTGATCAAGGCCAGAGACAGGATAACTGAGCAGACACACCCTTTGTCTGTTCGAGCACGCATGCTCCTGTATTGAAATGATACATGGAAAAACTCAGTATTGGAGCGGCCTATCCAAATGTGACTCTGTGAGCACCAAACATTCTGTGCAACACAGCAAGGGGTTTAAAACATTTAATAGGAAAGTTGGACCCATCCAGTTGTCTTGTTATAAAAGTCTTCTCTGGCCATTAAAGCCTATGTAAGTGAGATATCACTTTCAATGGCATGACCAGAGGAGGGGACTGGAACTCAGGACTCCTGGATTTTATTCATACATCTGCTACTCACTCACTTTTGTGGTCTAGATTGTCACCCTTATTCATGTTGAGCGGTGCCTCACTCCTCCAGTGGCAATATTGAAACCAGTAAGCTTACCTCCGGGATGAGATGTGGCTCAGTGTAAAGAGGGGGCAATCTTGGCTCTCTAAACTTGAGCAAGTCATGTAGGCGCTCTGCTTGGCTGTCCCCACCCGTAAAACAGCTACAATGAGGCCTACAGTATTTCTCGCATAGGTGTTGATTAAAATTTAAAAAGTGCTTTGAGATCCTTGAATGAAAGGCTGAATTAGCAGAATAAATGTGAATGAGAGTAACATTTTCAGAAGCACACAAGTTCCGTTTTCCAAAGTGACTTAGGCTTCCAAGTCATTTAGGTACTTTCTGAACATTTTGCCCTGAGACACAGGGGTTCCTGATTTATTCTCAGTGATTCAAACTGCCGTAGCTTGCAAATCAAAGAGAAGCTTCTACCTTCCCCCCACCAAATGCTGACCCTGAAGATTTAGCATGGGGTATGAAATCAAGCTGGGTTCCTTCTGCCTCTGTAACCATGACCAGAAATATTTGAACCCCACCAGCAATGTCTGGGTATTGAATGTTTGTGAGTGAAATGCCTACCTCCTGTAGTGATTGGCACTATGAGCACGAACCAAATGAATGAACATTTTCCAGATGGATCTAGCAATCAAAACGTACCTGGCCATCACCCAGTCAGGGATTAACCTCAGACATCTCTGAAGTGCCAAATGCTTCAGGATGCATCTTCAGGATGCATTCGGAAGAGTCAAATTCCTGTCACCTGGCTAAATGTGCACTGGCTCTGCGGTTCCAGACGTAACAAGATCCTCGTGTGTCCATAAAACACTTAAAGCAGGATGCAGATGGGACTTAAAGGCACGCAGAGAAGAGGTGCTCTCTGCTGAGGAAGGACAAGAGTTCCCACTCTCATATTTGTGAAGTAGCACAACAGTCTTTGTTGTTGCAGTGGCAATGGTGAACGTTGTATTTCTGGCTACGGATCTGAGCCACAAAGGTCAGACTCAGCTCCAGACTTCTCCACAGTTTGACAGAGGGCCTAGGTTTGGTTTGTTATAAAGATAGAGGCTGTTTGGGAATTCCGATTAGGTTTCCTCTCTGACTGACAAAGTGAAGCCAGGTCTCGCTAGTATGTTTCCTTTGTAAGCAGGCTCACAGACACACAAACCAGCTGGGTTTATGTTTTTTTCCAAAAGGAAGCCAGAGAGCACATGAGTTTGGGGAAATGATTTCCTGAGCTGGGCAGGTGTCTGCTCCCTTTCTGCCACTGTAGCATAGATAAAACAGTGCAGCAGAAGCTGAGGCCAGGAATTCCCGCTCTTTCAGATGACCTCAAAACATAGCCGCTTTCCACATGACGTCTAAACCCAGAATTCCCTATTCCTTCTGCTGAGGCCCCATCTCATCCACATCTGGTGCCCTTCTCTCCCCATGAAGCAGTTTGGTGAGAATGTTTTGCCTGCCAGGTACAGTAACCCCACATTCCCAGGTAAAACCAGACCCTGTGGTAGTTACCCCTGTTTCCTTTCCATTTTACAGCTGGTGCTCAAAACCTGGAACTGCAGGGAGGCTTTGCTTTACCCCGCTCTCCTTCCACCTCCCTAGATGCTCCCATTTGAAAGTTCCGGATGAGCTCTGGTTTGGAGCTCTGTATCTGGCCTCTCCCAAGCTCTGATCAAGTTTGAATTTGGCCTCCCCTCTACACTTCATTGCTTGGGCACTTCACTCTGTAACATCAAATGAAGACAGATGTTAAGGGGTCAATTTTAGCAGGGGCGGTTTTGCTTTTGTTGGCCCGATTTGCATTGACAGTTGAATTCTGGGGGTTAATCTAACAATTTGCCTTCGTGCCTAGCTCACTGTGGCATGAACCAGGCAGGTGGAAGCTCAAACATTTGGCTCGTGCAAGCCGTTCGTTCTGCAGGTCAAATTAGACCAGGGGTTCTCAAACTGGGGGTCGCCGAAATATAACCTCAGACTTTCCCCTCTAGGTCACTAGTTCAAATGGAGGCCAGGGTAGTAAGGAGCAGGCAGTTTTTGCTAATGTCTATTTTATTTTGACATGTCTCCAAATCACGACGGGCACTAGCTAGTTTGTTGGAGATCTCGGTGGAAAGGACAAAGATTGACTGGGCAGAGTCCAAGCCACTTCCTTGATCATTCCTGCCCCAGTTGGTGACTCTCTAGGTGACCTTGGCAAAGACACCTAACCCCTCTCTCCTGGTCTCTAATGTGTGTCATGATCTGTACAATGAGGATAACACTTGCCCACCTTTGTGAAGTGCTTTGAGATGATGAAAGGTGCTGGATAATTGCAAAGCCGTACCTAGCACTTCTTGATCTCAAAGCACTTTACAAAAGTGATTAGGTGTCATGATCCTCATTTAACAGATGGGGAAAGTGAGGCACAGAGAGGCTATCTGACTTGCCCAGTGTCATACAGGAAGCTTGTGGCAAGGCTGGAGCTAGAATCCATATCCCTAGATTCACCAGGTGGTGTACTTACCTGTGTCCAGGTAAGAGCCCCCTGAAATTTCTGTTTGAGGGAAGCACATAGGGGAAGCTTGCATAACCACTGCCTGTGATATATGATGAGAACAAAGAGGGTGCTTCCATTTCCAGTGTGATCTGGAGCATTTTACTAACACTGAAGTAGGGGTAGAGAGGTTTTTTCACCTCTGTATTTGGCACTGGTATGACCGCTGCTGGAATCCTGTGTCCATTTCTGGTGCCCACAACTGGCACCAGACAAATTGCAAAGGGATCAGGGGAAAGCCGTGAGAATGATTAAAGGATTAGAAGACATACCTTATAGTGATAGACTCAAAGAGCTCAATTTCTTTAGCTTAACAAAGAGATGATGACTCGATTACAGTCCATGAAGTATTTACGTGGGGAATAAATATTTGATAATGGGCTCTTCAATCCAGCAGAGAAAGATGTAACATGATCCAATGGCTGGAAGGTAAAGCTAGACAAATTCAGACTGGAAATAAGGTGTAAATTTGTAACAGTGAGAGTAATTACCTATTGGAGCAATTTATTCAGGGTCGTGGTGGATGCTCCATCACTGACCATTTTTAAATCAAGATTGGATGTTTTTCTAAAGATCTGCTCTGGGAATTATTTCAGGGAAGTTCTCTGGCCTACAGGAGGTCAGACTAGATGATCACAATGGTCCCTTCTGGCCACTGAATCTATGAAATATATCAGCCTACCTGGCAATGCAATTTCACTAAATGCTAGGTCTGCCTGTCAAACTCTGATAAAACCCAGGGAGGCGAAGGTGAAGCTCTCCAGGTAAATCAGAAAATGCAAATGTTCTTTTAACACAGTGTTATGAATTCTGGACAGTTTCCGCATGTTGTCAGTTAACCAAGATCTTTGAAGAGAGAAAAGATGGATGAAAAGAAGCGCCAATCCCAGCACACCTGGTGCACTGTATCTGAGGAGTGTATGTTACTCTAATCAATTCATCACATTACAGAGCAGCCTTATAAGTCAAATGGGATCAACACTGAGATAAAATCCAATAGAAGAGATATTGATTTATGACTCCTCTTGCTTTCTTCTGGGGCTGGAGAAATCTAGAGTGTACATAGCACCAAACAGTCAAAGGGCTGGTCCACACTAACCCCCCAGTTCGAACTAAGATACCCAACTTCAGCTATGTGAATAACGTAGCTGAAGTCGAAATACCTTAGTTCGAACTACAAAGAACTTACCGCGGGTCCACACGCGGCAGGCAGGCTCCCCCGTCGACTCCGCGTACTCCTCTCGCGGAGCAGGAGTACCGGCGTCGACGGCGAGCACTTCCGGGATCGATTTATCGCGTCTAGACAAGACGTGATAAATCGATCCCAGAAGATCGATTGCTTACCGCCGAACCTGGAGGTAAGTATAGACGTACCCAAAGTCATGACTCTGGGTAATTCTCTTATAAACCCATTAAGACTAATTGTTAAATAGTTTTAACACTTCCTCATTTGCATCATAGTGTCCTCTTAGGGTGTGTCTACACTGCAACTAAACGCCCGCGGCTAGCCCACCTCCACTGACTCGGGTTCGTGGCGCGCAGGCTGCGGGACTGTAAAATTGCCACGAGGGTGAAGGGTCCCGGAGCCTGGGATCCAGCCTGAGCCCGAACGTCTATGCAGCAATTTTTATCCCCACAGCCTGAGCCCCAGGAGCCCGAATCAGCTGATCCAGGCCGGCCGCGGCCGTGCCGCAGGTCTTTTATTCCAGTGTAGATGTATCCTGAGTTTCACAAATCTGGTTCAACAGGACAGGTGGACAGGAAGCATCTTCTTCAAAGAGGAGGTGACCCGGGGCCAGGATTTCACCCCTGGTGTCTTGAAATGCTTCTGGGTTTGTTTTAGATTCTGGAAACGCTGCATTAGATTCCTGTAAGTGTAGAGGGAGGTGCTTGATCCGCAGCTGGCATTGGTCAGGGTCGCCCTATTGATCTCATGGAGCGATGCTGATTACACCAGCTGAGCATCAGAGAAATTCCTCCTAGACCCTCTTGAAGCTTAAAAGGAAACCCTTCCCTGCCTCCATTACTCTGCCCTTTACTGCTCCCTCTTGCTGTTCCATGGCAGGCCCTGTTGGCTGAATGGAGGTACCTGTCCGTGTTGCTCCTGAATGAGATGGAGAGCAATGGGGCACTCTCTCAGTGTTCTAAGGGAGACTTCCTCTTCCATTGGACGACTTCACTGCTTTCCCTGCATGCGGATGTCTCCCAGTGCTTCCACTTCCAGGAGCAGCCAGTAAGAGAGGAAGGATGATCCCATGGTTAAAGTGCTAGCCTGGGACTTGGGAGATCAGATTCAATTCTCTGCTCAGTCGCAAACTACCTGTGTGAGCCTGGGCAAGACACTTGGCCTCTCTGTGCCTCAGTTTCCCATCTGTAAAATGGGCACAATGGCAGTTCCCTGCAATTGGGGGGGGGGGTAGAATAAACATTGCAAGAGCTCAAATACTATTGTAATGATGGCCATATAAGTACCTCCGGTTGACAACAGCGGACCTACATCAATTGACCTCAGCTGAGAACTTCACCGAGTTTTCAACATGTACTAAAAATGGATGTAGGCACACCCGAATTTTGGGGAAATGCAAGACTAGATCCAAACTCTGACCAATCTGCAATTCATATAGCAGGGTGCTGGGGTACTTTGGAGCCTATACAGGTACAATCTCACTGAAATGCAGCTACCTTTAAGAGAGGGAAGCAAAGAACTGCCCCACTCAGCAAGGCATTAGCCCACGACCTGGGGACAAACGTCTTCTCTTTAAAAAAGTGGTAAGAGTACTTTAACAGTCAATCAGAGAAGACCCAGCCTTCAGGTTTAAGATCACCCCCAAAAATAACGTCAAGGCTGGGAAGTTAACTAAATCTGTCCATCCCCCCATAAGGTTTCAGGGCTGGGTGCAGTCAGAGTTGCGAGGGGAAAGGGTCATTCTTATTTTATTGCAGCTACTTTGTTCTTCCCCGGAACAGTCACAAATGCTCAATACACCTCATGGCCTGGTAATTCCCCGTGAACTGCGCTGAGTCACGGTGAATCTGTCCGACATAAATAGAAACGCTGTAATATCGCTGGTTGTGTTTTCCCTACCAGATGACATCTCCCCGCCGCCATCTACCGTGATCGGCCAGACGAAAACGTTAGCCAAAGTGACCTTCAGTCCCAGTGTGGTTCAACAAACCCAGATTGCCCGCAATGGCATTCTGGGGGATTTTATCATTCGATATGATGTCAACAGGGAGCTGAATGTCGGGGATGTGCAGGTACAGTATGCATGCCTCACCTTCCTTGTGCTATCCACTATGCCAGAGGTGGCTGAACAGTGTTGGATGCCCACGTTCCATAACAAATTTTCCCCAATTGAGGGTCATTTCTGCAGCTCGTAGGAGCCTAACGGCCACATCTAAGTGGTGTAACATTGACCAGATTGCAGCCACCCTCGTACTGCCAACCCCACCGATGATTAATATCCCCTTCCCCCCAAAAATCACAAGACTGGCTTAAAAATCATGAGATTATATCTTTTAAAGAACAAATGTTGGGTTCTCTTTTGTTGCCTTTTGGTTTCCCAGCCTCTAGACCAGGGGTAGGCAACCTATGGCACACGTGCCGAAGGCGGCACACGAGCTGATTTTCAGTGGCACTCACACTGCCCGGGTCCTGGCCACCGGTCCGGGGGGCTCTGCATTTTAATTTAGTTTTAAATGAAACTTCTTAAGCATTTTAAAAACCTTATTTACTTTACATACAACAATAGTTTAGTTATATATTATAGACTTAGAGAAAGAGACCTTCTAAAAAGGTTAAAATGTATGACTGGCACGCGAAACCTTAAATTAGAGTGAATAAATGAAGACTCGGCACACCACTTCTGAAAGGTTGCCAACCCCTGCTCTAGAGTGTCCTTTCTCACAGGATAGAAGCTTGCTTTTTTCAAAAGACATGAAAACTGAGATTCGAATGCAGTCTGATTCTGGCAGTTGAGCCTTTAAGAAACAACCGCTATTGGGAGACTTGTGAGCCAATCCTCAGAGCTGGCAACACTGACACCCCTTATCTTGAATGTGACTCAGCGGCGGCAACTAGTCCCTGTATGTGATACTCCATCTTTAGCTGAGTAGCTTCCTTCCAGATCATTGCGTGCCTTTGTAGTCTACCAGAGCCACACCTCTATGATCAAGATGAGCGCAGTCATTACACTGCTCATTGGACCACATGTTGGCTTCTCTTGTCACAGAGTATGTGTTCTTCATACACCACTGATATGCAACAGCAACACAAGGGAACTCTCACTACTACATAAGAACATCTGTCCCCGCAGGGAACTAGTTAAATCCCACATGATAGATAACTAAAACTCAGAGCCCAAGCATGCACTTTAATCTTTTAGCGTTAAAGATTCACATGAAAGGGGACAATGGAAAAATTATATGTAAGAAAACAGTCAAATCAAAGTCACCCGGCAGCTCTACCCACATACCTAGCAATTTTTCACATAAGCCAAACTGCAGCTATTAGTAAATGACAGATTTAGTGAACAGAACGCAGATGGCTATGGTTGGTGGCTCTAAACAGGCACACAAAGAACAATATCCCTTTTAGCTCCACCAGCTATTCACATAGGCTGAAAAATCACCCCTGTGTGAAGACCTACGTAAGTCCTATTTTGATGGCTTCAGTGGGGACGTGGCCAGCCACACGGCCTCTGCACAATGTCTCAGCACACGAGTGCACTTCAAAGTTCAGTGTATGCGTATTTTTAAATAGATTCACAGATTCCGAGGCCAGAAGGGACCATTGTGATCATCTAGTTCAGTGGTCTCCAACCTTTTTTGTCTGGACGCCAGACGACGAGCCACGGACCGTGGCGGCGGACAAGCATCTGCCGAAATGCCGCTGACAAACGGCAACGTCAATAGGCGTCGCCGTCGAAATGCCACCAAGAAGCAGCATTTCGGCGGATGCTCATCCACCGGCCAGTACGCAGGCGCACTTAGACACCCCGGCAGGCGCCACGGCACCCGCGGGCACCGCGTTGGGGACCCCTGATCTAGCCTGACCTCCTGCATAACACATGCCAGAGAACTGCCCCGAAAGAATTCCAAGAGCAGAGGTTTTAACAAAACATCCACTCTTGATTTAAATATTGCCAGTGATGGAGAATCCACCACAACCCTGGGGAAATTGTTCCAGTGATTAATTACCCTCACAGTCAAAAATATATGCCTCATTGCCATCTGAATTTGTCTAGCTTCAACTCCCAGCCATTCGATGGTGTTAGACCTTTCCCTGCTAGACTGAAGAGCCCATTATTGAATATTCATTCCTCGTGTTGGTACTCAGAGACTGTTAAGTCACCCTTTCACCTTCCCTTTCTTAAGCTAAAGAGATGGTGGTCCTGGAGTCTGCCACTACCAGGCCTGTTTCTAAGCCTTTAGTCAGTTTTGTGGCTCTTCTCTGAACCCTTTCCAGCTTAGCAACGTCCTCCTTGAATTATGGCAAGTGGTTCTGCACCACCTATTATGAGGCAACTTGCTCCCACCTCTGTTTGAAATCCATGTCCAAGCCTTCATCCTCTTTCACCTAGACCAGAGGTTCCCAAATGTTTTTTTGCGGAGCCCCCACTTCGGTGATTCATGTCTCATGTGTGACCCCCTCACAGGGGCACAGGAGAGGAAGGGGGTCCGGGAACTCACGGGGGCCAGAGGCAGGGCAGGCGGGGTGCTTGGTACCCCCCGGGTCAGGGTGATGCTCACCACCTGGCAGTTGAAGAAGCCTTCCTCTCTCGCAGCTGTTGGGTGGTCTTGGCTGCCAGGACCCAGCTCCCTGCCTGTCTTGCGCCCACCTGCCCAGGGGAAGCAAATGGGGCCATGCTGAAGGGTTGGGGTCAGCAGGGAAGGCTGCTCCCTGTGAGTACCCGGGCCCCTGCCAGACACAGCCCCCTCCTGACCTTGGCACAGCCCTGTCCACTTCCCCTGGGCTTTTTCCAGCAGGGGAAGCAGACGCCCTGGAGTTACACTGAAAGGCCAGGTTCAGGAGGGGGCTCTGTGCAGCAGGGGACTCAGCGCTGCCGGGGTGCAGCCTTCGGCTCCCCACTCACAGAGTCACTGTCGGCCTCCCCAGCGGAGGTGGGTAGCTGCCGGTTGGGGGCTGCTGCAGCTGTGGCAACAGGGGAGCAAGACACACAGAGAGCCTTGTCCCAGCAGCTGAGACCACCCACACAGCCCCGTCCGCTTCTCCTGCCGGGCAGAGCTGCCTGCTGCCCCTGACCCTTCAGTCCGGTCCATCCTCAGACAACTCCAGTTGTTCAGGAGCCAGTCCAAAGCCGCCTGCCTTGTCTTTAACCCCTGCCTGGCCTTGCCCTCAGTTGTCTCCCCCATTCCCTGCTTCCTTTAGCCCTACCTTGTCCTCTTTGTGGCTCCGGCCAACCGGAACAGCCTTCCTGTCTCCCTCCATGCCACTGACTCCTTCAAAATCTCAGCTGAAAATCTCTCTTCCCCATTCAACCAGAACCACTTAATTCTTTTCTGCCTCCGCTCTGATTCCCCGTTGCACCATGCAGCAGCGTCTAGCTCTGCTCAGTGTTTAGTGACGTCATGGGTACGAAAGATGCTATCAGAATTAAGGACCAATCCTGCTCCCACTGACTTTACTGTTGACTTCACTGGGGGCAAAGGTGTCCTGGTGATGAGTGTGGTTGACAATATTGTGACCTGCCACGTGTCCTTGACTTTCCCCCCTCCCTCAGATCCTGAACGGATACTTCGTGCATTACTTCGCCCCCCAGGATCTCCCGCCGCTGCCGAAGAACGTTGTGTTCGTGCTGGACAGCAGTGCCTCCATGTTGGGAGCAAAGCTCAGACAGGTGAGGCAGGGGATGCTATGCGATGCAGAGTGGTTTGCTGTGAGGTTACCATGATGACCACTTAGGCTGGTAGCCTGGCTACCAGGGCTACGGGGAAATTCCGTGGGAAGCCCCCGGCACCAGGAGGCCCGTGAGGCATCTCAGCATTTGGAAGGAAAAGGAAGAGGAAGAGGATGGAGACATTACAGAGCGGGGCTCATGCAAACCCTGAGCAAAATCCAGGCCTCACTGAAGCAGTGGCGGATTAACTCTCGGGCCCAGGGGCCCCAGGCAATTTGCAGGCCCCCGTAGGAGTGCTGGAGACTGTATAGAAGTGGGGGGATCATCGCTGCTGGCACTGTGGCCCCACCCCCTGCTCGTCCTCTTGCCCCTGGCACTAGGCTGTGGTAGGGTGAGCATATTTCCTACAGGGAAAATGGGATGCCACGCGGGGCTTGCCTGAGCCCCGCTCCCCCCACCCTACAGAGCTGGCCTGAGCTGCTCACCTGAGCCCTCCACTTCTCCCACACGGGGCTGGCCTGAGCCCCCCTCCACCTGCCCTGGGTTGGGGGCTGGGGTGCCCGAGAGCAGCCCCTGGCCCATGTCCCCGCCCCCTGAGGCACGCCACCCAGGGTAGGTGGAGGGTCTGGGGCTCACCGGGCAGCTCTTGCCATGGCTTGACTCCGGCTTCCAGTCAGGCTAGGGGGCGGGGTCTTGGGGGGAAGGGGAGGAGCAGGGGGGGTGGGGCCGCATGGCGAGAGGAATGTGGGGGGCCCAAATGTTCTTTGTGCCCAGGGCCACAATAAATCTTAAGCTGCCTCTGTGCTGAAGTCAATGGCAAATCTCCTACTGACTTCAATAGGGCCCGGATTTCACCCCGGTCTCTGAGAGCTGAGTGCCGCTCCCACAGCTGCCAAGTGGCAGCAGCTGCCGGAAAGAGAGGGCAAATGGGGCAAAGTCTGGGGAAGCCTAGAATCTAGGCTTGATCTGTAGGACCACAACCCTCCCAACAGCTGCCTCCTTTCCCCTCATCTCGTCTCCTCCCCTTCTAGGCGAGGATTAGCCAGAGAGGCCAGCGCTGCTGAAAGCCCCCTGGCCGGTCCAGTAAATGGAGAGCCTGCACCTTTACCTAGCACAGGTTTAACCATGCCCCATCAGGCAATGACACCCGTCATTTCCAGACAGGCTAAAATGCTGCTGTGGGGGATCTGCACAAGGGGGGAAGCTGGTACGAATCTGCAGGGGCAGTGCTGGGTTGGAGGCATGTCCAATGTGGCTTGGGGTTGGGACATATAATTAAGATGGGTGAATGACATATAATCAGCCCATCCCACCTCCTTCTCAGGTTCCCTGGTTAGCTCCGCTGACTGCTGGTACAGCCCAGAGCCGTCTTCTGGGGTTAATTTATTTGGCTGCCAACACTGGCACTAATTTAGCAGATGTAAACCTAGTCTCGAGAGTTTGAACCATGATATTTAGACAAAGCCTTAACTACATGCAGCCCTTGAAAAGAGGCAGATCTGTACCAGCATGTGCCTCTGAAACCTCTGTGGTTCCAAAATTCCACGTAACACTGGACTGTCACAGCACATTGAATCAAGGATTTTGCTGTAATGGCCCCTTCTCCCTGCCTCGCCAAGCCCTGATTACTAGAGAAGTGCTCATCGGCGAAACAGCTCCTACTTGCTACTTCTGTGGCAATCCAGAGAGGACTCCAGAAAGACGCCATGGACCCTATGCTCTGGGCAGACTCGGAGTAGCTTTTTCCCCCCAGCCTGTGTATTTGTGTTTTAAATTCTGCTCTAACTAAGGGGCTGGGATTTGAGTCTGTGTGCAAGGAGCTGGCTGGGTTTAGGAGCAGGTTTCCCAGGGTTAATCCCGGGCCATGCTGTTTGGAATAATAGCATGAACAAGAAATGCTAATGCCCCATAATCTTAGCCCTCGTCAGGAGGAAAATAAAACCCTTTAGTGGTAAAAGGTTAATCCTTCAATTCAAGATAATACTGGGGCAGTTCACACCGACTCTTGGCAGGCTGGTCATTCAGTGCCTTAATCCCCTGGTTCAGCATTACCTTGCTTGCTGAACACTTTATCCCCCGTTTCCAGCAAGCGGGGCTGGTGGATGGGTTTTGGCTTTCTCCGTCCAACGTAAGAGACAACACAGGCGCTTTTCAGCCAAACAACACAGCAGCAGAATTTCAGGGGTCTGTTAGCAAAGCTGCTTTCGCAGACACATGTAGTTGGGCCTGCACTCAATAGCCCGTACGTCTTTATTTAGAAACCACGCTCATGTGTTCATTTAGTTAGCTGCAGGTTTGCCATACAAGCCCTGGGGGAGGTAATTCAATGTACTAAAAGGCACTTGATTTTAGCTTTCAGGGGAGGTGGTTAGATTTAGTTGAAGCTGTCGCTTCTAAAGGAAGATATAGGATAATTATATATTATATAAGCAAGTCTATTGTAAAATAGCTAATAGAGAGGCAGGGCCTGCCCAGGTACGCATGGACAAAGACAAATTGCTTATGGATAACTGGGTAAACTAGGTGTATGTCTGGTAAGTAAGTTAGTGCCAGTGTTGGTAGTCAAATAAATTACCCCACAATGACTGTTCTAGGCGTAGCGTGACCAGATGTCCCAATTTATAGGGAACGTCACGATATTTGGGGCTTTTTCTTAAATAGGCGCCTATTACCCCCCATCACCTGTCCCAATTTTTCACACTTTCTGTCTGGTCACCCTATCTGGGCAGGGGCGGAGGATGTGGGGAATTGACACGAAAGCTTATGCTCCAATACATCTGTTAGTCTTAAAGGTGCCACAGGACTCTCTGTTGTATAATAATGTAGCAGGCTTTTGAAATCCTCTGCACTACATGGGACTGGAATCCCGGCCTCATTGAAATCGCTGCCCAAACTCCCATTGACTTCAATGGGACCAGGATTTCACCCCCGGTGGGCAGCTCTTACAGGTGACCTCATGCTTCTGGTCCAGCTGTGCGAGTTCTTTTTCTGCTCCTCTCCTCTTCTTTTCACTATGTGCCAACTAGTCGGTTCCCCCCGTCTTGCTCTCTTTCCCAAGTATCAGTGTCTTTGAAGAGACAGAACATACGGCTTCAAATCCATTTAGTGCCAGCAGCTTCTCAATGTTTCTGTGAAAGAAACATTTTTCTCCATTGTGACAGTCCAGCAGGGAAGCAAGGCCTCCATTGCTTCTTTCTGCTGTGGTCCTAACAGCATTTGAACTCGGGTCAGACCCTCATGTTGTGTAAATCAGATTTAGTGGTGCTATGACGCTTTACACCAGATGAGGATCTGGTCCTGGGTGTGTCACTCTCCCTACAGCACTTGGCAGACAGGGCATTTGTCAGAGGCAAGAAATTCCAGAGTAGGATACATGATATAAATACTTTACGCACTTGAGATCTAGCAGGTGGCTATTGTTGTTATGCTGGCAAGGAAAGTGCCTAAAGTGTTTTGTCCCTTCATTTGCAAGGCGAAATGGTAGAACATAGAACATGGAAGAGCTGTGTTAAGTATGAGTCTGAAGGAAATGGGGTCTATGCAATTCCGGCAAAGAATTGGGAAGCACTAAGTTTAGCACATGGGATCAGCCTAAGTTACGTCGGCATACAGTCGCTGCAGTAAATACATCGCTCATGTGTGATCTCACACAACGTTATAGCCAGCCATTTGGAAAAAAAGCTCAGAAGGATCAGACTAATCCATTCAGGGTGGTTTTAGTTTTTAAGCTTCAGTTCAGCTCTCTGACCAAACTTTTAGAAAGTCACAATTAGCTAAGAATGAGATCCCGGTTCCCAGGGATTGAGGTCTTACTGGGTTTGCTGAGTGTTCTCCTCAGGTGGATTTGCTTTTGTCACCGGTCATGTCCTTAGAAAAGTCTGAGCACCTTGTATAAACATTTCTCTGCCTCTCCATGCCTTGACGCTCAGCCCTCTTTTGAGTAGTTTCAAGTTGATTCGATTGATTGCGTGGATTCTGAGTGTCAGCAACCATCAGGACCGTTTGACACCTTCCCTGCCCTACACAAAAGAAACTCCCTGTGTTGCTGAAGAACTGGCTGTGGGCTCTTTGACCTGGTCTACACTAGGGGGGGATCGATCTAAGTTGAGCAACTTCAGCTATGTGAATAACTTAGCTGAAGTCGATGTACTTAGATACTTACCACGGTGTCGTCACTACGGTAAGTCGACTGCTGCCGCTCCCCCATTGACTCCACCTGTGCCTCTTGCCGAGCTGGAGTACAGGAGTTGGCAGGAGAGCGCTCGGGGATCAATTTATTGCGATAAATTGATCTCCGCTGGATCGATCGCTGCCCACCGATCCGGCCGGTGTGGGCTTTGAGCACTCCAAGACCTCAGCATACTGGGAGTCGGAGGCCAGATTCCGGCTTTCAGTGGGATTGCTGCCCGCCGATCCGGCTGGTAGTGAAGTGCTAATCTGAATGGTGGCTGCTCTCCAGAAAACCCTACCTTAAACTGCCAAGGAGCCACTGAGCAAAATCCTAATCCTAATTGCAGCCTTCAGTGATTTCCAAAGCTACTATGTGAACAGCTGCCAGCCTTTCTGGTTTTATCTGGAGATTTACAAATGTGTCTACCCAACCGGGAACATAGGATGAACATAGAGAAATTTTATACAATGTGCCCAGCATAGAGTCTGTCAATATAGAAGCCTCCCACTCCAGAATAGAGTAGAATAGAGTCACTTGCATCACTCCCATTAGATGAAAATATGGGTGAACCACTGGAAACATAGGATCTGCCAGACTGGATCAAACCCAGCTAGTCCAGTGTCCCGTCTCTGACCATGACCAGAATGAGATACTTCAGAAGAAGGTGCAAGAACCTCACACTAGTCAGATGTGGGATAATGTGTCTTCCACAACATCCCAAAGGCCATAAAATTGAGGCTAAATCAGCCCACCCAGGGAAGTGAATGCAAGACCTGGATACCTCTGGAAGTTCAACTCTCAGGACTGTTGGCAAAATCTCAGCTATGTTGATGAAGGGGAGCTGCTGCATCTCATGTAGAGGCCAGACCATAGAGGGCTTTATATGTCCATATTAACTCTTTGAATTGGGCTCAGAGTACATAGGAAGTAAGGATAGTGCAAGTTTTGAAACTGAAATACTATTAGAGCCTGACCCAAAGCCCAGTGAAGTCAATGTGGCAGTCTTTTCATAGACTCCAGTGAGCTTTGGATCAAGCCTCTAGTTAGTACATCATGAGATGGGATGAGCCCATGTACTGCTGAAGTGATATTGACTTCTCTCCAAAATGAGTCTTTTATTGTGCAGTCTTTGCAACCCAGAACGCTTACGCAAGACATCTTCAGGTCTTCTGAGCTCTGACCATGCCTAATACCTTATGAGCTAGAGATGTCATGGAATTGCTTCACTCATCACCCACATGCAGCTACCTCTGGGGTGGGTGGAAGGCAGCAGCTGTTTAACAGCAAGCCGCAGCACTTCATAACACGTTTACAAGAGGCAGCGAAGAATATCGTCCCTGTAGATTGGCTGACTGTGGGCAAGATATCATGATCTATATTGCAATCTGCTTGGAAGCATTCAGCACGTTTGCAGGTGCATCCCTGGGGCTTGATACAGAAGAGACATGGAACGTGTGTAAGGGAACAAGCAAACTGGAAGATGTTTTTAGTCGGGGAACGTCTGACTCTGGAATAGGCCATGACAGGCAACAGACATGCTGCAGTTGGAGCCCTGCCCTTCCAAATGGGGGTGGAAATATGTGCTTCCGCACAGGCAAACCCACACATAGTCTACTAAGGATCGTTGCATCAGGCAGAGCGACCACGGGTGATCGCATCGCACCAGGCGTCGCTAGCGAAGTTCCCAGATCTGGCTCAGTGGGATTTGTGTGCTGGAATGACTTGAAAAGTGCCGAAGAAGTAAACATCAACTTTCCTGGTGCTGTCCTTGCTTTTCCATTCACAGCTGTTTAAAATGTTTCTCGCCCTGTGGCTGGCAGTAAGGTCCCATATGCCAGCCAGCTAATGCGCTCATAAAAGCCGGCTGGGTTCCATGCAGTACATCGCTGCCGGTAAGTGCATTGACAGACTTTTTATCGAAACTGCAGATGATTGGTAGGGTGGGGAGACAGAGGAAAGAGTCCAGTGACAGCTACCGTTTGCAGGTCCACCAGTTTGGAGCCCGTTCTGCAGTCCTTACTCAATTGGGACAGTGTCAGCTAGTGGTTAGGGCACAGGAATGCGAGCCAGAGCGGGGTTCTGTTGGTAGCTCAGCCACTGAGCTGCTGTACGACCCTGGGCAAGTCACTTTCCTTTTCTGTGCTTCTGTTTCCTCACATACTTTTTGTCCTGTCTATTTAGCTCAGTGGTGCCCAACCTTTTCCTCTTGTGCCCCTCCCATCCTTACCAGTAATGGAATCTGTCCACACCTCCTCCCCCATTACTGCACAGCCATGGCTTCCTCAGATGAGGCGCTTGGGCTGACGGCAAGCTCGGGGTGGAGCAGGGGGCGGAGGGGAGCTGTGGCTGGGGACGGAGCTGGGCTGGGGGCAGAACAGGGGGTAGAGTGGAGCTGCAGCTGGGGCTGGAGCGGTGCTAGGTGGCGCTCCCTCCTCGCCCCTCATGGAGGCTGGCCTGGGCCCCGCTGCAAGTCCCCTCGAACATTCCTCTGTTCTCCCCCTCCAGGTGGGCATGCCCCACAGGTTGGAGACCACTGATCTAGAACATAAACTCTGTGGGGCAGGAATTGTCTCTGATGTATGTACAATATCTAGCACCAGGGAGATTTAATCTCTGTATGGGCCTAAGACATCACTGTAGTACAGATAACGGTTGCTGGAGACCCACCAAAAAAATTAGCGGGTGCTTAGCACCCACAGGCAGCCGGCTTCCTCCCGCCTCCCAGCGTCTCCTGCCTGCTGGTGGCCCTGCTAATCAACTCCTCCCCCTCCCTACCCTACGCCTCCTGCCCACCACAATCAGCTGTTCCGCGATGTGCAGGAGACGCTGGGAGGGAGGGGGAGGCGCGGGGACGGGGCGCGCTGGGGGAAAGGGGCGGAACTGGGTGGAAAGAGGTGGGGAAGAGGCGGGACGGGGTGGAGCAGGGGTGGGGCCTTGAGGAAAGAGGTGGAGTGGGGGCGGGGCCTGGGGAAGAGCAGGGGCAGGAAAAGGCAGGGCAGGGCGGGGGTGGGGCTTGCAGGACGGGGGTGGAGTGGGGGTAGGGTCTAGGATGAGCAGGGGTTGAGCACCCCCGAGGACAGAAGAAACCAGCTCCCAGGGCACATTCTACACTGTTTACTCACTTCTGACTAGATAATCGTGATGGTCCCTTCTGGCCTTAAAGTCTCTGAGGCAGTGTTATCTGGTGGTTAGAGCCCAGGACTGTGAGTTTGCTCAAAACAAGTGTAATAGCTACATTGTCCAAAGCACTGCATCTGGAACCCAGGTCTTCCAGAACTAAAAAGACCATGAGTTACCACAGCTTGCCCTACTTGGGCTATAACAGATTCAAATCGTCTGTGGACTGGGCACAGAGTGGGACCTGTATCACATTCCCCAATGGATTACATAAAAATACAATGTTCTCAAAACTTGCCAAAAATTGTAGTGACCACCAGGCTGGTGGCATTCGGTCAAATGCTGTGAGAAAAGATTGTTTCCTCCATGTAGCGTGTGAAAACGATTGTAGGATAATTGAAATAAAAAGCATAACCTCCCAGGCCTCTGTTTGATTCTCACTGACCCGAGTAGCGGCTAATTGATGTTGAAATCCAGTTGAGTGCATCTGCTCGACGTATGAACTCCTTTTGACATTGTGACAGCCGTAGATCTGTCTTGCAGGGTGTAGGGGGAAGGGATCAAGTGCTTGGAATATTTTTCAGGCCTGGGGACTGACTGACTGTCTTCTGAGGACAAACTGGGAGAGAGACATTAGGCAATGAATCAAGGGCAGAGGGTAACGTCTCTTCCCTTGGCATTGACCTTTTAATTATTAGTTCCATGGAAACTGTTTGTGGTGATGAGGGTTGGGGTTTTAGTATGAGATGTGCCTGTTAAAAGATTCCATTTAAAACAAATCCAGCGAGAACAAGAATGTAGGGCTTCATTCGCCACTGTATTGCTCTGGCTTATAACTATGGGACTCCATTGTTTTCAATGGACCTACTCCAGTATGACTCCAGTATAATACAGTGGTGATACCTTTAAACCTGAGAGACTTTAACTTGCCCAAGTCTGTCTCGCATCAAGTATATTTACAAAAACATTTAGGATTCAAATTTAATCTGGGCTGCAGAGTCGATAATTAATGTATATAATACTTACCATTTATATAGTGTTTTGCATGTTCGAAACACTTTATGCACATTAATTAGCCCTGTAAGGAGGGTAAGATTCTATCTGTCTAACCTTTGTGGATCTGTGGCCATCATTCCCTGTAGTACCCAAGTGCCTCACAATCTGTAATGCACTTACTCTCACACTGCCTCTCTGAGTGTTGTTCAAAGGGGAAACTGAGGCACAGAGTGACGTGACTTGCACAGGGTTATACAGGAAGTCTGCAACAGGGCAGGGAATTGAACCTAGAGCAGTGCTTCCCAAACTTGTTCCACCGCTTGTGCAGGGAAAGCCTCTGGCGGGCCGGGCCGGTTTGTTTACCTGCCGTGTCCGCAGGTTCGACTGATCGCTGCTCCCAGTGGCCGCGGTTCGCTGCTCCAGGCCAATGGGAGCTGCTGGAAGTTGCGTGGGCCGAGGGTCATACTGGCCACCGCTTCCAGCAGCTACCATTGGCCTGGAGCCACTGGGAGCCGCGATCGGCCGAACCTGCGGACGCGGCAGGTAAACAAACTGGCCTGGCCCACTAGGGGCTTTCCCTGCACAAGCGGCAAAACAAGTCTGGGAACCATTGACCTAGATGGGTGGCAGCTAATGCCCTAATAACTAGACCATCCTTCTCCCAAGCCCTCTTTGCAGATAGGGAAACTGAGGCAGAAAAGTAACTTCCTCGAGGCTACATAGTGAATCTGTGATGCCCAATTATTAGCAAGGAACCACATTCAGGGCAGCAAGGCTGGCCAGCACAGTTATCCTTTTGTGACGGCTCTGTGTTGTGAAGAATAGCTACAGCCAAACTCTGGGCCCTCGCTGGCAGTGTCAGTGTCAAAACCCCTGTTGCCTGGATCGTACAGGAATTGCTCTTGGTTGTGTGCTGGCCATCTGCCTGGAGGAGATCACACAGACACTCTGAAAAGGAAGGTGAATGGCAGTCTGTGGCCTGCAAGGTGTTGACTTCAAAGAAAAGAACAGACTGTCTGCTCCGAACAGCGGGCATAGAGTGAAGGAGGGAACAATGCAGCAGAACCCGGGAAGGAGCTCTGGTTTAAAAGCTCCTGGACTAAATCCTGCCTTAGGGTATGTCTACACTACGGGATTAATCCGAATTTAGATAATTCGGATTTGAGAAACAGGTTGTATAAAGTCGAAATGAATGCGGCCACACTAGCACATTAATTCGGTGGTGTGCGTCCAAGTACTGGGGCTAGCGTCGATTTCTGCACCGTTGCACTGTGGGTAGCAATTCCATAGCTATCCCATAGTTCCCGCAGTCTCCCGCGCCCATTGGGATTGTGGGTTAAGATCCCAGTGCCTGATGGGACAAAAAACATCGTCGCAGGTGGTTCTGGGTACAGCCTCACTTCCTCCCTCCCTCCCTCCCTCCCTGCATGAAAGCAACGGACGGCAGACAACCATTTTCGCGCCTTTTTTCCTGGGTGGGTGAACACTGCAGACTCCATACCACGGCAAGCATGGAGCCCGCTGAGGTCAAGACAGCACTCATGAATATTGTAAACACCTCGCGCGTTCTCGTGGAGTTTATGCTGAGCCAGGACCAGAAAAACGAGGAGAGGAGGCAGCGGCAGCGGCAGCGGCAGCGCAGCGACAAGCATGATGAGGACATGGACACGGACACGGATACAGAATTCAGTGAAACCACAGGCCCCGGTGCTTTGGAGATCATGTTGTTAATGGGGCAGGTTATAGCCGTGGAACGCCGATTCTGGGCAAGGGAAACAAGCACAGACTGGTGGGACCGCATAGTGTTGCAGGTCTGGGACGATTCCCAGTGGCTGCGGAACTTTCGCATGCGTAAGGGCACTTTCATGGAACTTTGTGACTTGCTGTCCCCTGCCTTGAAACGCCAGAATACCAAGATGAGAGCAGCCCTCACAGTTGAGAAGCGCGTGGCGATAGCCCTGTGGAAGCTTGCAACGCCAGACAGCTACCGGTCAGTCGGGAATCAATTTGGAGTGGGAAAATCTACTGTGGGGGCTGCTGTGATGCAAGTAGCCAAAGCAATCACTCAGGTGCTGCTACGAAAGTTTGTGACTCTGGGAAATGTGCAGGCCATAGTGGATGGCTTTGCTGCAATGGGATTCCCTAACTGTGGTGGGGCGATAGACGGAACCCATATCCCTATCTTGGCACCGGAGCACCAAGCCACCGAGTACATAAACCGCAAGGGGTACTTTTCAATGGTGCTGCAAGCACTTGTGGATCACAAGGGACGTTTCACCAACATCAATGCGGGCTGGGCGGGAAGGGTTCATGACGCTCGCGTCTTCAGGAACACAACTCTGTTTAAAGGGCTGCAGCAAGGGACTTACTTTCCGGACCAGAAAATAACCGTTGGGGATGTTGAAATGCCCATAGTTATTCTTGGGGACCCAGCCTACCCCTTAATGCCATGGCTCATGAAGCCATACACAGGCAGCCTGGACAGGAGTCAGGAGCTGTTTAACTACAGGCTAAGCAAGTGCAGAATGGTGGTAGAATGTGCATTTGGCCGTTTAAAAGGCCGCTGGAGATCATTATTGACTCGCTCTGACCTCAGCCAAAGAAATCTCCCCATTGTTATTTCTGCTTGCTGTGTGCTCCACAATCTCTGTGAAAGTAAGGGGGAGACCTTTATGGCAGGGTGGGAGGCTGAGGCAAATCGCCTGGCTGCTGATTACGCGCAGCCAGACACCAGGGCGATTAGAAGAGCACACCATGAAGCGGTGTGCATCAGAGAAGCTTTAAAAACCAGTTTCATGGCTGGCCAGGCTACAGTGTGAAATATCTGTTTGTTTCTCCTTCATGAAAACCCGCCCCCTTTATTGACTGATTTTCTGTAAGGAACCCACCCTCCCCCTTCCCCCAGCTTTCTTTCAAACCAAATAAAGTCACTATCATTTAAAAATCATTTATTTTTTATTAATAGATTAGAAAAAGAGGGAGGGAACCCGGGTGGTATTTGGGAGGAGGATTACTGGGAAGGAAAAAGCCACAAAGAAAAGGTTAAAAAAATGACAGCCTTTTGCTTGGGCTGTCTACTGGGGTGGAATGGGAAGGTGTACGGAGCCTCCCCCCCCGCGTTCTTACACGTCTGGGTGAGGAGGATACGGAACATGGGGAGGGGGGAGGGTGGAACAGGGGCTGAAGCGGCAGTCTGTTTTCCAGCAGCCGTTCCTGAACCTCCACCAGACGCTGGAGCAGCCCCAGCGTTGCTTCCTTCATCCTCTGGTCTTCCTGACGCCACCTCTCATCTCGAGCGTCTCTCCTCTCCTCACGTTGGTCTCTCCTCTCCTCACGTTGGTCCCTCATGTCCTCACGTTGGTCCCTCCTCTCCTCACGTTCACTGACTTCTTTCCTATACTTTGAAACTGTTTCCTTCCACTCATTCAGATGAGCTCTGTCACTCCTGCTGGATTGCATAATTTCAGAAAACATCTCTTCTCGCGTCTTCTTCTTACGACGCCTTATCTGTGATAACCTTCGGGATGGAGGAGGGAGGCTTGAGGAATTTGCAGCTGCTGTAGGGAGGGGAAAAAAGAGAGAATTGTTTTAAAAGCTACATTTTGCAGAACAATGCTTATACTCTTTCACGGTGACCAACACTGTTCACATTACATAGCACATGTGATTTCTGTGCAAGGTCGCATTTTGCCTCTTAATGCTGAGTGCCTGTGGCTTTGCTGCTAGAGATCACAGGTCTGGGCAACAGAATTCTGCTTGCATGCGGCCATGGTAAGCCATTCTCTTACAGCTTCTGCGCCCTACTTTCCCACATACCAAGCATAGCTTGTAGAGTGCTGCAGAAGCCTGGCCAATCTCAGCCAGTTGGGGGGGGGGGGGAGTGTGGTGGGGCTTGTCTGGGCAAGTAGAGTGCTGCGGTTTTTCTGTTAACATTCAGCAGCACCAGAAAACAAACTAACCACGGTACCCCTCCCCCCCACCGCGTGGCTGGTATCAGGGAAGATCCCTACAGGCACCAAACTAATCCCCCCCCCACCGCCGCCCCCCCCCCTCGCCATGAATTCTCTGGGATGATCACAGTACCCCTCCCCCCACCGCGTGGCTGGTAACAGGGAAGATCCCTGCTAGCCAAACGCGAAAAACTCAGGGCCAATTTCCCATCTGCGCTTGGCTAACTGCAGGGAAGGATTTATTTTCCGCCACAGGCAAACAGCCCAATAGGAACGGCCACCTCTGTCCCCTTAATTAAGTTCCCGTATTTCAACCAGGTTACCAGGAGTGATATCACTCTCCTGAGGATTACACAAGAAGATAAAGAACGGATGTTGCTTGAATGCCAGCAAACACCGGGACCATACGCTGCCAGGCTTTGTCAGGCAATGATACCAGATTACTTGCTGCAAGCATGGCGTGGTCAAGTGTCCTACCATGGAGGAGGGAATAAAGATGCACTGCCCAGAAACCTTCTGGCAAGGCTTTCGGAGTACCTCCAGGAGAGCTTCATTGAGATGTCCCTGGAGGATTTCCGCTCCATCCCCAGACACGTTAACAGACTTTTCCAATAGCTACAGACTTTTCCAGTAGCTGAACTGACCGCGAATGCAAAGTCAGGCAAAGTAATCATTAAAAACCGTTTGCTTTTAAAACAAGTTTTATATTTTAAAAGGTAAACTCACCTGAGGTGCCTTCCATGGGGTCAGAGTCTTGGGTACTGGCTTGGGAGGCTTGGGAGGCTTGGGAGGGTACTTCAGTCAGGGTGATAAAAAGATCCTGGCTGTTGGGGAGAATGGAGTGCTGTGTGCTCTCTGCAAGCTCATCCTCCTCCTCCTCCTCCTCCTCTACCCCATCGGCAGAATCCTCAGGCGTCGAGACTATCCCCGACCCAGAATCCACGAACACAGGTGGGTTAGTGGTGGCAGCCCCCCCTAGAATTGCATGCAGCTCGGCGTAGTAGCGGCATGTCCGCGGCTCTGACCCGGAGCGACCGTTTGCCTCCTTTGTTTTCTGATAGGCTTGTCTGAGTTCCTTGACTTTCACGCGGCACTGATCTGAGTCCCTATTGTGGCCTCTCTCCATCATGCCCTTGGAGATTTTTTCAAAAATTTTTGCATTTCGTCTTTTAGAACGAAGTTCTGCAAGCACTGAATCCTCTCCCCATACAGCGATCAGATCCAGTACCTCCCTCACGGTCCATGCTGGTGCTCTTTTTCGATTATCAGCCTGCATGGTTACCTGTGCTGATGAGGTATCTGTGGTCACCTGTGCTCTCCACGCTGTGCAAACAGGAAATGAAATTCAAATGTTCGCGGGGCTTTTCCTGTCTACCTGGCCAGTGCATCCGAGTTCAGATTGCTGTCCAGAGCGGTCACAATGATGCACTGTGGGATAGCTCCCGGAGGCCAATACCATCGAATTGCGGCCACACTAACCCTAATTCGAATTGTTAAAATCGATTTTGGCACTACTCCGCTCGTTGGGGTGGAGTACAGAAATCGATTTAAAGGGCCCTTTACATCGAATTAACTAGCGTCGTTGTGTGGACGGTTACAGGGTTAATTCGAATTAAAGCTGATAAATCCGAATTAAAGTCGTAGTGTAGACCAGGCCTCAGTTAAGAATCAGCTTATGATCTCTGTTGGCATGTCTATGCAGGAGAGGACAGGGTTAGCGTGCCATGAAGATCTTGTGAGAAAAGCCCTAGCCTGGTACTCACTATATATAAGTTCAAATCTCAGCTTTGCATGACCTTGGCCAAGTCATTTGGTTTCCCTGGGTATCTCCACACTACATACTAAGCCCTGGCCCTTTCTCAGGTTTGAGCTCGACTCCCCTCTCTGTCCACAAACAAATCAGTCTGACTAGAGTCAGGAAGCACTTAGGTCCCAGGGTTCTAGGACCCTGCTAGGAGTCAGAACCTGACTCCTGCTGTGACTTGAGTCCAAGCCCTGCCACTTTGCAATGTGGATGCATGTCAAACCACAGACCTGAGTCAGGAGAGCTGTGTAGTGCAATATGGATGCATTAACATGGCTGTGAGACCCGGGTCCAGCAATTGTAAACCCAGGTTTACAATGCAGTGTGGACACTCAGGCGTGTTCTGGGAAATACAAGCCCGGGTCTCAGAGACCTTGGTTCACAATGCAGCGTAGGCATACCCTAAATACTTCAGTCCTTCGTCTGTAAAACAAAGATGATGATAATCCTTTCTCTTGTCTGTTTAGATTGCAAGCTCTTTGGAGCAGCGACTCTCTTTTACTAAAAAAACAACAACAAGGAGTCCTTGTGGCTCCTTAGAGACTAACACATTTATTTGGGCATAAGCTTTCGTGGGCTAGAATCCACTTCATCAGATGCACAAAGTGAAAAATACAGGAGCAGGTATAAATACATGAAAGGATGGGGGTTGCTTTACCAAGTGTGAGGTCAGTCTAATGAGGTAAATCAATTAACAGCAGGATACCAAGGGAGGAAAAATAACTTTCGAAGTGGTAAGAGAGTGGCCCATTACAGACAGTTGACAAGAAGGTGTGAGTAACAGTAGGAGAAATTAGTAGTGGGGAAATTAAGTTTAAGTTTTGTAATGACTCAACCGCTCCCAGTCTTTATTCAGGCCTGATCTGATGGTATCCAGTTTGCAAATTAATTCCAGTTCTGCAGCTTCACGTTGGAGTCTGTTTTTGAAGTTTTTTTGTTGAAGAATTGCCACTTTGAGGTCTGTTACTGCGTGACCAGAGAGGTTGAAGTGTTCTCCTACTGGTTTTTGAATGTTATGATTCCTGATGTCAGATTTGTGTCCATTTATTCTTTTGCGTAGAGACTGTCCGGTTTGGCCAATGTACATGGCAGAGGGGCATTGCTGGCACATGACTCTTGTACAGTGCTTAGCACAGTGGAGCCCTGATCTCAGTTGGGGCCTTTTTCTAATGTAATAAAAATAAGGAATAATCATAATATGGTGCATCCTTAACTTTGATATTTCCTGAGCTCCATGCGCTTGGCCGTAATGTTGGAATACGTCCTGTAGATGCTGTTGATGGGGGATCCCTGCTTGTTATCTTTGAGTCTCCAGATCTTGTGCTTTGGCCTCAAAAACTTTGCTGTTCCTTGTGTATGTTGGGGAAGGGGCTCTTGTGACCTTAAGCATAGAAGATAATATGGGCAAAGTCCTACTGGATCATCCAGTCCATCTCCCGGTTGGCACAGGATTGCTCCCTGGAGGATATTCTCTTGTGCTTTGCCCAGATGGGTCTCAAAGATGGATGGTTCAGTGGGTAAGATGCAAAGCCTGCAATGCGGGAAACCCAGATGTGGTTCTCCATTCTGCCACAGACCTCCCGGAAACAAGGCACCTAGCTCAGCCACGTAGGCGCCTAAGCCCTTCTCCTTGGCATTGCATTCCTGGCTAGTTTAGACAGCTCCCTGCTCAGCCGGCTGGCTCCTGAGGGTCTCTTTCGTAGGTGCCTAACTCTCCCCATGCGTTGTATGGGGAGCCTGGGTGCCTAGCTCAGGGCTGTGGATTCCGCCAGGCAATAGCCTGTCAGGAGTGAGGCATTGCAAAGCTGAGCAGAGCAGCGCATAAGTATCTTTGAGGAATGGGGTCTCGATTGCCATCTGTAAATGCGGATAACAGCCCTGCCCTACCTGACCGGCTGTTGTGAGGATCAATACAATGAAGACTGTGAGTTGCTCAGGTACTATGGTAATGGGGCAGTGTAAGGACCTAAGAGATATAGACTAGGTAGAAGTGATCCCTTCCCTCAGGAGGTTATTCTGCAGTCTCAGACAAGTCACGGGCAGGACGATTTTCCTGATATGCAGCCAGAACGCTCCCTTTTTTTAGTGTTCTCCCCTAGCTTCTAGCTGCATCCCCATGTATCGCACTGTGTAACTCCTCTCCTTCCTTGGTAGTTATTTGTGGGCTGTTGGCAGTTCCCCCATTTCTTTAATCATCCCATAGTTAGCTCATTCAGGTGAGTAGTGTATGTCTCTGAGTGATTCAGCTATTGGTCAGTGATTATTGCTGAGAGGTTTTTAAGGTCAGGCTTGACAAAGCCCTGATTGGGATGATTTAGTTGGGAATTGTTCCTGCTTTGAGCAGGGGGTTGGACTAGATGATCTCCTGAGGTCCCTTCCAACCCTGAGATTCTATGATTCTATGATTGCGCCTTTCCTGGGTGAGTAGGTCTCTCAGGTATTTCTACATAGCAATTAGATACCCATGGCTGGCCTATGCCGGCTGGCTTGGGGTTGGAGCCTGGGCGCTAGGCCTTGAGGATTCCATAGCTTGGGCTTCTGCCCAAACCTTGAAGTCCACACAGCAATGAAACAGCCCGCAGCACGAGCCCTGCAAGCCCAAGTCAGCTGGCATGAGCCAGCCACGGATGCCTGCCCTAGCTGCAGTGTAGACATACCCTAAATGTCTGATTTCAGTGAAGCTGAGGCTGGTCAATTTTTGCAACAGGGCCCGATCCAATGTCTATTGAAGGCGATGGAAAGACTTCCCTTGACTTTAGCGGGCCCCGGCTCAGGCGTATGTGTAGGAGTGGTTAAAATATCTGCCCGGGGGGTAAAGTTTGTGAGCATGCTAAGGAAACGGGCCTGTCAATGAGGTAATTGCTGGGAGTTAATGGGAGCTGCAGTGGACAGCGCTGCTGGAGAAGCCTAACAACTGAGCATTGTCTCCTTTTAAGCTGCTTGACTTTCATTTCACATGTGTGACGGCCACGCTTCCCCCTTGGCCCACTCCGCACAACAACCGAGGGATTGTGGTATAAATGTCATCGGTGGTGCCCTTCCACTCAGAGAAGGTGCCCCGGAGGGTCTGACGCTGCGCCATCAGCATCTGGGAATGTCCATGTCAGCATTTAGGCATGAAACGTTTCTCTCTCACGTTATCAGGCTTTTCCTACTGACCCTGCTGGGCATTCCCGGGGATTGCATCACTCCAGCATGCTCTTGTGAACAGTTGAGGAAGGGGAGACTGGGTGTGCACCCTCTGTCTGCCTGTGAAGCACATACCATTTGCTTGGGAGGGAGCGGTGTTGTCTGGGGGTTAAAATGTGGGGCGGGCGTGGGTGGCACGCTGGAAAAATGTGAAATTTAGGCAGTCAGGATGCCTAGGTTCCTTTCCCAGCTCTGCCAATGACTCGCTTTGTGACTAATTAGGCAGCTAGTTAATCTTACTGTGCCTCAGTTTACTCCGCTGTGGCTGATTAATGCTTTTAAAGTGCTTTGAGATCCTGAAGTAAAAGGCACTGTTGCCGGCACAGGGGCCCGAGGATAGCAACAGTGAGGTTCGGTGCCCGGAGTGCTTCACGCCAATAAACATACCGGGGTGGAGAAACAATCAAAGTTTATTTGAGATCTCAAAGTGGTGCAAGGAGACAGGCAAGTCTCAAATCGAGCACACCAGCAAAAACAGTTTCTCTCTTCTTTATACACTTTACAACTAAGCCCCCCCTCTCTCCCCCTCTCTATCACCCCCCCCCACTCCCCCTCCCCTTTCTACCAAAGGCATGTTTATACATTTAAGTAACTAAATCATTCTAGGGCTATAAATCTAGTTTGTTAGTAACTTCTCTCTAAACAGTTATTTGGTCCTGTTTACCCTTAGTTTATTACCCCTTCCTCAGCTAGAAACATGCAAACCTCATCATTATTGTTTGGTACCTGAAATGAGCAAGGTTGTAATTGCTAACTAGCTATTTACACATTCCAATACCTGTCCTTGGTTGTTAAGGTCGATCAGAGTTAAACATGGAAGAACAGAGTTTAAACATGGAAGAACTCTGGCTCAGGCAGGCATAGTAACCCCAACAGTTCCCTCCTTTGAGAATACTCAACAAGTTTTTGGCTGAGTTTTCTCATATTCTGCAGACAAGATACGATTGAGTGCCATGGAGCTGGGGTTCTCAATGAGAGAGAATGCTGGGATTTCTGGGGAACGAGGGGCACACAGCTTACGGAGGAGCAATTTAAAACAAGCAATCAGAAGGAGGGTGACCAGGCACAGTACCACACCTGTAAGGAGGAGATGCACAAGGCTATTTCCCAGTCCTCCCAGGTTGGGCAACCAACTCCAAAGGGAATCAAAAACTGGGGGTTCCCTTTCCTGAGCCTTCCACTGATCAAAAGCCTGTTCGGCTGACAAGGGGGTACCTGAGGCATTTTTCCCCCTACTGAACCATCCCCAACAGATATCTGACCAATTCTGGGGAACCACCCTCCAGGGTAACCCTGCAGCATGGTGTGGGATTTGGGAGCATACCCAGCAGTTGGAGAGGTTAAACTCTTGGGCAAAGCGAACCTTCAGGGACTCATATGTGTTTGTCTCTAAGTTAGTAGGGATTTCTTTCCATCCCGCATGTGCCTGGGGGGAAACGGGAGTTAACAAGAGGAGTGTCCCTATGGCAAAGAGCACCACTATGGCAGACCCTGGATCTGAACTCATATTAGGCAGGTGATCCTAGGGCCTAACAATCACAATTCCCCAAATACCCACAAAATAACAATTACCAATAATAAGCAGATTAAAAACAAAAGGGACCAGGCCACCAGGTTAGGCCGATCCTGTGAAAACAAACACAACCAACGCTCAGAGGTCTCGCGGGGAGTGCGCTGTGACTGTCCAAAGAGATCACAGGGCATTCCCCGCAGACACTATTGTCGTCTGAATAACAGCTTAAGTCCCAAATCGTCGCTGGCAGTCTTCTCTGCAGGCTGGACGGTCCACCGTTCAGGAGCAGGCACTGCTTTCAGACGAGAGTGATGAATCCAGTTTTTGTGTCCCTCAACCTTTGCTGCTGTATGGGAGACCAGCAGGACGGTGTAGGGTCCCTTCCACTTCTCTTGGAGAGGCTCGTCCTTCCAGGTCCGGATGAGTACGGAATCGCCTGGCTGCAAGGAGTGGATCGGGGCATCCAGCGGGAGAGGTTGCAAATCTTTGGTATACCTGTGGAGAGAACAGAGAACAGCAGACAGAGAGCACATATACTGAGATAAGAAGCCACACCCCATTTCCCACTCCCCTGCCAGAACCGGTGTACCATTCATAGGCCATGCCCTTCCAAACATAATCTTGAAGGGACTGAGCCCTAACCTGCCCTTAGGGAGAGCGCGAATGCGGAGCAGAACAAGGGGCAAAGCATCAGGCCACTTAAGGGAAGCCTCTTGGCAAACCTTTGAGAGGTGCCACTTAAGTGTCTGATTTGTACGCTCCACTACCCCACTGGCCTGCGGTCGCCATGGCGTGTGGAGCTTCCAGGGGATCTGTAGGGCATCCGATATCTTTTGAACGACTTGGGATGTGAAGTGTGTTCCGTTGTCAGATTCCATCCACGGTGGGAGTCCGAAGCGAGGAATGATCTCCTTGACAAATTTAAGAGCCACTGTTTTGGCAGTGTTATTACGGCATGGGAAGGCTTCAGGCCATCCGCTGAATCGATCTACCAAGACGAGGAGGTATCTGAATCCTTGGGTCCGGGGAAACTCAGTAAAATCTATTTGCCACACCAGTCCTGGGCCTGGGGTAGGCTCCAGAGTGGCTGGCAGTACTGACACTCCCGGTCGAGGGTTGTTCTTTTGGCAGACTAAACATTCAGCCTGCACCTGGGAGGCCAGAGGCCTAAGTCCAGAGGTTAAAAAATATTTACCCATTAGCTGAGAGAGAGCCTCTCTCCCTGCATGAGTGGTTTGATGTAGTTTCTGCAGCACTGACCGAATTAGGCTCTTTGGTAGTAGGATCTTTCCTTCCAGGGAGTGGAACCACCCCCCTTTCTCCTGGAGACCGAGTCTGTCGGCCAGATCCCTTTCTTCGTCAGAGTACTGAGGAGTCGGGAGCTCACCCACTGATGGGATGAGGGCATGCATATGGGCATCTTCAGCTTCTAGTGGTTCCAGGGTAGCAGCTCGCCTAGCTTCCCTATCTGCCCTAGCATTACCTCTGGCCACATCTTGATCTCCCTTTTGATGAGCCTTGCAATGTACCACTGCTACCATTGTGGGGAGCTGTACTGCATCTAAAAGCCGGAGAATCTGGGGTCCATGTTTGACAGGAGAGTTTTGCGCTGTCAACATTCCTCGTTGCTTCCATAGACCAGCATGGGCATGTAGTACTCCAAAGGCATATCTGGAATCAGTAAAAATGTTAACTCTTTTCCCTTTTGACAGTTCAAGTGCACGAGTTAAGGCTACCAATTCAGCCAGCTGGGCTGATGTCCCAGCAGGTAAACTCTCTGCTTCCACAGTTTCATAGAGAGATACAATAGCATAGCCAGCCCTCCTTTTCCCATTTACAACTGTACTACTGCCGTCTGTATACCACTCATAATCAGCATTCAGGAGAGGTTGATCTTTCAAGTCTGGGCGGCTAGAATATTGGGCATCTATGACCTCCAAACCGTCATGTTCCTGCTCCTCTGTCTCCGGTAACAGGGTAGCTGGATTAAGGGAGGGACAGGTCTGTAAGGTAACTTCAGGATTTTCTACAAGCTTTGCCTAATACCGAGCAACTCGAGCCTGTGTAAGCCAGAGACCACCCTTAGTATCCAGCAGGGCTTGAACCATGTGGGGAGTATACACTTGCACAGCTCCTCCCAGTGTCAATTTCTCAGCTTCCCCAAGCATTAGGGCAGTTGCTGCGACCACTCGCAAACATGCCGGCCATCCCTTAGCAACTTGATCCAGTTGTTTAGAGAAATATGCCACGGGACGTTTTCAGGTGCTAATAACTGAGTAAGCACTCCCAGGGCCACTCCTTTCCTTTCATGGACATACAGTTGGAATGGCTTAGAGAGGTCTGGCAGACCCAGGGCTGGAGCTTCCATCAATTTCCTTTTTAAAACCTTAAATGCCTTGTCGGCTTCTGGGGACCAGTGAAAGGGGTCATGATCCGCTCCCTTAACACATTCATACAAGGGTTTAGCCCACAGTCCAAACTCTGGGATCCATATCCTACAGAAGCCTGCCATACCCAGAAATGCCCTGAGCCGCTTACGATTGCTTGGGATAGGAATTTGACAGATAGCTTCCTTTCTTTCATTTGACAGCTGACGTTCCCCCTGCCTTATATAAAATCCTAAGTAGTGAACTTCTGGAAGGGCAATCTGAGCCTTACTCTGTGCTACTCAATATCCTCGGAGTCCAACAAAGTTCAGGAGGCTCACAGTGGCTTTAAGGCAAGAGGTTAGACCCACTGCAGCAATTAACAAGTCATCCACATATTGCAGGAGGAGGACTTTGTCCTCATTGTCCCACTTCTCCAAGTCTCTAGCCAGGGCCTGGCTGAAAAGGGTGGGGGAATTTTTAAATCCCTGAGCCAACACTGTCCAGCAAAGCTGCTTTCTAACCCTCCTTCTGTCCTCCCATTCGAAGGAGAAAATCTCCTGAGACTGGAGGTCAACCGGAATCGTGAAGAAAGCATCCTTTAAATCCAGGACTGAAAAATGGGTGTACTGCCCCCCTACAGAGGCCAACAGTGTATACGGATTTGGAACAAGGGGGTGTAGAGTCTTAACCCGCTCATTAACTGCTCTCAGGTCCTGGACCAGCCGGTATGTGCCATTGGGCTTTTGTACAGGCAAGATAGGAGTGTTCCAAGCTGACTGGCATTCTCGAAGTACCCCACACTTTAGGAACTGGTCTATAGTTTCCTGCAATCCCTCTCTGGCTTCCCTTTTGATCGGATACTGCTTAATTCGCACTGGACCTTTTCCTGGCAAGAGCTGAACAGTAATAGGAGTATGATGGGCTGCCTTTCCTGGGATCCCTGATGCCCATACCAGAGGAAAAACCCACTTCTCCCATTGACTCCACTCTGGGGCTTGCATGGCTGAGGGCTCAATTGCAAGTGTCATTATCCAGGCATTCTCTGGGGGTAAGGTGAGGCTTATTTCATCTTGAGTGAAATGCAGGGTGGCACCTAAGCGACAAAGCAGATCCCGTCCTAATAGAGGCGTTGGACAATCAGGGAGGTAAACCAGTCTGTGAGATAGAGTTCTGTTTCCCAAAGCACATTCCGCTGGGGCATATACTGGGCACTTAGTTCCTTTCCCTGTGGCTCCCACCACAGTGAGGGAATCTGCCACAGGCAGCTGAAGGGGTTGGTTTACAGCAGTTCGTGCAGCTCCAGAGTCTATTAAAAAGTCTATATCTGAATCTCCCACCCGCATTTTTACTCGGGGTTCCGGGGGCAGGATAGTCCGTCTCCCCTGACACCCCTATTCTTGATCCTCCGCTGCCATCATAGGGGTACCTTCCCTTTCGGGGCACTCATTTTTCCAATGTCCCTCCTTTCGGCATATGGCACACTGGTTGCGACCCAGACGCCTTTCCTGTGAGCCAAGGCGCACACGCCTACGTCCTCTCATTCCCCGGCCCTTTCCACCTTCCTGAAATCTTCCCCTGCCACCAGCCTGTACTGCTGCAACCATCATTTTCACTTGCCTCTTTTCCTTTTCTCCCTCCCTAAGGCTGTAAGCCCTGTTTGCAGTTTCCAAAATCTGTGCCATTGTCATGCCCATCAAATCCTCCTTTTTCTGCAATTTCCTTTTAATATCAGGGGCGGCACGGCTGGTAAAGATACCCTTTATAATTGTCTCAGTAGCCTGATCATCAGGGTTTGCATTAGTAGTTTGCCTGATGGTATCCCGAATACGCTGCAGAAAAGCAACCGGACTCTCTTTTGGCTCCTGTACTAGCTCATACGGCTTAGCCCAATTGTTATGTCGGACAGCTGAGTGTCGGAGACCATGTAATAGGAGTTCCTTGTATACAGTGAAACAGGTGAGATCTGCCGGCACGTTGGGATTCCACCGG
Organism: Chrysemys picta bellii; assembly: GCF_011386835.1. Lineage (NCBI taxonomy): Eukaryota > Metazoa > Chordata > Testudines > Emydidae > Chrysemys > Chrysemys picta. Next base: position 12,921,986 of record NC_088791.1, on the reverse strand, counting down.
GGGTCTGCTGTAGGGACCTGAACTGCAGCAACAGGAACGTTTGCTGCGTTTGCCTCATGTCTAAGCTGTGCCTCCTCTCGTGCCTTAGACACAACCTGATTACGCTCCACCTCAGACAGCAGGGTCCGCATAAGGACATTACAGTCATCCCAGTCAGGCTTATGGCTAGCCAGACACCCTTCAAAGACCGAGATAAACTTGCTTGGATTCGTAGAGAATTCCCCTGCCTGTGCCTTAAAAGCTGCTAGGTCCACTGGGTTAAAAGGCACATGGGTATAAACCTGCATTGTAGTGGCTGGGTGATTTTCTGTTCCAGTACGGGCTATCCGAGTCTCAGTAATCAATGGATAGAATCCCACCGAGGGGGCAATCTCTGGGACCTGAGGCACCCTATCTTTATATGGTGAGGGTGTTGGAGCCGAAGGGGACACCGACTCTGCCATTACAACCGGGGGAGGGTTCTGAGGACTAACATTTACTACCGAACCTGTCGGAGTCAAATTACACTTTTGCAAAAGATCTGATCTATCTCTTAATAACATAAACAACTGTACATACATATGTTCATTCCATTTACCCGTACGCTGACAAAACAAAAGCAATTGAAGGATCGTATTATAATTAAGTGATCCCTCCGGTGGCCACCTTTCCTGGTCCTCTAGCTGATATTGAGGCCAGTCTACTGTACAGAATCTTTTTAATTTACTTTTAACCAACGGATCCGATCCAAACACTTACCAGTTCACCAGAATGCATTCTAAGGGCATACACCTTGCCCTGCCTGCAGTACTCTGTCCCTGCCCCATACTCTAGGGAGACACTGGGCGTCCCCAGGTCAAAACAGGTAAAGTCCCCACTGGACTGTTCCTACCTTATCCAAGGGTCCGGTTCTGCACCGTCGCCCACAGCTGTTTCTCCACTAATCAAGCGCGTTGCACCGTTGTGCCCTCCGGGGTCGACCAAATCACGTCTCCGCCGAGGCCCCCGATGAAGTCACCGGTGCGCGCTGGGCGTCGGTCGTCGCCGTAATCCGTCGGCCGCCAGAAGGGATCCGGGCAAGGCTAAATTTCAGCCTCGAGCCCACCCAGGGACGCCAAGACTGTTGCCGGCACAGGGGCCCGAGGATAGCAACAGTGAGGTTCGGTGCCCGGAGTGCTTCACGCCAATAAACATACCGGGGTGGAGAAACAATCAAAGTTTATTTGAGATCTCAAAGTGGTGCAAGGAGACAGGCAAGTCTCAAATCGAGCACACCAGCAAAAACAGTTTCTCTCTTCTTTATACACTTTACAACTAAGCCCCCCCTCTCTCCCCCTCTCTATCACCCCCCCCCACTCCCCCTCCCCTTTCTACCAAAGGCATGTTTATACATTTAAGTAACTAAATCATTCTAGGGCTATAAATCTAGTTTGTTAGTAACTTCTCTCTAAACAGTTATTTGGTCCTGTTTACCCTTAGTTTATTACCCCTTCCTCAGCTAGAAACATGCAAACCTCATCATTATTGTTTGGTACCTGAAATGAGCAAGGTTGTAATTGCTAACTAGCTATTTACACATTCCAATACCTGTCCTTGGTTGTTAAGGTCGATCAGAGTTAAACATGGAAGAACAGAGTTTAAACATGGAAGAACTCTGGCTCAGGCAGGCATAGTAACCCCAACAGCACTATGTTATTAGCAGTTATATTTCTAGGAGCACCATTACCCATGCTGTTGTCTTACTATTCATGCCAGACCAGTGTGCTCGGAGGTTTCCAATGTGTTCCCATTACTGAACAGTGTGGAGGCTGCAGCAACCAGCAGCAACTCAGCCATAGAGCTCAACACGGGCTGGATTCCTGCTTCCCCTGGTCCCTGTGGCCGTCTGTCCCTATGGAGAATTTACTCACCTTCATCTCCAGGCTTGAGATGCCTGAGTGCCATAGGCAAGCATTGGCTTTTGCGATTCCTTGCAGAAATGTTAATGCCAGCATAGCCCACTGCTCAGTGTGTGTTATGTCTCTCCTCCCCACCCCGCACAGTCAGGCCGGCTCCAGGCACCAGCTTCTCAAGCAGGTGCTTCGGGCAGCCGCTCTGGAGAGGGGCGGCAGGTCCAGGTATTCGGCGGCAATTCGGCGGACGGTCCCTCACTCCGCCTGGGAGTGAAGGACCTCCCGCCGAAATGCCGCCGCAGATCGCGATCGCGGCTTTTTTTGTTTGTTTGTTTGTTTTGGCTGCTTGGGGCGGCCAAAACCCTGGAGCCGGCCCTGCGCACAGTGGCTCTCGATTTCAGTCTCCCAGCTGCAGAGCCTGACTCTTCAGACCAAGATGTTGAGATTCATAGAAGTGTAGGACTGGAGGGGACCTCGAGAGGTCATCTAGTCCAGTCCCCAACACTCAAGGCTGGACTACATAATAACAAGACCATTCCTCACAGGTGTTTGTCTAACCTGCCCTAAAATATCCAATGATGGAGATTCCACAACCTCCCTGGGCAATTTATTCCAGTGCTTAACTACTCTGGCAGTTAGGAAGTTTTTCCTAATGTCCAACCTAAACCGCCCTTGCGGTAATTTAAGCCCATTGCTTCTTGTCCTGTCCTCAGAGGTTAAGGAGAGCAATTTCCCCCACTCCTTCTCGTAACCACCTTTGATGTCATCCAGTTAGTTCTGGAGGTTCCCTGGTGTGTCAGCCCCAGTGGCAGCTGTCACAAACACACTTCTTTTAACTCATTAAAGGCTGCAAATCTACTAGCACAGATTCTTATTGTTACTTCTTCCTCCCAGTCACTCCTTGTCTTCTCCACCTGTTGCCTCCAGACCACTCTCCTGGGACAGAGACAGCCTTCTTTGTTACTTAACTCTACAGTGCCTCGCATGATAGGACCCTGATCCTTGATCTGGCTTCCCCAGCACGCCCATGTTAAAAACAAGAATACCAGGCTAAATGCAGGGTGACTCATTGTCACGCTAAACACCCCTCTGGCTAGCGGTTTGGAAAATACCAGCGATCAAAGGGTTAATCGTCCTCATACATGCATTTTAGTGGAATGACTCATTCTGGGCGCTGGCAGCAGAGACCCCGTTAGGTGCAGAGAAAAGCTGGGCTCTCACTGCAGTGCCTGGGAGTCCCTGGAGCATTTCAAGATAAATTCCGACTGTAGCCTTACAAGGCCCGAATGTAGAAAGCTGTCCGTGTGCCCTAAGCACAGAGGCTGCCACAGAGTAGCTACAGGAGCCCTCACTTTTCACTCCAGCCATCAGTCAGTGCAGGCGTTTTGCCTTTTGGTGCAATATATTTAAAGTCTCTGAGGGATGCCAGCAGTAGAAACTTTCTGACCAGTTTCCCTTGATAAAAGCTGTAGCCCCTTGGCAGCTCCTGAGTTGTATACACCTCTTAATACTCCCAAGGACATGCCTTTCCCGGAGCCCAGGGGTTCTCAGCCTTTTTCTTTCTGAGGCCCACGCCAACGTGCTATAAAAACTCCATGGCCCAGCTGTGCCACAATAATTGATTTTCTGCATGTAAAAGCCAGGGCCGGCATTAGGGGGTAGCAATCAGGGCAATTGCCTGGAGGACCCCATGCCACAGGGGCCCCCAAGAAGCTACATTGCCCAGGCTTCAGCTTCAGTCTTGGATGGCGGGGCTCAGGGCTCTGGGCTTCAGCCCCATGCGATGGGGCTTTGGCTTTCTGCCCTGGGCCCCAGCGAGTCTAATACTGGCCCTGCTTGGTGAACTCCCCGAAACCTGCTTGTGGCCTGCCCGGAACCACTGCCATAGCCCACCCAGGGGAGAGGAATATGGATTGCAATGCACATGTTGCACTTTCATCAGGATAGAGTTTCATGTCCACGAGGGGGGAGCTTTGCCCTCCTCAGCTGCCGTGACAAAGCAGCCTAGGTCTCAAAGACAAAAGGAGCCAGGCAAATATATAGAATAATCAGGGTGATTCATTCCAGCGTTGCCCTGTCACACGCAGAGCCTTTTCCTGCAAGACGTGGCACATCCTCCATTCCCATCAGCTTCAGTGTGAGTTGAGAGTGCCCAGTATTGTGCAGGATCGGGCCCTTAGTTTATACTGGAGCTGAAGTAAAAGCTAGTGGGGAGGGAACCACTAAATAAGATCACCCCTCCCCCCCTTAACCCTTTGCTCATGTCTGGACTCAAACCAAACTGATGTATGTTTCATGCACACCACTACGTTAAAAGAACATTATTAAGGTTACAAAGTCAAGGATTCAAAAGTTAGGAAATGGTAGAATTACAGGTGCCAGCATAACCTTAATTCAGCCCCCTTTGTGTGTATTCACTGTGATACAGTCTTTAATGATAATACATTATACCTTGTATGTGGACATTATGATATAGTCTTTAATTACATTTTTTTTTGCCCTATTAGTCCCATTTTTCCAACTTGAATTTGGCTCCTTTTCAGATCTGCATTCCTTGCCCCACTCACTTCCTTCCCCCCATCCTACTGGTCACAGTCACAGTCTCCTTGCCCCCCCGCCCCCAAGCCTCCAGTCCCAGCCTCCTCAGCCAACTCCGTTCGTTCCCCTAGGTCTGGCTCTTGCTTCTCTACATTGAAACCAGGCAGCTTCCTCCAACTCCTCACTGGGGGGCAGTGAGAGCATAGGAGAGACAGGTGCCCTCCTGTCAATTCTGGTGCCCAACCCCCACCCAACCCATAACAATCCAGAGCTGCAATTGAAGGGAACGTCCTGATCAACCCCCTGCAGCTCTGGGCTAGAACATGCTCATTGCAAATGTAAGCTGCAGAGATTTTAGCTGTGAAGCTCTAACAAGTCTCTACTGAGCAAGTGCAACCTGTGATTTTTCAGAGGTTTATACTTAAGCCAGATTTGGGCAGATTGTCACAAGGACGGCGAAAGGCATATCCTGACACAAAAAGCTACCCTTCTGCTCAATCCCTGCTCCAAAGCCTGGTGGCATGAGAACTGCTCAAAGAAAAGGTCACCAGAATTGTTTAATAGGGGCAAGACTGTATCTTTTTCTCTAGCCTCATTCTCAGAAATGGCTGAATTGGTTTAGCTGAAAATTTCCAGGAGATTTCATTTGGAGGCAGACACCCAGCATGGAAAATTTCAGCCCAAATGATTAACGTTTAGCAAAGTTATAAGCAACTGAAAACAGGATCTGATCATGGGAAGGGTTGGGCACCCTTAAACAGAGCTACCAATCCCACCTATGATAGGATTTGGAAATTCATCCCTAAGCCATAGGCCCGGTTTCTATTCCTTTCTCTCTCTCTCTTTCTCCTGCCTATGTTGGTGTAACACTCTGTATCTCGGGGGAACACCCTGCACCCCCATGTTCAGCCTTATAATATGATTGTGTGGTATCCAATGCAAAGTTTGTCATGTCGGGTATCTTCGGAAGGCTCATGATGCACGGAGCAATGTTATAATAGTAATATTATAGGTTGTAATTTCATGTATATAGTTATGAGGTTGAAAATGTTCCCTCATGGCTTAAAACAAGCCCAGGCAAAACTCTCCAGGAGCAGAGGGGCAGTTTACACCTCATCAGGGCATGTATGGGACAAACCCAGCCCAGCCTCACTGGAACAAAAGACACTGGTCTAGGCAGCAACAAAGGATCTATTGCACCCTCGAGTGAGTCACCCCCCTTCCCTTGGTCAGTTCAGAACTGCGATGAGGTAATGCTCACCTGACTCTGAAGGGGGGGCGGAAGCCAAGAGGGAAGAAAGGACATGAGAAAAGGGAGAGACATTTGCCATGCTCTCTCTCTTCCACCTTCCAGCCAGTCTGTGGTGAGAAACATCTAAGTTTGTAAGGGCACTGAAAGATCAGCTTAGAATGCATTTTGCTTTTATTTCATTTGACAAAATCTGACTTGTTGTGCTTTCCCTTATAATCACTTAAAATCTATCTTTTGTAGTTAATAAATATATTTGTTTATTCTACCTGAAGCAGTGCATTTGGTTTGAAGCATGTCAGAGACTCCCCTTGGGATAACAAGCCTGGTACATATCAATTTCTTTGTTAAAATGACAAACTCATAAAAGCTTGCGGCATCCAGCGGGCATAACTGGACCCTTCAAAGCGGAGGCTCCTAGGGTTGTATCTGGGACTGGAGATATTGGCTAGTGTCATTCGGTTGCACAATCCAAGCAGCGGCTGGCCAAAAGTGCTCACGCACATAGCTGGGAGCAGCTTACATCCTATAGGCTGTGCGTGAACAGCCCGGGAATGGGGGTTCTCACAGCAGAGCAGGGTAAGGTTGGCTCCCAGACTCAAGGATTGGAGTGACCTAGCAGATCACCGGTCCAGATAACACCAGGGGAACATCACAGTTGGCAATTTACAGACGCAGAAGCCTGGTAGCCTGCTAACCTCTCAGCCTCCTTCACCTCCAGCACAAGAGTTTCCTCTCTAGAGGTTGACATGGCAACCTACCACACTCCCTACTCCCCTTCATACTCTCCATCCACTTATATACCATTTTCTAGGAGCAAATGGCCAACTACTCCCTCATTGCGATGTAGTAGGATCCGCTCGCACCTCCACTGGGTCTCACTGCCCTACTTCTTCCATGTATAAATGAGAGGCAGCGTGGCCTACTGGACTGACAACTGGGAACTCCCGCGTACTATTCCCAGGCCAAATGAAGTCATCTCTCTGAACCTCAGTCTCCCCATCTGTAAAAGAGTGGTAGTAATGCTTACTTACCCCCTCACTGGTGTTAGCATTAGCTAGTGTCTGCAAAGTGTTTTAAGAATGAAAAGCAGAGATTACATCCTAGAGCAAAACGTGGGATTGCAGCGTCACCAGTGATGTGAACTCCCACCCTGCCTTTATTCCTGTAACACCTGCTATTAGGTTTCCCTCATTGTTCTAAATGCCAAGAAAACACTCCAGGAAGTAGCGAATGTCTAGCACATGCTGCCATGCTGGTTTCAGAGGTCTGGGAAAGCATTCAAACTCTTGGGTGCTTTTCTGGACCAAACCCTAAATCTGAACCTCCCATCACTGCTAAAATACAAGGGCACCATCTGATCACTGTCTCTGTCTCTATTAGTAGCGTTGTCTCTGAAACAGTCATGGAATGCTTTCTGCAGAAACGTAACAGTGGATTAAATCTCAGTTATTGCCAGATTGGAAAGGGGGGAAAGGGAGAAAGAAATCATCAAAATAACATTTGGGAAGAGTTTACAAATTGGATGCGGATCAGTAGGAGGTGCTCAGGGCACCCGTCGTCTGCTCCAAAGCACATTGAAGTTGATGGAAAGAATCCCACTGATTTCGAATGGACCTTGGATCAGACCCCAGATCACCAGCTGGAGGGATGACTAAGAGATTCCATTGCAATGGGTAATTTGTTTGCAATGAAATCGCCAGCTTCAATGTAGAATCAAGAGGAATATTGGCCACTCAGCTTGATGGCACGTTTGTGCTCTTCTCCAGGTTTTCTTTGTATAAAAACCCCAGGTCTGGAAATATTTGATTTCTATCACCCTGGATTACCCTATTCGTCACTCTTCTGGACAAGCTCCTTCATGCATTCTGCCAGGCTGCCCTGTATGACTGTAAATACCTGCAAAGCCACTAGTGTCCCCTAAATCTCGCCTTAAAGCCTACTTACGCCACGATGCCTGCAAAAGACTTGACAATGGTTAGGCAACGGGTGTGCTGTAGCCGCTGTCCGACTACTCATAATTGTTCCCTTGTCCTGCCCCGTCAGTCCCCTGTATCCAAATAGTGTCTCCCATCTTACACTTAGATTGCAAGCTTTTTGGGGCAGGGACTGTCATTTCATTATATATTTGTCCAGCACCTAACACAGTGGGGCCCTGGTCGCTAGGTGCTACTGTAATACAAATAATAAACATCCAGGGAGTGAGGCTTATTGGCTCAGATCCTCAAAGGTATTTAGGCACCCAGCTCCCATTGGAATCAATGGGCCCTTGTCATTAAACGGTGAGAATTTGACTTGTTCTTTTCTTTTCTTTAGACCAAAGATGCTCTCTTCACCATTCTCAAGGACCTAAGGCCAGAGGACCACTTCAATGTTATTGGTTTTGCTAACCGAATCAAGGTCTGGCAACAGGACCGTCTGCTGCCAGTGACTCCAAACAACATCAGAGACGCCAAGAAGTACATCCATAACATATCACCTACTGGAGGTAGGCTATGGAGACCCAGGTGGGATTGACTTGTTCCTTTGATTAATTTACCCCAGCCTGAGACCTTGCAGATCTCTTCAGGGAACACCAGGTGGAATTATCAAAAGGTCTCAGCATTGGCCTCACTGTTGGAGTCAATAGGAACTTTACTGTTCATTTCCCTGGTAGCAGATTTAGCCCACCGCTGAGCATATTTGTAGGGTTACCATATCTAACCAATAAAAAAAGAGGACCCTCCATGGGCCCTGGCCCCGCCCATTTCCCCACCCCAGCCCCGCCCCTTCCCCACCCTAACTCCACCCCCTCCTCCCTCCCACTCCCAGCCACGCGGAAAGGGCTGCCCGAGCGCTACCGGCTTCACGGTTTGCCAGGCAGCCCCCAGACCCTGCGCCCCCGGCCGGCGCTTCCCCAGCGCAGCTGGAGCCCGGGAGGGGAAGCGCCCAGCCGGGGGCGCAGGGTCTGGAGGCTGCCCGGCAAACCGTGAAGCCAGTAGCGCTTGGGCTTCGGGCAGCCCCCTTGCCTCCGGACCCTGCGCCCCCGGCCGGGCACTTCCCCTCCCGGGCTCCGGCGGCGCAGGGTCCGGAGGCACGGGGGCTGCCCAAAGCCCGTAGCGCTCGGCTCTTAAACAGAGCCGAAGAGTCGGGGAGGAGCAGAGCCGCCGCGGCGGGAGGCTCTGCTCCTCCCCTGACTCTTCGGCTCTGTTTAAGAGCCAAGCTGCCCCAGCGCTACCGGCTTCGGGCAGCCCCCGTGCCTCCGGACCCGGCACCGCCGGAGCCCGGGAGGGGAAGTGCCCGGCCGGCGGCTGGGGTCCGGAGGCAAGGGGGCTGCCTGAAGCCCATAGCGCTCGGGCAGCTCGGCTCTTAAACAGAGCCAAAGAGTCAGGGGAGGAGCAGAGCCACCATTTTCCAGGACATGTTCGGCTTTTTGGCAATTCCCCCCGGACGGGGGTTTGAGTGCCGAAAAGCCGGACATGTCCGGGAAAAAGAGGACATATGGTAACCCTAATATTTGAAAATCCCACCCTCTGACTTCTCATCACACAAGCTTCCCAACTATCTAAACTAGCTGTTCTCAAACTGTGGCCTACAGAGAGCTGGTTGGTCACATGGTGCTGGCTCCTTCTCCTTGTTTCCAGCTGCTAAGCAACTGTTAAGGGGCAGCTGGAGATGTATTCAAGACTTAGTTTAGCATGCAAGCAGTTGCAGGAGCTGTTGCAGAGATTGCAAATGGGAGGGAAGGTGTCTTTTTGTTCCGTGTTTGACTTGCTGTTTGACTTCTGTGTTTGTACCGTGCCTAGAACAGAGGGGTCTTGGTCCAGGACTAGGGATCCTAGCATTACTGTAACAAAATAAATAAATAATAATCCTCTAATTGTAATAGCAGAGACAGTATTTGGTGCAATGATCGCTCTGTTAAGTTGTGGTCTACAATATAAATATGTTTGGGAACCCCAGTAACCTAATGTACTTCTTGGGGACCCATCATCAGCTTCACGTCTAAGCACCAAATTACCTGCACAAAGCCCTGTAAAATGATCTCTAGAAATTCTGGGAAGACAAGAGACTCTGGCTGGCCAAAAATCTGCAAGGGCTTCCCCTACTTTTCCTTATCAGCCTAAACAATGAGCATTCACTCTAACTGAAGGGATTCCAAAGGAAAAATGAGCAAACAGGATGCTCTGTTGCACTGCCTGTACTACTAGCTAAAGAGTTCAGGAAGAGGCGAGGTGGGGTGGGGAGGGGGACATGCCTAGCTAAGCAATTACCAAAGGTGATTACCAAATGAACAAAGCATGTTATCCCAGAGGTGTCATAGGAGAACCACGTAAGGGCCAGCTGAGCCTGCATTGAGTGGATATGACTAATTACAGCTAACACAAAGAGAAATAATTAACGGCATGCCAAACTTTGAAGTTTGAAAAAAAGAGATGTATTGATTGTCCATCTCAGCGGGTGTACCATCCTGATTTGCTTCTTTAATGGGTCTGGTTTAGCAAAACAGATGTTGGCTGGGTGTCTTCACATCAGTATTTGTACACCCACCTACCTACCCACAAATGAGCCCTTTACTGCAAAATGATTTTGGGGGGAAAAAATCATTGCTTTCAGTCTTCAATGCTATTTTGCGGAGTTATGGTTTAAAAAGGATACTGGTAACCATGTGGGATTTCTGCCTTCTGTTTTTGAAAAACATGTTGTGACACTCTGTATCTTGGGGGAACACCCTGCACCCCCATATTCAGCCTTATAATATGATTGTGTGGTATCCAATGCAAAGTTTGTCATGTTGGGTGTCTTTGGAAGGCTCACAATGCCTTATAATATGATTGTTGATACAGTAATGTTACAGGTTGTAATTTCATGTATATAGTTATGAGGTTAAAAATGTGTCCTCATGGCTTAAAACAAGCCCAGGCTCCCAAAATCCATTTGGGGTTCTGGGTTTAGATTCCCATCTTCTAACATTCAAGAATGGAGCCAGGATTTCGCTTCAGGACTGTCTCTAGTATTTTTAGCCTTGTTTTCCACCTCCTCTGTTGCAGTCACTGGAGTGGCAAGTGTTGCGTTTGTAGTGGTGCCTGTTGACAGAGGTACAGACCTGTCAAGAAGTGGAGTAACAGAGCCTGCTTGCAGGAGCAGTACTGTTTTTGAGGGAAAGGGCACATCGCAATGAGTAGAACATATCAGATGTTTGCAAGCTGTTGAGATTTTCTTGTCAGCTATTTGCACCGTACATAGTCAGGCCTAGATGACCTCCTGAGATCCCTTCCAACCCTGATATTCTATTCTATGAAAATAAGCTCATGACTTTGTTGCATTCCCAGGTACTAATATTAACGAGGCTGTCCAGACGAGTGCAAAGCTGCTTAACAATTACATCGCTCAGAACGACATTGACGCCAGGAGTGTCTCCCTGATCATCTTCCTGACAGACGGGCGGCCCACGGTCGGGGAGATGCAGTCCTCCAAGATCCTCAGCAACACCAAGGAGGCTATCCGTGAGAAGTTCTGCCTTTTCACCATTGGCATTGGCAACGACGTCGACTACAAGCTTCTGGAGAGGATGTCTCTGGAGAATTGCGGCATGATGCGGCGGGTCCAGGAGGACGAGGACGCAGCTGCACAGCTAAAAGGGTTTGTTGAGCTTCGCCCTGGGTGCACTGGGGCTTTGGACGAGACTGGGTCACCCCTGTGGGCCTGGGTTTGGGGAGGAGGGACCTCAGATAAATTCACAGTAGAGACAGGCTCTAGCGGCGGATGGTGGATCTGGATTTCGGCTTCTCCAGGGAATTTGTTTATAAAGATATGGGCCGTTAGCAAAATGTGGGTGCCAATACAAGCCCCTCCCCCTCAAAAACTTGGGGCTGTTAGAGGTTTGACAGTGGTTGAGAGGTGTAGCTCAGATAAGCCCTTACAAGTCTGGGCATGGATGGTGTCTGTAGCCCAGGGGTTCTCACAACAATTTTTTTGGTGGCCTCAGAGTGCAGCCACCAACTCTTGTTCTGCTCTGACACTTTTTCCTAAAATACTTAGTTAACTTTAGGAAAAACAAATAACTATGCACATACACATGTCTAAATCAGTGCCATTTATTTATGTAGAATTTTTTTTTGCAAACTCAATAATAAAAATAATGTACAGTTGTCTCTATTCTTTACTGACCCTAAACAGAATAGAAACACAAATAAGGTGCTTTGCATGTTCTTATCTTTTTTCTTGTTGTGCCTTTTCCTTTTTTGGTTGCTTTTTTTAAAGACTTCCTAGTTACTAAGTCTGCTGGGCAAAGTGATATTAACAAACATATAAATATCACTTTTCACAGCAGACTTACTCAGCCCAGGCAAACCTGCGGACAAATTAAGCCCTGGATGGCAAGGTGGATATGGAGGCAGCAGGGGCTAGGAGCACTGGGGGAGGCAGTGAGGACCAGGGGTGATGGGGGGGTGACCTTGGGGCCAGAGCCCACCACTATATAGCCAGGGAATGGCGCCTGAAGCCCCGTGACTGGAGCCTGCCACCTGCCACCCCAGGGCTGGAGTCTGACCCTACCAGCGGTGGGAAGGTGGGGAATTCACTGGCTGTCTGTTCCTCCAGCTTTTGTGTCTCCAGAGGTGGGCAGGGCCCAACCACTGCTGGTGGCCCTGGGGGAGGGGGCTGCTGCTTTGCTGCCCCCCACCAAATCACTACCCAGGAGGCTGTAGCCGCAAGAAAAGTCCACAGTGGCTGCATTTGAGAAACGCTGCCCTAGCCTCTGTTTGCCAGAAGCTGAGGATGGGCAACAGGGGATGGATCAGTTGATGATTACCTGTTCTGTTCATTCCCTCTGGGGCACCTGGCACTGGCCACTGTCGGCAGACAGGATACTGGGCCAGATGGACCTTTGGTCTGACCCAGTATGGCCGTTCTTATGGCTGTAGAGCTCTTTCCATGGCTGGATGGCTACTTGGGGGTTCTAAACCCCCCTCAAGATACCGTGTATCATAGTACAGCTTTGGTGCACTTCGGAACAAGGCTTTGGTTTAAATTCTTTTGACAGAGATATTGCGTGTGCCCCTAAATCTGGGTGGCTGGAGAGCTGGGAGACACTTACATCATCTCGCCCCAGGGTGCAAATGGAGAAACAAGGACTCATTGCCCGTTTAAATAGATGTTAGACAATGTGAAGGTGCCTCGGCACAAACAGCATCTGCTTTCTGTGAAAATTTTTGATTTGGGTTTTTTATTGAAAAATATTTCACCTCAAACCTAAAATATTTGAATTTGGAAATACTGCAGCATAGCCTCATGGGAGTCATTGTTTGGTTGCCTCCTGTCCTCATTCACCTCAATGGGCTGGGCTCCCTGACCGGACTACATCTCCCATGGTACACGATAGCCAGGGATTTTCATATAGCTTTGCCTCCCCTCTTCAAGAGGGAGACCATGGTGCACCAGGGGAGATGTAGCCTAAACAGGGAGCCAAGCCTGTAGAGGAGAATGGGAGCATGAGTCGCCCAAACGAAAACCGCCATGAAGCACTGTGGCTGTATTTCCACAATGAAAGTTATTTGGTTTTTGACCAAAATTTTTTGGTGTTTGAATTTCCGCCAAATAAATGAAATTTTCCATGGGGCAAAAAACTCCTAGTTTCCCTAGGTATCCATAGGGGTGAGCCTGCACACCTCCAATCATAGTTGTGTTGCTTTGTTACACTATGCTTAGCATGCTTGCCTTCTCTACTTTAATACATTGTGGAAACCCATCTACCACCTTTCCCATGGGAGTTGCACCTTAGCATGTGAAATTTGGAAAGCAGCAGCATAAATGTCTGATCCTGAAGCATTGAAAGCCGAGGGAACTATATCAGGTAGCAAGAGCTCATCAGAGAAAAGACTTGCTTGTAAAGGTAGTGGAGTGTTGTCCTGTGGTTAGAGTAGGTAAAATGGAGTCAGGATTGCTGGGTTCTCCTCTCAGCAAAGCCACTGACCCTCTGTGTGGTTTCAGGCAAGTCCCAGTGTCACTTGTGCTTTGTTTTAGTACTCTGTGACCTGGATTGAATAATAGCACTCTTAGGGTTAACTGATGCTTCCAAAGGGCTTTGAGGTCCTTAGACTGAGGGCACTAGAGTGCTCAATACTATTCTAAAAAAGGAAACTGAAAAGCTTTTTATAAAGAAAAAATAAAAAATGTCCAAAGTCCCAGCTCTTTAACAGCCTGTATGTGCAGGCATGAAACATCAATGTAGCTTGACCACAAAAATAGAGTTGAAGCCAGTTCTTTGTTGATTTATCTTTCAATGCCTGATTTCAGGGTTCTGCGAGTCCTGCCTTGCAAGAGAAGAGGAGGCTGAGACTGGAAAGCTCAAGCCTGGTAGGGAATGCAGTGCTCTCCAGGTGGCTTTAGGTCTCAGTCAGGCCATCAGTTGTAGCAGGGGAATCATGCAGCCGTAAACTCAGGTCTGGGTCCCTTATAAAGGCTTTTCCATCCAACCAAGTGGGAGACATTCCCAGGCATGTGGTAGGTCCTGTAAGAAAGCCCTAGATGAAACACCAATATATTATGGGTGTATAATCTTCATAAGAACGTAAGAACATAAGAACGGCCATACTGGGGCAGACCAAAGGTCCATCCAGCCCAGTATCCAGTCTGCCGACAGCGGCCAATGCCAGGTGCCCCAGAGGGAGTGAACCTAACAGGTAGTGATTAAGCGATCTCTCTCCTGCCTTCCATCTCCACCCTCTGACAAACAGAGGCTAGGGACACCATTCCTTACCCAGCCTGCTAATAGCCATTAATGGACTTAACCTCCATGAATCTATCTAGTTCTCTTTTAAACCTTATTATAGTCCTAACCTTTGCAACCTCCTCAGGTAAGGAGTTCCACAGGTTGACTGTGCGCTGTGTGAAGAAGAACTTCCTTGTATTTGTTTTAAACCTGCTGCCCATTAATTTCATGTTGTGGTCCCTAGTTCTTATATTATAGGAACAAGTAAATAACTTTTCCTTATTCACTTTCTCTATACCACTCATGATTTTATATACCTCTATCATACCCCCCCCAGTCTCCTCTTTTCCAAGCTGAAAAATCCTAGCCGCTTTAATCTCTCCTCATATGGGACCCATTCCAAACCCCTAATCATTTTAGTTGCCCTTCTCTGAACATTTTCTAATGCCAGTATATCTTTTTTGAGATGAGAAGACCACATCTGTATGTAGTATTCAAGATCTAGTGGAAGCCATTCTGACTCTCATAGAATCATAAAACAAATAATGCTGAGATCTTCCCCTTCGAGGCCTCCTGTATCAGAGGAGATCATGTGGAATACAGCCACAAGATCCTAGCACAGAATCCATGCTCAAAGAACCAGGGAAAGGCAACCTCCTACCAACATGCCTCTGATATTACCTTGGGGGAATATCCCACCCCGAGTGCAAATTCAGCACTCACTCTGTGTGTGTGTACCCCTGCGTACATGTACCTGTGTGTGCATGTGAGTACCTGGCTGAAAACACTAACCTCTGGGAAATGTGACTTGTTTCAGGTTCTATGACGAGATAGGGACGCCCCTTCTCTCCGACATCCGGGTTGATTATCCCAAAGACAGCGTGGAGCAGGTCACTCAGAACCTGTTCCCCAACTACTTCAATGGGTCCGAAATTGTCATTGCTGGGAAGCTCATCGAACGCAACTCGGGCAAGCTCCACGTGGAGGTGACGGCCAGCAATGCCGACAAGTACATTCTCCTGAAAACTGATGTGGCCATAGACGTCCCAAGCAAGAATGACATCAGGGGCTCTCCTGGCATGGAGGATGGCAAGGAGACTCAGAATTATGCTGAAAGGGCATGGAGCTATCTCACCATTAAGGAGCTGCTGACTTCCTGGCTGAAGAGCGATGACAGTGAGGAGAGGGAACACTTGATGGATAAAGCCAAGTCATTGGCCCTGACCTACAACTTCATCACCCCCTTCACCTCCCTGAAGATGAAGGAGTTACATGCAGACCTGCCTAAGGAGGGTCATGCCAGTCCTTCTACTGAGGGCACTGGGGAAAGAGTGCAGAGTTTGCAAGGACACAAAGCACCACCAGGTACAAACAAAATAGCTATAATTGGACACATTCCTTTGAAACAGGCACCCCTCAGAACTGATATCATTAGAAAGGATTGTCCAGTGGTTAAAGCACAGGATCGGGAGGTAGGAGACTGGGATTATAATCCTGGTTTTGCTAATGACTCAATGTGTGTCCTTGAGCAAGTCACGTAATTTCTCTGAGCAGTGTTTTGGGAACATTGTTGTAACATTGCTTAGTCTGTTATGGTACCTGTAACTCTGGCTGCCTTCTCTTCCTCACTTCTAGGTGTACCCAAGCAACCAGACAAACAAAGAATTAAAATATCCAGAACATCAGGTCAGTGTCTATTTCCCAGTTTTATATACTTTGGAACTGAAGATAAACAACGGTTGGTTTACAAAAGCCACAACTCTTAGTGCCTTTGATGTACATCCTCCTGGAGCAAACCAGCAAAGATCCTATTCATCTGATTAAAACCCAGTAATTTGGAAGAAAGAAAGAGAGAGGATCAGGAATTGCTAAAAGTTAGTGAGGAGGCTAATTAGGAAGCACAGTGAGGTGGTATATTAGGAAGACAGGTGCATTATTTAAAACAGACAGTTCATTTTAGGAGTCATAAGGGCTTTATTTCAATATTTTAGCATCACAATAACTTGATTTTCAAAATAATGTTGCTGAAATTTTAAAAGCCAGGAAAAAAATGTCAAAACGTTTTCACAATATTTTAATTGTTTTTTTTGACCATCCTTTAAAACATTAAACAGACCTAAACCAAGACCCTAGATCTGAACTTCACCAGACACCAAAGAAGATCACACTTAGCTCTGAAGTTCACAGCTCAGGCCAATCTCTGTATGGCTGTGTTCCACCACCTGGTGGATCACTTGCTGTGTGGGAAATCTATCTGCTACTGCATCAAATTAATATTGATGGGCAGGAGGACTTGCCCAGACTCAACTGTTAACGTTCATTGTGCCTGATGTTAATGCTAATCCTAGGGCTGATCAAAAATTGTCCCTTTGAACTGTTTATTGAAAGAAAATTGGGTTTTGGACTAAACAAAAAGTGGCTACTTCCCATGGAAAATTTTGAATTTTCATCAAAAAACAGAACACTCAAAATGTTTTCAGCTGAAAAAAGAAATGTTTCAATTCTGAAGTGCTGTCATGGTGCCTTATGGGAGATGTTGTTTGGGTGCCTCACACACCTCTTCTCCATGGGCCAGGGTCACATCTCCCATGATGCACCATGACTACGCAGCTGCTGCATTGCATGGCAGCCCTTCACCAAGAGGAGAAACTGTGGTGCATCATGGGAGATGTAGTCCAGCCAGGGAGCCTGGCCTATAGAGGATAATGGGGGTATGAGGCACCTGAACTACAACTCCCATGAAGTACCGTGGCAGCACTTCAGAAATGAAATATTTTGGTTTTTGACTTTTCACCTTAAACTCGACATTTTTGTGGGGGAACAAAACCAGCTATCCCTAAAGGCTTTAAAAATGTACCAGTAGATCTTGAAGAAAACAGAGACAAGGCTCTTTAAGACCTGTTTTGTGAGATTGCACTGGTATTCCATGAACGTCTCTTACCTTTGCTCTCCTTTTCATGTCTTCTCAGCGGATGGAGACCCTCACTTTGTCATTGATTTCCCCTCCAGCAAGCTAGCTGTCTGCTTCAATATTGATGGGCAACCAGGGGACATTCTCAGACTGGTCTCCGATCATAATGAGTCTGGTAAGACAATGGGGAATCCTGTTGGGGCTACTCCAGCAGCTGATGCACTGGGGAAATTTGAGCTGTAGGTATCAATCCTACAGTGAAAATACTTAGCAACAAGGTGATTTATGCATTAAACTTACAACAAACCAGAGAGGGAGGAAGGCATTGTCACCATTTTACAGATGGAGGTGTAACCCACACACCTTCTGGGTGTGGTGTTCTGTCCCATCCAGCGGCACTGAGACCACTTAAAGAGAGAGATAAAAAATGAGTCTGCTCTACAACCTTAGCTAACAGACAGTTGGCTTTTAGCTCATGCAGTAGAGGCTCATGCACTAAGCTCCAGAGGTCCCGGGTTCGATCCCGCCTGCCACCGAGCAGGTTCTGTCAGTGTTACAGAGACACATGAGATCTTAGTGGCTGTCTATGGCTTAGCACCAATCACATGCAGAACCTGCTGAGGGGTGCCCAAACTTTGCCCAACCCAGGGCTCCATTGGCAGGGGGGCAGGAGCTGCAACTACTTCATGTCAAATGGAACAGATTGCCACCATCCCATATATTTACTATGGAGATGGGGACCATGGAACTACAAAGACCCAGAATGCAATGCTCCAGCTTGATTTGAGCAAGCAGCACCTGATTAGGTAAGACACATATGGTCTGTAGGCCGCACTTAACTACAGCTGAAGCAGGCACAGCTAAATAAACGGCCATCTTGAGTTTCAGATGCTAAACCTGTGGCACGGACATGAACCAACAGCCTCCCACTGTTAGAGATTATGCTAGGGCTCCGGCCCCCCCTTTGCTCCATCTGCAGGTTTCACTAACTGATTCCGCTTCCGTAGCCCACTGGTTGCAAAGTTGCTGAATGCAACCACAGGATTGCAGAGTCTTCTCGGCAGAGTGGGGTGGGCAGGTTATTAGCAGCATTTAACTGCATACTGCTTACTTACAGGGCTGGTGGTCTTCAGTGCTAAGTCCCTGTCAAACTGCAGTAAAAGGATCCCTGAGCACCGAGGCGGTTAATGACTGTTTGTTTTAAAGGAGGGTCTATAGTAATTGCACTAAAACAGTTTTTGCCTCTGGATCGTCCTAAGAAAGCTAAATCCCAAACGATTAAGTCTCTGCTTTGCATAGGCCGGTGTGACCCCGACTGCCAAAAATTCAGATCTGATCTGAAATTCCTAAGCAACATGGTTAGCAAGTGGATTATTTGCGAAGCAGGAAAGCCGTGGAGTGGGGGTAGAGAGCGTAAAAACCAAAGACAATACGAAAGTCTGTCTGACAAGGAAAAAACGAAACAAAACAAAGTCACCAGAGAGCTATTTCGTGTGGCACTTTTGTCGCATTGGCCCAACTTCCCTGTCCCATCTGTGTCCAGCCCCTGTTTGCTTCAGTATAAACCGAACCCCTCGCAGACAGACCACCAGCTTCCTTCACCGGCTATGTTGGCTGTTTTTTTGTGGCTTGAGAGGAGCGTGCACTCGAGGGAGAACAGTGTCGCCCAGGTTCAAATAAATGGCAGCTAAGTGTATGGAGAAAGGAATGAGAGTTTCTCCTGTGACCGCTGCATAGGGAGCTTTTCACCTCTGCACTGATGGCACGAGACCAGTCGTGACCCTCCATTGTTACCGTCTGAGTGTGGTATCTGTCATTTTGCAAAGAAATGAAAGTGACATCACATTGGCCAGGTCCCCCAGCCCTCCATCCGTTCTGACCCCACCCAGTCTCAGCTGCGCTCCCCCTTCAACTCTTCACCCCCCTTCCCAGGCCAGGTGCAGCAGGGAGGGAGTTGCAGAGGAGCCGTCCCATTGCTCACAGGTGGGGAAGGGAGAAGAGGGAGTGGAGCAGCCCTGAGCTGCTGGGCTTTTTCCGCTCCCCCGCCCCGCCATGAGAACAATGTGGGCTCCTGAGGGGAGAGGGAGAGAGAGCTGCCTCCTGCAGTAGTCCTGATTGGCTGCTTATACCCCAGGAGGTGGGGCAAAAGCAGTCAATCAGAAGGAAAGTTTCCCTTAGGCAGGGGTGAAATGGGCCCCTCAGCGACCAGGCTCAAGTTGTAGAATTTTTATTTACCAGGTCTGCAACCCCTTTGAGCCAGGCACACTGTAAGCACGGCCTCCCACCCCTACCTGTGGCTTCTCCGGTGCAGAATTGAGACATGCTGGAAGGGCAGAGTGGGAAAAGCGTGTATAACCACTGGAGTTACAGGTGCCTCTCTGTGCCAGTGCACAGAGACTATAAGTCCGGTGCTGTTCCACTGAGGGTCCTTTCGCTCAAGCTGTAGCAGTTGTGCTTTTAGCCCTGGGAGTCCTGGTTCAATCCCTGGCATGTTGGCCAAGATGGCGTCCATCACATTTCCGCTGCTGTTGCCTGCGTTGGAGTGTTGGCCCTTTTCAGGCCTGAGGCAGCAGGGCTGTTAGACCAGAACCTCTCACCATTGCCACGTTAGGTGTACTGCAGTCTACAGAGAATGACCCACAGCCCTGATGCCCATAGAGCAGTGGTATTAGGCCAGATCCAATTCCTCTCTTACCAGAAATAATTCCGTCCCATGGTCCTGTGCAGAATGGGATTAGACCCATGCTGGTTAACACTCTGTGTGACTGAGCAGGGTTCTAGGATGGTGTTTGTCAAAGCAAGCCATCGCCTACCTGCCCTAGGTAGATGATAATGCAGTTTTCAAATACCATGCTAACACAGCACTCAAGGCAAATATCTTCTCTCACACTGACCAGGGCAATGGTGGCAGAACTCTGCTAATAGACCGGGGCCTGTTTTCAAACTTGGATGTCCAAATATGGAGTTAGGGGCTTAACTTGCAGCAATCAAGTTTGAAAATTTTGGTTTTAAACAAGATGGTGGCTGGGAGAACTAGGATCCCAGCTGAGTGGTACTTCAGTGTCCACTCAAAATGAGGTTTTCATTATGCATGATCCACCGCAGCAGCTCGGAGAGATTCATTCGCTCACATTTTAAACCGCTGGTTCTTTTGTCTAAAAGGCGTAACTGTGAACGGGCAGTTAATTGGTGCCCCGGCTCCTCCCAACGGCCACAAGAAACAACGGACCTACTTCAGCACCATCACAATCCTCAGCAATAAGCCAGAGCGATCCTACGTCGAGATCACACCCACCAAGGTCATCCTGGATGATGGGGAAAGATTCATTTTGCCATGTGACCGGAGTGTCACGGTGGGAAGCAGCGGCCTTGAGGTGTCTATCTTTGCCAATTCCAGTGTCACCGTGGCAATACAAGGCACCATCAGCTTCGTCATCCTGATCCACCAGTACAAGAATCCTGCCCCCTACCAGAGGAATCACCTGGGATTCTACATTTCCAACAGTAAAGGGCTCTCCCCTCAATCCCATGGACTGCTAGGTAGGTGTCACGCTCTTTCAGTTGTAACCCGTAGCAAACTGTTTCTGACTGAGACGGGTGAGATGGGAGAAGTGACTATTTCAAAGGGGTATGAGGGACAGAGGCAGGAGATGGTGGGCCTAGAGGAATGGGATGGGTCAGCTGAGAAGTGGGACTCTTGCCTTGAGCCAGTCATGACCAACTTTTCTGCCATCAGAAACCCTCAATGTTCTCACCCCTCTGTTCTCCATGTGACCCATCTCCCCTAGTGTATCTATCGATTGTAATTATATGGCCCCATTACTATAATATCTGAGCACCTCACAAATTTTAACATATTTATCCTCACAACACCCCTGTGAGGTAGAGAAGTGCTATTTGCCCACTGGGGAACTGACCCCTAGACAACAGGGGACTTGCACAAGGTCATACAGGAAGTCTGTGGCAGAGTTGAGAATGGTGTCCTGAATTCCAGGTTAGTGCCCTAGTCGCCGCACTCTCCTTCCTAGCTTTTGTGGGTATAAAACAAATGATGTTACCCTCCAGTGGGGAACAGGAGGCTCTCTGCTAGTGGCAGCTCAAGAAGCAGTTTCCAAGCTTAATTAGCCAAGACCTGTGTTTCTGGAGGTGAAGAAGAAGCAGAGTTCTAGTCCCAGTTCCCCGTGTGTGGGTGAGAAACAAAAGAATTGTAGAATGTAGCTTCTTTCCACCATTGCTGGGAAACCCTTCAGAATCCCCAGAGCCATTCAAACCTGGTAATTTGGCTGCTGCTTTGGAGACCCCTTTAAAAGACTCTGTCACAAAGCAAAGCAGCTGCTTTAGGAGTAAGTTTAATCTTTCCTTGCAGGTCAGTTCTTGCACCATGAAGTCAAACTTACCCAGGACCCTCTGGGTGGAAGTCCCCAGCTGGTCAGTCAGAACTCAACTGGAGAGCCGAACCCGAGACCAGTGAACATGTTAAAGGTAAAAGGTAGGCTGGTTCCTGTCGTGTGGAAGCAGAGAAAGATCTACAACGGCGAGCAGGAGGTCGATTGCTGGTTTGCCAAGAACAATGCAGACAAACTGATTGATGGAGACTATAAGGATTATCTTGCTGCTCATCCCTTCGACACAGGAACCAGCTTCGGGGTGGCTAACAGACTTTAAGGCCGATCACCGGTTGCATCAGCAGATTCAACAACAATAACCCTGCAGGTGGTTCTTACTTTTTTTAGTGCCAAAGAAACAAATCTTTTCCCTTTGGAAATCAGCTTCCCCTCTTCTGTGCTGGCAGGTCATGGTGCTGAGTGCAAGGGGGACGGGGGGGGGGGGGGGAGGTTTGTGTTAAAGTGCTCTCCTGGTGGGAAGCCAGGGAGAGGGGGAGGTATGTCAGATTTAGCAGTACAGAAAGATAAAGGTATAAAACTAAATGCCCAGGTGGATCTGCGCAATACCCACTAGTGTCTGGCTAAGGTAAGCTATAAGTCATACAACATAACCCTTCCTTTGGTGGGATAACATGACATGAGATACCTGCTGTGAAAACTACCTGGGGCAGACGTGCTTTTAGGGAAAGCATCCCACAAAGGAAAGCCCAGGGTCACCAGAGGGTTAATGAACAACACAGAGCCAGTGAGTCACATCAGGGCGTTGGTTTCTTGGCTATCCAGACAGGTTGAATGGGGTGTTAAGTGTGAACCTCTAGCCACCAGAGAGGCTCACTAGTGATATACGCCCGCATGAGGCGTCTTGCTGTTAGAGTATGGGAACATCCTAAAAAAGCAGTTACAGCCTGAAAGAGTGACAGTGGTGGTGTAACTTCCACCCCTTGTAGCATCTTGATGAAATGTTTCAATCCATGGTCTCTCCTGTCTCAGAAAGGAAGGAGGCTCCAACCCACACCACATCTGCTTGATCATAGCATTCGGCACCCATTCTATTTAATAGAAGCTTTGTTAAATTCTCTGGATAGGAACAGTCAGCCAAGTTCCAAATCCATTGACCACAAAATGGTCCCAGCTCTTGTACTGAAATCCAAATCCCATATAACTGTTACAGTCGGGGCCCACGTAAAAGGGGATGAGCCGTATGGCGGAATGTGAGCTTTATCCCTTCCCGATCCCCCAATGCTTATCATCGGACACTCCTCGTCTTTGCTTCCGTGCAACGAAGGCGATTGGCAACACGAGGTTGTGAAACGGGCCGTTAGATACTCACGCTGCAGGGATGTGAAAGCTGAGCAAGCCACTCAAGAGGATTTTGCCAACCCAAAATGTAGAGACTGATCTATTTTAAAGCGAGACATCATTGTGTGTCAGCCTCCAATGAGATCCTTTATTAGAAAAGTCAGCTAGAGAGGACATCAGCAGACATGAAGACATATGTGCCTGGGAGGCCAGAACTGAACTAAACTTTACCGTATCTCCCCGGGGGCTCAAAGGGAAGGGGGAAAGGGGTGAAAGCACCGTAAGCAGCCAAATGATATCCAGGTGTTAGGAGAGTACTGAAGAACTGCTTTGGCCTAGGAGAAATAGACTAACTCAGAGCTGATATTCGTATATTTAAACATTATAATCACATCTAGAGTCTAGGACATCTTTCACCCACAGCATCCTTGTCCACGTAGAAACCACCACTCCCTAACGCTGTATTGTGGAGAAGCATTGAGCTAGCAGCATTGCTCAGCTCAATCTCATCTTTTAGTGAATTTTCTTGCTTGTTGCAGGGAACGATTCCATTAGAGCTTCCCACGTAAAGCCCTGCTAAGGCACCTCAAATGCAGTACTGCTGCCAAAATTCTGTGAGTGCTAAGCAGGGAAATTTGAACCTGAGGCTATGGCTACACTACAGACTTCGTCCAGCATAGATCTGTCAGTCAGGGATGTGACGAGGGGTGATCCCTGACTGATGTGACTGCGTCAACAGAAGCCTATAGCATAGCCAGAGCTATACCAGCAAAACTGTGCGTTTACTAGAGTAGTTTGTTTCACTCCTGGTGGGTGGCTTTACTACACTGGTCCTATTGGGTTCCGGGAAGTGGGTGGGCACAAGCCCACCCATTGCTAAAGGACCCTCCCCCAGCCTTAGGGGAGGATCCACAAGGTCCAGGAACTCAAATAATTACAGGGGACAACCAAAAATGTCACAGGGGCAGGTGTGAAGGTCAAAGGGTCAAACAAAGGGAACCTGAAGGGGACACCGAGCAGAGGACCCCAGACAGCGCCCACTGCTCCTGGAAGGCGTCAAGGGAGCCAGCGGACGCCGCCCAGAGGAACTTTGCCGGGATACGTGAGCGAAGGCAGGATTGGAAATGGGCCCCACAATCGCAGGAAACCCCCTCAGCCAACCTCCTCTCCCTGGTCTTATAGATGGCTACTTTGGCCAACGCCAGGAGGAGGTCCTGCGATTCTGTGGGGCCACGGATGGGGTGTGAGTATATGAAAAGGCGAGGGGAAACGTGCAGCCAGAAAGGTAAAAGGATGGTCAGGAGGAGCCGGAACACTCCAGGTCTACGTGCGCCAGGGTCTCCCTCACACCGTAAAAGGGACAGGCGCCAGGGACGGGGGTGAACCACGCCAAGTCCACGCCTGTGCTCAGTATAGCTGTGTCCACACCATAGTACTTTGCCAGTATAGTAACCTGGGAGTCCCATAAAGCCCTAGTGTAGACATGTGCTGAGGCTACCGCACTGGGCACGTCTCTCTCAGGAAACAATCCTCTCAGAAGAGCAATTGGCAGACATTGAGGAAGTGTGCTGGGTGCTGCCTTTCTCCTAAACAGTAAGCAGAGCGTTGGCTAGCAGGCCATTGCTAAACAAGGCAAAGCTTATCAAGCACCAGTGTAGCACTCATGATCAGGAAGTGCTACGGGGAGGGGAATCTTGCAGAGGGTGGGAAATTGTGCCAGTTAAACTGGCTGCTTCCCCTGAAAACGTCTGGTGGCAAACCACAGTCGACTGACTCCTGCACTGACTTGACTGTTTTAATTGCAGCAAGTGACCTCGATGTTGGTCACGTAAGAAACATTCCTGAACTCATCAGACACCTTTGGACTGTGGTGATTGCCACGGGATTTCCCTGGGTTCGCACTTTCCACCTCTCCCCACCCATATTTCAGCTCTTTAGAGGCAGGGTTTGAGTTTTCTACAGGGTGCTGACCTGTTCAAACACACGTTCCCTTCGAGGGCAGCTTAGGGCAGCTGTAGGGTTCTATTCCATTGTACACACCCTTCTGCCCCCTTTCTGTATATAAATATATATTGTTTGGTGCACTCGAAACTTTAGCATCTCCCCCACCCCATTATGGACATGCTATATCAGTGGACCCCAAAAGGATGAAATCTAACCCCGTAGGTATAGGGAGCACCTGCAACGGCACAGTTGAGATTCGGTCAGTGCGGATCCAGTTATCACTTTTCACAATAAAAAATATACTTTACCGTGACCATGGAGATGATGTTTTTATTTAGTGTGAAGCAGCAGACACTTGGTTGAACCTGTTATGAGACTAAGGTTGTGCATGTGTTTTATGTTGCTGGACCGGGGAAGAAGCCGCTGCACCAAATATCAGGTGGTGGATTATAATGGCCTTTGTGACCTCAATGGAGATGCTTAAAAATCAGAAGCAGCCTCTGGCTTAGAGCGAGAGCTACAAACAATAGATGTAAAAGTTTTGCCATTGAGTGGTGGAAGGTTGGTACATGACCACAGGCTCCACCCAGCTTGCCCTGAACCAAGTACTCATTTAGACAATCCCTAATTGACCTATAAGCCAAAGGGCTGAGAGCTAGAGAGCTCCCAGTGAAGGCACTAAGCTCTGCCAGTGGGTGCATTTTGAGAAGCGTGTCATCCAATGTGTGTTCGGTGTGATTTGAAGCCCTGTCTCTCCCTTGAAGTCGATGGGTTTTGGATCACAAATTCTTTTAAGCAGCATAAATATTTCCATTCTTATACCACACATTCTTACGTGGTCCTGCCTTGAGTGCAGGGGACTGGACTAGATGACCTCTCAAGGTCCCTTCCAGTCCTACACTTCTAGGATGCTTGGATTACTGTAGAATCTGAACGCCTTCCAGTTATGCATTAAGCAACTAGATTAATATCGGTCATGTGCGGTTCATTCTCTCTTCCCTCTCCCATGGGGGAGAATTGTGCATGCAATAGAATGTTTTGGTAGGGTGCACATGCTGATCTGTGTTTATGGTAGGCTGAAGGGTCCCTTGCATTTGGAGCAGAAGGTGGCAAGGTTTGGGCCAGTGCGTAGGTCCTTCCTGAGAAAGTCTGTTCTACAGGTGTTAGACCGACCCCTGGGAAAGCTGTCTCCTGCACAGATGAACTTTCCTGTTTAAATAAGGCTTTATTTTAGAGATCACTTTAGACATCGATTTTTGAAAATTTTGGCTTTAGAAAAACAGCTTTTCCCCACGTCATTAACCCAAGTGACTGCACAGATTTTTAACCAGATTAACTTCTGGGCCAAGACAGGACAGTTCCAGTTCGGATATGGCAATGCAAAGCAAGCGGCAAGTCCCTGCAAGTGCGAGTTTAGAATGGAGCCATCTCATTTGTAACATCCTCTCTTTGCAAAACATTAGGCGCCGGAATGCATTCCAAAAATGAAGCAACTTTAAGTCAAACTTTTATTACAATCCCTATAAAACAGTAAAAAAGTCAGATTCAGTGGAATGATGAGTCCAACCCCAAAGACATTTTTAAATACTTTTTACAAGTGAGTTATTTACGAGCAAGCTGTGCCTACAGAAAGTGTCATGGTACAGTTAGTACAAGATAAATCATAAATCCTATTAAAAGATCTAGTATTGTGACTTATGCTACCATCCTGACAAACTCAACAGCCAGCTGGCCAGCCACAGAAATATAACTCCACAGTCCTAACCATGATGTGATTAGGAGTGTCCAGTTTAGAGACAAATACAGGTACAGCAGGAGTTAACGGTGTACGTAGAGCCAGCCACCACACTGGGCAACAAGAATGCAGAAGGTACAGAAACGCCATCAGGAAAATAACTGCAAAGGATAGATCTGCCTAGTCCCAGCATGTGATCTCCATTTAACTGTGCAATAAAACTAGCATCCCCACCCCAGCTTCTAACATCAGATCAAAGTCCAGTTTTCTACAAAAGTCTCTATTGCTGTTTTCTTGGTTGGAACTCTCTCCACTTGGCTCAGTTTGAAGTCGCTATTAAACTACCACCTGATAGCCTGGCTGTCTCGTTTTCTGGCTGGATCCTTGGAGTCCTGAGATGTCTTCGTCACTTTCAGACTGATCAAAATCCAAGTCAGGACAGAGCAACGCCTAAAGGAAGAACAAGAACAATTCAACTCTTGACAGAGACTCATTGCTCAGTGGTTAGAGCGTCTGTTTGGCTGGAGATCTCATACCTCTTAGTGCCTTTTAACGGGACATACCATAGGTAACATCTCCCAGAACAGCACTGCTCTGAAGGATAAAGATATGTCAGTGAGCAAACAACAAAGCTACCCTAAGTTTGATACAGGAGTTGGCCACGATGCCTATTCCTCCTCAATCAAGTGATAGACTCAGCAAAATCTAAACTCAAACCCTCAACCAAACTCTCTCATTACAGAGCTAGGCATTTAGTTACCCCAAGGGGTAGGTGTGGGCAGGGCATCCCATGCCGTTTGCAGCTTCAGTAGATGAGTGTTCAAAATTAAGTGACATCTGATCAGCTGAACAGCAGAAGTCGGCTGGCTAAGTGGTTTCTGCTATGAATTATGCCCACCTATGTTAAACTATATTTTTTATTGTACCCTGTCCTCCCCCCACCTTGGTTTGCTTGGTCATTTCCCCAACCCACTGTAAAGACCTCGTCTTTAGACTATAGACTCTTTGAAGCAAAGAAATGTTCTTCATTGTGTTTGTACAGTGCCTAGCACATTGGGGTTAAGGCCTCTCGGGGCTATTGCAATGTAAATATATATCATTCTTTAAAACAGAAAATCAAAGTTAACCAATGTTTATTCAGGGTAGTACAAGAAAAACGTTGGACTCCATCACCACTAATTCAACCAAGTACAGAAAAATGACAGATGAGCCTGCTTCCTTCTGATTAGCAGACACCAAATCTCATTGGCCTGCCATTGTTGTCTTCTGCACCCGTCAAAGTCGCGTATGTTGAGTTACTTAATTAACCACTAAAGTGCAGCCACCTCTGGGGGAGGCTAGAACTTTTTAACAGCACCCAAAAACAGTTAAGGATAGAAGAGAAGGCGAATATTTCAACCAGTTGAAACTGCATGGGAGTTTAAGCAGATGATGTAGCTTACCCCTACGGAAATATGGCCAGGCCCCAGGGCCCTGTCAATTCCTGGATAAGAACATAGGAACGGGCATACTGGGTCAGACCAAAGATCCATCCAGCCAGTATCCTGTCTACCGACAGTGGCCAATGCCAGGTGCCCCAGAGGGAGTGAACCTAACAGGTAACGATCAAGTGATCTCTCTCCTGCTACCCATCTACACCCACTGACAAACAGAGGCTAGGGACACCATTCCTTACCCATCCTGGCTAATAGCCATTAATGGACTTAACCTCCATGAATTTATCCAGTTCTCTTTTAAACCCTGTTAGAGTCCTAGCCTTCACAGATAGCGTGTACATCTGAGATTCTGACAGCTTCAGTTTTACTTCTCTAAAAGACAGCCCCTCCAGTGGCACAGTCCAGACCACGCTGCGCTAGTTGAGAGTTGGCTCAGTGAGACGAGCACCAGCTCCTAAAAACACAGCTTCCCGCATCGCCTTATTGGAGGTCTCCCATTTAAGTGTTGATCTGGCCTGTCCCTACTCAGCTTGAGAGATCTAACAATATCACAGCCTGCATTTTTATGTTGGTTATTAAGCGTGTAATTTGGATCTCTGGACTGTTTCCTGACACACTGCATTAGGGAGGCAGTATAAAATGTGCTGGCTTTATGAAATGTCCATATCAAGGGAGAATTTGCTCATGCTTTGTTTGGCCGGAGTGTTTTATATGCAACAGACCAAAAAACTGGCGGATGACAGACTATTAACAAGGCCTCTTTCCCCGGTCCTGGACCCGGACATCGTGGGGGACATAAATTGCATGATCCCGGTGCACTGTCATAACAAAGGAACACACCCTTCGTTCATTATCATTTAGGCGGCACGGTGGGGCCAGTAACCATAGCAACAGGAGGGCTAAACAGGAAAAACAAACGGCTGCAATGAATCAACATCTTCAAAGGGATTAGAGAGGCTCACACCGCCCATCCTCATTCACACATTTTATGACATCTCCAGCAATCCATGGAAAAACCAGCAATATTTAAGAGATGCTGTCAGGTCACATTTGGCTTTTACAACAACCTAAGACCAGTAGAAAATAAAGGGAAATGGCTTGTTATTCAGGTGCTATTTGTAACTAAGACGTTGATCTCTCTTGGGGTATGGTACACAGCTAAAGCTGTTCATGGGCATTAGTTTGATAGGCTAGTGCAGGGATCGGCAACCTTTGGCACACAGCCTATCAGGGAAATCCACTGGCAGGCCGGGACGGTTTGTTTACCTGCAGCACCTACATGTTCAGCCGATCGCAGCTCCCACTGGCTGAGGTTCATTGTTCCAGGCCAAAGGGGGCTGCGGGAAGCAGCGGCCAGCATATCCCTCAGCCCACACTGCTTCCTGCAGCCCCCATTGGCCTGGAACAAACAAACCGCGGCCAGTGGGAGCCATGATCGGCCGAACCTGCAGACGCTGCAGGCAAACAAACCGTTGTGGGCTAGTGAGTAACAATGGCGGAAACAGCACAAGGTGGGTGTAATCCTTCTGCCCCTCTGAGATGGCAGCAACAAGGGCCGGGTTCAGTATCTAGGGGTTCCGTTTCAATAACGCAATGCAAAACTGGCTCGAGCCCCCACCCAGTGACCTGGGACAATTACATACCATCCCCCCACCCCGGGCGCCTCTAGGAGGCAATACTTCCCCTCTCACAAGCACGGAGTCTGAGTGTAGCAAAAGCCTTTTAATAAAGGAGGGAAACAATGCGGCATTATGTTGGGGGAACACTGCAAACAGGATTCATAACACAAACCATGAGCAAAAGACCCACCCCCAAGTAAGTTTGGCAGTGTCCTTTTCCCCTCAGGGTCTTAAGTCCAACAACCCCAAAGTCTCTGTCCCTGGTCAGTGCTGCCCCAGAGTTCAAAAGTTTATCTGCAGAGTTTTACCGCCCCCAGCCTGGGCGGAAATGGGGGGGGCCACACGGGATGTTAAGGGGCACCTTACGTGGTCCGAGGCCGACTGCCCCACCTCTCCGTGGAGTTCTGCTGCAACCTTTACCACGAATGGCTGCGCTCTACCAGCCGCGCCGCCCCGCTCCTCCAGCCGTCCCCGCAAACTGCTCCGCTCCCCGTTCCGTGGGCCGTTCCAACCATCCCACAAACTGCTCAGCTCTGCCAGCCGCTCCACTCCACCAGCCGTCCCATGAACCGCTCTAGCTGCCCCCGCAAATGGCTCAGCTCCGCTCTGCGCCGCTCCATCCGTCCCACAAACTGCTTGGCTCTGCCAGCTGCTTAGCAATAAATCTTCAGGCTCCCCCACTGGTTAACACAGCACTCAGTGATCTCAGCTCAGCAATTTTAGCTCTTTTAGTGATTTCAGCTTGTAGTAGGGGAGCCCCAGTGCTGGTGCACCATTGGCCCAAAGTGAATTCAGTTCAGCAACTTCTAGCTAGACTCCTAATGGAAGCAAACTTAGCTCTGCTATTCAACAGTGGAGAGAGGGGGTAGTGCAATTGGTGTTCCAGGCCCTCAAAAGGGGCCCATACCATCAGGTACACATACCTGTCCCCAACCTCTCTCCATTCACTGGGTTTTGTAACCCATGCCCCTTGTCTAGCGAGTGCTAATTAGTTACTGGTAACTCCCTCTGTCATACAGCAGTTCCACTGGCCTTGATTCACAGAATCAGGGTAACAACACTTTATTCTTCCTGCCCCAATAACAGAGAAACTGGGGATCCCACACCAGCCAAAGTAACCACTTTCAGTTGTTGTTGTCCCAGGTTAGGCAGGTGGGTGTGCCTATGCAAACAAGATCAGCCCCTGAAGTTCTTTTCCACCCTCACCATAATTCACCACCAGGGTAGAGCTTATCCTAACTCTGCTTACATGGGCTTGGAGCGGGATAGCAAGCTGGGTATTGTGACAAAGTTCCTCCTCTACCTTGCTGGGTCCTGCGCTTATTGGCAGATTTGCTCATCTCAGAGATCTTCCCCTCTGGTGGAACCCACAGTCCGGGTCAACTCCTCCTGTGTCTGATCAGGAGTTGGGAGGTTTGGGGGGAACCTGGGCCCGCCCTCTACTCCTGGTTCCAACCCAGGGCCCTGTGGACTGCAGCTGTCTATAGTGCCTCCTGTAACAGCTGCATGACAGCTACAACTCCCTGGGCTACTTCCCCATGGCCTCCTCCAAACACCTTCCTTATTCTCACCACAGGACCTTCCTCCTGGTGTCTGATAACGCTTGTGCTCCTCAGTCCTCCAGCAGCACACCCTCTCACACTTAGCTCCTTGCGCCTCTTGCTCCCAGCTCCTCACACTCGCACCACAAACTGAAGTGAGCTCCTTTTAAAACCCAGGTGCCCTGATTAGCCTGTCTTAATTGATTCTAGCAGCTTCTTGATTGGCTGCAGGTGTCTGCCTGTCTGCCTTAATTGTTTCCAGAAAGTTCCTGATTGTTCTGGAACCTTCCCTGTTACCTTACCCAGGGAAAAGGGACCTACTTAATCTGGGGCTAATATATCTGCCTTCTATCACTCTCCTGTAGAGAGTGATAGAAGGCAGATATCCAGGCAGAGTTCCTCTGGGTGGCATCCACTGGCTCCCTTGACGCCTTCGAGGAGCAGTGGGTGTTGTCCAGGGTTCTCTGTTCGGTGTCCCCATCTGGTTCGTTTTGTTTGACCCTTTGACCTCACTCCTGTCCCTGTTCTTTTATTAGTTGTCCCCCGTAATTTTTTGGTCTCCAGGTTCTGTGGACCCCCCCTTAGGCTGGGGGGGATCCTTTAGCAGTGGGCAGGATCCAGGAAGCCCACTTCCTGGATCCCAATAGGATCACCCTCCTGTAGCTATCTGGCCTGACCCTGTCACAGTATGTACTCAGGGTCCGGCACGCTCTGCTCGGTCTTCCCTGCTATTGTCATCTGCCCTAGCTGGATTCAAACTGGCTCACTCAGGCTAACCCGTGCAAGCTTCTGTTGTGTAGACAGACCCTTAAAGAGAGGTGAAACTTCAGCACAAGCTTGTCCTTGACAGTTGCATTGGTTGTGTTACAGCAGTGGTGAGGGGGCCCACTGGGCTAAGCGCTGGTAAGACAAACAGAGTCAGAAAGAATTCCTGCTCCAAAGAGCTCTCAGTCTAGACAGGAGAGGCACCGAGCCACACAAGGTCAGTGGCAGAGCTGGGAACAGCACCCTGGGTTGTCGTGCCATCCTGGTCTTGTACCCCAACAATTCACCAATATTCTCATGTCTACTCTTTCAATCTGGGCTTGCCTAGCGTGTGCCTCTTTATACTCAAGTGCCAGAGAGTTGAGAAGGAAATGAACACCCCCACCATAAGTGTTCATTCACTTGACTGCTTTCATTCTTTCCCCCTCCCCAAACACAGTTAAATACTTCTTTTGCATTGTAATTTACAAAACACCTCTGAGCTACATCCTGTACAGAACACACTTCCCATCAGCCGGAATCTGTTGTTCCAGTGTTCCATCTGAGTGCCAATATTTACACAATAGATATGCCCAGGGTAATTTACATATCCCGATACAGGCCTCTAGTCAAAAGCAAGGGACAACTGATTTGTAGATGTTTAAAACTCTGCCGCTTCACCTACTATGACCTCAAGAGCACCGGGTCACAGCTGCAGACATGCTCTGCCAGTTCATTTGGTTGTAGACAGCAGGGTGGATAATGACAGATGCAGTGAACCTGAACTCAGATTCTACGTATAATTGATCTATCGCAAGGATACAGCACGCAGAAAGAAAAGAGTGTGACATGCAGTCATAGCCAGTAATACGAAGAAAGCCGATAAATCTATTTCCCCCATGAGATAGGTGGAATCAGGGCTACTTTAGAACCTGCTCATCTCTGATGTTACAATGCTTTAGACAACACAAAAAACTTAGTCTGTTTTAAGAAATCGAAGTGAATTTTGGGCTTATGAAAGATTGGCAACTCATTCCCCACTCCTCACCCAACTAGATAGCTCAGTTCTGATCTGAAATACCCGTGCTATGTTAATCAGAGTCTCATTTAAGTGTCTACCAATTGTGCTGATTTATGTACCCAGTTAAGAACGGCTGCTGCATTAGCCTAACAGAACAGCTTCCCCTCTCCAACCCCAAATTAACCAGTGCACATGTCATCGGGACGATAAGAGTCCTTGCTAGTAGTGGTCACAAAGACAATCTGAAAATGTGAAAATAAGGACAGACGAACACGTATTCCTGATTTTTTAATCTGCTTTCTGCCCATGGGTAAAAGCCACAGACCCAGAGAGATCAAAGGACACATTAAGGGCTTTGAAAATGCTACTGGTTTTCACGGAGTGGAGAAGACAGTGATGCCATTGACATGGTCTGTGGTTTACTGTCACAACAGACTCCAGCTGAGGCAGGAGAACAGGGAGCCTTCATTTCAGCCTGCATTTACTCAGCTCTCGTGCAATGAGGGTGACCATATTTTCCAAAAGGAGAACAGGACACCCCCAGCTGCTTGCCCAAGCTCCCCTCCCCGTGCAGGGGGCCATTGCCCAGTCACTGGAAACCTGCCAGCCCCCCACATGCTGGAACACCGCCTCCCCCCAGCTCAGCTCTGCCTCCCCCCCCCTCCCCACGAGCAGGGCTGGCATCTCTACTTGCCCCTCCCTCCCCATACATTCCTCCGCACTGCAACCCACTTTTTTTTTGCAAAAGTGGGCATTTGTCCCGTTGACCAAGTCAGCAAGAGCAAATGGGACAAACGTCCACTTTTGCAAAAAATCAGGATGGCCAGGCCAGGGCTTTAAAAAGGGACTGTCCCGGCCAAAACAGGACGTATGTCACCCTACCTGCAACTCAACGTGCAACGATTCAGGCAGACAGTGCAGCTCAGATGGCAGTTAGATGGGAAGGGAGAGAACTGCACAAGGGGCTGAGGGAAAAAGCCTGTCCTGGAAGCTAGCTTTGGGGTTTAAGACTAGCCCAGAAGGAAATTTTAATAGATCCCCATCAAAAGGATGAAAATCCCCCCCCCACGTAAGTGTTAGTTTTGGCCGAAACCACAGCCCTCACTCCACCTTACACAAAGCCCTATGTTGCCTCACTTCATATCTATAGCTCAAGAGTGAGAAAGCGGGCCCTGCCTTAAAAGCCCCCCACGAGATGGAAGATAGGGCTCTGGGCTGGCCAGCTACTCACGGTCTCCCATCAAACAGTGGGATTGCATCTCTGCTAGGTACCTTCACAGCATAGGGTATCCCATGCAATAATATGGAGATATACCTATCTCATAGAACTGGAAGGGACCTTGAAAGGTCATTGAGTCCAGTCTCCTGCCTTCACAGCAAGACCAAGTACTGTCCCTGACAGATTTTTGCCCCAGATCTCTAAGTGCCCACTCCCCCCCCCAGATGAACTCACAACCTTGGGTTTAGCAGGTCAATGCTCAAACCACTGAGCTATCCCTCCCCCCACATATAAAGAAAGCAGCCCTGTAAAAAACAGCTGGTGCAGCCATAGGTAGCGCCAGTTTTAAGACTAGGTTAAAACAGGGACCCATTTTCTAACACGAGCGGATTCCGAGCTCAGGTGAAAAGAATGAAACCCTTTATTGTGAAGAAAGGTTGAAATTCAAGTAAGCCGTGCGACAGGGAGTTGTCGGCGCCTGCTGCTAGACAGGCCTGATGAACTCTGATAAACTCCAGGCACTTTAGCATGAGCAACCCCTGCCAAGCATAGAGACGCTTAGCACCTGAAAGGAGGGAGATTAATAACATAGCAGAGAAGAAGGAAATTCTCCTTATTGAACAATCAGGAGAGCAAATGAGTCAATTAATAGGGATGGATCTCAACCAAATCCCCATTTCCAGCCTCTGATCTTGGATTTCGGCCACCCCAGCTTTGTGGCCTGGGCAATTAGATTTGCCAGGTGGGTTGTCATTTTATCTACCGTTTAAAAGGTGACTTGTGATATTGTTAGGATGTGGATATTGTTAGGATATTGAAAGGATGTGGACAAATTGGAGAGAGTCCAGCGAAGGGCAATGAAAATGATCAGGGGGCTGGGGCACATGACTTATGAGGAGAAGCTGAGGGAACTTGGCTTATTTAGTCCGCAGAAGAGAAGAGCGAGGGGGGATTTGACAGCAGCCTTCAACTACCTGAAGGGGGGGTTCCAAGAGGATGGAGCTTGGCTGTTCTCAGTGGTGGCAGATGACAGAACAAGAAGCGATGGTCTCAAGTTGCAGTGGGGGAGGTTTGGGTTGTGATATTAGGAAAGACTATTTCACTAGGAGGGTGGTGAAGCACCGGAATGGGTTACCTAGGAATCTCCATCCTTAGAGGTTTTTTAAGCTTGACAAAGTCCTGGCTGGGATGATTTAGTTGGGGTTGGTCCTGCTTTGAGCAGGGGGTTGGACTAGATGACCTCCTGAGGTCTCTTTCAACCCTAATCTTCTATGATTGTATAGATAGGAGGTCACATGACAAGTGGCTGTACAGAAGTTTCATGGAGACCAAGAAAGAAGAGAGAAAAGTCAGATTTTCTGTGAAGATCCTCACTTCTGTACTCTTCATCCATGTGGGTTAGAAAACCAGAGCTCTGAGTTTGCAATGTGATATGGCCAATGCAATTTTGGGTTGAAATTGGTGAGGCATCAGGACACAGAGCAGGAAGGCAACAATCCCCATATAAAGTTCCCGTAAGAGGACACTGCAAATACAGGGATGAACCAATCCCTGGCGTAACTCCACTTCACACCAGAGAGGATGCTCCAAGTCAAACCACAAAAGTGAACTGACTCTTTCCTCACAAGAGGTGAAACTAAAAAGTTTTGCTAAGTAACAACAAAGTGAGAGGAGGGGGAGGAGAGGGAGATGGCAAGTCAAATATTCAAAAGATATAAAAAAAGAAGATGGGAGATACTAAGGGAAAGCTAAATATCAGAAAAAAGCCTTCCCAGCAGGGAGGGCTATTAATGGAAGCCCATTGTTTGGAACATTTAAAGCCAGACTGGTCAGAACATTAGAAAAGTGGGCTATAAGGAGAAATCCTGCATTGGCAAGAAGATGGATTAGAGAACAGTTGATCTTTCCTGACTTCTGGAGATTTGGATAGCGGTCTTCTTTATGGACTAGCCTGAACCGGAACAGGTTGCCGTAAAGAGTTTTATGGTGCTCTGTTCATTCCTCAGCACAGCAAGACAGATGGCATGGTATATTTCCATATGCGACTGGCAACAATAGCAACGTACTGGGTATGGAGTCCTGCTCTGTTCTATCCCAGAGGGAACGGCTACCGTATAGTTGTGTCCGCATGCTACAGGGACACTCTGTGCTACAGACCTCCACTGTCCAAGTCAGAGGTGGGCAAACTACGGCCCGCGGGACACTCCGGCCCGGCCCCTGAGCTTCTGGCCCGGGAGGCTCGCCCCCGGCCCCTTCCCTGCCGTTCCCCCTCCCCCGCAGCCTCAGCTCACTGCGCCGCTGGGGCAATGCTCTTGGCGACGGGGCTACGAGCTCCTGGGGCAGCGCAGCTGCAGAGCCCGTCCTGACCCGGTGCTCTGAGCTGCACGGTGGTGTGGCTGGCTCCAGCAGGGCGGCGTGGCTGTAGTGGCCGCCAGCCACCGGTGCTCCAGGCAGTGCAGTAAGGGGGAGGGAGGTTGGATAGAGGGCAGGGGAGTTCAGGGCGGGGGTGTGGATGGGGTCAAGGCAGTCATAGGGTGGGGAATGGGGGGGTTGAATGGGGGCAGGGGTCCCGGGGGAGGCAGCCAGGAATGAGAGGAGGGATTTGATGGGGCGGTGGGGGGCAGTCAGGAATGAGAGGAATGATTTGATGGGGTGGTGGGGGGCAGTCAGGGATTGGGGTTCTGGGGGCGGTCAGGGGATAGGGAGCAGTGGGAGTGGATGGGGCAGGGGTCCCAGGGGGAGGGCCCATCAGGGAACGTGGGGGTTGGATGAGGCAGGAGTCCCAGGGGAGGGCGCATGTCAGGGGGCGAGAAGCGGGGGGGGGGGCATAGGGGCTGGGCCATACCTGGCTATTTGGGGAGGCACAGCCTCCCTTAACCAGTCCTCCATACAATTTCCGAAACCCGATGCGGCCCTCAGGCCAAAAAGTTTGTCTGCCCCTGGTCTAAGGGTATGTCTACACTACCTGCCAGATTGGCAGGTAGTGATCGATCCCCGATCGCTCTGCTGTCGACTCCGGAACTCCATCATGGCGAGAGGCGGAAGTCGACTCACCGCCGTCCTCACGGCCAGGTAAATCGACCTAAGATACACTGACTTCAGCTACGCTATTCGCGTAGCTAAAGTTGCATATCTTAGGTCGACCTCCCCCCCCACCGTGTAGACCTAGCCTAAGTGTATTATTGTTGTTGATGCTACATGAAGGTGAAAGGGGATCTCAGAGGCTCCAATGTTTTGCTGTAAAATAAAGGATTAGTTGTGCTGTTTGTGGGAGGATTAAGATCCGATCTCAGCTGGAAAGAGATCAGGTCTCAACTATGCACAGAAGTTACAGTTTAAACACAACTTTAAACTGGTGCAACTTCTGTGTTCGGATACGGCTTCAAACTTGCAAAAACAGGACAAGTAGCACCCGCGTCCACCCATTATGAAAGACGTTACGAGTTACAGACGTTGAATGGACCTCCACAGCCATCCCTGCTAAATGGGATTGGAGGAGATGGCACTCCTGAGTATCAACCACTACTACGAGGCCAAGACCATGCCATAACCAGAGAGGCGTTAATTGGCTCTGGCTGTTTAGAATTTAGAGTAATTAGCAGTTTTGTGCATGTGGGATCTCTGCAGGCTTGTCTACAGTTTTGGGTACCGCTTTTAACTATAGTGGTTAAACAAAACAAAAAAAGACCCACACGGCACCCCTAACCAAGACAGTTAAACTGGTGCAAAAACTGTTCAGAGCACGCCTCACCTGGCTGCACTGGCTTTCCACTCCTATGAAATAAGAGCACTCAAAAACGGGCTCCCCATTTTTGGAAATCCCCGGAATGCAAGGTTCAGATGTTTTGGAACGAACCATAACTCAGAGCTCCCATTCAGAGAACGAAGCTAGCTCTGCTGCACCAGGACGTGCATGACTCATTTCTTGGCTGACCAGCTGTTAACATCTGTCTCTGCTTTGTCCGTCCCATAAGCGGAAGGAATCCACTAACGCCACATCGCCCTTTAGGAGTGGGAGCTTATCGGGTACACAAGCGCTGCAAGAATTCTGGCTTGAAGTTATGTAAACGGCATCAATACCAATTAAGAACATTTCTTATGCGCAGTGTATATTTCAGTGCAGAAGCCAAAGCCGGGTACTTCTGGCCATGGTTTAGCAGTCCCACCTGTCCGATGCAGAAACTAGTTACACTTACTAGAAGATGTGCTCTGACCAAAGCCATGAGGGAAGTAAACTTAATGGGGACTGGAGATTAAAGTTATTCTGTAAGGAGAACGTGAAATACCTTGTATTATTTCGGTTCTGTTTCTTTCCCCCTTTTCTCTAGGAGTATTTAATTCCACCAAGCAGCAGCTATTTCAGAAGCCAGCCTGTAACTGTGGAACTCCTGTTCAGCCTAGTGGGTCTTGCCAATGAACAGCAGGAAATCAGAATTTGTATATGTCGCATTTTGAAAATAGGGGTGGAGGGAGGGAAGAACAGAATTAGATCCAGCTAGTTAGATGATGGCCTTTGCCCAAAACCCAAGCACAGACATGGATGTGTCCAGTGAACTCTGTTGTATTAGCAAACAATGAGAACAAAATCTGCCCGTAACAGAACAATGTTTTTTTCCTTTGGACTTAAAGCGTGAACATCCAGTTAACCCAAATATATGCGGAGGGTGACTCACACCACAGTTAACTGGCAGTTTGCTTGCTGAGAAACTCAGACACCTGGCAAACTCTGATTCCCCCCAAGCATGTTTTCCTCCAAAATTCAACAAAAGACGAGACATTGGCAAGAAAAAAATTCCTTCTTACTACAACTTTAAACATGTTAACTAGACGTGAGGGCCCCAAAGGAGTCGGAAGCGACACCTGCTGGAGTTCTGTTGATTCTCAATGGACTTCATACGACATTTGCTCGATTCACAGATTAAGAACGATTTTCCATGCCATTAATTCAACCCGGAATCTGGAAAACTATCGAGCCACGCCCTGTCACGGCATTCAGCTGTCATTACTGATCGGGCTAGTCTGTGGATGGTGCGTGAAGTAGACAAGAATCCAGCTTGGTTTTCCATAGCTGGAGTGATGTAGGGGTGGCGGAGTGTAGTACGTGTATGGTGTCAGTGGATAACACTGGTAGTGCCCGAGGAGACCTAATGATCAGATACTGGATATTTATTGCTTTCAACATGGCCGCGTCTACAGGGCCCAACTGCAATCAAGCACAATCCATTGTGCTAGGTACCGTACAACCATCTAGGAGTCCCTGTCTAAACAGAGAAGCCAGAGTAGGAGGGTCGCTGAGGAAGCAAAGTAACTTTCCAGGCTAGAGCTTGGCAGTGGCAAAGTTGGGAATAGAAACCAGGTCTCCAAAGCCTTGTCCACCAGCCATGCTGCTGCTCTCAATACTGAGAGAGGCGATCCCATTTTAAGTCCTTTTCCAGGGGTGGCCAACCTGTGGCTCCGGAGCCGCATGCGGCTCTTCAGAGGTTAATATGCGGCTCCTTACCTAGGCGTGGATTCCGGGGCTGGAGCGATAGATGCTAACTTTCCAATGTGCTGTGGAGTGCTCACTGCTCAACCCCCTGCTCTGACCCAGGCCCTGCCCCCACTCCACCCCTTCCCCTGAGCCTGCCATTCCCTCGCTTCTCCCCCTCATAGCCTCCTGCGCACGTGAAACAGCTGATTGCAGGGGGAGGAGGGAGTTGGTGCTGATTGGCGGGGGCTGCCAGCAGGCGGGAGGGGCAGGGGAGCAGATGGGGGGCTGCTGACGTATTACTGTGGCTCTTTGGCAATGTCCATTGTAAATTCTGGCTCCTTCTCAGGCTCAGGTGGGCCGCCCCTGTCCTTTCCAAACACAGCCACGCTGTAGAATTTTCCTAGGGTCTAGAAATAAGGGCCTGCCCTTCTCGAGCTCTTATTGCCTTTTCCCTCCTGGCATTTCTGGTGCAGAAGCTTTCATGCGCTCACCCACTCCCTAGTGTCAGAGAGCAGACCTGAGGGAGTCAGACACTCCCAGCATCTCAAGACTTGTCCATGGGAGCTGAGAGAGACGCTTCCCTGGGGCGAAGTGGCTCAAGATTCGGTCAGTGCTCCCGTTTCTGCAGCATTAACAAGGGAGCGCTCATCAAGAATCCCGGTCAGACAATCCCCCTCCCCAAGGGGAAGGCGGACGCGGCTCTGTGGCACAGCTGGCTCTAAATTCAAATCACCTGCCTTGTGTCATGGCTACCCACTGCAGTCACAATGAGTGGTGTTCATTTGACTTAGGGTTGGCTGTCTGTGCACATCTGCCCACCGCACATTCCCTGGGCTTACCTGGGATTCTTCATTCCTCACGGGGTTTTCTATGGACCTGCTGCCTTCAAGGCTGTCCGTCTGCTTATACTTCCTCATGATCAAACTGTCCACGACCCAGAACATAACAGCCTTGGAGGGGGAAAGGAAAATAAAAAAGTTGTTCAAACAGCCCAGACTTTGGAGGGCCAATCTTCAGTGCAGCCTAACTGCAAGGCGGTAGCAGCAATAGGGGGTGCTACAGCTTTAAACCTTACAATGACCACCGACAGCTCCCGTACAACCTGATCCTACCGAACAATTCACGCCCTCGACCCCCACTGACACGAATGGAGTAGAGGCCACTCTGCAGGATTAGGCCCCAGGTCTGCAAGAGTTTGACCAACTGTGTGTTTTGGGAGCTATTTTCTCTCCTCTGCATTGAAGCCTGGTCGGTTTGTCAGAGCAGGCACTTGCTGGAGGACCCACTGGAAAAGAGATTAAACAGTAGGTCAGGGCTGTAACTGGGTCAGAGTGATTTCCCACCATGCTCTGCAGCTGGAACTGGCTGAAACACGATGCATCCAGAGC
The DNA here is from genome assembly GCF_011386835.1 of Chrysemys picta bellii. Classification (NCBI taxonomy): domain Eukaryota; kingdom Metazoa; phylum Chordata; order Testudines; family Emydidae; genus Chrysemys; species Chrysemys picta. Next base: position 12,880,924 of record NC_088791.1, on the reverse strand, counting down.
CAAGGTTCACCCATTCAGCTTCCCAGAACAGTTGTCAGTGCTTGCACTGGTTTCCCACGTGCTGGGAAAGTTTGCTCCTGAGCCAAGCAGAAGTGGCAGCAGGGACACATTATGGCCATTTGGGGCCCAAGGCAAATCCCGCATGGGGCTCCCACGGCCCCACCTCCCTCAGGTGGCAGCAGGTTTCCAAGTGAAGATGAATGAGGCTTGGAGGTGCTGCCTCATGAGTCGGCAGAGTCAAAGGCACACACACACACACACACACACACACACACACACACACACACACACACACACACACACACACACTGTTTGTGTTTTCAAGCTTTCCCCACCACCTAGGAGACCAAACACAGCTCCTCTAAAAATGAAAGCCAAGTTTCTGAGCTCACCAGGCGGCTGCAGGAGCTGGCATGTTATTTGGCTCAGAGCAGCCAGGACGTGCTTGGCGCTCTCAGTTACTTAACCACGTCGGCATGCACGCCCAGGTGGATTCTAGCCACAGCGATTGTGGTGACATATCTAGGAGATTAAAAAAAAAACCCTGTAGTTTCTGTATGAGAAACCAGTGCCCAACAGAAAGGTACCAGCTCGGCAGCTGTAGGCTTTTCTCCACCTAGTTAGAAACTGCAGGGGACGGCAGCTTTCCCTCCTTACCAGGCGGTCTTCTGAAGGGGGAGAAATATTAGCTGTCTTGAGCTGTACTGACTCATGCATTTTGCAATCCTATTCAGACGAGAGTTGCAATGTCCTGCCTCACTGAATGCGACCCCCTCTTGTGCCAGTCTCACTCAGACCACACTCCTCTCCACTCTGAATTTCCTCTCTGCCGTCCACATCAAATTCAAACAGCTTGTCTCTGCCTGGAAGGGTTCTGTACGGCTCCTCTGTTGCCTTACTCTCTACTGGGAGGCAGCTTGGCCTAGCGATAAAGCACTGACCAGCACTCAGAAGACCTGGGTTCTAATCCCTGCTCTGCCACTAGATGGACTGGTGGGTGACCTTGGGCAAGTCACTTCCCCTCCCTGTGCCCAGTTTCCCCATTTCTAAAAGGTGCGGGTAATGAGACGGACATCCTTGGAGATCTACTGATGATGAATGCTCTAAGAGCTAGGTATTACTGACTGCTTCTAACTGGCTGGCTGCACTTCTCCCAAGCCATCCAGTGAAGTACTTCCTACTTCTGTCTTAACGCCATCTTCCATCACATCCCTTATGTTTGAGATTCTCCATCTTCTTGTGTGCGGTCACCAGAGAACGCACCAATGTGTGGGAGGTCAGGAGGAGCGGAACAGCACCCATTTTAACCACAGGGTCTTAGCAAAGTTGAGACACATCACTAGGAAAAGAACTCTCCAGCGATAAATGGAGTTGTTCCTGGGATTTTTTCCAATTCCCCTAGGAAGACAGTTTCCAGAGAAAAAGGAAAGGGAGGGAAGAAGTGGCGTAGCTGGATAGGACGGATGCATAGTCTACCTTGAACTTCTTGCATCCTGAGTTGCGGTGGGTGGAAAGACGTTCTGAATGGAGCAGGACGCCATCTGCCATAGCATGTCGTGTCAGACTGCAGTGGGACATTCCATTTCACAGTTCAAAAAACATTCTGGTTCCATCAAAAATGGCTTAATCAAAGGTTCAAAGCCTCTGAAGGCAGACACGGAAAGGATTTCCAGAGTGATGGTTTAGAGACGATCAACAGTTTTTGGGACAACAGAACATTTGGCTGGACTTCAAGCAAGTCCTATTTTAAAAGGACCTTCTGTAGCAGGAGGGCTAATTTTATACAAGAACATCAGAACAAAGTTACCCTATATTTATTTCTAAGCATCTGAATTACCACTTCCTCCCTAAGGAGTTTTACATCAGACTGAGTGGAAGTTTCAGCCAAAACCTCAATGGACGTTTTTGTTGATTCTTCCCAGTTTTGAAGGCTGCGAACCGTAGGGAAATCTATTTGGACAAAGAGGTTTGCAGACACAGGGCCCGATACTGACAGCACCAGCCTCTCCCAATGAGCTGGATTCTTGTCTGATTTGGTAGCATTTACACCCATGAATCCCTGGCCTATTTGACTCTGCCTTGTTGACCACAGAGTAGAGGGCATTCACCTTGCAGGACAGGGCCTGTTTTGGAGTTATAATTGGTATTTAACGTGAGTGACATCACTAGAAAACTACCACTCAGCTGTTATCTTTGCCTTTTTGGATCAAATTCTATACACGAGCCAGTTCGGCTTTTCTTTAAGAGCATCATTAAAGAGGTGAATGGAAGGCCCATTGGCTGATAAGGCCGGAGTTCAGAATTAAGTGCTTGTCATCACAGGGTGCCACTAACAGCCGAGTTGCGGACGCCTGGGACGTCAAGATAATTGCAAGGGAAGCCCAGATCCTTCATTCGTCTCTCATCAGGTCCAGTAGAGGAGGAAGCGATTTTTAAGTACAGCAGGACAATCTGTCCCAAATGATCACTTAAGCAACAGACTTTTGTCTGTCTTAATGGATCACGGCGAAAGTCTGGAGGCCATATTTTACTCTTTGATTCACCCATAGAATCCAAGTCACCTCATTGTCCTCACCTTCACCCTATCCTGTCCCAGCCCCACCTCTATCATTTTCATCTTACAGTTTAAGTAGAGTCTTCTAGACAGGGAACCTCCGTTTCAGAAAATGCCATGCACATTGCATTAAGTACTTAAAAAAACCCCAAAGCAGTCACCACCTTTCATCTTGGAAACCCTAAAACCACATCCCCGTGCATTGAATGTGCCGTATTCTAACAAAAATATGCAAAGACAGACAGAATTAATCATTAGCTATGGTAGAGATCTCAGAGTTTTGTGATGTCCAAGAGGCTTAATTACATCACTCCACAACTCAAATTCCTCCAAGTAACAGTGTTGGTACAATTTACTAACTAGGAGACGCTAGTGTCTCAGCAATAGGTGGCTTCTGCATAGACTGCTGAGACAGGCAGGGTGGTCTAGTGGGTAAGGCAACAGCTGGAGAATCCCGAGAGGGAAGTTCTATTCCCAGCTCTGCCAATGACCTATTGTGTCACTTCTCTGCTCTGTCCTATTTCAAGAGAGTAAGGACTGCCTGTACAGCACGTCTCTGTTGGGACACCTAGGCCCCACAAAACCGTAGTGTTTTCAGAGGAGTCTTTGGCTTCACTTACATTGACTGTAAAAGGCACAATGAACATGACCAGGACGAGCTCTAGCTGAGGGTCTGGGATATAATCCAGTAAAATCTCCTGAAGCTGCAAGGGAAACAAAAATTAAGCATGTTGTTAAAATACATCTTGGTTGAGGGCTATTAACCACGAATTGCAGCGACCTTCCCACACTGGCAGATTCGTGGCGGAGGCAGCTGCGGCCTTTTTTACCCTGCCGCGTAAGCTAGAAGAAGACAAGCTATTCCACCCCACCCCAGACGTTTCTGGCAGCCTGAGGTCAGGCAGATGTTTATTCGTTTATTAAAGTGCTGGTCTTCCACACTAACAGTGCATTAAAATAACAGGCAGATTTTCCTTGGATTCTCTCAGCCTGGCTGCAAGACAAGCTTATCGGCCAGCAGCCTTGCATGAGGTGGCCTGGAAGACATCCAGAAGAGTACTGCCAGCCCCCCCCGATTACAGGTTCGCATACCAAGAGTGGAGAAATCTACATTAGCGGTTCAAGTTTAGGAGTCCTGTACAACGAAGGTTCAGAATACTGGTTTCAACAGGAATGAAATGCTGATGTGTCCCAACTTAATGTCTCCCACTTGTTCCAGCTCTCTGGACACACACAGTTGTCGTCTACTGATAGTCTTTGTATCATGGTAGCAGCTAGTGGTCAGAACAGATCAGAGCCCTACTGTGTTAGGTGCTGTACAAAATACAAAACAGCCTCTGCCCTGAAGCAATTACAGTCTGAAACAGAGAAGACAAAAGGAAGTATCATCTCCAATTCAGAGATGATTTATGGAAACAGAGATTAAGTGACTTGCCCAAGGTCATAGAGTATATCCGTGGCAGGGCTGGGAATTGAACCCAGTCTCCAGAGTCCCAGGCTACAAGCTCATCCATCCAAGGACAGAACAACCTATTCAATGTCTCTCTTTATTGTGACACGTTTCCCTGCCACTAACCATTTCCCCAGATGCAGTAACCAATAATGGGTTATTTGAGGGCTCCTCGTGAGTGATGGTCTAATAAAGAATTAGCGCACACAATGCAATGGAAACACCCGCCCTCCCCCTCCAGAGGAAAACATAACCAGTCACTTACCTTTGTCCAGCCAGGGATGAACAGGGCAAGGCTTACCACAGTCTTCTCAAAGACCATTATCAGCAAGTAGAGGATGCACTGGCCAATCCAGGCAGCAGCTTGTGGAGGGTCACCTGGAAAAGGAAGCTAAACCTAGCATATGGAACAGGAGTAGAACACTACCCAGAGAAATATCAGCGTACCCTAATGTAAAACAATATGGACTGACAACGGGAGTTAAGGAGACTAGCACAGGAGAAGGGGGAGGTGTGTGTACAGTGCCTCAATGTACCAGCTTGTACATGTACCTTTGACCCCTCCTAGAAAAGATGCTAATCTGCTTGGGTGTTGCAATGATCCAGATGGAGGACTAGAGGGGAGATAATTCTTCTGACAGCTACTGGAGGTCTTCTTTCATCTCAAGCTGTAGAAGCTTACGGTTTTGGAGCAGAAAGTTGGCGCTTTCTTCAGCCAGGAAATTAAAAATGACTCTGGTCCCTTTTCAGAATGTTTTAGATTGAAAACGGAGCAATATTCACACTCAGTTCAAACAATTCCTTCCAACACGCACTGCTTTGCAGGTCATCAAATTTCATCGGTCTTGCCCCATCTAGCTTAGCCAGATCCTCTGTCTTCTTTAGTTTAAGAGAATCTAAACAACTGTGCCAGTGGCAAGTTTTGCCAGGTCTTCATATCCTTTTCCAGGCTATTGGGAAAAAATTATATATGGGCCCAGTAGCAGATTAACAGGATAAATGCCATGAGTTGTGTTTTTCAGGAGGTCAGACCAGAGCCAGTGGTCCCTTCTGGCCTTAAAATCCTAGTGCTGATCTTGGATACAACGCACTGCCACGCTGACAACAGATCATTTATTCCTATCCAGTGCTGGGATAACGCCATGCCTGAAATCCAGCCCCTTCAGTTGTCAAATATGTGCTCACATGCTACCCCAGGCAGCAAGCTCAGAACACAGCCTCCAACTATAAATTCAAGGGCAACTTTAGGCAGCACCTGGGATTTCCCCCACATCGAATCTGAAAACGCCAGGGGTCTATGGTGATCTACACGGTCACGGCCTCAGTGGTCAGTACCACGCAAAAGGCATCGTTTTCATAACTAGCACTACATCCAAGATAGATTTCACCTTACATGGTGTGGATGTATCAGATTTCTACTAGCTGCTGAGGAGACCGGATGGCTGGGGACGTAATACTTAAGGTCTGAGACACAGGGCCTCCATCATCCCAGGTTTTCATGTAATCCAATCTGAAAATCAATGCTAGTTAAATATGGATGATCGGTACTTAAAGTGAAAATTAAAAGCATATTTATTATTGTTAGCAACTATAATGGAACGATATCTGTTACAGTCAGGAGCGTCAGGCCTCAATAAACATCCTGCCAGCTGTTCGTTATCTTCCTAGGTTCATTACAGTCCGTCGGGTCTGCAGAATTGGGGTTGGCAATATATAGCTCTCTTGAGACGCATGCCACATTTCCTCCTGACACTCAAATGGTAAGAGAGCCTCTGGTGGCATCTCTGTTTCCAGTACAGACCAGAGCCCAGAACCGCAGCTGCGCAGGAGAGTCGGAGCAAAGCTCCTCTGAAGCTGGAAGGTGATTCGAGGTTGGATCAGTTATTTGATCCAAATGGGTCAGGAGGTCTCTTGGCCTTCCCTCCTCATCACAGCCCCCAGCCCTTTAGGGAAACCCATGCTCAGTTCACCCCCATCCCTGGAGACGTTTTTACATTCTGGACATGACCGTGACAGCAGAGAACTCTCCTGGAGTGCTGCTTGGAGTTGAAGCATACAAGGGAAGCCATCTAGATCTCATTCTCCAGCAGACTAGTAGCAAAAGCCACGTCCAGCCTGCCAGCGACAGCACATGCAACCTATTAGTAAGAGGACAGGGCCAGCTCTTATTCCTATCGTGAAGGGCGATTCTGTAAACATGAGGCAGGTCAGACAATACCAGGGCTGTATCGGCTGGGGACGAACTAAGGCCTTTGTCAAGCCGACACCTTGCAGGAGCAGTAAAAGAGAAGCACTGAAATGTTTGATCAACGTTTGTGATGCCTCCCAGGCTGAGGAAACATCTGAGAGCCAAGGGCTACTAAGCCTTCTACACACTTTTGGGTGATCTATAGCACCCGGAGCTAAAGGCAGCCAGCAACAAAAACACACTGAAACGTTTGACAGACTGATACAAACCAGCACGCCTGTGGGTTCTGGTGTTATTACAATGAACTGTGATCAAGCCAGCACAGGAATTCCGGCTGGCTAAGAACCTGGAGCGGCAAAGGCCTCATCTCATTAATTCCCTTCGCTGTAACTTCTGGAAGGAAGGGAGAAGGGGAAAAGCCAAGAATGGATGGTTGCAGATGGGAACTGAGCAAGGGAGGCTGCTGAAATGGGAAAGGGTGGGTGAGTCATGGCAACAGGGACCAGAAAGAGGGCAAGGGGAGGAAGACGCAAAGATAGCAGGGCAGGGAAGAAGAGAGGAGAACAGAAAAGGCAAGAGGCTTGGAAGGAAAAAAGGCCAAGAGGAAGAGAAGTGTGGGAGGAGTAAAAGGGACCCAAGCCAGCCAGCATGGACGTTCGCTTACAGCAGCTGAAGTCTTGAACAGTGTGTGCATGAGCTAGTTGGGGAGAAGCTGCCTGGTGGTAGTTGGGGGCTGGGAGACGCTGCTCCCCTTGCTGGCTTGGGCAGAGGGTTTCAGTGTTTTAAGAGCAGATCCAATGGACTCATCAGAAGCAAGGGGCTGGGTTTTGCCCATTCCTTGACTTGGGGTGGGTTGGGTTGGGTTGGGTTTTTTTGCTATGTACCGACATCTGAGACGTTCCCACACAATTCCTTGCACCTGAAGCCTTGGCAGATAATGCTATTCTAGTCCAAAGCCCAAGCATAGACAAAAGAAATCCATCCCTTCCCTTCCGCCTTTGAACTTGGCTTTCCCTTTTCTTCGGGGCACTCTCAGCTGGGGTGCACTGACTCCAGAATTGAGGCTGGATCGTCAAACCACAGCAGCCTTCACAAACCCCCAGCTGCCTGCTCCACAGCTGATACGGCACTTGGTTGCACCTGCAACCACTCAGCAATGCTCATCTGGAGAGAAGATGCTTCATCCTGTGCATAGCTACGACTTCTACAGGCTACCTGTGTGAGGCTGGCAGACCGGGTGCCAGCTCTTGCAAAGGCTTTAGGCCTCAGCTGAGCACTGACAGTTTCATTGCTGGAAAGTAGTCCAGCCCACCGGTGCATCAGTATGGTTAAGATGGGTATTGGACTTATAATGGTGTGCTTAGACTTTATGAAATGCTTGTGTGTGGCTACATGTATTAATCCTACTTAGAATGTCAATATCCTAGGGTATATACGGGAATACTTCAGTGTTTGCTATATAGCTGTAACAGGTTTGTTCTGAACTATGTAACTCACCAAAGACAGAAAATGTTTACCCAGTGCAAAGTGCTAAATCCCTGTGAGGGGTATTACCTCTGGACCATCTGGAAGGGCTATCAGAACTAAATGGGCCATTGTGGGACATCACAAGGCAAAGGACTTGATTAATTGTCCCCGCGGACCCATGAAGAGGCTACCTGCAAAAAGGCTCGTCCCACCAGCTTGAATTGTGGAAGAAGGAAATAAAAATAACTGACAAGGAATTTTTTCAGCTCTTGGGCTGTTTGGACTCTGAGGGCTCAACCTATGAAAGAAACAGCAGCGGAGATCCCCAGGGTCAACCTGGGTGAGCCCAAAAAGATACTCAGAGCTGACAGATTGCTACAACTCTGTCATCGTTTGGAACCATAAACTGTAACTCATTTGTGACTGTAGGTTTGCCAGCTTTAACCTGTAAATAACTTGCTCATTTCTTTTTCCTAGTTAATAAATCCTTAGTTAGTTTACTAAAGGATTGACTACAAACATTATCTTTGGCATAAGCCTTAAGGTACAACTGACCTGGGGTTAAGTGACTGGTTTCTTGGGACTGGAAGCAACCCAAATATTTTATAGAATCCTAGGACTCGAAGGGACCTCGAGAGGTCGTCTAGTCCAGTCCCCTGCACTCATGGCAGTATTATGTAATCAGACCATTCCTGACAGGTGTTTGTCTAACCTGTTCCTAAAATCCTCCAATGACTGAAATTCCACAACCTCCCCAGGCAATTTGTTCCAGTGCTTAACCACCGTGACAGTTAGGCAGTTTCTTAATGTCCAACCTAAACCTCCCTTGGTGCAATTGAAGCCCATTGCTTCTTGTCCTATTCTAGGAAGTTAAGGAGAATAATTTTCCCCCCTCCTCCTTGTAACAATCTTCAATGTAATTGAAAACTGTTATCCTGTCCCCCCTTGGTCTTCTCTTCTCTTGACTAAACAAACCCAATTTTTTCCATCTCTCCTCATCGCTCATGTTTTCCAGACCTTGAAGTCATTTTGTGATCTTTGATGCATAGCAAACAACTATCACTAAGTCCAGCTTGCCTATGTGGCAATGCCCAAGGGGACTGCCGGTGACTCCATGGTAAGGCTCAGAGTGCTTCAGGAGTTCTCATTTGTTACTGGGTTGGTGTAATCTAATTGTAGAACACACCACCAGTTTGTCTGCCCTGAGGCTGGCCTTCACAGTCGTGAACTAGTCCAGACAGCGTGACAGTCTGCTCACTCTTTCCCTACTGTCCAGCAGGAATCTGACAGGGTCAGTACAATACCACTGATTGTTATCTTACCACCAGTGACCGTCGTATTTTTAAATGTAGCAGGTGCCAGACAGCTTCACAATGTACAACATTTCATCTTTACTACCAAGGACAGGCAAGGAAGTGTTATTTACTCCTTCTTGTAACACAAGAACTAGGGGGGTGGGGAAGGGTCACCAAATGAAATTAATAGGCAGCAGGTTTAAAAAAACAAACAAACAAAAGGAAGTATTTCTTCACACAACGCACAGTCAACCTGTGGAACTCCTTGCCAGAGGATGTTGTAAAGGACAAGACTATAAATGGGTTTAAAAAAAGAACTAGACAAGTTCGTGGAGGATAGGTCCATCAATAGCTATTAGCCAGGATGAGCAGAGATGGTATCCCTAGCCTCTGTTTGCAAGAAGCTGGAAATGGGCGACAGGGGATGGATCACTTGATGATTACCTGTTCTGTTCATTTCCTCTGGGGCACCTGGCATTGGCCACTGTTGGAAGACAGGATACTGGGCCAGGTGAACCTTTGGTCTGACCCAGTATGGCCGTTCTTATGTTCTTAAGGCAGGTTGGAGTAACAGCCAACCTAAAACTTTGCCCAAAACTCAAACCAAATACCAGCCTTTTCCTGGCTTTGAAGTCTGCTCAGGTTTTTCCTCCCTCATGTTCCGTTTGAGAAATTCAGCTAGCTGTTCATGATTTTCTTGTCTGCCAGGCCTATTTATAAAGAAGACCTGCTCACTCTAAGAGCACTTTATTTCTCGGTCTGCGGGAGAGCGATCAAAATACAAATTCAGCATTATGAATTCACTGCATAGTACTTTCTAGATGCACTATACAAAGCTGGGTTGAAAGGAAAGAAAAACTCAAATATCTTCAGCAGCAGCAGAAGCAAAACCATACTGGCCAGGTTGGGGTTTGTATAAGTTCGTTTTTAAGCCTTGCTATCTTGCGGTCACTGTGACCACCTCAAAGAGATTAGTCTTTCATCCTTTAACACACCTTGGAGGCAGGGTAGTATCCACATTTTATAGACGAATTGAGGCACAGAATAGATTCAGCGACTTCTCCAAAGTCACACAGGAAATCTGTGGCATATCCACAGACGTGACACACTGGCAGACCAGGTGCCAGCTCATGCCAGAGCCCCAGGCCAATTCCCTTGTGTATTATTATTCCCATTCCCAGCCAATGGGAGCTACTGGAAGCGGTGGCCCGGCCCACACTGCTTCCCGCAGCTCCCATTGGCCAGGAACCAGCGAACTGCGGCCACTGGGAGCTGCGAGCAGCCGTATCTGCAGACACTCAGGTAAACAAAGCGTCTCGCAGCCTGCCAGGGGCTTACCCTGAACAAGCCGCGAACCAAGTTTGGGAACCACTGGTATAGATCAAAGAGCGCTCATCTCAATTGACTGGCCTCTTACAATTGGTATGCATACTTCCACCTTTTCATGTTCTCTGTATGTATCAATATCTTCTGTCTGTGTGTTTCACTCTATGCATCTGAAGAAGTGGGCTGTAGCCCATGAAAGCTTATGCTGAAATAAATTTGTTAGTCTCTAAGGTGCCACAAGTACTCCAGTTCTATTCACATTGTGTTTACTCCTGTAACTAAATAACCCATCAAAGGAGAAAGAGGCCTTGTAGAATGCAATTGAAGAACTTTAACAGAAAAGTGCTAATTTCAAGGAAAGTGGTCACTGTGTATTATGATCGGAGGGCAAAGACTCCAAATGCACTTTCTATCATCAAAGGAAAAGGCCACGTGGGTAGTGACACAGTCAGCTCGTTTTCTGTGAGAAACTACAAGTATGGATTCAAGGAAAGATCCTACCCTTCTGGACTGTTTGGACTCTTCCAGGGAAGTGTACCAGATGCAAAGTGGAGATATCCAGAGACAATCTGGGTACTCTGAAAAAACTTTTGGGAAACTGGCATTATCACATCACTGCCCCCATTTGGAATTAAACGGACTCACCTGTGCATATATTTTACCTGCTTTCACCTCTTGATAACGCTCATTTCCTTTTGTTAGCTAATAAACCTTAAGTTAGTTTACTATAGAATTGGCCACCACTGTTGCTTTTGGTGTAAGATCTAGAGTACCAATTGAATTGGGGTAAGTGACTGGTCTTTTGGGACTGGAAGCGACCTAAATGCGATGTGATTTTGGGTGTAAGTAACCATTGCATCACAACGTCCAGTTTGTCTGGGTGGCAAGATAGATTGGAGAGTCTAAGGGGACTGTCTGTGACTCCATGGCAAGATTGGCATAGTGATCCGGGAGTTCACATTTGTCACTGCCTTGGTGAAGTCTAATGACAGAACACACCACCAGGCTTGGGGGTCTGCCCCGTTTTCTCACAGTCCGCCGTGAGGTAGGCGCTCACAGTCGTGAGCCACTCCAGACAGCGCGACACCCAGGAATTGTACCCTGATCTTGCATGTCGAAGTCCTAATATAAGCAATGCATTGGACAGGGCCCAACTGGAGGGTCCTTGGGGGGGAGGGATAGCTCAGTGGTTTGAGCATTGGCCTGCTAAACCCAGGGTTGTGAGTTCAGTCCTTGAGGGGGCCACTTAGGGATCTGGGGCAAAATCAGTACTTGGTCCTGCTAGTGAAGGCAGGGGGCTGGACTCAATGACCTTTCAAGGTCCCTTCCAGTTCTAGGAGATAGGATATCTCCATTATTAAAAAAAAAAAAAAAAAAAAAAAAAAAAACCCTGCAGAGAGGGTCCCATTGTGCTGGGTGCTGTACTGCCTCGTCTCTTCCTCAAAGCGCTTACACCCAGAGAAGAAACAAGTCACCGAGTAGAAGAACTTGCCCAAGGCCAGGGGCAGGAATAGCATCCAGCTCTCCCAAATCCCAGATTCAGCGCCCTACCCACTGGGCCACGCTACCTCTCCATCCATCCTCTCTTGTGACAGTCCTTAAGAGGCAGAGATAAGGAAATGTAGCTACAGATTCAGTCACCACAGGGAAACATGGTCCCAGAGAACAGACGCTAGTTTTATTCCCCCTCCAAAGCTTCCAGCTATCACACTGCAGAACAGTCTGGTATGGTACTTGTACGGGTGGACTGCAGAGCCACACAGGAATTGGGGAAGTCATTTTCCTTCAGGTAGAAGAGGAAGAGAATAAGGCGGAGACCAGACTAAGCCTTGTGTTTACTGTGAGGCTGCCTAAACCCATTAACTAGAGCGGTGCAAAACTCAACTTGTTTGAGCCACGTGGCCTTGCAAACCTGCTCTTCGCTTTGGCATTTCAGAGAGAAACAAACAGATCCAAAAAACCCTCAAAGCAAAACCCAACAGTCACATTGGAAATAGACAGCACTGCACCTTTGGGTTGTGTTGCGATACCAGACACCGGCCTGGACCCCTGAAACTTTCAATAAGCCAGGCCAGAGTTTAAATCAGGCAAGTTTTGCCTGGTTCAGGGTTTCCATTGTGAATGCTTCCAGTCTCTAGCCTGGTGATCTCAATGCCACACTGCTCGTGGTTATTCTCCACCACATACCGACTGCACAAGTCAACGGAAGAGCTGTCAAAGAGGCACAGATCCCACCACTGAGATGTTCCAAGCAACAAGTGTCTCAGAGCAGTTTTTTAGCTGTTTTATCCCTTCTCGTCCACGTTCTTCATTTTAATTTTCAAAACTCTGAGAAAAAAACGTTTTAATGCAACAGAGGAAGAATCGGTTCTTAAGCATAAAGAAGTTTCCGGGTTAGACATGCGTTGGTTTTTATCCTCTGCCCAGAGGGTCTGTGGGTTTTGGAGTTGTCCTTTGCAGGAGTTTGGTCTCCTAGGAACAAGAGGCCACTCAGTGCCAAAATCTCTCTGGCCTGGGGTATATGTCGAACGGTTTTACAGTTTTTCTTAAGTGGCTGCATGGCTCTGTCCGTGGGATTTAGATCTTCTCATTTTCAGCCGTGAGCTCAAATCTAACCCAGGGAAGCAATCAGCTGCAGTGATCAGGTGGCCATTGGGCTGCTCTGTGATGTGTGTGGTCGTCCAAGTCCTATTCGGCAAGGAAGAGTGCCAATATTACAAGAATCATTAAACAGGCATAAGAGAACCCCCTTCTTTCCTCCTGATCTACAGGTCAGCCAGAGGCTTGAACAATTCAATCTGATACAGTCCCCTGGAGCTCACCACTCCGGGCTGGGCCAGCCAGCAAGGGAAGCAGCTAGATGCATGGTTCCTCCACATAAGACACCCGACTGGTACAGGAATTGACAGCCTCGCAGAACGTAAACCTCCCACACACACACACACATCGTGATGGATCTCACCTCTCAGATAACTGGGTCCCAAACTACTCGGGTTTTACAGACTGGCAGCCAACACCTTCCTAGGCACACACAGGAGGCTCTAGGCAGCTAGTTCAGAGCCCTGGATCATTGAGAGCAGACTGCTTTAATCAATGGGCAGGATGACACATTCTGCTTTAGCTGAAGGCTCCAGATGCTTTTCTCATAGAACACGTTCTAATCAGACCTTGAGATTCCACAGCCACAGAAACGGTGCAGCCTCCGAGTTGAACTACAGATGGGGCGGGAAGGAGGGACGGGCGGAACACGTTATCTGCCATAGTTGATACCTGAGAATCTAGGAGAAACAATGGATCCACTAAAACCCATAAGATTGCAAGGAATGGTGGCAAACTCAGGACATACACAGAGTGCCCGCATCCCCAGTCACAATTGATTCAGTCTGATCCTACCTGAGCTTACATTCCAATTCCCTACCTTTGTCGGCCTCGGAGAGCGCAGGGCTACAGCATTTGTGTTAGACTACAGGGAAATCTAGATCACATATATAGCGTGGATACTGCTGGGAAAGCCGCCTCCTCTCTCCTGCACATACAGATTCAATAGCAAGGATGGAACAATGCAGAATCTCACACCTATTGACCACTGGCAGAGGCAAAAAAGTCTTAATGGTGCCAACAGCAAATGGTTAATACTCATGTGTCAGACCTACTGGGTGGATAAATCATTTCCCAGAAGAATACGAAGAGCGAACAGTAAATCCACTCGGTGCGGGGTCTGGGGAGGAAGAATACGCGCTGCCAGCTTTTGAGACTTCTTAGTGAGGCAAGAAATCCCCCAAGTGAGAGTCTTCTCACCCACTTCCACAAGAGCCTGTAGGCTGGTCAGCTCCTCATTGAGATCAACACTGATCAGTCCAACAAAATCAGCAGGGACACTTTGTATCTGTGACCATCAGCAGGAGGAGAGAGTGAGCCACAGGGGATCCTCAGACCCATGCTCTGCTCCCTCTGACACAGGCCCAGATAGCCTCCCTCGCAAGTCCCATAAGGACAGACTCACCTCCTGGAGACACTGGAGGGTAAGTTTGGAAAAAGGTGATCATCTGACCTGAGCAAACATTAAATTCCAATCCTGCGTATAAAAGGCTTCAAAGATATTCTTGCATTGTAGCTAGCAAGTGTTAGAAGAAAGTGCATCACCGTCTTCTCTGCTGTAGCCATCTGAGTCTTCACTCGCGTGTCTCCATGATCCAGGAATGTCCTCCTCCTCCTGTCTCATATATTCCAGTTGTGCTGGGGGCGAGAGCCTCCCGGTAGCCTGCAGAGCTGAGCAGCGCTGCTTTCTCTCACTCCAAGCCGTTCCCACACAACAGGATTACTTTTAATCCATGTGGCTTCTACTGCACTGAGCTGTCAGCAAACCCCATACGTCACTGTCGGATAGTGTTATTCGCTGCCTTTACAAAGCCATATGTGCACGGAGCATATACAAAAGGGTTAACTGCAAACCCAAGAGCTATATAGAAGCTAGAAGGCAAATGGAAATTGAGAGTGTGATGGTTTGAATACTCTACAGTAACGTACAAACAGGTACAGTAATAATTCTGCTGGAAGTAAATTTGCATTTAAAGGTAACATTTAATTGAACACAACCTAAGAACGGCTGTACTGGGTCAGACCAAAGGTCCATTTAGCCCAGTATCCTGTCTACCGACAGTGGCCAATGCCAGGTGCCCCAGAGGGAGTGAATCTAGCAGGTAATGATCAAGTGATCGCTCTCCTGCCATCCATCTCCAACACTGATGGAGAGCACCGGCTTGTCAGCTGTGGGGAAGAACGTCTTATTTAACCACAGGATCAAGGGCAGCAATGCACAAGCCTCTCACATAGGCTGCCTCAACGCAACTCATATCCACGGTGCAGGTACCACCTGTCAGAGCAGATTTTCATCGCCCTTAGCATCTGGCAAGACTGCCAACAAGGGTGCCAGGCAGGCCCAATCCAACATGAACATGAATAGAGTCAGAGGCCTGACTTCAGTGGGCACTGGATCAGCCCAGAGATTGGGCAGGGCCCTGGATTCATTGTCCCTCTTTCGAACCACTGGTAACTGAACTGAGAATAGGGCTGAACTTCAGTTTTCATATCGTACAACTGCAGGAGTTAATTCCCGTTTAAGTTCCATGCATTACAGTGATTCCCCAGTGCACTGCCCCTTGCAGAGGCATCTGCACCCGGGCACAGTGGGTGCATGCAAGTGCAGAATTCCAGTTTCACACCCGCTTTGCCCAGGTGTAAATGCTGCCAGGAGGGCAAGGCAGTGAGAGATCAGGCCTTTGGTGGTGTTGGACTATTAGGTCCCCCCCCCCCTCACTTTCCCCCACATATAGGAGTAGTGAGCTAAAATACAAAGTCAGTCCCCTTCCCCATGGCATCTGGATATTTTTGGTAAGATTTAAGCACAAACAGACTGCTCTCCCTTGGCTGCCCAGGACGTGGGAACACTTGTTATGGAAATATTGTATAAATACCATGACAACAGGCCCAAAAGCATCCCACACAGGTCCTCAGTTAAACTCAACAGCTGGCACAGAGCATGCTCTCCTACAGCTAACTTTGACCAGCCAAGTTCAATAGGGTGCTAAGCAGCGTTTAAAGGGTTCTGACCAGCACGTCTTTACATCTCCAGCCAGCAAACTGACCGAATCATCATGCTTGGAACCTCCAGAGTCACTGGAACAACAGGTTCATATCCCAGAAATAGCCGCTCAAGCCCTCCTTTCTGGAGAGAAAACTGAAGGGCATCTATGGGAGGGGGATGAGGATGTAGGTAGGGGGATGAACAGGTGAGAAGGGATGTAAAAAAATATTTTCAAGTGAAATTGACATGCAACGTAGTAACTAGCACCTTGATCACAGCACATATTCGTTGTTCCCTCTCCCCAGTCCTTTATTAGCATAGTGTCTATTTGAGACTACGCTCTGGGGGTAGGAACCACGATTTCATGCGAGTCTGAGGTGCCCGGCACAGCATGGATCCCTATTGCTTGTCCACTTCATTTTAAGTGGTCTCCCACAGCACACATGGGTTCCTTCTGCTTAACAATTTGCCCCTACTTGTATTTAGCTCAGGCAAGGTCTACACTAAAAAAGTGAAGTCAAGCCAACTACGTCACTCAGGGGTGTGAAAAATCCACCCCCTTGAGCAATGTAGTTAAGCTGACCTAAGCCCAGGTGTAGACAACACTAGGTCGACAGAAGAATTGTTCGGTTGACCTAGCTCCTGCTTCCTGGGGAGAAGGATTAACCACAGCAATGGGAGAACCCCATCCTGTCACTGCAGAGTGTCTACACTGCAGTGCTACCATGGCAGTATTTCTAGTGAAAACAGAGCCTCAGACACTTTGGTTACCATCCCCAGGCCTGAAGACGACTGAGGTTTTAGCACTAGGCATGGAGAGGACAATATTCCAGGGGGAAACCACAACCGGAATTTGGAGAGAAGGTTGGACAGGACAGGTTGGAGAGAAGGTTGGACAGGTGCTCCTCACGGTGCCACTTCTACACGCAAGAGGAGCACGGCTGCAGCAATCTCGTCCACTTAAGGATCCAGCAATTTCCCAAGAAAGCCCGGAATCGACCGAAATTTGATCCCCAATTTATCGGGTCAGTGTTAGAAGACTTTAGCCCCCTAAGAGTTATTACGGTCCAAAAGCGTGGAGGAGCCAGGAACAGTTGGAACAAAAAGCAGTCAAGCCGGACAATAGACAGCACCCTAGCTATTCTCCTTGTTAGCCAACTGGCATTCTTCCTCCTAAGCAAGGAGGACTTTGCTCTAGCTGGCTTAATTTTAAAAAGCAGCTTCTGCTCCCTCCTCCATGCCTGCAGCTGAACAGAAAACACAGGGAAGTTTTCACTCATATTAACAAAGCTTTAACTAATCTTAAGAACATAAGAATGGCCATACTGGGGTCAGACCAATGGTCCATCTAGCCCAATATCCTGTCTTCTGACAGCGGCCAGTGCCAGGAGCTTCCGAGGGAATGAATAGAACAGGTAACCATCCCCTGTCACCCATTCCCAACTTCTGGCAAACAGAGGCTAGGGACACTTCAGAATCTTGGAGAGGATTAATGGAGTTTCTTTATAAAGTTTTAACCTCTCTCTCCAGAAGCCTAGCTTGAACTAGCTAAACAAGTCGCTCTTCTGCTGAGAAAGCCGTGGATCTTTTTAATTTCAAAACCAAGTATGTTATAAAGTTTCTCGCCAATTATGTTGTGCCAAGATCTCAGAGCAAGCCAAACACTGAATAAAACCTCGACACCCCTATTGGCTCAAGGTGTCTCTCTAGAGAGAGTGCCCCAATATGAAAAAAATTGGGTAGAGAGGTTGAGCGACTGGTTCAAAGTAACAATGGCAGGCCTGGGAGAATAGAACTGTGGCACCCTGACTTACTTACCATTAGACAACCTACAGTCCAGGTTGGAAGGTACAATAATGCTGCTAAGTTTGGTGCAGAATCTGAAATAAAGCCAGGGATACTGATTCTTTCCCTACTTTTCTAACCATTACACCAGACTCCCATTTGCTGTCTCCAAGGGAAACGCTTGAATTTCCTGAAGAGCCAAGTGATCACATGGAACTTCTCACAGGGGAGAAAACACATTCGGTTTAAAATACCAAGAAAGCTTAAAGAATTTGTTTCTATTATATACACAAGAATATCACTCTGCCCCTCCGTGCCCTAACCATCCAGGCCACATCAAAGTACGGTCACTTCTTCCTCTAGTTAGTACATCTACGATCCATCCTCGTTTATCCCTACAGACCCCCCCCCAAAAAACAACAACAACCCACCACCCTTTCATCCAGGGTCTCATCCCCCAGTCAGATGGCTGCAGCCTTCTCCTTTTTGGCCCTCTAACTACTCATCTGTCAATTAAAACACAAAGACAGCAACCAAGTTACATTCTTGCCCAGATGGTCCTCCCCACTTTGAATTGCTCCACCAAATCAAAGACCAGGCTTCTTGTCTTTGTCTTCAAGGCCCTGCATAATTCTTCAGCCATCTTGTCCTTTGCTTCACCAGCAGCTATCTCCAAACCTTCCATACCACTGCCTAGGCAAGAAGTGCACTGCCTTAGCAAGTTCACAGCATTGCTACACTCTCTCCATTCAAATCCCCCTAGAAGAAAGGTCTAACTCTCCACAACATCTCAGGAGGGTGATCTGGGCAAGAATGTAACTTGGTTGCTATCTATGTGTGTGTCAGTTGGAAGGGTGCAGATGAGTGGTTAGAGGGCCAAAAAGGAGGAGGTTGCAGCCATCTGGCTGGGAACTGTGACCTTAGATGAAAGGTTTTTTTGCTGTAGGGAAGAAGGATGGATATTAGATGCACTAATGAGCTACAAGAGGCACAACTGCAGGGTAATCTGGGATTGTGTTTACAAAAGTATGGAAGCTTTGTTAGAGAGCCCATAACGAAGGTTGCACTGAGACATACAAATTCCACACTTCATACCCACCTATGCCTGTTTTTCTAACCGACATCAGACACTTTTGAAAGCTTAGATGTCTCAGGAAGAATCATGACTAGAAAAAGTCCTTTTAAACTAACTCTCTCTCAGTTTCTAGGGGAAGGAACCTAACCTCACAGGACTGCTGGGAGGATTCGTTTATTTGTACAGCACTTTCAAGATGTGACGCACTAAGCAAGGGCCTCATCCAAAGTTCAAGTCAACGGGAGTCTTTACCCTGATTTCACTTTGGATCAAACTCTAATTGCTTAGATTACCAGATGAAAAGCAACAGGGGGGGAAAAGGAGTCAATCCTGTTTTCATTAAAGTATCCCGGACAATTAAACCTTGACGGGGGTGGGAAAGTGAGAATGTGGCTTTTACTGATGGAATGGTCTAGGAACGGAAGGGAATTCTGTAGGACATGCTGAAGTTTCAGTGGGTCTTTAAGATCACAAAAAAAACAAATTTTTCAAAGCAGTAGGGAAGAATTATTTGTCTTCCCCTCCGAAAGACAGAAGTACTCTACTCACTTAACTTCATCTGCTATTTAGAAAGACAAGTGCTACCCTCTAGCGGAAATATCTAAAAAAAACAGGCTCACAGATCCCAAAGCAGGGGATGAAAGAAAGGGAAGATGATGGTAGAATCTCAGAACTTCAGGCTGAATATCAGAAATACACAAAGTGACTGAGTGATTTCTGAACCCACGATCTAGAAAGAGTTTTTGGGCTGTATTCTATTCTTTAGGACCTATGCAACCCCAAATGGATGAGACTGCTGGCTGGGCATTTTCAGCTACAGATCCTTGATTCAAAACACTTCCTCCATCCAAGTACAAAGCAACCTTGACTAGTCAACATTTATAATGTGGTATAAGGCTTATGTATTCTCCTAGAGAGGCAGCTTGAATGGGTGCCTCACCAATGAGTCGGAGGGGGAATTTTTTACTTTTGCTGAGTAGAAAGAGTTTGTGGATACTGATCTATTTGTTAGCTAATGATTTCATGACATTTTTAATATGAAAGCTAATCTCTAGCATGATTGACAGGTACCTTTGAGAATTAACTATTCATATGAATCATAGAACTGGAAGGGACCTCGAGCAGTCATCTAGTCCAGGCCCCTGCACTCAAGGCAGGACTAAGTATTATATCTAAGGGTACATCCACACTACCCGCCGGATCGGCGGGTAGCGATTGATCTACCGGGGATCGCTTTATCACGTCTCATCTAGACGCGATAAATTGATCCCCGAACGTGCTCCCCGTCGACTCTGGAACTTCACCAGGGCGAGAGGCAGAAGTGGAGTCGATGGGGGAGCCACGGCCGTCGATCCCACGCCATGAGGACGGGAGGTAAGTCGATCTAAGATACGTCGACTTCAGCTACGCTATTCTCGTAGCTGAAGTTGCGTATCTTAAATCTATCCCCCCCCACCCAGTGTAGACCAGGCCCAAGTATTAAAGTATCTTTTTTGAATGCACCCAACCTAAGTTCCATTAGCCTGAATCTTCCAGCAAACATCAGAAGTGTGAACTTGCTGTGTGTTTTGTACAAAGTTGATGTAGAAATATTGGAGGGAAAGGAAGAGGGTCGGGTTGTCCTACACCTACCATACTCTCCAAAGACTAGGCATGTGTACTTCCGATGCTCCACAACCCAGGAGACAACCTTCACACCGAACCAGATCAGCAGCATCCCCAGTGTGGCATCGAGGATGAAATTCATTAGGTAGCTAAGAGAGGGGGGAGAAAACACCCTCTGTAACACTTGAAAATTCAGGCTCAGTTGGGTTCTTAACTCCCAATGAATCAGAATAGATTCTGATAGATACTTTGGAAGTCCCCATTCAGATAAGACAAGCTTCATTATATGCAGTAGTCCCAATTCTCCTTCCTTGTATATTGGTGAGACTATGAAATAACTCCATTAAAGCCAACAGTACTGTTGGTATAGAATCTATACAAGGGAGAAGCCACAAATGAAAGGAGAATTGGGTCCAAAGTCTACCCTGTCCCCCGACTCCTCATCTGTAAAGTTCTAAGATTCTGTTCATGATATGTTACAGGATCAAATTAGCCAGAGAATATCTTCTATGGTATTTAGGAAATCAGTATTCAGTTTTGATTTATTGTATATTCATGAATGATGTGAAATTTTCTTTTCAGAACTCCAAAGAGATAAAGCCCAATGAATGACTATTTCAATATCCAATCCTTCCATCTTTTAATCTATAACCACCTTGGGAACACTTTAGCAAATCTTCCCTCCCCGTACAAAATGGCTTATCACTGCACTGTTACTCAGTGTTAAGAGTAATTCTCTGGGATTTCAGTAGCCTCATACATATTTTAAAGTTACACACGTTCTTAAGTTTCTTTAGAGGATTGGGGCCTAGGCTTTGTATCTCTTCTGCCAGAGTCCATGGACAAAGCCCTGAGATGCTAAATTACCTTGTTCAAGGCTCAGATTACATGGACATAAGTACTTCGATAGTCCCTAACATTAGGGTTGCCAACTGTCTAATCACACAACCCCAACCATCCTTGCCCTGTCCTTGTCCCGCCCCTGCCCCACCGCTTCTCCGAGGCCCTGCCTCACTCACTCCATCCCCCTCTCCCTCTGTCTCGCTCTCCCCCACACTCACTCACTTTCACCAGCCCTGGGCAGGGGGTTAGGTTGCGGGAGAGGGTGCGGGCTCTGGGCTGGGGCCGAGAGGTTCAGAGTGTGGGTGGAAGCTCCAGGCTGAGCCTGGGGCAGAGGGTTGGGGTACAGGAGGAGGTGCAGGGTGCAAGCTCTGGGAGGGAGTTTGGGTGCATGAGGGGGCTCAGGGCTGGGGTCAGGAGTTGGGGTGCAGGAGGGAGTGGGGGGTGCGGGCTCTGGGAGGGAGTTTGGATGCAGGAGGGGGCTCTGGGCTGGAGTACAGAGGGGATGAGGGGTGCAGGCTCTGGCCGGGCAGCACTTACGTCAGGTGCCTTCTGGTTGGCGGTGCAGCGGGGCTAAGGCAAGCTCCTTGCCTGCCCTGGCCTTGTGCTGCTCGCAGAAGCAGCCAGCCAATGGGAACTGTGGGGGTGGTGCTTGTAGGCAGGGGCAACATATGGAGACCTCTGCCCCTCCCAGGGGCCGCAAGGGTGTGCTGGCTGCTTCCCGGAGTGGCATGGGGCTAGGGCATGCAGAGAGCCTGCCTTAGGCCTGCTGCGCCACCGGACTTTAAGTGAGCTAAAGTCTCCCAGACTGGCTTCAGTAGCCTCAGGGAGATAGAGCCCGATTCCAGAAGACTCCTGGCAAAGTGGGAGGGTTGGCAACCCTACCTAACAGTAACATACATGTTAAGGAAGTGGGGGAACACCGAGCTCTGCTGCGCTTTTTTGTTTAAGGTATGAAGAATCAGACTTTGCAAATTAGAAGAGTAGGTTCAACTCTGGGCCAACACCATTTAAAGAGATACTACCAATTTTTTTCAGAGCCAACTGTTTTTTTTTTTTTTTTATAACTATAGCTGGGCTTTCAGAGATTCTAAAGCCAGACGCGACCATTGTGATCATCTCATCTGACCTCCCGTATACCAAAGGCCAGAGAAGTTTCCACGTAATTCTAATGGAGTCAGTCAAAAAAACTGAGGAGTTAAGTCTAGTATGAATAAATGACTTGTGGTAAAGGAAAGGCCAAGTCTTTCTTTTGATTTACACCCCTCCCCCAGTCTTCTACAATAGTGTGAACGCAAATGCTAGTGCGGGAGAGCCAGAAAGTGACACTGAATGAAAATCAGCTGGAAAAACAAGAGTAACAGATTTCAACACATCTTTATGGCTTTAATAGTATGAAGTACTAATAGCACAGGTAAAGGCAGACATTTTAAACGATGATTCTCCTCTAAAAGGCCCGATTTCAGAAAGTCAGACATGCAAGAGACAATTACACATTTAGCTTGCATGTGTACCAAATGTAATTATAATGTGCAAATATATTTATCCATAGGTCTCAGAGTACTTTACAAGGACTGGGAAAAATCTTCCTTCGGCCCCGAATAGGTCACACAGCAATTGACAACAGAGCCCAGATCTCCAGAATCTCAGCCATTGGACAGCTCTGCCCCCCCAAATAACTGCACCGGCAGACCAGGAACGCAGCTGCACATTCATTTTTGCACTTCCAGTAGAGTGCCAGATACTCCACCCAGACGAGAAACACAGACGGTTAGATGGGAATTAACAGCATTAAGAGGATCTAAGTCAGCGTCTGTTTCTACAGTAGAGACCATAGATGCAAGCGAATTTAGATTCCTCCACTCCCAACTATAGAACATTAATGCAAGTGTAACACCGGTAGACCCTGGGCGTCGGCGGGCAGGATCGAACCTGGGACCTCTAGAGCTTAGTGCATGAGCCTCTATCGCATGAGCTAAAAGCCAACCAGATGTTAGCTAAGGCTGTAGAGCGAGCAAACTCTCTCTCCCCTGCTCCGGGACAGAACACCACACCCAGAAGGTGTGTTGGCTACACAAGCACAATGCTATACTCACAGAGAACAGGGATCTTCTGCAGTATGACCAGACAGGAAAACATTAGCAAAGTGGATGAAGAGGGCACCTATTGCTTGCTTGGAGGTATCATAAAACCTGAAAAGATTAGATGCAACAACCTTTCCAATAGCAGCAGTAGAGTGTTAGCCGGCACACGAAATCACACTTGTGAAGATGGGGATCTCAGATCAAGCCTGACACAAGGAGCTTTTGTAATCCACAGGTGGGATTCCCAGAAGCTCTCATTGAAGTAAATGGGAGCAGAGGTAGGCTGGTGGCAAGTGCTTTTGAAAAACCCACCCCCACAAGGAGCAGCAAGCGCGACTCATGGATTTACACCTTTACCAGACATGCATTTCAGAGAGTTCAGTGGATCTGAGCCCCCGGAACATTGAATGCAGCATTAATGAGGGCGCTATTAGGAAACAGGGTGGAGATGTGGGAGGAGAATTGAGCCTCCATAAGCCCATTTAGTCCTGGACCTCCCGGCTGAGGCTGCCAGCAAGAAGGAAGTCAGCACCAACTGTGATGGTGCTTTTCCCATTTGTATACTGGGAACGGGACTGAATCACCAACTTGGTTCAGAGCCCATGTAAGATGACAGGACACTGCGAAAGCTTTTGGTGACTACTGAACTGGGCCAGATTTCAGCTGGTATCTTAGCAATGAGAGGTTCTCCTGCACCGTCATGAAGCCATTCAGTCCCTGATATGAGACCTGTTTCTTCATCCCTTAGCTACAAATGCACAGGTGTAGCAGGCTTCTTGAACTTGGCTCTCACTGCAGCATAACAAACGTTATGTTGGGAACTGCATACAGCTGTCTGGATCTAATGATAGTGAGCTGGTAATGCCTGGAGACTTCTCAACAAACAGTAAAAGGTACTAAATAGGGCCAAATACCCTGTAGCATCTGGGATTACAGTATTTCAATCAATTTCATCCATAATGTGATGGGAACTTTATAGGAAGTACCACCACTAAGAATTTCAGTCTGTTCACTATTTCCATGTTAAACATTTAGGAACAGGAAGGACCAGGAAGCCCATTAATGATCAGAGTAAACATAAAAAGCCGTTCTACGAGACAGAATCTATTCCCCTTAGTTCAGAGCTTTTAAAAAAAGCTATTTCTCACCAGATCCTCCAGGGACGCCTCTCTTCTTTTGGCTCCTGAAAGCGCTTTACTGTAAAGACAGAGACAATTAAAGGTCAGATTTACAAGGAAATGAGAGCTTACTGTATAATTGGACTAAGCAGCAAGATTAGAAGGTAGGATGATTAAGACAAACCCTGACATTTCTCTAGAGACTGTTTTGCCTCTGTTATACTCAGCCCAAGGCCTTCTTTGGGCTAGGATAAAAGGGTTACCCCATACATTTAAGTAATCTAGTGTAGACTAACAAATCCAATAATGGTCACATGAAAGCCTAGGGGACAGCCTTGAGCAGAGGTGGGCAAACTGCGGCCCACGGGCCACATCCGGCCCACGGGACCTCCCCGCCCAGCCCCTGAGCTCCTGGCCCGGGAGGCTAGCCCCTGACCCCTCCCCCGCAGCCTCAGCTCGCTCCGCCACTGGCGCAATGCTCTAGGCGGCGAGCTCTTGCCAGGCAGTGCCACTGAAGAGCCTTGCGCTGACCTGGTGCTCTGTGCTGCGCGGTAAGGGGGCAGGGAGCGGGGGGGCGGGGGGGCTTGGATAAAGGGCAGGGGAGTTCGGGGTGACGGTCGGGGCGGAGGTGTGGATAGGGCTCAGGGCGGTCAGAGGATGGGGAATAGGGGGGTTGATAGGGGTTGGGGCAATCAGAGGGCAGGGAACAGGAGGTTGAATGGGGGCAGGGGTCTTGGGGGGGCAGTCAGGAAGGAGAGGGGGGGTTGGATGGGGTGGCGGGGGGCAGTCAGGAGCAGGGGTTCCGGGGGCGGTCAGGGAGAAGGGGTGGTTGGATGGGGCAGGGGTCCCAGGAGGGGCAATCAGGATTGAGAGGAGGGGTTGGATGGGGCGGCGGGGGGTAGTCAGGGGCAGGGGTTCTGGGGGCGGTCAGGGGACAGAGAGGGGTGGTTGGATGGGGCAGGGGTCCCAGGAGGGGCAATCAGGATTGAGAGGAGGGGTTGGATGGGGCAGGGGTTCTGGGGCGGTCAGGGGACAGAGAGGGGTGGATGGGGCAGGAGTCCCGGGTGGGCCATCAGGGGGCGAGAAGCAGGGAGGATCGGATGGGGCGGGGCCGGGCCACACCTGGCTGCTTGGGGAGGCACTGCCTCCCCTAACCGGCCCTCCATACAATTTTGGTAATCTGATGTGGCCTTCAGGCCAAAAAGTTTGCCCGTCCCTGGCCTAGAGTCTACCATTTAGACTTGGCCAAGCTGGGAGACTCCGAGCCAAGCCAAGGGATCTGGTTGAGCTTTGCAAGCTGGAGCACGAGCAGAGACACGAGAACTGATCATACGCCTGTCAAACCACCAGAAATATTCTCACTCGCTTGGCTCAGGCTCTATCGCTCTTGGAGCCAGGCATGCCACTGGCCCCAGGCGTGTGCTATTATGGGCGTGCCCACTTTTAAACACAGCACTGCAATTTCAAGGATATGAAGGATGTGAGTGCAGTTTCTTGCCACAAAAAACGGGACTTTAGGAGACAACCCTACAGTGGCAGCTGGGTGCACTGATTTCAGAGTAGCAGCCGTGTTAGTCTGTATCCGCAAAAAGAACAGGAGTACTTGTGGCACCTTAGAGACTAACAAATTTATTAGAGCATAAGCTTTTGTGGGCTACAGCCCACTTCTTCGGATGCATATAGAGTGAAACATATTGAGGATATATATATACACACATACAGAGAGCATGAACAGGTGGGAGTTGTCTTACCAACTCTGAGAGGCCAATTAAGTAAAAGAAAAAAACTTTTGAAGTGATAATCAAGCTAGCCCAGTACAGACAGTTTGATAAGAAGTGTGAGAATACTTACAAGGGGAGATAGATTCAATGTTTGTAATGGCTCAGCCATTCCCAGTCCTTATTCAATCCTGAGTTGATTGTATCTAGTTTGCATATCAATTCCAGCTCAGTCTCTCGTTGGAGTCTGTTTTTGAAGTTTTTCTGTTGTAAGATAGCCACCCGCAGGTCTGTCATAGAATGACCAGACAGCTTAAAGTGTTCTCCCACTGGTTTTTGAGTATTATGATTCCTGATGTCAGATTTGTGGGTGCACTGAGTTACCTCTGACTTCTAGGATTTTATCAGTCTAATCTGAGCTATAAACTTCTGATTCCATTCCTAGCTCCTGGAAGTCTCTTTAAGCCTCAGAGATGGTGACCAGATTATCACTGTTACCCTATGAAGTTCCTAATTGTCAACTAAGGATGGTTTCTAATTGGGGATGAGAAAAATGATTCAGAAGAGACACCCACCTGGCCCACTCCAAAATGAAGTGCTATAAACCACTCCAAATTTAGTACTATAACCTCCAAAAACATTGAAAGTAACATTTTAAAGCTACAAGCTTGATTTAAGTCATGGGTGGCATTATCAAAATGTTATCCAACTCGTGCATAATATAGGAGTTAACCAATGGCTGACTGCGACAGAACATGCAGCATATACAGTCTGGGCAAGTTCATCTTGACAAAAATCCTTCCGTTTTTACGTCTCCCAAGTTTGAAAGTGGAGGGGTTTGTATTTAAACACGTGACTGCTGCAGGACGGAAGCGATATCCTGGACCAAAACTTAAGTGCCTTTCGCTGTATCGGAACGATAGAAATTACAAGAAACTAACGCAGAGACTAACACAAGGAGCACTAGGTTAGATGGCACAGCAATAGGGGGGGGGTACACAAAACATTTAATAGTGCAAACCACCCTCGCAAAATACAGTTATATAATCTCAAAGTAAAGGCTTAACCCAAGTTTCCAACACGTTCTTACCAAGGACAACAGCTCGTGGACTTACAGACTCTCCAGCAGCAGGTGAAATAGGCTCATCAGAAAGACAGATGTGACTGATATTAGAGGAGAGGGTTGAAAGTAAGATTATGAACCACCACAACACCCACTAAATAAAAGAATGGGCAGTTTGACTGAACAGTCTTTGCAAGTTCCTAGCAAGGTCTTGTTTCTATTTAATCGACACTGCATAGCCCCTCCATCGATGGCCATGTCTACACTACAAATTAGAGCCACCTAATTTACAACAGCATACAGCCACCGCAGTTATTAAATCGCTTGTGTGCGTGCACACTTGGCTTCTTGTGTTGGCGGTGTGCGTCCTCATCAGGAACGCTTCTATCAGCTGTACTGTCAGTGTGGGGCATGGCAGAACAGCTCCTGAAGGCCAGTAACTGTCGAGCTGGTATTACTAAATCAGCACAGAGAGGCATTTACGGCGGTGGGAACCAAACTTAAGTGAAGCCACTTCCACAGCTAGGTCGATGTAAGACAGCTTACGTCGACCTAACCATGTAGCGTAGACCAGGCCCAAGAGCACGTTCCACGTTAATTAAACCTGTCAGTCCACTTGTGAGATAGGCATCCACATCCTGTTTTAAAGGGAGGAAACTAAATCAGACAGCTTAAGTGACTGGCCCGACGTCACACCAGTAGTCAGTGGCAGAGCTAGGAATATATTGAATTTCTCCAGACTCCCAGTCTGGTATTGTAACCACTTGCCAACATTCCTTCGCTCATGTATAAACAAAGGCCACAGTGATACACAGATTCTCACTTGAGACTCTCCTGGAAAAGGGAACTAGGTTAAAGACGGAGTGGATGCAAGATGCAATCGTAGTGCAGGTCAGCACATGTCTCGGCACAGGTAATGGGATTTCTCATTCATTTCAGAGGGTGCGCATGCACACAGACTAGATCACTACACTTCCCTTGTCAGCCCTGGAGGGAGAGGGAATCACAATAGCATAAGGAGAACCTGTGAAAGCAGCAGGATCAGGGAGAGATGGAGAAAAACTTCCTCAAATACAGATGGATGTTGCAGTTGAGAAGCCAATGTCTGTAGCTGTGCTAAGCTGGTTTCAAACGTGTTACCTCATCTGAGGTGCCTGCTTTCCATAAGGTGTTTCCACTGCAAGGGTCTCCAGAAGCGCCTCACGCTCAGCGTATCCCCGGCGACTAGAGTTTTGAGCCATCTACTTCAACTGTACACCAGAAGTTAGACAGACAGCAGGCAGGCTGGCTTCAGGCAGGTAGCAAATACCGCTCTAGTGCTTCCTCCCACCACAACTCCCAGAGGAGGAGGCGGCTATTCTCAGTGATTTTCCTATTAATGACAACTGAAAGGTCCCTGCAGTTACCGAACAACTACAGCAATTCATTTCTAGCCCAGCCACTTAGAACTGCTCCCACGTTTATCATCGTGGGGGCTGGGGGGCTCTGCGCAGGTACGTTCCAAGGTAGTAATGGGCTAGGGGCACATTTGGACTGGAAAAGCAGTTTGTCAAGATTGTTTTGGCTTGTACTGTACATGGTGACACGAGCATTGTAAGGGGGTCTCAGAAAGGGCAAAGTCTATGTCCCAAAGAGCTTACCGGAATTGTCCTAGTCCGTGTTTGTGCGGTGCTTAGCAGAATGAGTTGTGGCCCCTAGACCCCAATACAAATAGTAACTACCTGACCATCTGAAAGCAGCGAGTATAGCATTAAACCCCAAAACTGTGGCCTTCCAACTAAGTTGTATGAATCAGGAAGTCTATTCTAAAGAGAAAGTCGGTCATTAAACTTAAGACCACAGAAGTTGGTCTGATTTAGTTGGGGTTGGTCCTGCTTTGAGCAGGGGGTTGGACTAGATGACCTCCTGAGGTCTCTTCCAACCCTAATAATCTATGATTCTAAGATGGATCACAATGGGCGGTTTGTTTTGAAAAGCTTTGACAGCTTGGAGCGGGACCCCAGCACAGTTATTTGGAGTCAGTGATTGTTTTCCTTCCAGGTCAGAAAGTTTCAGACACTACTACTACCACCAAAAAAAGTGTTGCCCCCTCATCCCATTTACCACGGTTGTACTCCAGCTGAGCCTTCAGTGATAGATTGATGAATAGTGCCATCTAGTGGGAGGCTGTGTGATGCCGTGTCACCCGGCGGACAGGATATCAACACACATGAGCATCAGTGAATAAGCGTGATGTATAATCCCATTAGAAAAGATAACCCTAGGGGATATATGGTGAACTCTAATAGCCTAACCCTTTTACATATGTACTAGACGGGCTGGCTGAAGTAGCTAGGCATGATTATTAATTATATTAGCAATGCTCAAGTAGTTACTAAGCTGATGACAGCAGGAGTCTGAACAGGCCTTCAAGGTAGGCTGTCTTATCACCACTTTAAGCCACTGTAGTCTGCAATCTACTTGCTTTTCAAAATATTAGAAGATCCAAAATAGGTACAATCTCATTGTTTTCTTGTACTCCCCCATCCACCTGTTGTCTCTTCTCTTATACTTTGGTTGTAAACTCTCTGGGGGTAAGCACCATCTTATGTGTTTGTGCAATACCTGCACAAGGGTTCATCACTAGGAATCCTACCACGATACCTGCTCAGATCTGCAAGCGTGGAACAGTGAAGTGAGTGATGCTGGGTAATTCTGTCCTCAACTTTCAACTGAGGATCTCAGAAATGCTTTACTCGCTCTCACAGTAGAGAAGCAAGGATAAGTTCTTTGTGGTTTGTAAAGAGTATCCTTGTTCTAGAGACTGGGGCACAGGGAAATTCAGCGATTTATCCAAAGTCAGATAGGAAGTCTGTAGGCAAAGCCATCTTGATTGCACTCTGCATACCAAGGCAATATAGATAAGTCATAATAAGTACCAGCAGTGGTAATGATTGGCTACCCAAATCTCTGGACTCCTAGCCTTGGGTTCCAACTACTAGTCAAGCCCCACGCTCTGCATTTTTCCATAAGGTAGGAGATTCTGTTGATAGGAACAGACAATTTGCTACACTGTATCAGACCAGAAGTCCATCTAATCCCATAATACATTAACAGTAGCCACGACCAAATGCTCCAGACTTGCACGGGTAGGCAACCTATGGCACGTGTGCCCAAGGCAGCACGCGAGCTGATTTTCAGTGGCACTCACACTGCCCAGGTCTTGGCCACAGGTCCAGGGGGCTCTGCATTTTAATTTAATTTTAAATGAAGCTTCCTAAACATTTTAAAAACCTTATTTACTTGACATACAATAGTTTA
Organism: Chrysemys picta bellii; assembly: GCF_011386835.1. Classification (NCBI taxonomy): domain Eukaryota; kingdom Metazoa; phylum Chordata; order Testudines; family Emydidae; genus Chrysemys; species Chrysemys picta. The sequence continues at coordinate 12,850,472 of NC_088791.1, read as the reverse complement.
GTTATATATTACAGACTTATAAAAAGAGACCTTCTAAAAACGTTAAAATGTTTTACTGGCACACGAAACCTTAAATCAGAGTGAATAAATGAAGACTCGGCACAACACTTCTGAAAGGTTGCCGACCCCTGCTCCAGAGGAAGGTGCAAAGAACCCTTGTAATCAACAATTATGGCATAATCTGTCCATATGGGAAGTTATTTCCTAACCTCCCCACCACACTGAGGGGACATCAGGCATTTTTCCTCTCAGTGTTGTCCACTCATGATTTTGTTGAGAGTCTTGCAATTTGGTGTTTTTAGAGTCCCAGCTCTCAGAATCTTGTGATTAATAGACAGGTTTTACTTTCATAAGTTTCTAGCCCTCATAGTTAGGGGGGAAAGCCTGAAAATGTGACCCCTGAAGGCTCAAAACACCAGGAGGCTGACTTTCAGTTTCTTATGCTATGAGAATGGTCACGCCTATTGTACCCTAACCAACTTTCTCAGTAGCATTTTGTACACCTCTACCATGTCTCCTCTATGTCCTGATCATGAGCCAGTCTTCAGGTCTACTCCGCCCACAATCAGGATTAATATTCTCAGCCTCAATCCCACCATAGTGAGATGCAGTTTGGGGGCCTTTCAGAGGATCAGATATGTACTTTTATCAGAAATGCCTCCTCCTCACACGTTTTAGGCAAGACAGCTGCACTTGCTCCTCTGCAAGGCACATCTCAAAAAAAGACAGTTACCTTTTCCATAATTGGTGTTCAAGATGTGTTGCTCATGTCCATTCCACATTACGTGCACGTGCTCGCCACATGCACCGCTGGAAGTTTTTCCATCCGTAGGGGACTGGCTCTGGCACCTGTATGCCACGGAATAAGGGGCACCACCGGTTCCCCCCCACTCTCAGTTTCTTCCTGCCGGAAACTCTGACAGTGGGGAAGGAGGGTGGGTCATGGAATGGACACGAGCAACACATCTCGAACACCACCAGTTACAGAAAAGGTAACTGTCTTTTCTTCTTCGAGTGCTTGCTCACGTCCATTCCATTGTAGGTGACTCCCAAGCAGTATCAACAGAGGTGGGTAGGAATTCATGGATGTGTTGATTGCAACACAGCTCTGCCAAATCCAACATCATCGCTGGCCTGCTGGGTGATGGCTTAGTGCGTCATGAACGTGTGCACTGAAGACCACGTGGCGGCTCTGCAGACACCTTGGATGGGAACGTGCTCTAGGAAGGCCGCCGAGGATGCTTGTGCTCTGGTTGAGTGGGCCTTCAATATAGGTGGCGATTTGGCCCACGCTAACTCAGAACAGAACCGGATATAGGAGGTGATCCAGTTAGAGATCCTCTGCGAGGACACCGGAAGGCCTTTCATCCTGTCCACTGTCACAATGAAGAGTTGGGTCAACCTGCAGAAGAGCTCGGTGCACTGCAGGTAGAACACTAGGGCGCGCTGGACATCCAAGGTGTGCAGCTGCCTCTCCTCCGTGTTGGAGTATGGCTTTGGACAGAGAACCAGGAGAAAGATATCCTGGTTAACATGGAAGTGGGACATCACCTTAGGCAGGAAAGCGGAGTGGGGTCACAGCTGGATCTTGTCCTTGTAGAAAACTGGGTAAGGAGGCTCCAAAGTAAGGGCTTTAATTTCAGAGACTCGCCTCACCAAGGTAATGACTACAAGGAAAGCAACCTTCCATGACAGGTGTGAAGTGGAACAAGAGGCCAGGGGCTCAAAGGGAGGCCCCGTGAGCTTCGAGAGGACGAGGTTGAGGTCCCACTGCAGAATCGGGTCCCAGACCGGTAGGAAGAGTCACTCTGTCCTTTTCGGAACCGAGTAGACATGTCGTGTGAGAACACCGATTTGCCCTGGACAAGCTGGTGGAAGGCCAATATGGCTGCTAAGTGCACTTTGATGGAGGAAAGCGCGAGGCCTTGATGCTTAAGGTGCAGCAGGTAATCAAGGATGGACTGCAAAGACGACCTTGTTGGGGAGTTGCCACGCCTCTCCACTCAGCAGGCAAACCACTTCCACTTTGCCAGGCAAGTCGCTCTGGTGGAGGGCTTTCTGCTTTCCAAGAGGACTTGCTGTACCTGACTGGAGCAGGCCCTTTCCTCCGAGTTCACCCACGCAGCAACCAAGCCGTGAGATGAAGATTCGGGTGCAGGAGCCGACTGCAGTCTTGTGAGAGGAGATCCGGGTAGCTGGGCAGCGGCCATGTGGGAGCCACAGCCAGATCCATGAGCATGCCGAACCAATGCTGGTGAGGCCATGCTGGGGCGATCATGATGACTCGTGCCTTGTCTGCTTTGACTTTTGCCAGGACCCTGCTGACCAGCGGAATGGACGGGAATGCGTACATCAGATCCCCTTCCCAAGAGAGAAGAAAGGCATCTGTGAGGGAATCCCTGCCTAGGCCCTGGAAGGAGCAGAACTGCTGGCATTTCTTGTTCTGCCTGCTCCACTTGGGGAGTTCCCCACCTTTGGAAGCGTACCTGGAGGACCTCCAGGTGGAGGAACCACTCGTGGTGAGAGAAGGACCTGCTGAGGCGATCCATCAGTGCATTCTGGATGATGGGGAGGTGCGACACCTTAAGGTGGATGTCATGCTGGAGGCAAAAGTCCCACAGTCGGAGCTCTTCCTGACAGAGTCGACGAATGGGCTCCCTCTTGCTTGTTGATGTAGAACATCAAGGCCATGTTGTCCGTGAGTATCCGTACCATTTGACAGGAAAGATGTGGCAGGAAGACTCCACCGGCTAGGGGGCTGCTCTGAGCTCCCTGATATTTATGTGCAACGTCAGCTCTTCCGGGGACCACGTTCCTTGGGTTTGCAGCTCGCCGGGACGTGGTGAGGGGATATGCAGAGATGCTGGCAATGAGACCTGAACCATCTGCCTGAGTCCCTGGAACGGTGCTGAACACTAGGCAAGCAGCTTGGGCGGTCCCAATAGCGAGGCTGCAGGGACCGGGGCACCTCTATGGGTCTGCGCCACATCACTGGAGATCAGCATCTGGAGCCTGACAAGCAGTGCCGAGTCTGGAGATCGGTGGCCAGAACTCCGTCGGGCAGGCCGCCCGGTGTCCAAGGCGTGGTAGTTCTGTGTGGGCGAGCACTAGCGGGACACTCCCTGTGGTGAGGAGCAGTGCTGCACTGATGGGGACCGCTGGAAAGGTCCTAGGGCAGGTTTACCCCTGGACCGGGGCACCACCGTAGCCAGTGTGGGCGGCCCTGGTAGCGCTGGGATGTCCTGTGCAGCCTGCAAGGCCTCAGGTGCCGATGGCACGTCCAGGTATCTGGGGTGGCAGGTGCGTCTTGGGATGGGCTAATCCGCTCGACCTTCACCGGGGCCGGACTCCCGCTCGGAGGTGAGGAGCTGCCCCTCACGGGTCTTTGCTCCCCTCCAGCCCTCTCCTTCCCTTTCCAGGTGAAGGAGATCATCCCCACCCGGCCTTTCTTTGCTTTGACCCCGGTACTGAGGAGGGAGATTGGCATCGGTCTGAACATGGCACTGGCAGAGCGCTCCACACCAACGCCACGGTGCTGGGGGCAGAGTCCGATCTGGACGGCTCCAGTGCCAACGCCGACTCCATAAGGAGCGCCCGGAGACGTATGTCCCGCTCCTTTTTTGTCTGAGGTTTGAAGCCTTTACACAAACGACACTTGTCGCTGACGTGGGTTTCGTCCAGCACCTCAGACAACTACTGTGAGGATCGCTGATGGGCATTGGCTTTTTACAGCGATCACAGGGTTTAAAGCCTAGGGATCAGGGCATGCCCCGTCCCTAGGCCGAGTCCCATCCGGGACTAACAACTACTACACTAAGGGAAACTATTAACACTTTTTAACTATCTACAGGAGAAAAGTTTGTAACAATGGTTGAGAGAGAGAAGGCTTGCCGAAGCAAGAAGATGTTCCAGCACCGTCACTGGCAGTAAGAAGGAACAGAGGGGTGAGGGGAACCAGCGGTGCCCCTTATACCGCAGCATACAGGCACCACTCCAGGAGGGTGCCAGAGCCGGTCCCCTATAGATACCGCTGAGGGAAAAACTTCCAGCACCTGTGCATGTGGCGAGCACACACACACACACACAGGAATGGACAGAAGCAAGCACTCGAAGAACCACCACTATTTGTGCATTTCTCACTGCCACTCCCTTCCACTCAAAGCCAACGTAATGGGTTACCTAGAATGTTCAGCTAGTGCAGCTCGCTGCAATTCTTCTTCCAAGAACCACCAGCCATGCTACTGATCTGCAATTTGCAATCCTGTCAGCAGGAATCTGGGTCTATTGCAAGTAGTCTCCCAAGCCTTGAATGGGCTCACACCCAGTTACCTGCAGAATTGCCCTCTCCACTCCCTTCACTTCACAGCAGAGCACACCTGGAGCAATCCAGTGGGATGCTTTGGATTGCAGACGCTAGTGTTCCAACTCATGGGAATATGGCTCGTGGCTTTCTCGGATGTTGTCCAGGCCTCACCCTGCTCAGCTTCTGAGCACTGATACAATTAGAGCCTCACGTGGGATGGATAGTTGGGGATCCCTTCTCAACACCCTATGCACCTTAGAGAAAGCAAATTTAATACCGATCAATTCTAAACAGACAACAGCAGATAGAATTCCAGTTTACGTTGAAACTAAATAAATCTCCATTAGATGATCCACCTGGACCAGGACACTGGATGTTAAACTACGTTTGCTGAGTTGGAGACCCAACTCCCAGTCTTCTCTCCCCATTATAACACTCCTTCAAACGGCTCATCGTTCAGACCTGTTTGTAAATGCTAGGCCTCACGGTGACTCTAGACTCCAGAGATGGTGAGTGACCTACCAGTTTAGCCAGTCGAGCTTTCTAGCATTGTAGCCTTGTTACCCAGCAAAGCATTAGAACATAAGAACGGCCATACTGGGTCAGACCAAAGGGCCACGTAGCCCAGTATCCTGTCTTCCGACATTGGCCAATGCCAGGTGCCTCAGAGGGAATGAACAGAGCAGGTAATCAACGAGTGATCCATCCCCTGTTGCCCATTCCCAGCTTCTGGCAAACAGAGGCTAGGGACACCATCCCTGCCCATCCTGGCTAATGGCCATTGATGGACCTATCCTCCATGAATTTAGGTAGTTCTTTTTTGAACCCTGTTATAGTCTTGGCCTTCACAACATCCTCTGGCAAGGAGTTCCACAGGTTGATTGAGGTGTGTGAAGAAATACTTCCTTTTGTTTGTTTTAAACTTGTTGCCTATTAATTTCATTTGGTGACCCCTAGTTCTTGTGTTATTAGAAGTAAATAACGTTTCCTTATTTACTTTCTCCACACCAGTCATGATTTTATAGACCTCAATCATATCTTCCCCTTAGTTGTCCCTTTTTTTCCCCAACCAGAAAAGTCCCAAGTACTCAAGATGTGGGCATACCATGGATTTATATAGAGGCAATATGATATTTTCTGTCTTCTTATCTATCCCTTTCTTAGTAAAAAGCAACAGAGGGTCCTGTGGCACCTTTGAGACTAACAGAAGTACCGGGAGCATAAGCTTTCGTGGGTAAGAACCTCACTTCTTCAGATGCAAGGGACTTGCATCTGAAGAAGTGAGGTTCTTACCCACGAAAGCTTATGCTCCCGGTACTTCTGTTAGTCTCAAAGGTGCCACAGGACCCTCTGTTGCTTTTTACAGATTCAGACTAACACGGCTACCCCTCTGATACCCTTTCTTAGTGATTCCCAACATTCTCTAAGTGCCCTTTCCAGTCTAGTTTGGAAACATTCCAAGCTGCCACCACTTCTCTTGGGAGGTTATACAGGACTGGCACCTTATTGCAACAGAATGTGTGCAGTGCCTGCTATCAAATGATGGAAACGGAGCCTTTTTTGCAATAAAATGAATTTTGAGAGGCTACTTGTGTCTTGTTCTGTGCATGGGAGAAAGGGTTACAGGCCAGTTCAGCTGGAGAAAGGTACTTCAATCCCAAATCTAAGATCAGTTAGCGTTGCAGTGCAGAGAAATGTATCAAACCGGAAGGGAGTAGCTGTTTAACAGCACCTGCAGACCACTGAGCAAACTACCCAGCTGACCATTAACCTGGCAGCAGGAGCGTCCGTGATTATTCTCATTGCTGTCCTAATGGAAAATGACATGTTATGTATCTAGAACTGCTCAGGCTAAAAAGACAGTAATTCTGTGTGATAAGATGACAAATAAGAGGTAAGAAGTTAATGGTGTGGTGCCTTGTTGAGCACGGCTTGTCACGCCTCATTAGATTTAAGAGAGTTATCCGAGACTGTAATTATCAGAGACAGTAAAACTGTTGTATTAAAGATAAAAGCTAGTATTATAGAGAAATAATTAACTGCTTAATAGGGCATTTACTGGGTAGAGCTGTGGCAGGCTGTCTCTGAATTAAAAGCTAGAAAGCCAGCCAAGATTACTGGGGCTTAAGCAGGCAAGTGAAGTAGTTCAGTAGCTGTGACCTAAAAGGTTATTGGCGATGTTAAATCCACATAAAGATGACTCTGGTTTCTTTGAAAGCTGAAAAACCCTCTGCGAAGAGATGAGTTTTTTCTTCCAGAGTGCAGTTTCCACAATATATTTCCAGTAAATACAGACTGAACAGTAACTGGATGAAGTTTTGGGAAGAATATAGGGACCTTCTGCAAACTAAGTAGAGCCATAACACATGCCCATCCATTAGGGTCAGTTCAGAATTGACTAGTGGCCTCTAGGCAATAGGTTTCTGGACCGGAACTCTGCAGATATGGATTCTAATCCCAGTGGCCTGCTGCGTGACCCTGGGTCAGTCCTTTCATCTCCACCTCTCTTCCCATGCTTGTCTATTTAGAGTGGTGCAGGACAAGTTGCGTGGACATCTAGTGCCTAGTACAATTAGGCTCGGCCGAATTCAATAGCTGTCGAAATGATTTTAAAAAATTGAAGTTTATTTGATTTACATTTTCACAGTTGTGGGAATTTCGGGAGGGTCAGACAATTAATGACAGTAGAGAGACAAAAAAGCGAAATCTTTATTAACGGTTAAAACACAAATTGTCAACTTCGCATGTTAAAATATACAAAGTAAATACCCTTAAAAATCAAGAAATCAAACCCGTTTTTACTATTCATTCACTTATCTATTTGTAACAAGCTTAATTCGAAAGTCTAAGTCATAGATTTTGACTAATACGTTCTCAGGCAGCATTTTTCTTCACCTATCTGTAAATGTTTATTATTGACTGAAATATAGATTTTCCCTCAGTTGGGATGTGTACAGTAAAATCAACATTTGCGGATAAAAATCTAATCCTTCCAAGTCTACATATAATGAGTCTGATCTCATTTGATGCCTCTAGGTGCTAGTGTAACACAAATAATGAAGATTGCGTATTCCATTTACTAAATGTGCATTTATTGAGTAGAAAAGAAAGTAAAAGCCAGACCAAGCTCACATTCCTAATCTCTTTCTAATAGGTGCATAGGTGTCGGGATTTTTGTAGCATGTCTTAGCAAGCTAAGGTGGAGTCCAGCTTCATTTATAACCCCTCTTTCCTTTGCTCAGAACTTGGGCACAGAGTGCCTTTGGAGCCCAAATTTGTCATGCCCAGAGATAAGTTGTTTGGAAAGATCAATCAAAAATTGGTCCAGCAGTTTGGAGTTCTGAAAATATAAACACATGCACAGCTGACTGGAACCTCATGAGCGGAAACTGTACACAACTCAACCACTAATCAAACTTATTGAATCTGGGATAGTCCCTTCATTATATGGGTCTATGGGCAGAGAACTATTCATCCATTCAGTTGTACGCAGTGCTGGAAAGCTTTACTGGACAAATAGAAAGACGTGGGAGCTGCCCCAAAGTGGTCACAATCTAATTTTGAACATGTGACTAGCAAAAGTAACAGTAGGAGGGGAACACAGTAAAGCAATGAGCTCACAAGTGTAGTCAGTGGAGAGGTGTTTGTCCCGCTCCACCAATTGTTAATGCAAATAGATTTATGAAACCGCTACAGCCTTTGAGCAAAGGAAGTTTGGTTCTTTAGCTCAAGTAATAGATGCTCATATTTTTAAAGCCAGAAGTCTCAAGTTCAGTCCTTGATGGCCCACCCAAGATCATTGTTACATGTACATCTTGATGGCCGCTTAGACTTGCTCCTAATAGGCGTCACAGAAATATGGTATATTATTTTGCATCCTGAAAGTTAGAGTGTTAGATTTTTTCCCCCCATTATGACAGTCATAAAATACTAGAGTAACTTAGCCTGCTGGGACATCTGAGATTTAGGGCCATTCAGCATGAAACATTTGGACTTTCAGAACTACTGAATAATTTTCTTCAAACTTGTCTAGGTTTGTAGATCTTAAAGACTTACAACTCAAGCCAACTTTGAAGACTACTACTATTAGAAGTTAGTGTTTATACTCCCCACGCCCTAGGAATATGTTTAAAGGAACTGTAATCACTTTAGTAGTATTTAAGTCAGGCCAGTTGTGAAACACTTCTTGCATGTTTATAATTAAGTTGTGTTCTTCCCCTCTTAGTTTTACAAAACGAATGCATCAAATTTAAAGCAGCATGTGCAATTAGCGAAAGGCTTTAAAGATCCATTTTCTACGTGTTGAAATCAACCATTTCAATTAGGAAAAAAGAGAGATCTAAAGAGAAGACTGCCCTCTCTAACACTTAGCATTAAAATAGGATGGAAATAGGATGCTTAATAGGACAGGAGGACAAGTGCCAGTGATAAAACAGACTTTGAAAAGACTGATCCCCTCTTCATACCTCATTTCAACACTGAAGTGGCTCTACATGATTTGTCTCATACAAAATACTGTAATACACCATTCCAGGTTGGAGGAATACAGGCTGTTTCTAATCTTCCCAATTATTAAAGTGATTAATAATGGCCTATAGCTGAAATGGGTCTCCATTTCTGCTATGAGTGATGCGTAATCCCAGTTTAATACCATTTCTTAAAAATGCATGGATCTGTAGACTGAAGAACGAGTGAGATCAGGTCTATAAAAGTAGGTTTTTTGTTCTGGCTGATAGTAAGTAATCTGTTCGGGTCTTTCTGGTAAATTAAGCTCTGCAAGTAGATTTCGGTGTAGAAGCCTATTATAATAAGAATAATATCAATAAAGCCCCAAACCTCCTCCTAACCACACAGTAAGATATATTGCGCTTTGCATCCGTAGATACTACAATGCTTCATGAAAAGGTGGCCAAGGATTCTTCACTTTCCCAAATGGGTAAACTCAGAAGTGAGGTGACTACCCCAAGGTCACCTGCAGGTCAGTGGCACAGCTCTGCTGGCAACAGAACCCAGGTTTCCCCCCAACTCCCAGTCCAGTTCTCTGTCCACCAAGCAGCATTGCCCCAACCGGAATCATGGTTCTCACTAGGTTTCCAGTGTCCATCAAGTGCAACGTCAGTGACAGCAGGGATCAAAATCAGTTCTTGCCATTGAAAAACAAACAAACACCCCCAACCAACTAAAAACCAATAGGCTCCTGCCTTTTGAGCTGAAGGCAAACCCTCTGTAAGCAGTATAGGGCTTAGGATTTAACTGAGCAGTCCAGTACAGGTATGGAATGGAGGAACTAGCCCATTAATGTTTGTCCACAGAAAGACCCCGAAAAGCCATCTTCAGCTCCTTTCCTAAAATCCTTGGCTCTTGCCTCTGTTTCATGTACCATACGCTGCTTAACATGAGGACTCCCTGTTAGCCAAGGTCTGAGATTTTAAAAATCTGATCTGGTTTAAAAAAAAGAAAGTCCCTAGCCAGATTCCTGGCCTGACCTTCTGACACGCAGATGCCAGGGCTAGGAAGTTATCACTCCCGTTAGAGGGCAGGAATAAAGCAACCACATTCTTTCTCTAACAGCCAAGAGTAATAAGATGAACCCTACCGAGCTCAGAGGAAACAAAGGATATTTCCCCTTTTATGTACATCATAATCTTACACTTAAATGTTTCTGTATCGATTTGCACTGAAATGGGTTTTTCTAGACACAGGATTTGCCCTCCAAGCCCCAGACAGGATTAAGTAAGTCAACAGGCAGGATACATAGGCCAAAACCTTGGGGTGCCATTATTAGTCTAAACACACAGCTTCCCAGACAGCTTGGTCTGAAAAACCAATGGAAGGGGAGAGAGAACAGCTGTTGAAGCAACTAATGAGAGAAAGGCTCTCAAGATCAATGGCTCCTGAGCTGGAGGGGTTCTGGACATTCATCTAAGATCCGGCTAATTGAATAACACTAGTTACACAGAACAGAGTACTCCAAGGGCAGGTCTTCACTACCCAACGGATCGGCGGGTAGTGACTGATCTATCAGGGGTAGATTTATCGCGTCTACTGTAGACGCGATAAAATCGATCCCCAAATGCGCTCCCCGTCGACTCCGGAACTCCAGCTCATGAGAGGCGGAAGCGGCGTCGATGGGGGAGCGGCAGCGGTCAACTCGCCACCATCCTCACAGCCAGGTAAGTCGACCTAAGATAAGCCAACTTCAGCTACGCTATTCGCGTAGCTGAAGTTGCGTATCTTAAGTCGAACCCCCTTCCCCCCCCCGCGCTAGTGTAGAGCTGGGCTAACAGAAAGGGTAAGGGCACATTTATCTGTAGAGAAGAAACTGGATAGGTCTATGTTAGAACTGCTGCAGCGGTGCCGCTGCAGTGTAGACACTCCTATGGCGACAGAAGGGGTTCTTCCATCACTGTACTAAATCCATCTCTCCTAGAGGTGCCAGCTAGGTCCACAGAAGAATTCTTGCATCCATTTAGCACTGTCTACATCAGGGCTTAGGTCAGCTTAACTACGTCACACTGGGCATGAAATATTTCACAGCCCTGAGCGATGTACAGTAACTCCCCACTTAACGTCCTCTCGCGTAACGTTGTTTCGATCTTACGTCCCTGCTCAATTACAGAACATGCTCCATTTAAAGTTGTGCAATGCTTCCCTATATCGTCGTTTGGCTGCCTGCTTTGTCCACAGCTGGCAGCCCCCCCACCCATCAGCTCCCTTACACACACACCCCACAGCACCTCCAGCCTGCCAGCAGACCCCACAGATCAGCGCCTTCCCCCTCCTCCCCCCGCCTCCTGCCCGCAGCAATCAGCTGGCTTGCGGTGTTCAGGAGGGAGGGGGGAGGAGCGAGGACTCGGCGCACAGGGATGTGGTGCTGGCTGCTTCCAGGAGCAGCGCGGGGCCAGGCCAGGCAGGAACCCTGTCTTAGCCCCGCTGCGCACCACTGCTCCCCCAGAGCTGCTCGAGGCAAGCGGCACTGGGCTGGAGCCTGCGCCCTGAACCGCTCCTGCAACCTGCACCCCAACCGCCTGCCCTGAGCTCCCTAACCCCCTGTCCTGAGCCCCCTCCTGCACCCCAAACCCCTGCTCTGAGCCCCCAACCGCACCCTGCACCCCAACCCCCTGCCCTAAGCCCTCTCCTGCACCCTGCACCCCTCCTGCACCTCAACCCCTTGCCCAGAGCCCCTTCATGCATACCGCACCCCCTCCCGCAGCCCACACTCCCTCCTGCACCCCAACCCCCTGCTCCAGCCCTACATTCATGGCCCTGCATACAATTTCCCCACCCAGATGTGGCTCTCGGGCCAAAAAGTTTGTCCACCCCGGTCTAGCTGCTAACAAAAAAAGAAGAAATTAATGTGGTGTTCTATTTAAAATGTAGGTCCTTTACTGGAGCATTAAGTAAGAGATCTCTTGACCTGCTAGGAACCCAGCATTTTGTCAGAAGATGAATTTCTTTAACAATTTCCTCCCCAAACTGCTTAATTCCCGGACACAACCACCATATGTGCAAGTATGTTTTCCTTTTCCTGCAACTCCTCCAAAAGGAAGCCTCCCTAGCAGCAGAAGCATGAGGGAGTCAAATGCCATTTATATAGTAATTTATAAAAATGGCTTTATGAGCTACACAAATTGAAGATGTATGTCCATTTCCCATGTAGAGACTCACTCATCCAGAGCAATCTCTTTGTGCAAATCCCTCTCCCAGCTTTTTATCTGGGCTGTTTCCTTAACATCTTTTTCAATCGAATTGTACCTATCTTGGAAATTAAACCTTTCATTCTAGCTTGCTCCTGGATCAACTCCTCAAATGCAGCTGAAGGTCTAGATAGAGCTGTCTTGCATCCAGATTTCACAATAGAACGTTTGAGTTGTAAACTCTGAAAATATGGGATCATTATTTACCTTATTACAGATCTCTTGGTACGATTTCAAAACAGACGCCAGGAACAGCTGTCCTAACTGAGTTATCTCATCTCTTACTCACATTTCCTAGAAATACATTCCTGATTATGAAAGTAGCTTAGAATCATAGAATCATAGAATATCAGGGTTGGAAGGGACCTCAAGAGGTCATCTAGTCCAACCCCCTGCTCAAAGCAGGACCAATTCCCAGCTAAATCATCCCAGCCAGGGCTTTGTCAAGCCGGGCCTTAAAAACCTCCAAGGAAGGAGACTCCACCACCTCCCTAGGTAACGCATTCCAGTGTTTCACCACCCTCCTAGTGAAATAGTTTTTCCTAATATCCAACCTGGACCTCCCCCACTGCAACTTGAGACCATTGCTCCTTGTTCTGTCATCTGCCACCACTGAGGGTGAGGGCCTCGGCAACAGGAATTTTAAAAAAACGTGTCCAAAGCTATTCTGGTGATCTGGATGAAGGGGTGATTTTTTAATTTTATCTTTGGTAACCTAATTTATTTTTTAACCCAACAATCACTATGAATAGCTATATCTGGGCTCCAGTCTTGTTGGAGTTTTACCCAGTCTTTGGATGGTCTACTGTTAACTCAATGGACCACATCTTTTAATGGTGATGCATAATAATAATAAGCCAAATTAGGGAAAGCTAGTCCACCCCACTTCGTAGATTTAAAAAGAACTTTAGAACTCAACCTGTGTCTTTTGTGTTTCCATACGAGTTTCAATAGCTCATCCTGTCACGTTTTTAATGTCATGTCAGGGATACCAACAGGGATGCATTGAAACAAAAAAATTTTGGGAGGAGGTTTGTCTTTACTGAGGATAACTTCACTAGCCAAGAAATTTCATATTCCATTCTTCCAACTCTTTTACTATGTTATTTAACACTGGCGGGCAAGTTGCCTTAAGATTTTTATCTTTCTCCACCATATTTATTCCTAATATTTGAAAGATTCCTTTACCCACTTAAACTTACATAGTGGACAGCAGTTTGCTTTGACTCCTTCAGGAATGTTAATTGATAAAATTTCAGCTTTATTGTCGTTTATTTTGAAGACTGATACCTGCAAATTACAAAGTCATTTGTTCTAGAACTTTGAACAAGGCTTCTGGATTCTGCAAAAATAACAAGACATCGGCAGCATACAAAGCTATTTTGTGTTCTACTCCAGAAGGCATTTTGATGTTCTTTACCAGGGACTGTTTCTCACATCTATTGCAAATGTATTCCCAGAGGAAACAGGAGGGCAGAGGAATGACAGATAACCCTGTCTCATACCCCTAAACAAATTAAAAGATTGATCACTATTAGTCAAAGCAGACCAACAAGGTTGAGTATATAGGACCAACCTGCCCCATAAAACAGATTTCCAAAACCAAACCTTACCAAAATCTAAGGTACTCCCACTCCAGACTGTTGAAGGTTAGTGCACAGAAAGAATTGCTAGAATTAACATTATACGTCAAATTCAGAGTTCTTTTGATATTATCAAATAGATGCTTGCCAGCAACGAACCCAGATTGGTCAGGGTGAACATATTTGGGAAAAATGACACTCAATCCGTTTGCTAGCACCTCTGCATAAATTTTAGCATGTGCATTGAAGTAGGTCTGTATGGTTCACTTAAGACTCTTTCCTTCTTTTGGAATGACCACAATTTTTGCCTTTTCCGTGAATCTGGACTCTTGCTCCCCCGCAATATACCATTAAACAATTCAGTTAAAACAGGGACCAATTCTTACTTTAGAGCTCTGTAATACTCCCCAGCAAACCTGTTAAGATTTGGAGCGTTACTGGATTTTAAATTCTTAATTACAACTTCAACTGCCTCTTGTAGATTTAGGTCTACCTTCCAAAACAGTTTTTTTAACCAAACTCTCTTCAAGAGCTCTCATCTTTTCGAGGCATGATATTTTATGAGGTATGATAAGGATCCCCCCCCCCCCCAATACCACCTTTCCAGGATCCCAGAGAATACTTCTATTGAGCCAATCCTTATTTTCTTCTCTATATTTCTGAAAATACTCTTCCAGCTCTTGAATTCTAAGGGATTCATAGAACAAATCTCTGTTAAACCACCAGGCTCTTTGTTTTTGCAACGAGTCTCAGTCTTTTAGTCTCATATATGCAGGGGCATGATCAGGCCAAATTGTAACTCCCAGATTAGCTTTTTTTCAGATATGGAATTTTTGACCTGGTCTCAGTGTAAAGCCAGACTTAAGAGACAAGACCAGGGCTTGAGCTCCACCACTATCTAGGCCCATTTTGGTATTTATCAGCCCCCTCCCCCAAATCATGATTGGGCTTGATCACCACAAGACCCCTGTAAGGCAGGAAAGCATTATCAGCAGTTTACAGACAGGGACCTGAAGCACAGGTAGGTTCAGCAAGTTGTCCAGTCACAAAGGAAGTCTAGTAGATCCCAGAACTAAGCCCAAGTCCAAGGCCCAGTCCAGCAACTCAGTATTACCAACACCAGAAGTACAAAAACCACAAGTGTGACACACACAAAAAAAACAAAAAACAAACATGACATTTAAAAGATTTGCGGTTTTATTTGCCTTTTGGGTAACCTCTGGTTACATTTTCAATACTTCCTCTATAACCACGAAGGCTAGAATCTTTCTTTAAATTAAAGCTGAGATTTTCCTATAAGCAGGCGACTCCAGGAGGTGGGGCTTTAAGACTCAAATGTCCTAAATTTCATGTTGCAGGATTTGGCAACCCTGGAGCTATGTCTACACTTTAGTTGGGATGCATAATTCCCACCTGGATAGATGTATGTATGTCAGGGGTCCCCCCCCCCCACACACACACACTCTGAACTCTAGGGTACAGATGTGGGGACCTGCATAAAAGACCCCCTACGCTTATATTTTACCAGCTTAGGTTAAAACTTCCCCAAGGCACAAATTCCTTTCCTTGTCCTTGGACAGTGCTGCTGCCACCACCAAGTGATTTACACAAAAATTCAGGGGAGGGTCACTTGGAATCCCTATCCCCCCAAAATATCCCCCCGAACCCCTTCACCGGAGAGGCTTAAGAATAATATACCAACTAATAGCCTTAAGCATTGTGAGTACAGACCAGACCCTCTATCTTTAGGACACTAAAATCAATTAGGTTTTTAAAAGAAAAACTTTATTATAAAGAAAAAAGTGAAAGAATCACACCTGCAAAATCAGGATAGAAGGTAACTTTACAGTGTAATAAAAAGATTTAACACAAAGGACTCCCCGCTGGACTTAGCTTCACAGTTACAAAAACAGAAATAAAACTACCTCTGTAGCATCGGAAAATTCATAAGCCATAACAAAAGATAACCTAATGCATTTCCTTGCCTTACTTACACTTTCTGTAATTTTAGATGGATCATTCCCAGGTATGTTTTCAGGAGATGTTGTACCTGCTTGGTCTCTCCCTCCCTCCGGAGAGGGAACAAACAGAGAGCCAAAAACAAATTCTCCCCCCACCCCCAGATTTGAAATTATCTTCTTTCCTCATTGGTCCTTCTGGTCAGGTGCCAACTAGGTGATTTGAGCTACTTAACCCCTTACAGGTAAAGCGATTTAGTACAGCTGCCCAGGAGGAATTTTATGCTACCCTTTTCTTTATATTTATGACAATATGCATTAGCTCTGCTTCAGCTAGCTCACTCAATAGAACAGTCTGGCTTGTGGAGGCACGAGCTTGAGGCGAACCGCCCAAGTATGTACCTAAGATACGAGATGGGGTCGGACTTGGGCAGCTAGCGCAACCTGCTGCGGTCCAACTGCTATTTATGGCACGGTACCTGAAGTGGCGCTAACATGTGTATGTCTCCGCAAGCTGCAAATTACACCTCCCAGCTACGCTGCCCTGAGTGACAACTGCTAGACCACCCTTCTGCCCCATTCGGTTGGATAACCTGTAAAGCCAGACAGCACCTCCAGATGTCCCATGTGACAGATGTGCAAAGGGAGAACTTGTTATTCAGTGTTTCTCCATCACTCATTCTTTGGACCACTGCATAAGAGAGATCCTTTCATGGACTGTCAACCTCCAACCCCTCAAAATGTTTCATTCTGCAGTCCAGCCACTGAAGCTTGAGAAACAGTTTTAAACAAATAGGGGCTTACATCTTAAGGATTTGATCAAATGGAGTCAGTCAACTGAACACGATCCTCCTCAAATGCAGAAGATGAACAGAACTGGATGACAGGTTTCAGAGTGGTAGCCGTGTTAGCCTGTATCAGCAAAAACAATGAGGAGTTCTTGTGGCACCTTAGAAACTAACAAATTTATTTGGGCATTTATTTTAGCCCACGAAAGCTTATGCCCAAATAAATTTGTTAGTCTCTAAGGTGCCACAAGAACTGGATGAGTGAAGGAGTCTCACTAACTAGTTTGTTTAATTTTAAGTACTGGTTAAACCTGCCAATCAGGAAAAAATGCAGGGACAAGTGGTGATGTGCAATGTTTCCTCTTTCTGATGCAGGAAGCCCGGCATGAGGGGGTTGGGAAAAGGGGTTAAGCAGATGCTTTGCAGTTCAGGAGGGAGCAAGAGCAGCTTTAAGGATGATAATATTGTTTTGATTGTTCTAATTAAGTTCCTTGTTCAGTTAGAAGAACGCAACATTGTCATTCCTAGTTCTATATGAGGCTTTGCAATACTTGCGTTAAAGACACTAGGAGATTGATGTAGTTTTGGTTCAAGTTAGATCTCTATAACCATCATATTTATTTCAGAGTAGCAGCCGTGTTAGTCTGTATCCGCAAAAAGAAGAACAGGAGGACTTGTGGCACCTTAGAGACTAACAAATTTATTAGAGCATAAGCTTTCGTGGACTACAGCCCACTCTACACTAGAGTGGGCTGTAGTCCACGAAAGCTTATGCTCTAATAAATTTATTAGTCTCTAAGGTGCCACAAGTCCTCCTGTTCTTCTTTCATCATATTTATGCTCCTCAGAAGCCAGAATCTGCATGCTATAATTTAGGAACCAGCTTGTTTTGCATCTAAGTTTACAATAATTTGTTTAAGCCAGCCTTTAATGTTGTGATTACAACTTTTGAAGATCAAAATTCAAAAGCTTGATACAAAGTTATCAGTTTTTTTAAAATTAGATCCTACCCTGACGTTTGTGCATGTAACATGTACGGTATGCTCTGTAAATTCCAGTATTTTATGAATAAAAGATCTGCTTTCAGATGTACTTGACAAGAGGAAGGGAAAGTTTCTATCTCAAACCTTTACAAAAGTCCCTTTGTTGTAACAGCTCCAACAGCAGAATGGAAACTGTTGAGCTGCACAACCGTTCTTGTAGTAAGCTGATCCATTCGTTGCACTCGGTATGAGATGTTTGACAAAAACAGACATGAAAAGCCCAATCAAGACACACAAGAAGGATTTGAAGAGCGAAAGATGCAAGTGCACTAATTCAAAGCATCTCACTCAAACCTTAAGTACTAGTTCAGTCTCCATGGACAGTACAAGCAGGGTATGTCTACACGGTGATAAAAGATACACTGCATGGCCGTGGCTGGCCCGGGTCAGCTGACTCAAGTCAGCCACGGGTCTTTTATTGCAGTGTAGACACACCCTGAAGGAAAGTGCTTTGCTCAACTGTATCCTCACTCAGAATCTAAAATGGAACAACCCTCAATGACAAGCTAAGATGTGTCTACATACTGATCTAGTCTTCACTCCTCACAGTCTCTGCTAGTGGTATTCCCATCTTGTTAGGGGAAATGGTATTGGAGCATATGTAAAATTCAGGTTCGGTATCAACGCACCAGACTGGCCAGAGGATGAGATACACAAGGTTTGCTGTGAGCAAATCCCTGTGCAATCTACTACCATAGCTAGAGTAGTCACGCCCTGCTTCCCATCAACCCTCCTGTTCCACTGTTTGTAACTCACTTCTCCAAACAGATATTTTTTGCTTCCAGGCATCTGATTTCCAAGCGTGGCCCTGGATTGTAGCTAAACCCGAGGCAGTACTGTAGCAGCCAACTCAAAGGCTTCTGGGACATGCTTGAAACTTAAGGTGCTTGGTCCAGCTGACTATATTAAGTAGGACCTGCTTAGGGTGGGAAAGAAAACTCAGCCACAGAAGAGCAGTTTGGGACTATCTTTCTGAGTTGCCATGGTTGTAACAATGCTATTCTGGCAGTTGCCCATGCTAGGAAAAAATTGCCTTTTTTGCCCTAAATTGTAGTCAACCTAGGGATAATAGAGGAGAGACAACCTTGGGAAACCAACTTTGCATCCATCTCTTCTGCAAGAGGACCAGATTCTCCATTGGCATAGTTCCCAGACACATCCTGATCTCTCACCAGCTCCCAGTCCCAGCCTGTCCCAGTCTCACCCCCACTCCTCATCCCAATTAACTCCTTTCCTTCCCCCTTGTCCAACTGTTGTCTCAAATGCATTTGAGTCAGGCAGCTTCCTCCTCCACTCTGCCTGGACACCAGTGGACGGGGGAGAAGGGGCAGGGGTCACAGAGCACAGGAGATACTCTTTGCTCAGTTATTGTGCCTGGACCCACCCTTGCCACGGCAACCAGTACAGGGATAGTATCTGCCTTCATCCTTGTAGTGCTGGGTTAACGGAAGCATGTTCAGTTACTCTGTGGGGATAACAGATGCACAGTCCACTCAACCCTAGGAGCTGCAAGACGCTGGAATCTTTGGAGATTTTAGCTGCTAAAATTGAAGTCTCTACTGACAGTGTGCAAACTGCAGTTTTTCAAAGGCTTATAAAACTTGCCAACATTTGGGCAGGTTTTTACATACGGTTGCCACCTTTCTAATGGCTGGTAACCAGAGCCCTGAGGCTACGCCCCCTGTCCCACCTCTTCACCCAGGCTCCGCCCCCTGCTCTGTCTCTTCCCCTCCCCCGATCAAAAAAACCTGACATCAGGGCTTGTCAAATGACACCTGGAAACACAAGCCAGAATTCAGACTGTCTGGGCGAAAACCGGACGGGTAGCAACCCTACCGGAATTCACAGGGACGGCAAATGGCACCTTCTTGGCATTAAAATTTCAAGTCTCTGCTTCAAAGTATGGGGGTGCTAGCGCTATTCAAAGTAAAGGTCACCAGAATTTTTTACCCTGGGATAAACAGGCCTACCTTAGTTCTTAGAAATGGATGAGCTGTATTGGCTTAAGTTTTACTTACACACACACACACACACACACACACACACCCTGAGGCATACACCCAGTATTGAATGTTTTAGCACATGTGGTTAGAGTTTGGCAAAGGTATGAGCAACCAAAAACAGGGTCTTCGAATGGGAAGGGTTGGGCAAACTTATTAGGCAGTGTTACCTATCAGCTCTGTGTTCTTGGGGAACCAGCACCCAGCCTGCATGACTCACAAAAGACCTTCTGCTCACCCCTCCCCAGCCTCTGCTTGAACCAAAGCTGATCAGAAGAAATTTTTATTATTATATGGATAAATACCTGTCTCATAGAACTGGAAAGGACCTTGAAAGGTCATTGAGTCCAGTCCCCTGCCTTCACAGTAGGACCAAGTACTGTCCTGACAGATTTTTTGCCCCAGATCCCTAAATGGCCCCCTCAAGGACTGAACTCACAATTGTGGGTTTAGCAGGCCAATGCTCAAACCACTGAGCTATCCCTCCCTTACTTACAAAAAGCAATGAAAAGGCAGTGGAAGACACACCTAAACCCCTGGACAAAGGTGACAGGGTTAAGGAAACTCCCCTGCCCTCATTTGCATCAAAGATGGGACAGGGATGCATCTCCATTAGCATACAGAATGGAGAACAGAGATTCCAAGAAAGAACTGCACTGAACTCTGGGACCAGGAAAACACTGCAAGATGGAGGATCTCTGCTCCAGATGTTAATAAACCCATGCCTGCATACACCCAGTTCAGCAGTTATCAGACCAATTCTATCCTTTATTGGTATCCAAAATACTGAGGTTGCCTAATTGCATTGTGAGCTCCCTGGAAGGAACCACCCATAGCCAAGAATGATCAGTTCCTATTGTCTAGCCTGAACAAAACAACTTCGGTATTCTCCCTTGTTTACACCAACAAATCTAGTGTTCTCCCTTGAACCATTGTTCTTTCCTTACAAAAACCCCTACCTATGCTCAAGTAAGTGCTCTGATGCCTGGATCCAAAGTCTGCATCAGTTCCATTGGGACTTCATCTTGTCCTGACTGATCGTGTTGGGGGCTATGCCTGTCTCCAGCACTCCGGACCCTCAGCTACCACCATCACCTGGGACCCCCGATCGATTCAAGCTTCACAGAGTGGTGAGACCCCAGCTCTCTCTCTCTCTCGGTATAGCCTTCTGACCCTGACTTGTGTGATCAGTTATAGTTTTGTAAACCTGACTTTTATCATCAAACTTAAGTTAGATTTAATATTATAACTGTTTTGTTTGTTTGGTTACTCTTGTATGGTTATTACCTGGCAATAAATAATTTTCATGGTTAAGCTGGTTGCTTCTCTCTTCTCCCTCCGCCCGCCCCTTGTGGATGTTTTTTTTGGGGGGGGCTTCCCCATTCGTTCTGCAGCAGCACTCCTCGTACCTAAGCTAAAGATCCCTGCAAACCCCAAAAATCCGGTGGGGTTTACTCATCAAGTGGGTTACTACTAGAACAATTGTAATGTAAAAGTGGGGATAGGGACGTGCCGAACCTGGGGCATATGAGGGTGGCAGATTGAAAGTGCTGCTTGACCCAGCCTGCTCAGGTGTGCTCTATTCCGGTGCGGTGCCCAGGACATATCAGGGTGACAGCTTGGAGGTGCGGTTTGACCCAGCCTACTGAATCCAGGGACATATAAGAGGTCAGCTTGGGAGTGCTGATTAACCTGGTCCTCTCAGATGCTATGTGTGTGTCTGATTCTGGGACTGGAAGAACCCAGCCCTGGGGAACCTAGGTCCCGCAGGATAGCTCCTGGGAGGGAACTTGCAGAAGGGAGAAGTAGAGCTCCCTGTAAGAACACAAGTGACACAAGCAATACATGGACAGAATTACAGAACCCCCTGCCCCCAGAATCATAGAATATCAGGGTGGGAAGGGATCTCAGGAGGTCATCTAGTCCAACCCCCTGCTCAAAGCAGGACCAATCCCCAACTAAATCATCCCAGCCAGGGCTTTGTCAAGCCTGACCTTAAAAACTTCTAAGGAAGGAGATTCCACCACCTCCCTAGGTAACCCATTCCAGTGCTTCACCATCCTCCTAGTGAAAACGTTTTTACTAATATCCAACCTAAACCTCCCCCGCTGCAACTTGAGACCATTATTCCTTGTTCTGTCATCTGCTACCACTGAGAACAGTCTAGATCCATCCTCTTTGGAACCCCTTTCAGGTAGTTGAAAGCAGCTATCAAATCCCCCTTCACTCTTCTCTTCTGCAGACTAAACAATCCCAGTTCCCTCAGCCTCTCCTCATAAGTCATGTGCTCCAGCCCCCTAATCATTTTTGTTGCCCTCCGCTGGACTCTTTCCAATTTTTCCACATCCTTCTTGTAGTGTGGGGCCCAAAACTGGACACAGTACTCCAGATGAGGTCTCACCAATGTCAAATAGAGGGGAATTATCACATCCCTCGATCTGCTGGCAGTGCCCCTACTTGTACAGCCCAAAATGCCGTTAGCCTTCTTGGCAACAAGGGCATGCTGTCGACTCAGTGTCGACTCAAAAGAGAAACCCTAATAAATCAGCATACCTCAAATCTGCCTAGGATCATCACAATCCCCATTTCTCACTGCCTCCTCACCCAGTACTTAAGGTCTTGTCTATACTAGCTGGTAAGTATCTTCAAAATATAGCAATGATGTTCTGAAAGGGACCATGGGAAGTCCCTATCAGACAGGACAAAGCCATATTCAAAAGCCAAGCTGTACCCTACATGTCATCAGTTAAGGGAAGGGGCCGCCTCTTGGAACAGGTTTCAAATATGGCTCATTCTAAAGCAGGCACTCCTTGGCTATGCAAGTATTTTCTCCTCTCCAAGATTTAAGCTTGTATTTTTGTATTGCAACTTCCATTCAAAAACCCAAAGAACAAAAGATATTGTCTGAGGTAACTTATCCGTGGGAAAACTCAGTTACAAGGAGGTAGATAACCTGGGGGGTCACCTGGGACATCCATGACAGAGAGTCAGTTGGATGAATTGCTAGGGACAGCTTGAATAAAAGTGATTTTTTCGGGGCGGGGGGGGGGGAGGAGGGAGGAAAGAGGCTGGCTGATGGCCATTCTGCTGAACTTTAAATTTTCTTAGAAGAGGACAGAAAAAGCCAGTGTTCACCACGATGCACAGAAATGCTTCCAGCAGCCCCAGGTTTAGGGCTTCTCTGCGCTTGGAGTTAATCCGGAATAAGGTAAAGTGTGAATTTAAAGCACAGTATCTATTCTGCAATAGCTCTCTATGTGTATGCTCTCTTTCCGGAATAAGGAGTAGGCTTGGATGGATTAAATTTTATTGGTAAAAGTCAGTAAAAATCAATTTCACTGTACCCAGAAAATATCTCTATTGATAATAATTTAAGTTTCCAGATAGGCAAAGCGAACAAACTGCTGCTTGAGAACTTCTTAGAGTTTGATTTAAAGATACTCACTTTGTACTTTTTGACATGTGATGGTTGGCAATTTGTGTTTTAATGGGTATTGAGGTTTAACTTATTGAATCTAAACATCTTCTGTCATGAAATAATTATTTTCTGACCCCCCCCCCCCACACACACACCCTATTGACTGACTCGCCCATAACTTCCCACACTGTGAACATTTAAATTGATAAAAATTGAAGAAAAAAAATCTTAACCCATAATTTCTCAACTGTGAAAAAGAAAAATTAAAAACATGCTTAAACATAAACATCAATGTTATTCAAAGTTATAAAAAAAATTAAATTTGCCAACCCTAAATAAGAGCATCTACACAGAGATACTACAATAGCTATCCCAGTCAATTTTTAAGTGTAGACAAGCCTTAAGCTGAAACATTTCCTCATGGAAAAAATTTTGCACCCTTTCTCCATAGTAGCTGCCCCAGGACTGACCCTTTGATTCACATTTGGCATCTGCAGCTGAAATAACCAAGAAGTGCTGTCACCATTCAGCCGACGATCTTTCACAAGGACACAGACAAATGTTTAAAACTACTTCAGACGGGATTACTCAATTAGCTACTGTTCTGTGTGCCATGACGACCCTTCACAAGGGCAGGGCCTTGCCCAGCGACGGGCACAAATGCTCATTAAGAAACCAATGAATTGAAAGGAAATATGTTTGAGTTATTGTGGTGGACATTCTTATGTGCCCAGTTTAAAGTGTACCTGAAATGACCAGAAAAAGGATGAAGCACTATTTCAAACAGATCTCTTGCCAAGTTAGAGATGGGGTCTGGACCAGAACTCTGGACCAGAACTAGCCCTGGTCTTTTTGGATCCAGAGCTGAACTCTAGTACTTTGCCGCTCTGGCCCATTTCTACCAAGAACATTTATAGGACTAAAGGAGCTTTGCTCCTACTACTGCTGCTGGTTTTGCACACCTTCTCAACTTAGTAATGGCAGCTGTACTACCCAAACCTATTTGGTCACATACTGAGATCGGGAGGGACAATAAGTAACCCACACAAAGTGACAAGTCCACTACTTATTTCATACAAAAGTTATAGCAGGCTACATTTCACACACACACTCCAAGGTGTGGCATCAGCCCCAGTCATCCCCATTAATCACGCTCCATGTATTCCCCAGGCAGCTCAAGCTTGTGGGCGCATAAGGTATCCTCATCACTTTTGCTGTAATGGACTATGCACCAGCATTGAGGGGACGTAGATGGATTTTGCAAGCAGACCCCAAGCACTCTGCCTCTTCGACCCACTGCCCCAAAACCTCACATGTGCTGTGAGGCACTCAACCTGGCCCAGTCATGTCTATGGCATTATACATGCTATCGTCCAAGGGAGTCCATAAAGCAGCGCCATCGTGCCTTTAGTTGTCAGTTAGATGCATGTTCCACCCCATTTTGAACCTGCTCCATGTAGTTGTGCTGCCTCCTGATACGCTGGTAGAAATCAGGACAAGCCTTCTTTACCCAGGGCAGCAGCACATAGGCTGGGTTGGCTGAAGGTAACAGTGGGCACGGGTACTCCTTAATTGTCATTAGGGAACATCATATCCGCTTCCCATTCTGGAACAGACCTGACCTGAACACCCTGGCATCATACACTCTGCCAGTGCATCCCACATAGGTGTTCATGAATCTGCCACATTGGTTCACACTGGGTGATTACATACACCCGTAATATCCTTTCCTGTAAATCTACTCACTCCTCTGAATGGCAGGCATTAGGTGGGTATATGTATATATGGAGATCCAGTTCTATGAGATAGGTGTAAGGGACCCTGAAAGGTCATCAAGTCCAGCCCCCTGCCTTCACTAGCAGGACCAAGTACTGATTTTGCCCCAGATCCCTAAGTGGCCCCCTCAAGGATTGAATTCACAACCCTGGGTTTAGCAGGCCAATGCTCAAACCACTGAGCTATTCCTCTCCCAATCCATAGCCCCTGCACAGTTTAGAAACATCATTTTTTTCAAACCCTGCAGTTACTGCAAGGATATTTCCCAATTTAGCTGGGGTTACAGGAGAGCACTGGAACGTGTCCAGTCCTGACACAAAGATTTCTGGGTGCATAATCTATGCTTCTTAGCACCACAACTCACTGTGCCGCTCTAGGTTAGCTTTCTCAGGGCATTGTGGGACAAATTGCCAGTCCCTTCTGATGGTGGGTGGAAATGGTCTTGGCCTGGGAAATTTATTTCCTAGCTCAAGCCAACCTGGCATGTTCTCTCCTGGTCCTGTAAGAGATGGATCCTGCTTGTCTTAACAACCAGGACCAACAGCCGATTGTTTTCATAGAGGCTGTGTTTCTTTGGCATGCCGTAGCAGAAGCTGTCTCCTAGAGATGGTGGTGCCTATTTCAGCTTGTGCTGTAACTTTAGATACCAGCAGGGTGAAGGAGGTGGTATGAACCTGAACAGAACCAAATGAGTTTACAATTAACACTTCATTTCAGACAACACTACTCCTCCCCTCTGGAGTCCTCTTGTTTAATCTTGCTCCACTTTATCTAAAGCCACCTTTGTTATGAAAACTTCTTCTCAAAGGCACCTTGAAGACCACCGCTCTAGGAGTGTAAATGCTCCTGCTTGGTGCTGTTTTCAGAACTTTCAAAATATATTGCTAGTTTGCTGCATCTCCAGCAAGGTAATTAACTTTTGTATGAAAGATGAGCAGAAAGGTATTCTGACCCACTCGCGCCCAATACGCCATCCTTGTTCTTTACTTGTATTCTACCCTCCTGACAACGCAGCCAAATGCCCTGTTGCAATTACAGATTGTTGCAAACAATCCTTGAAGCTAACAGTTCAGCCTCTTCCCCGACCAGAGTAGATGTAGAGTGTTCCATTTGGATAGACATGCTCTGTTTCGGTTCACTGCTTCTAGTTTATCCATATGCTTCTTTATTTACACAAAATGACTCACCCCTCATCACTGGGAACCCTTCCCATGTTGTTGCCATTAGCAAATTGGCAAGTTCAAAGAAATTTCACACTATTTGTTCTTTGCTGCTAGCGGGCCAGAGGGACATAACAGTTGATCTAAAGTGCAGGATTTGTGAAAAGCGTTTATAAAACACAACCATTAAAGTGTTTCAGTTAAAGCTTTAATTGTAACAGACTTAAAGCATCTCCCTGCACAGTTTAGAAGCCAGATACCGCACCACGTGTTAGCCTCAGTTAAATTGGGCAAAAACAGACTAATCCGGTGAACTGTGTTAGTCTATTTTCATTGTCCAAACTCAGTAAAATACAGACAGTAAAGAGAGATTTTCCAGCTTGAATAATCCAATTATTTTAGTAACCCAGGTAAGGAATTTCAGAGGTTCTCCAGATCTTACTTCATCTCCACTACTGTTGCATCAACAACATATTTAAGATGTCTAGGTTCGATTCTTGACTGGTTGTGCAACGTTGGGCAAGCCATTTAACGGTCCCGTGCCTCAGTTTACCCACCCCTAAATCACAATGGCAATGCATACCTATCTCATGAGGACATAGTAAGTTTGGTTAATAATATTTCACTTATCTAAAGAAGTAGTGCTTTATAACCATTCATGGAGTCCCATGTTACCCCAAGGAAGTATTCACCCAGCTATCTTACAGATAAGGAAACTGAGGCACTGAACGGTTAAGCGACTTATCCAAGGAAGTCTGTGGCAAAGTCATGAGAAGAACCCAGAAGACTCCCTGCTCTATCCATAGGCTCAGATGTATTTTGAGATATTTGGATGACAAGCACTACAGACTGCAAGTTAGTCTTCTATTTACTGCACTGATCCCAGCATACCTCTAAAACCTACACTGCCCACTTCCAGATACATACCTTTAGTTCCGTCTCCCCCCAACCCTCCAACTAGTCTGTATAGTTAATGTAAACATATCTTTTATTCAATGGCTTCCCAGAGTCAGATGTGCTCAGAAAGCCTCTCTCCAACTAGAGTTGGCAAGTCTGGATGCATTTGATGGGAGAAGTTTGCTTCTGAGATTTCAGAGAAGTTTCAGATACAAGCTTTTCCCCGCTCTTCTCCCTCCTCCACCTGCCGTTTCATATTACAATAGCTCTTTGCATAGGCATGGACTCCAGGGGTGCTCCGGGGAAAAATTGATGGGTGCAGAGCAGTTCCCCACCCCACCCCAGGCCACCTCCGCTCTGCCTCCTCCCCTGAGTGCGCCGTGTCCCCGCTTCTCCTCCCAGCACTTGCCACCGCAAAATGTTTCGCTGCAGCAAGCGCTGGGAGGGAGGGGAGAGAAGGGGGAACGTGGGGCACTCCAAGAAGAGGCGGGGGCGGGGATTTGGGGAAGGGGTTGGAATGGGGGCGGGGCAGAGGCAGAGTCGGGGCCGGGCGCTGGGAAAAGTTGGCACCTATGGCTCTTAGAAGCCATAGCCAAGTTCAGGGCTTTGCTGTGCTAGGCTCTGTGTAACATTTTAACTAATGGCCCCTATGACAAAGAGATTACAATATAAATAGGTAAGACAGAGGGGAATCAGAAGCGCAGAAAGGTGCAGTGACTTACTCAAGATCAGCAAGTTATTGGCCTAGGCAGCCTGACTCCTACTCCAGTGGCCTTATCCAGACCAGCCCCCTGGCCTCACTCTTACTCATTAGCACTTTAACAGTAATCGATCAGTTGCATTGGTCACGAGCCTCAAATTAAAACTAGCTCACTTTTTAAAGTTCAATGATATACACCATCCAATGAATTCTCTCCCCAGCCTCCACAAATACCAGGCTCTTGTTCCTCCATTGTTAGCAATAATTTCCACCTCTCTTCATTTGAATTGACTTGTATTTGGTAAACTCTGTTTTAGGGTTTTAAATCTCCAGTGATTTTGCAGCTTAAGTCATCTTTGGTATTAGAGCAATACGTGGAAAACATACAATTCCAATTAAGCAACGTTGTATTTGCTGCCAGTCCACTCTGTTATGTTGGTTTATACTAGTGAGAAGATAAAACTAACAATGAATTACCTTTTCCTCATCATTAGAGTTTTATAAATGACTAATTGTCCACTGTAGCACAGCCAATTTTAATAGATTAGATCTATGACTTTGTGTTTAATTACAATCCAATTAGGATCTGTGGCAATAATCTTGAGAACAAGTGTCAGGTCCCTTAATATGTATTTACCCAGGATCTAGTCTAGCCTGCTCAGCAATGTATATATTAGGAGTTTGTGTTTGGAGTTGTTTAAAAAAATGTAATGCTGAGAAAAAACTGGTGCAAGCAAGATAGGAAATTCCATGTTCAAGCTCACAAGCCAAACTTATTGTGCAGGGTTAGCCATGGCTTAGACTTTCAGTTATTCTCAGCTTGTGCCACATAGACCCCTTTAATGTTAAGCAGGGAAGGAGGGTTTTTTGGTCTTTAACTCAAAGAGATCTGTGTTTATACTCTGGCTTCAATGCCTGATTTTTGGAGACAGCTCCCATTACAAATAAATATAAATTCTACTGGGGCCACTCTCCATTATCATGCAATATATGTAATGATTTACCCCTGTGCAAAGCGGATGCAAGACACCACCATATCAGTAGTAAGTGATTATACCCTGCAAAGCCACACAAAGGTCTCTGGTCTATACATCCTGATGAAGACAGCCAAAACCTAGCCTTTCACAGTCTTTTTGTACTTCCCATAACATGTTCTAAAGCTATTTTTATTTGGAAGGCACACAGCTTATCAGCATTCCCAACAGCACTGCTAACTCCAAGCCAAGACCATTAGAACAGTGGTCTCCAAACTTTTTTGATTGCGCACCCCTATCAGTAAAAAAATTTTGAGCACGCACCCCCTGCCGCGCCAGCTCTACCATTTTTGCCAAAGGAAAAAAAAAAGCCACTCGGGGAACTGCCGAAGCAAAAAAAAAAAAAGCCGCTTGGACTCCCCCTGCCGCGTACCCCCATGGATCCTCTTGCACACCCCACTTTGGAGACCACTGCATTAGAAAACAGAAGTAACTTACACCTACTCCACCGCCACCACCCTGACACTCCAAGATCTACTATAGATTGTCCACTCCTTTGAACACTCAAGTTTTAGGTGTGCTAACAGCCATTAGGAATAATAGGGGTGTAATCTAATGCATTTAATCATTTCCTTTAGTTAAAATATGTTTTCAGCACACCAGAGACCACGCTGTATAATAAACAATTACTGATCTTTGGAGTGTGTGTCGGGATTTGACCTTAAATTAAATGTTATTAACCCCTGCTCCCATCCCAATATATAGAAACAATATAGATGCATCTTTGCAAAAGGTCAAATGGAAACATCTTTTAAAGACACCTTTTCTCTTTCAGTGTTGGCAACCCCAAAATTGCAGCCTTCTAGCCCAATAGAGGCTCTTGGACTAAAACATACTCTGATGAGAAAGTGAGTCTCATTGTCCAACCAGAAATGCAAGAGGCAGTATAAACGGATTGGATTTTTACCTTTGCTCCCACTGCGTCAGCGATCTGAGATATTCGCAGGCCACAACCCATGGAAGGAAACCTAAATATGCACTAACACAAAGTTTACAGCCTCCCTTTCAAAAGCATGCCCATTCTCAGCTAGGTACACCTGGTGTCTCACAGCCTCACAACATGGAACAGCCTTCCCAAAAAATTAAAGGTCACCAGGCGAGACATTTAAAGTAGTTTTTAAATATAAACACAAGACATGAGAACACAGGGGATGGACACAACACATTCTTCCTACATCAAAAACATGGTGAGAGAGTGGCGGGGATAGATCACACAACAAAAAACATGTTAATACGTGACCTTTGCTAAAGTTTTAAGACACTTAATTGAAAGCAGGCTTGGAAGGATTTGAGTTTTTTCCCAGTAAATGCTGATTTCACTGAACACACACAAACCGACAAAAATATTTCCCTCGCTGATCCTCAAAATTCACAGAGCGGCAAAGCAAGAAAAATGCTGCTAGAGACTTATTAGAGTTTGATTTAAGGATATTCCAATCAGGGCTAGCTCCAGGCACCAGCCAAGCAAGCTCATGCTTGGGGCGACAGATTCTACGGGGCGGCATTCCGCCCAATCCTAGGGGAGCGCAGCCGCTTTTTTGTGTGTGTGTGTGTGTGTTCGCTGATCCGGCCACCCTGCAGGGGGCAGCGGCACGGAGGAGGGGAGTGCCCTGCTGGGAGCGGGCTGCGCACTCTGTCTGCCCCAGCCGATGCCAGGTCTGTAGTAAGCCCGGAAGGGCAGCCCGTGTCCTTCCCTCCCCGCCGACCGGAGCAGCGCGGAGCCCTCCCGACAGGCCGTGCGGCTGTCGGGGCTGCGTAGAGAGCGCCCCGCTGAAGCCCTAGCCACCCCCCCTTCACTCTCTCTTCCTGTTCCCCCCAGCCCCCCGATAGCCGGGGCATGTCTGCAGTGCAGGGAGTCCCCCTGCACCCGGCTCCAGCTGCCCCGCGGGGTTGTTTTGTTTTTTTTCCTGCTTTGCCACTCGGCGGGGTTTTTTTGTTTTGTTTTTGCTTGGGGCGGCAAAAAAGCTAGAGCAGGCCCTGATTCCAATTGTGTATTTTGACCTGGGACACTGACACCTTGTCTTTTAAGGTTAAAGTTTTAACTTTTGGAATCTGCTGCCAGGCTTAGACGTTCAGCTTGTGCCACATACAACCCTTTAATGTTAAACAG
The DNA here is from genome assembly GCF_011386835.1 of Chrysemys picta bellii. NCBI lineage: Eukaryota > Metazoa > Chordata > Testudines > Emydidae > Chrysemys > Chrysemys picta. The sequence continues at coordinate 12,820,005 of NC_088791.1, read as the reverse complement.
GGAGGGGGGTCTTTTGTCTTTAACACAAAGGGATCTGTGTTTATACTGTGGCTTCATAAGGACTCCGGTGCCCATAGGTGCTGGAACTAAGGGTGTGGTTTCCATTATATCCAAGGTTTACAGCAGGGGTTCTCAAACTGGGGGTCAGGACCCCTCAGGGGGTCGTGAGGTTATTACATGGGGGGGTCACAAGCGGTCAGCCTCCACCCCAAACCCTGCTTGCCTCCAGCATTTATAATGGTGTTAAATATATAAAAAAGTGTTTTTAAATGTATAAGGGGGAATCACACTCAGAGGTTTGGTATGTGAAAGGGGTCACCAGTACAAAAGTTTGAGAACCACTGGTTCACAGTTTGCTTCAATGGCTCTCAGCACCCCCACTATACAAATTGTTCTGCCTCCCTGTGCCTTTACCTGTCTGATGCCCTCCCACAAGTTCCTGCAAAGTGTAAAAAAAAATTAAATGTATAAAAATAAAAAAAAGTTTTAAAACCAGCCATCACCGTATGTGCGGAAATGGCACCAAACAAAGCACTCGCATTGCGCCCAGCCCAGCTGTAAGCGAAGTCCGGGCGACTAATCGCTCAAGGCGTTGGCTTCTTTTCCCCACCCCAGGCGGAGCAGGTTTGGCCCCAGGGAGAGGTTTGGGGGACGAGCGGGTACTCACACATCAGGGTGCTGAAAGCCGCCGCGGCCAGCAGGGCTTGGACGAGCACCCCGAGCCTGCCCAGCAGCGCCCCGCTATTGCAGCCGTGCGGCGGGATTTTCACGGGGGTCCCCAGGAGCCCGGTGTCGGTCACGGCGACGGGCCGGGCGGGGCCCGGAGCGGGCTGCGGGGAGGCAGGGAGAGGCATCCCGGCCGGCTCAGTGCAGCGCCGAGCGCCGCCGCTGCTCTTGCGTCCTGTGGGGGAGCGAGCGGCCCCTGCCCGGGGGCGGATGTAGCTTCCCCGGGGAGGGGTCGGCAGGGACGGTGCTCAATGGGCGGCGGGCTCCAGTGTGGACACGCCCTGCCCCTCCCCGGCCAGGCTGCAGCTGCGGGAGGAGGCTGTTCTGGAGTGTGGGGAGGGGCCGGGTGGGTCATTCTGGGCAAGGGGGAGGGCTAGATTGCAGGGAGGACGGGGGACCATTCTGGGGGAGGGGCAAGTTGCAGGGTGGGTTGGGGGGACCATTCTGGGGAAGGGGAGGGCCAGGTTGCGGGGAGGGGGGCTGGTTGGGAGGAGGGGGTCATTCTGGGGAAGAGAGGGGGCCAGGTTGCAGGGAGGGAGGTTGGTTGGGGGGGATGGGGGGCCATTCTGGGGAAGGGAGAGGGCCAGGTTAGGGTAGGAGGCTAGTTGGGGAGAGGGGGGCCATTCTGGGGAAGGGGGAGGGCCAGGTTGCAGGGAGGGGGGCCAGTTGGGAGGAGAGGGTCATTCTGGGGAAGGGAGAGGGCCAGGTTGAAGGGAGAGAGGCTGGTTGGGGGGAGGAGGAGGATCATTTTGGGGAGGGCCAGGTTGCAGGGAGGGGGGCTGGTTGGGAGGAGGGGTCATCCTGGGGAAGAGAGGGGGCCAGGTTGCAGGGAGGGGGGCTGGTTGGGAGGAGGAGGATCATTCTGGGGAAGGGGGAGGGGCAGCTTGGGGAAGGGGAATCATCTGGAGAAGAGGGATGTGAGGGCCAGGCAGGGGAAGCTGGACGGGGAAGGTCATTTTGGGGTGCAGGGAAGCTGGTGATGCATAAGGGTCCCTCTACCAGGCTGGTGAGTAGTGAGGCAAGAAATCCTTCAAACCCCAGTGATACTCCTGGGTCTCTCTCAGTTTTGTCATCAAGAGCCCCTTTGCGTGTGAGCTGCATCATTTATAAAACAAGGAAAGCTCTTAAAAACCAAAGAGAGAGAAAATCCCTTTACCTCAAGCCACCCACAGCAAAGCTGACTGTATGTATATTGATAAAATAAAGGGATTCTCTGGTCCCGTCTACACCATAACCAGCGCTGTGGTTGGGATGTGGCTACAACAAGACAGTTCTCTGGCACAGTTAAAACATAGTATGGGGTAGGGAAGAGGGGGCAGAAACTTGTTGTACCAGGTTCCTGAACTGTGCTATCTCCTGGGTGCCAGAGAGGAAAGGGATTTTGGCCCCACAGGCTGTGCTGCACTCCAGCAGATTTGCACCCCTCAACTGGTGCAAATCAGCGCTAAGCCAAGCAGATTTGGCCCCAGGAAGATCTCCCCTGTGTAGAGGCCATAGAAGAGTGGTGGAGCTCAGACTCCACCCTCCTGCTGCAGCCAGCATAGGGGGGAAGCTGGGACTTTCCTATGCCCTGGTAATGAGCATAGGAGGCCATTGGCAGCTGCCACATATTACAGACTAGTTGGCTGTGATGTGCCCCAATGTGACTGAACGGGTGCAGGGTGGGATTCAGGGGACACAAATGCCAGTACCTTTGCACCAGCCTAATCTACACTGATCTCTCCTTTAACTAAACACTTAACGTCGATCCCGTTTAGATCCTACCGACCTTGCAGCTGCAGCCAACCCCAGGCTTTCCAAAACCATGAGACTGGCTTAAAAATAGTGATAAAAATACACTTGGGGTTTATTTGGTTTGGGTTTGGGTTTGGGTTTCTGAGCCTTTAGGGTTCACTAAGGTCCCATTAAGCTTATCTCTAGAGGGCTAGAAACGTATGATTTTTGAAAAAGAAAACTGATAATTAACTACGTGTTCACCCCGACCCACCTCAATATACAATCAACAGTATACCAAACTGTCCTGATCTGAGAAATGTAGTGCAAAATAAAAGCTGACCTGAAAAGAACCTAGTGTTAAATGAATAGGCTGACCCTCCCTGGAGTCACTAAAAGTGCGGTTATTCTATCAGATTCTATTCTAATATTGGGTCTAACACGCCTCAAACTGGGAAATCTAGTTTGTTGGATTTCAGTTTCACAATCTAACTGGCACCTTGCCAAATTCATAAAATTGCCCCCCTTTCACACTTACAATCTCATATAATCACATGACTCCTGGAGCTGGGGCTTTCAGAAAAACCACAACGATTGCAAGACTCGTGATGAAAGCACAGGAATTGGCATGGTTCAAAACCAGTTAAAAAACTGTTCAGTCCAATCTATCCTGCAAGAGTGATTCATGTTTTAACTGTCCTGTTGGAAATAGGTCATTAGTACAGTATAGGGGGAACCTAAATCGAAGGTGTTAGAATTAGTTTTTTTTTTTTTCAGTACCAGTTTCTCTTTGCTGAGAGCAGCTCCTGACGTTCCTTTGAAGAATTCAGAGCTAGGAGTGATGCCACTGACTTCTGCTTGGGGGTCCTCTGCCTTTGAAATGTGCCAGTAAGCCATGCTCACCAAAGAGAAACCAGCTCTTACACACAAAAGAAGAGACTTCCAGGCCTTGTCTACACTAGACAGTTTTACCAGCAAAAGTTCTGCATTTCAGCAGAACGCGTTCACATCTGGCTGCTTTTGCATGGACCATGTGTCCTCACAGCATTAGCTTGGCCTCAGCCAAAGACATAGGGCACTGTGAGCAGGCATCCCAGGGTCCCCTCGCCACCCTCTGATGCACTGCCTCCTGGGAAATGTTTGCGATGTATCGTGCGGCTGCTGCCATGTGTTACAGGACACCGCTCGCAGGGAACTGTGGGAGTTTGGGGGCAAATACCCACAAATCCCTCTGTTCCATCCCATAATCTACTCTTTTTTGTGCCATTTTTCAATCTTCCCCCTCAAAACATTAGCAATTATTTATTATTTGTATTACTATAGCTGAACTAGGAGCCCCAGTTCAGCTCCTAGGCCCCCAGTGTGCTAGGCACTGTACAAACACAGGACAAAAAAAGACAGTCGCTGCCCCAGAAGAGCTGACAATCTAAGTAAAAGACAAGACAATAGATGGGCAGACAGACAGGGGAGTACGTGGAAACTACTGGTCATCAGCAGCGGTCTCAGCGGAGCTGCCTAGCCGCTGTCACAGTTCTCTGGCACAGTTAAAACATAGTATGGGGTAGGGAAGAGGGGGCAGAAACTTGTTGTACCAGGTTCCTGAACTGTGCTATCTCCTGGGTGCCAGAGAGGAAAGGGATCAGAGGTCTCTTGCCCATTTTAAGGACAGGGCAAGTCGCTCTCTTGTATTTGTGGAAGCACAGCACCAACCGGACATACAGCGAGGATGCTGAGGAGGATGACGTGAACAAAACTGACCCGCTTGCTGCAAGGAATCACTGAGAAACCACAGTGAAGCAGTGGTTTGGGGCCTGTATGAGCATTGGGTAGCGGGACCGGGTCCTGGTGCAAACCTGGGATGCTCAGCAGCGGCTCCGGAACTTCTGGATGCAGAAAGCCACATTCCTAGAGTTGTGCGCCAAGCTCACCCCAGCCCCGTAGCTCACAGACACCAAGATGAGTTCATGCAAGAGCTGGAAGAGGGAGCTGAGGGCTGTGTCATGCCACAAGGGGGAGCCCTGAGATGGCCCTTTCATATGCTGGTCGGACTATAGAGGCCGGCTACAGGATTTCGGTCACTCGGCAAGCTGGTTTCACCGTGCCAGCAAAAGCTGAGGGGTGTGTGGGCAGGAATCCAAACGGAGTGTGGATGCACGCATGGCAGTGCCGACGGAAGGAAAAATTTGCCAGTAAAACTTTCTAGTGTGGAGCAGATGGACTGCTGTCTTTTTCTGCACTGAGGGCAGCTTATGTCCCAGTGATGAGTCCTTCATAGGCAGAAATCCCCCAACCAAAAGCAATGGTTTCTTGGGCACAGAAAGCTGTCGGCCCCTCAGAGTCGTTGAGCCTCAAGGCTTTTCACTAGGCTAGGAGGTGTGGCCTAGCTAGGGGTTAGAGCCCATGGCCGAGAGACAGGATTCCTTTTTGCTTTCAGTTTCCTTGCCTGTTTGTTTCTTTTAAACAAGAAGTCTGTGCGTAATAATGTCAGCTGCGCCGTCCTCTGCTTCACTCAAGTCTGTGATTATGTTTCACTCCTCCCTTTCCTTTGCCCAACACATCCAGGCTATCTCCAAAGCCTGCTCCTTCATCACAACATATATCAGGTCTCTACGTCTCTTTCCATCCCCACCTGCAGTTCTCTCATTCAGACGTTTCCTGACTCAGCCCACTGCAGCAGCCTTCTGTCTGGCTGCCCTGCCAGGCACATGGCCCATGCAAAAACCAGCAACTAAGATCATCTTGCTTGCTCATCATTTCGACCATAATAATAAATAATATACCACTGCTACCTAGATCGTATACAGTGGCTTTTCATCAGGAGATCTGACCGCACTTTACAAAGGAAGTCCCTGTCATCATCCCCATTTTACAGGTGGAGAAACTGAGGCACAGAGAGGGGAAGTGACTTTCCCAATGTCACCCAGCAGGCCAGAGGCAGAGCTGGAAATAAAACCCAGGTCTTCTGAGTTGCACGCCTCGAATTTCTCTGCACCCCCCCCCCCTTCCCCAGAGTTAAGCTGTCATGTAGTGGCTCAAGACCATGAGCAGGCTGTTAAGAACCAGGGCACAAGCCCCAAACTGCTTGTGAGCTCTATACTGAGCTTTCACCAACTAATTATCAAGTGTAAACTCCTCAGGCGCTATAACAGAGAGACCCCTGGGGTATTTCAATCAGTCTTGTCGCCCAAGGAAGCCTGCCTTTGTGATAGATGATCCCTTACTCCAGGTATCACAGCAATATTCAGTTGCAAAAGACAAGTCAATTGCACTTTAGATCTCACACCAAAGACAATGTTTGTAGCCAATCCTATAATAAGCTATCTAAAGATTTGTTATATAGGAAAAGGAAATGAGTTATTTACAGTTTTAAGCGGGTAAACATATACGCCCAAATATGTTCCAGTCTTAAGTTTCAAAAAGTAATAGAAGCTTCTATGATAAGCAAGGAATGAGAGGAGGGGTTGGATGGAGCAGTGAGGGGCAGGGGTTCTGGGGGCAGTCAGGGGACAGGGAGAAGGGGTGGTTGAATGGGGCAGGGGTCCCGGGGGGGCCGTCAGGAATGAGAGGAGGGATTGGATGGGGTGGTGGGGGGCAGGGGCTTCAGGGGCGGTCAGGGAGAAGGGGTAGTTGGACGGAGCAGGGGTCCCGGGGGGGGCCGTCAGGAATGAGAGGAGGGGTTGGATGGGGCAGTGAGGGGCAGTCAGGGGCAGGGGTTCTGGGGGCGGTCAGGGGACAGGGAGCAGGGGTGGTGGTGGATTGGGCAGGAGTCCGGGGGGGGGGGGGCAGATAGGGGGTGGGGGCCAGGCCACGACCCCCTCCCCTAACCGGCCCTCCATACATTTTCCGAAACCTGATGCGGCCCTCAGGCCAAAAAGTTTGCCCACCCCTGCTCTAGTCTGTCTGGTGTCGATGGGCCTTCCTTGTCAGGCAGGACGTAACACCTGTTGGAGACCAACATTTCACACTACTTAATAAAAAGAAGAACAGGAGGACTTGTGGCACCTTAGAGACTAACAAATTTATTAGAGCATAAGCTTTCGTGGACTATAGCCCACTTCTTCGGATGCATATAGAATGGAACATATATTGAGGAGATATATATACACACATACAGAGAGCATAAACAGGTGGGAGTTGTCTTACCACCTCTGAGAGGCCAATTAATTAAGAGAAAAAAACTTTTGAAGTGATAATCAAGCTAGCCCAGCACAGACAGACAGATAACAAGTGTGAGAATACTTACAAGGGGAGATAGATTTCAATGTTTGTAATGGCCCAACCATTCCCAGTCCTTATTTAAACCGGAGTTGATTGTGTCTAGTTTGCATATCAATTCTAGCTCAGCAGTTTCTCGTTGGAGTCTGTTTTTGAAGTTTTTCTGTTGTAATATAGCCACCCGCAGGTCTGTCACTGAATGACCAGACAGGTTAAAGTGTTCTCCCACTGGTTTTTGAGTATTTTGATTCCTGATGTCAGATTTGTGTCCATTAATTCTTTTGCGTAGAGACTGTCCGGTTTGGCCAATGTACATGGCAGAGGGGCATTGCTGGCACATGATGGCATATATCACATTGGTAGATGTGCAGGTGAACGAGCCCCTGATGGTATGGCTGATGTGATTAGGACCTATGATGATGTCACTGGAATAGATATGTGGACAGAGTTGACATCGGGGTTTGTTACAAGGATAGGTTCCTGGGTTAGTGGTTTTGTTCAGTGATGTGTGGTTGCTGGTGAGTATTTGCTTTAGGTTGGGGGGTTGTCTGTAAGCGAGGACAGGTCTGTCTCCCAAGATCTGTGAGAGTAAAGGATCATCTTTCAGGATAGGTTGTAGATCTCTGATGATGCGCTGGAGAGGTTTTAGTTGGGGGCTGAAGGTGACAGCTAGTGGTGTTCTGTTATTTTCTTTGTTGGGCCTGTCTTGTAGGAGGTGACTTCTGGGTACTCGTCTGGCTCTGTCAATCTGTTTTTTCACTTCAGCAGGTGGGTATTGTAGTTTTAAGAATGCTTGATAGAGATCTTGTAGGTGCTTGTCTCTATCCGAGGGATTGGAGCAAATGCGGAAACTGCTGAGCTAGAATTGATATGCAAACTAGACACAATCAACTCCGGTTTAAATAAGGACTGGGAATGGTTGGGCCATTACAAACATTGAAATCTATCTCCCCTTGTAAGTATTCTCACACTTGTTATCTGTCTGTCTGTGCTGGGCTAGCTTGATTATCACTTCAAAAGTTTTTTTCTCTTAATTAATTGGCCTCTCAGAGGTGGTAAGACAACTCCCACCTGTTTATGCTCTCTGTATGTGTGTATATATATCTCCTCAATATATGTTCCATTCTATATGCATCCGAAGAAGTGGGCTATAGTCCACGAAAGCTTATGCTCTAATAAATTTGTTAGTCTCTAAGGTGCCACAAGTCCTCCTGTTCTTCTTTTTGCGGATACAGACTAACACGGCTGCTACTCTGAACACTACTTAATGTCTCTCTCCTGTCTGGTGATTAACAGTTACAGAGGCTTACAATGCAAACACTCAATATTGCCTTACAATATGGGATGCAGAGGCCATAAGTGAGATTAATGCAGGCAGCAACTCACAAGCATACAATAAAGTCTAAACACATCCTTACAATTCTAATACCTAGTTTAACAATAGTAACACGCAGGCAAGCCAGACTGATTTCAGCTACGTATTTGTCAATATTTCATTGAGGCCTGTGGGATGTTGGCCTGAGTTGGCACCTGGCCTGCCAGCATCACACAAGCTTCCTGCATTGCCTTCAACCCTCTGCCCCTTTCAATTATCCACCCTTGTCTAGCCTTTCCACTTCAGCGATGCCAGCCTCATGCACCTGTAACCCACACACCTCCTGGGTATGGTGCTCTGGCCCATCTAGTGGCACCGAGACCACTTAGCGATTAATGAGTCTGCTTCAGCCTTAGCCAGGGCCGGCTCCAGGCACCAGCCCAGCAAGCAGGTGCTTGCGGCGGCCAAGGGGAAGGGGCGGCACGTCAGGCTGTTCGGCGGCAATTCGGCGGTGGGTCCCACTCGGAGGGAAGCACCTGCTGCCGAATTCCCGCCGAAGAAGAAAGCGGCGCGATGGAGCTGCCACTGGAGTGCTGCCGATTGCGATCGCGGCTTTCCCCCCTCCGCCACTTGAGGCTGCAAAAACCCAGGAGCTGGTCCTGGCCTTAGCTAAGAGGCATGTGGCTTTTAGCTCATGAAGTAGAGACTCATGCACTAAGCTCCAGTAGCCCCAGGTTCAATCCCACCCAATGACAACTGGCCTCTGTCAGTGTTACACACCCATTTGTCACTTTCTCACACGATCTCCATGCTGCCCTCTTTGCACCGAATATCTTTCTGCAGCCAGAGGTGACCCATGCCTGCTCATACGCGGGGGGAGAGGACAACTCTGGAATAGCTCGATCAGACCCCCTCCCAGAAAGCGATGCCCCCCCGGAAAGTTGCAGCTCCTCCCTGCAGTTCCCATCTGTTCCTCCCACCTCTGCCTCTCCTTGCCTGGTGCAGCTCACTGGTTCAGCTGCCCCATAGGAGGGGTTCTGGCCACACCATGTGACCGAGCAATCGGGGAGGGGATGTGACCCCAAATGCCCCCTATCATCACTTCTTTCCACATCACACCAACAAGGCTCCTTCCCTTTCTGCATTTAGGTCCTACCTGGAGATTCAGGTCTGCTCTGATGCCTACGAAGGCATATTTATCAGCTGATAAATAACTAACAGTAAAAAAGGATTTTTTTTTAAAGTTGACCTCAATTGTCAAGATGTGGCCAAGCTCCACCTTGAGCACTTGACTTACATGTTGTCCTCTTTCCTTCTAACTTCTGTCTGTCTTTACAGTGGAAGCCCTGGAGCAGGATGGTGGCTTTTTAGTTTGGAAAACACTGAGCACATTGTGGCTGTTTCCGAAAAGCAAATAATAAATCATCTCCATCGAGGGTTGCCAACTCTCTAATCGCACAAAACCGAACATCCTTGCCTCGCCTCCTGCCTCTTCCCTGAGGCCCCGCCCCTGCCCCACTCCTTCTCTGAGGCCACGCCCCTGCCCTGCCCCTTCTCCAAGGCCCCGCCCCACATTCACTCCATCCCCCCTCTTTCCATTGCTCACTCTCCCCCACCCTCACTCACTTGCTCATTTTCACCGGGCTGGGGCAGGGGGTTGGGGTATAGGAGGGGGTGAGGGCTCCAGCTGGGGGTACAGGCTCTGGTGTGGGTACAAGGATGAGGGGTTTGGGGTGCAGGAGGGGGCTCCAAGCTGGGGGATGGAGCTGAGGGATTCGGGGTGTGGGATGGGGCTCTGGGCCGAGGCAGGGGGTTGGGGTGTGGGATGGGGTTCAGGATCTGGGAGGGAGTTTGGGTGCGGGAGGGGGCTCAGGGCTGGGGAAGGGGGTTGGGGTGCAGGAGAGGGTTCAGGGTGCAGACTCCGGGCAGTGCTGACATCAGGCGGGTCCAGGGAAGCAACTGGCATGTCCCTCTGGCTCCTAGGTGTAGGCACAGCCAGGTGGCTCTGCGCACTGCCCTTGACTGCAGGTGCCGCCCCGACTACTCCCATTGGCCATGGTTCCTGACCAATGGGAGCTGTGGATCCGGCACTCAGGGCAGGGGCAGTGCATGGAGCCCCCGTGACCCCCCCTACACTGAGGAGATGGAGGAACACGCTGGCTGCTTCCCTGCCAGCCCCGCCCCAACTGGACTTTTAATGGCCCAGTTAGCGGTGCTGACTGGAGCTACCATGTTGAAAACCGGACACCTGCAACCTTATCTCCAGCTCACACCTTGCTGAAGCGAATGGGATTAAAGGAGGAATGAGTCCCAGTTTAGCCGGACAAACTAAGCCGCAGTAGGTCTGTCTACATCGTGAGGGCAGCATCTCTTGCAGCAGACAATGGGAAAGATGTAAAAGTGACCAGCAAAAGTGGGAAAAATGGGTTTGTTAGTAATGGAAGTTTGATCTGCCCTGGAAGATGTTATGGGGTGTCTATACTAGGCCACAGATTTTCTACAGTTTTCACCACTGGTTCAGTTCTGTTGTTGGTATCAATCCTGGGAGTGCTCAGGTATTAAGATTTGTAGCACCTAGGGTCCTTACCCAAGAGCTGGGCCCCATTGTGCTAGGCGCTGGACATACACATGACAACAGACCATCCCTTCCCAAGGGATCTCACAGTCCAAGGCCCCTGTCAGGAGTCAGGGCCTGCGGTCGAACCTGGGACCAGCTAGCTGACCTACAGTTGAACACTCTGACCAGTACCCCTGGATTGGCTGAGAGGCATCACCAGACCTGATCTTAAGCCCAGCAGCAGGGCCAAGCCAGCGGCTGCTCAATGCTTATGCCTGCAGCTGCAGTCACGCCTGTTCCCATCCTCGTTCGCCTGCTTGGTTCCTGACCCCAGCTCTGAGGCCTAGCCTCTGTCTGGGCCAGTCAGCCTGTCCCTCTAGTGTTCTGGTCCCTGGCAGATTCTGTAGACACGTATGCCTATATTTTCAGTCCCTGCTAAGTTCATTTAGAGTTAGGACTGTTCCACATTTCTGAAAAAACAGGCCACTTATTTAATTGCCTGAACATGGAATTTTAGGCACCCATGACTGAAAGTAATTTTCTGTGCCTCACTTTCCCCATCTGGAAAATGGGGATAATGACACACACCCACTTTTCACAAGCATTTGGCGATCTCCTCTGGAAGTAGCACAGGAGCACTAGGGCCAGAGTTAGTCCCCTGGTAAAGTGGTGCGGTGATTGGGGCTATAAGATCACAACCAGGGGCAAAAGGTTCAAGATCGTCAAGGATGGAAGCCTAAAGGTAGATTCCTAAATTCATATTTATTCTTCTGCTTGGTATTTCCAAAGAGCTCCCGTGGACCTGGCATTGTTTACACACCTTTGGTGACCGAGAAAGCAGTGAGTGAGAAAACCAGTTGTTCATTTGCGGCCTAATAAGAGTTTTCCCATTCACTTCCATTGGAGCAGGATTCCATGGTTTGGAAATATTTACACCTAAAAAGTATAAATTGAGGAGTGACATCCCTCATTTGCCTACATGCCGTAACCTCATGTTCCATGCAATGGATTGTATGTCTGCTCATCCAACCGCCACTGAATATACACAGTGGACTCGATCCTGCATCCTCACTTGCACACCCAGGGAGAATTATATCTGAGTAGCAGCAGTAGAAAGAATAATGCTTAGCACTAGGATTGGGCCAAAGGTTTAGGCTTGCCCAGATCTGATCTGAAACACCAGAAGTGGTGGCTGGAGGCATCTGTGCAAAATAAAGGAGTGGCATTGTGTTAGATAGAGCATTGTGTTCTCAGTGCTCCTGTCCTATTATATATTTTGCTGTTCTGGCCCCATGTTCGTTGTCTTCCAAAGCTTCTGTACTTATCTTTCACTGCAAAGGGCTTCCTGTATTCTTAGAAGATAATAAGCTTTTTCTCCTTGCTTCCAATAGCAAGCAATTTCAAAAGCAGCCTCCCTTGTAAATCGTTCTTATAGCGCTTGGAAAGTTGGGGTTTCACTGGGGCCACAGGTGGTTAATGACAACTCGCTGTACATCGCCTCTTTTCACACGCCAGCTTGCACTCATATCTGATATGGCTTGTTCTTCCTGCCGACATCTCGCGCCTTCGTTCAGCCCTGCCATCTGGGTTACCCTCTCGCTAGCTCAGATTTCAAAACAATCGCATCAGAGACCATGTTTTACAGGATTTCCTCAGTTCAAGGCATGTAATTCTGAGAATTTTTTGGCTCTGTGTCAGACAGGATATTAGTAGCCTCGCCAGGGGCTTTAACGTGTTGACATTCACCACCCCTAGCTCGGAAGCCAAGAGAGCACCCTTACTGAAGCAAATGGTTTTATGTAACTGACTAACATTTTCCCGTTTTCATCCATTTAAAAGCCCCCAGTACTTATTATTTATTATCTATTAGTATTCTGGTAGTGCCTAGGGACCCCAGTTATGGGCTGTTGTGCTAGGTGCTGTACAAACACAGAACAAAAAGACAGACCTTGCCCTGAGGATCTTAGGCCCAGCTTTACTGAAAGCAATAGAAGTTGGAGCCTAAATACCTTTGTGAACTAGTGTCTAACTAGTGTGAACTTAGTGTCCAACAAAACCCATTGTACTAGGTAGTGGCAATCAGAGGTTCCTGTAAATAAGAAAATAAAACACTTTCCTAGTGAAGTGCATTATGTGTGACTCTTTTAAAAAGGGCCAGATTCTCAGATGGTGTAAATTGGCATGACTCTACAGCCTTCAATGGAGTGATTCTGATTTACGCTAGCTTAGGATCTGGCCCAAAGTCTACTGCCAAAAATGAGTGGTAAACTAAATGGCTATTTTACTCACTGAGATCTGAGCTTCTGAATTACCCAGTTGATATCACTAGATAAGGTGAGCCCCAACCTGCAAAATTTGGATCTAGACCAGGCAACAGAAAAATCAAATCTGACTATCGCGGCTTGAGTCTGGCACAAAATAACGCTCAATCCTTTCGCCCTTTCCCTATAAAATGTTATTGGGCTGGATCACAAGTGTGGCGAGTGGAGCTGACTAATATGATGCTGACCCCGACTTTGCAGCAAGTCATGGTCAGCTTTGGGTCAGCTAGGCGCGGTTAACCCACGCTCGCAGGGTTAGACCTCGCCTACCTGCCATGATGTGGAACAGGACTTTGTCCTGATTCGACTGATCATCATTGCATTAGCTAACTTGACTCTTCGTACACAGTCACAATAGAATTTTGTGAGGGACATGGGCCCTCAGACCCCACAGATCCCAAAGAAAGAACCAGCAGCCCCTCTTTCTTTAAGGGAGGGATAGCTCAGTGGTTTGAGCATTGGCCTGCTAAACCTAGCATTGTGAGTTCAATCCTTGAGGGGGCTGTTTGGGGACTTAGTGGGGGATTGGTCCTGCTTTGAGCAGGGGGTTTGACTAGATGACCTCTTGAGGTCCCTTCGAACCCTGATATTCTATGATTCCTAAAGAGACCAAACAAGGAATCAGCCATGAATAAGGCCAGGTCCTTCCTTCTAGCACAGCTGGGCTGCTTTGCAACCATTCTTATTATTTATTATTGTATTACTGTCATGCATTGGAGCCCCGCTCCCGGATCAGGCCCCCCTAGTGCTAGGGGCTGTACAAACACAGAACAAAAAGATGTTCCCTGCCCCCAAAGAGCTTACAATGTAAGTATAAGACAAGAGACAACAGGTGGATACAGACAGAGTGACTGGGGAGTACAAGGAAACAAGCAGACAATATTGGTCAACGTGATAGACAGTGTTCTCAGCACACCAGTGGCTGAATCATTGTCAATTTCTTTGCAGAGAGACAAGGTGGGTGAGCGAATCCATTTTTGGACCAACTTCTGTTGGTGAGAGAGACAAGCTTTCGTGCTTACACAGAGCTCTTCTTCAGGTCTGGGAAACTAGCTCCCACATTTCCTTCCCCCCCAAGCCTGGAGGGGTGTTAACGGGCCACTTCACCTTGAATGGCCCCTTGAATGTGGGTTAACTACTTGTGTTAAACGATCTGTTCCAATCTTGTATTTAGCTGTGACACGTTGAGGGCTTGTCTTCATGTACGGCACCAGGCAGCTGCCTCGCTGTAGCGCTTTAGTGAAGACGCTACTACACCAGCGGGAGAACTTCTCCTGTCGGCGTAGTTATTCCATCTCCCTCAGAGCTCTCCCATTGACAGCGCGGTCTATGCAGGGGGCTAGGTTGGTATAACTACGTTGCTCGGGGGTGTGGTTTTTTCACACCCCGGAGCAACATAGTTATGTGGATATAGGTCTATAGCATAGACCTGGCCTGAGTTATTATATGATGCAAATGGGCTAGACTGACAGCCACCTGGCTAGCTGGATCGCTAGCTTAATAGATACATTAGCCAGTAGCTGCCTGGGGGTTTTCTGAAGAGCCGTTGTCAGTAGCTGGAATGAAAAGGCTATCCAGGAATTAGGTCCAGGATTATAAACCCAGTACATTCTTTTCGCTGGAGGAGAGCAGTCAGTAAGCAGACTCCTTTGCCCAGAGCAGGAGCAGCATTACCCAGTTACAGACAAGACCGTTTCCCGTGGTCTGGTGACATGCGGCTGTCCCATTCGCGAGGGCCGTTGCCCAGCAACACACGAAAAGAATTTGAAGGGGAAAAATCATTCCATTGTCAATGAGCCCCCTAGTGCCATGAACACTTTGCACCCTGGACACGGACCAAATCATATGCCTAGCACCCAGCCCAAGTAGCCAGTCCAGGTGCACTGCCTAGATAACTTGAGCCAAATGGCTAAGGATCTGGCCCTCTACCTTTTAATATTATTCCAACCATGGCTTTTATGGGCCTGATCCCGCATATCCTTACTCGTGAGGATTCCTAAAAACAGAAATTCTGCCAAGAAACTCCACCTATTCCTATTCCAGTGGAGAGACTACAGTAAAATCATGGTTTTCCGTAATTGCATAGGTCAGAAAAGAAAGCTTACATTCATGTGACCGTTGTATAATTTCACATTCCTTTTGCGATCGCAATCAGTAGACACGACGCGTAAAGCTGTAAGAAAGTTGTGATTCTTTTGGTTCAAAATGTATGGCCACAGCTTGATAAAGCTGCGGTTTTGGTGCAATCAGTTCGGAACGGCGCACAGGGTCACAGCCCCGCTCAGATCTGGTCTGGCTGCCCCTCCATCCTGATGTGCAGGTGCAGGTATATGCAGAAGTGCACTCCAGGCGGAGTTGTGATGGGGTTGCAGGGCAGCGGGGCCTTCAGGACAGAGGTGTGGGGGCCCCTAAGGGCAGAGGTGTGGGGAGTCCTGGGGTGTGTGTGTGCAGCTGCTAACTGACTAGATGTCAAGTTTACAGCAGGGTCTTTACCCTCCAACAGAGGCTAGATTATTCCCCCCTCCACACACACACACACCTACACACACACACACATTCCTGCAATCCCTAGGGCAGGGGGGTAGGAGGTCTCTGAGCCCCTGTGACCCAGAGCTGGCCTCTTGTCATGTGGTATGCGCATCCCATCCTCCTTTGGGGCAGGGCAAGGTTGTGATACCACCGCAGGTACAGTCTACCAGACTGTCCTTAGGCCCAGAGGCCCGAGTCAATATGGCAGCCCTTGTGTTCAGGGCAGTGGCTCGAGTCAATATAACAGCCATCAGGCACAAGGCAGTGCAGCCTAGCGGCCAGTATCCGAGGGGCCGCCACAAGGTGGAGTGTCAGGCCAGGTAGGGGGACCTAGGCCCACCCGACTCCACTGGGCCCCAACCCAGGGCCCTAACAGTGGCGGAGTCCCACCAAAACACGCTGACTTCACATGGGTCGGAGATACCACTCGCTCACCCTCCCTGTGTCACTTCCTACTGCTCTTCCTGAAGCTGTAGTCCATGCGATATCAGGGTCTCCAAGCTCCTCAGCACGAGCGATTCCCTGGGGCTCCTATCTCAGGATCTCCAGCTCCCGCAGGCAAGGGCTGTGGCATCTCTTCAGCTGGAGCCATTTCCAAAGGTCCTTCCTCTCTGGCGGTCAGCCTAGAATGAGCCGGGCTCCTCTCTTTTATACTAAGGCAGCAGTTGGAGTTCTACAGCCCATAGTGTGGGATTAACCCTCTCTTGCCCAATGCGGGGTATACACACCCTGCCACACCCCCACTCAGACCTCTTGAGGCCCTGTGCAGAGCTGGCATTGCCAGGACTCCCAAGTCCCAGCCCTGTGCCCTGCAGGATGCATAAGGCCCCACCTCCACCTGGCCACACTCACCGGGGCCTCCCTGAGCCCGTCCTCCAATGCAGCTGGGCAGCGGTGGAAGGCAAAGTCCTCAAGGAACATGCAGGAACTACCTGTTTCTGGGTGGGCCTGGCCTGCGCCATCTGGTGGAGGCGGAACTGCACTTGGCCAAAGTGTGAGGCCAGTGCCAGCAGGGCAGAGTGCAGGTGGCGGTGTTGAGTGTGGAGATAGTGGAGCGAGTGGGGTGAGCGCCCTGGAGACTCCAGCCCTGACATACCCTGGTCCCCAGACCCATTCTCCTCCTAGTCTGCCTGATCCCAGATCTCTACTGTGTTATGGAGTGGCACTAAGGAAACAATCGTAGTACATCTACAGGCTGCAATGATTACATTATGGGGTGTGCAGGGAAACAGAATATTTGCTTTTTTTATATGACATTATTGTACTAATTTTTCTCCAGGAGAAATTGCCTGTGGAAATAAGCTCCCCTTGACAAAACGTCTTTTAACGGACACTTGAAATGGATTCCATTCAATATGCCACTAGCAATAAAGCTGGCTGATTAAAAGAGTAAAACAATCGTTATTCTTGTTAATTACGTTTTTTTTTTTACAAAGGATGACGTATTTAACATTCATTTTTGGTGTATATTAATATGCAATCAGCCAATACAATTTTCTTTCATCCAAGACTTTCTAGTTCAATACGCATGAAGGGGTAGTGACAGAATAAAGTTCATATATTTCCAAGAAATGTCTTACAGCAACACGATCGATGATTAAAAGTGAAAGAATTTGCATGATTTTGTTCACTTTTCACCAATTTGGGTGAGAAGTTAGGGTACAAAAGGTATCCTTGGCACACTTCATTTGGCTTAGAGCGGGGTAGTCAATTATTTCTTGTCAAGGTCCAGAATTCTTGCTCAAGGTCCAGATTCCAGAGAAACATTGTTCAAACCGCTAATGCCCCATTCACCGAACACAGACAGTGCTGTGTAATACCGCCAGGGTCTGTTGCTTATATTTTTAGTGCAAAATAAAATCAAACCACTGAATAACCTAAAAATAACCCCCAAGAAAGATGTAATGAATCTGAGACTTTGAGAAAGTACACAGATAAAAATGTCAAATAGATGCAAATATTAGCATCAAAACACTTTCAGACAACTGTTTTAAGTTTTGAATTTGTTATGAGTTTACAAAGAGAATTAACTTTGGTTTTTGTCAAATACAATTATTGTAGGCATATGACCCCCCGATTGTTCCCCGCACAGCTCACCTTCCCTAACCCCCCAATTGTCTCCCGCACAGCTCACCTTCCCTAACCCCCCGATTGTCCCCCCCACATCTCACCTTCCCTAACCCCCCGATTGTCTCCCACACAGTTCACCTTCCCTAACCCTCCGATTGTCCCCTGCACATCTCACCTTCCCTAACCCCCCGATTGTCCCCCGCACAGCTCACCTTCCCTAACCCCCCGATTGTCTCCCACACAGTTCACCTTCCCTAACCCCCCGATTGTCCCCCGCACAGCTCACCTTCCCTAACCCCCCGATTGTCTCCCACACAGTTCACCTTCCCTAACCCCCCGATTGTCCCCCGCACAGCTCACCTTCCCTAACCCCCGATTGTCCCCCGCACAGCTCACCTTCCCTAACCCCCCGATTGTCTCCCACACAGTTCACCTTCCCTAACCCTCCGATTGTCCCCCGCACATCTCACCTTCCCTAACCCCCCGATTGTCCCCTGCATATCTCACCTTCCCTAACCCCCCGATTGTCCCCCGCACAGCTCACCTTCCCTAACCCCCTGATTGCCCCCGTCTCCCCTCAAAAAACCTCCCCGCTCGCCCTGTCCAGAGAGTAGGCTGACCATATTTCCCTATACTGAAAACGGGATGTACTGGTGGCTGGCCTGAGCCACCTGGCGTTGCTGCTCACCCCCCCAAAACATGTTCCTCTGTGCCCCCAGTTGAGCCAAGTAGCAGAGATGGGGGCAGGTGGAAAGAGGAATGGGTATGGGCTGGAATCTCAGCAGCAAAGCAGATGTATGTGTGAGTATGTGTGAGTACTTTTGGCCTCGGAGTCAGCAAGTGAAGCTATTGGACTATGATCCAACTAGCGGTGAGATGCCTCTTTGGGGGCTGGGATAGCAGAGGGGCAGCAAGGAGGCTCTGGGTCATGGGAGGGACCAAGGAAACTCCAGATAACAGCCCTGGGGAGGTGGGGGGAGGCCAGGATGTGGCAGGAGTGGGCAATTGGAGTTGGACTGGGGAGGGAAAGAGGCCAGCTGGGGTGAGGGGAAGGCTGGAGAGGGCTCTGGGGACTGGCCCCAAAGGACAGGGGGTGGGGAGGACACAAAGCCAGGATGGGGGCTCCGGGGACAGATTTGGGGTGAGGGACACCTGGCTGGGGTGGGTGGGGGCTCTGTGGACCACTCGGGGACAGGGGGCACAAGGCCGGGGGCGGGGGGAGCCTCCGGGGATTGCTCGGGGGCAGGGAGCACGAGGCCGGGGGCGGGGGGGAGCCTCCAGGGATCGCTCGGGAGCAGGGGGCACGAGGCCGGGGGCGGGGGGAGCCTCCGGGGAGCGCTCGGGGTCAGGGGGCACGAGGCTGAGGACTGGCTGGGAGGTAGGAAGCTGCACTGTGCTTGGTGCCCCCAGCACAAACGGATGCTGCGGGACCCTGTCAGGGATTTATCAGCCAGGTTGCCCAGTAGGGCCTGGAGCCCATGAGTCGTGACTCCATGGCCCGGCCAGCCCCGCCCGCCCCATAGAAAGTAGAAGAGAGTTTGAATTAGGTCCCCTACAGTGCTGCCCTCTAACTGAGCTGCAGAGTGAGCATGTGACACCCCATCGCTCCCTGCCTGGAGGGGCAGGGTGTAGCAGAGACACATTGGGCTGCCCACAGGATGGCGGGTTTGGAGATGCCCGTCCACAAATGTCACCGCTTGCCACTCCCCATTCCTGTGCTGCTGCTGGTGGGGCTGAGGCTGGACAAGCAGCTGCCCGGGAACTCGACTGCACCCTGCAGCCTGGCCCAGCAGCCCGCCCCCTGCTGGGGGGGGGGTGCGCTAAGGAGCAGGCCTGGCTCTGCACAGCTCCAGCCCCGGCTCTGCTTCAGCCCACGCAGTTCATTGAAAAGCATCTGGCAGTCCGGATTTAGCCCACGGTCTGCCTATGGAGAAATGGTCTGAGTTAAACAGGATGAAGTTTAACAAAGACAAATGCAAAGTGCTCCACTTAGGAAGGAAAAATCAATTTCACACATACAGAATGGGAAAAGACTGTCTAGGAAGGAGTACGGCAGAAAGGGATCTAGGGGTTATAGTGGACCACAAGCTAAATATGAGTCAACAGTGTGATGCTGTTGCAAAAAAAGCAAACATGATTCTGGGATGCATTAACAGGTGTGTTGTGAGCAAGACACGAGAAGTCATTCTTCCACTCTACTCTGCTCTGGTTAGGCCTCAGCTGGAGTATTGTGTCCAGTTCTGGGCGCCGCATTTTAAAAAAGATGTGGAGAAATTGGAAAGGGTCCAAAGAAGAGCAACAAGAATGATTAAAGGTCTTGAGAACATGACCTATGAAGGAAGGCTGAAAGAACTGGGTTTGTTTAGTTTGGAGAAGAGAAGACTGAGAGGGGACATGATAGCATTTTTCAGGTATCTAAAAGGGTGTCATGAGGAGGAGGGAGAGAACTTGTTCACCTTAGCCTCTAAGGATAGAACCAGAAACAATGGGTTTAAACTGCAGCAAGGGAGGTCTAGGTTGGACATTAGGAAAAAGTTCCTAACTGTCAGGGTGGCTAAACACTGGAACAAATTGCCTAGGGAGGTTGTGGAATCTCCGTCTCTGGAGATATTTAAGAGTAGGTTAGATAAATGTCTATCAGGGATGGTCTAGACAGTATTTGGTCCTGCCATGCGGGCAGGGGACTGGACTCGATGACCTCTCGAGGTCCCTTCCAGTCCTATAATCTATGATTCTATGATTCTATGAATCTATGATTCTATGATTGACTACCCCGGCTTAGAGGAAGGATGGTTGTCTAGTTAAAGTACAGGACTGGGACTCAGGTGATGTGAATTCAAATGTTGGTTCTGCCACCCTCTTCCTGTGCCCTTGGGTAAGTCATTTAATCTCTCTATGCCTTGCTTTCCCCATCTGTAACCTAGGGACGATCAAAATACTCTCTTTAATCATAGGGAATAGCCATAAACACTTGGGAGGCACTCAGGTACAATGGTGACAGGAGTCATAATTATTAAGGTGTGAAAACACACTGGTCAGTTTCACTCTCTTGTCCCAATCAGTTTCATGTCCTTGTTCTTTCTGTACTTGCTCAATGCTGTTTTGTTTGCATGAAACAAAGAGATGTAGATCTCTGGTCTGTCTGAATTCTGATCAGACAGATTTCAGAGTCGCAGCCGTGTTACTCTGTATCCACAAATAAATTTGTTAGTCTCTAAGGTGCCACAAGTACTCCTGTTCTTTTTGATCAGACAGAATTAGTAATTAATTAGTAGTGGTCGTTACTTGTAGAAGTCTCAGCTGAGATGAGAGAGGCTGTGCAAACACACCATAAGAGTCAGCCACTTCCCCCAAAGAGTTTACAGTCTAAATACATCAGACAGATTGTAAGTACTCAGCAGGCTTTAGATCAGCCTCCGAGGTTAGGGGAGGGGGAAGGTATTGAGAAGTACAAAGCAGCTTGCCCAGGGTCACAAATCAAGTCAGTGGCTGAGCCAAAATCACAACCCAGATCT
Source organism: Chrysemys picta bellii (assembly GCF_011386835.1). Classification (NCBI taxonomy): domain Eukaryota; kingdom Metazoa; phylum Chordata; order Testudines; family Emydidae; genus Chrysemys; species Chrysemys picta. The sequence continues at coordinate 12,799,044 of NC_088791.1, read as the reverse complement.
CCTGACTCCCAGCCCAGTGCCCCATCCACTAAACCACACTGCCTTCTCTTAATTGCCCAATGTACATCCCAGTGCCATCCATTCTGCTTCAGATACCTGGGCACCAAGGAGGCAGTGCTGTGCAGTTATCTGAGTTAAGGTGCTGTCCATGGGCTTCTACCAACTGAGCCAGTTGAATTCAGATACATTTGTACCGTGACATGCTTGGGGTGGGATAGCTTGCTTAGTGCGTCTTGCCTGCTGGCTCATAGAGTGGCATTGATGAAAGCCTTGTCTACATGAGGGAAATTGATCAGCATAGCTAGTCTTGAATAACCATTCCACTATAACTTAAATATTCTGGAAAATTCCCTGAGTGGATACTCTAATCCAGAATAACAGTGATTTGATGACACTTTTATTTAAAAATAGAGCATTCAGATAGGGAGCTATTCTGTAATCGGTATCACAGAGTAGTTATTTTGGAACAGCTATGTTGGCCAATATCCCCTAAGTAGACAACTCCTAGGTAGTGATTTCTCATTGTGTTTGTGGATGTATGAAGAGCACTGAGTGTGTGGCTATTTAGATAATAATAGATTTCTTTATTGAAATTTCATCCAAAAACTAGTCAATGAGAAATTTCTATAAAGTTTCATCCCATTTTTCAAACATCTGGAGCGGGAACACTGCATCCAAGCTTTGGGGAAGTGGAGTTCCATGTTCTGATTCACACTGTGGGCCTGTCTCTGCAAGAATCACAACGGTGTATCAGAATTCCATCAAACTGGAGAGAAGTTTGGAGATGGATCTGAACTTCGCAGCTCAGCCTTGGGGGGGGGGGGGGGGGAAGTAACATTAGTGAAGTAGCATTATGGATGTTGTGTAGTTGGTAGTCTAGTCTTTTACCTTTTGAGCTCTGGGTTCAAAAGATACTGGTGGCTCATTAACCATTCCCACCCCAAATGGACATTAGTGCATATCAAAAAACCACTCTGTTGTTATTCTCGGTTGAGGAAATAGACCAGAGGTGGAATAATTCCAGATGAGGATTGAACTGTGCTGGGACAAGCTTCCTCAGCACACAACTGTCAACAGCGCCCCTTGTCCTTCAATTTCATGAGGCTCAGACTGACACACATGCACAGAGGATAAAGGAAAACCCAAAGAAGTGCAATACAGCACTTCTGAACCTCTAGCTAATCTAAGGTTCCCTGCTCCCTTCGGAATCTTTCTCTGTTCTGTGACCTTTGCTGAGTCTTAAAATAAATAGAGATATCCTATCTCCTAGAACAGACCCATTGAGTTCAGCCCCCTACCTTCACTAGCAGGACCAAGTATGGATTTTGCTCCAGATCCCTAAGTGGCCCCCTTAAGGATTGAACTCACAACCCCTGGGTTTAGTAATACTCAAACCACTGAGCTATCCCTCCCCTCAAAGGGAAAGGACCTCGAGAGATCATCTTATCACACCTCTGCTAAAAACATTTTATCACACCCTTGCTAAAGATGAGATTTTGATACCACTATAAATATTTATGGTAAAGGCTCCTTAGATAGAAGATGGCTATGACACAGCTGGGAAATGATACATATGATCAGAGTTCATGTAATCTGAACCAGAGAGGAGCTTGATTCCTATGTCTCTTGTTGGGAATCTTGAAATGAAATGCTAATTTGCTGTGACCTGAAGAATTCCCACTGCTTCTAACCCTCCCTTGCCCTGGAGTACGGAAATCATACATTGCTTCACATTCAGTCCTTGTTTATAGACGTTATGGCTCTGATATCTTTTAGTTCCTTTAATGGGGTTGGTTTTTTTTACAGCGGCAGCAGACAAGCCATTTGGATTCAGACTGCAGCTTGTCAATGGCTCAGACTGCAAAATAGAGACAGCAAAATAGAGACAATGGATTTCAGGAAGGCAGATTTTGGGAAGCTCAGAGAGCTAATAGGTAAGGTCCCATGGGAATCAAGACTGAGGGGAAAAACAACTGAGGAGAGTTGGCAGTTTTTCAAAGGGACACTATTAAGGGCCCAAAAGCAAGCTATTCCGCTGGTTAGGAAAGATAGAAAATGTGGCAAAAGACCACCTTAGCTTAACCACGAGATCTTGCACGATCTAAAAAATAAAAAGGAGTCATATAAAAAATGGAAACTAGGACAGATTACAAAGGATGAATATAGGCAAACAACACAGGAATGCAGGGGCAAGATTAGAAAGGCAAAGGCACAAAATGAGCTCAAACTAGCTACGGGAATAAAAGGAAACAAGAAGACTTTTTATCAATACATTAGAAGCAAGAGGAAGACCAAAGACAGGGTAGGCCCACTGCTTAGTGAAGAGGGAGAAACAGTAACAGGAAACTTGGAAATGGCAGAGATGCTTAATGACTTCTTTGTTTCGGTCTTCACTGAGAAGTCTGAAGGAATGCCTAACGTAGTGAATACTAATGGGAAGGGGGTAGGTTTAGCGGATAAAATAAAAAAAGAACAAGTTAAAAATCACGTAGAAAAGTTAGATGCCTGCAAGTCACCCGGGCCTGATGAAATGCATCCTAGAATACTCAAGGAGCTAATAGAGGAGGTATCTGAGCCTCTAGCTATTATCTTTGGAAAGTCATGGGAGACGGGAGAGATTCCAGAAGACTGGAAAAGGGCAAATATAGTGCCCATCTATAAAAAGGGAAATAAAAACAACCCAGGAAACTACAGACCAGTTAGTTTAACTTCTGTGCCAGGGAAGATAATGGAGCAAGTAATTAAGGAAATCATCTGCAAACACTTGGAAGGTGGTAAGGTGATAGGGAACAGCCAGCATGGATTTGTGAAGAACAAATCATGTCAAACCAATCTGATAGCTTTCTTTGATAGGATAACGAGCCTTGTGGATAAGGGTGAAGCGGTGGATGTGGTATACCTAGACTTTAGTAAGGCATTTGATACGGTCTCGCATGATATTCTTATCGATAAACTAGGCAAATACAATTTAGATGGGGCTACTATAAGGTGGGTGCATAACTGGCTGGATAACCGTACTCAGAGAGTTATTATTAATGGTTCCCAATCCTGCTGGAAAGGCGTAACGAGTGGGGTACCGCAGGGGTCTGTTTTGGGACCGGCTCTGTTCAATATCTTCATCAACGACTTAGATATTGGCATAGAAAGTACGCTTATTAAGTTTGCGGATGAAACCAAACTGGGAGGGATTGCAACTACTTTGGAGGACAGGGTCATAATTCAAAATGATCTGGACAAATTGGAGAAATGGTCTGAGTTAAACAGGATGAAGTTTAACAAAGACAAATGCAAAGTGCTCCACTTAGGAAGGAAAAATCAATTTCACACATACAGAATGGGAAAAGACTGTCTAGGTAGGAGTACGGCAGAAAGGGATCTAGGGGTTATAGTGGACCACAAGCTAAATATGAGTCAACAGTGTGATGCTGTTGCAAAAAAAGCAAACATGATTCTGGGATGCATTAACAGGTGTGTTGTGAGCAAGACACGAGAAGTCATTCTTCCGCTCTACTCTGCTCTGGTTAGGCCTCAGCTGGAGTATTGTGTCCAGTTCTGGGCGCCGCATTTTAAAAAAGATGTGGAGAAATTGGAAAGGGTCCAAAGAAGAGCAACAGGAATGATTAAAGGTCTTGAGAACATGACCTATGAAGGAAGGCTGAAAGAATTGGGTTTGTTTAGTTTGGAAAAGAGAAGACTGAGAGGGGACATGATAGCAGTTTTCAGGTATCTAAAAGGGTATCATAAGGAGGAGGGAGAGAACTTGTTCACCTTAGCCTCTAAGGATAGAACCAGAAACAATGGGTTTAAACTGCAGCAAGGGAGGTCTAGGTTGGACATTAGGAAAAAGTTCCTAACTGTCAGGGTGGTTAAACACTGGAACAAATTGCCTAGGGAAGTTGTGGAATCTCCGTCTCTGGAGATATTTAAGAGTAGGTTAGATAAATGTCTATCAGGGATGGTCTAGACAGTATTTGGTCCTGCCATGCGGGCAGGGGACTGGACTCGATGACCTCTCGAGGTCCCTTCCAGTCCTAGAATCTATGAATCTATGAATCTATGAATGGGAGACAAGACCTCAGATATATCTCCCAGGACACTTTCAAGCAGCAACATTACCTCGGTGTCTTATTGGTAGCCAGGAAGTAGGCGGGCGAACATTATCCAGGTGTGATAGGCAGGGCCTTTCTCGGGGTCACACTTAGGCAGTTTCAGAGCCTTTCCCCCTTTCAAAGGTCTCTCAGGGGTTTGGTAAGTCTTTGAGGGCGGGGGAAGCTTATCAGCTGTTTCCCCTCTCAGCTGTTCTGTAACAAGAGACAGCTGCTTCTAAGGCACAGTTGCTTTCCTCCTGGTTGCTACCCCTTGCTGTGACCAGCTCTCCTTTTTAAGCTTGCTTCCTCCAGCTGGCACAAACTCTGCCCGTGTGTCAGGTTGGCAGGGATTGAGCCCAGAAGAGCTAATTAGCCATCTCCTGATTGGGTTTGTTTAGTTTTGTGGTCCTTGTGGGTTTAATTTCAGGATTTCTTTTGGCCAGCTCTGAGGAACAGAGACCTGTTTATAGAATCATAGAAATGTAGGATGGGAAGGGACCTCAAGAGGTCATCTAGTCCAATCCCCTGCACTGAGGCAGCACTAAGTATTATGTAGATCATTCCTGACAAGTTTGTCTAACCCAGGGGTCAGCAACCTTCGGCATGCGGCCCATCAGGGTAATCCTCTGGTGGGCCGTGAGACATTTTGTTCTCGGCCAATGGGTACTGCGGGAAGCTAACCTGTTCTTAAAAACCTCCAATGATGGATTTTCCACAACCTCCCTAGGCAATTTGTTCCAGAGCTTAATCACCCTGACAGTTAGGAAGCTTTTTCTAATGTCCAACCTAGACCTCCCTTGCTGCAGTTTAGGCCAATTGCTTCTTGTCCTGTCCCCAGTGGTTAAGGAGAACAATTTATCACCCTCCTCTCTATAACAACCTTTTACATACTTAAAGACTGTTATGCCCACCCCTGATCTTCTCTTCTCCACCTAAACAAACCCTTTCCCCCCACCCCCCGTCTTTCCTCCTAGATCTAGACCTTTAATCATTTTTGTTGCTCTCCTCTGGACTTTTTTCCAATTTGTTCATATCTCTCCCAAAGTGTGGTGCCCAGAACCAGACACAATACACATTGGGGCATGGAGGGGAGGCTGTTTCAGGGAGGAGAGCGCTCCCTAGACTGAGTTATTCATGCCACACAGTAGCTCAGCTGGCCTTAACCTGTCTCCCATCCAGACACTGAATCCCTCTGTTGCAGCTTAGCTTATAAGAATAACCAAGCGTTCCAGCCTCCCAGTTCACTAATGATGTTATGACACCTAATGCTTTTCATCAATAGCTCTCAAAGCACTTTACAAAGGACACATCATTATGCCCATTTTGCAAGCAGGGAGACTGAGGAACAAAGAAGTGAAGTGACTCACCCAGCAGGGCAGGGCCAAAGCCAAGAACAGAACTCAGATCTCCTGAACACTAGTCTAGTGCTCTATCCACTAGGCAACCCGGCCTTGGTTTGTTACAGCTTCTGAGGGTTGAACCCATGGCCTAGGGTTGTGGGTTTTCCCTCCATACTCTGCCTCTGAGGAGGGGTTTGGTCTACCTGTGGGAAAGTGATGGGGTTTAAAAATGTGCTTATGTGGGTGTTGTGTTTGGTGCCACGCTCAGCCTCATTGAGGAGAGGATTGTTGTGTGGGGTGTTTTTGTCCCAGTAGGGCCCCTCTTAACGCCTGCTGTTAAGTCACTATCTCTAATGCCCCTCTTTAGAGCACCAGGTAAAGACCTGGTGCATTATGATAAGATCACTAGGAGGAATCCTTTGGCTGGAAAACCCCAGAGGTTTGGTCCTTTCAGAGGCAGGTTTATATGATATCAACCAATGCTTCCAAAGTGTTAAAAGTGTCTCTGAAGTACAGGCTTGGGGAATGTGATTACACTCTGTTTGTTGCCTCTGAGGACATGGCCTATTTTCGTTGGGGGCGTCTGACACATTTAGTCAATCAGTGCCCTTAGAAGAGGCAGCCTGCCACTGGGAATGGTGACCCTGGGCCTGGGAATGTGATTGTTTCTGAGACTAAAGCACAGAGTGAGTGGCTATGTCAGATAGTGAGTCCCAATAGGCTTCAGATGTCTCTGGGGATGTTGGTTCGGGAGGGGGAATAATGGCCCCTTTACAAAATGGAGAAGATGGCATTACTTGTTTGGTGGCTTCTTGGCCTGAACCTGACTGCAAAATGGAGGCTGAGCTTGTTGCTATGGAATCTGCGGCCTTGATGGAGGATTCTGGTTTGCTGGCAAAGCCCTCAGGCAAAAAAACAGCCACTCAAGGCAAAGGGGGCTCTAGTTTTTGAGGGTGAGAAGAGGGCTAGCTTGGTTAGTGCCGTTGGGGAGCACGCTGCTGAGGTTCTTTGGTTGCGGACATGGAAAAGTCTCAGGTATTAGTTTCACCCCCCTCGGTCCCAGCAGCCCCCTCCCTGGGTCTCACTGAGGCTCCCCCGCTCAAGGTCTGTAGCGACTCTGAGTCTGAGAATGTGGGGGATGATGAACTCACTGATACTTTGGGTCCTGAACTCCCTAGGTGGGGATATACCGTGGACGCTAATGGTAGGGTTCTGGGTGAGACTAAAGGGAAACCTGGGGTAAAGGTGGCTGAGTGGTTTGTAACCTGTCCTTTAAATCGGCTTCTGTACCCAATGACTGGAAGTTAGCTAATGTAACACCAATATTTAAAAAGGGCTCTAGAGGTGATCCCGGCAATTACAGACTGGTAAGTCTAATGTCGGTACCGGGCAAATTAGTCAAAACAATAGTTAAGAATAAAATTGTCAGACACATAGAAAAACATAAACTGTTGAGCAATAGTCAATACGGTTTCTGTAAAGGGAAATCATGTCTTACTAATCTATTAGAATTCTTTGAAGGGGTCAACAAACATGTGGACAAGGGGGATCCAGTGGACATAGTGTACTCAGATTTCCAGAAAGCCTTTGACAAGGTCCTTCACCAAAGGCTCTTACGTAAATTAAGCTGTCATGGGATAAAAGGGAAGATCCTTTCATGGACTGAGAACTGGTTAAAAGACAGGGAACAAAGGGTAGGAATTAATGGTAAATTCTCAGAATGGAGAGGGGTAACTAGTGGTGTTCCCCAAGGGTCAGTCCTAGGACCAATTCTATTCAACTTATTCATAAATGATCTGGAGAAAGGGGTAAACAGTGAGGTGGCAAAGTTTGCAGATGATACTAAACTGCTCAAGATAGTTAAGACCAAAGCAGACTGTGACGAACTTCAAAAAGATCTCACAAAACTAAGTGACTGGGCAACAAAATGGAAAATGAAGTTTAATGTGGATAAATGTAAAGTAATGCACATTGGAAAAAATAATCCCAACTATACATACAATATGATGGGGGCTAATTTAACTACAAAAAGTCAGGAAAAAGATCTTGGAGTCATTGTGGATAGTTCTCTGAAGATGTCCAAGCAGTGTGCAGAGGCGGTCAAAAAAGCAAACAGGATGTTAGGAATCATTAAAAAGGGGATAGAGAATAAGGCAGAGAATATATTATTGCCCTTATATAAATTGATAGTACACCCACATCTCGAATACTGCGTACAGATGTGGTCTCCTCATCTCAAAAAAGATATACTGACACTAGAAAAGGTTCATAAAAGGGCAACTAAAATGATTAGGGGTTTGGAACGGGTCCCATATGAGGAGAGATTAAAGAGGCTAGGACTCTTCAGCTTGGAAAAGAGGAGACTAAGGGGGGATATGATAGAGGTATATAAAATCATGAGTGATGTGGATAAGGAAAAGTTATTTACTTATTCCCATAATACAAGAACAAGGGGTCACCAAATGAAATTAATAGGCAGCAGGTTTAAAACAAATACAAGTAAGTTCTTCTTCGCACAGTCAACTAGTGGAACTCCTTACCTGAGGAGATTGTGAAGGCGAGGACTATAACAGCGTTTAAAAGAGAACTGGATAAATTCATGGTGGTTAAGTCCATTAATGGCTATTAGCCAGGATGGGTAAGGAATGGTGTCCCTAGCCTCTGTTTGTCAGAGGATGGAGATGGATGGCAGGAGAGAGATCACTTGATAATTGCCTGTTAGGTCCACTCCCTCTGGGGCACCTGGCATTGGCCACTGTCGGTAGACAGGATACTGGGCTAAATGGACCTCTGGTCTGACCCAGTACGGCCATTCTTTGTTCTTATGACCTTAATCTGTTTTGTTGTCTGCTCAGACTTGTCTTTGTGTCTGAGTTTGATAAACAGAAGCGGTACAGATTGACAAAACTGATGGTGAAAGTCCATGTCTCTTTGACCGATGGAAGTGATGGGGATTAAGGGATAGAGGTGAATTTGGTGTTTTTGTTTGAGGTTTTAGAGGCTTTTTTTGTGGCTGTCTGGTTTTATTTTTTCTGATGTGTACTGGTCTGATGGATAATTGTGTATGTGGCTCTCTGCATGTGAATGGGTGCAGGGACATTAAAACACATATGGCTCTTTCTGAGGACCTGTCCCAGAAAAGGGTGGGCATTTCATTTTTGCAAGAGACGCACCCAGCTGCAGGTAACCAAACCGATTGGCTGCCTGTTTGAAGAGGGGAGGTTTTTCTGAGTCATGGGTCCACTACAAGGGCAGGGGTTGCCATTCTCTTTGCAGACCAGGTGAAGCCGGATTCCGTGGCTGTGCAGGAATGTGTCCCAGACCTTTTATTGATGGTTCAAGCTACTTTTGAGCAATGCCATCTTTTCTTGACTCATGTCTACGCTCCCACTGTAGGGACCTTATGCACCTTTACACCTGGTCGAGGGCTAGTGCCAGCTCTTTCTCTGTGGCCTGTTGGCCTATATTTTTACTCTTAATTTATCTCATTTGCTTTCTGGTTGTATTGTCCCTACTGGAATTTCAGATCATGGTTTTATCTTATTTGTATTGCCTCTTCTTTCTTGTCAAGACTGTCATCCATACTGGCATTTTAACACTCGCCTTTAACAAGATGTTCACTTTCATGGCTCTTTCAATTATCTCTGAGAAGCCTGCATTGCCTCAAAGGACATTTCCCCCTCCTTGAAGCAACGGTGGGAGGTGGGTACAGTTAATATTCAATGTTTTTTGTCAGCAATACACACAGCGGACAACCCTGGGCCTTGACCCGAGTATGGTGGAGTGAGTTAGGGTTGGGGACTGTGGAACTTGAAAAGACTTTCATGGAAGTAATGATGCTGGGTTGCATAAGAGCTTGAAATATAATAAACAGCTCTTGAGGGACATGTTGGATACCAAAGTACAGGGTGCACTGGTGGGGTCCAATTTCAGGGCCTTCCCTATTTGGTCCGGAAAAGAAACATGCAGCGTGGAAGATGATTGAACATTTCAAGACATCATCAGGCCTAGTGCTTTCATGCCCTGGGGGATTAGGGACTTTGCTGTGAATTTTTTCTCAGACCTGTATGTCACGGAGCCTGTGTGTCCGTCTGAGACTCAGTGGCTCCTTGAGGATCTTCCTAGGATCTCAGCATTGGATGTCGACAGACTTGAGCAGAACCTGACACTCTCAGAATTGACTTCTGCCCTAAGTGGCTTTGCTCCAAGGAAGGCACCTGTGAAGTTTTATAAGGCCTTATAAAACTTATTGGACCCTTCTTGGGCCTGACTTTCTGCAGGTTTTTCAGAGGAGCATCAAAGAGAAGATATTGCCACTCAGTTGTCTTAGAGTGGTTCTTACCCTGATGCTGAAGAAGAGCAAACTTGGGGAGGGAAAGAAATGGAGACCTGTGTTCCTGCTTTGCTCCAACCATAAAATATTTTCAAAGGCCTTGGCAAATAGACTAAAAATTAGGATTGGTTCAGTCATGCATCCTGATCAGCCCTATTGCGTCCCCAACAGGTCCATTGTTTGATAACCTTTTCCTATTATCAAACAATGTAATTTCAGCCTAAAAATGTTTGATTTTCATGTTGGGTTGATTTCCCTTGATCAAGGGAAGGCTTTTGATTGGGTAAATCATGGATATTTGTTTCGCACCCTTTGTGCTTTTAGTTTTGGGACCAGGTTTGTCTCCTGCATTCAGTTACTGTATAATGATACATATATATATATAGAGAGAGAGAGAGAGAAAGAGAGAGAGAGAGTCATGCTGGGACCAAATGCTATTTTGGGTTGGAATTTGGAGGGAGTTATGGAAAAGTTAGAGGGGGGGTTAAAGCAGAGGGCTTAGGATTGGGGCAGCTGGAGTTCCCAGGCCTGCTCACTAAACCCTTTGTTTATAATCCTGCCATGAGGATTCCTACTCGTGTTTCTAAGAGCCTTACCTCTTTCTGGATGGCAGCAGGTGTAACAAAACTGATTCATTTTATTGATTTTTACCAATTTTCCATGGGTCTCAGCAGATATCTGGCTTGGTTTTCATTCCATTCACTAGGTTTCTGGGTTTTTGTTATCAGAGCTGGAATCATCCCTTCCTAGGGGCAGAATTGCCAGGCTAGCCAGTTGACTCCTGGAGCCAGTCATTCCTGATTATATTACTGTTACTACTGCTTGCAACTGGGACATTGACAAGCCGGGCAGCTTGCTTGCCTTCAGTGGGTCTTCTGAATTTACATTTAACAGCTTCGACCATAAGTCATTGTACGCGCTTGTGGCAAAGATTCATCATTTCCGAACACTTGTTGATTTATCCCAATACAGAACGGAGAAGACAGCTTCTGATGATAGACTCCCACCCGCCAGCCAGCCTGGTGAACTATATACAAGCCTCTGATTGCAAAGAGGATGGGTGATCTCCTATGGAGAATTCGTCATGGGGCTATTGCCACGAATGTGTCTGTGCATCGTTCGACTCCAGAGGTGTCTGTGTCGTGTCCTCTTTGTGACGCAGAGGAGACACTTTTTCGTATGTTTCTTACTTATTCTAGGTTACAGCCATTATTTGTTTTATGTCCGAGTATTTTTTGGTTACTGTGCCTTGATTTTTCTCCTACTATATTTATTTTTCCTGTTAAGTATCGGTTCACCAATAGATCTGTGATACGCCCGGCAAACTTTGTTTTGGGTCAAGCAAAGATGGCCATTTTAAAAAGTAGACTTTGTGAATTATTTGGTGCTGGGGTGGCCAATGTCCTTTGTTTTTTAAGATTTTTAGTGGTTTTACGCCTTCTTTTGGAGCTTAGATATTACACTCTTAAGTGATTTGCATTAATTTATTCAGCAGTGGGCTATTGGAAATGCACTTTGATCTGTTTGGGATAGGCAATTATTTTTGAATTTGTAACTTACTTTCTTGTTTTTACTGTGTTTCTGTGATGATTTTATTAAAAGTATTTTAAAAGTCAGAAGTCTCTCTCCCTTCCCCCAGCAGATGTATGCTCTTCATTCAATATCAGGTTAGCACAGCACTGCATAGTTTGATGACTAGAGCTTAATACAAGAAGTATCCATTGACTGTTCCACTTCCTGGCTGAAACATGTTTAAAGCTTTTCTACCAATAAATGCTTCAGTGAGACTAAAGTGAGGTTTAAGAGGTGCAATTAATTAATAAGCACTGGATCTGCAAGAAGAATACAGACACCGGCTGAGGTTTTCCTAGCTATATAATATGCTGGGTACTGCCCTTCAGTAGCAAGGAGAGGCAGGAGATAGCCCTAAACAATTACATTCAGTGCCAAATTAGGTGGAATGAAGCAAAAGCAGGGCTGACTTGTATTGGATGTTTTAGGATTCCAAGAATAGACCAAGAGTGGTACCCAGATCTCCTGAGTCCCAGTCCAGTGCATTAACAACTACACTGTTGTTAGTTGTGTGATGCAGACTCTTTTGGGGGACAGCTGTTACAAACAGCAAGAGCATTTGCTCTCTGCCTTAATCTCTCTAGCCAGAGCATATTCTTGGTGTGGAGTTGCTTCCTGGTACCTGGGCAGTGGTGGTTGGACCGAGATCCTGATTTGTGGATTGGGTTAAATCATAGGCGCTGACTCTGTGGGTGCTCCGTGGTTGGAGCATACACCGGGAAAAAATGGTGGGTGCTGAGCACCCACCGGCAGCCTCCCCAATCAATGCTTCCCCCTCCCCCCAGTGCCTCCCACCCGCTGCAGATCAGCTGTTCCGCGGTGTGCAGGAGGTGCTGGGGAAGTGGGAGGAGCGAGAGTGGGGCATGCTCGGGGGAGTGGAACGGGGCAGGGCAGGGAAGGGAAGAGGCGGGACAGGAGTGGGGTGGGAAGAGGCAGGGTGGGGGTGGGGCCTTAGGGGAAGGGATGGAGTGGGGGCAGGGCCTGGGGAAGAGAGGGGGTTGAGCACCCCCCAGCACAGTAGAAAGTCGGTGCCTCTGCTGTAAATAAACAAATTACACTAAGAAAATTCCCTAACTCTTAATCGCTGAGTTCTCCTCTAACAAGAAGTTGACCTGCAAGGGCCTGAAATCTGCTACTGCTTGTCAGGAGGACGTGGTATTATGTAATGTCTCTAACATTCTGCAGAGCAGCCATTTTGCACATTATTAAATCCAATGTTTTTCAGAGGCTTCCGACGCACAGATGAGACGGCTCAGATAAGACCTGATCTGGAGTCAGTGGGAGCCTTTCTACTGACTTCAGTGAGATTTGGATCCGGCCCCTCAATCTAAAAAATAACCAGACTTGAGTGAGTCATTCACTCTGGTCCAGACGTGTGTGCAGCACAGGTTTAGTGGATGTAGGCTGCTGCATATCCAGCAGTCAGATGTCTAAACTGGTAGACTTTCTGCCCACAGTTCATCACTGGTGTAAAACTGAGGCCGTAAATGGTATCTTTGGACCCAGCAGGGAAGGAGATTGACACAGACATGGAGGGAGCTGACAGAAACAGCTGTCTGCTGTGCTCGCTGTATTGTTGCACAAAAACAAAAACCACCTCAAAAAGGAGGCTTTGTGCATCAGAGGGGGAAACGCTCAAACATTTAAAGGGACAGGAGTCACCTCTCATTCCTCCACCCTACTTAAAACAATTTCCCAAATATACATACATCATCATTTACAGGGCTGACATAAACGCTATGTAACCTAACTAAAAGTTGAGGGTGGACAACCACAGACTCTCAGATTGCAAGGCATTATTCTGCCCTGGAATAGCAACTCACTAAGTAAACAAATTACAAATTCAGCTGTACCATGAGTTTTTGCAGTAGCATGGGATAACGTGGTGATGGTAGTGCAGCATTGTCTTGAACAACAGGAACAGTTGGTGCTAAGGAATCAAATGGCTCTGGTGTGGAATCAATTGATCTGGTACCAAAGTTTCTCCCAACAAGTCATCGAAATTAGGAGTTGTAATGGAAGGAGGTTCACTCAGAGAAAATCCTACTGGAACATCCCTTGGCTCTGGCATTTGTTGAGGCTGCATCTGGTCCATATGCCATTTCCATACACTACAAACAAATCAGGTCCTGTGCATTTTACAAGTTCTCCAGGTCCGCGTTTCACCCCACAATCGTATTCTGAGTCCACACCACGTCCCCTACTTGAAAAGAATGATGCTGTATCTCACGATGTCGAACAATTTGCATAGCTTGTGATTTGGCTGCACACGAGGCAATGTAAGGACGCGGCAGGTCCCGGCAGGTACGCAAAGATCACTTCAAGGACAGAGTTGCCTGTGACTCCTGGTTCGTAGCACGTTGCGTGCTCCTGAAGACAAGCAGGAAATTGTCCGATTTCTGCTGATGACTCAAAATAGACTAGTTAGCGTGTAAGGCATGCTTATGTGTTTGTACAAAGCATTCCTCTAGTCTGTTTGTAGCAGAATGGTTGGAGTGAGTGTATGTGCTGAATTCCATTTGGAGCTAGGAACCTCTGAAGTTCTTCAGAACAGAATTGAGGTCCATTGTTACTTACCAACTGTAATGGTAAACCAAACTGGCTAAACAAGGTACGAAGATATCCCGTGATGTTTGTAGCTGTAGTAGAAGTCAGTCTGAAAACTCCTGGCTATTTCGAATGGGCATTGACTACAACCGAAAACATATAACCGTCTAAAGGTCCAGCACGTGAATACGTGTCCAAGGAGGCTGAGGCCATGACCAAGGGTGTAGATGAGCTGGGTCAGGATCTTGCTGAATTTGCTGACACATAATACAGCACTTCACCTTCCTCTCAAAATCTTTGTCAATCCTTAGTACCAGACATGACTCTGGGCTACAACCTTCATCCGTACAATGCCAAAATGACATTTGTGAAGATCATCCAAAACCTGAGATTGAAGTGATTTCTGAATGATCTCTTGCAGTCCTCATAAGATCCAACTGTGATTCACAGATAATTCACACGGATGTGACACAAATTGTGTAAACTGGAGATTCTTTTGAGCCAACACTGTACCTTGTAGTACCATTCCCTTCACAAGAGAAAGCACATCATCCTTGGTGGTTTATTTGTTGATGTCTGAGCTGGTGATGGGTAACCTGTCCATCGAACTGAGAGAGAACTTTTCAACTGAAGTTCCTTTGGTTTTACCAGAGCTTGGTCATGGCAGGTGTGATAGTCCATCAACATTGCTGTGATGAATGCCTTTGTGGAATTGAATAGTATAGCAATGAGCTGAAAGTAGGAATGCCCATCATTGCATAAGAGCAGCAGCTAATGATGGAATTCCATGTTTCAATCCAAAAATTGAAAGTAATGGGTGATGCTCCGTCAGCAAGGTATGTCTACCTTACAAATAGGTATGGAACTTCCAAATTCTGAAGATAATGCTCGGAGCTTCTCGCTCTATTTGCACATAGTTTTCTCAGGAGTCTTGAGTGTTCGTGACGTGAAAGTAATTGGTTTCTTCATGCCATTAGGAAAAAGGTAGGAAAGAACTGACCCAAAATTTCCATTTTTTCTTTGCTTGTAAGAATTCCTGTCAAGGTGCCAATACTGTCACCTGATTAGTCAGAAATTTACCATAGTAGTGAAGCACTCCTAAGAATGAACATTACTGTTACACATTCTCTAGCAGGGCACTTCAAGAACTGCCATCTTTTTCTCTGGTGATTTTCTTAAACCCGTGGCATCAATTACGTGTCCAAGGCATTCAACTTAGGGTTCTAAAAACTCACATTGGTCTCAATGTTGCATCCGAAGAAGTGGGTATTCACCCACGAAAGCTCATGCTCCAATACGTCTGTTAGTCTATAAGGTGCCACAGGACTCTTTGCTGCTTTTATTGGTCTCAATGTGCTCTCCATCCATGGTCTTTCAAACGTTGCAAGACAGCATCCAAATTTTGAAGATGATCCTCTTGATACTTTCCTGTAACAAGCATGTAATTCAAATAGCACTGAACTCCATTCAGTCTTTTCAGAATCTCATCCATGGCTTTCTGGAACAGGACAGGTGCTGATGTGATACCGAAAGGCAGCCAGTTGTAACAAAATAAGCCTTTTTGTGTGATTGTGAGATATTTGTGAGATGCCTGATCGATCTCCACTTGGAGGTATGCATTGGGCAAATCCAGTTTACTGAAACACTGTCCACCACTAAAGGTAACAAACAAATCTTCAGTATGAGGTAGTGGATACTAGTCTGCACATAAAACTGGATTCAGTGTCACTTTGAAATCTCCATGAATTTGGACTGAGCCATCCTTCTTGATCATTGGTACGATGGGTGTAGGCCCCTCCCTGTGTGAAACCAGTGATAGGACTCCAGTGTTCACTAAATGATCCAAATCTACCAGAGCTTCAGAGCATGAGACACAATTCTGGGCTGGCAATATTTGGCTGGATGTCAGACTTACCAGTGAGCTTCACTGACACATTGCTCATCTGTCCAAGTTCTTTTTCAAAAACTTTGGAGTGTCTGTTCAGTATTTCCTGAAGATTTTGAGGACAGAAACAGCCATCTGCCATGTTGGCTTTGTTGTTCTCGCAGCAAAACGGCAACCAATGCAAACGTGAGGTTTTGCACCAGGAGGGGGGAGTGCTCAAACATTTAAAGGGACAGGACATCACAATAAACATGATGGCTAGTTTGGGGCCTGCTTGGAAGCTGGGTCTTTAGGGCTAGATTTTCAAAAGCACTCAGCTGTCATGGTGACCCATATGGCCAGATTTTCAAGATCTTAGCACCCAACAAAATAATCTCTCTTGAAAATTGGGTGCTAATGTTGGCACCTAAATGGAAGATGAGCTCTTTCAAAAATCTGGCCTCTTATGTCCTCTAACAGCAGACAGACATGTTTATATGCTCCTTTATATGAACGGCTATTGAAGGACCCGTTTAACTTGAGGACAAATTCAGTGCTGGGTTAAACTTTGAGTTAATTGTACCTCATTCTTACCCTGTGTCAGAATTGATCTGTTAGTCTCTCGGTGAAACAAAATGATAATTTGACAGTTTTACACTGATAGCTTTGCAGTTCAGGTGAACTAAATAACCCCAGAGCTCAGATGACTGACCAGCTCCTAATCCCAAATCGTATTTCTCTGTTCAGTTACCAAGCACTGGACTGTGTTAATGAAAAGCCGATGGGAATGTTCATCAGCTGTTCATGGAATATGACTCCCTGGGATGCCAGGTTTCCTTCATGGCTCATAAATTTGGACGTTTCACATCCTGAAATAGTAGAAGAGAAACAATTTGAATTGGCAGGAGTGGCAGCAGCTGCTCTGATTAAGGCTGACAAACTCTTCCCATTCTAAGCTCCTGTTTTTGTTTGCCCCAAATTGGCAGAAATCTTCCACATTCGGTGTCTGACCAGAAGTGTTTTCAAAGTTTGAACAAAACTAGTTCAGTCATTTCTCAGCTGGAGGAGGATGGTGGGGAAAATATCCACTTTTTCCATTATAAAAACATTCTCCCTTTGATTTTGTGTTTCCCAACACCTCAGGAGGTGGCCTTTTCCCTAAAGTTAGCTGGACCGGAGCTCCCTCTTGCACAACTCATACGGTTGGTGAGACAGAATGTTCTGCTTGTGTCTAGCCAGATATTTCCACATATAGCATTACTTTTGTTCTTCCGGCTCTTTTGCTTAAAAAAAACACGCTAGAGAATTCCATTAAAAATGCTACTTTAAGAGAACGTAATGAACACGGACAAGGTGTCAGGGTTATGGTGGCATGGCTTTCGATGGATTAAAGCTGTGCCATCTTAATGTTCTCTTTTTTGTTGGAATAGGTAGGGAAAAGGATGATCTTGCAGATAACCCATTGGACTGGTACTCAGGAGATCTGGGTTTGATTCACAGACTTATTCCATGAGCTTATGCAAGACCCCGTGCTGCAGTTTCCCCATCGGTGCATTAGAGATAATAATACTGACTTATGGGATAGAAGTGCTGTGAGGATAAATTCAATGATATTTGCAAGGTGCTCAAACGCTGTGGTAATGGGGCTGTCCTAGAAATACATAGCTCTTTCAATAGCTCAGCCTGATTGACTCCCAGGGATATGGGCAAGCTGCCTCTGTTCCATCCATCTCTTCCCTGAAATCTGCATGAAACACAAAATCATCAGTGTCAGTCTGAGAGAATTACAACAAAACATCAGACGAGTGAGGAAAATTTAAACAGAGTTGAAAAGCTGCCTTGTCAGATATATGCTGCCTGTCTGCGTATCACAGCAGGAGAAAAAGCTGGCAAACTGACATTTAGTATATGTGCAAGCAGTGCTTAGTATATGTGCAGGCAGTATATAATCCATCTGGTATGATGGAGGCCATGATAAAGTGAATACCCATTTGTTAAGGACAGAGAATACTCAACAGAGATTGGATGGGTCAAACGATTGGTAAGGGGGGGAGAGAGTATTTCGCCTGTAGGTTACAGGTTCAGTGCCATAGACTCTGATCCTGCAAATGCTTATGAACATGGTTAATTTTACCACAGCTTATAGCCCTGGTGACTTCAACGGGACGGCTCATGGTAGTAAATTTAAGCATGCGTGTAAGAGTTTGCAGAATCAAGGTCATAGGTAGCGACTGAAAGTTGTGAGCATCTGAAGGCTCTTTGGTGGCCTTTGTGAAATGTGTTTAGTTCTTATCTTGATGCCCACATCACGAAAGCCACCACTACATTTGGCTCTGATTATCCTGCACAGGCGCTGTCTCACAGAGAGGCTTTTGGGAGGTTTGAGCCTACACCATTGGAGTAAATAGGTGCTTTGCCATTGACTTCAATGGGACCGACCCCAAGCCCCGGCGTAGGATTCATGTCTCTCTTTGGTTTCTGTGAAGCACCTAATGTACCTCTGAGCACCACAAAACAGCAAGAGGCCAAGGACGGACTGGAGATGGACTATGAATCTCAGTGATGATTCTTCCATTAAATGCAAAAATTGATCTTCCTGCAACGTTAACCACTGAAAAGTCAGAAATGCCAAGTTGCCCATGCTACCTTAACTATGTCTTTTATGTAGGCTGGGCTGTTTACTTTTATTATTATTTATGGTAACTGCAGTGACACCTGGAGGCCCCGGTTGAGATCAGGATCCCATTGTGCTAGGTGCTGTACGGACACCTAGTAAGAGACGGTTCCTGCAGTGAAGAGTTTACAATCTGAATAGACAAAGGGTGAGAGGGGAAACAGAAGCATGGAGATGTAGGGTGATTTAGCTAAAGTCACACAGCAGGCTAGGGGCAGAGTTGGGATTTGATCCCAGGTTTCCTGAGCACGCCACTAGTGCTCCATCCACTTGGCCACCCTGCCTCTCACATGCTGCATTATGTTGTTAACTTGGTGGCATGCCGACTTTAGCACACAACTCAAAAAGAAGCCTCAATATTTTTTGTGATAGGGAAGAATCTTTTTCACTCTTCTCTCATTCAAAACTCAGTGAACTGTTCATGCTCCAGCTTTCTATTAAAAAGCCCCACATTTATCACCCTTGGGCAGACACCAAGTAGGAAACCTTTTAGGCCCAGCAGGGAATGTTTGACAAAGTTTAGCTCCCTTGAAAACAGGGATTCAGAATGGAACCATTTTGCAACTTGAACTGTAGCGGTCACTGCTGCTCCTGCTAGAATATCTGTGCATATCAGTTACTTCCTCTTCCATAAGCTGCTCTTAGTTCTGTGTCTGTTACAGGGAGGTGTGTGATATTAGAATTCAGATCCAAAGTGCAGTGCTTCCAGAATAAGGGGAGCCCACTCCTGCAGACCTTCACGAAGGGAGAGAGTCCTGCATTTCTGTATACAATTATATAGCGCCTAGAGATGTACATGGCTTCCTAGAATAGTTAGATCATCAACGCTCCATGACAGGATTTGGGGCATCCTTTTTCTTTTTTTTAAATGTAAGAGAAGAAGAAAAATCTCTTGCTAACGCAAAGGGAGTGTTTATTTTTGCAACCTGAGAGGGCTGCACTGAACACAGATAGGGGGGTCTTTTTTCTGTGCAGTGAAGGAAGTTGTAACTTCTAATGTACATTGAGCTCCTTAATGCTCCAGCAGCGCCTACAGGGAACCTTGTTTGAAGACAACCACATAGTAAGTAAGCAAGTCTGTCTCCATGTTCACGAGGTCCCAGCAAATGCTCCCGCGCTTTGCCAATTTGTGGCAAACACGCATCGATTTTCCTGGCGTGCTATTCAGTCCGTGGGGAGCTGAGCTGAGATAAACAGTCGTTCTATTTAGGGATTGACTTGGCCTGCGGAGCCGGAGGCTAGAGAGCGACTAAACTGCAGGTAAAACAGGACTCCTCGCCAGAACGAATCCTACAGAAGCGCAATTAAGTGAACAGACACATACACTCGGTGCCTTCTTCATAAACCACAAAAGCAGTATTTACACTGGGATTTTCCTGTCATTTACCCAGAAGGAAAACATCACGTGCTTCTCTCCAGCAAGACGTTATAGAAAATTGGCATACATCAGCCCGATTTACAAGTCTTCAGCAGATACGTGTGTTTGAAGCTAGCTTTATACTTAAAAGTCTCACTGGCATAGCTATGTCAGTTAGGAGAGTGATTTTTTTTTTTTTACAATATAGTTATATCAGCCAAATCCCTAGTGTAGTTACTGTTATGCCGGCCAAAAAAAAAAGTGCCTTTGCCAGTAGAGGTTATTTCACTCACCAAACAGCAATAAGCATCACGAGCAGAAGCGCTTGTGTGGGTAACGCTTGAAAGGGGGAATAGAATTTAGGCGTTCAATAGAGGTAGGTGAAAAGCTTCTCTTCAAAACACTTTTTGTCGACGGGAAAAGCCTTTTCTTTCCTCCCTGCAAAGCAAAAAATTTTCCACACAGGTTCATGTCTTTCAAAAACCTTTTTCTTTAAAGAAACAAACCCAAACCCAATACAGATCCTTCCCTCCCACCTCTCTCTCTCGCTCTCTCTCTCTCTCTTAAAAAAAAGAATAAAGGTTGGGCATCAAAAACTGGGGGAAGAATCCATTCTTGGTTATTTGGGGGTTGGGAGGGGTTCTTGGGTTATTTTCAAACAACAAAACAGTTCCCAGAAAATTGAGGAAACCTTTTTTGTTTGTTTTAAATTTACAGTGGGAAAACCAGCCGGCATTTTCCCATCATCTCTAGTGCTGATATTAAAAAGAGGTAGAGGAAATAGAGGAGGAAAGTGTCTCCAAGCTGTAAGGGGCAGAGATTGCTGGGAATTTGGTCAATTTTTAGCAAATATATCTACAAAGGGCTCGGTCTGTTGCTGGCGTGTACAAGGGCCACCTACAAGTTCAAGGGCTGCAATTCATTTCCATGCAGTTTCTTCTACTGCCTTAGCTAGTCAGTGGATTTTCTGCCGTGCTCGAAGGGATGATGCATGTATGATTGTCAAAGTCTTGGCTAACACACCAGAGACTGAACTGGGGACCTCACCGCATTAGCCGCTAGAACTTGAGCTAAAGAACATTTTAGCTGGGGCTGCGACAGACTCTTTCTTTTGAAATGGGCACGGAGCAAGACCTGTAACATGCACTTCCAAGCGGGTCACACATGCATATCACCTTGACACCCTTGCCTCTGCTCACATTCTCCCCACTTGTGAACCTTGGCTTCACAGAGCTCCCTTTTATGGAAGGAGGGAGGGATGGTGTCATGAAGGCAGCTGACCTCTCTCCATTCCGTGTAGGGTGGAGATGTGTGTGGATGGTGATGCACCATCCCTCCGCCCCCTTAGTAAGGGGGGCTGTACAATAGGTGACAGTAGAGAGAAGCCCACATTTGAACTTTATAACCCCCTAAATGGGATAAAATAAACCTGGGATCTGATCCCTCCTGATACTGGGGGTTCAACCTGTGGGCCAAAGGCAAACTTCCCTTGAATTTGGAGCAGTGAAGTTGGAACAATTTGTATAGTGGGGGTGCTGAAAGCCACTGAACAGAACTGTAACACCTGTATATGATGGAAACCACTTCAAACCAGGGGTGCTACCACCCCCCCCCCCAGCACGTCTAGTTCCAGCACCCCTGAATTGGGGTATCTGGATTTGGTGTTTTGATTCAGCCATTAAGAAAGGCTGGAGCTGTGAACTCCAGTTCTGAATCAAGCCTTTTCATGTAAACTGTCCCAAGCTAGTAAGAAAGTCTCTGTCTGAAGAGCTCACTTTCTAAAGACACAGGATGGTGCCAAACAGAACTGACACACGGTGCGGTGATAGCTGGAGTCCGTCACAGAGCGGGTGTGGTTTCAGAAGATTTTTGAAACTGTGCAAATGTAACCCACTTGTCAATACGTGTTATGTCCCCTTCTGTGCCTGCTCAAGAGGCTAGAGAGCTGTTGTAACTGTCTGCTTCAGATCCCGGCTCTTTTGCTCAAACTGCAAAGGTTTATATTTTCAGCTCTATAGGGCCCCAGTTTGGTACCCAGTGGGTCTGTCTACCAAGATGGCGGTGGTCACACACATATGAATTGGGTGGCTGTGCCAAGAAGAAAGGGTGATGTGAAAGGACTGGTGTCTGAGGGTGTCACAAGGAGCAGGATGGGTGTAGGAGCAGAGAGGCATGCTATGGAGAGCTCTGAAAAGGAAGAGCGTAAACTTTATGTGGAAGTCTGTGCAGACACAGCCAAGAATCTTGTGGCTTGGGTCCATCTCTCAGATGGCCTGGTGTGATGTCTCATTAAATAACTATCCCAGCATTTGGCTGTTTTGTCTAAAGTGAGTCTTCCGAAAACTCCCATTTCTTGGGAAGGAATTTCTTTGATAGGAGTTATTTGCAGAGGTTATTTAAAAGAAAAAACGCATTAATTTATTTACACCAGAAAATCTGTTCCCTGCTTGGGCCAATTCCCATACTCTCTCTCTGCCCCCATCCATCACTTTTAGTGCTCGGCCTAAATACAGACTCTTTCAGTGATGGCTCTTTTACAGCACACAATAAAATTGATTCATGACTCATTTTCCTCTTATTATCTTTCATTTGCTACAGCTCCTGATACTGCTTAAAGTGGACATTAGCCCTCAGTTACCAATACATTATCCTAGCACAATTCATGATCACACTTAGCTAAGAGACCACTTTTTCTCTCGAGTCCCTCGACACTTTCATCACATTTATTCCCTAATATCATGACACTGTGCGTACTCTCAAAGATCACGTTGCTTTCGTGTGAGTTCACCGTATCCACAGGCTCCGTTAAGAGACCTTTATACCCGTACAGTTAAAAAAAAATAACCGTCATCAGTTGATACCTCAGCTAGTTTCAGACAGGACGATGGGCAGGTCTACACTTAAAACACTGCATTGGTGCAGCTGTGTCGTTGTAGCGCATAAGTGAAGTCGCTCCTACGCTGACGGGCTCTCTCCTGTTGGTGTTGTTAATCCACCTCTCCCATTGCTATAGCTCTGTCTGTACGGGAGGGTTATGGTCAATATAACTACGTCGCTCAGGGGTGTGGATTTTTCACACCCCTGAGCGACTTAGTTATACCGACATAGGTCTGTAGTGTGGATCTGGCCTACGTTAATGTGAACTACCTACTTTTTAAAGTGCGCCAGCAGGGTCCACACGGGGCAGTTGGAGCACAACACATTAGCGTGCTTTAAAAATCACACCCGTCTGGTGTGCTTTGCTGTGCCATGTAGACAAGCCCTAAATGGGGTGACTTCAATGTCGCTACTGCGACATTCTGTACCTTGGGGGAGCATCCTGTTACCCCCATATTCCTTATATTTATATAGCCGAGACCTTACATATAAAGCGTACCTTGCAAGGTATCAGCGGAAAGATTATGATCTGCTGAAAGTCATTTCTTTATCCATATATGTGTATCATTAATGCATATGAAGTGATGAGAATTGTGTTGCATGGTGGTCACTAAAACATGCTGTAAGTTGGGGATTCAGCCAGATATTAGTTCCCCAGAGGCAACAGCAAGGAAAGTAACCAACGCCCGGGCAGGGTGTGAAACAGCCCATCAACAGCCATCGTCCGGCAAGGAGGCTACAATGCAATGACTCACCTGCGTGAGGCCACACCAGGGGAATTGCTCAGCCTTGCCTGGGGACTCAGCAATGCCCCCCAGACATGCCTGGACTTGTGTTCTCCACACACATGGACTGAGGGTAAACAGACCAATGCTGGGCCTTTCTCCTTCACCCGCCTATGCTACAAGCAACAAGGACGCTCTGAAGACCCCAACTGTGGGGACTGGTCCAGATTTCAAGGGTGAACTCTGTATACTATGGACTGCAGTATCCAGTGGGGTGAGAAAAACTGCTTAATCTAGATGTTGCCCAGTCTAATAGGGTTGAGAGTTTAGACTACGTGGTTATATTTTATTTTATTTTTATTTTGGTAACTAACTCTGACTTTTTGCCTATCACCTAAAATCAATTTTCTGTAGTCAATAAACTTCTTTTACTGTTGATCTTTACCAGTGAGTTTGCCTGAAGTGTGTGGCAAATGTGCTTAGGTTTCGCAAAGGCTGGTGTATATCCACTTTCCATTGATGAAGGGGTGAACCAATTAATAAATTTGCACTGCTCGTCTTGAGCAGTGCAAAACAGTATATTCCTGAGGTACAGTGCTGGGAGCTAGGGGGGATTTGGCTTTGGTGCCTTTCTCTGTGTGATTCATGAGTGGCTCTGGGAGCATTCGCGCAATAGAGCTGGGTGTGGGGCTTTACGTGCAGTTGTGCTGAGTGATAACAGCACCTGGAGGGGTTTGCTGCTGGTCACTAGCAAGGCATTGTGAGAGACAGCCCAGGCTGGAGAGAGTTCAGGGGGCACAGCGGTCCCACAGTCCCAGGCTGGACCCCGGGAATCCCGTCACAGCTATGCCTGAGGATCTGACTCTCTAGTCCTCTAATGCGGAAAGAAGAAAGCTTAGGAGTGTTGTTCCCATGCAGCAAGAAAGCAAAACCGTTCTGAATTCCAGCCAAATGGGAATGTTTTGTTTAGAATCAGTATTGGAAGGTTTCAAGTTTTGTTTTGTTTTTTAACTTCTTATGCATTTGGATGGATAATGCCAGTACTGAATCTCTTGTAGATTTTCAGGTTATTCACATAAGTTCATCATCCAGGAGGAAGTCAGAGGGAAAAAACTCCAGATACTGAATATTATTTATTCAAAATATAATAATTCTGGTTTTCCACTCACTTAGGGCTCAGTCCTGGAAGGTAGTGCGTACACCAGCCCCCCTCCAGCAGAACACTTTAACTTTACTCATGTGAGTAGTGCCATTGGGTGCCTATTGAAGTCAATGGCAAAACTCCCCTTTCACCCATTGATTACAATGGCACTTATGCACATGCTTATATGTTTCACTGGATTGGGGCCCTATTGATTAGGAAGGGACCACTGTTTCATAGTCACATTTGTAGCCGTATTTACACTCTATATTCTTTAAGAACCATCACAGTTGTCGCAAAAGCTGTAGTCGAATATGGCATAGAAAAGGCATATCCTACTACCAGTTATATTCAATATTTGGGATTGGTTATTTATTGTCATTCTCTAAAGGATGACTATGTAAAGTAGCTTTGTTTTATTATTTTCAGGTGTTTTCCATCAGCTCAGTTTTGGCCAGTTGTTCTAAAGCTTCATACCTAATATATATAGTCTTAAAAATACGACATACAGAGTTTCTTTGACTCAACTAGCCTCCACCCACCAATTATAAAGATTCATTAAGCAGGTTATCATTAAAATTACCCAGTGACTGCAATTAAAAAACAGGGGGTGCTGTGGTGGAGGCAGTGTGGTCTAATGGCTAGAGTATTGGACTGGGGTTTCAGGAGACCTGGGTTCTATTCTTGGCTTTGCCACTGGCCCAGCAAGGTGACCGTGGACAAGTCCATTCAGCTATCTTTCCCCACCTGTCAAGTGGGGCTGATGTGACTAGCTTCTCTCATAAAGAGATCTACTGATAAAAAGTGCTATATGAGATTAAGTATAGGTACAGAGATCACCTTTCTAAAGCCCAGTCCTGGCTGTTCTGAAAGGAAGCAACAGGGGTGCCCATTGGACCTAAACTCCCATTAGTTCCTTTGAAAATCATTCTCTGCATGTGCAAATGACTTTACATTACCTCACTGTGGCCAGTTACTTTTCTTTCTGCCATAGCTGCATTGGCTGGCTTTTCACCATCTTCCCTATTGTATTGTTTAGAGCTGGTCAGAGAAATTTTGACGGAACCATATTCTGTCAGAATATGCATGTCTGTCAACATCGAAATGCTTTGTGAAATGGGATTGATTTTGCTAGAATTATGTTTTGGAAGGACACTGGGGGATGGGAGGGGGGAGTTCCAAACATTTTAGGAATGACACCTTTTGATATTTCATTTTGAAATGCGTTTTTATTTTTCATTTTCAATTTTGTATTGTGGGATATATAAACCAACCCCCCTGAAACTGACAAAACTATTTTGATTGTTGTCAAAGTGAAACATGTCAAAGGACCCCGCATTCATTTTCCCCCCTCAATTTTCCTTTGCAGAGAATTTTGCCATTTTTGATTTTTTCCAACCTGTTTGAAATGAAGCCAAGTTTTGAAATCTGGAAGTCGTTTGTAAAATGGAACTCCTGCCCTCCACACAGCTGTAGTATTTTTTTTCTAGCGAGGAGAAGAAGGATAAACCATCAGGAACCTGATCTTATTCCTGTTAAAGTTATTAGCAAAACCTCCATGGGACCAGGATTGGGCCAACAAAGCTAATATAAAGACTAATTTGGATCCCCCTCCCATACCCCAAAGTATTTGAGCTTTATGGCCTAAATTCTGCCCTTTGCATGCATGCAATGGCAATATGAAGCTAATGAGAACTGCATGAATAGATTTGTAGATTCCAAGGCAGAGGGGGGACCGTTGTTATCATCTGCTCTAACCTCCTGCATAACACGGGACTTCCTTGAATTAATTCCTGTTTGAACTAGAGCAAATGTAATAGAAAAACATCCAACCTTAATTTAAAAATTTCTGAGAGCTGAATGGGCCCATATGTCTCCTTTAACAAACCTGTGTTGCCTAGTACAGGGGTTCCCAAACATTTTTCCCTGAGGCCCACCTGTGCAGTTTCAATAGGCACTGCGGTCTACTGTTAACACGCGTCCATCAGGGAGAGGGGCACCGCGGCCCCTTGTCTCAGCAGGGACCAGGGCCAGCGAGAGAGCGAAGGGGCCAGGCAGGTGTAACAGCCTGCCCCCGCTGACACCCTCCACCTCAGCAGCCTTGTTCTTGTCACTTGGTAGCTCTGTCCCAGTCACCCAGCCAGCACCCTGGCACACTTCCCTCACAGGAACCCTCTGCCAGGAGCCAGGAAAGGGTTCAGGGTCAACCAGTGCCGGGCAGAGGCAGGTGCATAGGCCAGGCCCAACCATTACCTATGACAGTCCTAATCACAGTGTTGTCCAGGTGGAAACAGCAGCACCGCCAAGGCCTGGTCCATGGGCGGGCTGTGGGGCTGATACTCCAGGGGGACCGACAGCCACAGATCACGAGGTGTGGTGGCTCAGAGTGGGAACAGCCACGAACCCTCCAGCCTTCTCAAGCTGCCGCCTCTCAGGGCTGGCCCCTTCTCCTCACCCACCGCCCGGCAACTCCGCTTCACCCTCTGCTACCCGCCGGGGGCACTGGGCTCCTCCAGCCCTGGGTGGGGGCTATCCCCGGTCGCCCCTCCACCAATGTATACAGTTAGTGGGGGCAACCCTCCTGCAGGTGGACCACCAAGAACTGTGTCGCGGCCCACAATTTGGGAACCTCATGCCTAGCACATCAACACTTTGTACTCCCAGAGGTATCCACTGAAGAGAGTATCTCTGTGGGCTGTGTGCATTTTCATACATAGGGGGAAAACCTGCCCAGGGGTTGGGGAACATCACTAGTTTCAGCTTGCAGTGTTTCCTCCAAGCTGTCTCGTCAGGGGCCTGACTTGGATTTACATCTGTATGGCATAGATGGTTCATCACAAACTCAAAGATCTCCTCATGGCTTGTCAGACCGATGGAGGCCAAAGGGAGGGGCAGGGACTGTCTTTTTTGTTTTGTTTTGTTTTGTTTTGTTTGTACCGCACCTAGCACAATGGGGTGCTGATCCATGACTGGGGCTGCTAGGTGCTACGATAGTACAAATAACGGTCATCTGTACCAAGGAGCAGAGCCTTTGTGACTCTCAGGGCTACCTAGTTTACTGCTGGATTAAAGAATTTTGGGCCCTGTACACTGTGGAAATTGTACCCCCTTCACTCAATTTTGGCCCAGTCGGTTTCCCCTCATGGCAGGCCAAACCTGAGTGGTGCTGTGACCCTGTGTGCCAGGTCACAACCCAGGGGCAAGAGACTCAACAAGATAACAGCTGAACCGTGGCTGAGGGTTGGCCAACTATGCTCCCCCCACCGCATGTTTTCCTTGTACCCAGTACAGACTAGCTTGAATTCTCTGGCCTGTGTTATACAGGATGTCAGACTAGATCATCGAATTGTCCATTTTAACCTTAAATTCTATTAATCTGAATCTACAAAGCACGTCTACTGCACTCTGCCACTGACCTACTCTGTGGCTTAAACAACTCACTACACCAGAACCCGCCCTGTCCCCCATCTCCTTTGTGTCACTCCAGCTGCACAAAGCAGACAGAACGCTGCCTTGCCTGGGAAATCCCCAGTGGACATATAGATGGCTTTGTGCCACCCTGTCCCAGCCCACTCGCCCGCCCCGGCTGTGCACCCCAAACCCGTGGCTTCAGCCAGGGCCGGAGCCAGAGGTCTGTCAGTCCCCACCATGGGGCTCCAGCTGTCATTCCTTCCCCCTGACCCCAACCTTCTCTCCCCCTGTTATTTTTAGTAAAAGTCAGGACAGATCACAGCTCCTGTGAATTTTTGTTTATTGCCCGCGAGCTGTTCCTGACTTTTGCTAAAAATAACTGTTACGAAATCTTAACCTCAGCCATCACTGATGCTTCAGAGGAAGGCGGTCTGCTGCTCATGAAGCAAACTGGCAATCGAGAACTTTGCAGGAGCTGTATGTACTACAGCGTATGTTTGCCCGTCCATGAGAACCTTTCAGTTCCCTGCAAATGGCAAAGTTGTGCTGTCATTATAATGTGATAGTGACATTACACTTGTCAGTCTCACAAGAAATTATAACATTAGCTTCCATCATAGAATGTGAGGGTTGGAAGGGACCTCAGGAGGTCATTTAGTCCAACCCCCTGCTCAAAGCAGGACCAATCCCCAGACAGATTTTTACCCCAGTTCCCTAGATGGCCCCCTCAAGGATTGAACTCAAAACCCTTGGTTTAGCAGGCCAATGCTCAAACCACTGAGCTATCCCAAACCACTGAGCTAGTCCTCATCCTCGACACTTTGAACTTCTCGCCTTGCAAACAACAAATGGTTGGCCTGGTGTGGTCTTGTTTGCTTCACTTCCAAAGTACCACTTGCAGTTCAGCCTGCTTTGCTCTCTCTTTGTTTATGCTAATGTAGTAAGCTGTCTCCCGGGAGTCCTGGCTAAGCAGAATATCTAATAGTAACACATTCAATTAATATTATTCCATCAGGTATGATTTATTTACTGAAATGCTGTTTGAAGTGCAGTACTTTCCACAGAGCACTTATTTGTGACAGTATCTGCAAATGTTCCTAAGAGGCACATTACATGGAACAGATGCACATTAAGACGTCAGCTAAGAAAGATCTGTCAGGACACTTCAGTCTTTGCAGTGTAAAACCATCTCGTGTTTTACAATATGAAACCGTACAACAACCTTGGAGTGAAAACGGAAGCCAGGCAAAGAGAAGGCTGCCTCCATCGAGAGGAACCCCCATGCCTTCATTGGGCAGCTAGGTCGTGATTTCGAAACCAGTCCTGATTTGTAACATCATGCCAGTTATTGGAGATTTTATAGGAATAGAGATACTTTATACTTGTAACAAGAGCTGGTCGAAAAGCGTTGTGAGGGTGTTGGGTTTTTTTTCCACAAAAAATGTCCCACCTGTCCTACAACCTTATATTTACTGCGGGCCTGGATTCTAGCTCAGACCATCTTCCCTCACGCAATCTGACTTTCCTAACAGAAGGAATCATCTGTTTTGGGGCATTTGAGCAAAGATCATTGCTGAGTCCAGGGAAAGAGCAACAATAAATATTCTGACCACGCCCCACCACTCCTCTTTGTCACACTGGGTCAGTGTTTTCCCAAAGAGTGGGCCACGTCCCCTACAGAGAGCGCAGTGGCCTGCCTCTGTGGGGTCCGGGGGTTGTGTGCATGGACAGCATTCCCTTCTTTTTTAAATTATTAGCTAGCTGTTATGGTGGTGAAGAAAACTCTCAATTATTATTTGTATTATAGGACCTAGGAGCCCTAGTCATGGACCGAGACCCTTGTGTGCTAGGCGCTGTACAAACACAGAACTCCAATAAAAGGACAGGTCTGCCCTAAGGAGTTTACAGCTTACAATCACAGGTGGAGGCAGACAGATGGGGGAGTACCAGGAAACAAAGAGACAATATTGGTAGCAGATAGGCAGCGATCTCAGTGCACCAGCAGCCTACCCGTTGTCGAGTTTTTTTGTAGTCATCACGGCAAAAGGAGAGCTTTGAGAAGGGTTTTGAAAAAGCCTAGTGAGTTATTTTTGCAGCTGATTAGAGGGAGCATCTCCCAGGCATACATGGCAGCATGGGGGAGAGTATGAAGGTGCTTGCTTGAAAACTTAATAAGTGGGTGATGGCGGCTGGCATCATGGGCCAATCAGAGGTGAGCGCTGACAGATTGATAGCGAATGAGAGCTGAGAGAGAGATGGTTGGGATATGCTGTGAAAGGCCTTGAAGATGAAGACAAGCTGCTTATGAGTGATGCAATAGAAAAGGGGGAGCACTGGAGGAATACAAAGAGAGGGGTGACAGGGTCAAAGCAATGGGCTACGAAAATGACCTTAGCAGCAGCATTTTGAAAGGATGTGACCAGGGTGAGATTGCATTTGTCATGACCAGAGACACTGATGCTGCAGTAACTGAGATGCGAGATAATGAGAGTGTTAGTGAGAGTCTTAGCTGTGTGGCTGGATAGAAAAGGCCGTATTTTAGAGATGTTATGCAGAAAGAATCAGTAAGATAGTTGGATGTGGCACAAGTATAACTGGTACAACAATGTCAGCCTGAATGTGCAGAGAGCCTGAACCAATAGCTCTGAGACATGAACTGCACTAGTCATTCCAAATGGTGTTATCTACTTAAACTTTAAATGTCAACATTGGTAACTATTCCATTGTTCACCCAAGCAGGTAAAAAAGGAGAGGAGGCAAGGAAGATGTTGGGAAGATCTACAGTGGCCTTTAGGGTGAAATTTACTCCTGTGTAGGGGACCAACACTACGGCTAGGCATCACTTAAGTGATATAAGGGGATTTATATGAGACCGAAGTGGTGCATAGGCCCTCTGCATGGGGAAGAATTGCATCCTTGGAACAGCTTCTGGGCATTATTTCAGGGCAGTCAGAATTGGGGCAATGCATTTTCACCTTTTTGGGTGACTCCCTTTCCCATCCTGCAGCTATGTGTGGGGCTAGCTTGATTTTGTTGCCTTAATTTTTATTTTTTGACAGTGACTTTGTGACAGATGTAGTAGCTGAAGTTGTAGGCATGATTTACGAGCCAATATGAATTTAAAATATGCCAGATGCCTCTGACTCGACCAAATCTTATTGCTGCTCTGTAAACCTCAGCCCAGAGTGGCCTCGGACTTACCCAAATGTGTCCTTGACATGTTTATTGGGAGTCAGTAATTTGAACAAAAGATGTGCATGTAATGTTCAAGATAGAGACTTTTAAAGAAGAAGGATGGTCTTGCGGTGAAGGCATATGCCTGGAGCACAAAAAATCTGGGGTCAATTTTCAGTCCTGTTACAAATTTCCTGTGTAATCATAGATAAATAATTTAATTTCTCTGGGCCTCACCTCCCCATATGTAAAATGAGGATGATCATACTTCCTTTTCTCATCCGATATAGTCTAAATAGACAAGGCAGATAAGCTGTTTGAGGCCAATGACTGTGTCTGGGCAGCACCTGGGACAGTGGGACTCTGTGCTCGAGGTGCTACTGTAATATAATATTTATCTGGCTTTATTCTCCAAGTGTCTGAATTGAATATGGGGGTAAATTATAGACTCAGAGCTTCGTGCTGGGGTTTTCAAAGAAGCCTAAGGGAGTTAGGCACTCAACTCCCATTGAATTTTCCTATCAAAAACCCAGCCTGAAATAGATCCCTGTAACTAAAGCTTTTAAAAGATGCTTTGCTGATCTGAATTCTGTTGGGAAATCAATTGGAAAATTGAACTAAGTGATAATCAGTAACTCTGAGGGTGTGTTTAATGGGGATATATTTTTAGGAATGGATTGCTTCTTACACAACTCAGTGATTTTTCAGTATCTCAGACAAGCCTGTCTGAAGCTGACGCAGTCACCGCTGTGGGAAGGCAAGAATTGGGAACGTGGGATTTGTTTATGTGTTAGTGTCCTTAGGGAAGTTAAGATGATACTGCCCTTCATCCACCTGTAATGTGATGTCTCTTGATGGGTTGTTGCGGGAGGAGGGGAGATATTGAATCCAGGACCCCTGGCTCTAACACCATGAGAACCAGCTTTCTTAGCTCAAAGCCAGTCGCAGACTCATGAACCTTTATGTGTTCCAGGTACTAGAGGGTAACAGAGCCTTCCTGTGTGAATGTAGGTTATGGCCATATATACTTCTGCATACGTGCAATGCCCAGAATTTGTATGGCACTCTGTTCCCCTCAAATGGGGGCTGGATGATTATATATACGTGGTTGAGCCCCCTACAGCCACTGCTTTTAGCTTCTGCAGTAGAGGCTCATGCTTTAAGACTCACCCAAAGGCACGGTATTGCAAATGCAAACTGGAGCTTTGTGTGCATGAAACCCTGTCTCGCCCACGTGCCTCAGGCATTGTACGAACGCCACTTGGGTGTGCCCATTTTAAAAATGTCTGTGTCCAACTGTATTAATCCTGGAGGTGGGGTGCAGAATAATTTAATGAAATAAGGGCACTTGCAAACAGTAGCTTCGTTGTACAATACACGCTGATTTTATTTTACTGTGCAGTATTGGCTACTGTCAGAAGACAGGATATTGAGCTAGATGGACCATTGGTCTGATCCAGTATGGCCGTTCTTATCTAACCTCTGTTCCACTAGATGGTGCTAGCCAAAATTCATGAGAGGCCTGGATTCTTAGGTCAGATTTCTTGTGGCATGTTGGATAAGGGCTACGAATGGGACACGCATCAGTGCCATGCGAAAATAAAGGAGCTGAGGCAAGTATACTAAAAGGCAAGGGAGGCAAACCATCGCTCTGGTGCTTCACCGAAGACCTACCACTTCTATAAGGAGCTAAATGCTATCCTTGGTGGTGGCAACCCCACCTCCATCACCAAGAGCCCCGTGGATGCTTCGGCAGGGCTGGAGACAGTGAACAGTGGACTCAACCCCAAGGATGAAGTCATAGACGAGGAGGTTGAGTTGGAGGACGATGTGGAGCACACGGCAGGGTCGTCTGGTGGCACGATGAGTCAAGACCTCTTTTCCACTCTGGAAAGGTCTAGCCAGTCCCAGTAATCCATCTCTGGCGTCCGTGATGCAGGAGAGGAAAGCCCTGGTAAGTGATCTTTTTGAGTTGATGCTGCTCGGTTATGTAAGGTCGAGCTGTCCTTTGCTCTGTATATTCTAGAAGAGGGTGAAGAGATAGAAATGTACAAGACCAGCTGTGTGTGCGTGTGCTCCACATTCCCCCGTGCAGCTAAGCAGTGCAGCAGAACAGTGTGTTAATGCACATCGAGATTTCATGGGAATCCTCCAGAGAGATCTCTAGGAAACTTTCCTGGAAGTACTCGCTAATCCTCTGCCAAAGGTTCCGTGCCGAGCCATTATTCCTTCCCCCGTTGTAGGAAATTTCCCGCACCACTTGGCAATCACTTGTGCAGCGACCAAAGCGGCACCCAGGTGAGCAGCATAGGGACCGGGTCTGAAGCTGCGTGCGTGCAGGAGATGCACCCTTGCATACCCTCAGGATATCAGCTTCAATGATCCCCGCTTGTGGAAAATGGTGGCAGAATTTACAATATTGTCCCTAGTTGCCTGCAGTGATCCCCTCAAAAACCACCTAGACCCTTTGCCCCATCTTGAGTGCCCATCCCCCCATCCCAGGCTGAATTCACCATGTTTCGGGTGTTTGCCGAGGTGTGTGCTTGCCAAGGGATAGCGAGAAAGTGATTAGTCTGTTAAAAGAGGTGTATTGAACTGTAATGATTCAATGCTGTGTGTGAACTAACAATCATGCTTCTGTGTATTGTTTCTTGTGCTTCTGCAGATGTGGTCTTTAGGGGAACCCCCTACACACCGGCAGAGTGCCTCTGCCAGATAAGCAAGCAACCAAGGTGGAGCAAGGAGGACATGTTCCAAGAGGTGCTCCAATCCTCAGAGGCCAAAAAAAGAGAACCCAGGGAGTGGAGAGAGACCCTGAAGGAAAAAGTTAAAATAGAAAGGCAGGACAGAAAGGAAAGTGAGGAGCATATTGTAAAGGGCCAGTAGCAGATGATAAAAGTAATGGAGGAACAAAGAGAGATGCTGAAGTCCCTAATCGTGCTCCAGGCAGAACACATGCACGCCCCCGCAGCCGATACAGAGCTGTTTTCCATGCCCTCCCAACTTCCCGGAATGTCTCGGTACCCCGTTCACTTACACACAGCTATGAGAGCCTACACTGCCCTGCACTCTTACCTCCCTTCCCACCAAGCCTTTTGGGTGTGTTGTTAATTGGTATGTATAAATAAAACTCTCTGAAAGCTAACCAATCTGTATTTGTCTCTGTAGCAGGGTGGTTACCCGCTCCAGCCCTGACAGGGGAGAAGCCAGCCCTGGGAGAGGGCTAGGAGAAAAAGCCCAAGCTGATTGGGGAAGGAGCTATACCTGGGCCATGCCCTAATCAGGGCAACTGGGCCTTATAAGAAGGCCAGGACAGCCAGAAGCTGAGCAGAGTCTCTCCTCTAGCTGTGGAGGGAGACCGGCCTGGCTGCAGGGGAGTAAGAAGGTACCTGGGAGTGAGGCAGGGCTAGGAAGAGCCAGAGGAGCAGGGGAGCTCCAGGCTGGCAACTCCCCAGGCTGCAGGGCCTGGTTCCAGGCCCATAGAGGTACTGGGTGGCAGAAGAAGGCAGCAGGTCAAACCCCCTTGCCTGTGATGAGTGGCTTTTATACTGCAGTCTGCCCCAGTGGACGGGCTAGGTGAGACTGGCAGTAGCCCAGACTGAGGCGAGGTGGAGGTAGTGGGTGGGGGCTCCCCGGGGAAGGGAGACCCACAGAGATTGTTGAGGTATTGCCAGGCAGCAGCACCCCAGAAAATGGGCACTGGGGTCCGGGGGAGGACCCGGGGCCCAGCTATGTCAGATCACTGGCCTGTAGAGGGCGCTTCGGGCAGGCAATCGAGCTAGTTCCCTGAGAGACCAGCAGGAGGCACCGCAGGGGTGAGTCCACATGCTTACAGTCTCCAACACGTGATGGTTGCTTCTGGTAGTAATACATAGTGGCAGTTTGCTCATTGGCTGACTAGAAATCCCAGTCGGGAATCATCACAATTTCCATGCAAGGTGGCAAGTTAACAAAGCATGGTAGAGTGCTGTACAAAAAGACACATTACTGGTGCTTATTGTCAAAATGTTGCCTCAAAGTCTTCCTGATTCAAATAGCCCCCGTTTTGCCCCTCTACTAACCCTGGTATCTGGCAGCTCAAATTCAGCAGCCAGGCCCTCTGCCTTTGTGTTCCACCCCAAGGGAAACTTTTTACCCTTAGGCTAACAAATATTATGGAGCGCGCAGCAGGCTGCTATGACCACGGGAAAATTTACCTCGTTTAGGTCTAACCTGCCATAAAGGCATCACCAGCGCGCTTTTAATCTGCCAAAGGCACATTCCTCGGTCATTTTGTACCTGCTCAGTCTATTGTTGAAGTGCTCCTTGCTGCTGTCCAGGTTTTCCGTGTAAGTCTTCATGATCCATGGGAATAAGGGGTACTCTGGGTCTCCCAGGATCACTATGGGCATTTCAACATCCCCCACTGGAATCTTGTGGTCTGGAAAGAAAGTCCCTGCTTGTAGCTTTCTGTACAGGCTGGCGTTTCTGAAGATACGTGCGTCATGCACCTTCTCGGACCACCCCATGTTGATGTCAGTGAAACTCCCATAGTGATCCACAAGTGCCTGCAATACCATAGCGAAGTACCCCTTTGTACTGATGTACTCCATCACTAGATGGTTCCAAAATTGGAATACGCATACCTTCTATCACCCCACTGCAGTTAGGGAATCCCATTGCCGCAAAACTATCCACTATTTCACACACATTGCCAAGAGTCACAATCCTTCATAGCAGGATGCGATTAATGGCCCTGCAGACTTGTGTTACTGCAGCCCCAGCGGTGGACTTCCTGACTCCAAACTGATTTGCAACTGATCGGTAGCTGTCTGGAGTTGCCAGTTTCCACAGAACGATCGCCACATGCTTCTCCACTGGGAGTGCAGCTCTCATCTTGGTGTCCTTGCACCTCAGTGCTGGGGCAAGCTCTGCACGCAGTTCCTGGAAGGTGGCTACCTGCATCCTTCTGCAGCCACTGTTTATTATCCCCGACCTGCATTACAATTCAATCCCACCACTCAGTGTTTGTTTCCTGAGCCCACAAGCGACAGTCCACTGTGTTCAGCTGCCGTGAATGCCAAAAGCAATTTGGTGTTGTTTCTTTCCACGGCACGCAGCAGGTCAGGCAACTCTGATTCCTGTTCAGATTGGGAGTTCATGATCTACTGCATGACCATCTGCAATGCGTTCATATCAGTGAACACCACAGTAGGGAGCAGTGCAGGATCCATCCTTTCAGGCAGAGATGGCGGGCGCACAATAAACAGGAGCCATGGAAAAATGCCGTGAAACACAGTTGAAAACCCATGGAGTGCTGGGACGGAAAGAACTGCATCATGGGACATTAAGCCTGCATCCATGGTGCACTGCGATCCACTCCACTTTCCCACAACTCCTAGCTGCAGAAGGTGGCGAGTAGCACAGTGGGATAGCTACCCACAGTGCACTGCTTTCACTGTCGATGCTAGAGCACCAACAGTGGACACGCTCTGCCGACAGAAGGAGCATTGTGTGAACAGGCACAAGCGATGCAATAACCCCGGGTTTTGATTGTTGGCTTAACTTGCATTGACAAAACTCTGTAGTGTAGACAAGTCCTAACGGAGACGAGGCTTTCAAAGTGGATTAAGCTAAACCAGAAAAAATACTCTTATTCGAGAATGAGTGTTCACATGGA
Organism: Chrysemys picta bellii; assembly: GCF_011386835.1. NCBI lineage: Eukaryota > Metazoa > Chordata > Testudines > Emydidae > Chrysemys > Chrysemys picta. The sequence continues at coordinate 12,762,282 of NC_088791.1, read as the reverse complement.
GCGCTATTTTGAAATAGCTCTAAATTCACATACCTTATTCTGGATTAACTTCCAAATGTAGGGAAGCCCTAGGGAGGAGGGATAGCTCAGTGGTTTGAGCATTGGCCTCCTAAATTCAGAGTTGTGAGTTTAATCTTTGAGGGGGCCACTTAGGGATCTGGGGCAAAATCAGTATTTGGGGGCTGGACTCAACCTTTCAAGGTTCCTTCCAGTTCTAGGAGATAGGATATCTCCATTAATTCAGTATAAGTGCACCCATGCTAGGGCTTTTACTAGTATAACTATTTTAGTAAAACAGCCCTTATTGGCATAGTTATACCTGTGCAGTTTACAAGTGCAGGCCAGGTCTAAATGCGTCAACTTCAAGGGTTTGCATCCATGAAACTTGATCAATTTTTAAATTGATTTGGGTACATGGGTGCAATTTTTCTAATACCCAGCCTAACAAGTCTGATGACCTGGTGGGTGGCTGCTGATGATGATTAAAACTTCACAAGTCTCCTGTAAAGTAGCCTCTAACAACTTGGCTCAGATGGGAAATGTACCCCCTGGCTTGGCTACAGTGTCACACTCACGCTGAACTGCTCTCTTGTGCCCCTCTGTCCGATCCCTCGATCCTTTGCTGCTCTCTGTCTCTCCTCTGTATTGCATGTCTGGATGGTTTATTTTTTTTTATCCTCCATCTCTCTCTGGTGTTGTGATGAGCTAGCTCATTTGAAAGTCTGGGAAGAAGTCCCTCTGCCGACTCGGACTGGTCACCTGGGTAGTGTCCGTGACATAAATATAGAGGAATTAAGTACTAAAAAGCATTACAGCCAAGTAACAATGATTGCTGAATTGGTAATATTTGTGTGCCCAGAGAATAATGGATCTGATCCTGCCCCCACTGAAGTCAATGGGAGTTTTGAAATTGACTTCAACAGGAGCAGGACTGGATCCTAAATTCCACTAATATACTTAGCTCATCTAGTGCTTTTATCAGTATATCTCAAAGACCCAGATCCTCAAAGGAATTTAGGTATCTAACTTCCATTGAAATCAATTGGAGTCAGGCACCTAAACATCTTGGAGGATCTGGGCCAAAGTGCTTTATAAAGCACGTTGGTATCATTATCCCCTTTTTACAGATGAGGAAACTGAGGCACAGCAAGGTAAAATGACTTGCCAAAAGACATGCAGCAGGCCAGTTGCCAAGCCAGGAAGAGAACCCAATGGCCTGTATGGGACACTAGATGGGGTGGGATCTGAGTTACTACAGAGAATTCTTTCTTGGGTGTCTGGCTGGTGAGTCTTGCACACATGCTCAGGGTTTAGCTGATTGCCATATTTGGGGTTGGGAAGGAATTTTCCTCCAGGGCAGATTGTCAGAAGTCCTGGGCGGTTTTCGCCTTCCTCTGAAGCGTGGGGCATGGGTCACTTGCTGGAGGATTCTCTGTACCTTCAAGTCTTTAAACCACAAGTTGAGGACTTCAGTAGTTCAGACATAGGTCAGGGGTTTGTTACAGGAGTGAGTGGGCGAGATTCTGTGGCCTGCATTGTGCAGGAGGTCAGACTAGAATATCATAATGGTCCTTTCTGACCTTAAAGTCTATGAGTCTCTAACCCTTGTTTCCTGAGTCCTAGTCCATTACACTATCCACTAGGCAAGCCTGTCTTTTATAGTAGAAATTGTTTCATAATAGTGAAAAGGATTTTTACTACACAAGGACTATTTTTTTCTTGACTTGGGAGGTACAATGTCTTAAAATGCCGCCCACAACCTGTCTACTTGTCAGGTCAAACCAATCCAAGAATACTGAGAAATCGGCTTCGTTTTCAAAAGCTTTCTCAAGAAATTCGTTCTTTATTTATTAACCCAACAGCTTTTCTAGCTGGACAGAATCCTAATAAAAAACTATTTATATATCCTCCCTTTTGATCCCTTGGACTGGGATAGTTTATCAGTTCTGAGCTCATTACAGCCTTAAATATGTTACCTATTACATTTAATGGCATATTGCGGGCTCATCTACTAGTAACTCATAAGCATTCTTATTAAAAGCGCTTAGCAACCTGGCGCTGAAGTAACACAAATGTCAGGCTCCTCGAATGAAAATAAAAATCAATTATGCTTTTAAGGGCAGAGAGAGATTAAGCTGCATATAATGCACATTTACAGTATTGTGGAGACCAAAGCCTTTAGGTGCAGTTAGTGGCATTTCATTCTTAATCTTCCTCCTTAATACAGCAGGAGCCATTAAAACAATGAAAAGTAAATCCACATGCCTGTTTCACCGTTTCCTTTAGATAGATTCCTTCAACTGCTTTATTTTATATTTTTGTAGCAGATCAAAAGAATTAATTATAGGCACCCAGACTATTACTATTATTTGGGGACGGGGGAAGAGGGGCCAATCTTGTCGGAAGAGTTATACTTTGCAGCAAGCTAAGGGTAAGGAGCTAAATGTAAAAGAAGAATTAATTTTCAAGGATCTCATTAAATTGGTAGAGGATTATACTTTCTCCTCCAGATTTTTGACCAGATCATTGGAAAGAACAAAGAGAGGCTGCCCCGGAGAACCAGCCCCAGGTTTTTTTACATTTGGTCCAATGCATACTGGGATGGTGCTTTCAGAATTTAGTCAGTGGTGTGAGAATACATACAGTGCAATGCACCACTGTGTAGAAATCCCACACAGCCCTTATTATTTGTATTGCCCGAGTGCCTACAGGCCAAGGTCAGGGCCTTATTGTGCTATATTGTACAACATATAATAAGACACCGTCCCTGCCCTGACATGCTTATAATCCAAACAGACATGACAGATGAAGGGGAAAAGGAGAGGTGAAGTGACTTGTCAGACTTCACATAGCAGGTCAGCTAGTGGAGCAGGAGCTAGAACTATAGATTCCTGGGCCTTGGTCTAGTGCTCTAGCCATTAGACATCACTGTCTTCTTTTTTGTCAGGGTCCTGGAAGAAAACATAAAACCATCACTGATAAAATTTGCAGGTGACACCAAAACTGGGCCTGTGGTAAATATCAAAGAGGACAGGCCACTGATTCAGAGTGATCTGGATCGCTTAGTAAACTAGGCACAAGCCAACGATATCTGTTTTAATACTGCTAAATGTACATGTATGCATCTAGCAACAAAGAATGTAGGCCATACATACCGGATGGCAGACTTTATCATGGGAAGCAGTGACTCAGAAAAAGATTTTGTGGTCATGGTGGATAATCAGTTGAACGTGAGCTCCCAATGTGATGCTGTGGCTAAAAGAGCTAATGCAACTTGAAGAGCAGAGAGGTTATTTTACCTCTGTATTTGGAACTGGCTGCTGGAATATTACGTCCAGTTCTGGTTCCCACAAGTCAAGGAAGGTCTTGATATATTGGTGAGGGTTCACTGAAGAGCCATGAGAATGATTGAAGGATTATTCTTTATTAATGATCTGGACGATGGGATAAATTGCACCCTCAACATGTTCATGGATGACACTAAACAGGTGGGAGAGGTAGATATGCTGGAGGGTAGGGATAGGGTCCAGAGTGACCTAGACAAATTGGAGGAATGGGCCAAAAGAAATCTGATGCGGTTCAACAAGGACAAGTGCAGAGTCCTGCACTTAGGACGGAAGAATCCCATGCATGGCTATAGGCTGGGGACCGACTGGTTAAGCAGCAGTTCTGAAGAAAAGGATCTGGGGATTACAGTGGACGAGAAGCTGGATATGAGTCAGCAGTGTGCCCTTGTTGCCAAGAAGACTAACGGCATATTGGGCTGCATTAGTAGGAGCATTGCCAGCAGATCAAGGGAAGTGATTATTCCCCTCTATTTGGCACTGGTGAGGCCACATCTGAGTATTGCATCCAGTTTTGGTCCCCCCACTACAGAAAGGATGTGGACAAATTGGAGAGAGTCCACCGGAGGGCAACAGAAATTATTAGGTGGCTGGGGCACATGACTTACGAGGAGAGGCTGAGGGAATGGGGCTTGTTTAGTCTGCAGAAGAGAAGAGGGAGGGGAGATTTGATAGCAGCTTTTAACTACCTGAAGGATGGAGCTCGGCTGTTCTCAGTGGTGGCAGGTGACAGAACAAGGAGCAATGGTCTCAAGTTGCAGTGGGGGAGGTCTAGGTAGGATATTAGGAAACACTATTTCACTAGGAGGGTGGTGAGGCACTGGAATGGGTTACCTAAGGAGGTGGTGGAATCTCCATCCTTAGAGGTTTTTAAGGCCTGGCTTGACAAAGCCCTGGCCGGGATGATTTAGTTGGTGTTGGTCCTGCTTTGAACAGGGGGTTAGACTAGATGTCCTCCTGAGGTCTTTTCCAAGCCTAATCTTCTATGATTCTCTGATTAGAAAACGTGCCTTATAATGACAGACTCCAGGAGTCAATTTATTTAGCTTACCAAAGAGAAGATTAGGGGTGATCTGATCAGTCTAAAAGTACCTACCTGGGGAACAAATATTTGATAACAGGCTCTTCAGTATAACACATGACTGGAAGTTGAAGCTATAAATATTCAGATTGGAAAAGAGGTGTACATGTTTAATAGTGAGGGTGATTAACCATTGAAGCTATTTACCAAGGGTCGTGGTGGATTCTCCATCACTGGCAATATTTAAATCAAGATTGGTTGTTTTTTTAACAGATCTGCTCTGGGAATTATTTTGGGGAAGTTCTCTGACCTGTGTTCTACAGGAGGTCAGCCTAGCTGATCACAGTGGTCCCTTCTGGCCATTGAAGTCCTACGTTTAAAGAGGCTGGGTGGTCTTAGTGTTGAGTGGCTGGATGGATATCTGGGTTCAATTCTTGGCAGATGTCTTCCTGTGTGACCTCAGCCAGGTGTGCTAATCTCTCTGTGCCTCAGTCTCCCCCTCTGTAAAACAGGGATAAGCCTTCCCTTCCTAGCAGGGGCATTGTGAGGATAAAGCTATCAGGGTCTGAGAAGCACTTAGATATTACAAAGATAAGTGCCATAGAGAAGACTATAAATAATAAAAATAAATAAAAAACCAGTTAATAAGTGGTGCAAATGGGCTTACCAAGCCTTCTGTACCAGATGAATTTCTTCCTTAGTGCAGACATGATCAATAAAAGTAATAAATATGAACCTCAGTACTGAGTCTCAGTGCCTTGATTTATATTAAATAATATGTACCCCTCTTTCATTTACTGCTGATGTAGAGGAGCTGTTTGGATTCTGGACCATCCCTTCTAAGGATTCTAAGGGCTGCAGAAGACTGAGAGGAGACATGATAACAGTTTTCAAGTACATAAAAGGTCGTTACAAAGAAGGAGAAAATTTGTTTTTGTTAACCTCTGAGGACAGGACAAGAAGCAATGGGCTTACACTGCAGCAAGGGAGGTTTAGGATGGACATTAGGAAAAACTTTCTAACTGTCAGAGTGGTTAAGCACTGGAATAAATTGCCCAGGGAGATTGTGGAATCTCCATCATTGGAGATTTTTGAGAGCAGGTTAGACAAACACCTGTGAGGGATGGTCTAGATAATGCTTAGTCCTTCCATGAGTGCAGGGAACTGGACTAGATGACCTCTTGAGGTCTTTCCAGTCCTATGATTCTATGTGTGATATAATGACCAAAATTTTCAAACCAGGAATCCTGAAGGTAGGCTCCTAAGTAGAGCTGGAAGAATTTTTGGGGGCTTTATTTTTTTTCTTCTTTTCAATATGCAGATTTTTTTTAAAACTTCATTTTTGGATCAACCAGAAATATTTTTTTGACTTTTTGGAATTGCCAGCAAACTGAAAAATCAGTTATTGCACAGCTCTACTCCTAAATCCATATTTAGACACATAAATAATGGCTTGTCTACACTTGAAAGTTAATTCAGATTAAGGCAGGGTGTGAATTTAAAGCACAGTAGCTATTTCTGAATAACACTAGTGTGTTTGGGCACTCTTATTCCAGATGAAAAATGCCTTGTTCCTGTTTAGCTTAATCCATTTTAGAACAGGGCACTCTTATTCTGGAATAAGAATGTCCATCCATGGAGATTTTCAAGAATAATTATTCTGAAATTACTCCCTTGTGTAGATAAGCCCTTAGTGTCCTGATTTTCTGAGCTGAGGACTATCTGCCATTCCATGTAGTGATATGTTTACTTGCTGTTATATTATTCAACTACTAGCTGGCTCTGTGTGGAGACTCAGACCAGTCACAGTCCTTGTTATACAAGGCAGACAAAGTTGGAAGATGAGCTGTGCAAAAGCCTGCCTGTTTGCTGGAGCTGTAGTGTTGAACTAACATTTAAGAAGGCCTGATTCCATGTACCAGGAAACCCCTGTTGGCTTTTAGACAGAGGTGCTTTCACTAGGACCAGAACCTGGAGGTTCTAGGCCACTGATGCTTCTGCATTGCCAGCAGGAGCGCGGGCTGGCTTTCTGCTGGCAGACCCTGTCAAGCTACACAGTGCAGGAAGTACCGCCCAATGGGGCCTGAGTGGCGGCCCCCCGCAGCCGACTGATTGGCCCAGGCAGGTATATAAATCAGGAAGCCATTACAGCGAGCTGTCTGAGCAATGACGCAATATGCCTGTTTGCTTCTGCTCCAGACTTTACCTTACTGTGAACCTGACACGCTGGATCCTGACCCCATTTCATCCCTGCTGCTGCTACTTGCCTTCTGTCTGTAAACGGTGCCTGACCTTGACTTCCTAATATCCTGACCTGCCTTGACTCCAACTCTGCTACTCACCTCCTGCCTGCAACCTAGTGCCTGACCCTGAGTTCTTGGTATCCTGACCCAGCCTAACTCTGCTATGTGTCTCCTGACGGCAACTTGGTAACTGACTGCTGTCCATGGCCTGGCCCTGACAGACAGAGAGCACAAGTCAAAACTGCATAGCATTGGCAGAATCCTCTCTGGCCAATTGATTTGGCGTCTGTGCTGGAAAGGAGTGCCCAATATGGCGCAAGAAGGCACAGAAATGTAATATAGCCTATTACCTGTGGGGCTAATACCTGTATATGTGTGGGGGGAGAGAATGTATGTCCTTGACCCACCTACTGCCCAGTCCTGTGGCAAGGTCCCGTGCAGGTCTGGAAGGAGGGAGGAAACTGTTATGGAGGTAGCTGAGTCTCTTTTCCACATGGATGGTGCACAAAGAGAACCCTCTGCACGTGGATCTCTGGAACATGATTGGTTCCTAGGTAAGGGTGTGGCCTCCTAGGAAATAGAATCTTCATGATAATGATGAATAGTAATCCTTAGCTCTTATATAGCTCTCTGCATCTGTAGATTTCAGTGTTGCATCAGGAAGACCAGTGTCGTTGTCCCTATATTATGGATGAGGTGGCAGGAAATGAGGCCCAGTGAAGTGACTTGCCCAAGGTCACCCAGCAGGCCAGTAGCAGAGCTGAGACTAGAAAACTGGTCTCCTGAGTTCCAGTCCAGTGCTCTAGCCAGTAAGCAACACTGCCTAGGTATTGGACTCTGATCGTGAATGTTATGGACTTCTAAAAATTCTATATTGTTACTTTATAATCTAAAGAAGTAACAAATATTATGTCCTAAGCACCTGTCTTCAAAGAAACCCAGACGTTGCACACAATCAGACTTAGCTGGCTGAAAATGCTGTGTGACTGTTTCTCTCCAATAGATGGTGCTGTGAAACTATCCTTTAAACATCCCGACATTAACGTGCAGAGCACCTAACTTCTCACCATCATTCTGGTTACTTTAGGATAATAAAGTTGAATAGGATGCCATTTAAAAATCAGTGCCTGGATCTTCAACAAGGTAAATCGGTGATCTGCACCTGTGGAAGATCTGGCCTTCTAGGTACAGGTAGTGATGTCCGTCGGGATGTAATTCCATGACGGATGCAAATGATCAGAAAGCAGGTGTGAATGGTAATACACTTTACACTGCACAACCTTGGCAGTAAGTAGGGGCCTAATTCTCCTCTGCTGTTCACCTTGTTCAGTCATTGACACTTGAGCAATCAGAGCCCAAAGTGGGTGTGATCTGCAACTGTTCTGATTTTAGTTGCATTTTTACTCCCACTTTGCACAGATGGAAACAAGTGGAGGATCACGATTGATGTGGTCAAAACAAGTGTAATTTACAAACCAAGGCTAAATTATATTCAGTTACGCTGGCATAAATCCAGAGTCAACTCAGATACTGGTCCCAAGAGAGGGAAAGGGCAGGAAAACCAACTACCAAAAGTATGTGTGATAAAATAGGGATGGGCTGACAGCGTCTTATAAAACACTACTGCAGAGAGCAACTGGCTATGGGAGATTGGACTGAATGATCTAATAAATCTCTGCCTTCTGATTTCAGTGACCTCTCCTGCTCCTGTTAGCAGCTTTTCCTGCTTCAGCCAATTGAATTCTGCCCCTTTGATTGTTCCCGCTCACCGACTAACAAACGGGAGCAAGTTACACGCCCTTGCCACTTACAACTTTTTGCTGATGTGACCTGCTGACTATGTTACGAGTTACATAAAATCTGGGCCTGCTTTAAAAGGATGTAAGGGAGTTACTCCAGGTATAAATTTGGCTCCTTGCAAATAGTTTGGTCTTGATTCTGTAGTCTTACTTGGGCAAAGCTGCAAGAACTGGCCCTTTAAGATTACATCTATAAAAATTATGGGCTAGATCCATAATTTAAAGCAGCTGGAAGATCTGACAATTTGCTGATATGTATGTATTATGTACAAATATAGCCCCCCAGTACAGCCCTGTATTTTTAGCTTGTGCCTAACTTTAAGCACATGGCTTTCAGTGACTGTCCATGTACTTACAGTGCTTAGCAGAATCAGGGCCAGGTATATGGGTGTATATATACCCATATAATACATGATTGATCTGCCCCATGACACTGTCTTCCTGAGTGAGGGGAAGAAAGATAACTTATGAGTGAGTAATTTATAGCCAGGAGTGAGTTTTCTTGACCTCTTCTCTGGAGTGAAGATTAATGTCATAGAGAACCAGTCATTGTGTATTATTTTCTGTATATAGGGGATATGTGTTTTCCTTCTGCTTTCCTCCAAAAATGAAACACTTGAAAGTGACAGCCTGGAACAATGGAATGTTTGGTAATCTAAGCTAATGGGCACTGCTAGCGTTTCAGTGTCTGGGTGCTACTATCTTGTTGAAGTAAAATAGCCATGATCACACTTGGATTAGGAACTGATACACACTGAAAGGGGCAAAGGGCAGCTAGTTGTCCAACTCTCACTGAAAGTCAGTAGAAATGGGCCACCAAACTCCTATTTGTACCTTTTGAAAATCTCCTCCTCTGTACATATTTGCATATAAATTATTTTATTTCAAATTAATTCGGGACATGGAACATTTATTCCCAATTTGAAACTCAAGGTCAGACATTTGGCCAATATCGTATATGAGGATTTAGCAACATTAGTGGCAGTAAAACAAACACAGCTAAATTTTCTTTGCCCTGAAGATGTATTTCTTAATATAACAATAGTAGTGCTCCCTTCCATGAAATTAGCATCACCGTGATTTTTTTCAGCAGCGGCTAAGCCCTTGGCAATGCTGGTTTTCGATCTAATTTTTTTATGGAAGATATTATATGAGCAGCATTCTGCATACCCTGAGTTCGTTTTTTGCATTGCGCCTCTAAAATATCACGAAGCCTTTCAAAAACGACCATTTTAAAGATATCGCCACTAAACCAGCTTGAATACTATTGGCTAGATCCAAAGTCCATTAAAGTCAATGGGAGTTTTTTCACTGACATCTGTGAACCTGGGATCTATGTCTGGACCATTTTATCCGTATTTGAACTTAGGAAGAACTGAGAAGTTCCAGAGGAATTTTTTTTTTAATCTTGTTTTTCTTTATTGGTATTCTTAGCTGCCTTCCAAAGAGCTAAGGTAGATTGTAAATTCTTTGGGACATGGATCATGTATGCTTTCCTTTATGTACAGGGCCAAGCACAGCATCAGAACTTAAGTCAGTAAAACAATAATTAATAAAAGAAGCAAGCGGGACAAGATCAAGATAAATGGTCAGTTTTCAGAATGGAGAGAGGTAAATAGTGGTGACCCCCAGGGGTCGGTAGTGGGACCAGTCCTTTTCAACATATTCATAAATAATCTGGGAAAAGGGGTGAACAGTGAGATGGCAAAATTTGCAGATGATACAAAACTACTCAAGATAGTTAAGTCCCAGGCAGACTGCGAAGAGCTACAAAAAGATCTCTCAAAACTGGGTAACTGGGCAACAAAATGGCAGATGAAATTCAATGGTGATAAATGCAAAGTAATGCACATTGGAAAACATAATCCCAACTCTACATATAAAATGATGGGGTCTAAATTAGCTGTTACCACTCAAGAAAGAGATCTTGGAGTCTTTGTGGAGAGCTCTCTGAAAACATCCACTCAATGTGCAGCGGCAGTCAAAAAAGTAAACAGAATGTTGGGAATCGTTAAGAAAGAGAGAGATAATAAGACAGAAGATATTGTATTACCTCTATATAAATCCATGGTATGCCCACATCTTGAATACTGCGTGCAGATGTAGTCGCCCTATCTCAAAAAGGATATATTGGACTAGGAAAAGGTACAGAAAAGGGCAACAAAAATGATTAGGGGTATGGAACGGCTGCCGTATGAGGAGAGATTAATAAAACTGGGACTTTTCAGCTTGAAAAAGAGAGGACTAAGGGGGGATATGATAGAAGTCTAAAAATCATGACTAGTGTGGAGAAAATAAATAAGGAAGTGCTATTTATTCCTTCTCATAACACAAGAACTAGGGGCCACCAAATGAAATTAATAGGCAGATGGTTTAAAACAAACAAAAGGAAGTATTTTTTTTGCATAACACACAGTTAACCTGTGGATCTCCTTGCCAGAGGATGTTGTGAAGGCCAAGATTATAATGGAGTTCAAAGAGAACTAGATAAATTCATGGAGGATAGGTCCATCAATGGCTATTAGCCAGGATGAACAGGGATGGTATCCTTAGCCTCTGTTTGTCAGAAGCTGGGAATGGGCGATAAGGGATGGATCACTTGATGATTACCTGTTCTGTTCATTCCCTCTGGGGCAACTGGCATTGGCCACTGTCGGAAGACAGGATACTGGGCTAGATGGACCTTTGGTCTGACCCAGTATTGCTGTTCTTGAGAGTAAAGAGGGAGTTCCAAGGAGATTAGAGGCATATATGACCCCTGCAAAGAGGACAAGTGTGCAGAAAAGGAAGTATCAAATAATCCGTGTATTACGGAGAGAAACTATGGAAACATCTGCTACATTGAAGGTACAAACCATTGTCACTTCCCCAACTTGGAATATTATGGTATCTCCAGAATTCAGTATGTATACTTACATCCTTAAGACTTGGTGTATTCCTATCCATGTATGCTTTCTTGCCATCCTTATGCCATTATGTATGCAAATCAGGAAAACTGCAGTAGTTGGTAGTTGAGCTGATCCAAAAAAGGGGGAATTATGTGATTTTTTTTTTCAAAATTTCCACCCTTTTTCAGAATTTTGAAAATCTGAAATGTCAGAAGTCCGACAATCTTGCCCAGTTTTATAGCTACTTGAAAAACAGGGGCGAGGAAATCATGAAAAATTCATGCACACGGTCCTTATTTCTTTATAATGTAAATGTTCTGTCAAAAATTTGAAAAATTTCAGCCACCTTATTTGCACCTGGCATCTACTCCTTGTTTTCCCAAAGTCTCCCCTCTTGCTTGAGAAAAGAAGGCTGATGGGGGAGGGGGGGGAAGGGGACCTGTTACCATCCTCAACATATTTGACGACTGTTGATCAATTGCTGCCCATGTTCACTGAAGGGAAGACAAAATGTAACAGGCTTAATCTGCACAAGGGAGATCTTGGTTCGATATTAGGAAAAACTTTCTAAGGACAGGGAGAGTTAAGCTCTGAAATAGGTTACCAAGAGCACTTATGGAATGCCCATCACTGGAGATTTTTATGAATAGTTTAGACAAACACCTGTTAAGGATAGTCTAGGTGTCCTGTGTCCTGTCTCACGACAGGGAGCTACATTTCTGTATTAATGATAAAGAGATGCATAAGTAGGGTGATGGTGTAGCAATATGAACACCTTATAACACTAAATCATCAGGTGTAGATCAGTCCGGTTATAATCTACCCCAGAGAAAGTCACGATCTTCATTATCCCCTGCAAACTTTTTTTTTACATGATTAATTATACAAACGTGTAATTAAGTATCTGAGTGGGCAAGCTCTCTTCTCCATAGACACCTCACAGTGTAATAATGACTCCATGAGACGCGGGTGACAAAGCTTTAAGAGTCGAGCACCTAGGCATTCTCATCAAGAACAAGTGACATGTCCTGTAGCGAGATGATGACTAAATCCTGCTGCTTTTCAAGGCAAATTCAGCGAAACTGCAGTTGAAGTGGCTGGGAGAGAGCCGAAAGCGGGATGTGAAGTCCCGGGCTGACGATTTGCGTCTGTGAAGCAGGAAAACACCAGATCAAATCTAAACTTTAGAAGGGGGGGGGGGGGACCCAGCCCAGGGTGTGGTCCCTTGTGAGTTTAGGTAATTTACAAAGAGGATCCTGGCTGTAAAGAACCCGATCGTTACAGCCCGGAAGCAGCTGGCGTTGTTTTGTTGACAGAGATCCGTTGTAATTTGGGGGGTTTCGTTTGCTGGGCGAGGTGTCGGCTTCCCCCACCCCAGGGATCTGTGTATAAAATGCTTGTGCAAAGGCAGAAGGCTCAGACGCAACCTTTGCTTTTTTTCCTCGGCGTGTGCAGCGCCGGAGACCCTGGGGGTGAAAAGCCGGGGGCTTCTGCTCGTGACTTGTTGAATGTCCAAGAACAACCATCTCTGGCAATTTCCTCTCCCTCTGACTAGTCTGGCCGGGGAACTGGGTGTTTGTTAAGCACTGTTCCTCCAGCCAGCAGGCTTTCTAACCCCCTCTTCTGGAACGTGGTCACCAGCGTGAAGGTCTAACCACAGCCACGAAACCAGCTCTCTCCTGGCTGATGGGATAGGGCGAGGGGGTCTCGCTTCCCCTTTGATGACCACCCCTCTCCCCACACGGATCAAAACCCCGCTGCGGTTTGTGCTTTGCACCCCCCAAGGACCCCAGTTAAGATAAATCGCCGTGTCCCACTGCGCCCGCAACTCCCCACCGCCCTCCCGCAGACTAGACCGCATGGTGCAGCGCTGGGAAAGCCCAGCCAGGGGGACAAGCGACAGCGCAGCGCAGCTCGGCTTCCTTGGAAGAGTCCGGACCCGTCCAACCCCCCAAAGCGGGCCACCGCTGTCGCTCCAGAAGCACCCGCGACTCTGTGTCCCTATCCACCTCCTGGTACCTCCAGAAGAATCCGAATCAAATGACACGGGCCACCAGTGCCGTTCAGAAACGGTGCGCGGCTTGTCTTTCCACCCCCGCTTTGGGGGATGGAGAATTTGCTAGTAGCCTCCCCCCAAACCCCCTCCCGAAATCCTGCCCTAGGAGCCCCGCTCCTCTTTTAACGCAAGGTTGGATTCCCGCTCGCTGCGATGGAGGTAGCTAGAGAACCGACCGGGAAAGTCCACCGGGGTCACTCCTGGTTGCAACGACATGTGCCCAATTGCAAAGGACTTGAAAGTTGTGTGCGCGCGGAGAGGGGGCTGGCCGGTGCCTGTCGCCTCCTCTAACGAAGCTCTCCGGGCGCATAGCGTGCTGTTTTTGCAACGGATCCTACATAGGATCATGTCAAAGCCTGGGAGACACGTGGACGCGCGGCCATCTGATTCAATTCCCTTTTATCCATGCAGCTGGGCACGCATCTGTCCTATATCTGGATGCAAGTTTCATTGCAAGGAATAATGGAGCAAGCAATCCTAAAATAAAGGGGCGAGGGTGGGAAAGAAGCGGGAGGGTAACACAGATCTAGTTCATTTGCTGTCTTGGCAGTGCCCTGCACAGAATTCATCCTGTGCAGCACAGCCCACTTCAGTTGCAGACAAGTGTGAAATAATCTAAACTAAACGGGACACATTGGGGGAGGGGGGAAGGGTGGACTAGAAGCTAGTTAATTTCTTCCCTCGTCAATTGCCGCTCATGTAGCGTTTCTCTTAAGTCTAGCCCCCACCCCTGCTACTTAAACTTCTTGCACCCTATGATGGCAATCATTGGGGGAGGTGGGAGGCGGGATTGCAACCAACTATAATTGGCAAAGAAAATCTTGCAACGGCTGGAAAAGGTCATTGAAGGAGTTGGCTGCAAAAATATAATCTAAAAAGAGTGGCAGGCATGCGCAGTGCGAGGATGCCATATTGGAATGAGTCTGTAGTAAGTGAGAGAGAGAGAGAGACGGATCGCCTCTTCTGAACTGAGCTGAAGGGTCTTTGCCATTTTAGACACTGGGGGGGAAAAACTTCACCCAGGTAAGGCAGCGCGCCAGGCGTATTTCCTTGAGTGGCCGAAGCTTTCATCTGCCTGGGGCGATCGTGTTTGCGCCGCTGGGGTGGACAGGGGAGCTTTATGTTCAGGTTTATTAAAAGGCGGAGGGGAAGAAAAAAAAAGCTTGGACAGAGGGTGGGAAAAAAAAAAAGCTGGCGTGTTTTGCTTAAAAATGTAAGCGAGCAAGTTGTTGCAAAGTGGTTGGCTCTGCATGTCCGTGGCAGCGCTTGACTATACAGATCTAGAGACTCGATTCTAGATACCTGCACTCAGGGTGGCTTTTTTTTTTTTTAAAGAGTGTGATTGCCTTTCTTTTGCAATGCATTGGAGAGTTGTCGTGGGCAGGCTTTGCGATGCATGTGCCATTCATCGCATGTAGTTTTGGGGGGAGATTGCGGGTGGTTTTTTTTTTCTTTTGGAGCGTGCCACATTTTAGAGACATGCATCCCCTCTCTCTTGTTTTAAAGTAATATCCTGTCATTTGCTGCTTTCCTGATATAAGCTCATGTGACCTCCTTTCGAATTTACTAGACGGCTGTATCTCTTGAGAGAGTTATTTTGTGTGTGTGTGTGTGTGTGGGGGTGTTTTTAAATCGGCAGAAAATACAACATGTGTGTATTTTTTTTAAAGCTTGAAAGAGGATGAGATGCCAAATTCCCAGCCCTGATGCATATACATTTTTCTATAGAGCTAGAGAACTGCGGTAAATGAATATTTATAAAGCTTGTCAGTTTCAACATGGCGGGTTAAGGTACCTTTAAAAACTGAAAATAAACATTTAGAGATGGGGAGGGGGGAATAAAACTTGGGGTGCTGCATGTTTGGTTCAACTCTGCTTTGTTGCCCAGGGAGGTGCTTTAGTGAATTCCATGGGAAATGGAAGAGTGGGGATCATGCCCCAGTTTTTTCCACTGGCAGACTTATTGGTGTGAAAAGTACATCACACAAGGCAGAGCAACCGAAGTGTGTGTGGGGTGTGTGTGTGTGTGAGAGAGAGAGAGAGAGAAAGAGCGCTCGGGAGAAACCATCAAAAGGGGACCTGGACTCTGGCACCAAATGAGGTTGCTTTAAATGCCCAAAACCGCAGACAGGTTATGAAAAATAAATGCGGAGAGACACAACAATAATTTATTTTACATTAAAACGAGGCGAGTCCTAGGATGAGACATTCTTTTGGAGCGCCTGGTATCTCCGCTGCCAAGCCTTTTCGGATCAGTTAGATGCAGTGAACCGGTGATGTGTTTTTCTGTTGGTTTTGTTTAAAAAATAATAATAATAGAGGGTGAAAAAGCTCTCTACCTCTAGCTGCGTGGAGATTTGTCCTGCAAAACAGGCTGTTTAATCCTTTATCATCAGAGGACGAGGCACGTTGCAATACAAATTCTCTTTGCCCAGGGAGCCTTTAAAAAGCAAGGAGCAAAACGTGAACCTGTCGTCTACAGAGCATGCAAATCCGAGACTTTGGAGGGGGGCAGAGAAGTGGTTTGGCGGAAGGAGTTCCTAATTTGAAATGCATTTCCAGGAGGACAGGGGGAGTGGAGGGGGCAGGCTGGTTGAAATACCAGATAAACTTCCTTGTTTCAGTTCAGGCAATGTTTTTTGGTTACTGTTGTTTGATGATCAACTTTTTTTTTCGGCCAACCGTCTGCGGCGTGGTTGAGGCCACTGGGGGAAAGGAAAGCAGAACCACAAGTGTGAACCTCCCCCTATCCGCGTGGACACTAGTGAGAAGCGATCATCTTTTTAAGAGCGGGGCAGGGGGGGGAGGAGAGAGAACTGGGGGTCTAATTTTGCTCTATGCCTTAGAGATGCGATTTGCAAACCACGATGCTTGCTAGCAGGACAGCACCCGTGATTAATGGGAGACGGTGTCTTCTGTGCTGCGACGCCAACAGAGGTCGCCTTTTGCAAACCACTGCTTCTCCCCCCGGCCCGCTCCCGCGTCCACACAAGTTTTGCTTCGACTCCCAGAGTTGGGGACCAGGCGAGCTGGACCCGCGATCTCTGGCCAACTTCACTGGCGCGGCGTTGCGGGCTGATGTCCAATGAAACAGCTGCTGGATGAAGGGTGCCCAGGGGAGGCGCCGCCGGAATGAATCCACTCCGGTTTGGACGGCGTGGAAAGAGATCGAGGCATTGACAAGCCCCCCCAGCCCGGCCCGATGCTGCGGCTTTGAAGATCTGCCCTTCCCAATCCGCTTTGCCTCCGTGTGGCACCCTGGAAACGCCTGTGAGCGGCGAGAGCTGGTAGCTCCGCAGAAAAGCAACTTCCCCCCCCTCGACGGTGTCTCCTGATAAACGAGCTAAGAGCAAACAGGGAGGGAGGTCTGTGCGGGATCGCAGATCACCCAGGACAGTGCGGGTCTCCCTTCCCCTTTGGCTTCAGAGAATCCCACCAAAGACTCTAAAACCGGCCTAAAATGGCTCGTTCCTTGCAAACTGCGAATTCAGAGGGGACCACCTCCCTTGGACTCACGTGGCTCATGACACGTTTGAGAATTAACTCTAAATCCCCGAGACTGCGATCTATAGAAGATCGCAGCCTGGGGGGGATTTCGAGTTTTATGTATCTATATTGTGTCGTGGATGCAACTGGACCGTGCAAGGAGATTCAGTGATCGCAGCCGAGGTGTAGCCCCCTGAGTGTGTGTGTTGTGTAGGAGGAGGAAAGGACTGAGCCTGGAGGCATTACAAGCTCCAGACCCTGCCTGCACCGACCGATCTGCCATGCAAGCTGAGTCTTCTGTGCAAAATCCATCTCTTTCTGCTGAGGCAATAAAGAAACACATCAAGAGGTTCTTCATTTAAAGGGACCGCTTCCCCCCCAAACATTGCATGGTGCTTTATGCTTTGGATAGAGGATGAGCTTTGCTTGGCTACTGGTTCAGTTCCCTCAGCTAATGGGTTCCCAAGAGAGAAGGGGGGCGGGAGGGAGATCTCGGAAGTATTTCTTGGGACTGTAAGAGCCTCACACATTCTTCCTTGCAAGGATAAGCTCTGAACTGGGATGCTGGAGAGAGAGAGGGAGGAAGGGAGGGAATTGCCTTCAGTGGTAATTGGATTGGAAGAAAAAGTGTAAGACTTTTCTTTAAGATTTAATTTCTCCAGAAATGTCCTTGCCCTTTATCTGAGCTCTCCTCTTATTCCATTTGGTTAGAATAAACGCGCTCATGCAAATTCTCTCTCTGTTGCATTTTGCCTGCTTGCAGCTTTAGGTTCTGAAAGCGTCCCCAAGTGGGCGTGGGGGAAATACCAGCAGGTGCCTGTGTTCTTCTGTTCTAGTGCAGTAGATGGTAACCGTGAAACACACTGTCAGTGTATTGTTTCCTCCATCTAGTCCAGGGGTTCTCCGTCTTTTGTACTGGTGACCCCTTTCACACAGCAAGCCTCTGAGTGTGACCCCCCCCATTATACATTAAAAACACTTGTTTATATATTTAACACCATTATAAATGCTGGAGAAAAGCAGGGTTTGGGGTGGAGGCTGACAGCTCGTGACCCTCCCATGTAATAACCTCCCGACCCTTAGTTTGAGAACCCCTGATCTAGTCAAAATGTTGTTTGACAGCCTCATGAGTTACTTCCTGACAAGTATCCTGCTGGGTGGATAGATACAGAGGCGCAGGTACCACTTGCTAAGGTAAAACGCCCATTGATTTGTTTGGGAGCTTTGTCTGAGTAAGGACTGCAGAATAGAGGGCCTCACTATGGTGTGATATGCTCTTTGATCCTGTCCATATGAACACACATACACACACACACACCCCGCGGCCCCCCCCCCCCATGCTGACCCCTATTGTGGGTTTGTGTTTGTTCTGTACGTAGCCTTTCAGTTTTCTAGCCTCGGATGTGAGGTTTATTAGGTCTGTGTCCATCACGCCCTATTGTACTCCAAGACACTGACAAGGGGGTGGGAGGGGAACAGAAGTGCAACACCACAAATGTCTGTATGGAGATTGTCAGGCTGCAGGTGGGTTCTTGGGAGGTTTACTGCAGAGAGGAGCAAAATGAAATATAGAGCCGAGGCAATGGCACTCTAATGACCCAGGTGGCTCTAGCAAACATTCATATAAAGCTGATCTCTTTTCACCTAAAGGAGGCAGAGCACTGATGCCAACTCCCTTCAGCAGCAAAGAGAAATAGATTATAGGGTGACTTTTTTTATAAGCAGCTGTGGACATCTGTATAATGTGATCGTTATTAACTAAGCCATCTTTTTCGAGCAGAAGCTAAGATACAGTGAGCAAACAGAATCAAGTAGCATTTTTAATCCTATCTTGGCAATTGTCACCTCTGCATTAGGCAAAGAGAGCTTGAATATAATAGGGCTAGAGGAGGATTCTCTGTTTCCATTCAGGGGATGTCTTTGTTGCTGTTGTTTGATTGCTTCACTGTGGTTTGCTTTCTATAGGTGAATGAATTGGGATGCTGCTCAGATGAACAGGAATGTGGGTAGTTATACGATCAGTGATGCCAAGGGTTGGCCGTCCTTAAGAGTGAGATTTACAGCTCCAGAGAGTGAGATTCAAGGCTAAAGAGTGAGACTTTCTCATCTTTGTTCATTGGTGACATCCAATAGTCCAGGTTTTTAATCCAACCAGCATTTAATAGTTTGTTTTAAAATGTACACTGCTTAATACTGCATATGAAACTCTTAAATATCCTAATTCATACTAAAGTCTAGGGCATGTGAGAATTCTACATGCAATGCAAACAAGTGGATTTTACTAAAAATGATTTGCTAGTTGGAACAAAAACCTGGATGGTTGGAGATCCCTGAGGATCAGAGATAATAACCGCTTGTTGAGGCACACAGTCAGCGGACAGGACAAGAGAAATATTCAAAAATAAACTTGTCATATAAACCTAAAAAAAGAAAACTGTTTTATCAATATAACAATATGTTTGGTTTGCATATCATCTTGTCATAGTGATCATCCATTTGAAAAATACAGTACAAATATTTGGTTTGTATATTATTGCTCATATTACATTTACAGCAAACTAAAATAAACAGATTCCAAAATAAATAAATGCAAAATGTATTAATTAAAATTAAATAATTCAAACAGTACATGAAGTGAATGTAAAAATAAAGTAATTAAATGTAATTAATTTGAAACTAACAAACCATAGATAAAGGATTCAGATTCCACATTTCTTTTAATATGTAATTTGGTTTCACATTGTAGTCATGTGCTTAGATTTATTGCCAATTGGCCCTTTTGCTGTTTTTATAACTTCTTTTGGTGGCTCAAACTTGAAATATGGCTCAGGATTTCCAGCTTCAATTAGATAATAGAGGGCAGTGTCCTGGCTAGTCTGAGGTGTGGTCTGAATGGTGTCGTCGTCTTGTGAACAAGACTCAACACTCTCTCATCTCCTGCATTTGAGGGAGTAAAACTAAGCCAAGCCTGACAACCCTGGAATAGGAACATAAGACCACCAGAGCTTTTGACATTGCTAAGATATGCCCACACAATGTCCATCCTGTATTGCACAGTAGTGTTATCTGTGTCAGTCTGTAGGGATGCCTCATCCCATACAGACCTGACTTCTGCCTCAACTGGTAATCAACAAACTCCTCTGAGATAGAGAAGCTGCAAGGTGGAGAGAGATTGAACATGTGCTGGTATCTGCCAACAAAGTGCTCAAGTGCAGTTTTGCCTAATATCAACATTCACAAATGCTGCCATCGTTAACATTTCATCATTCCAATCTAGCATAGAATGCTCTGGCTGTGCAAAAGAACTTCTGTTTTGCAAGAGGACTAATATTCCCTTTGCGCTTCCATCTTCTGTACTACCTGTTTTGTGACCAAATCTACAAACACTGTTTGTCTCTTTCAGCACCTGAGTAAAAATCTTTTCAATCTTTAGCTATTTACTCAAAAGGCATGAGATAAGTTTAGGAATATGTGTGAAAGTGAGATGGCATGCTAATGAGTGAATCTCTCACCCAATGAGTGAGACTTGACATATCTGAAGAGACTTTTTTTTAATAGATCATGTACCCTGAATTGAAGGAGGTAGAGTGACTGTTCTAACAAAGCTAATAACTTTTATGCTAATAAGAGAGTAGTTTAATAACTTTTATGATAAGATGGATTCTCAGTGTGAACACTTAGTAAATGAAATTAGAAAATGCATTTAAATAGATTTGAACAAATGATATTTAGAGATGAATTTGTTATAAACAAGACAATATTCATTTGCTGTTTTGTAGAGGGTACATTTGATATTAGAGTAAATAAACAAATGATCACACTTTAATATTAAGAATACATATATAAATGATAGATGTTATAAGCATGTTGCACGCATGACTAGTATATGTTACAGATGGATGCAAGAACATCCGTAGAAGGCATTATAGATGATTGTATAGGCAGGCCATGGTTGTAAGCACCTATTGATCTGTTGGACTAACAGCTTTTTATTACAATATCATTTATTAAACCTTTAAAGTACTCTTAGTTAAAATAGTACCAATAGAATATATATGACTGCTGTGCTAGAAATAATGTAATCCTAGGACAATATTATTTCATGTCACTTTCCAAGCCTTTGTTGGCTGTATATCGTGTTAGCACCTGCAAAAGGATAGAAAATGGTGATATCTGTGTATTTTGTATGAAAATACAAAGCCTGCAGAGATGGGAGGAAAAAAGTAATGACAACCCATTGTTATCTAATCAGATGTAATTGAGTCCCAGAAGAGTTCTGCATCATAGGCGATCAATGTTGCTAGCTACTGAAAGGACATAGAGATTTCAAGAGCATGTGGGACTGAGCTGTATCTTTAACCTTCAGTCACTTCCTCTAAGGGAAAATGCAAACTAGGAGGATTCTTTTGTTGACATCTATTTCCAAAGGCATCATATAATATTGTTCTTCTTTAAAACTTGATACCAAGAGGAGGCATTAAGGACGACGCAGTAATCTTCTACCGCTGCTGCACCAGTAGTAAGCACTAGGTCCAATACCACTGAAAGGATAACATCTATCTGAAGCTAAGCTATTCCTTATTCTGAGCATCCCATCTTCTTTCTTCCCTCAGTGAGACTGTAAGCTCTTCAGACCCTGGGCAGTTTTCATTCCATGGCTTGTATAGTGCGAAGCACACTGTTGGCACTCAAAGTAATGTTTTAAACATCACGATCCCTGTCTTGCGGCTAGAAAAGTGAATGCCTTTTGGCACTCGGATACAATGCTCAGGGGCCACACAAGTATCTAGACAGTCAAAACTCTCATTAGTACTATTTCAATCGGTTAGTCAGCCCAAAACTGTCGGGTGCCTCCTAAAGCAGAAAGCAATCGTGACCTTTGCCTCGAAGAGCTTACAAACTAACATTAGACACTATGTAATGAGAAGGAAACTGCAGCAGGGAGGGGATGAGGATGGAAGATAGGTAGCATAAGTAGGATTATGTGGTTGGTCAGTGAGAATGAGTCAATGGCATGATATACTAGACAGTATTTTTTCAATGACTATCTTAGTTGGTTAATTTCATGTAGGTGTCACAGCAGAAGTGAATGGAATTAAGAGAGGGCCTGGTAGAGCAGCTGAGGAGGGGTATGCAGGCTGGTGTTTGAAGATATTTTAGTGAGAGAGGCAGATGAATGAGATATTGAGGCTGATATTGCTGGTGGGGCAGAGCATTGGGGAGGACATGACAAGGGCAGGGTTGGAAGAGGAGGAGCAGAAGTTGAAACTTGATGAAGTGGAGGAGGAGAAGCCAGGGGAGCGATTCAAAGAGTGGGGTGTGTCAAAAATGACAGGCATGGAAGGTGATCTTAACAGCTATGTTCTAGTTGAAGTGAAGAGATGATGAGGTGTGTGTCAGAGAGGCCATTTTAAAAATAAAATGTTCATTACTCATGTTATGCTTTAAACCCAACAAAAACCTACGCTGAGGCGGCAAGGGCCTAAATGCTGCAGCTTACAATAGTAATACAATTTTCAAACCTTGTGGTGATTGCATTGCTGTAGTATAATTGTCCATTGCTATGACATATTGTCACATTTCTTAGGGTAACATTCTGTACATTATTATTTAAATAATTTTAAAACCTCGCCCAGGTTTCTGCACTTAAGGCTGCATGTTTACTCTTTGCACTTTACTCAAACTTGGGCAATGCAAATAGGCTAGTCAGTTTCACTTTGCTCTACAGAAGGTTTCTAGTCCATTTCATTTTCCAGGTCTCATGTATTACTGGCTCAATGGTACAAGTGTTTGGGTGGCCGACCCCAAAGCAGGCACTCGGCATAAGCAGACTAAGCCATTGCTTAGGGCCCCGAGCGGCTCAGGGGGGCTCAGTATTTACTTGTTGTTGTTGTGTGGGGGGGACAAAATATTCCTGCTAAGGGCCCCAAATGGGCTAGCGCTGGTTCTGGCATACCCTGCAGGGGAATGTAGAAATGCAAACAAAAGACTGTTTCACTGACCTCTAAAAAATCACAGAAATATTTCTACTAATACTGGGCTTTTACAAAACCCAAATTTGGGGTGTTAACAAAATATCCCTTCAAGGACAATTTTGAAGAGTGTATTTATACCATCTCATATTTTTATTAATAAAAAATGAAACTTATAAAATTAACCAGTAGCAAAAAAAAAGACATTAAAATGACAACTTAGACTGAATGTGAAGTTACTAAAAAATGAGCCAAGCGCCTGAACTTGGCAGTCCTTATTCAGACAAGTAATCCTTGGTCACATGATTAGTCCCACTAGTATCAGTGGAGTGACTGGCATAGGAAAGGACTACTCACATGAATAAAAGTTACAAGATCTAGTTCAAGCACAGGTTATTGGTCTGGATAGTGTATATTTACTCAATAGAGAAGAATAATTCCCTCCAGTAGAAATCACTGGGTAAAATTCTGTGGCCTGTGTAATGCAGGAGGTTAGACAAGATAACCATGACCCTTCTAGTCTGTGAATCTAGTCTTCTTCCACTGAAATGAACTGAAGCTGATGTTTCTGGGGAAATTATTGCTAAAATATCCCATACAAAAAAAAGTGTAGATAAATGAACTATATATTTTTTTTCATCCAGGAAAGAGTTTTGATGAGTTAACAATTTAATTCTTAAATCAAGGGTAAGGCATTTGGGAATGCTGCTTCTTGAATGTAGGTCAGGCAGATGTTAGCGTTGAGCCCGCAATATGTGAGTACGTTGGGTATGATGACACATTAATATTGCATGATCTGGAGTAGTTTAGATGTTCACAATTACATCTTTAGAGGCCATTTGCAGAATGAAATGGAATCCAATTTGTTTTCCTTGAGAGAAAAGGGGTGGAATTGTAGGACGCTCTGAACTAAAATGTATGGTAAAAACTGATTCTGAATAAACTGAGCCAGGAAATACACCACAGGCTACACTTGCTTGTCATTAAAGAATAGAAGAAGTGCTTTTTTTTACTTGCCTTTATATTGTTTTGAGGCATAGCGGCAAATAACTGTGATTATGACACAGGACAAGGCCGTGATCCCTATGCACACTTATACTCGTGTAATCCCTTGTAGACAATGGGACTATTCATGGATTGTAAATTTATGAGAAGCGTCTAAGTGTTGTGGGATCAGGGCCTAAATGCTGATGAGGTGGAAAGAGTAAAATAAATTGGGCACTGCCAAGACCTGGCATGTGATCTTTCTAAAAAGTATTACAAGCGAATGGCAGATGTTTTCTGGATTCTAATTTGCTTCTCTTTTTGGAAAGCCTTTCTGATTTAGCGAGAAATTCAACAATATAAAAGCCAGAATTAATTACCCTGAGCAATGGGAGCTTTGTCTGATTAAGCAGTTCTGGATTGGTCCCTGTATTAGAGTCACTAAAACAGTGTTTTGTGTTCCCTTTAGTTAAATGCGAGGAGTCACCAATCAGCCCTGTTCACAGGACATGATTGACTTCAGTCAACGTGGTTGGTGCCAAATAAGATGTCTTGGGCTGATAAACAGCTGGGTGTGTTAAATTAACAACACTTAGAGTTGAAAATTATCTGTGTCAATTTAAAACACTGGGGTGGATTTGAAGCAGCCACATGATCTTGTGGCTATAACTTTTATGCTCCTTTCCCTCACAAAGCATGTCCCGTGGTTTTTCCTGTCTCTCTTTGCTTCCTGTTTTGTTTAAATTGCAAGGTCTTTGGGGTCCTGATTTGCTGAATCAGTCCCCTGAAGACGACAAACACTAGAATCCATATTTAACTTTAGGCACAGCATAATCCCATCCCTGTTCAGCAAAACCCTTAGGGTTAGATTCGCAAGGGGGACGTAGGGTCGTCTGCAGCAAGCAGGATCCCACGGCAGCAAGTCTCAGAGCCTGCGTCTACAGACTACGGATAAAAATTGCTGTGTAGACTTGGGCTCAGGCCTAGGGGGATGGGCTTCAGAGGCCGAGCTCCAGCATGAGTCTGAATGACTACATGGCTGTTTTTAGCACCGGAGTGTGAGCCCAGTGACCCTGAGTCTGTAGAGCCGGGCTCTGAGACTTTTTGCTGCAGGACCCTGCTTGCTGTGTAGACATAACCTTAGGTGCCTAAGTCCAAAATTCAGATCCTCAGAAACCCCGCTCAGCTGCTGCCTACCCCTCTAGGTGCCTAAATTCCCTTGGTACTCAAATTCCCACTTAAATTTCACTCAATCTCTCTGATTGAAGCTGTTCTACGTTGGAGATGTAACCCTTCTGCCAGGTGGAGCCAGCAGCAAGGAGGGCCAGGTTCAATATCTAGGGGTTCCTCTCCATCGATACAACACAGACCTGGATCGAGCCCCCACCCAGTGACCTGGGAAAATTACACACCACCCTTGGGCACCTCTGAGAGGCAACACTTCCCCACTCGCAAGCCCAGAGTCTGAGTGTAGAAAAGAAACTTTTAATGAAAGGAGGGAAGTCACTCGACATTAATTAGGGAAAATGCCACAAGTGGGATTCATAATCCTAAAACTGAGCAGGACACCCACCCCAGAGTACGTGGGGCACTCATGTTCTTGAGTTCTATAACCAAAAGTTCCTTTTCTGTGCCCCTCTCTGCTCCCTCACCATACCCCACTCACAGTGGTTGTCCTTGGTCAGAGAGGATCCAGCGTTCAGAGGTGCATCTGTGTGAGTTCAACTCCCACCTGGGGAAGAAGACACCTTGCTTGCTCTGGTATCTGAGCACTTGCTTTGCCTTGCCAGCCAGCTGATTGTCTGTGACCTCTACACATCAGTCTCATAGTAATTTTTAGCTCTCTGCCCCACCACAACTGATTTCAGCTTTCATTGAGTATTTAAAATAACAGAGGCTCCTAATAAAGCCTATTTAGCTATTTCTTTGAACAGTGGGGGGAACAGGTTAAATCAATCCAGGGAGGACGTTTGGTGAGGGTCCACATCTCCTGGCTGAAATACTTGTTCCCACCCCCTCTTACTTTCACAGGAGTCTGGCATTCGAGCCCCTGGCTTACCCAGGTCCTTTCAGCAGAGGGTAACCCCCTCATTTGGGACAGGTTAAGCACAGTTCTGCTCCTCTTTATTCATACAATAATGACAACATTGGTAACAGCATTTCACTACCCATGCATTCAGTACTAAAGTGATTTGTAACCCAACATCAGTCAAAGTTGATTACTTTGAGCAACACACTGCTCTATCTGCTGGATCTCTAAGAAGAGTAGGTGAGTTCATGTAAATACAGTTTGCACTTGAAGTCTTTCCCCCTCCCAGCTACCTGTCAGGGAAGAATTCATTCAGACCCTGCTTACGTATAAATAATTAAATATTAATTGCAGCAGGGACTGGAACCTAGGTCCCCCCCTGGTGCCTGCACTAACTACCAGGCTGTAGAGTCATTATGTTGCTGATCCAATGAATATTTAAGTATTTCATAGGAAGCAGAATGGTTTCAATAGGAGAGATTGAGAGACCCCTCCCCTGTGAATACCATGTAGCTTAGTGGTTGGGGCACTCTCCTAGGAGGTAGGAAACCTGGAGTCAAGTCTCTGCTCTGAATCAGGCAGAGTGGGGATTTGAAGCAGAGCCTCCCATGCCCAGGTGAGTGTGCTAAACACTGGGCTACTGAGCAAAAAGAGGCAACCATCACCTCTTCCTCCTGGTTGTTCTTTGTGAGAAAGGACTGACCTGGCTTGGGTGGGCACCTAACTCCAGGAAAGGCTTTGTGACTGTGAATCCTGAACAGAGATAGGTGCTTAACTTTGGGCTAGAGGGAGGAGCCTAACTAGGCCACACCCCTCAGCATTTCCTACTGAATAGATGAGGTAGTTCCCTTATCTGCTTGCTGGCTTCTCTGGCGCCCATTCTTCGGCGCTTAACTCTGCCCATGCATTGTCTAGGAAGTCTGGGTGCCTAACTCACAGCTGTGGATTCCACTAGGCAGCTGGGCACTAAACAGTAGGTGTTGCCATGCTGAGCCCAAGTTATGTAGATTGCCTCGCACACAGTGTGGTTATAGCAGTGACAACCAGCTCTGTGAGAAAATGATGGGAAACAAGTTTACTAGCTGGTGATATTGCTTCTCTGCTTCCTGGGGCTTGGGTTGTCCCTTTATGCCTGTGCAAAGCGGAAGGGGGGTTCCAAAGAGGAGAAGGGGGGTTCCAAAGAGGATGGAGTTCGGCTGTTCTCAGTGGTGGCAGATGACAGAACAAGGAGCAATGGTCTCAAGTTGCGGTGGGGGAAGTCCAGGTTGGATATCAGGAAAAACTATTTCACTAGGAGGGTGGTGAAACACTGGAATGCGTTACCTAGGGAGGTGGTGGAGTCTCCTTCCTTGGAGGTTTTTAAGGCCCGGCTTGACAAAGCCCTGGCTGGGATGATTTAGCTGGGAATTGGTCCTGCTTTGAGCAGGGGGTTGGACTAGATGACCTCTTGAGGTCCCTTCCAACTCTGATATTCTATGATTCTATGATTCTAAGTAGAACATTAGCATTTTGATATAGTAGCACGTTACAAGCACTATGCACAGGTGTAAGCCGGGTAGTTGTAGCTGTGTCGGTCCCAGGATGTTAGAGAGACAAGGTGGGTGAGTGTAGCAAGACAGAGTAGCCTCCCTCCACTGGAGAACGAGGGACCACTACACTCCTCCTGGTGGGCGGAGCTGAACCCGCCCTACCCCCCTTGCCGGAAGTACCAGGGTGGGACAGGCCGTATAAAGGGAGGGCTCAGTAGCTCAGTTGAGCAGGAGCCAGGAAAGGAGATGGACTCCTCCACTCTGCTGCGGCACCCTGCAGCTGAACCTGCGCCCTGCAGTATCCTGCCCACAGAGGAGACTGGGCCCGAAGAGGCCTTGCCGGGACTGCCATCCACCATGCACTGACTGTCCGGCTACCTTGCTGACTGACTCTAGGTCAGCGTGTTGCGGCTGGATCCCCGCTCACCCAGTGGTGGACCACTCTGACACTGTTAGGGGCCTGGGCTGGGATGCAGTGGAGTTGGGCCGGCCCGTGTCCCCCTACCTCCTGCCACACCACCCTGGGGGTGGCAGACTCCCCACCCTAGGCCAGGAGGCCTGTGTGAATCTATCGTCCATCAAGCTTGGACGCTAGGCCTGGTTGGTGCTCACCCCTACTGGAGCCCCTAGGCTGTGGTGGTGCCCTCCCCCCCCCACCAGACGGTGTGGATGCTCACCCCTACCTGAACACTTAGACTGTGTGTGTTTGCTGGCTCCCTTAGCTGCTGCTTGGCCCTGCCCGCAAGGGCTAGAGCTCCAGACTGTTAAGTGCTGCCAGCCCCAGCTGAGGGGCTGTGAGCTAAAGACTACTCAGTGCTCTGCAATACCTGGGGGGCAGGGGACACAAGAGCACCAGACTATTATTGTTTGTTTGCCTGTTAGATGGGCACAGAACTATAGACTATTTACGGCTCGGCCCTGCCAGCGTGACCCGAACCCGAGGGTTACCGCCCAGTACAGCGAGACAGAGTGGCCCCCCTCTCCACTGGAGAGCGAGGGACCACTGAAGTGTGGTAATAGCTTTTACTGGACCAACTTCTGTTGGTGAGAGAGACAAGCTTACAAGCCACATAGCATAGGCGCCGACTCCGTGGGTGATCCAGCTCTGGAGCACCCCTGGAAAAAAAATAATGGATGCTTAGCACCCACTGGCAGTCAAGCTCCCTCCTCCCTCCCAGCGCATCCTGCATGCTGTGGAAGGAGAGAGAGGGGGAGAAGCAGGGATGGGGCACATGAGGGAGAGGGTGGGAAGAGGTGGGGCCTTGGAAGGGACAGAACGGGGTAGGAAGAGGTGGGGGTGGGGCTTGGAGGAAGGGATGGAGTGGGGGTGGGCTGGGGGCGGGGGGTCGAGCACCCCCTGGGTAGAGAGGAAGTCAGCCCCTATGCCACAGGACAAATGCAAAGTACTCCACTTAGGAAGGAACAATCAGTTGCAGATATACAACATGGGAAATGACTGCCTAGGAAGGAGTACTGCGGAAAGGGATCTGGGGGTCATAGTGGATCACAAGCTAAATATGAGTCAACAGTGTAGCGCTGTTGCAAAAAAAGCAAACATAATTCTGGGATGTATTAGCAGGAGTGTATTAAGCAAGACACGAGAAGTAATTCTTCTGCTCTACTCTGTTCTGATTAGGTCTCAGCTGGAGTATCGTGTCCAGTTCTGGGCGCCACATTTCAGGAAAGATGTGGACAAATTGGAGAAAATCCAGAAAAGAGCAGCAAAAATGATTAAAGGTCTAGAAAACATGACCTATGAGGGAAGATTGAAAGAATTGGGTTTGTTTAGTCTAGAGAAGAGAAGACTGAGAGGGGACATAACAGTTTTCGAGTACATAAAAGGTTGTTACAAGGAGGAGGGAGAAAAATGTTGTTCTTAACCTCTGAGGATAGGACAAGAAGCAATGGGCTTAAATTGCAGCAAGGGCAGTTTAGGTTGGGCATTAGGAAAAACTTCCTAACTGTCAGGGTGGCTAAGCACTAGAATAAATTGCCTAGGGAGATTGTGGAATTTCCATCATTGGGGATTTTTAAGAGTAGGTTGGACAAACGCCTGTCAGGAATAGTCTAGATAATACTTGGTCCTGCCTTGAGTGCAGGGGGACTGGCCTAGAGGACCTCTCGAGGTCCCTTCCTGTTCTATGATTCTGTTGTTCTATAGAACTCTTCTTGAGGTCTTGGAAAGGTAGTCCCAGCTTCATTGCAAAGTGGAACAGATTATTTCGCATAAGTAGTTAGCACGTATTGTATGGGACCATCAAAGATAGAATGGCCTGTTAACACCTCAGCAGTCATAGGACAAAAAGGGGGGTTATAGATGGTCATACTAAGCCATAAATCCAGTGACCCTGTGCAGCCCATGAGTTGTAGGCTCTGTCTGTACTATGGATCCTACAGTGGCACAGCTGTAAGGTCTCCTGTGGAGCTGCTCTATGCTGATGAGAAAGCTCTCCCGCCAGCATAATGAAACCACCCCCAACGAGCGGTGGTAGCTATGTTGGTGGGAGACCGTCTTCCGCTGACATAGTGCTGTCCACACCGGTGCTTTTGTCGGTGAAACTTATGTCAATCGGGGGGTGGGTTTTTTTTCCACACCCCGACTGATAAAAGTTTTGCCAACAAAAGGGATCGTGTAGACAAAGCCTTCGTATATAGCAGTTATGAATGTAAGCTCCCAGGCTCATCTTTTGAATGTGTGCGGGTTTCCTTTGAGGATGAGGCCTGAGAGGTCAGATACGGAGTGATCGCTTTGTGAAAAGTGTTCGCCCAAAGGTGATACGGTGTTTTTGTCTTATCATTTTCCTGTGTGCGTTCCTTCAAGAGCATAATGATTGTCTGGTTTCACTCACATAGTTGTCATTTATTGCACTGGACAAAGTATATCACATACTGTGATAGGCATGTGTAGTATCCATGGACCTTGACAGGTGTGTTTTGGGAGAGTTTTGATCAGTGTAGATGTGTCTGCAGATTTTGCATCTGTTGTTCTGGCAGAATTTGGTGCTGCTTCAAGTGGGTGTGTCCTGGTCTGCAGAGAGAAAAAGACGAGGCTGGGAGTGTAAATTCATAACTCTACTTAGGGTGACCAGATGTTCCAATTTTATAGGGACAGTCCTGATTTTAGGGTCTTTTTCTTAGGCTACATCTACACTACGGGGGGGGGGTGGGTGTCAATTTAAGATACGCAAATTCAGCTACGTGAATAGCATAGCTGAATTCGACGTATCGCAGCCGACTTACCCCGCTGTAGGGACGGCGGCAAAATCGACCTCTGCGGCTTCCCGTCGACGGCGCTTACTCCCACCTCCGCTGGTGGAGTAAGAGCGCCGATTCGGGGATTGATTGTCGCGTCCCAATGGGACGCGATAAATCGATCCCCGAGAGGTCGATTTCTACCCGCCGATTCAGGCGGGTAGTGTAGACCCGGCCTTATATAGGCTCCTATTACCCCCAACCCCCGTCCCGATTTTTCATACTTGCTGTCTGGTCACCCTAACTCTACTAGACACTAAAACTCATGGACTTCACAGAGTCACTGGCTTTATGGTTTATTACAACAATCCATAACCCACAACCCCCCTCTTTTTGTCCTCTGACTGCAAAAGTGTTAACGGGCCATGCTGTCTTGAATGGTCCCTTACAATATATGCTAATTACTTATGCTAAACAAACTGTTCCACCTTGCATTTTGCCATAACGCTGGGAATACTTTCCCCAAACCTGAAGAAGAGCTCTGTGTGGCTCGAAAGCTTGTGCCTCTCACCAAGAGAGATTTGTCCAATAAAATATATGACCAACCCTGTCTCGTTAATTCAGGAGGAAGGCAGTGGAGAATCACAGTCTATTTAACTGTCAGTCAGGGTGGATTTTTTTTTAATTTAAAACAGATTTTTTTGATAAAATGCTTTTTGAGGAAACCTATCTAAAGATAGTTTTAATTAAGATACATTATAGCTCAAAGATATCTCATCATGGAATAGGGATTATAAATTCTAATTCTACAGTATGAGACAATATATTCATGTAATGTTTAAGAAAAGTTTTGTAAATGAGTTCCAATAGTTGACGGATTAGGGACCCAATTTTATGGGATTCCAAGGGCTTCTGTATAGATTAACCTAAATAATCTTTCTATCTACCCAATGGGACTCAGTGCTCAGTCTAGAAGATACTATCAGAGATGCTTAGTTTTGCAGTTGTCAAACTGGATTTGTATCTCCAGAGATAACATGCTTGTTAACAGCAAAAACGTTTTAAAATAATATATAGGGGTGAGAAATAACAGACCACAACCCTATTGTCCCTCTGCAAATTTGTGTACACAGAGTCAATCCCTTACCTCTCTCTAAAAGTGAAGAGTTTCAAAAAGTTCAATGAACAGAAGATTGTTGGGAGCAGAATAGATCTGGACACGGAGAAGAAGTCTGGAGATAAATGTGAGAAGGGAGGGACAGGCTGTAGAAACAAAAGTGAAACTGTTTGAGCTGCATATTCCAGAAGCCTTGAGGTCTTTCTGAGTGTAGCCTTCATTGATTTGAGATCTACCATACCATTCTTTCAGTAGAAGGGAAAACCTATGGCAGCAGGCCATAAAAGAGACCCAGCTTGGTAATAAGAACCAATTCAAGAAATATGTTTTCTGATGTTTTAAAGAAAGTCACACCAGTGAACTGGTGGAAGTCACTTAAGCACTTGGATTCAGAGACTGTTGAAGTGATAATCTCACTTTTAACAGCAGTAGCTTCTTCTGCCGGTGTAGAAAGAATATTTTCTTCCTTTGGACTAATTCATTCCAAATTGAGAAATCGTTTGGGACCCGAAAAAGCAGGAAAGCTTCTTTTTTTCCAGATTATGAACACACAGGAAAATGAAGGTGAAGACGACTGAGTTAGCTGCAGAAGCCAATATTTTAAGTTTCTCATATTGACCTGGATGACGTTGTCGATTTTAAATTTGTTTAATTCATTTAACTATCTTAGTTAAAAACAATTTTAGCAAAAACAAACCTGATTTTAAAAAAACCTGAATGTTTGTTTAAATATGCTTGTTTTGTTAAAATATTATGTTTGCTGTTGAAGGAAAAAACATCCAGAATACATAACGTTGTTTTAGTTAAATAAAACAATTTAAATGTCTGTCCGATGATGTTCTCCTCCTAATACAGCATGGCAAGAAATCCTCCAAATATTAATGATTAACCTGTTGAATTGGAGATCGTTCATCTCCCAATAACTTAATAAATATCTGCTTCAATTATCTTTGGTAAATGAAATAACCAAACGATCATTCATGTTCTGATATAGCTGTAAAACTAATCTGAAAAGTTTTCAAAAGGAACCACTTTAAAAATGTATAGTGTGTACCTTCTAAAAATGAAACCTACATCTATCTCTGAGTTGTGAAGAATATGTATTAAGGTTATAACAACTAACAAGAATGCACTTGTATGTAGAAATCCATGATTAAATCGAGTCTTCCTGACTAGTGATTTAAATCAAATCAATTTGATATAAATCAAATCCACCCTGCTGTCAGTTAATAATAAGAGAATCATCCTTTGCCATTTTAGGGCCCAGGCCTGCATTCTGAAAGGCAGTGATCCTTCCGAGCCGGCAGTGGGCACGGAGGGCAGAATCAAGCTCTCCTTGCACGCCAGGAAGACCCACTGAAGTCAGTTTGGCCTGGGTCCACAGAAGGGACTTAGGTGCCTCCTAGATCATTGGAACCACACTGTGATCCTCAAAGTCTGAGTTAGGGAGCATAGGTGCCTATACAATGAATGGGGAGAGATAGGCGCCTTGGAACGCGATTCACTAAGCCAGCACATTAGGCGGGGAGCTGCCAATGGGAGATGCTATTAAGAGGGGTGTGTGCTGAGCCCCTCCCCTCTCCGAGACAGGTACTGAAGTCTGAGTTGCAGAGAGGCACCCAGCTCTGCTAGCAATCTAGAAAGCAGGGAAAATAGGCGCTTCTCCGCCTAACTCGTGTACAGGGCTGGAGAGCCCTTCTCACTTTTTCTCTGGCTCAATGATTATTTAAAGATTCAATTACTTAAAGTGGAATAAATTCAGTAGGAGAGATTGCGGAAGGCCAACATTGGAATGCCTCATAGCCCAGTGATTAGGGCACTCGCCTGAGAGGTGGCAGAATGGTGTTCAAATCCTTTTTCAGCAGGGGGACGTGGACCAGGGTCTCCCACGGCCAGAGTGAATATCCGAACCACTAGGCTAAAAGTTGTGAGGGAATTCTCCCTCCTACCCAGCTGTTTTGCGTGGAGTTAGGCACACCTACGGGATTGGGCCCCACAGGTGACCTAGGCTTGCAAACGCCGGTCTTCCCCTGGTTTGTGGCTCACTTTGGGGTTTAGGCGGGACGTAGGCATCCGGGCACCTAGAGGGAAGCAGCAGTGTGTGTGCTTAGAGGCAGAAACGTAGGCACCGAGAGGACGTTTACTGCAAAAACTTCGAAGGCGAGTGACTTTTGGCACCTAGAAGGATAGTTGGCAGCCAGGTGGGAGTTTTGTGGCTCGCAGTGGTGCCTAGAAATGGGCCTTAGGTGCCAAAGTTTGGTATTTTGTGGATCCAGGCCTTTGTGATTTTGCAAGCAGTGCAGGACTGGTCCCTTAGAACAGGGGTTCTCAACCTTTTTCTTTCGGAGGCTCCCCCCAACATGCTATAAAAACACCACTGCCCAGCTGTGCCACAACTGTTCTTCTGCATATAAAAGCCAGGGCTGGCCTTAGGGAGCTGATAGCAAGGAAGGCAATTGCGCAGGGCCTCACATCACAGGGTGCCTCGCAAAGCTAAGTTACTCAGGCTTCAGCCCTGTGTGGCAGAACTCGGGGCTTTGGGCTGCAGCCGTGCATGGTAGGGCTTTGGCTTTCTGCCCTGGGCCCCAGCGAGTCTAACATCGGTAATGCTTGGTGGATCTCCTGAAACCTGCTCGCGGGCCCTGGACCCCTGGCTGAGAACCACTGCCTTAGAAAATACTTGGAAACGGCCAGGGAGCAATCACACTAGTCCTGAATCTCACTAATCTAAAACATCTAGATCAGTCTGGGGAACTATAAACTACTGCACATGCCAGACCTTATCCTACCCTCAGTGATGTCAGTGGCAGCTTTTTGGCATTAAGTTCATAATTTGCAATTGAATTTGTATGGCTTTGCCCCTGGCTTCGGGGGTGGAGGGGCAGGACCTATCATTCTAGGTGCTTGTGTCATGCTCACCAAGGGGAACAGTCCAGCATAAATACATAGACCAGTTCCAATTAGATTATCCAAGCTATCTAACTTTTTCTAATAGTGTGCAGCTTTCTCTTTGTAAACAAGTTAGTTGAACTAATTAGAGATATTATTGTATCTAATTTTATCTGTCTCATTGTTATCTCATCCACTGATACTCAGACCTCAGTGGGGTTCAGGAGCCAAATTAGCGATCAACATTACCCAAAAGAGCCACAGTCGTGGGAATTCATTGTTTCATTTACTATATATACATTATTCTCACAGCAAAATGACTGACTGAGTATTATTATTTTATCAACTACAATTGGTTAATAACATAGTAAAAGCATCCTGATTGGTTAATAACTTAAATCACACCGGGTTTTAATACCATGTGCTGCAAAGAGTGACACGTTAAAGAGCCACTTGCAGCTCGCACGCCTCAGTCTGAGTATCACTGATCGACTCTCTATATTTATATTGTATTCAGTACCGTACTATGGCGTTAAGCATAGTGGGATAGATCTGTTCCCATTGAAGTCAAGGCTGTGGGTGTCATCAAACCCCATATAGATTTATTTGTACATTGTATACACAATGCCATTTCTATCAATGGGGGCAGGATCAGCCCTGTAATTGGGGGAGCACTTCTAGTTCTCCGGATCAAAATGGTTATCTTCTTGGAAAATTTTTGAACCATCGCAGCACTTTCCAAGTAGTTATTTGCCCTTAATAAAATCTTGCAGAGTGTTCAATGTCACAAGGAAACTATCACTGGATATAAACGAGAACAGTTGTTGAAGGGCTCTGCATAGAGCCTTTAATTTTGAAAAGGACGGAAATGTTGAAGAAATGATCCTTGAGAGGTTTCCAACTGGTACTTTGTCTAAAAAGAGAGCCAGGCTCCTTCTCTCGAAGGTGGGAGGCTGGCTTTTAATGCGTGCAGTAGTGCTTCTGAATGATGCTCCATTTGCATAGTGCAGAGGCTTAGAGAGGGGGTAAGTACTATACCATGCAGATCCTTTAAAAGTGTGGGGTTATTGAGAAACTGCCTCAACCTAGATTGTCAGATTTCACTCTGAGCTGCAAACCGCTTGCCTTATTCGTGCACGTCGTCCCATTAATACTCGGTGGGATGACTGGCCAAAGGTGGGGCGAACGTGACCCATTTGATGGGACTTCCCTGATAGACATGTTCACTGCGTTGGAGTAATCTGAAGAGTTAAGAGAAGGACCATGCCCAGACTTAGGGTATGTCTACACTGTACACTAAGCTTAGGTGTGTGGGACCTGGGCTGGTGGACTTGGTGCTCGAGCATCTTTACTGCAATGTAAACCTGCGTTTACAATTGCTGGATCCGGGTCTCACAGCTGCGCTAACAGGTCCATATTGCGCCATGCAGACCTTCTGACTGAGGAGTGTGGCTTGAGCTGCATCCGCAGCAGGACTCAGGCTCTGACCTACTCCGCTAGTAAGTCCTAGGACCAGGGCCCTGGTTGCTTGCTGACCTGAGTCAGACTGATTTGTGTGCACACAGAAGTAGGGCTTGGGCTCAAACCTGAGTCAGCGCCTGGGCTTAGTGTGCAGTGCGGACATACTCTTTGAGACGGAGTGCAAAGGGAACATTGGTCCCTTGACCCCAGCCGGTGGAGGGGGGAAAACACGTGATCCTCACAAAACCCAGCAGATTGCACTTGCTGTGATGTGCGGCCAGCAGAGAAGACAAGTTCAAGCATGCAAGGTGCCATCTTGAGCTGAGCAGCTTGGTGCTCACAAGCAACCGGTTTCAGTGCCGTGTAGCGCTGAAAGCTTTCCAGGGCGCTTGGAAAGGGTCTTGTGGATTTTGTACTAGAACTAGCCTGTTGTCTCCGAGCCAGGCTGCTCTGCTCAAGCTGTCGTGTTACATTTGAGGACCTGGGGTCTCCAAGGGGCCGGCTATGGTGCTGTGTATGATCTGCCAGATCTGTGGAGTAGGTTGCTTAGCCCATGACAGACCATTGCATGCTGCGTGCTGCCCTGTCACTCAGTTCATAGGGCAATGATGCCTCCTGAGAGCTGTCATCTGCGTGGGCTAGGAGGCTTACATAATGATCAAGTATCCTCTATTGGAACCTGCTCTCTCTGTGGGCTTGGATCAACAAGGAGCATCGCATACTGGGAGCTGCCCTTTCTCCCAGCTGGGCTGTGTGGGTCACTGCGTGTTGGGAGCTGATTGTTTCAGCATGTCTAGTCCAGATAGTGTTTTAGCATGTTCAGCGGAACATGTTCCACAAGCCCATTAGTCCTGTGGCACCTTATAGGCTAGCAGACGTATTGGAGCATGAGCTTTCATGGGTGAAGACCCACTTCGTCAGATGCATCCGACGAAGTGGGTATTCACCCACGAAAGCTCATGCTCCAATACGTCTGCTAGCCTATAAGGTGCCACAAGACTCTTTGCTGCTTTTACAGATCCAGACTAACATGGCTACCCCTCTGATACTTGACACAAGCCCATTGTGTACCTGCACTTAGCCTTTGAAACTGCCATGTCCAAGAGCTCCATAAAGCCATGTAATTAATAGCACCTGTCTGTCACAGGGTGACTGGCTCTTAAGGAGAGGGGCTCCAGCCCCACCTGTGACTAAACAGCTGCCTCCCAGTGAAGGCTGTGAGGCTGGGTGATTGCCTGAGGAGCACCTGGTCCTTATAAAGACCAGCAGGAGCACTGCAGGGAGTAGAGAGACTCCTGTGTCAGGACAAGGTCCCATAAGGACTGAGAAAAGTGAGGGGAAAAAGCCTATGGGAATTGTAGCCCATGCTCGGCAGAGAATTTTTTTTTTTTTTTTTTTGGGTGGGAGGTGGTGTGGCCTAGTGGTGAGTGCACTGAACTGGGGCCCAGGAGACCAAGGGTCTGTTCCTCGCTCTGCGGCGAGTCTCCTGGATGCCCTTGGGTAAATCTCTTCACATCTATGTGCCACAGTTTCCCCCTGTGTAAAATGAAGATTGTGATACTCTGTTGTAAAGCACTTTGAGATCTAATAGTGAAAAGCACTTAAGAGCTAGGTGGTATTATGGTGTCTTGCCAAGGCTTTAGGTTTAATCAAGTTATTCTCGGAGACAAGTGCCAGAAACAGACTGTGGAGTGGCATTGATCCTTTCTGGGCCAAGCACCCTAACTCCCGCCTCTCCTAAAAATTCCCTCCCACCCAGGTGGCTCCCAGCAGGTCTGTTCTTAGTCACATGTTGTCCCTGTCATGTGACCCTTGGGCTCTACAGCTGGGACTGAGACCCTGCCTAATGTTAAGAGGCCAGCTCATCCTGTGACTGCATCCAAGAAAATTCAGAGCCGCTCCTATCCTGCTGTCAAACCCCAGAATTCTCCATCTCATCACAGCCACCAAAGAGGTTTTTATACATCTTAATACCTTTTGGGATATAAAATCTTTCAAAGTAATGGACTTACATCCCTTTACACTTGTTCTAAATGGCTTTATAAAGATGGGAGAACACCATTATGCCCATGTTACAGATGGGGAAAGTGAGGCACCTAGTGATTTAATGAGTTGCACCAAGTCCCGTGGCAAGTCAGTGGTAGAGTCAGGACTCAAACCCACTTCCAGTTGTGTGCTTAGGCTACTCAACCACAGCTGCTCCCGTCGTGCATAAGACTAAAAAGCCCTGCCCCGTGTAGTTTGGAGGCCTTCTAGACTAGTTCCATAGAGCAGTGAGGTCCTTGGTAGCTGTGAAGTCATAGAAGGATGTATTCTGGAATGGCAGGAGTCAGCTGGCGTGACCGTGCCAGCTCTGCAGTGGTATTTAAAAAGGCACATCTGCATGTAGACCTGTGCTGGATGCCCGGTTCTGCCTCTTTGTCCCTTGAGGGCTGCCACACCTAATTTCACAGTTAGGTAATTGTTTGGCCAACTAGCCTGTAACGATGCAAGACTCACCCCTCCGGCGCCTCCTGCTGGTCGTCTCCGGGAATTAGCTCTCCAGCCGTTGGAGCACCCTCTGCAGGCCAGTGTCCCGCTACTGTTTGGCCCCCATGTCCCTCCCCGACCCGGTGCCCTGTTATCTGGGGTGCTGTCCCCTGGCAGGAACCCCTTTCTCTCAGGGCATCCCCTCTCTGGGGAACCTCCGACCCTCTAATCCCCACGTTGCCTCAGTCGTGGGCTACTGCCAGTCACCATCTAGCCCCCACTCATTGGGGCAGACTGCAGTGTAAAAGCCGCTCATCATAGGCAAGGTTGGGTTTGGACCTGCTGCCTTTGCCTACCCCTGCACTGCCCTCTGCAACCCCCAGTACCCGTTGGCCTTCTGCTAGGCCGCAGCCTGGGGCTCTCCAGGCTGGAGCTTCCCCAGCTCCTCTGCCTTTCCCCAGCCCTGCTCCACTCCGGTACTCTGCTCAGGTCCCTGCAGCCAGGTCCATCTCCCTCTACCACTAGAGAGAGACTCCTGAGCTCCTGGCTCCCAGCCTCCTATATAGGGCCAGCTGAGGCCTGACTGGGACGTGGCCCAGGTGCGGCTGCCTCCCCAATCCGCCTATTAGCTGTTTTCCCTGCCACAGCCCTCTCCCAGGGATGTTTTAAGCCCTTCAGGGCAGGAGCGGGGTAACCACATCGCTACGTAGCCCAAAGCAGTTTCCTCTCTCGCTTTGACATGAGGCTTTAGCACTTGGAGTTCGAAAGGTTTAAAGCTTGTCAAGCTTACATCTAAAAGTTACAGATTATAAATTACGCATTAGATATGGGCTTGAACCGAAACTACAGCTCTATGCCGCAACGCACTCTGGTGGATCCCAATTTGTTTTCCATATGATAGGTGGTACCATTTTCCACTGTTCAATTCCACCCCTTCTCTCCCCCCCCCCCCCAAAAAAAGTCACGGGATTAGAAATCCAAGGGATCGGAACTCAGTTACTCTGTTCACGCACTTGAGGCAAAAACGGGTGTGGCAGGGAGAAAGGAAAAGGTCCCATAGTCTTCTCCAGAGAGAACAGCCATATGATCATGCCCCCGATCCATCCCTGACTCACTCCCTACCTCTCCTGGCATGCCCCCGATCAGCCCCCCTACAACAGGACCTGGGAGCGAGGCTGGCATAAAGTCTTTACATTAGCTGGGGAGATCCCCTGAACAGGGATATTATTGGAGGGCGGGGGCTGGTTCCATCCCCTCTAAGGTCCCTGTCGGTTGCCAAAGTAACCAGGTTCTGTGGAGTCAGTGGGAGTGTTACTTCTCAAGCTGCCCCAAGGCCCAGTTGAGAGGTACACCGGTGTGATGACCCCCAGCAATGACTTCTGCAGGAAGTTTACCATGCTGTAGGAGTCTTTCGTCCATTGTGAAGGACTCTTTCTGTGACCTCAGTTCCATGGTCCTGCATTTCTGATGTAAATAATTTTCAAGGATCAAGGACAGGAGGTCACCAAAGGAACGTGGGGGAATGAGGGTCCTGTGTGAGGTGTGAAGGGAGTCGCGTTTGGGTATCAGGACAGGGTTCTCCTCTCAATGTGAATTATAAAAAGGAAAAATGAGCTGGAGTTGACAAAAGAGGAGGAATTTAAAATGGTGAAACTCTAGGTGCTGTCGTCTTTTATGTAAAGAGCCAATATTGATAGAGACGACGACACAGAAGATTAGAGACGACAAGTCTAGTTGTGGGTCTGCCAGCAGTGGGAAGAAACAACCAAGGAGAATAGATTATTTTTTATTAGAATTCTTTTGCTGCCTGTGAATGGGATTAGATGCCAAATTAAGCATGAGCAGGTGTTCGCTAGGAGGGGAAGCGTATCATTGACTTTGAACGGTAGAAGAATCAGTATTGCCAACTGCACTGTCCAAAAATTAGGAGTGAGCCCCCCTACCCCCAAATCATCAGATTGGTTTAAAAACCTTCAGATATTTTTTTCTTCTGGTTTTTTAATTTTTATGGAGTGCTTGAGTCTCGGCAACTCTGAGGCAATTTTTTTTTTCAATGAAAGCTGAGATTTTCACTTATTCACATCACTCCAGGAGCTAGGGCATCAAGTGTAGTGCCAAAGATTGCAAGCGCTGGGAACACTGAAGAATCTGGGCATGTGTTTTTGTCAGACTAATTCAGTCTTGTGGGTCTGATCATGCCCTTCACATGTGGGTCTCTGCCTCCCCATGGGGTGGGGGACAGCTAGACACCTCTACAGCAGTATTCCCTACTTCCTAAACCCCAGGTCCCATGGAGGGCCCTTCAAACGGGGAGATGGAACAGGCTAGCCTGTTAGCATCTTCATTACCTATGAATCTCCTCTTTAACTGAATCCCTGAGATGTGCATCGATATTATGGGGATGGGGTGTCAGACAAGTACCTAGGTAGAATCACTGAGCGATCTTATTGTCTTTCCAAACCTGTCCATTCCCTGCTGTTTGTTACTTGGAGCATCTCAGCTGCAATTTAACCCTGATCATGGATTCAGCTCTGCACAGCTGGACCCCTAGAGCTGTGCAAAATTTCTTTGACTTCAGCTTTGTAAGAGTTTGGGGGTCCTGACGATGCATGTCACTTTGA
The DNA here is from genome assembly GCF_011386835.1 of Chrysemys picta bellii. Classification (NCBI taxonomy): domain Eukaryota; kingdom Metazoa; phylum Chordata; order Testudines; family Emydidae; genus Chrysemys; species Chrysemys picta. The sequence goes on along the minus strand of NC_088791.1, from coordinate 12,721,182 downwards.
AGGATTGGGGCGTTAGATTGTAAGCTCCTTCGGGGCAGGGGTTGTGTGTTTCTATCTCTCCTGTCAAGGGTCTAGTATTAATACATCTTAATAATAATTAACCGCAATCACTGTGAAGCAGTGTGGTCAGTATATAGGGCACCGGATTAGGGTGATCTGGGTTCTACCATGGACCTGCGGAGTGACATTGGGCAAGTTTCTGTGCCTCTTTTTCCCATCTAAGCCTTTGTGGGTCTGTCTACACAGCAAAGAAAAACCTGCGGTTAGTCTGTGGCAGCTGACTTGGGCTCTGTCTGCAGGACCGTTTCATTGCTGTGTAGGCTTCCAAACTGCAGCCTGAGCTCTGGGACCCTCCGACCTGGCAGGGTCCTAGAGCCCCAACCCCAGCCTGAGCCCAGGAGCCAGCACAACGATGAAACGTCTCCGTAGCCTCAGCCCCGTGAGCCCAAGTCGGCTGGCCCAGGTGTCTAGTCACTGCGGAGACATACCCTGTTTGTCTTGTCTATCTAGACTGTAAGCTCGTTAGGGAAGGTACTGTGTTTGGGGTTTTTAAATACCATTGTGCCTAGTGCAATGAGTCCCTGATCTGGAGACTCTATTGTGATCCAAATAATTTTTCTCTATTTATTATTATTACTACTATTTTATTTTATTATTTATTAATCAACAGCCTAAATCAGCGTTCACTGAAAGCCAGTTATGTAAACGCGAATGCTCAGAGCAATACCTGAGCATCTTTGGTTTGCTGAAGAGGAAGTTTGGGGCTTCTTTTCAGATCATACTGGGAAGAGGCTTTAAATGTTCTTTTATAATAAATTATGATCTTGTAACCATTCCCAACAAGAAAAGATTGGCCATAGGCCATTACCAGGTCACACTTTACAAGAATCTTCTTAGAGGTAGATGGCACAGTATAATCTTTTTTTTAATTTTTTTAAAACTGTGTTCCTTAGTAATGTTAAAAATACATAAATAATGTGTTTAAACAAAATCCCTTTGAATTTCTCTTGACCATTTATGTGTTGACCTGATGAGCCCGAAACACAAATGCTGTGTCCACCTCTCCAGAGTTTAGGGACGTTCACAGTCAAACTTTGCCGTTGGTGACCATTTACTTTGCCTCTGTTCATTTCCTCCTCTTGGACAATGAAAATGTACTCGTCAGTTTCATGGACGTTTCACTTTCTGTTTCTTGGGGATGCTCCAAAGCGCATTCAATGGAAAGTCTCCCACTGATTTCAGTGGGCTTTGGACCAGATTTCTTATTCCCACTGCTGCAGCAACTACTGTTTAACTCCAGATCAAGACTGTTTTTACTGACTTTTTTTTTTTAAACATAATAGCGAAAACATTTTTCTTCCTCTGTTGCTTTGTTCAACATCTCTTATTTATAAACGCGTAAGCCAATTCTGCACTGATGCAGAACTCTGCTGACTTGGTTGGGATGCAGATGGGCCCTTTTAATGGATCAGAGCCTAACCTTCCTTAACAATATTTCTTTAACAGAAACTGTGATTTGCTATGTGCCAGTATAAACACTACAGCTGTCTGAGCAGACACCTTAAACTTCACATTAGCTCATATCTTTGTCCTGTCAAAATAATGGGAACTTCTCAAGATTTAACTATACTACTGAGTAACTTATCTTTCTGCTTCGTATTTATATGGTTACCCTTGAGTTCTATTTAAAATGACTGATTTGGCACCTTTAAATTGATTGCTTTTCCAATCCCAGATTACCTTCCCTTACTGTCTGGTTAGGGTGAATGTAAAAATATCTGAACCTACCAAGGGAAAAATAAAAGCTTTAACTACCATTTTTCCCCCTCCCCTTGAAATAAGTTTCATGTAAAAAGCTGATACATAACCTATTCCTTATTAATGATATTTACGGAAATATTCCAGCGCTTCTCTACTGAAGGATTAGTGTTTTTTGACTTCCAGTGGACTGATTGCTTCTAGTTTCATACTTAATTGAAAGAGAATGTACACTGGGGATGACAGATATACCCATTCTGAGTTTAGCTGAGTTTGAAATAGTCATGGTGTATAATGCATGTCAGGAGAAATAAAGATGAAGTGGCGAAATGATCATTATTTATATAGAGCCCAAAGTGCACTAGGCGTTTTATAGACAAAGAGGCCAACAAGGACATTTCTCCAATAACAATCTATTATTTACTATTTGTCTTCCAGTGATACCCAAAAGTTCCCATCAGGATCAAAGCCCCACTCTGCTGGGCCCCGTACAAACTTATAATTAGACAGCCTCTGCCCCAAAGAATTTACAGTCCAAGTGCTAGATTGTACCTCTAAGGCCTGGTCTACACTGGGGGGGGGGGGGGTCGAGAATAGCGTAGCTGAAGTCAACATATCTTAGATCGACTTAGATTGACTTACTTCACGTCCTCGCAGCGTGGGATCAACGGCCACCGCTCCCCCGTCAACTCCGCTTCCGCCTCTCGCCCTGGTGAAGTTCTGGAGTCGACGGGGAGTGCATTCGGGATCGATGTATGGTGTCTAGACGAGATGCGATACATCGATCCCTGATCGATCGATCACTACCCGCCGATCTGGCGGGTAGTGTAGACATACCCTAAGGCACAGCCCTGTGCAGAGGGTGATATGTAAGATGCATCATCCCTGGTAGGCCTGGTGACTCAGAGAAACCCCCCGTGTCACAGAATCCTTCCCTGCATTCTCCTTGCTCCAGGGCTGTAGTGATTTACCACTGGTTTAGATCAGCTGGTTGGTTGAGCTGCACTGCATGGTGCATTGTGCGGAGACAGAGCCATGGCTCAGCATCACAGTGGCACTTTGGTTTAAAAGAAGCCAGGTTTCCAGATTTATAGCCTGTTACTCTCAGTACTAGACCATGCTGCTTTTCAGCACGTGGCCCTGTTAAGATCAAGTATACAGAAGAACTTCAGGAACAGATTAGAGATGTAGCAGAGGAACGATGGGTTTTATGGCTAAGGCACTGGACTGAACCAAATTCCTAGCTCAGCCATAGACTCTCTATATAACCTTGAACAAGTCACCAATAGACTGATGAAAAGCCCATTGAAATCAATGAAAGAATCCCATTGATTTCAGTGGATTTTGGATTGGACCCTAATCTGTTACTCATCTGTAAATGGAGAAGTATTATCATCCCCATCTCAAAGGATAACTTCATTGGTGCTCAGATATTGTAATGATAAAAGCCACAGAAGTACATAGATTAATTACAGCAATCAAAATGCAGGGTGACTTGCAGGGAAGTGTGTTTACTTGGTCAAAATAGGCTGCTCATTTAGTCTCTTTTACTCTCCTGCAGGACATTTTTGTTACATGATGAATTAGGAAAGGAAGAAATCTTATTGTGAGCAATGGAAACTAGGATGTCTTTGATTTCCGCCACGCAAGAGACTCAACATCTATCCCAGGAGAAGGGTCAGAGTCCAGCCAATGGGAACAGAGAACAGTTTGATTCAGGTGAGCTCTTGTTTTCCATGTCCGTTTCACTTTTATGTTTAAGTAAATAAAACAGATTTTCTTGTGCAAGATGAAATTTTTCAAACTCCCACAACATTTGGAGGAAAATTGGCAAAACTTTTGACAACGTTTCCTTTGTTTTTCAACCCTTTTGTAAATTTTTGGGGAAGAAAAGCAAAATTTTAAAAATGTTCGGAAGTTTTTCCTTTATTTGAATCAGCTGGATTGATCAATTTTTTCTATAAATTTTTTTTGTCCTGTGTGTTTTTATTTAGATTCCCCCCCCCCCCCCCCCAAAAAACATCCCAGCTACCAGAGCGTGCAGTACATTTCTCAAATGGTGCTAAGGGGTGTACCTCCACTGCATGCGCTTCCCTCCCTGGGGAGAAGATGAGAGAACAAACGTGTGACTGATAGGTACACCTCTACCCCGATATAACGCAACCCAATATAGCACGAATTCAGATATAACGCGGTAAAGCAGTGCTCCGGGGGGGGCGGGGCTGTGCACTCCGGCGGATCAAAGCAAGTTCTATGTAACGCGGTTTCACCTATAACGCGGTAAGATTTTTTTTTGGCTCCCGAGGACAGCATTGTTTAATGCACTACTGGAAGGTGTTCCTAGACTTTGATGATGAGTGCGGCACAAGGACTTATAGATAAGGTTAACATTTTGTCACAGTTATTTGTAGTAAAAGTCAGGGACAGGTCATAGGCAATAAACAAAAATTCGTGGGAGCCCGTGACTTGTCCATGACTTTTACTAAAAATAAGTGTGATAAAATGGGTCTGATGCGGGGATGAGAGCCCGAGACCTGCTATAGGAGGGAAGAGGTGGCGTCCAGCCCCTGCCGCCACTGCGGTTGATTGTTTCGGGGTCCCCCCTGCTGCCTGCAGTGGCTTGGAGCTCTGGGGTCCTCCTGTGGCTGCAGGGGTCCCCCCGACACCCGTGGTGGCTCAGAGCTCCAGGTCCCCCCATGTTGGCTGAGAGCTGTGGGGGCCCCTGCCTGTGGGGGCTTACAGCTCCTGCCCTGCTGCCCCAGGGCCGAAGCAGAAAATGTCATGGCGGTCTCTGGAAGTCACAGAATCCATGTCTTCCCCGACCTCCGAGACATAATCTTAGCCTTACAGATTCGATTCAATTCTCTCGAAGTATCTTTCATTAAGCTTTGCAAAGTGAGCTGGGAATCTGTGACTCCCGCCTCGTTCGGGGTGAAACTCCACTGTGTGCAGAGCACCAGCATGCAGTCTGTGCGGCACTCCAGTCCCACTTGACTACTCCAAATAAGGTTTAAGTGGCACGTAGGCTTTGTTCTGGCTCTCTGCACAGGGGTGAATCATCCGGAACGATTTAATACTCGGCCACCGAACTATTAGTACAACGGTTTCTAGCTCTTTATTTTTCCAAACTTGGGAAGATGAAGGCTCTTCCTTAGGAGTGATGATGCTCTTGCTATTAAGGTTCTGGACAGGGACCCAGGACTCCTGGGTTCAGTTGCCAGCTCGGTCACTGGTTCTTCTCTGTGACCGTGGCCAGTTGCTACCGATTAGCGTCTCAGTTCCCTGTGTTTTGCTTGTATGTTGTATCCTTTTCTCCCACCCTGTTTAGGCTGTAAGCGCTGCAGGGCAGGGACTGTGGACATGTCTACACTGTAATCAGAGGGGTGACTGCAGCATGTGTAGACATACCCCAAGCTAGCTTTGATTTAAAAAAAGCAGTGATGGGCAGCAGCAGCATGGGCTTAGTCAGTCAAGTAAATACTCTGGGTCCCAGCCTGGTGCTGCCGAGGCTTAGTTGCTGTTGTAACTTGAGTTAGCTAGATAAAAGCTAGCTCAGGTGTGTCTACACATGCTGCAGTCACGCCTCTGGTTGTAATGTAATGTAATTATTACTCCGGGTGTAACAAAAACAACGTGTTTATATCAGTGGTCCCCAAGCTGTAGGGGGCATGGAGGAATGTTGCAGGGGAGGGAAGCGCAAGGAAGGGGCAGGGAGGGAGCGTCATGCCCCCAGCCCAGCTCTGCCTCCAGCCCTGTTCCGCTCCCAGTCCTACTCTGCCTCCAAGCCCAGCTCCACTTCCAGGCAAGATCAGCCCCACTCCGCCCCCTGCTCTGCCAGCCCAGTGTTACCCGCATTCCCTCTCTGCCCCCACACTAGCTCCGCCTCTAGCCCTAGCTCCTCCCCCATCCCCAGTTCTGCCCCCAGCTCCGCCTTCAGCCCAAGCTCCGCTGCTGAGGAAGGTTTGGCTGTGCAGTAACGGGTGGGTGGGTTAGGGGGAGGCATGGACAGATTCTGTTAAGGGGAAGTTGGGGGTGCTGATGGTAAGGACTTCTGCAATCCACACAATGAATAATAACCAGTATTGTACAGCTCATCAGATTGATATGTGTGTCTTACATTATCTTATTCATCCTGGGGCTGATAACACTAAATCCTTTTCTCAACAATCGGACATTTCCATGAGGCTTGCTGATGATAAAATGAAACTGAGTTATAAATGTCAGATCGAGGGTCAGATTTTCTAATGAGCTCAGTGCCCCGGTAGCTTGCACTGAGAACCTGGAGTGTTCTCAGTGTGGGCTGTTTGGGTGCCGAGAATTCTGCAACTCTGGCCCCAGTTGTTTAAAGGTTCTGCACTCTCTTGCGCTCCTGGTGAATGAAATGACCATTCCCCTGAGCCTGTATACTGTAAGTAAGAATTAGAGGAGGAATTTCAGAAGTGCTCAGTGTTGGCCTAACTCTTCTCCCATGGAAGCCAATGGACATTTAACCATCGCTCCCTTTGAAGTCAATGTTTAAAATCCCATTGGCTTCAAGAAAAGCAGAGTTAGGCCAGTGGTGAATGCTTTTAAAATCCCCTTCGATGCTTTTTCAGGACTTACTGTATCTCTTCTTTCAGACCATGCTGTTAATGTTCTGTTGTTCACCTTCCTGATAAACCTCTTGAAGAAAAGAATTGATAGCTCTGCATTCTATTTGAAAGGAACTCAAACAGAATTGCCAATCGTAACTTTATATTTTTAATCACATCTGAAAAACCTTGGAAGTCTTTTCTTTATGCATCCAACCTCTGTTTAAAAGTGAAAGCCTCACGGTTCTCTAAGCTGGGATGCTGCAGTGGATGGGTTATTTCGCTAGGTTTTGAACTCGTCTAGCTTCCGCATCTTTGAATATCTCCAAAGCATCTGGCTTCTGCTACAATGCTTGCATCAGAGATAAGATCCCTGAAGGCTCCAATCTGCCGAGGGCCGTGCCCCTCCACTCCCCCCTAGTAGAGGGTGTAGAACACCCTGGAGAATAAGATTCTAAGGGCATGATGCTGGGAGCGTCTAACATGGCACAGCACCTTGCAGGAAGCACTGGGGAACTGGCAGAATTGGACCCATGAGCTCTTTGGAAGCTACTGAATAGTTTCAAACTGCTTTTCTTTGCGTTTCAAATTCAACCAGTTGCTCTCCTCAAGTGGTTTATTTGATCCTCTCTTTGCCTCTTCTCAGGCTGTCCCTTGTCCATAGGAATTCAGTCACTCAAGGTTTCTGTCTCTTGACCATCAACATTCACATCCACAACATCCAGCCATTCTTCTAATCCCATGGGCAACAGGGATTTTATTTTGCTCTTTAGAAAGCTGATATTAGGCTCTCGTATTTCACCTCGGTTTTCATGGTAGGAATCCAAGGCCAATGTAAATGGGCAGTGACCTCTGAACTGAATAGATTTGTCACCTTGGAGGCTTTTTGCTTCCCGCCACTTTGTCCCTGACCCAGAAAATCTCATCTGATGCCTTGTAAAAGGAAGTGAATTTAAGGTTCATCATGAAAGGCACCAGGTCATCAGCCCTACAGACGGAAGTTCTCTATTTATTCACCGAACACAGGTTGCAGCCGCACAAGCATAACCCATTAGGCAGTATGCCCAGTCCTTGGAGAATATGAATCTAGTAGACAGCCTGGCTCTTTAGCTTAAACTCATAGCTTTATAGCTCTGGTGATCTCCAGTTTTGGCTAAGATGGTGGTGGTTGTGTATGTGGCAGCTTGTTTGGGATGTGAACTGCTGTGGGCCTCAAATGTTTGGGACATGCTTCTGTTCAGAAGAGGTATGTAAGCCACTCTTCAGTATGTGTTATGTGTCTCCCCATTTCCTATGCCCACTCCACAGAGGATATGGGTCTTAGCTCAAGCTGTAGGGGCATAGCCTTTCAGCTCTGGAGGTCCCTGGTTCGGCCCTGGGTCCTTGTGCCCCATCCACATTCTGCAGGGGGAGAAGGGAGTTTTTCTGGGATTGCCAGTTATGAAGGAAGCTTCTGTGGACACCTGAACCCCAAACAGCAGTCAGTTGAGAATGATTTTTATTTATTTATTTATTTATTATCACTGTGAATTGTGCCAGATCTGGGATGGAGACTGAGAGTGGGAACGGCTCCTTGTGATGGTAGCGGTCACTCTGGCATGCCCCCTTGTGGGTAGGTGTGGGGTTGTCATACCTTCCCCTTGGTCATCTCTTCCTATTGTCCATCTCTGTCTGGGCCTTTTGCGGCCTAGCCCTCCGGCCCAGCCACTTAAAAGTTCAGTCCAATTCTCGGGTGTCCAAGTCTAGCTGTAAATGGTCCGACCCCAAGCTGGCCACTTTGAAGTCCCTTCCCCTGGCTTCCCCTGGGCTGGCAACAAAGTCCTTCCAAGTCACCATGGGAGTGAATGAAAACAAAACAAAACATCACACTCCTCTCTCCGGAGTAGCAGGTCTCAGGGCTTCTCCCTGGCCCTTCAGCAGAGCTCAGAACTACAAACAAAATTAAGCACTTGAAGGATCTTCTGCCCTTTTCTGGGCCCTCTGAGCTTCTTGTCCTGTTTCAGGAGACTCCCCCAGCTCCCTTCCTGGAGCTGGAGGTTGTCCTTCAAAATAGTCTCTTTAAATAGGATTCCCCTGTTCTCCTGTTTGGACTGGGTTATGAGTTAGCCAGTTGCAAGGCTTTTGCCAGCTTCTCCCTTCGCGGGCCCCTTTTCCTAATTAGCCATCAGGCTTCAGGGTCTGCAGCAGGCCAGCCTTTCCCCGCTGATGTCTCCTGGTATCTGCCCTGCTATGTGGTAGGAGGCAGCATTTATACTGGTCCCCTTCTCCCAGCTCATTCCCCATTGGTTGGGGTGGGGAAGGGAAACCTTGCCCCCACCCTCTCTGCAGGCTCTTGGCTCTGGGCCCTTAAAGAAACAGTAATATGATTTCCTTGTGAACACTTCTTACTCCAGAGACCACGTCCTCTCTCCCAGTATTTCGTGTGTGTGTGTGTGTGTGTGTATGTATATAGTTGGACCTTGCTTGTACTCAGTCCTCCTTTCTCACAAGGCTCCTCCCAGTTCTACCAGAGAGTTCCAGCAACACGTTGGCTCCCATCTCACTGCAGTCAGTCACAGGCACTTGAGTGTGAAGGACTGGACACCGCACATGGATCTTTTCCTAAATTCCACCTCCTTTTGGTCACCTGTTGAAGAGCAAATCACAACCAGGAGGTCTTCTGCAGACACGCTGAATTTCCTGACATCGTGTGTCCGCTTGTACCTTTGGGAGCCAATGCCTTTTCAGATGTCCCCAGGGGACTCTAGGAACTTGAGCTCTTTGGCCTTGTCTGCATATGGATCCTGATTCTCATTTACACAAAGGTCCCTTTACACCTGGCAGCTGCTCATTTAACACCTGCTTGGAGGCCCCTTTGCACTGCCAGAGAAATGTGAATGAAGATTAGGCCCTTTTGGTGTTTTTTGTTTCTAAAGTTTCTGCCACCATTGGTCAGCTCCACTCTGGCGGTGGTGGCGGCGGCGGCGGTAACAGCCGCAGCAGTGCCAGCCTAGGCAAGGCACCTGCAACCCCTCATGTTTTGAACATTATGTTCTCTAGACCTGCTTGGAACAGGGTTAGATCACACCATGGTGGCAGCTGGTCCACACAATTACTTAGATTATAAGCTCTTTGGGGCAGGAATCCTCTTTTTGAAGCAATGATCCATAACTGGGGCTTCTGGGCATGAACACAATACAAATAATAAACTAATAATACACATGCCCCGCAACCATTGGTACCACTAGAGTACCACGATACTCACAATAGCCATGGTGAGAAATCTTAGGAGAAAACCTTTTCCACTGGGTAGCGCAGTGCCTTGAAGCCGGAATTCTCCAGTCATTCACAGCAGGGGTAGTAGGTTACCACAGCTTCATGAGGGCCCTGGCTGTAAAGTGGTGTAAGTGAGGAGACACTGGTGTAATTGCAGGAGCTCCAGAACGTTGGTTGTAATTTACCAAAGCAGAGTGAGAGGAGAATTGGGCCTGTCTCCATGTGATAGTGACCGTTATTTAAAGCCGTGGGACAGGAACAGTGATGCTGCACCTCATGTGAAACACTCCTGCGATATAGGACAAGCCGATTAACTTTCTAGATGATAGTAGTAGACAAGGTTTTCCCCGAACATTGCTCTTGTGTTCCTCCTCTAAGGAATGGACATGGGCAGATTAAAGCCTTCAAGGGTCCTGGCTTAGTAGAACCATGAGTCAATGAAAAGCCATGTGGCTGTTGGAGGAGGAGATGCAGGGAAAGCAGGAAGGAAAAGATCAGTCCCTTGTGGGCAGTGTAGGCACAGGGAGTGGGGGGGGTGCCTGGGGACAGTGCCTGTATCTTCTAAGGATCCACATTTAGCTTTGATCTCCCCCGATGCCTAGGGTAGGGAGTTAGGGGAATGTAGCAGCATCCCCAGGTGGAAGGATTCACGGAATGAGAAGTGCAGGGAAATGCTGGATTTGGGAAGCCTATGTGAGCAGGATGTTCCCAGGTCCCCTGTCCATTGAGGTGAAGACCCAGTATGTGCTGCTGGCAACAGGAGAAAAGAGAAAATCCCAATGGTTGGGGAAGAGGAGCCACCTTCCCCCAAGGCTGGGAGACTCACGGCCAGTGCACCCAAGGGGAGAAGTTGTAGGGTGGTGGTGGTCGGGGACTCACTTCTGACGGGGATGGAGGCATCTATCTGCCCACCTGACCTGACCTTGTAGGAGGCATGCTGCTTTCCTGGAGCCTGCATCCGATTCATCATGGAAAGCTTGCTGAGGCTCATCTGACCCTCTGACCACTACCCCACGCTGCTCATCTAATGATACTGCCAGGTATGGCCCTAAGCGGATCAGCAGTGAGTTCTGGGAGCAAGGGTTAAAGAGTTGGGGTTGCAGGATGTGTTCTTGTCCATTGTGCCAGCTGAAGGTAAGAGTCCAGGCAGGGACGGATACATCTTGGAGAAGAATGTGTGGTTGCACAGATGGTGTCAACAGGAGGGCTTTGGCTTTCTTTACCATCGGATGCTATTTTGTGAAGGAGGACTACTGGGAGAAATGGAGACCAATATGGCTCCATCAGGAGCTCTTTAATGACCTGAAAATCAAAAAGGAGCCCTACAAAAAGTAGAAACGTGGACAAATTGTTAAAGATGAGTATAAAAGAATAGCACGTGCATGTAGGGACAAAATAGGAAAGGCTAAGGCACAAAATGAGATACACCTAGCAAGGGGCATAAGGCAGTAAGAAGAGGTTCTACAAATACATTACGAGCAAGAGAAAGAGGCATGAAAGTGTAGGTTCACTACTTAGCAGGGAAGATGAGCTAATAATGGAAGACACCAAGAAAACGGAAGTGTTTAATGCCTGTTTTGCTACCGTGTTCACTAAAAAGGTTGATTGTGACCAGATGTGTAACACAATTAATGAAAACAACAAGGGGGAAGGAGTGTAAGCTAGAAAGAACAGGTTAAAGAATATTTAGATAAGTTAGATGTATTCAGGTTGACCGAGTCGGACAAAATTTACCCGAGGGACTTAGGGAACTAGCAGAAGCAATCTCTGAATTTTAGTGATTATCTCTGAGAACTCATGGGGGATGGGTGAGGTTCCAGAGGACTCATCAAGGGCAAACTTAATACCCATTTTCAACAGGTGGAGGGAGGGGGGTGGAAAGGAGGACCCAGGGAATTATGGACCAGTCAGCCTAACCTCAATTCCTGAAAAGATAATGGAGCAAATGATCAAACAATCAATTTGTAAGCACGAAGAGCATAATTGGGTGATAAGAAATAGTCAACATGGATTTGTCAAGAACAAATCATGCCACGCCAACCTAATTTTCTTCTTTGACAGGGTTACTGGCATACTGGATGGGGCAGAAGCTGTAGATCTGATATATCTTGATTTCAGTAAGGCTTTTGACACAGTCCCCCATGACATTTTCATAAGCAAACTAGGGAAATGTGGTTTAGATGAAATTACTATCAGATGGATGCACAACTGGTTGAAAGGCCAATAAGTAGTTATCAACGGTTTGCTGTCAAACTGGGAGGACCCACCAAGTGAAGTCCCACAGGGGTCGGTCCTGGGTCTGATACTATTGAATGTTTTTCATTAATAATTTGGATAAAAGATAAGAGTTTATAAAATTTGTGGATGATACCACGCTGGTTGCAGGCATTTTGGTGGACAGGATTAAAATTCAATTCATCCTTGACAAATTGGAGAATTGGTCTGAAATCAACCAGATGAAATTCAGTAAAGACAAGTGCAAAGTACTGCACGTAGGAAGGAAAAATCAAATACACGGCTTCAAAATGGGGAATGACTGGCTAGTGAGTAGTACTGCAGAAAAGGATCTTGGGGTTACAGTAGATACCAAATTGAATATGAGCCAAGACTATGATGCAGTTGTGAAAAAGGCTAACATTCTGGGGTGTATAAATAGGAGTGTCCATATGTAAGACACTGGAAGTAATTATTCTACTCTGCTTGGCACTGGTGAAGTCTCAGATGGATTATTGTGTCCAGTTAAGGACATCACATGTTAAGAAAGATGTGGCCAATTGGAGAGAGTCCAGAGAAGAGCAATAAAAATGACAAAAGATTTAGAAAACCTGATCTGTAAGGAAAGGTTGAAAAAACTGGGCATGCTAGTCTTGAGAAAAGAAGAATGAGGGTGGACCTGATAAGTCTTCAAATAGGCTAAGGGCTGTTATAAAGTGGGGGGAAGGGGTGCTCCATTATTCTCCATGTTTGGCTGAAGGTAGGACAAGAAATAATGGGTTTAATCTGCAGGTAGTTAAGCACTAGAATAGATCACCAAGAGTTGCTGTAGCACCCCATCATTGGAGGTTTGAAGAACAGGTTGGACAAAGACTTATCAAGGATGGTGTAGGTTCATTTGTGCAGCCTCCGTGAGGGAGGATGGAGTAGATGAGATCCCTTCCGGCCCTACATTTCTATGATTCTTCCCCGCTGGATCCTTTCCCGTGTCGAAAGCAGTAAGTATTTCCATTCCTCATGCAGTCGCTGGCCCTGGTTTTCGTGGAGTCCGTTGTGACAACACTCCAGTCAGGAAAGGAAAAACAGTCTTGTTGTTTTGCTCACTTTCCTTGTCCTTGCCTCAGTCTCCCTTAGGGAGAAACAGGCCTCACAGTTTGAGGAAACACTGGTGCAGACATCTGAGAAACCACTTTCAATGATGAGCTGCCAAGCGTTTAACAAGCGGCTCCCACTCTGTTCCCTTCCTTAGCCTGTGAGAAATCCCACATGCTCATATTGAGGAGGGCTCCAGGGAGAGGAATTCAGTTTTTCCCCTGTTTAAGCTAAAAGGCTTTCTCAGAACCACAAGCAAGGGGGAAGGCAGCACCGCTTGTTAAGTGCACGTTACTGGGGGTTATAGGAGGCAGAAATGTATTTGAGCATAGCACAGGTGTTGGTGGTGATTGCGGGGTAGCAGGGCCAGAAAGATCCTGGCTAGACGGGACTGGGGGATAGAGGAGAGGGATGTAGAGAAGAGTCAAGGCGGTGAACACTGGGTAGGGGAATATACCTAATGCTTACTGCAATCTGGAGCAGCTCTTGGACTCCACAGAAGTATTTTTTCTCTGCTTGTTGCTGTCGTGAAGTTCCAAGCAACCTGCTGGGCCGGGTAGGGATGATAACTTTGAGGTCGTGAGCAACCACGGGCCACGTTGTTATTGTTCACATCTATGGTCCTAGCTAATCAGTGAATTTTATTGAATTGCTAAGCATCTCTTTTCAAGCTTGGTGACATGAGCTGATGTCATGGGCTCATGATCATGCTGCCCTTCCCATATTGTTAACGGAGAGGTGGTGGTCGTGGTGATGGTGGGGTGGGGAAGATCCTGTCTAGATGGGATCAGAGTCGAGGGGAGGGATGTAGCAAGGAGTCCTGGTATAGAACCATTGTTCTTAAGTATGCACGCAGAAAACCCATGCAATGAATAGAAACATCACCTTCCCTTCCCCGCTCTTCGAAGGACAGGTAGCAGATTAGCATAGTACCTCCCCTTCATGTAATGTGTATTACATTCTCTGAGCATGAACTAGTGATTTCCAGAAACCTGAACAGTCCGTTTCAGCTGAATGCTTATGGAGATAATCAAAGTGCTGTCTCTTCTCACCAGTCAATCTGGCTTCTGAGTGCTCACTGGCTATTACACCAATCATCACATAAACTTAAATTCTGATCATTTTATAGATGAGGAACTGGGTTATCTGTCTAACTAAGGTACTTACGCGGCTCCGATCACCACAGGATCTGAATGCCGCACTACCTTTAATGTAGCTGTCCTCATGACACCCTTGTGACGTACTATTATCCCGATTTTACAGATGTGGAACTGAGGCTAAGTGACTTACCCAAGCTCACACAAGAAGCCTGTAACAGAGCAGGGGCTTGAAGCAAGGCCTCTCAAGTCCTAGACTAGTGCCCTAAATGCTGGCACATCCTTCCCTCAGTTTTCTATTTCCAGATTGGAATCCAAGACCGATCTTTTAAGTCCAAAGCAGACTGCGAAGAGTTACAAAGGGATCTCACAAAACTCGGCAAAAAAATGGCAGATGAAATTCAGTGGTGATAAATGCAAAGGAATGCACATTGGAAAACATAATCCCAACTCTACATATAAAATGATGGGGTCTAAATTAGCTGTTACCACTCAAGAAAGAGATCTTGGAGTCATTGTGGATAGTTCTCCGAAAATATCCATTCAATGTGCAGCAGCAGTCAAAAAAGCAAACAGGATGTTGGGAATCATTAAGAAAGGGATAGATAATAAAACCGAAAATAACATATTGCCTCTATACAAACCCATGTTATGCCCACCTCTGGAAAACTGAGTGCAGATGTGGTCGCCCCATCTCAAAAAAGATATATTAGAATTGGAAAAGGTTCAGAAAAGGGCAGCAAAAATGATTAGGGGTATGGTGCAGCTTCCATATAAGGAGAGATTAATAAGACTGTCTCTTTTCAGCTTAGAAACGAGACAACTAAAGGGGGATATGCTTGAGGTCTATAAAATCATGATGGTGTGGAGAAAGTAAATAAGGACGTGTTATTTACTCCTTCTCATAACACAAGAACTAGGGGTCACCAAATGAAATTAATAGGCAGCAGTTTTAAAACAAACAAAAGGAAGTATTTCTTCACAGGTCACACAGTCAGCCTGTGGAACTCTTTGCCAGAGGATGTTGTGAAGGCCAAGACTATAACAGTGTTTTTTAAAAAAAGAACTAGATAAATTCATGGAGGCAGGGCCATCCTTACCTATACGCAAACTACAAAATTTCCTGGTGCCCTATGCAGCTGTATGCTGCTCCAGTGGCCAGCCCGATCCCCCGGCCAGCTGAGGCAGCCAGAAAAGCTGCTCCCGCTCCTGCCCTGCGCCCACTCCACCCCTACCGTAGAGCCCCCACCCCTGCTCCACCCTAGCCCCACCCCCACTCCATCCCTTCGCCTGAACTACATCCTGAGGGACTGTAGCAGGGATCGGGCGCGCCCTGCACTCACTGGGTGGCGGGAAGTATAGCAACCCGGCCCCAACCTGCTCCGTTCTGCCGACTCCCAGCCACGCTGCCGGCTCGTGCTGGGGGGGCAGTTCTCCCCTGTCTCCCAAGCCTGCTCCTGCCCCCCACAGACCTTTGGCACAGCCTCCCCCTCCCCGGCATAGGCCTGGGGCTGTGTAGGGCACCACAATGTCTAGGGACGGCCCCGAATGGAGGACAGGTCCATCAATGGCTATTAACCAAGATGGGCACGGGTGGTATCCCTAACCTCAGTTTGCCAGAGGCTGGGAGTGGGTGGCAGGGGATGGATCACTTAGTGGTTGCCTGTTCTGTTCGTTCCCTTTGGGGCATCTGGCATTGGCCACTGTCGGAAGACAGGATACTGGGCTAGATGGACCTTTGGTCTGACCCAGTATGGCCGTTCTTATGTTCTTTCATTGATAAAGTAACATAACTAGCTAGAACATAGGAATAGATACAGGATAGAATCAGAACTGCTTAGCTGTGTGCCTTAAGACTCTATACAGCTAAGAGTTAAAGGGAATTATCCTACAGATAAGTTGGTAGGGAATTTGGGCTTTCCGAATGAAAGATCCAGGTTCTTTTTTCACTGAGGTTTTTCCCGTAGTCACGTGGTCTATAGTAGGGTTACCATACGTCCGGATTTTCCCGGACATGTCTGGCTTTTGGGGGCTCAAATCCCCGTCCGGGGGGAAATCCCCAAAAGCCGGGCATGTCCAGGAAAATCGGGAGGGAGGGAGGGCTCGGCCGGGGCCTCTTTGGCCGGGGCCGGTGCGGGGCCGGGCCGGGGCCGCGGGGCCGCGGGGCCGGGGGCATGGTGCCGGGCCGAGAGCCGGGCCGGGCGCGCGGTGCCGGGCCGGGGTCCAGGGGCGCAGTGCCGGGCCGGGCGCCGGGCCGGGCCCGCGGGGCCGGCCCGCCGGGGGGTGCGCTGGGCCGCGGGGCCGGGAGCCGGGGGGCCGGTCCGGGGTCGCGGGGCCGGGGGGCCGGTCCGGGGTCGCGGGGCCGCGGGGCCGGGGGGTGCGCTGGGCCGCGGGGCCGGGGGGTGCGCTGGGCCACGGGGCCGGGGGGTGCGCTGGGCCGCGGGGCCGGGCCACCGGGGGGTGCGCTGGGCTGCGGGGCCGGAAACCGGGGGGTGCGCTGGGCTGCGGGGCCGGAAGCCGGGGGGTCGCGGGGCCGGGCCGCCGGGGGCCGGTAGTGCTGGGCGGGCCGGGGGTGATCGGCCGGGGCCGGCACCCCAGGGCCCGAGCCGACCCAGGCTGGAGCCGCCGGAGGGGCCAGCCTGGGCAGCACCTCCTCCCCCCACACCCCCCCTTACCTGCTTCAGGCTTCCCGCGAATTAAATGTTCGCGGGAAGCAGGGGAGGGGGCGGAGACTTTGGGGAGGGGGCAGAGTTGGGCGGGGGCATGGGCGGGGCTGGGGCCGGGGCCGGGGCCCCGTGGAGTGTCTTCCATTTGGAGGCACAAAATATGGTAACCCTATCTATAGTGTTAACAGTGAAGTCCTAGATGGCTGCAGTTTTATTGAAGTACCTTTAATTTCTATGGCATCTATCAATTGACGATCCCAGAGCACTTTAAAACCATTGAGATGGTAGTCGTTCATTATTATTTATTTTGTTTGCATACCCAGGCCCACAGGAACATGAAATGCATCGTAGGTTAGATAGGTGTGACTGTTTCACCAAAAAAGAGCATAAAGCAAAAAGATCGATAATTGAAATCCACCAATGTAAGCACATCATAAAATTAGCCATCAGCCAGTGAACACCTGGGGTGAAATCTTGACGCCCCGCCCCGCCCCGCCCCTTGGAATGAATGGGTGTTTTGCCAGTGACTTCAGGAGCTAGGTTTTTACCCTTGGAATGTTGATTTGAGTACTGGTAAATGGTATGGCTTTGTGAAAACCACTCTTTAGAATAATAATAATTTAGAATAAACCGCTCTTTAGAATAATAATTATAATATTATTAAATACTTTTCATTGATATAGCTCCTTTCAATCTGAGGGATTTGAAGCATTTTACAGAGATCAGCAAAAATCGATTTGGAAACCCAGCCACGGAAAAAGGTTACGTGACTTGCCCATGGGCACACAGTAAATCAGTGATAGAGTTGGGAATAGAATGTCCTGACTCTCTGTCCCTGGCCTAACCCCTAGGCAACCCGACTGTGGTCACAGCCGACGCTATTGCAGAACTTCAGGAAAGAAACCGAAACAACACAGGAGGTTTGGGGGAATTTTCAGTCCCGTCCATTTCTCTGTAATGAAACTGAGCAAAACAAGACACTGGGCCCATGATAAACGGGTTCCCTGATGTTAGTTTTACAGACACAGTAAAAGTAATTTCCCGATAAAGCCTGTAGAGAAATCAGCCTTCTGCTGGGTCAGGATGAAATGGAACAACGGAGAGTAAAGGCCGGAAGTCTCTGCAGCAGGACGGGTGCTCCGCTCCTGGAGGCGCTCCATCTCAATGTGGTGGGGTATACAAACCTAATGTGGAGCCAAAGGTGTTCAAAGGCAGTACTGAGCCCTGTTAGTCCTCACCCGCTAGTCCTGCTGAGCCTGCTCCAGGAGCCCAGGCACAGGTGCTGGGCAGGCTGCAGGAGAGAGGAATCCTTCTCTGGGAAGCCAGTCAGAAGGTTGAGCCTGAGATGGGGACCACGGGACAGGGCAGGCCCACAGGCAGAGCCTTCTCCAGCCACCACCCCCTTGAGAACCAGCAGCTCCAGCAGCACCCTGGTCCTTTGGGCTTTTTTATTTTATTTTTTTGTAAGTAACTGACTGTTTGGACTATAGGGGTCGTGCCCCAAACTGAAGGGATCTATAGATAGGAAGTGGTCCAGGACACCAGACTTAGACTCTCTGCAGGGAGGACCTTGCCAATGTTGCTTCCCACAGGGCCCTGGGCTGGGACCTGGTAGAGAAGGAGTGCCTCCCTACCACAACCCCTTAAGGGCTGTCACCCAAATGCGGGTGGAGGCCAGAAGATTTCTGGCTTAGGGTCAGGAACCAGGCACCTCTACCACCCTGATGGCAGCCGGAGGTCTGGTGCAATAACTGCTAGGCTGCCTGGCCCTCCAAGCACCCTATCTGGCTCAACCTTGCACTTTTCATTTTGATTTTTAAAACAGGTACTTTTTAGGTGTGTCACTGAACTGCACCCATCTTACTACTGAATGCAAAGAGAGCTTGATTTCATAGCTCAGTCTAGTGACGCTTAGGGTATGGGAGATCTGGGTTAAATTCCTGGCTCTGTCACTGACACATGTGACCTTGAGCATTGTAGATTTATATCCCAGCTTGCTGCCCAGTAAGTGTTTTGTGTAGACATGACCATAGAGTCATTAGATTTTAAGGCTAGAAGAGACCACTATCATCATCCATCCTGACCTCCTGCATAACACAGGTGATGGAACCTCACCCAGTAGCGTCTGCCTCAAGCCCATCCCTTTTGTTTGGGCTATAGCATCTCTTTTAGAGAGACATCCGGTCTTGAGTGCTGGAGATTCCCCATCTTCTTAGATAAGTTAGTCCAATGGTTCATTACCCTCCACTGTTGAAAAAAAGTCTGCACCTTACTTTCTCTTCTGAATTTGTCTAGCTTCAGCTTCCGGCCATTGGATCTTGTCATGCCTTTTCCTGCTAGACTGAAGAGCCACCTGTTTTCCGAAATCTCCTCAACTGAGTTATTCCTGATTTACACCTATGTAGTTACACCAGGTTGAAGCAGTGCAGGTGAGGGAGAATTATAGAATCATAGAAGATTAGAGTTGAAGGAGACCCCAGAAGGTCATCTAGTCCAACCCCCTGCTTAAAGCAGGACCAACCCCAACTAAATCATCCCAGCCAGGGTTCTGTCAAGCCGGGCCTTAAAGACCTCTAAGGATGGAGATTCCACCACCTCCCTGGGTAACGCATTCCAGTGCTTCACCACTTTCCTAGTAAATAGTTTTTCCTAATATCCACCCGAGACCTCCCCCACTGCAACTTGAGACCACTGCTCCTTGTTCTGTCATCTGCCACCACTGAAAACAGCTGAGCTCCATCCTCTTTGGAACCCCCCTTCAGGTAGTTGAAGGCTGCTATCAAATCCCACCTCACTCTTCTTTTCTGCAGACTAAATAAGCCCAGTTCCCTCAGCCTCTCCTCGTAAGTCATGTGCTCCAGCCCTCTAATAATTTTCGTTGCCCTCCGCTGGACTCTCTCCAATTTGCCCATATCCCTTCTGTAGTGGGGAGGCCCAGCTGGATGCAATACTCCAGATGTGGCCTCACCAGTGCCGAATAGAGCGGAATAATCCCTTCCCTCGATCTGCTGGCAGTGCTCCTACTAATGTAGCCCAATATGCCATTAGCCTTAGCAATAAGAGCACACTGCTGACTCATATCCAGCTTCTCGTTCACTGTAATCCCCAGGTCCTTTTCTGCAGAACTGCCACTTAGCCAGTCGGTCCCCAGCCTGTAGCAGTGCATGGGATTATTCCATCCTAAGTGTAGGACTCTGCACCTGTCCTTGTTGAACCTCAGATTTCTTTTGGCCCAATCCTCCAATTTATCTAGGTCACTCTGGACCCCCTCCCTACCCTCCAGCGCATCTACCTCTCCCTCCAGCTTAGTGTCATCTGCGAACGTGCTGAGGGTGCAATCCATCCGATCATCCAGATCATTAATGAAGATGTTGAACAAAACTGGTCCCAGGACTCATTGTCTTCATAACCCAGTGTTCAAAAGAAGTTCTAGTGTATTTAACAGTAAATAGGGCTGTGATTTGATCTCTGAACCCCTTTCCCATGCTGGTTACGTTTAGAAAACCCAACTCTGCTGTCATCTGTTTTTTTCCTCAGATGTGTGTCTGGCTACATCGGCAGCAAATGTAACCTATTCCTTTTCTTTTTAATAATGAGACATTCCTCTTACATGATCTAACTTTCAGATCTTGAAAATGGGAGACCCGTAGCAATAATTGCAATAAATTAACCTTGCCGTTTTCTTCATAAAACTGTCTGTCTGGGGAGGTTTCTTCATTCAGTTTGTCATGGGGCACTTTAATTACATCATGGCCATGCTGATGAATGCTTTGGAAGGAAAAGGGTCTCTCAGAGTTTGCCTGATAAATGCTTATTGCAACGCCTCACTATTAGACTGTAAATATTCGCTCTGGGTTGAAACCGTTCTTCCAAGATTGCCTGGAAACATTATTTTAAAGTAAAATAAAAGCAATCAGATTTGGCTGATTTTCTGTAAGTGCAAGAAGATTTGTTTGTAATTTGTATTATTTGTATTTCAGCAGCACTTTGAGACCTTAGTCCCATTGTGCTAGGGGCTGTACAGATAGGTAGCAAAACCTGTGAATAATTATGGATCTTTAGCTGTGGGATGGAGTATATAAGGGTTAATCCAGAGGCCTGAGAGTCAGAAGATCTAGATTCTGTTCTTAAATCTGCAGCTGATTTCCTGTGTGATCTCAGGCTAGATACGAAAATGATCTGTGCCTCAGTTTCCCCATCCATAACATGGGGGTAGCATTACATCTCTCACGGGATGTTGTGAGGATCAGTTAATTGTTTGTACAGTGTTTTCAGGTCTTCCCATGAAAGGTGTTATAGAAAAACAAAAAATTATAAGTAGCTGTAATGGGAAACTGGGAGATGGCACCTGAGTGCCATCATCTGGCTCTTCACAGCCACACAGGGCTTCTGCTTTCAAAGCTCAGCTTCTGACTAATTAAATAAAAGCGTTAGCATTATGGGGCCTATGATATGCAGTTGAGTAGTTCTGATTCCATCCAGCAAAAGGCAGCGTTGCACATGGATACTAACCTCTTTGCAATAGTGCACCCAGTAGGGGGGGCAGATGCTAAGGTGGCGTAAATCTCTATCCCTGTATTGGCTTCAATGACAGTACTGTAACTTACGGCAGCTGAGGATCTGGCTTATGGCCCTTAGATCAGAAATGCATTGGGCCATAGACTTTATTATTTGTTTGGCATGTTTATCCACTGTACCGCACAACGTACACTCACGATGACTGATGGAGGAGACGTGAAAGTTTAATGAGAACATTACAAAAAGAGTTGTGAAATAGTGTGGACTCTCTTGCACTGCCGGGTACAGTGGTTTCTGTTCGCTCACCCAACTGGCCCACAAAGGCAGAGTCTCTGAAGGTGTAACTGCTAAAACCAGCATACCAAAGAATATCTTGGAAATGCGGTAAAACCCATGGAATCCAAATATGCATAACTATTAAAACGGTGGGTTTTTTAAATCTTGTGTGGAGGTTTTACTGCCTGCCAATTTCCCACTTTTGGCTGATACCATTGTGTAGTTTATTGCCTGCATTAACCATGTTCTAATTTTATGTTGCTTTTCCCCCCCAAACAGATGAAGGTTCTAGCATCGAGGAGACCGACTTCAACTGGGATGAATACTTGGAAGAAACGGGAGCAAGCGCTGCTCCTCACACCTCGTTCAGACACGTACGTACTTCACTTGGGCCTTGAGAAAGTTCTGTGCCCTTCCTCTTTTCATTCTGATTAGAGAGGGTCATCCTGGAAAATTTAAAGGCATGGCTAATGGCTCTTGAGGAAACATCACCAAACTCTTCTCTCTGTCTCAAATTTCTTCCTCCCAATCCAAAATGCTGGAATCCTTTCCCTCTCCTTCTGAAATCCTCTTCCTTCTCCTGTTGAACACCTGTTCTCATTCCTTTCTTTGGGTCCACTGGCTTCTCACTCTACTTTGGATTCAAGCTTCTCATCCTTACCCCTTCTCAAGGCCCTGTACTGCTTTCCTCTTGCCTACATTCAGCTCTCATTCCCTCCCAATCCGCATCCTGCATCCTTTGCTTCTCCCGCCTCTTTGATCCCTTTAATTTCTTCCATATTACCCCACCACACAGAAATTGCATGCACATTGTTCCTTCAAAGCCCTCCTTCAGACAGGCCTCTTCTGAGAAGCCTGTCAATGTTAAATAGCCTGGTTACCGTGGAATGCCTCCTCTCAGCTCCAGAAAACGGTGTCTCTTGCAGTGACAAGCTATCAGCCTACATCTCCGAGAAACTCTCTGGTAGCAGAAATGGCCTCTTGGGGCACCTGAAGCCGTACCACCGTCATAGGCCTGAGAATATGGTACCTTCCCTCATGTGAAGTTGGTTCGTTCGCACAATGGAATTCTGGAAGCACTGTGGCAAAGCAGCCACCGTCTGCAGCTCTGGCCCCATGCCCTTCTTGGTTTGTGGAAGAGCGTTGAGAGCACCTGGAATCCCTATGGACTGGGATTGTTGCCGCTTTCTTTGAGAAAGGAAATCTATTGCTGTCCCAGAGCACATCACAATGCAGCCAGTACTTAAGAAACCATTGCATGACGTGACTGACCTCTTCAGCTGCTACCCATTATCTAACCTCCAGTTCCTAAGCAAACTAACTGGGAAGCTCAACTCCTAGATACTGCCAATATCCTGGATCCCTCCCAAGTAGGCTTCAGGTTAGGACATGGAACAGAGATGGCCCTGAGGGATGATCTCTTCTCGGCTATGGACAGGGCTGTATGCTCCATGCTCTTATTGCTAGACCTTTCCATAGCATTTGATATAGTCAGCTATAAAATGGTGCCATCCCACTTCACAGTAATGGTGGGATTAGTGGGTTTGCTCAGAGGTGAGTTCAACTGCCCCTCTCAGGCCACTCTCAGATCCGTGATGGGCACCTGCTCCTCTATTTCCCCAGTACTCACCTGTGAAGCCCCACAGCATTCCTGTCTCTCCCCATCCCATTCGATACAGATGCAACCAGCGCTACTACATCTTCTCCTCAGATGCAAACAGCACCATCTCCCAGCTCCCTGTACAGGGGCCTGGCTGAGACTAGCTCCTGGATGATGCTGAACCCTGGAAACAATGAATCGACATTGGAGGGGAAAGGCATGCTCTTTGGAAAATCTTCAACGTGAGTGTCCACCTGGCCTCTTCCTCTGGATGCTCAAAGAGCGACGGTTGCAAAACGCTCCCAATTCCACCTATGTGAGGCAAGGAGAGAGACACAATCCACGTCTTCAACCCACCCTTTGTATAGTTATACCACACACACAAAAATCCCCCACTCCCCAGCATGTCACAGTCTGGTCATTGCTGAGAGGCGGAGCGAGAGAGATCATTACAGCTTTACGTGTGTATTTGATCATTTTGCGGGGTGCTCCGATTCTGTGGAGTTGGTCACTGTCTAAGAGCCTAGCTAGAAGGGCCATAGACCAGCCCCGAGCCATGCATACAGTTCTTGTTGATGGAACGTGAGTGCATAGATACCGGACAAATGTACTTGTGGTATGAAAATAAGTCAATGATGCAACTTGTCAGTGCTTAGACTGCAGTAATCATGTGTGAGGCTGGTAAAGGAGGAGTCTTCCGAACTCCGGAGAAGCTGCGTTCCCCTAGACTAGCAAACCACTGGATCATTTGGTTGAAGCCCCCAGGCAATCTTTTTTCATGTGTATTACTGTAGCACCCAGGAGCTCTAGTCATGGGCCAGGACCCCATTGTGCTCGGCACTGTACAAACACAGACCAGAAAGGTGTCCTGCCCCAAGGGGCCTACAGTCTAAGTATAAGACAAGACACAAGAAATGGATTTAGGCAGACTTGTATTCCTCTTCTGTATCCATATTAGGTACTTATATGTCACCTATTAACAGCAGTTTTTATCATATGTATCCTCACAACATCCCTGTGAGGTAGGGATGTGTTATAGTCCCCATTTGAGAGAGGGGAACTGAGTCACAAAGAGACTAATTTGCCAAAGGTCATAGAGGAAGTCTGAAGTGGTGCAGGGAATTGAACTAGGGTCTCCTAAATTCTAGGCTGATACCCTAACCAGAGGACTAACTTTCTTCCAAGCTTGGGAGGGAAAACTGGAGATATCAAAAGAACTCTTAATTGATACAGAAAGTTAGTGCATAAGGCATATCCTTAGTTTTAACTCCATTGGTTAGGAATGTCCTACAGCAGTGGGTCTCAACCTTTGCCAACTGTACCCCGTAATCCTAACTGTACCCCTTTCAGGAGTCTGATTTGTCTTCCTTGCCCCCAAGTTACACGTCACTTAAAATCTCCTTGCTTACAAAATCAGACATAAAATATAAAAGTGTCATAGCACACGATTACTGAAAAATTGCTTATTTTCTCATTTTACCATATAATTATAACATAAATAAATTGGAATATAAATACCATACTTGCATTTCAGTGTACAGTATATACAGCAGTATAAACAAGTCATTGTATGAAGTTTTAGTTTGTGCTAACTTCGCTAGTGCTTTAGGCAAATATCTAGATGAGTTGATGTACCCCTGGAAGATGTCTTAGTACCCGCAGGGGTACATGTAACCCTAGTTGAGAACCACTGTCCTACAGAATATGTATTGTATTCTCTAGATTTCCTCAGGCAAGTTGCTTGGGACCCAGTCCCACTTCTGTTGACATCAATGGGAACTGTAAACTTCAGTGGGAGCTTCTTGTCTTTAGCCGTCTGTAATAGCGGCTGATGATGCTGCCTGTGCCTTCTTCACCAGGGTATTAAGAGCTTTAATCAGTTAGAGCATGGACCTGCATCCAGTGACGTCAATGGAAGCATTATTACTGACATCAGTGGGGGCAGGATTAGGCTCTGAGATGGTTGCATGTGAGGTGCTTTATACAAATTATTATAATTGAGGCCTGGTCCTCAGAGTTGCTCTATACCTGAGAGGTAGAATTACAGGTATGGAGCACCCCTGAGGACCAGGCCTCAATTATAAAGCACCTCACACGCAACCAGAATTGGGCCTGTTATTTACCTGGTGGAGCTGTGTGGTAACAAGTTCTTTGGATCATACCTGGGCTTTTTCTCCAGCTCAAGTGAGTCTTAGTAGTGGCACACAGGGCTTGTGCTGGCCCTCTGCATGGGGCTGAGTTTCACCCATTCCCAGAGGCCGTGCTTAAAATTATTACTGGCATGACAGTCTCACCTAGAGGCCCAACTGAGATCAAGGTGCTACTATGTACAGGCACATCATAATAGACAGTTTCTACCCAAAAGAGCTTATATTCTGAATAGATGAGGGTCAGAGGTGAAGTGACTTGCCAAAGGTCACTCAACCAGTCAGTGGCAGAGCTAAGGATAGAACTGTGGCCCCCTGAACTGTTGTTTAGTGCCCTGTCTGCTAGGCCATGCCACTATGCACCTAAGAATGTTGCCTGCTAGCATTGCTCAACTAGAGATCATGCCTCATTTTCCTTTGGTTATATGGAAAAATAATACCTATTTCTAATTTTGCAAGGTTGAAATCAGCCTTCAGAGCAGTTTCCAACCAGGGATGAAGTTAGAAGTGGCCAACAAGAACAATCCGGACACCTACTGGGTGGCTACGATCATTACAACGTGTGGGCAGCTCTTGTTGCTACGTTACTGTGGCTATGGAGATGATCGCAGGGCAGATTTCTGGTGCGATGTGATGACAGCTGACCTTCATCCAGTGGGCTGGTGTACGCAGAACAACAAGGTGCTGAT
The DNA here is from genome assembly GCF_011386835.1 of Chrysemys picta bellii. NCBI lineage: Eukaryota > Metazoa > Chordata > Testudines > Emydidae > Chrysemys > Chrysemys picta. The sequence continues at coordinate 12,695,299 of NC_088791.1, read as the reverse complement.
GCCTCCAGATGGTGAGTTCTGTGCTTTCTGGTGGGGTCATGGTCTAGTATAAGATCTAGTTCGATTCCAAGCCTACAATCAACCTGCATCGGGTCCTCAGCTGGTGTAAACCTATGTAGCTCCATTGAAGTCACTTTATACCAACTGAGAAATTGGCCACTAGACGTCACTGATGGATCCTGCTTGCCAAGAACTTGTAGGATCAGATCCTAGGAAGGGAATTGTGCAACAAATTGTAGTAATAATAATAATAATATAAATGTTTTGTAGGTGAAAGCGTTGGGAAGGGAATTTGTCCCTATATTGCAAAACCAATGTTTTCCATTGGGGGAAAAATGGGCTTGTACTTCTAGCAAGAAAAGACCAAATTCTGATCTCACTTACTCCAGTCCACCCTCATGTAGGTTGAGTGTAACTGAGGTCAGAATTTGGCCCTGTGCTACAATCCTACAAAAAACCTTTCCGGCCCCTTTGTCCCTATGCTAGAATCCTGATGGGCTTTGCTTGGGAAAGATCAGAAACCATTCAGGGCCAAATCCTGCAGTCTTTACTCAGCCCTTTAAAGACAATGGGAGCATTGCCTGAGTAAGGACTGCCGAATTTGGGCCTTGCTCACTAAGAGGCAACTATGGCTCCTCCGCTGTGGAGATGCGCAAGATTCTGATGGGTGACGGCTGTGGTTTGGCTGTGCAGGCGAGACAGTCGGCTCAGGGGAGCTCCATATTCCCTGCCGGCAGAGGAACAGTGTATCCTGGTGGTCCTGGACAACAGTGCGGTAGGGAAAGACGCAAGCAGGGCCAATGGCTCCGTGACAGAGGTTGGCCCCATGCTCTTGCATAGAGGGCGTATAGTGGTCTGCTGTAGCCCGTAGGCTGTAGTTGCTTCTATGGAATAGGTACCTATCTACTCTACTTGGGCAGAGGATGCTGTTCTCACCGCCCTTCCATTTATGTTCGCTGCACCATTCCAGTTCATTCAGTCTTTGTGGGGTGAAGATTTAGTCCCAAACTCGAGTTATTTGGGAATCAAATGAAGGAAAATTTAAAAACCTGCTTCTGAGATATGAGGGTTTTTTGTGGGGAGGGGCGAGGTTTACTTCCTATTTATAATGACTATTCACAAAGTTGACATTTCATTTGCATGTTGTACGTGATTATGGCAGAGATACTGCATCAGACTGACCCGGGGTGTCTCTTCAATGGAAACAAGTATCAGAGGGGTAGCCGTGTTAGTCTGAATCTGTAAAAAGCAACAGAGGGTCTTGTGGCACCTTTAAGACTAACAGAAGTATTGGGAGCATAAGCTTTCGTGGGTAAGAACTTCACTTCTTCAGATGCAAGTAATGGAAATCTCCAGAGGCAGGTATAGATAACCTCGTTATCTCCATACTGATTTATACCTGCCTCTGGAGATTTCCATTACTTGCATCTGAAGAAGTGAGGTTCTTACCCACGAAAGCTTATGCTCCCAATACTTCTGTTAGTCTTAAAGGTGCCACAGGACCCTCTGTTGCTTTCTTCAATGGAAGCTATGCTCACTTGAGCTAAGGATGAATTTGGCCCATTTCCTAGCGTAGGCAGAAAACCGATCTGGTTTGTAGACGTCTTTGGACCCGCTTTGACCTGACTGTGTCCCTTGAATAAAAAAGGATGGATTTATAAAAAAAAAAAAAATAGAGCTTGATACCTGAACGCAAATGTGATCGAAAGGTTTGTTAGCCAAGCTGTAATAAATCAGGCTGATTTGAGAGGGGTTAGATTTTTATTGGTCTCCTAATTTTTTATGTGGCTTCTTTTTTTTTTTTTTTAAACTCCTTTTATTATGTGGCTTATAATCAATGTTGTAAGAAAATATACAGTGCCGTAAACTAAATCATGAAATGCCAGGGTCAAGGGGTAAGAGGATTTATCGACTGCTGTAATAGAAAATAATGATTGTTTTATAACTGGAGGCATTTGCTCTTCAGGGAAGCGTTGGAATCTTTTTCTGGTCCTGGCTACTTCCCTGTGCACTGTTTAGCTTGGGGGGCCAAATTCTGCGCTGATGTACAGTTCAGGGTTCAGCAGTTGTACTGTCAGGATGTCATGTGCCCTGTGCAGTGCAGTGCCAGGAAACCATTGGGGTTGCGTAGGGTATCGGTCAGGGTAGGTGCTGAATTCAGGCTGCTCGCTTGAAAAAGTGCAGTGGAAATTGTATATACATATTTTTTCATCGAATGAACAAACTTTTATGCACAGATGATGGATAACAACTTTCCAAAGTGCCTAAGTCTCATTTTCCTTGGAACTTAGGAGCTGAAATACTTTAGCGGATCTGAGCATCGGTAACTTAGGGTTAGGCCCACAAAGGGACTTAGGCATTTTGCGGTGCTAAGTGGTGCAACATCTACCTCTCAGGTGCCCGGTGGAATTTACAGCTCTGAGCTAGGCCCCCAGGCTCCCTATACAATGCATAGGGGAGAGTTAGGGACATAAGAAGAGGATTCTGAGAAGCCAGCAGGCTGATCAGGAAGCTGCCTAAGCTAGCCAGTAAATAATGCTAAGGAGAGGGGTGGGCTTAGGGCCCATAGCCTCAAAGGTACTTAGGTGCCCAATTAGGCACCTGCCTCTGCTTTGGATTCATGGCTGTGAGCCATCTTCTGGAGTTATGTGGCTAAGCCAGGGCATCCCTTTCTCATGAAAACTGAGAGCCAGCCAGCCAATAGCCCTTACATGGGCAATCTGGGTTCAAATCCCTGCTCTGCCTGCTTAGGGTCTCAGAACTGAGTGCTTTAGCCACTGGGCTGTAAAGTTATACGCACACACTCTGGCCACATGACTATTAATTATACAAAGTGGAACAGCTTCAACAGAATAGATGGGGAGACCGTCGCAGAATAGCCAGTAAGCTGGTGGTCAGTTGGGAGGTGCGAGACCTGGGGCCAAGTCTCTGCTTCAAATCCATCAGAGTGGGGACGCAAACCTGGGTTTTCCACGTGAGTCTCCTCACTGCGGGGCTGTTGGATATAGTCACACTCTCACCAGCTCTGTGCATCCCCAGTTGTCTTGTGCCGGGTAGGCATGCTCAGGGCACGTTCTCAGATCAGGCCCTGCAGGTGAGATGGGTGGAGAAGGCCCAGTTTGTGAATCTTGCCAGGGCTGAGGAGTGAGCTAGGAGGCTGAGCCGCTCAACAGCTGCAGGACTTGGGCAGTTTTGCAGATGCCCACTGGCAGAAACATAGGCACCATAGGGACTTTATTGGTGGAAATGTAGGTGTCTAGGGAATTTAGGTGCCTGCAAAGCGAGGCAGCAGCTGAAGATCTCTGGGGCACGTAACTGTTAGACTTAGGCACTCAGCAGACTTAAAAGTTAATGGACTTTAGGTTCCTAGGTGCCTAAGTCAGTGGGGGCTCAGGTTCCAAAATCACTTAGGTGCTTTTGAAATTTTACCTGTTGCCTATTGGATTAAGTCCTGGGGTCATTACTCATTTTTTTTACTCTAGCCCTGATCCTGGAAAGAACATAAAAAGCCAGGTTTTCAGAGGTGCTCAGTTGCTTAGGCACCTTAATGAAGTGGCCAGGATTTTAAAAAATACGCAGCCCCCGATGCCTCCCATCGAGAATACCGGGAGCTGTTGGGTGCGGAGCACTTTTGAAGGTCTGGCCGGTAGTGGGTGCATAACTTCACGCATGTACTCCTAGGCTTAAAGTCATGCTTCTGCTTCAACGCTTTGCTGGATCAGTGAGTGCATCCGTCCTTACTTTGTCAAACTCCTATTGAAGTCAGCGGGAGCTTTGGCTGGGTAAGGGCTGCAAGATAAGCCCCTGTATTGGGTACACGAGAAACTGCTGTTTTATACAACGTTCCCCAAAATGTTTTGTGTTCTTAGCATCACACCCTATTTCACTATCATGCCTTCACAAAAATAATGTAATCTCCATTTTTAATGAGAGCAGCCAGTATTTTAAGGGCCTTGTCATGCACTCCTTGATCTGAGTTGGAATTCCTGCTGCTTATGAAATGCAGGATTGGGCCGTCACTGCGAAGAGAAGTGCAAGCAGCATGGCCGTGGGCCAGCCATTAAGATTTGATTTCATTCCGTAGTCGATGGGCTCTGTTTAATAAGCAAATCTGCAAAGACACACTTGTTAAACTGGCAGAACGGCTGCACTGGGACTGTATTGTGTTCCGCTTACCAGAAAGAACTGATCAGTGCTAGTCTTACATGTAAAAGTAATACCACATTACAGCACCACAAAATGAAAAAGGAGATTATGAATTTCATTAGAGGGGAGAGAACGGGCTTGTTCACCTTAGCAAATCAATAGAGCTTGATTTAATCTTCGGCACATACAGTGCTTCCAAGGGGCAGCTGCCAAATAATTATTGTTTATGATCCCAATATAAGGAAGTAGTTTAATTTACTGACTGTTACATTATTATGTATTGGGAGACGTTAACTTGACATTATGCTCACGGGCACGATGATGCAAAGTCGTGTTATGTCCTGCAGTGACGTTATGATGTGATGCACTGGAACAGAATGTGTGGCAGCCGGACATGTGCCGAGACTGCTGTTTTTCGCACACTAGCTGGAGCAGTGTGGACATTGCAGCACATGTGGTGACCTGGGCTAGCCACCCAAGTGTGAACCCAGGAGCTCTGGCAGGCTGCTAGCTTGCCTGTACTGCCACATCTGCAATGCTGTTTTTGCTGCACAAGTTCGAGCAGGCGTTTCTGTCTGCCAGGGCTGGGAGGCGTGCATCCTTCCAGCTGCAATGTAGACATAACCTATGTCTCTCCCTGTCCCCCGCCCTTCCCACTCCTTACGGTAGAAAATCAAAGGAGTAAAATTAGTTACTTCAACTCTTGCCATTAATTATATTTTTCTCATTTCAAATTGGTGTGTAATTTGAATTGCAAACTCAACTATCCTGGCAGAATAGCTCTGTTTACCATTCAAATCAAAATGAAAATTATTTAAATGAATTAATATAAAACTCATTTGAATGAACCGATGTTTATTCATGAACTTGCGGAAGAAAGTGTGAAGACATCCTTATGGTCTATGGCTACATTGCTGATCGGCTCTAAAGTCCCATCTTGGGACAGATTGTGGGGTTTTTTTTTATTGCAGTTTAACCGTTGGCATAAACCAATGCTGCCTAATGCAGGTAAATTTCACCTCTTGTGTTTTTACCCCTCTGCATAAAGCCTGAGCAAATACGATTTGCATGGGGAACAATTGAATGCCCATTGAAAACAATGGGATTTTGACTTGAGTGGGTTCAGACCGTAAGTGGGTGGCTCAAGTCATGGGAAGGACATACTGTAGGGCCGTTCTGCAGTTGCTGTTCCTGTCTCCAGATTGGAATGGGACCACAACCCAGGCTCGCTCATTAGGAGCGGGTCTGTGGGTCTGGATGATCACAGCTCCTTGACCATGAATATGGTTAGTCACTGGGTCTGAGTCTGAGAGATTTGTGTGTAGACTGAAGAGGGGGTTGGGTTCAAGCCTGAGTCAGAGCCTGGGCTTACATTGCAGTGTAGACATAGGCCAAAGCGAAGGGGAGGTTTGGGGTATGTGGAACTGGTGCAGAACTCAGCTGCTCCTCATGGACCACCTTCCTTTCTGCCACAGAACTGACATGGGTTTTCCAATGACTCATAGACTCATAGACTTCAAGGTCAGAAGGGACCATTATGATCATCTAGTCTGACCCCCCCCGCATGATTCAGGCCACAAAAGCTGACCCAACCCCTTTCCCTTGACTCTGCTGTTGAAGTCCCCAAATTCTGTGATTTAAAGACTTCAAGTTGCAGAGAATCCTCCAGCTAGCGACCCCTGCCCCATGCTGCGGAGGAAGGAGAAAAACCTCCAGGGCCTCTGCCAATCTACCCTGGAGGAAAATTCCTTCCCGACCCCAAATATGGCGATCAGTAGAACCCCGAGCATGTAGGCAAGACTCTCCAGCCAGACCCCCCATTGGCCATCGATACTATTTACCAGCGATGGCACGCTGTTGATTTGACTAAAGATTGGCCTTAGACTCCCTAGGTGAATTTTATGTCCGACAATGTAATAGCTGCAAGCATATCCTGGACTGTTTTCTGAAGAGTTAAAAAAATAATTTGTGGCTTGCTGAACTTTCATTATGAATAATGTCTTTAATTGGGAAAGAAAATAGGCCTCCTCCCTCTCCTAGCCATTTGTCTCGGTGTGCTGTTTCCCTCTTGATGACAGTTGGGTTCCTGAACACATTTACCGTCAGGTAGAAGAGCCACGCACAGAACTTGACAAGTGTAGTGGCTAAATTATGCATCGTGAAACGCGCAGAGAGCAGCAACGTCTTTTGATTGACATCTGGTTTTTGTACAGATTGCAGATTTGCAGCTGAGCCCACAGAGCAGCGTCTCCTCTGGCATTATCTTAATGCATTCTGGGATGCACGGAAGACACTGGAGGACAAGATTATTGTGTACACTTGTAATTGCTGGGGTAGTTTTGCCTTAACATTATTGACAGACAGTAATTCAAGGAGGGCCGGATTCTCCTTCCCCATTGTAAAATCCATGCGACGAGCTTGATTCTGTTCTCGGTTACAACCATGTAAATTGGAAGTAGCACCAGTAAAATCAGGGGACTTGTAGAGGAGTCAACGAAGAAGAGAACCAGGCCTGTTTTCTGATACTGGGATATGTTGATATAGGGATGTAAAACTTGAGAAATAATCCCTCCCCCACCCGTAGAATTCTAGTAGGATCAATGTGCTCCTGTTAACTCATAAGCCTGCACTTGTGATTAGATTCAGCACGCAGCCTTTTCTAGCAAGATGCACTTGTGTGGGTAGAGTTAAAACTCCAAGGCCTGATCCTGGGTGGTGCTGAGTCCCACCAAACCCCAAATACATCCGTGGGCATTGTGGATGCTCAGCATCCTGCAGGATTGGGCCTATCAGGCAAACATGCCACTAAGGCTATAATTAAAATAGTGATTGTTTGTGGGTCTTTTTCCACTTTACTTGCATTAGATTAATTTGTGACTTTCCCTCCATGGTGAAGGCACCATTACGGCGTGATCCCGAGCACTTTATTCATGCAGAACAGGATCGGACTCATGCAGCAGCAAGATAGATTGCCTTGTAATTCAAAACGCTATTGCTAGTTCAGTTGAAGTACATTGACACATCCTACCTCTTACCTACTAGTGGACTGGTGCTAAGGTCTTATTTAAGATGCTAAGGCACAAACAGAAAGCTTTACTTCATCCTTGCTCAGGAAAAAAAACTTTGATTTTGATGAGAACTTTGACTGAATAAGACCGTCAAGATTGATCTCTGAGAAGATATTCCTAGGACCCCATTTTACCCTTTGAGATTATTGGAGATACAAGTCAGGGGAGAATTTGGTCCATTCTAAGAAGTTATTCATGGCCAGAGAGATGATCATCAGGGCCTTCAGAGAGACTGACACGCAGATATTTCTGTATTTTGTAAAAATGCAGGGCCCCATATTTTGGCTTCAGTTACATCCATTGACTTCATTGGTGTCAACTGGTGACACAGTCTGGCCTATTAGCCTCATGGTAACCGCATCATAACAAATTCAGAACTAGGATGTTCCTGCTGGAGTTGTTTGTGTCTTCATGTCTGAGGTCAGAATTAGGCCCATCATCAAACAGGGTGCACGTTAATAGCCAAACTGGTGATCCAACAATACTCCATTGGTTTCAGTGGGTGGTTTGGGTGTGCAAGGAGTGATAATTGAAGCCCCACATAAGTATATGAAAAGAGATAATGCCTCAGTGGGCAGCATTAATTTAGATTTTATCTTGATGAGTACGGGAAGAGTCATTGATAGAGGCATATGTTGCATAGAGTCATTTCTCCTTAGCACCACCACATTTTGGTCAGCCATCATGGAGAGGGAGACGCATAGCCAACAGTGAGGCAATGGGTTGGGGGAAGCCCTGCCATGAGATTAGCAAGCTTTAGCACTCCTCTGTTCCACACACTAGGAGTAACCATGTGACCTTCTGAAACAAATCATTTCCATCATAGATTGTGGTGGTTCTGAGCCACCACCATCCTCCCAGCTCATCTCTCAGAACGTGTAATCCTGGATGTTTAAAACCAAAAGCAAGCTCCCTTACTAGCCTGTAAGCCATCCCCCAAAGGAAATTAAACTTTAACTACGTTTGCAAGTTGATGTCGATAATGTTCCATAGAGATCAGATGCTTAGAGTGGAATTCTGCTCCTGGTTATGCTGGAATGGAATAATGTAACTGAGGTGGCTTGGAAGATTGAGAGCAGGATTTGGCCCCAGTTTTGTAAAATGTTAACTTTTGTGCAAAGCTGAAATTACTTGCTGAGGAACTGGGGCCAGATCTGTTGCTGGTATAAATCAGCAGAGATGCAGGGATCTATGCCAATTTACACCAGCTGCTAACTGGGCCATTGAATTGTAAAATGAAACTCAGACACCTAAATTTAGCAAATCACAGCACCCAGTATGGGAGATAGTGCTAAAGAATTACACATTCTTTTATCTTCCCTGCCAAATCCTTGTCGGCTTCTCCTATTAAAGCTGATTTCAGATTCCCTTAATGTTAATAGATTCCAGGATTTCTTTCTTTAAACACTGTAAATGGCCCTCTTAGTAAAATGTATTTATATGTGGTCTTAGCATCGACTTCAGCTGAGTATTAATTATGCAGGAATGATGTTAACATAAATAACTAGTCAGCAAATAAACATCAATTAAATATTCTATTAGCATAGTAGGCAGCCTTATGCATTGGCACAGAATGATTAGCAGATTACTCTTAACGAGCTTTTGAAATGTAGCACTTCTTTGCTAAATCTGGTGTATTTCAAGTGAAGGGGGAAAAAAAACCCACTTTGCTGAAGAGCACAGTGTGGTAAGGCTGAAATTCACTGTAGTGTGAACTGTCTCTATGGCCCCAATGGACCATACAACAGGTGGGGATTGCTGGAGCACATTACACTCCAGCTACTCCCCTGCTTGCCTCTCCCCACTCCCAATATATGCAGGGGGGACACCAGCGGGACATTTTACACTGGGAGACACCAAGTTTACATCCATTTTGTGGCACCTTGATATTGCCAGTGTTGTATAAGGGGACTTGGTCTAACATGCATTTTCTACCGGTATAACCTATTGAGGATAGAACTGTAACTTTTTTTAACTGATTGATACGATCCCTACTATGGACACAGCTATACCTGTGTACTTAAACCAGTATGACTTCTGTATGTAGAGAAGGCCACAGTGTAAATGAGAATCAGACCCAGTGTGATAACCTGACAAGAACCAAGTCTCATATAAACAGCCTGGAGGAGGACAAAAAAAAAAAAAAAAAAAAAGAATTTTCCTGGTATATGACAAGTTATAAATATATAATGGTTGAAAACAATAGTGTGCACCTTTATGAAAGATTTAATGAATAAATATTTCATGCCCACATGGTGCTTTTTCAGCAGAGCATGGTTTAGGTAAAAAGCAATAAACAAAGAACCTCCTTCAGGGTTTGTTTAGGCTCTTAAATTAAACTAATTTAATCAACTTTTTCAGTCAAGCTTGATATTAGTTCATTTCTGTACACAGCACTGTATTCTGATCTGCCTATTTCTTTCAGATACTCTTTTTCGTGTTTGAAAGATTTCAGTAAAATTATTCATTTTAATCCTGTTAGTATAATCTGAGCCACTGTTGTCGAGACAGATAACATGGGCCAGATTTGCCCTTGCCATAAAAGTCATGGAGTTGTCCTCAAGTAGGGCCTGGCCAACTTCTTAACCTCAAGACCATCTTTCCTCTGTTCATCTGTTAGGCTGATATTTTTGGTACGTTGCCTCCAAAGAGTTGGTTGGGAACTATAGATCATCGTGGTATATTTCTCTGTAGTTCATCAAAACTAAAGATTTTCTTTAAAAAAAAAAAAATCCATATGTATTGTTTGTTAGCTGTTATTTGACAAGAGGAAAGTCCCCTGCAACAGTATTGAATATGTTAATATCTGGGAATAGCACAGTTACAAAGTGTGGTGTGACAAAGCTCTGACCTTGACTCCGTGGGTCCCGCGTTTCCTGGCAGATTTCACTAGCCTCAGAGCTAGTGACCCTCCACATAGCCCTTCTCTCTCTAGAGACAAGGGTCACAGCCTACTGAGCCATTTTCATCATAAGCCAGCAAGGGAGGTGAGGAAAAGCTACCCTCCCTTGCACAGTCTATCTCCCAGTCTCAGTGATTAATCGGGGTGTGGGGGGGAGCAAAGATGGGAGCCCGGGCCCACCCTCTACTCCGGGCTTCAGCCCAGGGACCCTAATAGTATCAGCTATGGTAGCTGACTTTTTAGGAACAGGGCGCATACAATTCCCTGGGCCACTTTCCCACAGCAGTCCCCCACTTCCTCAATATCTACTTCACCCTTACCTCAGGGCCTCCTTCTGTGTGTCTGATATGGTTTATACTACTCAGTCTCTCCAACAGCACGGCTTCCTCCTACAGCTCCTGACACCCACTCTCACCTGACTAACTGGGAGGCTTTTAACTAGTTTCAGCCAGCTCCTGATTGGCTTCAGGTGTCCCAATCAACATAGCTGTCCGCCCTGCCTTCTAGAAAGATCTTAATTGGCCCCAGATGTCTTAATTGACCTGGAGCAGCTGCCATTTGCTTATCCTGGTAGCAGGGATTTGTTTACCCTGTGGCTAATATATCTGTCTCCCACTACTTTACTATAGCCATCTGGCCTTGCCCCGTCACAGTGGCTAGAAGTGGACTTTCCTGAAATTCCCAAGTCCAATCAACTAAAGAACATTACTCAATGGAGAGCCCTGGATAAGACACTAACTATTTTCCAGGATTGAATAATGGGGTTTAAAATTAGCGGTAGAAACCCTGCAGTTTCAACTTCTGCTTCCAACAATGCTAGTCATAGGAAAGGGGGCAATGGCACTGGAGTTAGTATGACTAGACAGCTTGCTCCATAAATTAAAGATTCAAGTTGTATATAGGAACATATTATAGGAACACCTACCTCCAAACGCCCAGAAGCTCTGTCCCTCCACAGCGGGCATGCTGCAGTAGCAAGCAAGAGGGACAGTCTCTCTCGTTCACACACCTGCCTAACCCGCCCCCCAGTGGTGATTGATATCTCCCCACGCATGCACGCCCAGCCCCCCAGAGCTGATTTATGTCTCTGCCAGCTGCTGTGGGCTGCCAGCGAGGGGCAAATGACCACTCTTGTGGCTTCCCTTTGTTTCCCCTCAGAAGTCATTTTTCTGCGGGGAAGCAAAGAAATCTGTGAACAACGTGAATTCTGCATCTGTGTAATGGAGCAGAATTCCCCCAGGAATATTATTTAGGTGCCTAGATATGGACTTTGGGGCCGAACTTTAGGCAGCAGTTTTTTTCAACACTTTGACCTTAGGTCTGTATGTTTAAGTTGCCCTTTGGTTTTGCTCTGAATACATGAAGAATGTCAAAGTTGGAGCAGCCCAGTATGTGTGTGCTTAAGGATGTTTAGGGAGTAGTTTTTAAAGAGATGTTATTTGTATTGCGGTAGCACTTGCCATGGACCAGGACCCCATTATGTTAGGTGCTGTATAAAAACACTGACCAAAAAGATGGTCTCTGTCCCAAGAAGCTTACAATTTAGGTATAAGACAAGAGGAACAAATGGGTAGAGATGGATAGGGGAGTAACAACATCTTATCCCAAAGAGGGTAAAACAGGCTTTCCTCACTCAGGACTTTGGATATGCCAAGTATGATGTTCTAAAGCAAAGCCTGTTTTGAATTCTTATACTAATGACCTACATCTGATGTGGAGTATGCTCAGAGTCAATGGTGATGGGCACAAAACCCTAAACTAGATAAATAGAAAAATTGCATTGGATAATATTTTAACTGGTGCAAAAAGCTTTTCCTTTACATGGGCAGTTTACCCAACACAGAGCTGGATGGACTTTTACAAAACACGCTTTGAAAAAAAAAAATCAGAGAAATTCTAAGTGGTAATTTAGGGGAAAATGACAACTGACCCAAAGTAGGAGTTTTGGATTGGAGATGCCGTCTCAGCCTTAAGGATAGACTTCAGTAGCTAATGCAATGTTATAATAATAAGACGGTGACTGATCCTTAAATATATTACCTGCTGAGATATAAAAGACTCGGCCAGAGCCTCAGCTGGTGTAAATCAGTACATCTCTGCAAGTTAGGGAGGTGAAGGTGTTAGGGTGGAGGGATAGCTCAGTGGTTTGAGCATTGGCTTGCTAAACCCAGGATTGTGAGTTCATTCCTTGAGGGGGGCCACTTAGGTATCTGGGGCAAAAATCAGTACTTGGTCCTGCTAGTGAAGGCAGGGGACTGGACTTGATGACCTTTCAGGGTCCCTTCCAGCTCTGTGAGATAGGTATATCTCCATATATTATTATTATGATGGGTGAACTCCTCCTTCTATTGGCATATGCAGCCTCTCCACTAGGGGGCTCTGCCGGCATAGCTATACTTGTATAGCTGCATTGGCAAAGCCGGTGTAGTGTAGGCTAGTCCTAACTGTCCTGACTTAAAAAGCAACTAGGGACTGAATAGAAACAAGGAAGGGTGAATGGAGACTCTCTCCCTTCTCCTGGAAGGCTGCCAGCTTTACCATCTTTTTTTCTCACCTCTCCCCATTTCTGGTAGGGATTGTTTTTGGCAATATTCATTCTCATAGTGTCCCTGTAGCTGAGCTGAGAGAGAAACCAGAGTTCTGCATACTAGTCCCCTGCTCTCATCACTAAACTCCCATCTTTCTTTTTTTGCTTCTGTTTTCTGCTGGCCAGGGTTGAGAAAATGCCTGCAGGCCTGGATTGGTGGGGTGCAACTAGCAGGAACCGCGTTTCCGGTTGGCAATGGCTGGACACTTAGGGCAAACTTTTAGCATCCATACTTGGCACCTGATTTTCGCAAGAACTCACCTCACTAAGGGCCAGAGTTTAGCACCCAAAACCCTCTTTTGAAAATCTGGACACTCCTGAGCTCCTTTGGAAAATCTGACCCAAAGTGCTCTGAGACCTTGTGCTTGTTCTAGGACTATTGTATGGTGATTTGCTGGCTTTATTAGTCTTATTGTTATCTGCTCCTTCCCTCTCCCCACTCTTCCACATTTGTTTGCCTCATCCACCTCTTGTAACTTGTCATCACCTCCATGGTGAGCTTTTTGGGCAAGAGGCTATCTTGATACAGCTTATCTGTACAGCACCTAGACCAGAGGTGGGCAAACTACGGCCTGCAGGCCACATCCGGCCTGCGGGACCATCCTGCCCGGCCCCTGAGCTCCCGGCTGGGGAGCCTAGTCCCCGGCCCCTCCCCCGCTATCCCGCCCTCCCCCGCAGCCACGCTCCCAGGAGCGGGCGGTCAGGGGACAAGGAGCAGAGGGGTGGGATGGGTTGGGAGTTCTGAAGGGGGCAATCAGGGGGCGGGAAGTGGGAGGGGGTAGGGGCCAGGCTGTTTGGGGAGGCACAGCTTTCTCTACTCAGCCCGCCATACAGTTGCATAACCCCGATGTGGCCCTCGGGCCAAAAAGTTTGCCAACCCCTGACCTAGACACACCAACCTAGATCAAGGCTGCATTGTGCTAAGTATTTCTGCAACACAAATAATAAATAACAGTTAATAATGACAGTCATACCTAGCTCTTATATAGCACTTTTCATCTGGAGATCTCAAAGTGCTTTAAAAAGGAAGTCAATACCATTAGCCTTCTTTTACAGATGGGGAACTGAGGCACAAAGAGGGGACTTGCTCAAGGTCACCCAGGAATTTAGTGGCAGAGCTGGGAATAGAAGCCAGGTCTCAAGGTTATGCGCAGAAAGTGTATTCTGTAGGGATGGAGCTGAGCTGTAAATTTGGGGTCCAGAGGCAGACCTGAACTCTTCCAAAGTTTGGGGGAGATTTTTGATCCTGGGATTTATAGTTCAAGCCCATTTCTAGTCTCAAGAGAGGAAAATGCACATTTAACTAGCGTAAAAGGTGACTTGCTGGAATATTTCTTTGGTGATATGATGATGATGATTGTGGATTTACATCCCGCAAATAGGATGTAGGGCATCTCCTGGGGCCTGGCTGCGCCGTTAGTTTCAGAAAGGACATGTGATGAATGATCATAAGGCGCTCCAAGTTCTGATTTGTGTTGCTTACATCACACGTCCATGGGACACTCAAACGATTTAAATGGGATTGGATCATTAGATGCCAGGCAATAGAATTCAGATTAATCACAGAATATGCTGCAAACTGAGGGAAGTACATGTGGTGAGGTTTTTCCACATATGTCTGATTGTACAAGGGGTCGAGAGAAGGTGACAAATGAAACCAGGCTCATTAGTTATTTTGCTTAACGATGATGATGTGGAGGAGCTGTGGTTTAGGATTAGATCATGGATCAGGAAGTAAAAATTCAGCTCCCGGCTCTGCTAGTGATTTACTGCGTGAACCCGGTGAGGTAGCTAGCTTTTATCATCTCCCTTTTAAAGATGGGGAAACTGAGTCATGGAGCAGTTGAAGCTTAAATTTTTTCAAAGGGTTTCCACTAATTCTGGGTTCCTCTGTTTTGGGTGTCCAGTCTGAGACAACTAGGGCCAAATTTTCAGAGATGCCAGGCCCCCACCACTCCAATAGGTGCAGGTGCTTGTGTAACCCACTTGTGAGTGTGCGTTACAGGTTCTGCCAATACACAGAGGATGTGAGTTGTTACAGCCCCCACCAACAGAGTCTTGAGCACAACCTGTAGCGACCCATGGCTTTAGCTCAGGAGATCCCTGCTTCAGTTGCTGATGTGTTAGCCAGGAGGTCAGTCACCACACTTGCATCTGTAAAAGTTAGGCTCTAGGTATCTCAGACTAGGTGCCTAAAAATCATGTGTGCATTAGGCTGAAGTGACTTGCACCACAGGTCACATAACAAGTTGGGAGCAGAGCCAGGAACCTGTGCATTCTGCCTCAGAGTACAGTGCCTCAGCAACTAGACAAGGCTGTTTTTTGCCTTGTGGGGTTCTACTCAGAGTCTCGGAGACTGTTCTCTGACAGGAGGCTTTTCTTTTGATCCCTGTTCTGGTTTTCATATTTGTTCTTCTGTGTTCTTTTAAATGATCTGTTCGCATATAATGTGCTATATGCTTCCTCTCGTCAGTCATTCTGGTGGTTTTTTGTTTCTTTTTTTTCTGTAGGAACTGGAGTATGAAAGTGAATAGAACCGTTCTGAAAAGTCAGACTTGTATATATGTATGCAGTGTTGTTGTAGCCATGTTGGTCTCAGGGCATTAGGGAGACAAGGTGGGTGAGGTAATATCTTTTATTGGACCAACTTCTCTTAGTGAGAGACAAGCTTTCGAGCTACACGGAGCTCTTCTTCAGGTCTGGGAAGGGTATTCAGAGTGTCACAGCTAAATTTAGCTTAGCATAAATAGTTAGCACCTATTTTAAGGGAACCTTTGAGTTGAATATGTCCTAAGTACTTATGCTAAACTATCTGTTCAACCTGGTATTTATCTGTGACCCTCTGAGTACCTTTCCCACACATGAAGCAGAGCTCTGTGTACTCCAAAGCTTGCCTCTCTCCCCAACAGAAGTTGACCCAATAAAAGACATTACCTCACCCACCTTGACTCTCTAAAATTATATATGTTATTTGTGGCTCTCCATTGTAGGCACTGGATATTGCCAGGAAAAAAAGTAATTGTGCAGCAAGATAGTTGGATTTTTTTTGCACTAGATCATTGCATAGCTGAAAATTTGGTACATTTTAGGGAGCCGTTGCCAAAGAGTGGCTTTCGGAATGTGGCTATGGGATTTAGAAGTGAGAAAAGGCACTTGATGTTAGAGATAATTGGATAGAGTTTGCTGAGGTGAGGTCAGTGCCTGGAGCATGGTATTTGTACTTCAATGGCATTCCTTTACCAAATGTTCTCTAATTTTCAGATATTGTTCTGGGGCAGAATCAACAAGGGGCTGGCCTGATAGAATGGGTAGGACATAAATGTGTTACTCTTTTTCACAAGCTGAGATAAGTCAAGGCTTTTGCATTCACGTCGAGATTTGGGTTAGGTTCTGGCTAAGCTCTCCCTTCAAATCACCCAGCACAGCCAAGCTCTTTCTACTCGTGCTCGGACACTAGCCTCCTGGATAAAATGTATGTGGAATATTTGATGTGATATAAGCTTTTATTGCAATTGAATGGTCACATTACTCATGAGTGGGACAGCCACAAATGGCTTATGCAAGGCATCCCCAAGGGTTAGCTTCTGCTACCCTTTTTCTCAAATTGAACTTATTCTAACTCCATAGGTAATAATCAAGGTAGATTATCAGAATCTGCCCCAAATGAGTGTTCATAAAACCTTAATATACTACACCACTGTGTATTTTACATATGCCACATGTCTGACAGAAATAATTTGGGGATGTTTGAGAGTTTTACAGATGTTGACTGGTACTGTTTTTTTGGATCCTTCCACCTCTCAGGCAGCAAAAGTCACCCAAAATGCTTCTTACCATTTGCACACGGGAAGGATGTTACGCCCTGTAGAACTGCCCCAGGGCTATCTGAGCCTACAGGCTGTAGGACTGCAGCACATTCTACAAGAGGCTACACCTTCAAACTGTTACCTCTTTTTGATCTAATGGTTAGCTAAAATTCAGGGTCTTGCTGGTTGTTTACATTAGGAGAAATTGATGATTGAGCTGAATGTTTTTTTAAGACAATTTTGTTTGTTTAAAAAGATCTAGGGCTGTCAAATGATTAAAATACACTTCTACCCCCGATATAATGCTGTCCTCGGGAGCCAAAAAATCTTACTGTGTTATAGGTGAAACCACGTTATATCGAACTTGCTTTGATCCGCCAGAGTGTGCAGCCCCACTCCCCCAGAGCGCTGCTTTACCGCGTTATATCCGAATTCTTGTTATATCGGGCCGCGTTATCAGGGTAGAGGTGTATTAATCACGATTAATTGCACTGTTAAACAATGATAGAATACCATTTATTTAAATATTTTTATGTTTTCGACATTTTTTAATATATTCAATTTATAACACAGAATACAAAGTGTACAGTGCTCACTTTATATTTATTTTTTATTACAAGTATTTGCACTATAAAAAAAATTGTATTTTGAATGCACCTAATACAAGTACTGTAATGCAATCTTTGTCATGAAAGCTGAATTTACAAATATAGAATTATGTATAAAAAATCTGCATTCAAAAATAAAACAGTGTAAAATTTTAGAGCCTACAAGTCCACTCAGACCTATTTCTTGTTCAGCCAATCACTCAGACAAAGAAGTTTGTTTACATTTGCAGGAGATAATGCTGCCCACTTCTCGTTCACAATGTCACCTGAAAGTGAGAACAGGCGTTCTCATGGCACTGTTGTAGCCGGCTTCGCAAGATATTTACATGTCAGATGCGCTAAAGATTCATATGTCCCTTCATGCTTCAACCATCATTCCGGGGGACATGCGTCCATGCTGGTGACGGGTTCTGCTCCATAACAATCCGAAGCAGTGCGGACTGACGTGTTCGTTTTCATCATCTGAGTCAGATCCCACCAGCAGAAGGTTGATTTTCTTTTTTGGTAGTTCAGGTTCTGTAGTTTCCGCATCGGAGGGTTGCTCTTTTAAGACTTCTGAAAGCATTCTCCATACCTCGTCCCGCTCAGATTTTGGAAGGCACTTCAGATTCTTAAACCTTGGGTCGAGTGATGTAGTTATTTTTAGAAATCTCACATTAGTACCCTCTTTGCGTTTTGTCAAATCTGCAGTGAAAGTGTTCTTAAAATGAACATGTGCTGAGTCATCATCCGAGACTGCTATAACATGAAATATATGGCAGAATTTGGGTAAAACAGAGCAGAGGACATACAATTCTCCCCCAAGGAGTTCAGTCACAAATTTAATTAACGCATTGTTTTTTTAATGAGCATCATCAGCATGGAAGCATGTCCTCTGGAATGGTGGCCGAAGCATGAAGGGGCATCCAAATGTATAGCATATCTGGCACGTAAATACCTTGCAATACCGGCTACAAAAGTCCCATGCGAACGCCTGTTCTCCCTTTCTGGTGACATTGTAAATAAGAAGTGGGCAGCATTATCTCCTGCAGGCTGTCCCTATCCAGACGCAAACTACACAGCTGCGTAGGGCACCAAATTGCCCCAAATTTCCTGGTGCCCTATGCAGCTGCATGCTTCATCTAGCTCCAGTGGCCAGCCCGATTCCCTGGACAGCTGAGCTGGCCCCTCGTGGGCTGTGCACAGCAGGGCCCAGGAAAGCTGCCTCTGCCCCTGCCCCACCCCTTCCCCTCAACTTCCGCCCCAGCCCCGTCCCTTCCCCCCCAAATCCCATCCCCTGAGCTATGCATCCCGGGGGATTGCAGCAGGGGTCGGGCCTGCCCTGCACTGACTGGGCAGCGGGAAATGGAGCGACCCAATCCCGCCCCGCTCCGCTGGCTCCCAGCCGCACTGCCGGTGAGTGCTGGGGGACGGTTTGTCCCCTTCCCCGAAGCCTGGGAGCCGGGGGAGCAGAGTGGAGCAGGCTGAGGTTGTGTTTCTCCACTTCCCACTGCCCTGTGAGTGCGGGGGCTGGCCCGATCCCTGCTGCCTTCCTGCACTGGCTGTTCCTGCCTCCCAATGCCCCTGGGTGCAGCCCCCTCTCCCCTCCCCCATGGAGGCCTGGGATGCCGCCCCCACATGGAGGCCCAGGGCCGGTCCCCCACAGGGAGGCTGTGTAGGACACCAGGGCCGTCCCTAGAGATTGTGATCTCCCGCAAATGTAAACAAACTTGTTTCTCCTGGCGATTGGCTGAACAAGAAGTAGGACTGAGTGGACTTGTAGGATCAAAAGTTTTGTTTTTGAGTGCGCTTATGTAACAAAAAAAATCTACATTTGTAAGTTGCACTTTCACAATAAAGAAATTGCACTACAGTACTTTTATGAGGTGAATTGAAAAATACTGTTTCTTTATCATTTTTACAGTGCAAATATTTGTAATAAAAAATAAAATAAAGTGAGCAGTGTACACTTTGTATTCTGTGTTGTAATTGAAATCAATTATATTTAAAAATGTAGAAAAAGATCCAAAAAATATTTAATACATTTACAATTGGTATTCTATTGTTTAATGCGATTAAAACTGCGATTAATTGTGATTAATATTTTTAATCACAATACATCTTTTGAGTTAACTGTGATTAATCGACAGCCCTGAAAGAACGTACAAAGTCTTGTTTCCTTGAATACAGGAGCAATAAACGACAGGTGATAGTTCCTTTGCTTACAGTTCCAAGCCTTTTTTAGCCAGTACTCAGCCCAAAAGCTCTCTCTCTAGGCTTTTCTCAGGGCTGCGCTCCCATTGCTTGTTCTGCCACCTCCTTGGCTTTCTGCTCCTTTTCACTGTGTCTTTTACGGTGATGTCTCCCATTGCTTCTCTCTCTCACCCACCAAATGCACAGCTCCAAGCCAAACAGTCCCTGGCCCTTAGTTTGTTATCAGATCCATATGGAGCCCCATTGGGGCTGCATGGCTAACTGCTACTTCAGTCTTGCAAGTGGCTTTGTTTTGGGTGGAGGCCCTCGTTGCTTCATAAAGGAGCTCAGCGCCTTCTTACATTTATCTTACAGGCATAGAGTTTAAGGCCGGAAGGGGCCACTGGATCATCTAATCTGTATATCACAGGCCACTGAACCATACCCAATGACCTGTATTAGACTCAAGTATTTCAGTCCTCAGGAGACAATTGTGTGCCACAAGAGGGACTAATGTGCCACCAGTGGCTGAGGGCCATGTGGCGGCAGGGAATTGATTTGGTGAGATATTCCCAGATGATCCTAGCAAGCGATGTGCTCACCATGCCACAGAGGAAGGCGAACCTCCCCCCTGCAAAGTCCCCATAATACTATTGAGATGCGCCAGGTAGTGCAGAATGTGACCATCTGCCTTTTAGAAAGAGCCCAGCATACCTGGCTGTCTGGAACTCAGGTGTATCATATAACACTGACCTCCACAGCATCTGTGACCTGCATCTGCTGCCAGTCAGTTTCTGGGTGTGGTTTAAGGTACTGATTTTGACTGGAAAATGGAGTCCTTATAGTTTTGGAATTCTAATAAAAAAAACAACCCTTCTTCCTTTCAAAATTCAGGGAAGTTCTGATTTAGGCCCCACTCTGTTGGAATATTCAAACTTGCGCTTTAGGATTTTGAGGGCTTGTCTCAAATGGTAAATCTTGGGGACCATTATATAATACAGACAAAAAGCCCAGGGGATTTACACTGAGATTTTGGGTTAAGTGTAGAAAGGAAATGGAGTTTGCAATGTTCATTTTCCTAATGAGCTGCCATTCTAAAGGAGACAGATTGCAGGGACAAAGCCGCCCCTATAGTTACGGGAATGGTCACTTTAGAGCAGTGATACTCAGTCGAGGTTTGAAAGCCACAAGTGCCTCTTCAGTGTGTCTCCTGCCGCTTTTAAAACACGCTGTGATTTGATTCTTAACCAATCTAAGTTATTAACCAATCACGATGCTTTTACTATGTTACTAACCAATTGTAGTTGATAAAATAATAATACTTGGTCAGTCATTTTGCTGTGAGGTGTGTGTGTGTGTGTGTGTGTGTAAAAATAGTAAGTGAAACAAATGAATTCACACGACTGTGACTCTTGGGTAAGGTTGATCGCTAATTTGGCTTCTGAACCACTGAGGTTTGAGTATCGCTGCTTTAGCGCTTTCAGATTTTGGGCGCCATCTGACTGTTTTCAAAACATTTGTGTGGTGTGTGTGTGTGTGTGTGTGTGTGTGTGTGTGTGTGTGTGTGTGAGAGAGAGAGAGAGAGAGAAGAAAATCATTTTGAGACCTCCGAAGTGAGCAGCTCAGTTTAATATTAATTATTATTGCTAATAATCATTGTAACTAGTTGCCCAGTGCCTGAAAGGGCTTTGCTGAGCCAATGGTGAGATGTGGTCCCTGCCCCAAACAGCTTAAAATCTGATTTTAGACACAATGAGTGAAGATCACAAACACTTTCTTCCCCCCATCCCCTCCTTACTATAG
Organism: Chrysemys picta bellii; assembly: GCF_011386835.1. Classification (NCBI taxonomy): domain Eukaryota; kingdom Metazoa; phylum Chordata; order Testudines; family Emydidae; genus Chrysemys; species Chrysemys picta. Next base: position 12,674,207 of record NC_088791.1, on the reverse strand, counting down.
TGCACTCTAGGTAGGTCCCTGTTGCCTTCTTGTGGGTGGTGGTTCAAATAAGGGATTGGAATCTGCTACTGGTTCTAACTAATGACATTCATCCTTTAGCTCAAGAGACTTGGGCTTTTTGTGCAGAAGGTTCAAACCCTGCTGTTGGCCCTAGTGGGTTCAAGTTGTAGAAGAATGAGTGTTGCAGCAGTTATGTCGCACAGTTGCTCAACTTAGGCGTGTTCAAGGTTGGTGGTTCAATTCATCATTAAAAAATGGTACGACTCATGTTTGCCTTGCTTCTTGTGAGTGTTGTGGGATGAGTGAGTCTTAGAGAGGGATCTGAATGAAGTGAGGGTAACGGCTTGGCGGACCAGAGTTTGAAAGATGTTCCACACCTAGGTCTTCAAGGAAAAACAATATGGAAGAAACAGCAATGAAAAGTTTAGGCTCCACACTTCAGTAATGGGCCAAATCCAGAAATTCTTGCTCAGGGCTCTATCATGCCTTCAGTGTTCAGCCCCAAGTCGGGGGTGATGCAGAGCCCTACCGCCCCTGTGTGAACACTGGGAGAAGTTGTGCCTTTGTATGATCAGACATGTCCAACAGAATGTGTCTCATCCACATCTTTGGTTTGTCTGCTGAGACTCCTCTGATTTCAATCCATAGGGTTGTGTTTTTAGATACTTCTGATGCCTGACTAAACTCCAGTGTGTCTGCCACATTCGGTTTACATGGTATAGATAGAACCTGAGTCTACAGATCCAGACATGGTAAAAAGAAAACCCACCAAGCTCTCCCTTCTGACTTGGGAATGGAATTTAGGGCCAGATCCAACTTGTGTTGAAGGCAGTGGAAAGTCTTCAGTGGGACTTGGATCACAATGAGCCAACACACTTCACTGGAGTGATGCCAGCCATGAATTTGTTCCCTGAATGCCTTGAGAGCCTGAGTTTATTTTCTAACATGGTGAATTAACTTTCCAGCTCTGAAAGCGAAGCTGGGTAAAAATCCAAGTTATACATTATAAAAAAGGATCCCGAACAAATCAAGTGCCAAATTCTGATTTCCGTTACACTGGTGTAAATCCGGATTAACTCCATTGTGCATCAGTGGAGGTGCTCTGGATTTACACAGATCAGGATCTGGCCCCAAAACAGGAGCTTTGCTACAGGATCCCAGACATTGTATCTTATCCATGAGGTGACCATCTGTTCTTGTGGTTTTTAAATAAGTGCAGTTCAGTGGGACTGTCTTCCTTGCTCTTCATGATATTTGCACTCTGAGTCTGTTCTCACTCACATTGGTTACTAGGGTAATTAACCAATGGGACAGCTTCCAAGGGAAGTGGTAAATTCTCTATCACGTGGAGTGTTTCAATGAAGATTGGATGCTTTTCTAAATCGTCTCCAGTGTGACCACAAGTCATTGGGCTCAAAGCAGCAATCCCTGGGTGAAATTCTCTGGCCTGTGTTATGCAGAAGGTCAGAGTAGCTGATCATAATGGTCCCTTCTGGCCTTAAAATCTCTGGGGGGAAATCCTGGCCCCACTGACATCAAGGGTTCTCCATCACTGGCAATTTTTAAATATTGGGTGTCTTTCTGAAAGATCTGCTGTAGATCAAACAGGAATTAATTCAGGGAAGTCCTCTTGCCTGTGTCCCGCAGGAGGTCAGATTAATAGATCACAGTGGTCCCTTCTGGCTTTATAAGTTTGAAACTATACTCTATTGAAGTCAGTGGCAAAACTCTTTCGCTTCATTGAAGCCACGATTTCACCCTACAAATCTAGGTTTTACCCTGGTGTAACTCATTTTACTTCACTGGATCTACTCTAGGTTCACACAGGGTGTAACCAGGAACAGAATCTGGCACTTGGGATTTTGTTTTAGCGCGACAGATTTCTTTCTCTTTTATTGTGTGTGCACACCACAATATCGTCACGTACACCCCAAACAGAAAAATCAGCCTGCAGTTTTCACAGAGCAGGCTTATGTCTGCAAATACAGGAGAACAGGTAATCAACCAGAATACGACAGCATGTTCATGCCTGGGGAAGATCTTTTGTGTCACTGAGTAAATTGCCGAGAGGCTGCTCTCCTGTGTTCATGGCTGAGTACGCAAGGTCAGTATAGTGGAGCTGTTGCTGTTATTTAATGTTACCTAATCTGGATGATGATGATTAAAAATTGTCTGCCAAATGATGAAATTAACATTGATGCATCTGGGGATAGTAACTGCTGTAAAAGTTTCACGCTGCCAGTGCATTAGGTGTCTCCTCTTGCAGCCACTTTGAGGCGCTGTGCGCTCTCAGTTTACAGGTAAGATCGGATGAGTTTGTAGAAATTAGAATTGGTAAAGGCCCATTAGAGGATCCTGCCCATCTCCCTGCAATTGCAGTATTGTTCTCTCCAGTATATTTTACTTGGGTTTCACCCCATCTGATTTTAAAAGTCCCACTTTATGTGGCTTCTGCTATTTCACCTGGTGGAGACCAGGTTCAGTACGATGGTAGGCCGGCAATTGAAACCGGAGGGGGTGCTCTCACAGCAACAGCCAGGGAGGAGGGGAATCTGTGGGGGAATGTTTTCCTGCAAGCCAGGGAGAGGGGTCTGGAGAGCCTCCTCTAACTTTAGCTTCCCTGTTTATTCCTTTCCTCTATAACCTCGGAGGGGGAGGACTGAGGTCTGGTGGATAGGCCAGGCGTCATCAGATCTGCTCCCACAATCAATTTGCCCACTTTTAACCCAAGCATGACAACTCCCACCCCTTGGTGATGCACGTCGTGAGTTAAGGACAAGCAATGCTGCAGAACGCGTGCTCACTAAGTATGACTGCGCCTGCTTATCGTACATTTACTGCTTAAAAATTAGCACTTTTTATTGATCGGAACAGACATACTTAAAATTACATGCGCGTGTCAAAAATAGGAAATCGCTGAGTGGCTCGGCTCAATGGTGTCAAATGTATCTTTCTGATGAGGTGTAATATGGCAGTGGCTCTCAAACTTTTTGTACGGGTGACCCCTTTCACATAGCAAGTCTCTGAGCGCGACCCCCCCTTATAAATTAAAACCACCTTTTTTAATATATTTAACACCATTATAAATACTGGAGGCAAAGTGGGGTTTGGGGTGGAGATTGACAGCTCGTGACCCCCCCATGTAATAACCTTGCGACCCCCTGAGGGGTCCCGACCCCGGTTTGAGAACCCCTGACGTAAAGGCAATCCTGGCTCTGTTGTACAAGGCACTGGACATACACATAATAAGAGACCACTCCTGCCCGGAGGAGCTCACAATTCCCACAGACAAAGGGTGGGGAAAACAAAGGATTATTATCCCTGGGTTGAGGCACAGAGAGAACAAGTCACTTGCTCAGGAAGCCTGGGACAGAGCCTGGAACTGACCCCACAATCTCACAAGGCCTTGTTTAGGGCCTTAGCCATATAGCTATCCTTCTCCTCCAGAAAAGCTGGCATAGAGTGTTCCCTAGAACCAAAGGCATCATTGATGTGGTAGAGGTTTGGTCATAGCCAGCTTCCCCTTAGGCTCCATCTGGCAAGACATTAAAGGCATCTCCTTTAGGCAGTGACTGGGGGTGCCCAGGGTTGTGAGGCGCCTTGCTACCCCCTGCCCTTGGCAGGAGGAAACCTCGTCTGAGGCTGCTCTGGGTCAGCTCCCCAACACCACCATCCTCTGGTAACACAAGCATTGCCCTCTAGACCCCTCTTTACAGGTTAATGATAGGCACCCAGCCACACCGAGTCCTCTGTGCATTTCCGTGGCATGCCCAGCCCCTGATCCACTGGATGCTGACAGAATTCCCAGGTCCTCGGCTCCCCCGTTACACCGGAGAACCCACCTCCACTTCACACACAGCACTTAGATTTGTTTGCAGAGAAAGCACGTGCCGGTTTATTTAACAAAGGACAGAGATTTAAGTAATAGCACACGGAAATAGTGGAAACCAAGAGTGAAGCACTGGAATGGGTTACCGTGGGAGGTGGTGGAATCTCCTTCCTTGGAGGTTTTTAAGGCCCGGCTTGACAAAGCCCTGGCTGGGATGATTTAGTTGGGGATTGGTCCTGCTTTGAGCAGGGGGTTGGACTAGATGACCTCTTGAGATCCCTTCCAACCTTGATATTCTATGACCTATAAAATAAAATCGCAACACGCACACTAGAGTCTAAACTTAATTAACAAGACACTGTCGTGTCCTGCAGAGCAAAAGCTCACCCCAAACCCTTCCAGTGTATTACAGCCAGGCCTGGCTGTGATCTTCTGTTCATGAAGCAAGCCCGCTGTCGGCTTACGCCTAGGTGAAAGATGCCGATTAGAGCTTTGTACCTAGAGTTATAGTCCCCCAAACCCATTGTCTTCACTTGCAAACAGGAGAACCCCCATTGCTTGTGTTGTCCTGTCTCTAATCTCCCCCGGAGATTTTGCAATCACTTGATTAGCATTTTGCTCAGACTGGAAGTAGGCATTCATAGTGAAGTATACAATACTCAGTACAGTAAAAGCTGTTTTATCCAGCACTTCACCAACCAGAAAGCTCTAGAAACCGGCATTTCTGATCTTCATTGAAATTCTGGTGTATAGTCTGGTTGGTGCGGGGCTGGCAGGGGGTTGGGGTACGGGAGGGAGTGTGGAGCGTGGGCTCTGGGAGGGAGTTTGAGTGCAGGAGGGGGTTTGGGGTGCTGGATCCGGGGCCGCTCACCTCAGGCATCTCCCCGCAAGCAGCGACCTGTCCCGGCTGCTCCTAGGCGAGACACAGTAGGCGGCTCTGCGAGCTACCCCTGCCCCGAGAGCTAGCAACACAGTTCCCATTGGCTGGGAACCGCAGGGGCAGCGCGCAGAGCCACCTGCTGTGCCTCCACCTAGGAGCAGCCGGGACAGGTCACTGCTTGTGGGGAACCGCCTGAGGTGAGTGCCCCCCAGATCCGGCACCCCAACTTCCAGCCCTTCACCCCTCCTGCGCCCAAACTCCCTCCCTCTTAGTTAACCGGCATTTTCCACTTACCAGCACCCACCATTCCCCCAACATGCCAGATAAAACAGCTTTTACTGTATACAGATAGATAGACCGATAGATGTCTCTTGCCTGAAAGAAACCTGCTTCACACCTTTTGGTGACCAGCCCCAAGCCATAAACCTTAAGAACAATTTTTCAGTATATATGCAGCCCTCCTTGCACATTCTGCATCCATACGTTCGCGATGATTGTGGAGACCAGGGACACAGGCTTTCAGTAAAGACCTTGCATGACAGGCCTTGGCAAACTAGTATGTGGATACCAGACCCAGGGGATCCTTGTAACCTTATGCACCCCTGTGCCCTCTGCAGTTGGGCACAGTCACAGAGGCCCCAGAGGCACTCTGCCTAAACTTGTCCTCTGTGGGCATCTCTATATTCTCCCTAGTGTGACAGTCCAGTCTAGCCACTACAGTTATCTCCAATTTGCTTATGTAATAGAGCAGTAGCTCATAGCTGTTTAAGTCTCCTGATTTCCCTGCTTCAGGTGTTTCACTTCAGGAATTCTCCAGCTGTCCAGCGCCACTCGCTATTGTGTGAATTTTTACAGGCTCGGGGAAGGGACTGGGACAAACGTAAACAGAGCAGATAAATGTGCGTCTGTATTTTATCTGCCCGATCTGATTGCGATGTATATGTAATGCAGCGTAGACAAAGCAAAGCTATTTTCTCCATGCTGAATTCCTCTCCTCTGTATTTTATTTGATTTATTTTTTTAAACAATGAAGTAGGAGATGGACTTTAATGGAGGGGAAGTCATTCAGCACCGCCATTGGAAGGCAGACCATTTATTGCTGCTTGTGCTTCAGGAATTGGTGGGATGGGTGGGTTGATCCCCATTCAGCCAATCAAAACAGACGGATATGGGTTAGTGGCACATGGATTTCAGCCATACCATGGATTTATGAGCAGAATTGCTGTTCCAAACCTGGATGTAAATAGAAAGCCATAGCAGTGGCCGCTCAATAAGAGTTTGCTTCTATGATATCTTTCCAGCTAACCGTTGAGCCTAGGAAGAGCAAACACAGCAGTGATATCTGACAGTGACCTTTGAACAAGATGTTTCTTGTTAGATGAAGTGAGACACTCTCCAGCTATGCTCCATAGGGGTATAGCATGGAGTTAATGGCTCTCACATGTGCCATAGAGAGATGCATGTACACTGTGCAGAGACTCAATTAAGAAATAAGAGTGGTTGGACCCTCAGAATCACTAACAATCTTATTACAATAATCACAAGGTTACTGAGGACAGGAGAAAGAGGAAGAGAAGGCTGAGAAGAATTGTCAGCAAGTAACAGTGGGTGAATTAAAGGGTGTTAAGAAATAAGATCTCTTGTGAACAATGGACCAGATTCTCTTATGTGATCCAGCTCCTTTGAGGGTCCTTTTTGGCATAGGAGACAATTTGGCCAGATAGTTATTTAACAGCTCTAATGACAACATTTATGGTAAGATTGTAAGACTTTTTGAGAATTGTTAGGATTAGAACAAGGTGTACCTGTTTATGTAATTGCATATTGTCACAATTACAAAGAGGACAGAATCTCATCTGGCTCAAAGGGTATCTATTATTAATGCACATAGTGTCATAAATGTGTCGTAGATCTATAGTGCGATAGATGCATGGGGATTTACCTCTACAGCTTTGCAAACAAGGCCATAGGCCCAGCTTGGTCAGTATAAGAATTATAACCCCGATTCAAAAAGCATCTCAGTTGGAGACAGCACTTAAGCATGACTGACTTCTAGCACTTGTGTAAGTGATGTTCTGAATAGAAATAGACTTAAGTATGTGCCTCAGGGCTTTCCTGAACTGGGGCCTTCATTAGGGCTCTTGAAAGCCAGAATTCCCATTCTGTGGGAAATTCTGAAATTAAAACCAAGGATTTGTTGTGTACTGGAACAAAAACTCACAATTTTGAAATTTCCCATGGAATGGGAGGCGTCTGAAAGTTTTGTTTAAAAAAAAATTGCAATGACCTTTTTGTTTTGAGTATTTTTCGAAACAAAACGGACAAGATTCCCTGAGCTGCCGGGGTTCCGACTACCTGCCTGGAAGGTTACCTAGAAGCTGTGAGCCTAAGGGTACATCTGCACTGCAAAAAACAAACAAACAAAAAAAACCAACAACCCCAAAACAAACGTGCAGCAGAAAGTCTCAGAGCCCAGGCTCACGCTCCGAGGCTAAAAATGGCACTGTAGATATTCCTGCTCTGGGTCTGAGACCCAACTCCCTCGCCGGGTTTCAGATCCCAAGTGGGATGTCTGCATGGCTATTTTTAGCCCCATATCACAAGCCCGAATCAGTTGACCCAGGCTCTGAGACTTGGTGCTGTGGAGTTTATTTTGTTGGCAGTTTAGACATACCCAGAGAACCCCTGCTCAAGCCAGGGGTCCTAAGTCTTTCAGAGTATGTCTACACTGCATTGTAAACCCAGGGTCAGTCTCAGGTTTGAGCCCAACCCCCACTACTGTCCAGACACAAATCTTTCTGACTCAGATCAGCAAGCACTTAGGACCTGGGTCTTATGACCAACCTGGGGAGGGGTGGGGTCCAAGCCCAAGTCCCACTGTGACTCTGATCCAATCCCTGTCATTCTGCAGTGTAGACACAGCTCATGCCGCAGACCTGAGTCAGAAGGTCTGTGTAGTGCAATATGGATGCGTGAGCGCGGTTGTGAGACGCAGGTCCAGCAATTGTAAACCCAGGTTTACCATGCAGTGTGGATGCTCATGCATGGGCTAAGAAACCCTGAGCTTGGGTCCCGCAAACCCGTATTTACAATGCAATGTAGACATACCCCCATGGTCCTGTCTCTGCAACTGCCCACGGGCTGGTAGGAAACTGGGCAGCTCTCGCCAAATGTGTCAATTTCGAGGCATTTTGCAGTGGAAAAATGTTCTGTCAGAAAATTGTCAACCATTTAATCACTTAAAATGACAGTGTGACTACTTCTTTCCCAAACCCCTTATCAGTGTATTTGTGGTAGCCTAAAAGGTAGAGATACAGCTATCAATCTTGAAGACATGATAAAAATCACACAACATACTTATTATATGACATCTGTTTTATTTTGATGGTCTAAATAAAAGAAGATTAATTTGAGGTTTATATTGTATATTAAGGTTTCATTTATAAAGGGTTAATAATTAATCGGTGTTTTAATAAATGGGTAATCAATTGTTATAGATTATTATTGAGTCCAATACTTCAGTAGAATCATGTTCTCTAATCACCGATATATAACACCTTCTACCGATGTGTTTATAACTATAACACACATTATTCTCATTTATAATATGCTTCAAACAACTATTATTAATCCTTTATAAATCATATATTATGGAACCTTAATATAAAGTATGGCCAATTCAGATATATATTTTTGAATGCTCACGTAGTCTTTGATGTACGTTTATTTAAAACCTTTGCTTTCAGTGAAAATACAGCATTTAATGTTTTCGTCAGGTGTTTTGCCTTCTTCAGGAGAGTTCTGTAGAAAGAGCTGATCGTGTGATCTGAAGTTGAGTCACACACCTCTTTGTTTATGGCCCAGATCATGAAGCAGTTGGTTAAACAAGCAATCATGCTGTTTTTTTACAGCACGCTTTTGGAATTTTGTGAAAATACAAAACCACTCAGTTCAAAACTTAATCTGTGGACTAACCGAGCCATTTTGGCCATTTTCAAGATGTGTACTTTAGTAATGCGCATTTGGCTTTTTTTCAGGATTCCCACTGAAGAACCCACAATGAACAATCCTTTTCATTTGCAAAATGTTATTAAACCGCTTCTGTATAAATTTAGTTTTTTCTTGTTTGAAAGTGACCATCTTTGAAACTTAATTTTTTTTATTTTTATTATTTGTGTTGCAGTAGCACCTAAAGGCACCAGCCAAGATCAAGGCCTTGTTGTGTTAGGCGTTGAACAAAAATATCATAAGACACATTTCCTGCCCTGACGAATTTACAATCTAAAGAGACAAGCTAGACAAATGATCCCTGTTTTTCACCTGGAGAACTGAGTCACAATTGAGACTAAGGGAAGTTGGTGGCAGAGTTGTGAATTGAATTTGCATCATCCAAGTCTCAGTCCAATCTCTTAACCACAAAATCACCCTTTCTCCAAATCAAGCCATCAGCTGAGACCACAACCACTAGGGGATGATTTATAAATACACTAAAATAAAAAAATGTTATGCCCTAGCTGGGATTTAATTCACAAGGGCATTATTTGTAGAGCCAGTTGAAGTTTTTTCAACTCTTCCTTTTTTCAACAGAAAAACTGTTGTTTCATCAAAATTTAATTGTTTTGTGGGAAGGTGTTGCATTTGACATTTTCAACAGGGAAAAGTGGAAATGAACCATTTGATGGGGAAAAAGTGGACACAAATCCATTTGTTTGGAGAACATTCAAACATTTCATTTTGACTTTATCTTTTTGACTTTACGTTAAAAGATTAATTTTATTATAGTATTTATGTATGTATAAATATAATTTAAAAGTGGAAACAAAATGAATCAAAATGACAAAGATGAAATAAAAAGATTTTTACCTTATTGAAACAATGCGTTTCCCCATCAAAATGAAATAGTTCAAGAATCCCGAATCGAATTTTTTTGGAATATTTTGTTTTGCCAGAAACTTCAAAATATCATCTTTTCACTTTGATTGGGAATATTTTTTTCCCCTCCAAAATGTTACAATTTTCCTGCAGAACAGAATTTTCCAGTTCCCAACCATCTTGAATTATGTTATTGCCCCTTTGGGTTGTTAGAATCCCAGGGACAGTTGACCGTTTCAAACCGGAACAGTTAACTGGAGACCTGAGTGCATCGTAACACAAACAGTTCATCCACAGGTCCCAAAGCACTTTATAAAGGTGTTTCAATATTGCTATCACCATTTCACAGACTGGGAGACTGAGACACAAGGAAGCTTAGGGCCTGGTCTAGTCTATCCATTGTCTTCACTGGCGTTTGGATCAGGTGGAATGACTTGCCCCGAGCTAGGATTAGATCCCACATAGCCTCAGCCTACAGCCTGTGCTCTAATCACTAGACCACAGCATTTCTTCCTTGGAATAGGTAGAGTTTAAGATGCTGTTTTATTAAGATAGTTAAAGATCGTGGCTAAGTGCTCTGCTCTTGGTGTGAACCCTATTGAATGCGGAACTTGGATTTCTCAAACGGGGCCATTGGATTCGCACAGGAGATGAATCCTGGAAATCTCATGAGCCTGAGGCTCTATGGGGAAACCACACTCTCCTTGTGGATCTTGGGCTGCTCACATAGGAAGCCTGTCCTTATGCCGTGCTCCCCAGCTTCCCTTCCCGAGCCTCAACCCCCACTTTGAGGGATGATAAAGGGTGGGAGGGAGCTAATGCTGATTCAACTGCTTCCTGCCAGGAAATCTCTTGGTATGCCAGGAAATCTCTTGGCTGAGTCTGGCATGCTGTATAGAGCTGCCTTCCTTCCAACTTCCAACCCGCTCTGTTCCCAGGAAGGTCACACTAAGGGCCTGGTGCAGGCTCAGGGAACAATATATGCACTATGCAGGTAACATAGCTACAACTTTCTTCCTCTCCGTGGTTCCCTTCCCATTTCTATCCAGCTTGTGTCTCATCACACCGCCATCAGGGGAGCCCCTCACTTGCTACTGCTGTAGTTACTCTAAAGCGGATTATCAGCTGAAGCAAAAATAACACATTTCCCTGCTCCTTCAGCAATGTCTGTCCATGTAAATATCAACGTGCTCTTTCTTTGTGAATGACGTTTGCAAATTTGGGAGCTCTACTACACATCCTCAGTGGATTACTTCTTTTATTGTGAAAGAGTGTCCTCGTGCAGGGATGCAGATGAACGGTGTGTGTAATAAAGAGAGTGGGATTTACAGTAACCTCCAAATGAACGATTGTCGTGCTGGTAAATTGCACATCCGTTTAATACAATGACCCCACGCGATATTTATGGAAATGTTTCCCCCATTTATTATGGCACAGAAAGTATTTTTGAGAATCGAGGAGGGAAGCAATGGACAGAGGTACCCTTACAGCTGTCCATCGTATCCAGCAATGATGTCACGGCATCGTGTGTGTTCTCTTGCGGCTGTATTGTCCAATCTGTGCAGAGCAAGACTGCAAACAAGCGTCATATATGAAAGTTTAGGATTCCATTGAAGATTTGGCATGACGCTTGATCCTTTTTTCAATCAATCTGTCGCATCTGTCTTTCTCAAAGTGTTACACAACTGTTATCGGTAGTGGTCCTCCGTTCAGATCTGTCTTTGGCTGTGTCTTCCAAGTTATCAGTGCACCACATGAGCTGAAGTTTTGCTTATGCGTGTCTTTGAAGTGTTTACATTGACTGTTCTTCTTGTGCTTTCCGAGTTTCAGCTCACCCTGGAGGACTTTTTTCAGGAGTCTATCACCACCCGTTCTGATCACATGACCCATCCGCTTAACCTGAGCTTTGATCATCATTGCCTCTAGGCTGGTTGTTTTTGTTCTTTCAAGGACAAAGCTTTGGAATGGAACCTAGGCAGATAAGAGAGTCTAATGGAAGAAATTGTCGATTTGCCTCCTGTACAGTACTGCTGATGCCAAAAGAAGCTATTGTTGACCCACATGCTGATACTGGAAACCAACAGCACAGTATGGATCCTGTGACTGTTGGAGGAGAATAATAATCACTTAGATTGCCACTCCCAAGCATTCAAAAAGACTGAGACAGCCCACCCTGCCTCTCCCCAATCATAAGAAATACGAGTTTTTAAACAAACATTTGGAATCTTTTTATTGGCCCACTAGTTTTTGAGCCAGTAGGCTTCGGGGTTTTCTCTAGAGCTAGACAATTATTTTTAAGAAAAAGAAAAAACCAGGATCCTCATGTACTCCCATGACTCCAGGAGCCATGGCTTTCAAAAAAGCACCAACGATCATGAAACTCCCAAGAGCTGGCAATATTGTAGTAATACCTGGTCTTACTGAATATAGCTCTTTCGACACAAGGATTTCATGGGATTGCAAACATAGTCTCGTAACTCCCTTGTGAGCTAGATAAATATTATCCCCATCATACAAATAGCTAAACTAAGGCATGGAGAGGTTAATAGGTTGACGCTGTATTACAGAGTGAGTCACTGGCACGAATAGAACATGGGCTCGTAGGCCCATGGTCTAACCACTCGACCACAGCATGTGTTGCTCTTCAGCCCTAGAGTTACAGTCTGTTCCTTTAATGGGAGCACTTGTGTCTTTTCTCCTCTGTTGTTATCATTTTATCATCACTGCTGCAATGACAGTTTCCAATTAGCTACCAGCTCTCTAGTGTGTTTATATAGAATCATAGAAGTGTAGGACTGGAAGGGACCTCAAAACGTCATCTAGTCCATTCCCCTGCACTCAAGGCAGGACTCCTGTTAGGTGTTTGTCTAACCTGTTCTTAAAAACCTTCAGTGACTTAGATTCCATAACTCCCTAGGCAATTTATTCAAGTGCTTAACTACCCTGACAATTAGGAAGTTTTTCCTAATGTCCAACCTAAACCTCCCTTGCTGCAGTTTAAGCCCATTGTTTCTTGTCCTATCCTCTGAGGTTAAGGAGAACAATTTTTCACCCTCCTCCTGGAGACAGCTTTTTATGTACTTGAAAGCTGTTGTTATGTCCCGCCTCAGTCTTTTTTTCCCCGCAGACTTAACAAACCCAATTTTCTCAATCTTTCCTAATAGGTCACATTTTCTAGACCTTTAATCATTTTTGTTGCTCTCCTCTGGACTTTCTCCAATTTGTCCACATCTTTCCTGAAATGTGGCACCCAGAACCGGACACAATACTCCGGCTGAGGTCTTACCTGCACTAACAAAGTCCCTTTGTTAGAGCTGACAGTTAAGACGGGAGAAAGGCTACTGTGGTAACTGGCTTTAGGGATACCATGTACATCTTCCTGCACCATTTAGCCCAGCAACCCGCCCTCAGCAGCTCACCTGCCCTATTTGTGTGTGGTTGTCTGCAGCCTTTAATTCACCAGTGTGTCCCACAATCCTTTGCCCAGGAAAAGGAGATAATGAATAAGGAAGTCAAGAGGAGTACAGGGAGCAAGTGGGGGATTAGGACGGACATAAGACAAGAGGTAACGGTGAGGTGAGGTTGTATAGGGGCAAGAGTTGAAAGGAGCTCTGAAATTATTTTTGTGCGTGGCACACATTTTTGGTGGCTATGAACCCTATGTAAGCCTTAAATTCCTCCTAAGACTCTCAGTAAGGTCCAAGGAATAAATGCAGCCTTCGTATTCAAGTGGTTGATTTTTACTCTGTTTTAAAAATTGCATTTGCTCACTTTTCTTTTTATTTCCAAATTGGGAGCTACTGTTTGAAATGAATGTTCTCTGGTTTAAGGGGGTAGTGGAGCTTTGTATTTTACACATGGAAGATGCATGCAGAAGAGTGATGCAGTAAAGAAGTGCATTCTGCAGATGAAGCTTTTGGTTCGAACTTTGCTCTCTGTTACACCGGTGTAAATCTGGAGTGGTTCCATTAGTCCAGCTAGTGTGGATGTGTGTGGATGCAAAGAAGAGCAGAACTTGTCCCTATGTTTCTAGCCAGTTTACTTTTCTGCAATTGCTTCAGTTGCATTTTTATTGGAGAAAAAGGCTTTAATGTAGGATTCAGTGCAGGTGAAAATACGGCTGGCCTTCTAGCCCCAGAAGAGAAAGAAGGAACATCTGCACTGATTCCTGAATTCAGCAAACAAGGCCCCAAAGAAGCACTTGCACATTCACTTATGTGTAGACTTGACAGAATTAGATTTTTTATTTTATCATTTCAGTGGATAATATTGGCTTATTTTTATGCATTTTTTCCAATTTTTATTGACTTAAATTTTCAGTTGTGCAAAAATTGTGGGTTTTAAGCATTTTTGTTTTTGTTTTTATCAATTTAAATGTTCACAGTGGTGGGAAGCTGGGGGGATGCCAGACAATAGGAGGGTTAGATGATAATTATTTAATGACGGTCGACAGTTTGTATGTGTGCTTATGGTGAAATTGACATTGATCAACGTTTACCAAGAAAAAATTAATTCTTCCAAGCCTATCTCTGTGTAACCAATCTGTGGCTCCAAGGTCACCTGCTAAACCTCTCCAAATAACACAGGGTTGTACAACGTGAGTTACAGGAGATCTGTTAGTATAGCTGTTTGTATCCTCTGTAGACTTGTGTTTCATGGGCAACGAAACCACATATGCTTGAACAGATCTGACATTCCATCCAGTAGAGGGCAATGGTGCACACACCCTCCGTCTCAGGGCCTGATCCTGCACTGAGACTATAAAACGGTTACTTACCATCTCGTAACTATGATTCTGTATCATCGTGGATCATGTCCTGCATCAGAACGTGCTACGACCTGGCTAAGATCCCAGCTGTGGCATTGAGGGCGCACTCCACAAAAGCGCAGGCTTCTTCCGCCGCATTCCACATGCAAGTCCCTCTTCAGGAGGTATGCAAGGCAGCAGCGTGGTTTTCCATCTACACTATCGCTCAACAGGTGAGAAACGATGCGGCCTTCGGCAGGGCAGTCCTGCATTCAGCAACTCTGAACTCCAACCCCCCCTCTGGGGAAACTGCTTTGGAGTCACCTATTGGAATGGGCATGAGCAAGCACTTGAAGAAGAAAAAACGGTTACTTACCATCTTGTAACTGTTGTTCTTCGAGATGTGTTGCTCATGTCCATTCCAAATCCTGCCTGCCTCCCCCTCTGTCAGAGTATTCCAGCAAGAAGGAACTGAGCAGGCGGTGGGTCGGCAGAGGCCTATATACACCGCCATGCAGGCGCCACTCCAGGGGGCTCCACAGCTGACCTGATGGGTACCGCTAGGGTAACACTTTCTGACGATCGTGCACACACCTATTGGAATGGACATGAGCAAGCACTCGAAGAACACATAGTACCATGAATAGTTCCATTGTAGTCCACCCCAGCCCACCTTGAATGCTACCTTGTCTGCTGGCCTACTTAGATCCACCCCCCATTTTTGTGCATAGGTCTCTTTGGGAGGGATCCCGGGCACAGCTTCACTGCAGAGGGTTAAATGATGCAGACGACCTTGGGCGCTCATCCCTACCTAGAGTGAATTCACACACTGAACACAGGATCAGAGTCTCCAGCCCCACAAAACCATCTTAAAGTCTCTGAACCGGAAATCTATTGCATTTACAAAGCAAAGGATGTTTCCTGTCGGTATAAGTCTTATACAGTGCTGTTGATCCAATAAAAGATATTACCTCGCCCACCTTGTCTGTCTAAGTCGCACACAGTCCAGACAGAAGTAATGCTGAATGGCTTTCAAAGAGGCGATGAGACTATAAATGCATTGTGATCAGAGTTTGGATTAGGGCAGTTAATTAAAACCCCCCACCAAAGTGAACATGCAATGCTGTCTGCGTGGCTTTGAATCAGTTGGCTACACTCTCCTTCCCCTTCCCCCCCCCAAAAATCCGTGGGACTCTGTCTAAGGGCTTCAATGATCACTTGGTAATGCATTGCTTCTGTAGTGAATTATGAGTAGAGAACTACCAGGCTGGATGAAATAAAGCTGTTTGAAAGAATTTGATGAGCTGGCTTTCTTTGTTCAATCTGACTCCCGTGAAATGGCAGAAGTTGGCTTAGAGCCTACAGATAGATTCAGCGTGACAGGTCCTGTATGGGAGAACCTAAGAAGAGTCTGCAATAAACATGTCCCTGTCGAAGGAAGAGACACAAAAAGTTACCTCAGTCCCATGGATCACTATTTAGAAAAAAGAAAATGAGAGCAGTTAGGACAAAGGCCTAAAAGAGATGACAGTGAGGAAGACAGGTAACTGCTGTTGGGTTGGTAGGAATCAGTGTAAAAAAAACAAAGGCCAAGATTTTAAAAAGCGAGTTGTGATTTTGAGACACCTTAAAAGGGGCTTGATTTACAAGGGGGTGGGTGTTCAGCACTTTCTGAAAACTGGGCACCGGAAAATTGATGCAACCAAAATCACTAGGTGATTTGGAAAACGCTGGGTGGGGTTTTTTTCTGCCTGCCAGCTCTGAAAATTCCAAACTGGGCTCTCTCTGCATCCCACATCATCACTAAGTACAAAGCTTCGACAGTCAGAACTGGGCTGACAACTTGCTTGACGTGTGAGCCAGAATACACTCCAGCTTGCTGTCCCGTAGATCGGCTAGCTTCCTTTGATGAATCTGCCACTCACCCGTTATTAGAGACAGGATACTAGACCAACCGGACCATTGTTCTGATTTGATTCTGTATGCCAATTCCTGTGTTCCCACTGGTGTTGCAGATTAGACCAGAGTTTCTGACACTAAAGCAAGCAGGCAGGAATAGAACAGAGATCAGGAATGGTGAAAAAAGAAGGCATTTATAAGTAGTGTCTTTTCCGGTTATTGCTGTGCTTTAAATATTTTAAAGGCCATAAAGCTCCTGGTTCTGCCAGAGAAATTGATGCAAAAATGGTGCTACATAAGATATCGGGAAGTTAGAGACTAGTTTAATCATTATTTTATACTAGTACTTTTAATTTTGCTAATTTAAATACATTTGGAAGATCTTTGGCTCTAGGGTGACCAGACAGCAAATGTGAAAAATCGGGATGGGGGTGGGGGATAATAGGAGCTAGGGTGACCAGATGTCCCGATTTTATAGGGACAGCCCCGATTTTTGTGTCTTTTTCTTATATAGGCTTCTATTACCCTGTGTCCTGATTTGGTCACTCTAGAGCCTATATAAGAAAAAGACCCAAAAATCGGGACTGCCCCTATAACATCGGGACATCTGGTCACCCTATTTGGCTCTGTAAAACTGACTACATAGTAAAAATACCATTAGAGAATGGGCTTTTAAAGGAGCGTAGGAGAGGAAAGAGCCCAGTGTGGGGAATCCTGAATTTTGCTCCTGTCTCTGTCACTGGCTTTGGCATGTCGGGGCCAGATTTCGAAAGGTCCTTAGCAGGCTAAAGAGGCAGATAGGTGCCTAAGTCTGCCACAGAGGCTTCACTGGCATTTTTCAATGCTGCTCAGCAGCCATCACCCCCCATACGCCTGCTTTCCTGCCCATCAGCGCCCCGGGGCTTAAGAGTCAGTGGTCAAAGCGCTACCCCACGACAAATGCCCAAGGCTTTGAGAAATGGGGCTCAGACCGTGAAACGGTGCCGACTCCCCTGGCAGTGCTTCGGTGCAGCTAACCCCAAACTCATCAGTTAATAGACTCCCGTTGGCTTCAAAGAGCTTCGGATTATAGAATCCTAGCAGATCAGGGTTGGAAGGGCCATCAGAAGGTCATCTAGTCCAACCCTCTGCTCAAAGCAGGACCAATCCCCAGATAGATTTTTGCCCCAGATCCCTAAATGGCCCCCTCAGGGATTGAACTCACAACCCTGGGTTTAGCAGGCCAATGCTCAAACCACTGAGCTATCGTCCCCCCCCCCCCCCAAGGGATCAGGCCCCTTGGACAAAAGCAGCCTCTGGTTTTGGCTCTCCTCCTTGAGACCCTCTGGGCTTGATTTTTTCCCAGAGGCGCTGAGCACCCGCAGCTCTCATTGACTTCACTTGGAGTTGTGGGTGCTGAGCGCCTCTGGATATTAGGCTCACGTTGGGCACTCGAAATGAATGCACACGTTCGGCACTTTGGAGTTGATCTCTCTATGCCTCAGTTTCCGGACGGGTCATCTGGGGAGAATAAATGTTTTCTGCCTCATGGGGGTGGGGAGAGGAGTCGTTAGGTAAATGTTCAGCCGGTGCCTGGGATATGTGAAATGCTGCACATCATGAATGCCATCCCTCGTTAGAAAAATACAGCGTCTGGAGGTATTATCTCGGCTACGAAAGATGGATCACTGTATTGCTAATGGTAGAAATGCCACTGACCCCCATGCCCTTGAAAACCGGTACTGATCTAGGGCCAGCTTGTGAATAGCCCTAACATGACTGTAGCCCTAGCCCTTCCTAGCCTACCATGCTAGACTTACCCAGATCTTCATGTGCTGTGTGGAGTGCAGCGGCTGAATTCCACCTGCTCCCTTTAGCAAAGGGACGGAGATTTGGTGGAGCCAGGGCTCCTCGCTCCTCCTTCCCCAATGCTCTGGTGGCTGGGGAGGGGGAATAAGTTGCATCTGTGAAGGGCTGCAGTAAATCACTTCCCCTTCAGAGCAAGAAAGAAGAAGAGGTTAGTCTGCGGGTGCTGTGGCCTACACAGAGTTGTACCTAAGGGCACAATCTCGCCCATGGCTTTTGGATCTCTGGTGGAATTATTTAATCTTTTGACACCTTTTAGGTCCAGTCCTGTTCCCACTAAAGTCAGCCGGAGCATTCAACGCACTTCAATGGGAGCTAGATCAGGTCCTTGGTAGTTGGTCCTTACCTAGCGCAGCAGCATCGTTAGGTGTCTCAGAAATACTCAGGATAAACAGACTAGACCGTTTCAGTTCCCACCAAATATCAGAATTTAGTCCTACATTTAAGTCTGGCAATAGCCTTAATATTTCAGATTATGGAGCTATTTCGCTGCTTTCTCAAGCCCCATAACTTCTGGAGAAATGAGCGTGACGGCAAATTAATGGCTCTGATTTGCAAGTGCTCAGAAGGTTTCGGATTCCCATCAGTCTGGCTGTAGGCCAGCTAACAGCATTATCACTCCTCTCAGTGAATTAACAGGTGACTTTCCCTTGCGTACAGCGCAGGGTAAAATGATGGGTTGGTATCTTATGGGGCTGCCTGAAGCTTTTGGTTCAGGTATCCTGCAGCCTAATCACAAAGAAGCAAATCCTTTTAGTTGAGGAAGGCCCAGAATGCAGGTGACCCAATGTGGTTTCCCCTGGGAGGGAGCAGGAAGTGGCGAATCTGTGTAAAAAATTTACTTCTTGGTGGCCGCTGGGGATTGTGCTGCCTTTGTTGGTGAAAGCCTGTGAGCAAAGTCTGGGCCCAGTAATCTTCAAATAGGGGGTGGCCCAGCCCTTGTTCAAGAGAAGTGGCATAAATTATCTCACACGGTCCAGCCTTCACTTTGTGGGGAAGGTCAGGAAGAAGGTAGTGCCAGGCCAACTCCTGCAGCAGCTGTATTCTTTCCCTTTTTGTGGAGCTTAGTCAGTCGGGCTTCCGAGCTGGATATGATATGGAAACTGCCTTGATTGTTGTAACTGCCTTCGGGTAGTGGAAAGAGGTTGTACATCCATGCAAATAAAATGAAATCGATCAGCACCTTCAATACCCATCACTATGCGTTGCTTTTGACTCTCCTGTGGAACCTGGCACCAATAGCCAGAATTGCTTTCAGGTGACTTTGGGGGGCTTGTCTACATTTGAAAGCTAATTTGAATTAATGTAGGGTGTGAATTTAAAGCACAATAACTATCCCTAAGCAGCTTCATGTATGGACATTCCTATTCTAGAATAAGCGTGTCCACCCATGCATCAAGTCCGGAATAGCTCTATGTGTAGACAAGCCTGCGGGCCTTCTCCGCGAGAGAGGATTCTGAGCTCCTCTGACACCCATGCTGCCTTGTGGGCCGTGAGAAGGAAGAAACGAGCCACATTGCAATGAACTCTGGCCACACCCTTTTCCTGCTCCTGACATGCTCACTGTGTTGGGACTGGGTGTGGGGCATTGGAGCCTTCGTATGCTGGGGGCATTTCCCTGAGAGCACTTCTGCCCTCTTAGGCTATGTCTACATTGCAGTCACAGGGATTGGTCCTGCTTTGAGCAGGGGGTTGGACTAGATGCCCTCCTGAGGTCCCTTCCAGCCCTGATATTCTGTGATGTGATTGCAGCTTGCAGAGACCTAGCCAAGCTAGCTTTAATCTAGCTAGTTCAGGTACTAGAGGGGTGAGGCTGTGGCACCATGGGCTTCAGTACAGGCTAGCCCCACAAGTGATTACCCAGGGTTCCAGGCGAGCTTGTAGAGCTGCCCCTGAAGGCCGGGTTGCTGCAGCTTTGCTGTTCTGGTACCTGAGCTGGCTAGATGAAAGCTAGTGTGGGTATAGCTCCGCGAGGTGCACTTGTACCCTGTGATTGCTGCAGAAACAGCCTTTAAGGGCCTTCTCTGCCACCAGAGCAGCGTAAAGTGGGCGGAGCCTCGGAGGGTAAGAGAAAATCAGCTCCCAAGATGGTGCTTTAAGTTCTGAGTTATTTCTCGTACGAGCTGTGGCATAGACTGACTTGGCACTCCTGGGCAAGTCACTAAAGGGTACTTGTTTAAAAGGGCTGAGGCCTGGAGTCCTCCTCTTGAAATGAAAATTGAGCCTGCAACGTTTGCGTTTGCACTGTTGTGTCTGCACTTGACATGCTGTACCAATTTGAATACTTGCCGCTCTAGCTACCCGACCGCAAGTGCAGATGGGCTTGTTAGAGGTGTAAGCATTCAGATTTGCAGCCACGACATGTTTTGCAGGTGCAAAAAAAAGCAGGTAGAAGTTTTGCAGGTATATATTGCACCTGCAAAAGGGCAGGCACCTTGTCAGGAAACTTAGCATGCAACAGCTATCTGCCTCAGTTTCTGTAGGATTATACCTACCTCTCAGGTGTGCTATCTAATTAATATTTACAAAGCACTTAGAAAATCCAGTGTGGAAGGTGCTGTACAGAAATGCAAAGGAATATGATATGATTTCCAAGACTTATAAGTGGGATTTTAAGCTCTATCTTGGCTAGTCTGAGAAACCGCAAACAAAAGGATTCCACATCGTTTGGGTCAGATCTTCCACTGGTGTAAGCTGGCATAGCTTCATTGATGTCAGTAGAGCTATGCCAGCCAACAGTTACTGAGGATCTGACCCTGTATTTTTAGCACTGTAGTTACTGCATGCCGCTAGGGGATCATGGTCTCTAAATCCTCTATCCAGTTGCTTCCAATTTTCCGTTGACAATAATTTTTTTTCTTTTGCAGCTAACATTGCTACGTTTAGAACTATAACAGTATTTCTGTTTATCAATATATTATCTAACCCTTGTGTAAATTAGGTCTGAGAAAAAAATCTGATCTCTAACTCCCAATTATAGGCAGATGAAATTAGAATGTATCCTCAGAGCTCCTCAGTTGCAGACACACAAGATTAATTACAGGAGGTTTTTCGTACTAAGGCTGAGGTTTTCTGAGTTACCGAAGGCTCTTGAGTGCCCGGTTTCTACTCCTTTTAAAAGGAATTAGGTATCTAAATCCCACAGACGACTTTGTAAATTCCAGCCTAAATGTAACAAAAATTAGTTAATGCTGAATCCTAAGAAGATACAGGTTTGTTTTGTTTGGCTAGAAGATAGTGGCTCGGATATTGTGAAGCAGAATAGAAGTTCCAGGGAATTTGGTTCAATCCTTCCTTAGCTTTTCAGAAACATATTTATTCACTAGCTAGTTAGTGAGGTCCTAAGGCAGGGGTCGGCAATCTTTCAGAAGTGGTGTGCCGAGTCTTCATTTATTCACTCTAATTTAAGGTTTCACATGCCAGTCATACATTTTAACGTTTTTAGAAGGTCTGTTTCTATAAGTCTATAATATATAACTAAACTATTGTTGTATGTAAAG
This sequence comes from Chrysemys picta bellii, assembly GCF_011386835.1. Taxonomy (NCBI): domain Eukaryota; kingdom Metazoa; phylum Chordata; order Testudines; family Emydidae; genus Chrysemys; species Chrysemys picta. The sequence continues at coordinate 12,652,635 of NC_088791.1, read as the reverse complement.
TAAATAAGGTTTTTAAAATGTTTAAGAAGCTTCATTTAAAATTAAATTAAAATGCAGAGCCCCCTGGACCAGTGGCCAGGACCCGGGCAGTGTGAGTGCCACTGAAAATCAGCTCGCATGCCGCCTTCGGCACGCGTGCCATAGGTTGCCTACCGCTGTCCTAAGGGCTGCTTTGTCTGTTACCTGGGAACAATGCTGTGTGGCGTTTCCATATTAATGCCTTGTCAATGAATTGGATGTGATCGTGGCTTTTGTCCTCTGGGGTGATTTATAAAACATTCAAAGATACCTTGTATACAAGTGTGAGGCTAAGTGGGGAACATGAAGCATGTAATTGGGAAGATGCTGCTGGCGCTGGTCATCCACCTCCTCATTTGGTGTAAATCAATGTCCTTGACTTCAGTGGAGCAACGCCTACTTCCATCAGCTGAGGATCTGACTCAGTGTGTGTGGTGTAGACTCTCTGGGGTCTGTTCTTTCATAGTGCAAACTGTATTTGCATCTAAAACTTGAAACTCTTAGCTCTGTTTTCTGTTGGATACAACCACAGCGCAGAGCCGATAAGCCCAGGGCCATGCTGGTCCTGACCATGGAAAGTGGCTTTATAATATACATGGCGTCATCTGCAGTGCTAAATGTTTCTTTTATTCCCCCCCTCGCAGCAATCAAAGAGAAGTACACCGACTGGACGGCGTTTCTTATACACGATCTGACAGGCTCCCGAACGGCACCTGCAAATTTACTGGAAGGCGTATGTATTAGATTGCAGTTTATATTTAATAACGTGGCACTGTATTTATATTATAGCGATGTTCAACCATGAAAATATAGGGCTCTGTACTTGCAATGTCTGTGTATCCCTTTAGGGTGTGTCTGCACTACACTTGGGAGGTGTGATCCTGGCATAGGTAGATAGACTTGCACTAGCTCTGCTTAAGTTAGCGCGCTAAAAATAGAGGTGAGGCTATCACAGCGGGGCAGCGGCTTGTGGTAACCACCTCAGCTTGGACCCCGGGGGCCAGGCGGGCATGGTCTTGGGCTGCTACCTGAGCCGCCACCCTTGCCGCAACATCTACACTGCTATTTTTAGCGCACTAACTTAAGGAGAGCTAGCTAGCTTAACAATGCAGATGCATTTCAAGATACTCCTCGCTTTGATCGCTTTGTTTCTGCCCACTCGTGCAAGTCACAAACACATGCATTCATTTTTAAAGAGTGCGGGTACTTCACTAGTTAGCCACAGGGTAGACTTAGTAGAATATCGCCAGGGTTTTTCAGTCCACAAGGCCAAAAATCCTAAACATTCAAAGAAACAGGGCATGGCTACACTAGCAGGTTTACAGCGGTGCAGCTGTAAGGTCTCTAATGTAGCCGCTCTAAGGTGGAGAGAGCTCTCCCAGCGGCTTACCTACTCCAGCCCCCGTGGGCGGCAGAAGCTCAGCGCTGTCCACACTGGCGCTTATGTTGGTGTAACTTATGCCACTCCGGGTGATTTATTCACACCCCTACGTGACCTAAGTTATGCCGACATAAGGTATAGTGTAGACATAACCTTAGATGATCATCCACAGTCACTTTCACGCTCCCGGCTAGAATATGCCGAAAGCCTAAGGGATTGACTCCTATCTCACACTGGTGCAATTCCAAACCATGTGAATGGGATCAGAATAAGCCCCCATGTCGCTTGTAGGCTCTACCCTACCTCCTTTGATGTTGGTAGAAGAAACCGGCAGGCAACAAGGCAGAAGTGTGGAGGGAGGAAACAGCAGCTTGGATAGAAACCGTTTGCAATCTTGTGTTTAATGGTGTTATGCTCTGTTATGTGCGAGGTATGTGGGTAATACAGTACGTCATGCTGTGTTTGTAACCCACTGGTAAATAGAATTACTGTTAATCAGCACTGCAGATCATTGTTATCATTGCATATTGATTTAACAAGGTAATTTTCTGTACTGGAGCTGTTCATAAAAGGGTTCTTGCTGTACTTTCAAAATGAATACTCAATACAATCCAAATGTTAATGTTAGCATTCTGCTCTCATGGAAAAATGACAACTGATTGTTTGGCTTAGCTTCTAGCATGCAGATCAGAGAAGCAATATTAGCTTTATAATTGCCAGGCATCTATTATAATAAATTAAGTCATTACGGTGTTACTATATCCTTTGATGTTAAGGAATGTTTTATTGCACTGAAGCAATTGTATGGAAGAAAAATGACATTAAATCAGAATTCCGTGATATTGTTATACACCTCTACCCCGATATAACGTGACCCGATATAACACGAATTCGGATATAATGCGGTAAAGCAGCGCTCCGGGGGGTGGGGGGGTGGGGCTGCGCACTCCGGTGGATCAAAGCAAGTTCGATATAACGCGGTTTCACCTATACCGCGGTAAGATTTTTTGGCTCCTGAGGACAGCGTTATATCGGGGTAGAGATATATTTAGAAACAGCATTTTGCCATGACATGATCCTTTAAGAGATTGTATGGATGCATTTAATAAATACAATAAGAAAGTTGCTAATACTGTAAGCAAATGTATTGCACTGAGATGTATCAACTATTCACAGAGCTGGTTGAAAATTTTCATGTTACACAATTTCAAACTTATTTTTTTAAATATTAAAAATATAAGGGAACAAATTACAAAAGAAATATTGTGATTCCAACCCTCCTCTCCATTTTGTTGATCAACCCTAATGCTGGCTGAAGTTTGAATTTCAAATTTTTGCAGTTTTTTGAATGGGGAAAAAAGAGGAAAAAAAGGGACAATTTTTTTGAAATACCGGCTTCCCTTTTTTTCCCAACCAGCCCTAGTATGAACCATTTTCGAACTCTCTCTGATTTTCAAAATGTTTTAGAAATCCCTATAAAGGCTATTGGTTTTTACTGTGTGTTTCCTTCAACAGGCTTGGTACACAAACAGCTAACAATTTAGGCCCTGATCCTTCAAACACTTACGCATGTGCTTAATTTCATTGCTGTGAGCAATTGGGACTGCTTGAAGAAACAGGGTTGCCAACTCTCGGAATTTTATCGTGAATCGAATGATTTTTTTAATGTGTTTCTTAAATCCCCAACTCCTGGAATCAAGAGATTTGTGCATGAGAATCTTCGCTTTCATTTAAAAAAAAAAAAGTATGTTTCTAGACCTTATGAATTTCAGAGAAAAGCTTGAAAATGTGAGGCAAGTGCACTCTAATAGCTCATAAACCCGAAGGGAAATAAAAAGAATCCAAAATATATTATTTTGTGGAAAAAAAAAACCCTCTTGATTTTTTTTATCCCAATCACAGGATCTTTTTAGAGCCTGACTCGTGGTTTTGAGTGCTTGAGGTTGGCGGTACTGCAGTAGTAAAGCTGAGTCTGTGCTTATGTGTTTGCAGGATCGGGGCCTTAGCACGTACTCTGTGTGTAAGAAAATACACACTGTCACTGGAACGTCTTGTTTCACTTTAAATCGGCTATGAGGGCCTGATCCAGAAAACCGCTCTCTTTTAGCACCTGATCTCATGCACTTTGAAGTCAATGGGAGTCTTCCATGGACGTAGTGGCCTTCAAATTCCCACTGGATGGCCCAATCTTGCCCCCATTGAGATCAGTGGGAGGTTTGCCACTGATGGCAGTGGGGGCAGGATCAAGTCCATGGTGAATGAGAGCTCTGTGCACATGGGGGCTTTCAGGATCATGCTCTGAGTAGCATGCCTTCTAGGTTAATTTCAGGGCCCAGTCCTATGATGGATATACACCCCAAACTCCAGTTAGAGTCGGTGGGGGTGAAATCCCCTAGCAGGACTGGGCCCTGAATCCTTTGGAAGAATCCTACTAGGTGGATTCCTAAGAATCCTAAAATGTCCAACAGCAATTTTATTTTTTTGTTGGTTGAGAAATTAGCACAACTGTTGTTTTCTGTTTTCTTCTGAATTTGCACTTGGAAGCCGTTGGGTAAAAGAGGAGAACAGACTGTTTGCTGATAGCTTGGATGATGGTGTGAAAAACAAAAATAATCTTCTGCTGTCATCTGTTTCCTTGAGACGTCTTCAAATAAAATTTAAAATAAGGAGTTTTGCTTCTATTCAAACAGCCTCTGCGAGGAAAAAACCCTGTAGACCTCATTACAGTTGATTCCTTAATAGAGCTGCAGGATTCCCAGAACCCTTTTCAGTACTGGATAGTTAGTGTGGTTGAAAATGTTGGAGGAAGATTACGCCTTCGCTATGTGGGATTGGAGGAGACTGAATCCTATGACCAGTGGTTGTTTTACTTGGATTGCAGACTTCGACCAGTCGGTTGGTGTCAAGAGAATAAATACAGAATGGACCCACCTGCAGGTAAAATGGCTCGTTAAAAATATGCTCTCATCATTTGCATTTGAAACCTGTTTATTTACTGAGAATGGTGTGGATCTGCTGTTTGTTTCTTCTAGTTTATCAGTCATGTTTTTTTGACCACGAGTTACTCAGTTTAAACCCATTAGGCTGGTGGATTTGGTTAAGGGCATGAGGCTGGTTTTGTGGCTCAGACTCTGACTTAGATGACCTAAGTTCAATTCCCCGCTCTACCATAGATTTTCTATCTAATCTAAGGGCAAAACCCCTAAGCGCTCTGCCCCTCATCTATGAAATGGGGATAAAGTGGCTTCCTGTGGGCTTTATGGCAAGCCGGGGCACTGTAGATTCAGCTCTTGTTTGCAGTGTAGTAACTTGTCGTGTAGATCAGCCCTTTGTCTAAGTTGGGTATGATAGGTTGGAAGTTCTTCAGGGCAGTGACTGTCTGTTACTACGTTTGTACAGTCCCTACTACAGTAGGTCCTGATTCCTGTACAGTCCTGATTCCTGACTGGAACTTCTAGGTGGTATTGTAATAATAACAATAATATAATGAAAATATCCTGAGAAATGTGTTTTGGAGCATAATGTCTCATTCTGGTGTAAACTAGAAATAATTCCACTGAAGTTAATGGCACTACTGCAGTGTAAAATTGGAGTGAAAAGACGGAAAACTAGACCCACAGTGTAGTGGCTTTGTATAGGTAAGTAACTGAGTGGTGCCCTCTAATGGCTGGACTCACAGAGAGGCTAAAGTACCTACTGCTGCTGCTGGCTAAGGGAGCTCTCTTTTAGTGCAAATGGTAGAAGTCTGACTTTTTAGAGTTGAAAGTCCACGATTATATTTTCCAATTCCCCTAAAGCATGTGTGATTTTTATACCAATTGTGTCTGTTGTTGCTATGTTAGTAGGACCAGATTTGACTTCAGGGGACATGCCTGTGGGATGAATTTTCCCCATAAAGTTGGGCTGGGCTGGGCAAACCTTGTCAGTTTCATTTTGAAGGAATTTTTTTTTTTTTGGATGCTTTTCCTCTTGGGTTAGAGTTGCTTTCATTTGCACCCCTGAGAGCTGCCCCGAGTTATGGATTCAGTCGAAGACAACTCAAAACGAAACTCAGCCAATGGCACATTTTGCCTGGCATTAAAAAGTCAGCACGTTTTTCAGCGTTATCGTTTCCACCCCAAGTCCCGAAGCAACTTGACTCAGCGTCATCAAAACGTTTCCCTCAACTCAAGTTATGGCTTGTAGTGAAACCCCAGACCAGGCAAAATTCCCCTTGAGGAGTAAGGATGATTTCTTAGTTAAGGCACAGGAGACCTGGCTTCTATCCCTAACTCTTCCTTTGTCCCTGGGGGCAAGTCACTTAACTTCTCTGGGCTTCAGTTGTCCCATGTGTAACAGAAGGAGTCTTTCTGTTGATTTCAATAAATGTTGAGTGTGGGAGAGTCGGGATTATCCCTGGGAAGGTGTTTTTAATGCTGCTTTCCTCCTGTGTTGCAAATCATTAGAGCAGTTACCAGGGTGAACACATTAAGGCAGGTCAGTGTTACAAATTTTTGTCAGCAAAGCTATGTTGGTCAGAGATCTAAACTCCTCCCCTCCCCTGCAGCTGACATAGCTATGCCAGAAACCACCTGCGTCCCCACCATGTAGCTGTAGCTGTACTGACAGAAGAGTGCTACCATGGGGGCGGGAGGGAGAGGGGAATATTGCTATGCCAACAGAAAACCTCCTTCTGTCGGCATATGCTGCACCTCTACTAGGGGGCTCTGCCGGTGTGGCTCTGCCTGTCTAGCTGTGTCAGCAGAGCTGGTGTTGGGTAGAGTAGTCTTGTGTTGTGTAATAGTCTGTGGGTCACCAAAACCCACCGTTTCATTGCTCCCCTCTGACGACCTCGCCGGCCAACTTAATTTTCAGTAAACACAGCTATGATTACCTCTGTCTTTTCTGCTTTTTGCTTCCATTCTCATACTGTATTTGTTTTTGGGTTTGTCTCTTTCCTTTGTTCTGGCTCCGTTTTAGTCTCTTTATTTTTTTTTCTTTTTCTTTTCTCTAACTTGGTTATTTGGCTTTCTTTCACTGTTCTTGTTCTCTCTCTCATTCTCTCTCTCTCTCGCTCTCTCTTCCTGCCCTCTTTCCTTCTCGCCTTGCTCTTTGCTTTCTCCCCATCGTCCTCCCACTGTTACGTGGGGCCCTGATACACTAGTGTAAATCTGAAATAACTATTCAAGCCAGCTCTGCATTATAGCATCCAGTGGCTTCAGTGGAGGTACATTGCTTCACACCAGCTAAGGGTCTGTTCCAGTGGAGTTACACCAGTGTAACACTGGTGGGAGAGGAGAATCAAAGCCCTTGCTTCTGCCCCTGTCTCTCTGTCCGTCTCTTTCTTGATTAGTTCCCTCCTAATCCCTACTGTTCCCCAGTTGTTTTGCCAGCTGTCAAGCTCTCCACTCTATTGACAAGCCAAATGGCAATGTGAAATTGACTAGGTTTCTAGTCTTATCATTGTGGACCAGCCCCTTAAAGATCCCTTATCTTATGTTTGCTCTGCTTCTGGAGCAGAGCAGAGACAAAGGTGCTGGTAGTCCCACTTCATACTCAGTACAGTTTGTTGGCCACTCGAAGTCCAGCTGAGAAACAAAGGATTACAAGACCCATTAGATATATTGTATTGTTACTAAATAGACACTATTAATCTGGGAGAGAAAAATGTAGGCTGCCACAAATTGAATATAATTTCCAGTAAGTAATTCCTTATTAATCCATCCAATGGCAGCATAATTTCCTTTTACGCACATTAAATTATTTCCTAGATTGGAGATAAATGCCTGCAGATAGCGCACCCAACATTTGATTTCGTACTCCCTGAGCATCGGCATTCAGCTGAGAAGGAAGTCAGTTCCATGCGGGCAAGTATTTCCTATGGATCCCTGCCAAGAAATGGCGATGTGGGTGTGACGGGTTCGGTCACAGACCGTCACCTGATGTGCTGAGATTACCTCTGAGCCCGTTTTCCCTGCCAGCTTGGGACTCCAGAACCTTGCGTGCTTGAGCCAGACACGCTAGCCTGCTGCAACACAGACCCAGGTCTGGCTCATGCCCCCAAAGCTGCAGACTTTAACCAAAAACTGCTCAGCAGGTCACCTATTTCCAGCCCCCAGACACCCAGCTCCCAATGGGATCCAAACCCCAAATAAATCCGTTTTACTCTGTATAAAGCTTATACAGGGTAAACTCATAAATTGTCCGCCCTCTATAACACTGATAGAGAGAGATGCACAGCTGTTTGCTCCCCTAGGTATTAATCACTTACTTTGGGTTTACTAATAAACAAAAGTGATTTTATTAAGTATAAAAGTAGGATTTAAGTGGTTTCAAGTAATAATAGGCAGAACAAAGCAAGTTACCAAGCAGAATAAAACAAAACACACAAGTCTAAGCCTAATACATTAAGAAACTGATTACAGGTAAATCTCACCCTCAAAGATGTTCCAATAAGCTTCTTTCACAGACTAGACTCCTTCCTAGTCCGGGCCCAATCTTTTCCCCTGGTACAATCCTTGTCAGTTCCAGCAGACATTTTAGGTGGAAACTAGGGGTTTTCTCATGACTGGGACCCTCTTTGTCCTGCTCCACCCCCTTTTATAGCTTTGGCACAAGGCGGGAATCCTTTGTCTCTCTGGATCCCCACCCCTCCTTCTAAATGGAAAAGCACCAGGTTTAGGATGGATTTGAGTATCAGGTAACATGTTCACATGTCCTGTGAGACCCCTAGGCCTGATCTACACTAGAGGTGGGGATTGATCTAAGTTGCGCAACTTCAGCTACATGAATAACGTAGCCAAAGTCGACGTACTTAGATCAACTTACCACGGTGTCTTCACTACGGTGAGTCGACTGCTGCCACTCCCCCGTCGACTCCGCCTGTGCCTCTCGCTGAGCTGGAGTACAGGAGTCGATGGGAGAGCGCTCGGGGATCGATTTATCGCATCTAGACTAGATGCAATAAATCGATCCCCGCTGGATCGACCGTTGCCCGCCGATCCAGCCGGTAGTGAAGACATACCCTTAGTCTCCGTTCTTCCAGGGCTGGCCCGCACGTACCCTGGAAGGTTTGCAAGTAAACAGAGCCATTTATAACCAATTGTCCTAGTCAATGGGAGCCATCAAGATTCTAAACCACCATTAATGGCCCACACTTTGCATAATTACAATAGGACCTCAGAGTTATACTTCATATTCCTAGTTTCAGATACAAGAAAGATACATTCATACAAAGAGGATGAACACACTCAGTAGATTATAAACTTTGTAATGATACCTTACAAGAGACCTTTTGCATGAAGCCTATTCCAGTTACCTCATATTTACACTCATAAGCATATTTCCATAACTCCATGCATTATGGAGTGCAACGTCACAGCGGGCAGCAATCCTCAACTCAGCGAGTGGAGGCTTCGGGCCACAGACAAAACTTTAAACGTTCAGGCTGAAATTCCACCAAGGGCAGAGAGGGCCAGCACGAAGTTTGTGTCACCCACTAGTGAGTGTGTGTTACTGGTCCCTATCTCTTATGAGCCACAGAAGATAGGAGTCTTCTACAGCTCCTGCTTTGGCTCATACTGTAGTAACTGATGGTTTTAGCTTTGGCGGTCCCCAGTTCAATCCTCTTTGCAATGGTCAAGATACCGGCCATCAGGTATGGGCTACTTAAGTCCCAATTAGAGCTCTCTATGCTCTGATGAATGTCACCCACTGCATGCAGGGCATGTGAATTTTTCCAAGGTGCCAGGTTCCTAGGAGTTAGCATAGCATTGCTCCCCTCCTGCATGCTTCCTATGGCATACAGTATCAGAGCATCTTTCCTCAGGATCTTCTAAGGGATTCCTCTTCTCATCGGCCCGTGGTCCTCTAGAGGCCATCTCCTCTACGGCACCTCTTGGGTGGTTCAGCAAAGCCCATGGCAAGCCCAGGAAGGCAGTTAACTAATGTGAAGAATGTAGTGAAGGTGCAGATGGGCTGAAGTGAGGATCTTCTTGGGAGATCGTGCCACAGCCAAATCATTGCCAGGGCGTTTTCCCTCGCGTTCACCCCAACGGTCGCTTTATTGTCATTCTGTTACGTGACTCCTAGTTTTATTCCCTGGTTCCTTCCCAAGGGATTCCATCTGTCCTTGCTCTTTTCACCCTCTGGGTGTGTTGGACGTATGCACCCCCAACTACCTTAGCCAATCTATGCGTATCCTTTCTGGGCCTGATACTGTGACATGCCAGCCACTCTGATCTCCCAGTGAGAAGTGAGGGTGCCTGTCACCTCACAGGATCAAGTCCTCAGGGCCTGTCTTCAGCTGGTGTAAATCAACGTCGCACCATTGCAGTCAGTCCCTCCAGGCTATGAACTTCATTTCCTTGTGTGAATGTTTTTTCTAAGTTGAATATCAATCTGAAGACTGCAGGTTTGGGTTTCAGCTTGGGTGGCTATTTCAGAGGCAGGCAGGCTGTTTATTACACTGCGTTTCAGGAGTGAGAGTCTGTTCTGTGCAATGCAATGCACAACTCGCATCCCAGGGGAGGTGGGCAAAGGTGACTTTACGCCATCTTTCTGCCCTCCCAAGCCTGGGCTATCCTGGGTCTGGAGAAGGCCCCAGCGTAACTTTGGATAGCCCTGGGGACCTGCTTAAGTGATGGCTGCCCTGTGGAGCACAGCATTGCTCAGGATCGAGACAGGCCTACCCCCAAAACACGCCTCCTCCCCCCCGTCCCTGGCATGCTCCCTGTGCCAAGACTTGCAAGGGTGTCATCAGAAGGCAGCCCTTCTGTCTGTCTGCCACAGTGCCTGCACTAGGGTGGTATCCTTCCCCAGCGGGAATCAGGAGTTTGAGCAGTGGTTCTCAAGCTTCCACATAGCGAGCCTCTGAGTGCGACCCCCCCCTTATAAATTAAAAACACGGTTTTATATATTTAGCACCAATATAAATGCTGGAGGCAAAGTGGGGTTTGGGGTGGAGCTCCCCCATGTAATAACCTCTCAACCCCCCGAGGGGTCCCGACCCCCAGTTTGAGAACCCCTGAGTTTGAGGGTCCCCTTAAGTCCATTTATCTGGCACAAAGGAGCTGGAATGGGGCGAGGCTCTGACCCCAGATGAGTTTGGATTCCTGGGATCAGATGCTCATCTGATGTAAATTGGCGCAGCGCCATTGAAATGACACACGCTCGAAAATCTGGCCCCAATTTTTGATACAAAGAGAGATTGCCTCATTTCATGCGAACTTGTAGTTAAAGATGAATCGGCAGACATTTTAATTGCTTATTTCTTGTTGCCCTCAACACAAATTGACACGGCACACTTTGTTCAATTGTCTGCAACACTATCACTTAAAGAGAATGCTTTATGCTCTTTTAACGCTGCGATTTAGTGTCCATAAACTTGCCAACATAACTTAACTGCCTCTATCTAATGAAATGCGTTCATAATATCACTCGCTGGTTATTGCAACTGGGAGATGTGCCTTTATCTTTTGAGGCTCATTGAATATGCACCAAAACATGCAACTGATTTTCACCTACTCAAATGCAAGAATAATAAACGCCACTCGCCTACTCTCGCCCCTAGCTCCATTGCAGCCACTGCAGGAAACATAGAATCATAGACTATCGGGGTTGGAAGGGACCTCGGGAGGTCATCTAGTCCAACGTAAAACATTGCAGGCCATTAGGAAATATAAAACACAGTAAGAAGCTAAGGAAACACCCGGGGTCAGATCCTCAGCTGGTGTAATGGCATAGCTCCTACACCAGCTGGTGTAATGGCATTGCTCCTACACCAGCGAGGTTCTGGCCCAATAAATCTGCATCTGCAATGTTGCCAACCCCAAGTGTTTAAAAATCAGAGTCCGGCTCCCAAGAATCATAAGATTGGCTTAAAAACCTTGAGATTTAAAAAAAAAAAATCATAACCGTTGGGTTCTTTTTATTTGTTTTCTGATTTTTTGAGCCTTTAGGGGTCCCATTTTCAAGCTTTTTTTCCAGCAGCTATCGGAGCCAGAAATTACTTTTTCTTTTCTTAATGAAAACTGAAATTCCCACGTAATCAAATGCCTCCAGGATGGGGGTCTGTAAGGAAAGAAATATCCTACGATTCAAAATAAAATCGAGATGGTAACAGTGTTGTGTGCCGTGTGCCGGTCTCGGATTGCAAACTGTATATCCCGCAAGATGAAGAGCACTGATTTCGGGATCCAGAAATTCAGGAATCAGTGGCTGCTGGCCTTGGAAGGCTGATCCCTATGCCAAGTGAGAAATCTCCCATTCCCCTGGGCCAGAGGCTGCTGAATTGGGTAGTGAGCTATCCCCTGGCTGACAGCTGTCTTTTGCAGATCAATCTGAAGAGGGGCAGGGAGAATCGTCTTAGCCGGAAGCTTAACAAATGGAAAACAGGGAAGGAATAATGGAGGGGGATGGTCGGACAATGGCCAAGCATGGAGCTGCCCAGAGAGCCTTTCTTTTTACCATTAAACCCCAGACCAGAGCCCAGGTCCCTTGGCATCCTTGCACTCTCCGAGCAACTCCATTTCGGAGAAGCATTCATTCCCGCCGGCTCTGCGGCGGTGGGTGGGTGGGGAAGGGCTGAAGGTCCCAAGGTTCAGTGATGCTGCATCACTAGAGGCAAGTCTCTCTCCTGCACACGGCCCATCTGCACGGGGCTGACCTTGATCCAGCCTCGAATCCTCACGGGGTTGTCCTTGCAGGGTGCCAGCTGCCTCTCACACGCTGGGAGTTGAGTGCGGGGGAGAGACTAAAGGAGACTCCCTGCTCTTTGCACAGCATACCTAGGGGCCGGCCAGAATCACAGCCCAGGCAGGATGCTACCAGCAGACCAGGAAGCAGCCTGTGTGGGGCTGCTGTGTATTCCCCCAGCCACACCGACTCACGCATGGGTGGGATGGGGCAGGGAGTGGGGCAGAGTCATGGCTCCACCCCACTCAATGCAGCAGCTGTGCCAGGGAAGTACGCTGCCCCAGGGATAGGCTTGGCGCAGGGTGAGACCTGGAGGCAGATTGTGACTGTCTGAGACAGTGTTTGCTTCCTGGTCTGCTCCTGGGGCAATGCAACAGCACATTCGCCCTTGCTTGACTGAACCCTGTGTGAATACATCTTACCTATGTGAGCATTCCCCTTGGCAACGGGGCTGTTCATGCTAGGAAGGGTGGTAGGACTGGGTCACTTTCTTAACACACCCGAGGGTGAGCAGTGCTTCCAAAGGGAAAGGGACACCTGCCATAACAGGCACCCTGAGTAACAATCGCTTAAAAGGTGCTCTTGGTACAGAGGACTCCGTCCGCAATCTGTGTTCTAAACAGAGGATCAAAATGGGTGTTCACACTGAAATCCAGACAGGCAAGAAATTAAAAATATAGCCCTAAAAGGTTAACATGTCCCTCTAAGTGCGCTTAAATTCATATGCATACCCTTGATGTCTGTCTGAAGTTGGATAGTTTGATATAGTGGATGTATAAACTCACTTCCAGTGAGTGATTCTGCAAATCCTGTTTTGATAAGGTCTTAAATCTGCTGAGATCAGAGCATAACATTCCCTTGTAGCTTCAATGCTAGGTGAAAACTGTGCTTGCCAATTCCGTCTTTTTTCTTCTTCTCTCCTTCAGAATTGTAAGATGCAGCCGTAAATCTTTGCGGCTGTTATAAGCATAGAATTTCAAATGAAAATTGAGCCAAACGCAGCACTGGTGTACATAACTACACTGACACCATTGGAATTGCACCCTGTTTATTCCCTATCTGGATTCGAGCCTATTCTGTTCATTTCCATTTTAATAATTGTTGCACTCTATCTGTCGATCTCGTAACTTTAAGAGCTTGAGATGAATGTTTTGCAATAACTTGTTGTGTGCTGGATAACAATATGTTTCCTAGAAAAGAAGTACAGCCAATATAAAATTCTCCATCACTGTATTGTCCCTACAGTAGATGATTCATAGGCATTTTACTGGGATGAATCACTAAAGGATTTGGTAATATAACTAACGATATTAAATCTATTTAAAGAAGCTTCTGTAGTGTAACTGGATTTCAGTTGTGAAGACTATTTGTTGGGTTGCTATTGTACTCTGATTGTTATATTGACAAGTATGTCTGTGTATAGAGCTGGTTGCAAATTTTTATTTTATGTTTTATAACAAAAAGTGCCTTTTCTACTACCAATGAGAACAGTGTTTATGAGAACATTTCCCTTTTTTTGTCAAAATGTTTCGGCTTTTGGTTGTAAAACCCCAAACAGCAAAAATATCAGTTTTTGGCAGCCAAACATAAAACCAGTTCAGTTTTTGGTTTTCAAACTTCAAGTTTTGGCTTTTTGACAAAAAAAAACTGAAAAATGTTCATTGTCTTGTTTGTGTTTCTGCAGGAAATTAAGTACATTACTCTCCGGCTCTGTGTGTTAGTGGAGTCATTCTTCTATTTTGTTTTTACCAGAACTACACAGTCCGGGTATACGCTGCATTGTTGGTTTTACTGGGATTGTAGCATTACATAGTGTATGAGATTAACATGCTACAGGAGTGTTTGGTCCTTAAACAATTATGTGATTTTTTTTGTTGTTGTTTTAGAAATCTATTCTCTGAAGAATATATCTGAGTGGAAATGCGCTCTGGAAAAATCCCTTAATGATGCAGCAAAGTTTCCTCTTCCAATGGAAGTATTCAAGGTAAAAGAGACCCATTTATTCTTTAATTAGAGAGCCACCAATGAATAAATACATCAGGGAGTGAATAGCATCTTGTATTTAACTCTGCTAGGAGAGTGATGCTCTAGTAGGTCATGCTGCGAAAAGTCACACGTGAGATTTTTGCATAAGCTGAAATAAAAGGGTTTTGTTGCTCTACAGATTTTCCATTTGGAAAATTGACTCCTTGGAGTCAAAGATTATTATGGGAGTAGGGGGTGCTTGGCATTGTTTTCTCCCACATCATTTTTTAAAGCACATTGCTATGTAAGGCTTGTGCAAAAGATACCACTTATGTCTTCAAAGTAGGGCTTAAGTGGGACTTAGGAACATAGGAATTGCCAGACTGGATCAGACCCAAGGTCCATCTAGTCCAGTATCCTGTCTCCAGCACCAAAGGAAGGTGAAAGAACCCTGCAATAAGCGGACGTGGGGTAATCTGCCTCCACCCCCACTTAGGTCTCATCTTGGTCTGTAATAGCCAGAGATTGGTTTCAGCCCCAAAACACATGATTTAAAATCCCTTCCAAAAATCTGTTGTCAGTGATTATGATAACTCTGAATATTCTTGATTTTGCCATATAAATATCCAATCTCTTAAATTCTTGGCCTCAGTTACTTCCAGTGGCAAAGAGTTCCACCTTTTATCAGTTTTGAATTTCCCACCTTTTACTTTAATAGAAGATCCCATTATTCTTGTGTAACGAGACTGGATGCTTCGTTCTCCCTATCTACCTTCTCTAGACCATTCATAACTGTATATACTTTTACCATGTCCCCTCTTATCCATTGTCTTTCTAAGGCGAACTGTCCCAGTCTGTCAGCTTCTCTTCGTAGGAGCCCAGGAGCATTCTTATCACTTGTCTCTAAACTCCTTCCAGTTCTGCAATACCATTTTTTAAGTTGGGTTGACCAGTACAGCACACAGTAGGACCAGTGTTTCAAAGTCCTTACATTGGCCCTCTGCACTATGGTAGGTTTCACCCTATTGTTGGTAAAATCTTTTCAGAAACTCTTAGTTCTTTTTTTGTGTTTATCCCAAGAAGCTGCACGTTCCAGGTCCAATCCAGCTCCCATAGAAGTCAATGGCAACATCCCATTGATTTCAATGAGAGCAAGATCAGACCGTGCAGAGAGATTATAATAGCTGGCCATACGTGTCGTGCAAAGAATATTTTGTGCTCACCCTCTCTTGAGTCCGCGTTAATTGTTTTGGTGATCTAAACTGGGGCCATTAGTGCCATTATTGTAATACTCTGGATTTCAAAAGTATCTTCTGTCTGAAGATCAAAAGGTATGTCACAAACACTCAGGGAAGCCTTGCTAGTTCCATTGCACAGCTAGGAGAACTGGAACATAGCGATAAAATGCTGCTCTAAGGCCTGGTCTACACTAGGCGTTTATGTCGAAGTTAGCGCCGTTAAATCGAATTAACCCTGCACCCGTCCACACTGCGATGCTATTTAGTTCGACATAGAGGTCTCTTTAATTCGACTTCTGTACTCCTCCCCGACGAGGGGAGTAGCGCTAAATTCGACATGGCCATGTCGAATTAGGCTAGGTGTGGATGGAAATCGACGCTAATAGCTCCGGGAGCTATCCCACAGTGCACCACTCTGTTGACGCTCTGGACAGCAGTGCGAGCTCGGATGCTCTGACCAGCCACACAGGAAAAGCCCCGGGAAAATTTGAATTTGAATTCCTTTTCCTGTCTGGCCAGTTTGAATCTCATTTCCTGTCTGGACATCGTGGCGAGCACAGCAGCACTGGCAACGATGCAGAGCTCTCCAGCAGTGATGGCCATGCAGTCTGTGAATAGAAAGAGAGCCCCAGCATGGACTGATCGTGAAGTCTTGGATCTCATCGCTGTGTGGGGCGATGAGTCCGTGCTTTCCGAGCTGCGATCCAAAAGAAGGAATGCAAAGATCTACGAGAAGATCTCTAAAGACATGGCAGAGAGAGGATACAGCCGGGATGCAACGCAGTGCCGCGTGAAAATCAAGGAGCTGAGACAAGGCTACCAGAAGACCAAAGAGGCAAACGGACGCTCCGGATCCCATCCCCAGACATCCCGTTTCTACGAGGCACTGCATTCCATCCTCGGTGCTGCCGCCACCACTACCCCACCAGTGACCGTGGACTCTGAGGATGGGATACTGTCCACGGCCGGTTCCTCAGACATGTTAGGGGACGGGGAAGATGAGGAAGGAGATGAGGAGGGCGAGGCAGTTGGCAGCTCTCACAACGCTGATTTCCCCGACAGCCAGGATCTCTTCATCACCCTTACAGAGATCCCCTACGAAGCGTCCCCAGCCATTACCCCGGACACAGAATCTGGTGAAGGATCAGCCAGTAAGTGTTGTAAACATCTAAACATTTATTTTTAACAAAACAGGAATATTAACAATTAAAAGAATGGGTTGTTCATGATTAGTGTGCCCTAGGCGCTTAACGGTTTAGTAAGGGGCAGTGCAAGTTTTGAAAAGAAATCTAGCAATGTCCGGTTTTCAGTGATTGTCCTGCACAAGCCGCTCTACTGTGTATTCCCTGCTACTGCAGCTACAGTAAAATGCGGTCTATATGTGCGGGGATAGAGCAGTAATCCTCCTGGGACATCTCGATGAAGCTCTCCTGGAGGTAACTTGAAAGCCGTTGCATGAGGTTCTTGGGGAGAGCGGCCTTATTGGGTCCTCCGAAGTACGACACGTTGCCGCGCCACGAGATTATCAGGTACTCGGGGATCATTGCTCTGCACAGCAGGGCGGCATACGGCCCTGGTCTTTGGAGGCTTTCCCGGAGCATTCTCTCTTTGTCGCTCTCGGAGATCCTCATCAGGGTGATGTCGGCCATGGTGACCTGCTTTTAATTAGGTAGGGGAATGTTAGTGTTGGGACTGCTTTCCCGTTCCTTTACAGAACTGTAACCGCTGGTTTGCAGCCACGCGGTGGAGGCGGGAGAGGGGCAGCCGAAAGGGATCGTTCCCGGGGACAGCCGCGAGGGGGTGGGACAGGGGCAGAGTTCCCGCTTGCCGGATTGCTGGCAGCAGGGACTGACATTGATTTAAATGTGAAATGAGGCCAGTGGTAATATAAAAGTTTTAAACTGCCACAAGTGTACGGCTTACCATGTCTGCCTGCAACAGAAATTCCGTTGTGCTGCCTCGCTTCTCAAATGTGCTGTTCAAGACCCCAGGCACAGAATGCGAAGGCCGAGAATTCGACCTTGTGCTGAGTGCGCATGTGAAAGGTGCTGTGCATGGTCTTGTTCACAGAGAAAGACTATGTTCTTTGTTCACAACTACATTTATCTTTCAGAGGAATTCACTCCCTTTTTCCCATTTCCACAGCCCCGTCTGCGACTGTCTCACAACCTAGCCTGGAATCACACTCCCAGAGGCTAGCGCGGATTAGGCGTAGGAAGAAGAGGACACGGGAGGACATGTTCTCTGAGCTTATGGCCTCTTCCCAAGCCCAGGCAGCACAGCAGACCCAGTGGCGGGAGAACTTGACCCGAATGCACCAAGCCAACATGGATCGGGAGGAGAGGTGGCGTCAGGAAGACCAGCAGGCGACTCTAACGCTGCTTGGACTACTGAGGGAGCAAACGGACACACTCCGGCGCCTTGTGGATGTTCTGCAGGAACGGAGGCAGGAGGACAGAGCCCCGCTGCAGTCCATCTCTAACCGCCCTCCCCCGCCACCAAGTCCCATACCCACCTCACCCAAAGTGCAAAGAAGGAGAGGCGGCAGAGTCCCTGCTAACTCTCACTCCACCCCTGCAGAGAGCTCTAGTAGCAGAAGGCTCTCATTTCCCAAAATTTGAAAAGTTCTTTCCTTCCCGCCTGACACAAGCCCACGTCCAAGTTTCACCTCCCAATGCCATGTGTAGTTGATAATAAAAAATTCGTTTCTGTTAACTACTGTTTCAATCATGTTCTTTTGGAGGAGGAGGGGAAAGGGGGTTGGAAATTGGACAGGACAGTCTCCTTTGGCAGGGTACATAGTCGGGGGCAGGCACAGCAGCAGGGCACATACACAGTGCAGTGATGCAGTGACTAGTTGCCCCGGTTAGTCTGGGAGGTTGTTTTGATGTAATGTTGGGGGGGGTGGGTTGCTCTGTGACTTTGTGGCGGGGGAGGGCAGTTACAGATCTTAAGCGCCGGTCCTTAGACAGGATCACAGAGCCACACAGCATGGGATCTGTAACCGTCCTCCCCCTGCCACAAAGTCAAATAGACCTCCCATACACACAGTCCCGATCAGGAGGGGTGACAGGCTCCGTTGAAACAAGCATCCCACCGCAGCGGAGCCTGTCAATCCTTGAGTTTAGAAGCTGCATTCGCATCACAACACTAGACCCGCCCCGCACCACAGTCTGCGTCCCAGTTTTAAAAAATTCCCGCGAAAACAGTATTAAAGAAAACGGTGTGCTTTAACAAAGTAGAACTATTTTTATTTCGACACGTGTGTTGGAGGGGGGGTGAAGGGGGTATGTAACTGGATAGGATAGTCAACATTACCTGGGTAAAGAAACGGGGGCAGGTTTAGCTTCTCAGTACACAAACTATAAAATCACAGGTTACCCTGCTCACTCAGGAACTTTGCTTTCAAAGCCTCCCGGATGCACAGCGCTTCCCGCTGGTCTCTTCTAATCGCCCGGCTGTCTGGCTGTGAGTAATCACCAGCCAGGCTATTTTCGTCAACCTCCCACCCCGCCATAAAGGTCTCCCCCTTGCTCTCACAGAGATTGTGGAGCACACAGCAAGCTGCTATAACAATGGGGATATTGGTTTCGCTGAGATCACAGCGAGTCAGTAAGCTTCTCCATCTCCCCTTGAGACGGCCAAAAGCACACTCCACCACCATTCTGCACTTGCTCAGCCGGTAGTTGAAGAGTTCTTTTTCAGTGTCCAGGGCGCCAGTATAGGGCTTCATGAGCCAGGGCATTAGCGGGTAGGCTGGGTCCCCGAGGATGACTATAGGCATCTCCACATCCCCAACAGTTATTTTGCGGTCCGGGAAGTAAATACCTTGTTGCAGCCGTCTAAACAGACCAGAGTTCCTGAAAACACGAGCGTCATGAACCTTGCCCGGCCATCCCACGTAGATGTTGGTAAAACGTCCCCTGTGGTCCACCAGTGCTTGCAGCACCATGGAAAAGTATCCCTTTCGGTTAATGTACTGGGTGGCCTGGTGGTCCGGTGCCAGGATAGGGATGTGAGTTCCATCTATGGCCCCACCGCAGTTTGGGAATCCCATCGCTGCGAAGCCATCTATGATCGCCTCCACGTTTCCCAGGGTCACTACCTTTGGCAGCAGTACATCAACGATTGCCTTCGCTACTTGCATCACAACAACCCCCACGGTAGATTTGCCCACCCCAAACTGGTTCGCGACTGACCGGTAGCTGTCTGGCGTTGCAAGCTTCCACAGGGCTATGGCCACTCGCTTCTGTACACTCAGTGCAGCTCGCAACCGGGTGTCACTGCGCTTCAGGGCAGGGGACAGCAACTCACAAAGTTCCAGGAAAGTTCCCTTCCGCATGCGAAAGTTTCGCAGCCACTGGGATTCATCCCAGACCTGCAGCACTATGCGGTCCCACCACTCAGTGCTTGTCTCCCGTGCCCAGAATCGCCGTTCCACGGCATCAACATGACCCATTGCCACTGTGATGTCCTCGGCGCTGGGTCGCCTGCTTTCTGACAGGTCTGTGCTACTCTCAGACTTCAGGACATCACCGCGGTGCCGTAGCCTCCTTGCCTGACTTTTCTGCATCTGCCTCAGGGAAACCTTTATGATAAGCTGCGAGACGTTGAGAGCGGCCACAACTGCAGCGATGGTCGCAGCGGGCTCCATGCTCGGAGTACAGTGGCGTCCGCGCTGTCAATGACTGGAAAAGCGCGCGAACTGTTTTCCCGCCGGCGCTTTCAGGGAGGGAGGGCGGGAGTGATGGACGGATGACGACAGTTTCCCAAAAGCACCCTCGACTCATTTTGTTACCCAGAAGGCATTGCCGGCTACACCCAGAATTCCAATGGGCAGAGGGGACTGCGGGAACTGTGGGATAGCTGACCACAGTGCACCGCTTCGAATGTCGACGCTATCACCGTTAGTGTGGACGCACAAAGTCGAATTACTGTCCTTAGTGTGGACACACACGTTCGACTTTGCAATATCGATTACAAAAATTCGATGCAAGTAAAATCGAACTACTCTCGTAGTGTAGACAAGGCCTAAGTCTGTGGAAGAGATATGCTGGTGATAGGTGCAATAAGAAGGCCTGAAAGATATAGGCTAGAGTCCAGATGGTTGTGCTGCCATACCTGTGCCAAGACCACGCAGTCACCTCTCTTCTCATTCTGCCTTCCTTCAGCTGATAACCTGCTCGTTTGATGAGTGAATTTTGTCAGACTGTCTCATGGAGCCCGTTAGCAGGTGTGCACTGCATCTCCTAGCAAATCTTTTGCATCAGGGGAGGGATAGCTCAGTGGTTTGAGCATTGGTCTGCTAAACCAAGGGTTATGAGTTCAATCCTTGAGGGGGCCCCTTGGGGATCTGGGGCAAAATCAGTACTTGGTCCTGCTAGTGAAGGCAGTAGGCTGGACTTGATGACCTTTCAAGGTCCCTTCCAGTTCTAGGAGATCGGATATCTCTATGAATAAATTAATCCCTTCCTTCATCATTGCATAGTCCCCTGCTTCCTATTTGCCAAGCATTTTAAATATAGGTTTCATCATTACTCTCTATGGGGGTGGAATTCACCACTGTGCAGCAAGTCAGTACAAGACCACTGCATCACTCACATCCTACTGCATCCTATTACATGGGCACTAAGCAATTACAGATGTCTAGTGCTGGCCCCTTACACAGGGTTGACTTTTACTCTGTTGTTGGTGATGTTAGGAAGGGTAGTTAAGGAATGGAATAAGCTTCCCAGAGAGGCTGTGGAATCCCCATCACTGGAAGTTTTTAAAAACAAGTTGGACAAACCTATCAGGGGATGATCTAGGTTTATTGCGTCCTGCCTCAGCGCAGAGGGCTGGACTAGATGACCTCTTAAGATCCCTTCCAATTCTTCATTTCTATAATTCTGTGTCCTTTAAGGAACCCCTGGTTTATATTTTATTTATTTGCTAGGAAAGACAGCCACTTTCTACTTTTCTGCTGACAATAACACCTAGCTCTTGTATAGCACTTTTCATCGGTAGATCTCCAGGCACTTTACAAAGGAGGACAGTATAATTATCCCCATTTTACAGCTCAAGAGACTGAGGCAGTGAGAGGGGATATGACTTGCCAAAGATGTCACAGCAGGCCAGTGACAGAGCCAGGAATAGAAGCCAGATCTTGTGAGTCCCAGGCTCTACCCACTAGATCACTCTCCCTGCCCAATCTCCCATCTTTTATTTTCACTTTCCAAAGACAGGTGTAGCCAACTCCCTAGGAAGGGTTCCGGGCTCTGTGGTCCAACTAAGAAGCACTTTAATTAGAACAATTTTTTTCAAAACTCTCTGGGTGAAATCCACGTCTGGCAGAGGGCTAATGCAAAGCCCGTGCTCATTGAAGTCCCATTTATGCCCTATTTTGAGACTATAACCAGCACGTAAGGGATGCATAGGCCTCGCGTTGGCTGTCTGCACAAAGGTGATGTCCAGTCACTGTCCCCATATTACTAATGATTCTGAGTATACACTTTTTATTTCAATTATCTGTTTCAAGGTCAAACCATGGTGGTGCTAGGATTAGCCCACAAAGAGGTGATGCTGATACTTAATTTCTGTTCCTGATCATATTCCATGTTTGAAAGAGTTCAGAATATTCCTGGCAAGGCATAAAAAAAGCTTTTTTGAATGTACTCCTTCTGGCTGTGGGATCCTCTCTTCTCAGCGTGCAAACTTATGTCCGCTTACTTTCATGATGGCATCAGGACTGTGTTTTTAGACTCAGTGAGTCCCACTTTTAAGGTGCCTTGTGGTGGGAGATTGCTGGGCTGCTCATCTGTTACGAGGAAAGAGCAGCGCAAAGCACTGTGAATCGACTAAGATGAGCATTACTTTGGGACTGAACACGAAGAAGGGCAAAAAGCACAGGTGCTTTTTGGTTCGTCAAACCAAATCCGGGGTGAGGTTCAGCTCAGCCCTGTCTTCTCCAAGCCCCTGATTCTGGGCATCTATTCATAGAATCGTAGAATATCAGGGTTGGAAGGGACCCCAGGAGGTCATCGAGCCCAACCCCCTGCTCAAAGCAGGACCAACACCCACTAAATGGTGGGGGGGTTGGATAAATATTTCTGCTCCGGGCCCATTTCTTGTTTCAATTGCAAATTAGTAAAGCACAGAGTGATTTTTGTTTTGCTTTGAAAACGTCACCATCAGTCAGGCACCTGCTTTGCAAAACCAGAGAGACTCATGTCTGTGTCTCATTTTATGTCAGTCTCCAAAACTGGGGGTGAGAGGCAACATTTGACTGCAAGGGGCCAGGTCAGAGTAGCTCTGTTGAGTCACTTATGTCAGTGAAGTTACTCCACTGGTGACCAGCTGATGATCTGGTTTAGGTTCTGATTTGGGGTCCATTTCTGCTTCCGTGAGTCAATTGCAGACCTCCCATTGATTTCAGCAGGAGCAGTATTTTGAAGCCTATCTTGGTTCTTCCCCCCCCCCCATTATTTTCCTTTGGTTTTATTTGATTAGTATTATTTTAAAATAGTGGCTGAAATCCTGGTCCCTCTGAACTCAATGGGGAGTTTTTCCATTCACTTCATTGGAGCTGGGATTTCATGACACATGGGCATGAGGACAAGATGAACCTGGCTGACAAAAGCTTGCATTTCATTTACTCAGCCAATAGGTCCAGAACTCCTTCGTTCAAAACATACCGAGCCTGATCCTCCTCTCCTACGTTGCTTTTATGCTGGCTTAACTTCATCGGCATTACTCCTGATTTACGCCCGCATAAGAATGAGGCGGATCAGGCCCATTGTCTAAATGTCTGGCACAAAAATCTTTTAATTAAGCAATAAGGCCTCAGCGTTTGTGCGGTTTGAAAATGTCCTGCCACTGGTGGGGACTTGGGCACGAACTAAAAAAAGCCATCAGCCGCCCCAGCTGATGATGGGCTCATCTGCTCTTGTGAGCTAAGCAGTGTCTGACTTGGCTGCTCCTTAGATGAGAGACCTCCAAGGAAAACCTTAGATACTCAAAAATGTGGTGGTGGTGATCCAGAAGGTGGTGGTCTTCACTGAAAGTCAGAGGAGAACTAATTCCTCCTCATGGTGCAACAGGGCTCCGGGGGGCTATAGCTGTCATCTGTTTAAATGAGCTGTAAAACAGAGATCATGCAATTGTTAACGATCCGGGGGCATTTTTGCAAAAGTGTAAGTGTCTACTCTGCTGTACTCGGTAAATTGCGGTTTGGGTAATTATAGTCCATCGATTCTGATCCGGCAAAGCATTTAAGCATGTCTTTAACTTTAAGCACACAAGTAATCCAGTTGAAGTCAATGCTTAAAGTTAAGGGCATTCTTAAGTGTTTTGCAGGATTGGGGTCTAAATTACTTTTGCAGTTTCAGTTGCGCACATATGGACGGTGGGTGAATGACCTGTTGGGGGAGACTAGCCCCTGCCCCACCCGCTGCCCGAGGTCCCTCCGCTATCACCCCCACCTTGCCTGCTGGAGCCCAGAGCACCCCCACAGTAGCCGCTGGCCCCCCAGGCCACCCAAGCGCCCCCAGCCCTGGAGCGCCAGGTGGGCGGCTTGGTCCCAGCGCCCCCAACCTCAGCCCCAGAGTGCCGGGTGGGTGAACAGTATGGCCAAAGCACCCCCAATCCCTTCCCCGGAGCACCAGATGTGCGGCGTAGCCGCAGCGCCCCCAGCCCTGGAGCACTGGGTGGGCGGGGCAGCCCCAGTGCCCCGAGCACCAGGCCTTGCGCGCACTGGCCTCAGCCTGCCAGCCCCAGCCTCTGGGCTACAGAAGAGCGGGAAGGGAACTGGAAGCAGGTAGGAAGAGACCTGGGGGCGGAGCATGGGCTGGGCCACACCAGGCTGTTTGGGGAGGCTGAATCTCCCCCAGCCTATGATACCCGCCACCCATGTCAGTCTCCAGAGGAAGACTAGAGCCATTGTTGCACTTTGCAACCTAATTCCAGAGTGATGCGTGCCATTCTGTGGTTGGTAAAGTGACTCCTGTATGTATGGGTCAGATCAACTCCCATTACAATCAACGGCAAAACTTCCTCTGTCTTCAGTGGGGCAGGAGCAGGCTGTAATTGGGACCTCATACTCCATTGACTTGCCCCTGGTGTCATCAGTGCACACAAGTACAATAATATTAATAACTACTAGCTCTTATACGACACTCCATCCGTCCGTCAGTTTCCCAAACTGCTTTACAAAGGAGGGCAGTGCCATTATCTCCATTTTACTGTTGGGGAAATTGAGGCACAGAGGGGGGAAATGACTTGCCCAGGTCACCCAGCAGGCCAATGGAAGAGCCAGTACCAGAACTCAGGCATCCCTATGCAGTATTCTATTCACTAGGGAACACTGCCTCTCTGCTACAAGTAGGGTGAAAAATATTACCCTTTCCTATCTGGTGACGTTTTACATGCGTCTTGTACTGTCATTTGGAACAGATGTTGCATGTGGTTTGTAAAATGCCATGGGATCCTTTGGGAGGAAACAGATATAACTGCTAGTGAATATTCTGAGTGTTTTAGTACTAAATGTAGTGCTTGGCAAGCCACAGCTCCTAGAACAGGCTGTATAAAGAAGTTATACTGCACTAATACAAATAATAATAAATAATCTAACCCAGTGTTTCTCAAACTGGGGTCGCCGCTTGTGTAGGGAAAGCCCCTGGCTGGGCGGGCCGGTTTGTTTACCTGCCCTGTCCGCAGGTCCGGCCAATCGCGGCTCCCAGTGGCCGCGGTTCGCTGCTCCGGGCCAATGGGAGCTGCTGGAAGCGGCGCGGGCCGAGGGACGTACTGGCCACCCCTTCCAGCAGCTCCCATTGGCCTGCAGAGGCGAACCGCGGCCAGTGGGAGCCGCGATCAGCCGGGCCTGCGGACGGGGCAGGTAAACAAACCGGCCCAGCCCGCCAGGGGCTTTCCCTACACAAGTGGCGACCCCAGTTTGAGAAACACTGATCTAACCCCCTTGTGCCTCAGATTCTCCACATGTAACTTGGGACAGTAGCAGCAGTATTGCTCTTTCCGCATTCGTGCTTGCTGACAGCTGAGCCTGCAAATAGTCTATGAGTACCTATCTGGAGAGGAGATTCTGGATGCTAGCTGGCTCCTTAATCTGGCAGACAAAGACACAAGATCCAACAGCTGGAAGCTGAAGCTAGACAAATTCAGACAAGAAATAACTCACACGTTATTAACAGTGATGCAAATTAGCCACTGAAACATTTTGCCTAGGGATATGTTGGGTTCTCAAAGTCTTTGGGGAAAACACACACACACACACACACACACAACTACAACTACAACAGTTTATACCACTGTAGGATCTGCCCCTTTTTATCAAGATGGGATATATTTTAAACGGAGATGCATTAGCCCAACTGGAAGTTACTGGGTTTAATGCAGGAATTACTGGGTGAAATTTTACCATCTGCGTTATGCAGGAAGTCAGGCTAGTTGATCATAAAGGTCCCTTCTGGCCTTAAAATCTATGAGTGCTAAAAATGAAGCCCCTTTAAAAGTCACATCCAATCTGTACAGTTTGGAAAAAATGATGGATGAGCATCAGATGCAAAGTACTAGAAGTGTTTAAAAATGGGGGAGAGAGAGATTATTTAGGTTGGGGCAGGCTGCTGGAATTTATTTATTTAAAACTTTTAAATTATTTGGATTAATCAAATTATGCACATAGCTAGACCACAGTAACTGGACGGTCTTATTCCTGCTCCCCTTGGGCTTCTACCCCAGACCTTCCAATTGTTGGTTATACTCACTCGCTGCATGTTAGATTGTCATATCTCTGGGGCAGGTACCATCTCTTCTATGTGTATGTGCAGCACCTTGCACAGTGGGTCCCTGATTCTGATTGGGGTCTTCGGACACTACCACTGTCCCAGCAATGGTAATAATCAATACTTTGGGTAATGGGATGAAGTTTTAAGAAAGGATCATTTAAGCTTCAGACTCTCCTAAGGCCAGGAGTGGAAGCACCACCCCTTATAATGAGAGCTGGTTGAAAAAAATCCAAAATCTGGAATTTCAGTGTCACTTTTAGTTAGAATTTAAATGTTTTTAAAATGGGTAAAAAATTAATATTTTTTCCCCTTTTTCCAACTTTATGGCATTTTTCTTCCAGATTTTGACCAAAAAAGGTGCAAAATTATCCCAACACTTGTCACGATGATCTGATCATTTCAATTTGTTTTTTTGACCAGCTCTTCTTGAGAAGTTGAAAAGTAAGCGAGACCCAGTTTAGGGTCTGGAGGGGGACAGTCCTGGATGGAAGAAGGGGATGGACTAGATGACCTAATAGGTTTTTCCTTCTCAGACTCCCATAATAGCTGGGCATGTGTTGCCGCTGCTGGTTAAAGCGGACGTGCTTTGGTTTAACTTAGAAGCTGAACTTGAATGTAAGCATTTCCCTGCTCCCCAAGCGCTGATTGCTTGGCTGGCGTTTGCGATGCATGCTGTGCTTTAATAACCTGCTCGTCGCCATTTTGCTACAGCCTGCCAGGTTGTTTATACTCCATCTGTTCCTTCGCATCCATAACTCTCATCCGCCTTCTGGTGGGATCCTTAACTTCCTGACTGCTATTTGCATGGCTGCGCTACGCTTTGCATAGACTCACCCTGCTAATCCCTTACGTTTGATCCGCTTCTGTCTGAGCTCCTTCAATCTCTTTATCTTGGTGTGTAATTTGGCTAGGGCCCTTCCAAATTCATGGTCCATTTTGGTCAATTTCATGGTCATAGGATTTTAAAATGGTAAATTTCCTGATTTCAGCTATGTAAATCTGAAATTTCACAGTGTTGAAATTGTAGGGATCCTGAGCCAAAAAGGAGTTGTGGGGGGGTTGCAAGGTTATTGGGGGGGGGTGTTGCAGTACTCCTACCCTTACTTCTGCGCTGCTGGCCGCGGCGCTGCCTTCAGAGCTGGGCAGCTGGAGAGCAGTGGCTGCTGGCTGGGAGCTTAGCTCTGAAGGGATTTAGGAGTATCCCAGAGCCACCACTAGCAGCGCAGAAGTAAGGATGGCATGGTATGGTATTGCCACCCTTACTTCTCTGCTGTGGCCTGCAGAGCTGGGCCTTCATTCAGCGGCGGCCACTCCTGCGCTGCTGTCTTCAGAGCTGGGCAGCTGGAAAGTAAGTGTGGCATAGTATGGTATTGCCACCCTTACTTTTGTGCTGCTGCTGGCAGGGCGCTGCCGCTCTCCGGCTACTCTCTGGCCAACAGCTGCCGCTCTCTGGCCGCCCAGCTCTGAAGGCAGTGCAGATGTAAGGGTGGCAATACTGTGACCCCCCCCCCTAAAATAACCTTACAAACCCCCCCTGCAACTCCCTTTTGGGTCAGGACCCCCAGTTTGAGAAACACTGGTCTCCCCCATGAAATCTGTATAGTATAGGGTAAAAGCACACAAAAGACCAGATTTCATGGTCCACGATGCCTTTTTCATGGCTGTGAATTGTGTAGGGCCTTAAATATGGCTAATCACACTATCTTAAAGTGCCTTATGAACTTGCAACCCTTCATCCCTTCCAGGAGCAAGGTCGGCTTTGTAGCTAAGGCACTGGACTGTGACTCAAGAGATGTGGGTTTCAGTTCCTGCGTCTGCCATAGGCTTCTTGTGGAACCCTGGACAAGTCTCTTAACCTCTCTGTGGCTCAGTTCTTACAGCTGGGGATAATAACACGTCCCTACCAAAATGCATTAATATTTGTGAGGCACCCAGATGCAGTGGGGATGGGAGCCATGTAAATACCCCTCCCCCTGGCTTTGCTTTTTAACACACACCCTTTTGTTTTACTAATGAACATCAGTGGTTGCTCAGCCAGCCAGAGGTTAGTGGGGTGGAATGGCCTAATGTACTGCTGATAGAACTGGGCCAGGGGAAATTCCAGAGTTCAGTCTCTGACACTGACTTGCCGTTTGTTCTTGGCCATGTCACTGGTGCACACATTTTCTGACTGGGATGCTTAACAGTGTGCACCTAGAACCAGATTCTTCTCGTAGTTACAGTGGTGTAAATTTGGAGTAAAGCCATTGACTTCAGTGGAATTACTCTGATTTATGAGAAGTGAGAGCAGACTCTGGCCCTTAACTATAGATGTAATCATCTAAATAAGGGACTTGATTGCCAATGATGCTGAACACCCACAGCTCCCATTGATGTTAGCTTCTGACCTCACTTACTCTGCTGTGTCCCATTAACTTCAGCAGAGTTACTCCTGATTTACACCTTTAGAGGTGAGGGAAGAATTGGCCCACATGAGTAGCTGTGAAAGCTCAATACATTTTAAAAGTCCTGCTACTTACCCAGATACCTAAATAGGGATTTGGGGGCCTCGTTTTAGACACTCTAGTTAGAAAACTTTGGCAGGAATTTCTGTGCATCTCAACTTTCCCATCTGTAAAATGGGGATAATATGTATTACATAGCGAGGATTCATTAGTGAATGGCTGTAAAGTGATTGGGTTGGCTGGAGGTTCCTAACCCTCTACTTTTGCTTGAAGGCAGTAACATGTACGTAGGTGAGAGTCTTTTTAACTCTTGCTCTACTTTCTACGTTTCCACCATCCAGAAGAATCCTAGAACCTGGGAGTGAGGGAATATTTGCCTGGCTGCATTTTATGCCATCTGCATCAGGCAGAGGGATAAGGCAAAGGTGCTTTGTATTTCAGAGTTAGAATGGCTACTCTGCAATGTGGCTGTTTCTATGGTAACTATTTTTTATTGAACAGGGGAGGCCTAAAATACCGAAGACTAAATTCGGCCCTCAGATGTTGGCATAGGGCTTCCACGGATTTCGAGTCACACATCAGAGGGCAGAATTGGGTTCAGACAGCTTAACTGTTACTTCTGCTGGGGAGCGGGGTCATAATATCTCGAATGATTTCCCCCTCCCACACTAAATTTTAGTGTCTTCCCAACACTGCCTGTCCAACCAGCAAGCCCCAGCTTCTGCTGTCTCTCTTTCTCCTGTGTGTGTCCTCATAGAAATCTCTCCACGTTTAGAAAAGGAAGTTGAATTGCAAACAAGCCCAATTCATGTGGAAATAAAGCAGGGAACTGCATTTGGGAGGGCTCTTTTTTGTTAATGAAAAAGAAAGGCATGATTCCTGTGGAGACAGCTTAGAGATCCTTCTTATCACGTTTCCTCCTGTCCTGAACTGAACATCACACATGAACTGTCTGCTTAAAATTAGACTATTGGAAACCCCCAGTTCCCACGGGCACTGAGGAAAACATTGGGAGGAACATATTATTGAAAAGTCAGAACAAAAAATACAATCCGTGATCAAAAAATACAATTTGTGATCTAATTCCGCCCCTCCCTCCAAGCAGTATAAACTAAGGCAAGGTTTTATTGAAGGCCTAAAAAGTTAGGTCAACCTAACTTTCACTGGTGTGTGAAAAAGCCACACCCCCGAGTGACGTAGTTAAGCTGAGTTTACCCCCGGTGTAGACAGCTGTAGGTTGATGGAAGAATTTTTTCGTCGACGTAGGTACTGCCTCTCATGGAGGGGGATTAACGACAATGATGGGAGAACCCCTGCTATTGTGGTAGTGGAGGGATAGCTCAGTGGTTTGAGCAGTGGTCTTCTAAACCCAGGGTTATGAATTCAATCCTTGAGGGGGCCACTTAGGGATCTGGGGCAAAATCAGTACTTGGTTCTGCTAGTGAAGGCAGGGGGCTGGCCTCAATGACCTTTCAATGTCCCTTCCAGTTCTCTGAGATAGGTATTTATTTAAGTGTTACATTAGTCCAGCTGTAGTTGTGCCCCTGTAGCAATAAAGTATAGACACAGCTGAAGTCTTTAGTGTTTTACACCAGTGCAACTGGTGGAAGGGAAGAGAAGAATCAGGCTCATCATTTGTTTACTCATTTTTGTTCAGTGTGGAGGTCATCGTGGATCCAATCACTTTGGCGATGTTCAATAGCAAAACCCAGTTCTGAGTTCCGCAATTGGCCCCATCTTTATGCTGGACCCTGAATCAAAGCCCTGGATTTGAATAGCCCAGAGCTTGGGAGTGTTTGAAATCAGAAGGTGAATTTTGCATTTTGAACTCATCTCTAGCTTGCTCTATAAACTGCTGGATCCATTATTCCCAACGCTAGGCCAAACTGTGGTTTATAATTGTATCCAGGTAGCAGCAGAAAGGACGGTGAATGTGGTTGTGTATTTGCAGAATGGGTGCACTCCTCAAAATTTGTGGGAGCAGCTACAGTAGCCAGCTCAAAATATGGCTTTGGGTAACATTTTAAAACTGCCTAAGTGGCTTAGGTGCTTAAGTCCCAGTTCCAAAAGTGATTTAGGAGCTTACATCTTTCAACAAGAATTAGACACTCAAGTGCCTAATGGCTAGATTTCCAAAGGTATTTAGGCATCTACAAAAGTGCCTAAGTGAATTAGGCTTCTAACACCCATTGAAAGTCACTGGCTTTCAATGGGAGTCAGGCACTTAGTGTTTACAAAAGTGCTTTAGCAGGTTAAGTGCCTAATTCCCATTGGAGGTCCCATTGGACAGTGACTTCCAATGGGCATTAGGAGTCTAACTTACTTAGGCACTAAATCGTTTAGGCTCCTGTTATAAGGGTAGGGGCTACTTGCAGCATTCAAACTGAGTGGTAATAAACCCTACGTCGAATAGCGTAGCTGAATTCGACGTATCGCAGCCGACTTACCCCGCTGTAGGGACGGCGGCAAAATCGACCTCTGCGGCTTCCCGTCGACGGCGCTTACTCCCACCTCCGCTGGTGGAGTAAGAGCGTCGATTCGGGGATCGATTGTCGCGTCCCGACGGGATGCGATAAATCGATCCCCGAGAGGTCGATTTCTACCCGCCGATTCAGGCGGGTAGTGTAGACCCAGCCTGAGTGACTGGATCCAGGATTATCTCCACAATGAACAGGTGGGGACACCAAGGAGCAAATGACTTAATTCCTAAAGAAGGGGACTGGGCGTTTGGACTCCTGGGTTCTGTTCCCAATTCAGTCAGTGACTTGGTGTGGGACAGGTGACTGATCTCTTCGCCTCTCACAGCATCGAATCCTGCAGCTCTGTGGGCACGTAAACCAGGGATTATACTGCATGTGAATGCAGAGAGGCTTGGTTAGCTAATGATTGCAAAGCAATCTGAGATCCTCCGCTGAGAGGTGCTGCGGCAGCGTGTTTCATAGTAAGGGGCAGCCCACTGTTATGATGATTACTCAAACGTAGCTGTCGACTGCCATCTTTCCAACAACGCAAAAAGCACGTCGGAAGATCTGCAATTGCATCTGCTGTGCTCGCCCTAGACGCCAGCGAGAACGCGGTTCAGTTTAATTGCTTCTTGAGATTCTCGGTGAGATTCATTACAGCTCTGGCTACTCCCGAGGTGGCCCAGACTGTAGATGACAGGCTTTCTTTCGTTCAGCAGAGGTTCTGTAATGTGCCATTCATAACTCAGGAACGCTGTTGTAGGCCGTAATCGCTTACGTTAGAGATCGTGCCCCTTTGAATGAGCTACTGCTGTGCTTGTACCATGTTAATTCTCTGGGTTCAGACTGCTGAGGAGAAATTGCGCTTGGCGGGAAAGAGCTTTGCAGCATCTTAGTGGGTTAGCGGTTCCACCCCCCCACACACACTGCACCGCTCTTCTGTGGTTAACGCTGAGGGGGCGTTTCTGTTCTAAGCCCTATATACAGGCCATATAACTTGGTGGGCCAAATCCTCATCTATCTAGTTCCATTACAGTCCGTGGGGCGAGCAATTGCTCAGCCGCAAGGAGTAAAGATTCACAGTCTGGCTCAGACATTAAATGAGGGGAATAAAATGTTGGAAACTGCCAAAGACATCTTCGCCCCCCTCTTCTTGGGCCAGGTTCTGATAGCCGTGGTCACCTTGAGTAGATAGCTGTGAGAGGTGAAGTGACCAGTCACCTGTCCCACACCAAGTCACTGACTGAATTGGGAATAGAACCCAGGAGTCCAAATGCCCAGTCCCCTTCTTTGGGAATTACGTAATTTTCTCCTTGGTGTCCCCACCTGTTCATTGTGGAGATAATCCTGGATCCACTCACTCACTCACTTTGAAAGTGTTTATTATCCACACCCAGTTTGAATTCTGCAAGTGACCCCTACCTTTATAGCAGACCCCGAATCAAAGCCCTGGATCTGACTAGCCCAGAGTTTGTAAGGTGTGCCAGCTCCCCCGGACTGCTGGCAGCTTCCCTCACGCCTCAGCTCAAGCATGTGCTTTGGATTCTTAACTGTTGAACCTTGTGAAATAATAATAAAGGGCCAGATTTTGCCACCCTTCATCACATTGGTGTCCGGTGTGCGCCTGGGACAGCATAACGATGGGCCATCTCTCACTTGGGGCAGACTCCAAAGGCGAAACCAGACAAAGGGCGGGAGAGGAAACAGAGACATGAAGTCACTTGCCCAAGGTAACCCAGCAGAGCCAGGAATTAAAAACCAGTCTCCTGAGTTGCGGCAGAGTGCCCGATCTGCTAGCCTCCACTGCTTTCCAGGAAGCGAGCCCTTTCTTTGTACATCCAAAACTCCCGCTGCAGAGGGTATCCATTTTGGGGGAACAAGGAGCGCCTAATGAGGATTTAAATATAAGAAAGGTGCCTAAAACACTTGGTCGTCCTTATAGAAGGAAATAAACCAGGAGAGAGAACACAATGTGGAATGACTAGGAAAGTCCTTTTTTTCCTGTTTAACATGGCATATCATGTAGCAGTGTGAATACAGGAATGAGAGAGCAGTTCATTATGCAGTGTATCAGTTTGAGACTAATACTAATTAAAAGCTTTCCTTTCACTTCAGTGAAACATATTCTTAGAAATGATGTCAGTTAATTGGAGTTTTGAAGAGAAGCATATGCCGTAGCCTCGCCAATTCCCAGTGGCCCAAAGCAGTCAGACCACTGGGACTGGAGGGACTGGTTTTTGGATCCTTCCTTTCCCTCCCCCTCCCCCCCATTATTGAGGTGAAAGTGTGGTTTAAGACGTTTTTCATAAATATTATTGTGTAACAAACTTCCAGGAGAAATAGGTGAATCCAGAGTCTAACGGGCTTTAGGGGTGAAGCAAATGTCATAAGAATGACATTCCACAGTAACACCCCTTTTTACTCCTAAATCCCTACGCAACTGTTGAACAAAACAAATCAGCCCCCGCTTCCCCCCCCCCCCAAAAAAACCTCTACCCTGTGTAGAGTTTTGACCCCAAAAAGAAAGAAATACCTGAGACTCCATGAAGTCCACTAGGGACTTCACTCTTGGTATTGATTTTACATGCAAGGTGCTCAAAACATTAAGGTGCTGGGCTGCAAAATAAGATCCGAAGGCAGACACGGATGTGCTTTTGAAACAAAACCATGCTATGTATTGTTAGACTTCTACAGAGTTTTGTTCTTTCTGTTGAATTAATTTTGTCTTTAAGAAAGTAACAACAAACACTAGCTATGGAAAACTCAACCCCAGAAATGGATGCAGATAAAAATGATTCGCAATATGGTCTAGGTATTTAGGCACCAATCAGCAAAATACTTAAACATGGATTTAACTTTAAGCATATGAGCAACCCCCTTTGAGGCCAATGGGACTACTCACTTATTTAAAGTAAAGTGCATGCTTAAGTGCTTTGCTGGATCTAGGTTTTTAAAATGTATTGACGCTTGAGACTAGATCATATCCCAGATCTGGGGGAAGGTGTTGCAGTCCAAACCTAGTTCCCAAGTGCACATTTTGCAAATGATCCCTGTCTATATACTTGGAAGCAAATGGTTGGGGCATTCAAAACGTAGAAACGAACTTCATGGCTGGACCCTGTGTCTGTAACAGCCAGATCAAAATCCTCAGTCCAAATGCTTCCGAACTTTGGGGGTTTGAAATGTAGATCTGGACTCAGGTCTGAATTTTGCAACCATGCCCCATCTCTAATTGAAACGTTCCGTGGCAAAGCTGATGATTTTGATGGTGATGACGATAGGCATTTCTGAAGCATCCATCATACACTCTAGGCACTATTTACACAGGCCCAGATTCTGCTACTCTGACTCTTGTCGAGTAGTTGCCTTACTCCATGAGCAATCCCATTTAAGCAATGGGACTGATCCCAGAATAAAGTACTGCTCACCGTAAGGCTAGTAGAAATGAGATGTCACCCTCTTTGTGGGTTAGATTGTGCCATTAGAACTGAGCAGGAGGGGATGATAACTAGCAAACATGAGTAAGTGTCTCAGTTTCCCCATCTGTAAAATGGGGGTAATGATACTGTCCTCCTTTGTAAAGCACGTTGAGATCTACAGGTGAAAAGTGCTATATAAGCGCTAGGCTTTATTGTTAATGGTTAAAATATATAGCCAGAGGCTAGGATTCCTGAGTTGTGTTCCTTTCCCTGCTATTAATTTACTGTGTCGCTTTAGG
This sequence comes from Chrysemys picta bellii, assembly GCF_011386835.1. Lineage (NCBI taxonomy): Eukaryota > Metazoa > Chordata > Testudines > Emydidae > Chrysemys > Chrysemys picta. The sequence continues at coordinate 12,617,957 of NC_088791.1, read as the reverse complement.
CAATTAACTTAACCTTCGGCAGTTTCCCTAGCTGCAAAATGGAGAAAATAATATCTACCCTGCAGGGAGACTAAATCCATTAATGTTTTTAGAGTGCTTTGAGATCCTCCGATGAAAGGTACAATGGAAGTGCAAAGCAAGATTAAAACAATGATTCCTCCGTCTCTACTAAAGCTTGTAAAACCCTTCCTTCAATGTCACTAGAAACAGAAGTTCCCCAAGATAGAAACTGTTAAATCCGTAAGTAAAGACAGTTCTAGGGGGGAAAAATGACATACTACTTTGAATCAATATAAAACCACTTTAGGACAGGAATATAACATGTAGCGGTGAATGTAGAAGGGAATGGCATTGCCAAGTACTATTAGATAGAAGTAGGTTTTCTCCATGCAATTTGGAGTCCAGAGCATTTTTTTTTAAAGTGAAACAATACCTCTTATCGCAGGAGATGTACTGGCTAATGGATTGATGGTTTGGAAATACTCTTTTACCACAGAAAGGAGATCACTCTTGAGCTAATAAAACTGAAATGTGATCCTTAATGCAATGCGGTCCTAGGGCTTCTACCTGTGATGTCCTTTGTTGAGGAAACAGGTGTCTAAATAATGGGAACAAGACTTGCCTGCCCCTTGCAAAGGATAAATCCGTGGCTAGCACCGTCCCAGTTTGGAGTCTGAGGCTGAGAGTTTAAAAGCCAAGTAAGGCATTTGAACACCCAAATTAATTCCCTACAAAGTTGGGCAAACCTTTCCCTTAATCGTGCATGCACAGGCCAGCAGATCAAAGTGTCTGTTTAGGTCCAGATTCGTCCACCCATATTCACATAGTCTCTTTTTCCACTGAAATCTTCTCCTTGCAGCGTAAGGTACTGCTCAGCCTGAGTAAGATAATGTTATTTGATCACTTCTCAGACTTTACAAACCTCGCACCACCCCTGTGAAGGAGGGGCGGACTAATATCTCCATTTTGCACATGGGGGACAGCGGTACAGAGACACTAGGTGACCCTCTCCCCCCCAAGGATCACATAGCAAGCCTTTGGCGGAGCAGGGAATTGAATGTGGATCTTCCAAATCCCAGCCTAATGCCATAACCACTGGCGCCATCCTTCCTGGTAGACTGGTAGACTCTGGCCCTTTGTTACATTAGTGGATTTAGCGTTTGAGGAGGGCGCTTTACTTATGCCCAGACCAGGTTTAGTGCTGGCCGGCTTCCCCGCACTGCCTTGTAAATGTGCAACCTTGCTGCCTGCCTTTTGGGTTCTGAGGACTTGTTCTGTCTCCATGGCCTGTTCTGCTCGTCTGAGGGGGGCCAGCTGGAGTGGTGACTTTTGGGAAACCTTGTTGAAATCCTGTGTGGCTGGAGGGCCAGGTTGTTGCCACTCCCGTGCAGGTCTGCAAGCTGGGGGAGGGACCAAGGATCCGTCCATCCCTCCATCTCTTGTGATGCTGCATAGGGGTGAGCCACAATCCCAGGGCCTGCATCCCCTGAATGCCTTCACCAGAGCTAGGCTTGCCAAGGGGGCAGAGACATGGCCCCTACCCTCTTCTGTACCATCCAGGAGATCTGGATGGGCACTGGTGACCACAGGCAATTTTGCTGAGTCAGCCAGAGTCTCCTAACTTCTGTGCGATCCCTTCGCGCCCACCTTGTGAGGCTTAACATAGCCCTAAGGCAGTAACGTGCAGTGTCATTGCATGGCTTTTAAAATAAATGGCTGACATCTAGTGCTGTCCCTTGTCTCAACAGCTAGAGAGCCTGATTTTCGTCACTGGACCTAATTTTGAGTTACCTATGCTTGGTCAGGGTCAAAGTGGGGGATGGGTTAAGGTCTCTTTAAAGTTGTGTCTGTGTTTCCTGTGTTCTCTTGTCACGTAGGAACCTGCCTCGCCTGTTGTGTAAATGTAGAGCAGCCTTTGGGCTGCTCTCCTTCACATCTGCCCCATGGGCCTTGGGAAATGGAGAATAGCTATAGGGCAGTGCACTCTGGCCACACCCCTGACATTCCCCTGTTACAACTCCCAGTGTGCCCCCCGTGCTGAGGGGCTAGGAACAGGGCTGACGTAGATCCCTTACACCAGATGAGGGGACCCTACACAAGCGATATTCTAAGTTATCCATTTCTGTTCCATTTAAGACCCCGTGATGCTGTCAGACCAGCACAGAAACACCTTTGTGAAAATGAGAATCTAGCTGCTCACGGTCACAAGCTGCCAACATCCACTGAGAAATTTCAGGTGAAGTCAGTGGAAGTTGTTGCTGTTTAAGGAATGAAAGATTTGGCCCCGAATATCCATCCTATAGGATCCAAGCATTAGTATGGGATCCTTTATTCTCTCGCCTATCCTGGTCTGGCTTAAAAGTTTATACTTGGTTTCTTTCTTTTGTTAGGAAAACTGTCCACCCAGAGAAAACAATCAAAGCCACAGAGCAACGTATTAATTAGGCAACACAGGCAGATTCATTACTGCAGGCAAATGTACCTCTTGTAAAATAAAATGCTGGGGCACTTGGTTCTCATAAATGCTGAGTTTGTGGCCGGTATCACTGATACGCAGATTTGCTTGTTTCCCATATATATGCATAGGATCATGCTGATTTGAGGAGCCACTTCTTCACAGTGGGGATGAAGCTGGAGGTGGTGGGCATGAGGGAACCCTTTAATATCTGTCCTGCATCAGTGACTAAGGTGAGCTCTTGCAAGTGGGACTGAAAATACCATGCTGGCCCCGAACTATAGGTGAATAACCACCCATGGTTAATAATCACGTTTAAATGACTGTCCAGTGGAATTTCATTAGCTGGAGATCAGAATAATAAATGTGCATTAAAAAAAATCCTTGCCCGTCACCTTGCTCTCTCTCCTCGTGGATCATCTGTGTATTTTTATTGTGCTAGTTGGCGCGGGATGATATCTTCCTTAGACCTATACATGCTGGGGATCTTGTGTGCAGATCTCCCCCCCACTACAAGGAAGGGGAGACTGGGCTGCCCATTCAGCACCATCTCACCTTCCTCTTCCCTTGCTATACAGAAGCTATTCTGCATAATAACCACCTGGGACAAGGGGGCAGGATAGGGCGGGGACAGGGAGTATGCATGTTTTCTCCCTCCTGCCCAATAAAGCGGGTACAGCATTGGTGGTAACACACACATTCCGTAGGGAAAGGGAGTGGGAGGTGTAGGGGCTTGCACCCCTATATCATGCTAAAACCTCTTTCTTCATCCATTCGCCTCTGACCCCGGAAAAGGGAGCACATCCTCATGCTTGCATACAGTCCCAGAACAACAGATGGCCCTATTCGTTCTGCAGTCCCTTGGTATCTCAGCAGTGAGCAGGTGCTTTTCAGGCCAACTTACTGACCAGGGACTGATCTGTTAAAATGGCACCTCACACCCGCGTTGCCTTTTCTGGTTCAGTTGTGTCACCATTGAGGTTCTCCAAGGCCCACACTGGTAGCTAAGAATATTGCACTACCTGTGCAGTGCCAGGAACAGCTGGCATGCCCGCTGAGCAGCTGTCTGCACTATCTAGCTGATGGCCCTTATAGCAGGCAAGAAGGCCACCATCGCCTGGTAATTAAAGAAGGGCTAAACCTTGCCTGTCTGCACATGAGCTGTGCTAGAGGTGGTGTGTGGTAGTGTAAACAGCCGAGAGGAGCTGGCTTGGGAACTCACTACACTTTATGAGCGGTCTACCCTCTCTCTCCTACCGATATAAAAGCCCCGCCCACAACCACACTGGACACACCCTCTTCCGGCTACCTTACCCAGTTCACTCCTTTTGCATAGGCAGAGCTAATGGCAACGTGCGGCAGGGCCCAATCCTGCACCTTTGAAGTCAGTGCCATTGATTTCAGCGGCTGCAGGATCAAGCCCCCAGGCGCACGTGAAGGGGAAAGAGACGCCTTGCCCCTTCTCACCTCCAGCCCAGGATGAGCCAGGATTTGTTTCTAGCAAATTCAATTGGTGAGCAGCCCCAGAAGCTTAGGTGGTGCCCTGCATGTTTATGTGGCATCAAATCAGGAGTCCCCATCAGAAATGTTAGCAAGTACGTTGTCATCCCTCTTAACTGGTCTGGTAAAAGTCATTGCCACAGTGCTTCAGATAACACACTTCAGGCCAGGTTCTGCCCACATGTGACTCTCACTGAGGTCCCAGGCATGTCCTCTCAATCTGAGTGTGTCCCTTTGTAACTAGGATGTGACACAACAGGTGGAATTCACCCCGTGCCAAAGGACAGCACGAGGTCCAGGGCCCTTTAAATCAGGGTTGGGCAAACTTTTTGGCCTGAGGGCCACATCGGGTTTCAGAAATTGTATGGAGGGATGGGTAGGGGAGACTGTGCCTCCCCAAACAGCCAGGCGTGGCCCAGCCCCCGGCCCCTATCCAACCACCCCCTGCTTCTCATCCCCTGACGGCTCCCCAGGACTCCTGCCCCATCCAACCCCCCCCCCCCCCCCCCCCGTCCCCTAATGGCCCCCCCGGGACTCCTGCCCCATACACCTCTCCCCGCGCTCCCTGTCCCCTGACCGCCCCTGGACCTTCCGCCCCTGACTGCCCCCTGCCCCCACATCCAACCCCTCCTCTCATTCCTGACTGCCCCCCTGGGACTCCTGCCCCATCCAACCATCCCTTCTCCCTGTCCCCTGACCACCCCCGGAACCCCTGCCCTGACTGCCCCCCACCGCCCCATCCAAACCCCCCTCTCCTTCCTGACTGCCCCCAGGGACCCCTCCCCATTCAACCCCCCTGTTCCCCACCCTCTGACCACCCTGACCCCTATCCACACCCCCGCCCCCTGACCACCACCCCTAACTCCCCTGCCCTCTATCCAACCGCCCCTGCTCTCTGCCCCCTTGCCACACTGCCTGGAGCACCGGTGGCTGGCGGCGCTACAGCTGCGCTGCCCAGAGCACCAGGACAGGCAGCCGCGCCGCTCGGCTGGAGCCAGCCACGCCACCACGCAGCACAGAGCACCGGGTCAACCGGCTCTGTAGCTGCGCTGCTGCCCACAGCATTGTGCCGGCGGTGCAGTGAACTGAGGCTGCAGGGGCAGGGGAACAGCAGGGGAGGGGCCGGGGGCTAGCCTCCCGGGCCAGGAGCTCAGGGGCCAGGCAGGAGGGTCCCGTGGGCCAGATGTGGCCTGTGGGCCATAGTTTGCCCACCTCTGCTTTAAATCCTGCTTTCACCCTCTTTTGAGTGGGAGGTAACTGGTGCCTAGTCTTTGCTGGCTCTCTGCTTATAGATGAGTTTCACCCACATGGCAGACATGATCAATACAACTCCTAGTTCCATTCCTCACTATGGAGTTTCAGGAGCCTATTTCGACTGTCTGAGCTGATAAATGAGCCCTCCTAGCTGAGACCCGCACATCGAACTATGGAGAATTATGCTGACAACCAGGCAGAGATACGTTATTTGACCCCAGTGTGGCGTGCATTACAATAAATTAACGTTGGCCTGTTTTCTGCCCTTCAGGTTTTTAACAATCATTATTTACAAGTGACCATTGATGACCTGAGACCCGAACCCAGCAAAATCTCAATGCTCTGCCATGCTGATTCCTTAGGGATCTTACCAGTACAATGGTGCCTTAAAAACGGAGTCAATCTCACACCTCCCAAGGGTCTGTATTATGCGTTTTGATGGTCGGTATTTTGTTGTTGTTTTTCCCCTACCAAAAGACAAACCGGCTCTCTTGATGCCTTTAAAAACGACGTTTCAATTTACCTGGGAAGATAGAAGTGCTAATTGTCTGGAAAAAATTACACTAAATGATATGGGCCAAATCCACAGCTGGAATAAATTGGAGTAGCTGATGAGCTGGTCCTATAAATGGTTTTATTTATTGACGTGCATTATGTACTGTACTGAAGTTGATTAAAAATCCTAATTTCCTGGGACTGACACAGCAACAAAACAGAAAATAATGAATTCTTGTAATATGGATCTTTATAATACTCAGCACCTTCATGGCGCTGTATGAACATTGAAGGCCATATTGTGCCCTTCTCATTACTGTATCCCGAGAGGAAGGATAGTCCAGTGGCTAGGGCAGTAGCTTGGGAAATAGGAGTTCAAATCTTGCCTCTCTCACATACTTCCTGTTTGGACTTGGGCAGGTCATTTAGCATCTCTGTGCACTAATTCCCCATCTGTAAAATGGGTCTAATAGCACTGCCCTCCCTTACACAGGTGTAGTGAAGATATATTTAACAACGTGAGGTGCTCAGATAATATGGCAAGTAGCTAAGGGAGATTGATAATGAGCAGTCCATGGATATAAAAGGGGCCATTCTGCAGATGCGGGGCTGGGGGTACTGAGGCACAAAGAAGTTATTGCCCAAGAACACCCAATACATTGGTGGGAGAATTAGGACTGGAAGCCAAAAGAAACACTTGCAACAAAATCTGAGAACTTCCAATTGGAGTTTTTTTCATTTTGGAGCAATTCGGATAAATTGTTCCAGTTTTAGAAAACCTTGAAAAGGAGGTAATTTTTGAAACTCCATCTACTTCAGTGCAAGATCAGCCATAATGCTACTGTTTTTTTTTTTTTTTTTTTTTTTGCTAAAATTGATATTCTGGTGTCAGCAAAGCCACTTGAAACAAAATTGTAATCCCCCCCCCCAATAATATTTGGTGAGTGAGAGTTTATTTAAATTGGAAATAAAATGCTGCTGCGTGCTAGCCTGTAAACTATTATTCCATTGTCACGCTAATACTGTTAGTGGATTAAAACTCTGCTTCTAGTGGGTTCACCCATACAAGGTATCGGGCACATATCCAACAAAAACCCTCCAGCATATGCTTAATCTGAAGCCCATGCTGAAGTCAGTGGCAGCTGTATACTCACATCTGCAGACAGAATTTATCCTCTTTTATTCTGCTAGTTCTAGAGAAATGAATGTGGCCTCTTGACACTGAGTTCAATACTGCTTGAAACCAAGGTGCTTGCTTAACTGTTCACAAATGTTTGTTAGGAAAACTATTTCCTCAAAGAATGGTCTAATGAATCCCTTTTCATATAGGGCCTGAGTCAAAACCATTGTCTCCAGTTTACATAACAGGACCCAGCATCATAAGCACTGTACAGACACATAGCTAGGCCTTCCCCCAAGAAGCCTATGGTTTAATTAGATAAGGCAAACCAAGGCACAGAACAGCAAAGTAACTTGCCCAAGGACTCATACTAGTCACTGGCGGTACCAGGGCTAGAAGCCAGGTCCCCTGATTCCACTGCACCACAATTATCAGCTTCATTGCTCATAAATCTTAGTATTTGCCCCTAGCCACCCCATACTTGACCAGGTAACCTGCCTATTCAGAATCCATCTCATACGGGCCTGTTAATTAACTAAGACGATAGACCATATGTTTCTCTCTACAGTGGCCATTGCTTCGTAAGTTCCATACCACGCACTTTCAATTTAAGGTGATACAAAGGCCTTTCGATACAGAATTTTATGATTCAGGTTGCCTTGACTTCTGCATTTGATGCCAATTTTTTTTGGCATGGCAGCAGCATAGTTGCACCTCTGGTGACTACTGTACTTGTTTCTGTACCTGAGCCAGAAATGTTTAAGGAGAAAATAGATGTATAGTATCACCTCCAGGGATCTGGGTTCCTGAAGGTTCTTGAGGAATCATTAGAAATCCTCTTGTCCCCCAGTAACAGACATGCATGGAAACCGTGCTAAATTAGCACACCGAAAATCTCCAGTCTGCTAGGTGGGGCTGTTGAATCAAGGATCCTGAAGGGGACGTGTAAGCAATGACATGAGGAAGATGGGAGATATCCATACAGAGTAAATTAACATATTACTTCTGGTGTGTTTGGTGGCTCTATGCCCAAAATACATCTTAACACCCAGGGTGTCGAAAGCCTTTTCATCTGACAAGCGCTATGTCTGTCACTCAAATGTGATCAGAGGTCTGAGCACTTCTAAATGCCTGATTTAAAAAGTGTCTGGGAAATAAAAATGTAACCAAACTGGCAAAGAGTCCTGGGGGGACTTACGTGAGCCCATGTCTCTCTAGCCCTTTCTGAACAGGACAATATCAGCCTTGAACATTAAAGAAACAAACAGGACAAATATAAAAGGGGTGGAGAGCTACAGAAATTAGTTGTTTCCAAAAGACAACAATGGTGTGAACAGGCAACTGATGAAATATATTTAAGGCTACGTTTTAATCACAGGTATTTTTAGTAAAAGTCATGGATAGGTCACAGGCAGTAAACAAAAATTCGCAGCCCATGACCTGTCCATGACTTATACTGTACCCCTGACTAAATCTTGGGAGTGCCCACAGGTGCTGGGGGGGAGGGGAGGAAGCAAAGGGTGCTGGGAGGGGCATGGGTGCTCGGGGGTGTGGCCCGGGGGGTGCTGTGGGTTCACAGGGGTGGTGTGCTATGGGTGCATGGGGGGGGGCACCGCAAGTGCTGGGGGGGTGTTCTGGGGGGGGGGGAAGGGCTGAGGGTGCTTGGGTGGGAGTAGCCCGGGACCCCCGCTCGTGGTGGGGGAAGGGAGTTGGCAGGGCTGGCAGGCTCCCTACCCGGCTTCTCGGAAGCGGCAACATGTCCCTCCCTGAGCTCCTAGCTCCGCATGCTGCCAGCTCTGCAGCAACCATTGGCCAGGAACCAGGGCCAATGGGTGCTGCGGGGGCGGTGCCTGTGGGCAGAGGCTGTGGGCGGAGCTAGGAGCTGAGGGAGGAACATGTTGCTGCTTCCAGGGAACCCTCCCAAGGTAAGCACCCCCAAAGCCCTCACCCCCTCCTGCACCCCAGCCCTCAGGCCTGAGCCCCCTACCCACACCCAAACTCCTCCTGCTGCTGTGGGGGTGGGAGAGCCTTAGCTTCTTTCATATGATACTGTGCTGAGAAGTTTCTGGCCAGGATCTTTCCCATGTAGAAAAGACACTGAAGATACTTGCTAGCAAAATGCCCATCTGTAGGAAAAGTCCACAAATCGATATGCAAGAGGAGATGAGAAAGCAAAGCCACTGCTGAGAATTTCTTCTTTGTACAAGGAATCTTTGTTCTTGTATATTTACACTCTATTCTCTGGATAACTTTAAATGGAGATAAGGTTCCATGATTATAATGTTCCCTTACTTTCATTGCCTAGGACAGTAATAGTTTGTTCCATCAGGCATAGTGTGGCCTGTCTGATTATTCGGCATCACCGTGCTTTTTTTATGTAGAATATCTATCCCGCTTTTACATGTACACCACCGCATCTTTTGTAAAGCAGAGGTCGACAGAGAAAATGTACAGTAGATGAGTCATGTGCTGGACTTGTAAACATATGCTGCTAGAAATAGAGCAGTATTTTTATATATAGTGCCAAAAATGAATACCCAGTTCCTACCTCTGTGTAAACATTGAACAGGCTCAGTTTATATTTATTAGAACTGGATTTATAGACCACTTCCCTTTCGAGTAACAGCCATTGTTTCTTTTTATGAGCTATTAGGAGAGGGGGAAACATTTCGGTAGAGTTACCATTTGTAAGGTTTACTAAGGGAACACTCCCTTTAAAACTTTCAGTACATTTGGATTGTTATATTCACTTCTGAGTAAGCCACTAGGCTCTTCTAGTGTTGTACAGACAAGATAATAGCACATTCTTCCCCCCCCCCCCGTTTTGTCGGCAGCATTTCAAACACATTAGCAAAGCGAGTCAATGTACATTGAGCCACAAGAGGATAACAGTTTACTAATGCAACTTGCTAATGGAGCTACTCATTTAGCTCACGCAGGTGAGGTCTGCAATGTGGATCAGAAGGTCCTGGGTTCAAACGTGTTTTGCAGGCAGAATTAGTGAGTGTCAGCTCTTGGAGTAATCACCCTTCTGCTACTGAATCTTAATATTAGTGAGTTGCGGCATACTCATTTGTAGCTCTTCTCTAAGGGCTCAATCCTGCCACTGTTGAAGTCAGTAAAATTTCCACTGATGTCAATGGTGCAGGATCAGGCCGCAAAATGATTGTGGAATGACAATTAGATGGCCCACCGGTGAATCCACTGCCACATGCCTTTCCCATCTTCACCGCAAAGCTATAGTGTAGCTCACAATAAAAGATCCAAAAACTGTCTGCTGGGTTTTAATTGGAGATGGGGGAACCTTTAGAATGTATCCAGCTTTTTATTTCTTCTGACAGTAATGTATTCTGGCAGCTGGTGTCCAAAAGAACTGTCTTCACATATCGTTTATTACTGTTCCTCAGCCATGGTAGAATTGTTGCTTCAGGGCTAAAGTTCAACAGATGTAGCACATTTTAGCAGAGTCTTAGTAGCAATGCTAGAGAGTGTTAGGTCTGTAGGATGTTCTCGTTAAGACAAACACATGAAGTTACGTATGCCATTTGTTTTGTTTTCCATTCCACTGTGTCACGCAGAAAACTTACTTGACTATAATGATTTTTATTTTTTTTTCTTGGAACTGGTTGAGATTTTTCAGCCGAAAATGCGTTTGGATGAAAAACAGCCTTTCGTCCTCAATGACATTTTTGCAGAAAATGTTTTGTTTCATTGTATTTTTTCCTCATTTTCCATGAAAAACCAAGAAAGCATGAAAAACTGGGGAAAAGGGGATTGGAAGGAGTGGGAAACAAAACTGTTTCCACTTCTGAAATCTGAGTATTTTTTGGCATCAGTGTTGTGTCGAAAAACCAAAACTGTTTCACATAAAATATCAGAGAAAATTAAAATTTTCCATGAAAAACAATATCCATTTTTTGACTAAACTCTGATTGTTTCCTCGTGAATTTCCATTTCTTTCTTCTTGGTCGGGTATTGGTATTATATAATTATTAATAGGACTTTAACTTTTTGATTTTTGTATCAGAGGGGTAGCCATGTTAGTCTGGATCTGTAAAAAGCAACAGAGGGTCCTGTGGCACCTTATAGACTAACAGATGTATTGGAGCATAAGCTTTCGTGGGTGAATACCCACTTCATCAGATGCATGTAGTGGAAGTTTCCAGAGGCAGGTATAAATATGCAGGCAAGAATCAGTCTAGAGATAATGAGGTTAGTTCAATCAGGGAGGATGAGGCCCTCTTCTAGCAGCTGAGGTATGGACACCAAGGGAGGAGAAACTGCTTCTGTAGTTGGCTAGCCATTCACAGTCTTTGTTTAATCCTGAGCTGATGGTGTCAAATTTGCAAATGAACTGAAGCTCAGCAGTTTCTCTTTGAAGCCTGGTCCTGAAGTTTTTTTGCTGCAGGATGGCTACCTTTACATCTGCTATTGTGTGTCAGGGAGATTGAAGTGTTCTCCTACAGGTTTTTGTATATTGCCATTCCTAATATCTGACTTGTGTCCATTATCCTGATTTTTGTAGAGCATAGAGGCTGACCCTTTTGTGACCATCTGTGCTCGGCGCTGTACTATTTTATTTGTTGTGTACACCGTCAGTAGAAGGGACCTCTTCTGGATCATCTCATCTAATCTAAATTCTGGCCTCTCTACAGGATTCTTAGGGATACGTGTTTTAAAACCTTGCCCTTCTTTTTTTATAGACGTAATTCGCACCCACAATTTTTGCACCTGCAATTCATTTGCAGGAGAAAAAAAGAAAAAACAGAAATAACTTTCACTGGTATAAAGATTTTGGTCCTGTACGTTCTTGAGTGCCCTCATTTCCCATGTGTGACAATGGAAGTTACAGGGTGTTCGGAACCTTGTAAGATTGGGCCCAAATTGTGTCCACATAGAGGAAGACCTGGCTGAGAAATTGGGCTTTAAACCATCCTTGAAACTTTCCAGTGATCATGATTCTACAGTTATTATCACAGTAACACCTGCAGGCCCCCAGTGAAGATAAGAATCCCATTTTCTTAGTCACTGTAGAAACACAGAGCCAGGCCCTGTCTTAAGGAGCTTACAGTATAAAGAGCCAAGTTGTACAAGACATTCATGCGAGATAGATACATGGAGTTCCATACAGTCTCAGGACTGGGGCTATTTCAGACAAGGCCCTATAAATGAAGGTGACCTCCATTCTGAGAGGAAGGAGGGATCCAGAAGTTGGGGTGCTACCTAGGACTTGAGAGCCCTGAGTTAATTTCTCTGCTCCACCTATACTTCCTGAGTGCCCGTGGGCAAGTCACATCAATCCTGTGTGCCTCAGTTTCCCATCTGTACAACAGGACTCACACTTCACAGGGGTGTTGGGAGGATCAATACATTAGCGAGTGTGAGGTGCTGAGATATTATGGCGATGGAGGCCTTAGAAATACCTAAGATATCTAGAACTGGAATGGAGTAGAATTAAAGATCCTAAGGTACTTTTCATTAAGCTCAGAGGGTTTGCCCTGATGTACGTGGCAAGAATTTCCTCTCCCCCAGTAGACTGCCATGTGCCACTGAGCGGCTGCCCTCCACCCTAGAGGCAGCTGTGTTCCAGCAACACCGGGTGTGTATAGAGAGTTGTAACTAAACGCACTGTAAGTTCCTTGAGATGGGCGCCATCTTTTTGTTACATGTGAGTGCACTGCACTTTCACAGTGGGGCCACAATCCTTGATGAGGGCCTCTAAGTACTCCCACTACAAAGAATAATAATAAGAAGTAATTTTGGATGACACATAGACTATAGCAAATAAAACTAGCATTACACAGAGCAGCGTGACAACGTTTATTCTCCTTTGAGTGCTGGACCCATGCCACACATACAATATTTCAGTCCCTGAGTATTTACAGGGAAGCCGGAAGGTTGATCTTGTGGGTTAAGTGTCTGACACGGAGCTGGGAGGTCTGGTCTTTGTTCCTAGCACTGCCATTCCCTCACTGTGTAATCTTAAACTGTCTGGGCCTCAGTTTCCCCATCTTTAAATTGGGATGATAATAATTACCTGCCTCCCAACGGCATATGGCGCTTAACTCATTGGTGTTTGTAAAGTGCCTTGAGATCCTTAGATGGGAGGAGGCGGTACGGAAGTGCAAATTATTGTCACATTGAAATATTCATTTCTTTCTCTCCTCCGTATGGAATAATGACTTACCATGTTTCCCTGTTTTCTTCTCCTACAGGTTACTCTGGCCAGGACTTTGACTGGGCAGATTATCAGAAGCAATGTGGAGCAGAGGCAGCTCCTCACTTTTGCTTTAGAAACGTAAGACTTATTCTCCCTTTGTGATGGTGTTGATCAAAGCTTGAACAAGCCCACTTACTGCTCTGAACTAAGGGCCTGATCCAAAGCCTTCTGTGAGAAAGCATGTTCTTGTAGTTAAACCACTGGGCTGGGAGATGAGAGCTCTGCCACAGATGTCCTGTCTGAGCCTAAGTAACTCACTTAATTGTTCCATGCCTCAGTTTCCCCATCTGTAAAATGGGAGCAATAATACTTTCTTTATCTGTCTTGCTTATTTAGATTGCATGCTCTCGAGGTCTCTTACTATGTTTGTACAGCACCCAGCACGATGGGCCCTGATCTTTGTTGAGAACTGTAGGTGCTACCATGATTAAAATAATTAATAATACTGTACAAGCCCATTGAGGTCTATGGAAAGACTCCTATTGACTTTGTGGGGATGATTTGCTCATTGGAGTGTTTCTCTTGTTTCTGGGTTTTGTTTTTAATATAGTGCACTAAAAGGCTAAGTGAAGTCATTGAGGTATAAGTAAGTAGGACATTGACTGAGCCAGGTGGAAGCTCCACCATTTGGGAGTGTTTGAATTTCCCTAATACAGCAGGAGTTGTGTGTGAGTGTGCTATACATCGTGACACTGCAGGCTCAGAAAAGCTTTGGACACTATGCCTAGCTGGGCTGTTCTTAGGAAAGGAGCTGTGCGTCTATGAATCTTGATGTATAGGAGTCCACCACTCATTAAGCAAAGCATTAACCTTCTGTCTCTTCAACGTTCAGCGCTCTTCTTGCCTGGTGTCCGTATGAGAAAATGATTGCCTTCTTCATTGGAGCATGGAGCCCATCAGCAATTCGGGCCCAACATTCCTTTGAAACTGTACAAAATAATACATTGTTTGAACCAGGAGGGCAGCTGATTCCTCGTGGTCACTTACGAGCAGTCGTTCATCGGCCAGAAGATGCACAAGCTATTCCCCCACCTGTCATTCCCCTGCTATGCTATTCTGGGAGAGGACAATTGTAGAGCGAAGTGCAGGGTGGGCCTGGCTTCCCCTGGGTAGCCTCTCTGCAGTCCCACCCACCATGGAACTGCTGTGATGCACGGAACTGGGTCACAGCCCAAGTGTTGTAGTGAGGCGCATACATTGTGGTCAGTGTCCCTTTGGCCACACCTACTTTCTTCTGTTCTCTGTCCCGCTTTGTCCCTGCTACCGGCATGATGTGTACTGGAGATGGGCGCTGCCGGTGAGCAGGAGTGATCCTAGGAGCAGCACGATGCTGCTACTGTTTCAGGTACATTGCACGCTTTTCCCGAGTCTGCAGTGCATCTTCCATCGTGTTAAACTGGCGTTGCGCAGCGGCATTGTGCTGCCGATGGAATGCTCAGGGTCGGGAACCGTACATCACCCTTTGTACAGTGTGGCTTTTCTTATATGCCTTCAGCGTGACTGGATTTAAAGGTCCTCTGACGTTCATGTTAGAATTCTTATAGGTGACCCTTCTTTCTTTCTTATTAGGGTAGAGCTCCGGGGCCCCAAAGCCAGATCCAAACCCCATTCAAGGCACTGGAAAGACACCCATTGACATCAGTGGGATTTGGATCACGTCTCACCTCAGGACGGGGAGTCCCCATACTGTCCTGCATTGTACTGTCCTGTATGAAAGGAAAGCCCTGCCTGGCAGAATTTATAATCTAAATCACAGGAACTGATGGAGAGTGGGAGACAGGGATATGATAACGTGCAAATAAATGAACCTGGTGATGATTGTCACATTTCCTTTCCGTTTGTTTCTTTCTTCCCTTCTTTTTATCTGCCTTCCTTTTTTTTCCTTTTCATTAGGCACTGGAGCTGTGCTCACAATGCCAGCCACCCCGAGATTGTCCTTCAAAGATTAAATCAGTTCTAATAACTTTTTTTTTTAAACATTCATTGTACGAACGCGTGTCTGTTATTATTTGACTCCTGATAAAACAGTTCTCTACAGAGAACTGCCGTCTCTCCATTGTCATCTGCCTGACATCCCTACCAGGCTAGTCCATTTGTTACCACGCGAAGAGCGGCTCTTTGATGGAATGTTTATTACAAACTTGGTTTTTTTTTAATCACACATCTTCCACCTACCACAAGGAGAGGTGGCAGCGAAGTGGATACATTGTAACCATTTCCCTTGGGGCTATTTAGCAAGCAGAGGTAGTTATGAAATGGATTGACGTGGCCAAATGCTTAGGAAAATAAACTCCCAGCTAACTGGTTTGCCATTGATTCTTTATAAATTAGCCTCCGGCGCGGCATCACAACAAAAGGAGCCAGACTGATGATAGATGGTGTTTCCTTGTTAGCTGGCATAAAAAACATTTCAGCAAACTCACTCTGATGTCTTGTAAACATGGCCCGTTAGCTGCTTTTAGAAGCGGGAAGCCTGTCTGAGTGTTGGGCACGGCTTTGAATAGTCTAAGCGATAAGGAGAGGAAGAAAAAGCTCCTGTGTGCAATTCATTTTTTTCATTTTTGCAAGAAATCTTAATGAAATAAAGGCCTCATCCTGCAGCCTTTAGTCACATGCGTAGCCCCAGGGAAGTTAATGACAACGCTCATTGGCTCTGTCCTGATGAGGAAAAGAGGTCGAGTTTAGGTTGGACTTAGCTAGCATGTATTGGTTACGCCTGACCGAAAGGTGTCCACTTTTCCTAGTCAAGATGAAAGCCATTGTTCCATGACTCGTGTGTAAGGCATGCCGGATAGAACCCAAGAATATCTTGGATTAATGACAATGATTAATAATCATGTTTATTAGGGTGATGTATAGGGACCCACCAAGATCGAGGCCCCATTGTAGTTGGTGCTGTACAAACATGGAGTAGCAGGCAGTCCCTGCCCCAAAGAGTTTACAGTCTACATAGACAAGGCAGACACATCGTAGAGGAAAGGAGTATAACACATAAGTAGAGTGAACTGTGTGATGGAGGCAAATGTTAGGTTAGTTCCATAATTCGTTTGGAGGGAGTGGGGGTTAGTTAGGAAGGGGGTCAGCTAAATGGGGGGGAAAAAGTGAAGGGAAAGGGAACACTGGGGCCAGGGCAGGGGGGAATGTACATGCGTGAGCAGAAGACTCTTGGGATGGGCATTGGGAAAGGCTGATGCGTGTGGGTTTGGGAATCTGAGGAGGTTTTATAGGGTCCTGGGGCTTCGATGGGAACCGAAAGTGGGAATCCTTCTTTGCTCTGTGAGGTGAGTGGCTGTTTTGTTGCTGGGGTTGTGCGGGGGATCGGCGAATGGTCTGCCGCTGTTGTGTGCATTGTTGCAAATTGTGATTTTAATTTTCTGCCCACATGCCTGTCTGTCTAGCTAAGGTCTTATATGGATCCCTGTCGCTATGGTCTATGAGTGCCTCACAAAATCATGACCCACCAGATCCTCAACTGGTGTAAATCTCCACTGAAGCGAACATAGCTTCAGCCATTGATGTGAAGAGAGCTGAACTCATTCACACCAGCTGAGGATGTGGCCCAAAGGGTGTGTGAGACCTCTTTGATTCAGTGTCTTTTATCGGTTGAAATCAAAATTACACATAAAACCCTTTGTTTAAAAAAAAAAAAGTCAGGTTTCAATGTTAAGCACCCAAAAGTTAGGAAATGCCAGAATGAAGGTTGCCCATGCAACCTTCATTCACCTCCCTTGTGCATATGGATTCTGATACATTCTTTAATAACGTGATCGCATCCTATTTTTTCCACTGCCTGGTTTGGTGCACAGGATGGATGGTGCTCACTTAATGAGCAGCTGTTTTTCTTATTGTTCAATGTGTGGCCCCCATCCCTTATTTACTGCACGCAATTCATGCCTAATCTGAAGACAGAATGATTAATTGCCTCCTGGTCTTTCTATGGTGCACATCGCTATAGTATCTGTATGCTTCGTTCATGGATTTATTTTCATAATAACCCTGTGAAATGAGTGGGTATTATCCCTGTTTTACAGATGGGACACACAGACACCAAGAGACAATGGTCAAAATTCCACTAATTTTGGGTACTCAATTTGAGACATCAACAACTTGATTTTTCAGAGTACTCAGCAGTGGCTACTGCAATACTGAGAGACCCCGGTAGTCGGTATCAAACCTGGGACCTCGGGAGCTAAATGCATGAGCTTTGACTGCATGAGCTAAAAGCCACATGGCTCTTAGCTAAGGCCATAGCAGACTCATTAAGCTCTAAGTCAGTGGTTCTCAAACTTTTGTACTGGTGCCCCCTTTCACATAGCAAGCCTCTGAATGCGATACCCCCCATATAAATTAAAAATACTTTTTTATATATTTAACACCATTATAAATGCTGGAGGCAAAGCAGGGTTTGGGTAGAGGCTGACAACTCGCAACCCCCCCTGTAATAACCTCAGGACCCCCTAAGGGGTCCTGATCCCCAGTTTGAGAACCCCTGCTCTAAGTGGTCTCAGTGTCACTAGAGGGGACAGGTCACCACACCCCAGAGGTGCGTGGGTTACATTCTTCCCCAAGCTGAGGAATCACATCCCAAGTTTTGGAGACTTCCCAATTGAAATTCCAGACAAGCCCCGGCTTGTAACACCGACAAACCTGGTCATTGGGATCAAACCTGGGACCTCTGGAGCCACATGTTTTTTAGTGTAGCAGCCGTGTTAGTCTGTATCCGCAAAAAGAAGAACAGGAGTACTTGTGGCACCTTAGAGACTAACAAATTTATTAGAGCATAAGCTTTCGTGGGCTACAGCCCACTTCTTCGGATGCACCACACTCAGGAGGTGTGTGGGTTACACTAGCATTTTATATGTTTGTTCCTGTTGACTTCAGCTGCAGCTGTGAGTGCGCCGCACTTCTGCAAATCAGACCTCAGAGTCTGCCTAGTATCACATAGGAAATCTGTGGCAGAGACAGGAATAGAATCCAATTCTCCAGGGCAGCAGTCATCTGCCTTTAATCATGAGACCATCTTTTCTCTTCCTGCAATCCCCTGCTTATTCACTTCACCTTTTAACTTCGGCAACAGATGAAGCAGGAGTCCCACAGACGACAGGCCTTCACTACTCAAACCTGATTCATCCCCGAGTAGGTCCATCCTGTACACTGACTGAGTCAGAAAAACTAGTGTGTGGTTGTGTAATTAAAGATTGTATCATCATGCAAATGCACGAAGGGGCCAAATTTAGGTTGCCCCAGGCAGCTTTAATTCTGGCATTTCCTAAATTTTGATGGCTTGATTTTGCACCCATGATAACATTCTTCTAACATAGTTTTTTGTGTGTAATTTCCTAGCTTTTTAAAAAAGCAAAGTGAATCCCCCCCAGGAATTCTATCATGTGGCATCATATTGACACCCACATGGGTCATCAGCAGGGTTGGAATCTTTAGATCTGTGCCACAGACCTCTGCCACTTAACCTAACAGAGAAACTGATAGCAGTAGTAGGTTGTCATCCTGTGGAGGTGAGAGTGCCCTAGTGGGCACAGACTCTTCTACCTGTTTCCCTACAAGCTAGATCCCATCTGCTCTCTGTCTTCCAACCAGTCCCTGCCCTGTCTCTTCCCCATCCTTGGCTCCTTGTCCCAGTCCCATTCTCCTCACCTAGCCAATCTCAGTCTCCGCTCCACAGGCCTCTCATCCCCATCCCAGTCTCCTTGCTCAGCCAGTCATAAGCACACCTCTCAAGATTCCCTGTCCAAGTCTCTCCAATATCACTCCTACTCCCAGTCTCCTTGCCCAGCCAGTCCCAGTTCTCCCCTCTGCACTCCTCATTCTATTTCTCTCCCTCATCTCCCCCCACCGCCCGCCCGCCTCCAGTCACCCACGTTCCCCACAGACTCCCAGTGCTAGTCTCCCTCTCTGGGCTTCTAGCCCAATCTCAGCACCCAGCCTCTTGTCCCAGTCTGTTTACCCAGCCAGTTCCAATTCTCTTCCCCGCTCCAGCTCTTCACCAGATCTCTCTCCTGCTTTCCCCCTCCCTACTGGTTCCCAATCCCAGTCTCCTTGCCTAGCCAATCCTATTCCCTCCCCTGCCCCCCAGCCCTTTGTCTGAGCTCAGTATGTCCCCCACTCATTGGCTTCCAGTCCTCCCAATTTCCTTCCTGGCTCCCAGTCTCCTTGCCCAGTCAGTCCCAGTCTCCTCCACTCAGCTCCCAGCCCCAGTTTCCCTCTTCTCCCACTCCATCCCAAGTCTGGCTCTTGTCCTCTCTGCATTCAGTTTAGGTGGCTTCCTCTTCCCTGGTGCCTGGGGCAAGTGGGGCAAGGTGTGGGGAGGTGGAATGTCATTGACAGAACAGGAGAGACATTTTCCCTGCTTCAGTTTCGGTTCCCAGGCAGAGACACAGACCTGGCCTGGCCTGGAGCAGCTGTGAACTGCAACTGCAGGGAGTGTCCTTCTAGCCCCCCTGCAACTCCAGCTGGAGCACGCCCAGTGCAGGTGGAATCTTTGGGGAATTAATCTGCCAATCTCTAACAAGTCTCTACTGAGCATGTGCTCGTTGTGACTTTTCAAAGGCTTATTAGTTGGCTAAATTTGGGCAGATTTTTACAGGGATGCCAAAAGGCACATCCCTGACACAAAGGCCCGCCTGCTAAATTTCAGCTCTCTGCGCCAAATCATGGAGAAGCTAGAGCTTGTCAAAGATAAGACCAGCAGAATTGTTTAACATGGTCTTGTTCTCGGAAACATCCGAATCATTTTGGCTGAAATTTTCCAAAATATTCAGCATGATGCAAACACCCAGCATGGAAAATTTCAGCCCAAGCGGTTAAAGTCCGGCAAAGTTATAAACAACTGAAAACAGGGTCTTCTAATGGAAGTGTTGGGCAACCTTAATAATCGGCCGTGCTGCCAGCCCCACCTATAATAAAGTACACATAAAATAAAATCTTCAAACTTATGATATCACTCCGGATAAACCAAACCTTAGTAATACACTAGGATAGATCTTGGTGGTAATTAGCATTGACGGATACATGCTTATTCGCAAAAGGCTGAAAAATTGGCAAGGGCCATGTTCTCAGAACTGTGTGGTATAGATGAGCCGTTACAACTTGTGGCCAGATCCTTATCTGATGTACATCAACAGAACTCAACAGTTTGACATGAAGTCAACCTGTGTTCAAGTGAATGGAGCTACATCCGTTTCCACCAGATGAGGATGTGGCACTCTATACTGAACTAAGGGCTTATCTACAGGAATGTTTTAGTTTGTGGCAAGTGGGGTGTGAATCTACCCTACAGTAGCCTCTGTGGACTAACTGCCCACATGGACCCAGCTGACGCACATTAACAGACTGTTAATGGGCTTTGATCTAGTCCTATTTCAAAGTGTACTCAATACTGACTTGGACTCTAACTACAGTCTATGGGTAGCATACCCGAGAACACTTATTCACTGGTGCTTTAAAACTCCCACACCCCAATCTGGGTCTATGCTGGTTACATAATAGGTATGTATCTTGTGAACCTTGTAACCAATACTTGTAATCTCCCATAACTCAAGCCTGACCTCAGATGTAAAGTATCTTCCTTCTTAAACTTGTGTAAACTTGATTTTAAACATTAGCTTTAATAAATTTTTTAAATCTGTAAAAAAAAAAAAAAAAAAAAACACCTAAAATGTAGATTCACACCCCAGTTTGCCGTGAACTAATTGTTCTTGCAGACAAGCTCACAGTCAAACTGGGGAACTCTGTGAGTAAATGCGTACACGGTTTTCTAATTTGTACATGCAGATGGAGGGTTTGCTCTGGAAATTTGGTTCTGGGAACACAGGAGTTACCAGACTGGGTCAGACCCATAGACCCTCTAGTCCAGTATCCTGTCTCTGACAGTGGCTAGCACTAGATGCTTCAGAAGAAGGTGCAGAGACCTGCAATAGGCAGATGTGAGATAATCTGCCTCCCCCACACACATCTCATTCTGGTCTCTGACGGTCAAAATTTGACTTAAGCCCTGAAGCACAAGCTTGAATATCTCTTCCAGAAGTTGTCTTTATGATAACGCTGGATATTCTTCATACCCATCTAAATCCCTTTTCAAATCTTGGTGAGTTCTTGGCCTAGGCGGTCCTAGACATCTCCTGTGTTCTCCATGGAAACTAAGGGAGAGTCTATTTAAAGCCATTCTGTGCTGTGGTGCTGTGTTTCAATGTTGATGCTTGACCTCTTTCAGACATCCTTCAGCCGGGGCTTTACTAAGAATATGAAGCTGGAGGCTGTGAACCCCAGGAACCCTGCTGAAATATGCGTTGCTTCTATCACCTCAGTTAAAGGAAGGTTAATGTGGCTTCACCTGGAAGGTACGTTGAAATGACTGCAGTGTCATAGAGGCCTAATGCCTTTGTGTTATTGGGTATGTTTATTCCGGCCCTGTCAATTGCTGTCCCCCACCCTGCATGCCTTGCAGCTCCTCCCCCCCACCACCTGCTTTTTTATATATAGTCAATAAGGACTAAATTATCCGATGTTGTCCTTCTCCCTGCTCCCCCCCGGCCCAGACCACAGGGCTCCAGGACACTAGCTCACAGGGTCCTCTAAACCCACATGGCCAGTAACAATGAACACGATGTGGGGGGAAGCTTCCAAGGCAGCCTCTGAAAGGTCTCCTCACTACCGCAGAAGCTGCCATCAGAGCTTTGGCCTGCTGATGACATAATGAGACTTCTACTGGCCTTGGAACTCTGCTCCAGTCCCGCCATGCACTCTCATAGCCCCCACCTTTCCACCTCCCTGACCCCTTTGCTTGACCCAATCAACCTCATTTCTTCCTCGCCTTTCCCTTTCACTCCATTTCCTCCCTGCACCCACCCACCTAACGCCCGGGAACTAACCAGGCTTGTGCCAGCCTTCCCCCTGGCCAGCGGCATGCATATAGCAGCCCCTTCTCCCGCTCTTTGTCTGCCACTTCTCATTTTAGGCCACACGCTCTTCCTGCGGGGACTGTCTATAGCCTTTGGAAAGCACTCTGCCGTTGCAAGCACCACCACCCTACAAGTAATAGTGGCTCTGCAGTAGGGATAACTAATTGGGCTCACATTCATCTCAAAAGAATTTCTTTTCCACTAATCCTCTCCTGAAATGAGATGCTGATGAGATAATTATGGACCGGATCATGCCTATGTAACCCATGCCGGCTTGGTGTGGCACTCTGTCCCCCTCTAGTGGCAGCTAGAGTTTGATGAGCCTGCTACAGCCATGTGTTTTTTAGCTCAGGCAGTAGAAGCTCATGCATTAAGCTCTAGAGGTCCCAAGTTTGATCCCGGCTACTGTCAACCAGCGTCCGTTGGTGTTTATACAAACGCTTACCTGAGTAGTTCTTTCTCCAGGGCAGCGCTTGGGTGAATACAGACTCCTGGAATGAGTACAGCTTTGCAGGACCGATGTTCAGAACCCAGTGCTCGTCTTCCATGTGCTGTTAAAATTATTGTCAATGAGTCACTGAAACAAGGGAAGTGGATATATTAAATGTGCCTTGATGGGTGCTGAGATAATCTGGGGTTTCCATTAGGTGCGTGTAACATTTTGTATTGTTTGCACATGGTGTTGGTTCAGTGATCACCTATAAATAGAAGCTGCAGGCCTGGAGTCCAAAATAAAGGCCGTAGCTCTATTTTTTCAGAGTGGGACGTTAATCATAGTTTGGGCACCAAGCAAGGACGTTTGTTAAAGCCATGTGACAAAAAGAAAGAGAAATGTTTAGCTAATTACTGTACGGGATCTTATTCTGCTGCGCTTTTGCTCTGGACAGTGAATAGCGCTTTGTACTTCAGTAACACCTTTGTACTCCGAGATCTCAAAGTGTTTGAAAATGTGCTGCACTGGTGGTCAGGATGGGGTGGAACATGGCCATTATTCGAGTGCACAGCAACCCTATACAGTGGTGTAGAACAGGAAGTAAAGAAAGATGCAATGTCTACTGACAAGTGCATGAGGAAGGGAGGTTGATACCATGTAATCACTTGGGTCCTGATCCTGAATGGAAGCAGAGGCAAAGGTGCGAGGAAAAACAGGACAGGTGTGTAAGAGCCACTCACTTTGGTGGGTTGCTTCTCCATCCAGGTAGATGGGTAGAGAAGCAACTCCGCATTCTAACCAATGGCGGCTGAGCAATTCATTTACATGTTTTGGATTAGGGCCCAGCACCCTCTGTCTCCGTGCCTCAACCCACTCCTTTCTGGGCTGTGCACCCATAGGAGCAGAGCAGGCAAAGTGAGCTGTGCTCAGTATCTTGCACTTTTCATCACCATCTGTGTTTGCTGCATCTCCCCACTGCACCCTTATGCATGCCACACCCTCCTCTGCACGCAGCAATAAAGGAACTGCCAGACTGGATCATCTAGTCCAGAATTCTGTCTCTGACCGTGGCCAGCACCAGGTGCTTCAGAGGAAGGTGTAAGAACACCGCAATAGGCAGATGAGGGATAATCTCCCCTCTACATGGGTCTCATCTTGATCTCTAATAGAGATTGGTTTAAGCTCTGAAGCATGAGGTTTAATATCCCTTCCAAACTATTTATCATCATAACTCTGGGTCGTTGTCTTGTCCATATAAGTGTCCCATCCCTCCTTGAATCTTGCCATGGATCAAGCCCCTAGCTTGGAATTTGGCCATGACACTGGAGCTCAAAAGAGTGTACTAGGATCGTTATTGATCACAAAAGGCCAGGATCCTGGTTTTATGTCATAGCTGAAAGGTGCCACCTCGTGCAGTATTAAGCCCCCGTACACTGGGCTGGGGTGTTTGTTCAGTACCGACAGATTGCCGCTTCCAGAATAAAAACTGCCCTGCCTTGGAGGTATCTCACCCAGACACCACCTAAGCCCAAGCTAGTGTAAGAGAAGTCAGAAGCTGCTGTACTTACAGCTACTGGGTTTGTTGTCATGGCAGAACCCATGTAAGATCAGCTGTGCCTAGTGGTGTTTCATGGCAAAGGGAAGGGAAAAGGCTCTTTAAGAACTAATTTCATGGCCAGGTTTTGCCCTCAGAGACATGTGCAGCCCCCCACTGAAGGCAATGGGAATTGGGTGAGTGTATTTAAGGGTGGAATCTACACCTTTGTTTGCTTTCTGAGAATCCTGAAAACATCTAAGGCACTTTTGACGGTCCATTGGGCCTGCCTTCACCGGCTCCTCTTAGATTTATGTTTCTGCAGCTCACCACTGGCACATTCCAGGAGGCCAAGGTGTGGCCAGTTAGTTATGGTGCCCGAACTGAAACAATCAAAAGGGCAGCCCCTAACCGCACATACAAACTGAGTCCCAGGTGTCATGATTCCATAGAACTGATTTCTCAGGGGGTCTGATTCTGAAGGTCCTGTTCACAATTTGAAAGGTGCTGTACAATACAGAGTAAATGTCTTATAAAGTATCAGGGGGTAGCCGTGTTAGTCCGTATCCACAAAAAGAACAAGGAGTCCGGGGGCACCTTAAAGACTAACAGATTTTTTGGGCATAAGCTTTCGTGGGTAAAAAGCCCACTTCAGGTGCATAGAGTGAAAATTACAGGTACAGGCATAAATACTGGCACATGAAGAGAAGGGAGTTACCTCACAAGTGGAGAACCAGTGCTGACAAGGCCAATTCAGTCAGGGTGGAAAAAAAAGTAGCATTTGAAAGACAGCGTGCAATGCAACAGTAAATATATTATGAAATAGCAACAGCATGAGCATTCTGGCCTGAAGTCTGACCCGGTAGGTGCTCTGCTCGATATCACTGGGAGCTCTTTGTTCCGAGAGCTTTCAGGATAGACTCCTTGGTGTTGTGATTGTGTTAATACCACCCAGTCATGGTGTAGCTGTGCCTTTCTATGACTGTGGTCAGGTGCCATTCAGCGTGTCAAGGCATTAAGTAAATCCCAGAAGGACTCTATGATGTCACTATGGTACAGCATCCCCGAACTGATGCTTAAAATCACAGATACTTGATACAGGCAACCACAGGTTTATTCCAGTGACCCTCAAGAACTCCACTGGCCTACTCATACTTCGCAAGTTAAAAACCAAGGATGGTGAGTGGTGCATCACAGGAGCTCAGTGTCGTGGGGTCCTGAGCTTCTCCCCTCCTAGCAGAAGGTAGGGATGGGGAGAAATGGGAGTCAATCTCTGGCTGGGTTCAAGCACGGAGGGGGGTGGGATGTGTCTTGCAGAGATCAGGAGCAATGGAGGAAGCTTTCTCCTGCAGAGCTCAGGAACACCTGCATCTGCTTCTGTGCTGCAGAGCCTAGGAGCTCAGCTGGTGGAGAAGTAAGAAGAGAGAAGGATGAAAGGATCTGCCCCTCACCCCCAAAGCCTCACATGCACTGGTGGATCAATATCCTTCTTAGTGCCTGGCTGGTTTATTTCTCAAAGCTGGGTTACAGTATCACACAGGTACCAGTACAGTAAAGGTGAGCTTGTGTTTGTGCTAGAGCTGTATGAATCTGGGCTCTTCTAGGTCTCATGAATTCATGCAAACTCTTTTGGCCAGTTGGGGGCGTGACAGGATAAAACAGCCAGGAAAGGGTTAAGGGCTAGTCGCATGACCCAGCAGGAGATTTAAGGGAAGGATGTGCCCTCTTTCTGGAGGCATGGGAAAAAGCCTGTGGGGTCTGCAGCCTACAGAAAGAGAATACACCCTTCTTTAAATCCTCGACTGGGTCATGTGACCCGCTGGTGGCCCATAACCTTTTCCTGGTTGTTTGACCCTGTCACTGTGGGTTACCTGCCACTTTGTTTCACATGGCATCCTGTGATGTGTGGTGAGAAGTGCCCTCATGGACTCAGGTAGACCCCTTAAAGTTGACGAAAACACGGACACATAACCCAAAGTGCCTCTGTCGTTGCACTGACAGCTCGCTGTAGAAGGGACAGTGAAGGCAGAGGCCGTGTGGAGTTTAGAGAAAGTAGCATCATGCGTCAAGGCCATGTCAGTATCACTCTGATTGATCCCATTGTCAGTGTTTTATAACTCAGTTGGTATCTAAATAGAAATTCCATTTGACCAGAACCCTGGTAGGGAGGTTTTAGCTAGACGTAAAATAGGCAGCACGTACCCTGTTCTTGCTACATCCCTGCTCCATGCCAAATGCTGCTTAGCATGTGAGAGCCGATGAAATCGTAGCTCAAGGTGGCACAGTCAAAAGCTGCATGACGCAGATGAGAGGCAATGGGGTGCAATGGACAGGGCACTAGAGCAGGACTCGGGAGACGCAGGTGCTATTCCCAGCGGTGCCACTGACTGACTGTGTGACCCTGAGCAACTCACTTCATCTTTGCTTCCTTCCTTTTCCCCGGTAAGCTCTAGTTCAGGGATTGTCTCACTATGGCTTTGTCACACTGGAATTTTTTAACTCAAATTAATTGACTTGCCTTTAACTCAAGTTAGCTAACATGATTGTACATGCTAATCTGGACCCTCCACAAACCTTCGGTCCAAGGTTGTGCTTAAAACCTTGGCGTAGCCACAACCTGTGTTTATGTACAACCCTGAGCCTGACGGCGTACTGGTCTCAGTTGGCCCCTTTAAGAGCTGCAGTAGTATAAATAAAAAGTAGCATAGATTCGTATTAAAGCCAAAGTTCAGTGAGGAATTCTAACATACGCATTGTTTCAAGTTATACACCTCGAGGTGCAACATTTTGGACTGACTTTCTAACTGCTTATCCAAATCAGAAATCAGTTTTCCTTGAATCCTGCTTTATCTGAAATTCATCTGCACACTAGAGCCTTGATCTAAAACCAATCCACTAGTTCTAGTCCACTATCCTTTCTCCAACCGTGGTCAGTACCAGATACTTCACACGAGGTCTCACCCTGTCTTCTAATACTCAGGGCTTGGCTTAAACCCTAAGTATATAAGACAACCAAAGCATATAATCAAGATATTTCATAACACCAAACAGATCAAATGTTCCAGTTGTGTTCATAAAAATAATCTCCACCAACCCAGCACATGGTGGGTGTGTCTACACTAGAAATGGAGATGTAAATGCCAGCTTGAGGAGACATACCCATTCTAGCTCTAACTGAGCGAGTGCGCTAAAAATAGCAGCGTAGCTCAGCAGTGCAAGTGTTGGGAGGGGCAAGCCTCCTGAATACCTAGCGTCTCCGATGGGTCTGTACTCAGAGCATGCCTAGCGTCTCCGATGGGTCTGTACTCAGAGCGTGCCTAGCGTCTCCGAAGAGTATGTACTCAGAGCGTACCTAGTGTCTCCGATGGGTATGTACTCAGAGCGTGCCTAGCGTCTCCGATGGGTATGTACTCAGAGCGTGCCTAGCGTCTCCGATGGCTATGTCCTCGGGGCGGCTCGCCCTTCCTGCCAACATGGCTGCATTCTATTTCTAGCGCACTGGCTCGATCAGAGTTTGTACAGGTACATGGGAATTATAGCTCCAGCTCCAGTGTAGACGTACCTTGTGAGGAAACTCATTGAGCTGTGACATAGTGGAAGCCTCCCAGAGGTGTAAAACGAAAGTAACATGGTGCCTTTTATCTTTTTAGTGTACATTTATTAAAATTTTGAAATAAAAAGTCACTTCAATTCAAAGAACCGAAATTTTTCAGTTCAACTGCCTTAAAGCATTTTTTTACCCAAAAGTTTTTGAGTCAGGCGTTTTGTCAACCCTGATGCTGTTTTGCAAACAGTTTTGGTTTCTATAACTCATCGGGTTTTGGTTTAAAAAAAAAAAAAGGTTCATAACAAATTCCTGACTGGCTCTAATTATGAGCAAGATTATGCTATCCCCTCAAAAAGCATCTTTCACCCTGGATTGTCCCATTGGAGATTATGGTACTACTCATTGTAAGCAATAGCATCACAGTCTGGCCCTGTGACAGTTACTGTTATAGTGAATGCTACGTCCTTAGAATAGCTAATGCTAAAGGAAGTTTTGGAAGGGACATAAAACTTCACGCTTCAGCTAAATCTGTAAGCATTGGGGATTCAGGTGAGATTTTGGTAGCAGCTGTCAGAGCTGGGACATAGGCGGCCAGGTCTAGTGGTTAGCGACCTGGTTCAGGAGAGCAGTGTTCAGGTGACCAGGCAGGAGCCAGTCGAACTAACCTAGAGGGGGTCAGGCCAAGGTCAGGATACCGGGCATTAGGCAGGTCAGAGTCTGTAGCGCTAGGCAATGGGTCCAAGCAGCAGGCAGATTGTGCCATTCCAGTTATGCAGTTTGACAACACAAACTGTCTGTAAAACAGGCTGCAGTAGTTAAGCCATGTCGAGTTAGACATAAGGGACCATTGCTGAATAAATCATGTTTCAGGCAGTAGCAAAACTCTGTAAACTTCACGGGGAGCATTTAATGACTGGCAGTATAGCTCACCCAAAGCGGGAAAGATGCATAGGGCTGATATGAGATTGTGTGTGTGTGTGTGTGTGTGTGTATCCCATCGCTTTCTGCTACTTTATTACTCAGGATCTGCATTGTAAATTTTTACTAGTTCATTTTAGGTTTTAACGCTGAAGCTTTCTGGTTTGCATTTATATAAGTAATAATGTATACCCTCTGCATAATATGTAAGGCTACGCTAGGAATTTGGTGAAGTAAAAACCCTAGTAATTTTCCAGGGACGAATTGGGTTTATATTTTCAAGAATTGCTGCTGAAGTTGCAATAATGTAATATATTTAATGGGAGATGGAATTTTTCATTCTTCACGCATTCTACTTTTATTCCTAATGTCTCGATTCGTCTGGCCATTTCTTGGGCCGTGAAGACAGTGATGTAAAATGCATAAATCAGGCAAACAGAAATTGCAAACCAGCTGTTTCCAGTTTGTTATATGGCTCAAGCTAAGTGCAGCAATCAGATGCGGGAAGTGACTGGTGGGGTTATCAGATGCTCGCGTAAAAAACAGTACCATGTAAGCGTGGTTGGATGTATATCTCTTTGTTGAGTCAGTGTGGCAGGATGAGAAAATAAACATTTTGGTGCATCCTTGCCATTCGGAGTGGCTGCAGTTGTAAAATTTTAGGCTCAAACTTTAATGTTGCACCTGTCATTGTAAGCAGAAAAAAGAAAAGAACATTGGATCGGAACAGTAACATAGAGCAGTTGAAATAATGAAAGCAAAGGATGTCCTGGGCCATTTTGGTCACTGTATTAGAACCTGGAATGTGGGCCCATGGAGGTTCTGGCCTGCTGGCACCTCTGCACCACCGCAGGAGGCTTATGTCAGTTCCCATGGGTGGATCCTGTGAGGCTGGGCTCAGCAGGATGTACCGCCCAGCAGGACTTGAGTGGCGGCCCCTCGCAGCCCACTGATTGGCCAGTACCAGTACTTAAATCAGGACACCATGAAGGGACACTATCTGAGCAGCAGAGACTGCTTGTCTCTCTCTGCTCCAGACCCTGCTTGTGATAGACCCTAGACTTTGACGTCCCATCCTGGTTTGTCCTTGACTTTGCTATTTGATTGCTGTCTGTAACCTGGCACCTGACGCTGCCTGCCTCCTGGTGCCTGATTCTCAGTCTGCCCACAAGCCTGTCTCAGACTCTGATCTCCTGGTTCCTGACTCCTGCTCTGACCACTAGGTCTGACTGCCCACGTCCTGGTCATGACACTGGTGCTGGAGTTGAGTTGATTTCCTGCATCTTGCTGTGCATTTAGGGCCTCATCCAAGGCCCATGGACTTCTATAGGAATCTTTCCATTGACGTCACTGGGCTTTGGACCAGGTCTTTAGCTGAAGTCGAACACAGAAATTGGGATGAGATGTTTTGCAGTATAAGGAGTTAAAATTCTACATGCCTAAAAACAGGCCGTTCCTCATTGACAACATTTTTAGTGAGGTTCCTACAAGGGAGGAAGGATGGTCTTGGACTCGAGAGACTTGGATTCGATTCCTGGCTCAGCCACAGACCTCCTGTGTGTTGGTGGGCAAGTCTTGCAATCTGCAATATGGCTCAGTTCCCCACCTGTAAAACTGGGATGGTACCGCAAAGAGAGTGGTAAGGATACAATGCATTAATGATGTCAAGGTGCTCAGCTATTACTCTAATGAGGGCCATAGAGACACACAGCGTCATTTTCTTTGCCCTTTCTTCCAGTGTTATGAGCTCCCGGGCGTATTTTTATGCCTTTGCAACTGCGTATTCGCTAGACCTTCTGCTCCCAGGCTCAGCTGGAGAGTCCATTGTTGCAGGCACCTCCTCACCGAAGGACTGTGTTGCCCTCACAAAGTTCAATTACTGTTTCAGTTTGGCCGCTGGCTCTTGGTGAACATTCATTAGTGGAAAATTCCCTGGCTGGGCACTGTCAAATAGCGCTGCCTTAAGCAGGAGGCGAGGATGCTGTAACAGATGCAAAGGCAAGGATACAGGAGAGCAAAGTCTACTGATCATTTACGTGAGCATTTGATAACCCCGCCAGTCACTTCCACTGTACTCTCTGAGCACTTTCCACGTAAAACTGATAGCAATAGCGAAGTCCCTAGTGGATTTCATGGGGTCTCTTGATGATCATAATGAGTCCTTGTGTCCTTAAAATCAATGAATCCGTAGGCGAAGGGCTTACTTCATCGCGCCCTGTGGTGTCAGGATGGGGAAGGGCTCACACAGCCTTAACCTTGCCATTTTGCTGACTTTCAGTTGCTCGACCGTACATCTTTAATGGTCTCTTGCTGCCGTTTTGCTGTGGAATCACAATGCGCTTTAAATGCAACAGCCTTGTCGTTGCTCCCTGTAGGAAACTGAAGACAAAACTATGCCTTATCTCGATGCAGGGAAGCCGATTTATTTGTACGTGCGCCATCGTTTCCTTGCCTTGGTTTGTGACGAATGCCGGAACCGCTCCGACCTCAGGCATCCCGTGTGTAAATTGCAGTATAAATTTGTGTTTCTAGGTTTACAGACGCCTGCTCCGGAGTATATAGTTGATGTAGAGTCGATGGACATTTTCCCAGTTGGCTGGTGTGAAGCAAATGCTTACAACCTCACGCCGCCCCACAAAGCAGTTTGTAAGTACATGAAACCACAAGCAAATAGACACCATACACATAGGTTTCTTAGTCAGCAGCCACATATACCTAATCTGCTCCTCCTACCTACCAACCTGCTTAAATGGCGGTCAGACTCTGCGACCCTTGGATGGAGTAACAGTGGTATCTGGGTTTATCACTCTGAAATTAATTTCTCAGCCGACCAAGACCTTAAGGAGAACACAGTCCCTTAGGAATACGTGACAAAGGCTCTAAGGGTGCATTGCAATCCCGGGCCACAATTGCAGCTTGTGTAGACATACCCAAGCTAGCTTTGATGTCGCTAACTCAGGTGCCGGAGCTGTGAAGCTGTAGTTGCATGTGTGAGTAATTACTCAGGATTCTGGTCAGGTCTGTATAGCCTGCGTTGAACCACGTGGTGCCATGGCTTCACTGCTCTTGTACCCAAGTTAGGTAGATCAAAGCTGGCCCAAGTACGTCGACACATGCGGCAGTCATGCCCCATGATTGCAGTGTAGACATACCCGAAGTGAGAGCCATCGTGGGGAGGGATAGCTCAGTGGTTTGAGAATTGGCCTGCTAAACCCAGGGTTGTGAGTTCAATCCTTGAGGGGGCCATTTAGGGATCTAGGGGCAAAAATCTGCCTGGGGGATTGGTCCTCCTTTGAGCAGGAGGATGGACTAAATGATCTCCTGAGGTCCCTTCCAGCCCTGATATATTCTATGATAACAAAGGGGACAGGAACTGGATGGCACAGGGAACTGATCATGGGATACAGCAAGGCCAAAGCACCTAAGTGAGTTAGGACCACAAGACCTGTTGACTTTCAATGGAATGTATGCTCCTAACTCACTTAGGGGCATGCCACCGCAGAGCTTTTACTCTCCAGATCAGGATTGAGGAACACGTGTGGGGAAGCCAGTACTGCCACTGTCCGTGCTGTACCCAGATGGTCAATAAAACCGAGGGCTTCGCTCTCCAGATCTGGCAGCCTAGCACCATTTCCCAACGCTAAGGGTACGTCTACATAGCAGCTGCGGGTGTGGACGGCAGTTCATGTAGACGGATCCGGTGCTAGCTGGGCTCTAGCTTGCTCACTACAAATAGAAATGAGGATGCTACGGCCCAGGGGCTTCAGCTCTGGCTGCGCAAGCAAGTACGGACCCGAGGGATCAGCCTACGCTCAGGCCCTAAGCCAACCCTCTGTATTGCTGATCTAAAGTATCCATGTATTTAAAAAACGTTATTGTCCTGGGGATGTTATAGGACCAGCTTCTCTATTTCCTTACACCGGAGAGGAGAGATGCTGTTTATGTCCAAAGACCCAGATCCTGCAAGCTTTCTGCTTGCACAATCCCCATTGAGATTCTTGTGCAGGAGCAGGTCCCAAATTCCTTAGTCCCATTAAGAGAGGGACCTAAACCCCAAGGATGGACCCATGTGCCCTTTCGAAAGAGAGATGCCAGGCACAAAGCTGAGATCTGGGTCTGAGCTTCCCCAGAGTCAAGGTGGGTTCCATCCAGGGCCATATATACCGCCGCTGCAGCCCTTCTGGTGAATGGAGACCCAGCCCGAGAAGCGGAGCCCAAAACAGACTCCAAGCAGTGCCCCTCCCTTGTGGTGTGTGGTTGACCTGAAGAGAGGAAGGGGATGGGGAGAAGGCGGGGGTCGGGCAAGGCCAGGGCCGAGGAGCAGCTACAGCGGGAGGATGTGTTAGCTTTCACCGCCTCTTGCAGAAGCACTCCCACCGCCGCCCTGCGAGTGGAGGAGGTGCCGGGAAGCTCTTTGGAAGGCTCACCCTTCCCAACTCCACCTGATGACAGGGTGAAGACATCTGATCAGTGGGGGAATGCGGCAATCCTCGGTGCGGAGGAGAAAAAAGGGAGGATGAAAACCGGCCTCCCAAGGGAAGGAGGGAGAACGAGTTGAGAACAGTTAACAATACAGAAAGGGAAGGTCGGCACAATCCTGCCCTCCCCTGGGGCCTGGTCATGACCCCAGATTGAGATCCCAAGAACGGGTATCATCAAGCCATTCGTGGGGTGTAATGGACACAAATCTCCCATCTCCAGCTGAAATAATTATCATCAGTCTGTTTATATTCATTAACATTTGAAAGGCAAATGGTTTTTTTTTTTTAAATGTGTCAAATCCTTTTGAAGAGTTAAATATATCAGAGTTAAAAATCAGGCAGCCAGACCTAATGTGGAAGACTACTGCTATGGCAACATTGAGCAGCCTTGTCACAATTTAGAGATGGGGCGCAACAATGCCGGGGTAGTCACGCTTGCAAAATGCAATCTTGCACGTGTGTTTCTGCACGGAAAAATATTTGTGTTACTTTTATTTTAATATTTGTTAAGTACAGATCCCAGAAAATCAATATCTGCTTTGCAGTAGCAAGATTAAATGTACAACAGTCTCTTTAAAACACTCGTTTTTTAATGGTATGGCGGCTCATTAAAAAAAAAATATAGAAAGCGGGGCTGAGCGTGGAAGAGCCTTTCGTTGTGTTAAATGTGATTTTATATTCCAGCCATTTATACAACAGACCATATATTTCTCTCTTCCTCTCTCATTTTGCAGTGCGAAAGAAGAGGAAGATCGCAGTGGTGCAACCAGAAAAGCAGTAGGTTTCTGTTTAAAAGCAGTTTCACTATGTAGATTAATTCAGTTCTCTATGGGGAATGGTGTACAACAGCTACAGTAGAACCTCAGACTTACAAACACCTCGGGAATGGAGGTGATTCATAACCGAAATGTTCGCAAGTCTGAGCAAAACGTTCGGGTTGTTCTTTCAAAAGTTTACAACTGAACATTGACTTAGTACAGCTTTGAAACTTTACTATGCAGAAGAAAAATGCTGCTTTCCCTTTAGTTTTTTAATAGTTTACGTTTAACACAGTACTGTGCCCTATTTGCTTTTTTTTGGTCTCTACTGCTGCCTGATTGCGTACTTTTGATTCCAAACGAGGTGTGTGGTTGATTGGGTCAGTTCGTAACCGCGGTGTTTAACTCTGAGGTTCTACTGTACATCATATTCGTAACTACAGTGTCAGTCCTGCGGCTGAATCTTTTTGCAGGGCTTCCTTTCAAAAATAAAACAGTCACTAGTCTAAACTAGTCAGGACATTTCAGAATCTTATCTCAGTTGGGTCTGCACTGTAATTTGACTCTGCGAATTCATGCCAGAAAGGCTGAATTCCAGCAGGTGGGAAAAAATTCCAGAATCCACAAAATCGAGCTGCCCACTGCGCCCTGACTGGGATCGACGGAGTAGCTCATACCTTTACAAGCGGTTTCTGGCTTCCTGCAGACAATGCTGCATCCGTTTACACTTGGTTCATGTTTTTAACGTTATCTTTGCCTCCTTAAGCCAGAAACTTAATTTAAAAAAAAAAAATTAAAGTTCAGATGCTGGAGCACCATTTTGCAGCCAGCGTGAATTTCAGTGAAAGCACCCAAATGCACGGATCCCTGACCGTAAGACATAGCAGAGTCATTCTAGTTGGAATAGTGTTGTGTTTAAAGACCCAGGTGCTCAAAGGTGTTTAGCTATCTAACTCCCATTGATTTCAATAGGAGCCAGTCACCTAAATCCTTTTGAGGCTATGGGCTGGTCCACACTAACCCCCCACTTTGAACTAAGATACGCAACTTCAGCTACGTTATTCACGTAGCTGAAGTCGAACTATCTTAGTTCGAACTTACCGCGGGTCCACACGCGGCAGGCAGGCTCCCCCGTCGACTCCGCATACTCCTCTCGCGGAGCAGGAGTACCGGCGTCGACGGCGAGCACTTCCGGGATCGATTTATCGCGTCTAGACAAGACGCGATAAATCGATCCCAGAAGATCGATTGCTTACCGCTGGACCCGGAGGTAAGTATAGACATACCGTTTGAGGCAAAATGTCAGTATTATAATCTCCATGCAGATATCAGGGTACTAAATGACGACCACACTTTCATGAGACTGATGCAAAACCCTGAGTTACTCAGGTTCTGATCCATCACCCAGGTTCCGGGTATTAAGTGCATCGTATTGTCGTTAAGCAGGTTGCCATCCGCAGTGCCTGTTGAGAAAATACCTCATGACCTTTGCCCAGTCCCTCAGCCAGACACAACAGGTGAGTCTGCTCAGCGACCAGAAAGCTCCTTTATCATTTCAGACTTCATCTGGCAAAAGTGTGGTGGAAAAGCCAGAGGTGTAGACGTGTGTGTGTGTGTTATACACAGACCTACACGTACTCCCAGGGCCAGATCCTCAGCTGGGGTAAGTCCACATAGCTCCACTGACGTCAATAGAATGTTATTGATTTACATCAGCGGAGGCTCTGTGTGCACCTGTGTGGGTCTGTCTGTCCCTTTCACTCTCTCTCTCGGTCTCAAGTTACCTGGGTTTGCCGGTGGGCGTCAAAAGTGTTGAGAGTCTGATCCTTGAAGCGCTCCATTCCAGGCAGTGTCCTGGTGTAAATCGATACTGCCGTTTTCTATTGGCGTCAGCGGCGTTGAACTTGTTTACATCAGAACTAAATTTGCCTCATTATCCCTCCGCGTGCCTAGCTGCGTAGCACATCAACCGTTATTACAACCGAAAGTGATTTCTGTTTTCCCCCTTAATGAAGGTCGCACATTTTAGGTCATAATATTTAGACAGTTCATTACACAGGAATCTAAATTGGGATTACCCCTTTGTTTGAAGGCCACGTTTTAAAATTTGCTTTTGTCCTGGTTTCTTGAAAGTATAGATTACAGGGTGTTCACCAGCTTTTCTTGCTGTGACTGGTGCTTGAAGAGATAATAGAAGTAATAATACTTAAAATCATGAACTAACTAGCCCTCACACCATCCCTGTGACAATGATACAGTAGGGAGCGAAATATTATCGTTCCCCTTTTACAGGTGGGGAAACTGAGGCAAATTCCGTAGGCCACAAAAGAAGGTAGTGTCAGAGACTCAATTAGAGCTCTAAGTCTCCACTCCTGGCATTATAGTCAGATCACAATAGGCCCCATTCCTCAACAGAGGGATAGGGGAAGACATCAAGAATGGTAAAAGGGCCAGGAAAGCTATGTGGAAATCTGGATATGATTTAAAGAAGCAATGGGCTCTGACTCAAATTAACATGACGAGGACTGCCCCATTCCCCACAGAGTTGAGTGGCTCTCTCTCTCAGCCAAAGCTGTGGGGCACTTAAACTCTCCAACACTCTGTTGTTGTTCAGGTCCACAGTTCACCCACATGGTTACATGCCAACACCATCCAGGCCTTTCAATCCAGGCACAGAAGCCTGTACCAGGAAATTAACCATTTGTTTATACTGTTCATAGTAGCTGGAAAGGAGGCTTAAGCACATGTGCTTAGAGGAAGGCATGCCCAGTGGTTAACATGCTACCTTGGGATTCTTGGGGCCTGAGTTCAATTCCCTGCTCAGACAGAGACTTCCTCTTTGACCTTGGAAAAGTCACTTATCCTCTCTATGCCTCAGTTTCCCATCTGTAATAACACTTCAGGGGAGGGTTAACAGTTATGAGACACTCAGATACTCTGGTAACGTGGGCCTTATAAGTACTATTGATGGTGTCGTGAATGAGATCTTTCTGGACACTG
Source organism: Chrysemys picta bellii (assembly GCF_011386835.1). NCBI lineage: Eukaryota > Metazoa > Chordata > Testudines > Emydidae > Chrysemys > Chrysemys picta. Next base: position 12,581,327 of record NC_088791.1, on the reverse strand, counting down.
AGCTGTGCTTACCAGGGACCCGATCCTAGCGCCAGGATAGTTGCTGGTAGTTTTGCAAGCATCTAGCAGAAAGAAGAGACTCTTAGGTTTGCTGCAGGAAAACAATTGCAGACTTGGTAACATCGCTTTCTTCTTGCAGGTACCGTCAATGGGCGATACTGCTGCCCCCAGCTCTTCATCAATCATCGCTGCTTCTCAGGTCCATATTTAAACAAAGGGAGAATAGCAGAGCTACCTCAGTCTGTTGGGCCTGGCAAGTGTGTGCTAGTGCTTAAAGAGGTACGGTTCATCTGTCTGCAATGTGGGACTGGATGTCCGTGTAACGATGTGGAAACAGGGATTGTGGGGAATATGGACCAGAATTTCAAAACAGGCACCTCACTTGCATTCAGGCATGGGACAGACACAAGTAACTGTGTCCATGACAGAGAACCAGGAGCAGCATGGACCAGGACTCACTGTGCTAGGCGCCTTACAAACACAGAACAAAAATGATCTCTCTTCCAAAGAGCTCACAATTTAAGTTTATAACAAGAGACAACAGGTAGGTTAGACAGACAGTGGAGCACAAGGAAACAAAGGCTTGTCTACACTTACCGGAGGATTGACGCTGTGGCAATCAATACACCGGGGGTCGATTTAGCGGGTCTGACCCGCTAAATCAACCGCAGAGCGCTCTCCCGTCGACTCCAGTGCTCCATCGGAACGAGAAGAGTAAGGGGAGTCGACGGGAGAGCGTCTCCCGTCAACATCGCGTAGTGCGGACCCCGCAGTGAGTATATCTAAGCTACTAACATAACTCAAATCGCGTAGCTTAGATCAATTTACCCCCGTAGTGTTGACAAGACCTAAGACGATACTGTAGGATAAGCAGTGGTCTTGCACTTTCAGCGCTCTCTCTAACTGACTTCCGCTTCATTGGATGATCAGGAAAATCAGTCTCAAATTGGGCACTAAAATCGGAGACGCCCAGAATCACAGATCACTGTTGACATGTTTGCGTTTAGTACTGACAAGGGACTCTCTTTTACCCATTTTTTAAAAATCTCGGTTGCTGTTGGAAAGGCTGCAGCCTATTGTCTCACAGTATGGGAGGCAGCACTGCAAAAAGCCCCAAGCTCAAGCTGCGTTTCCAGGGGCGATAGCTTGAGTGGAAATTCCGGAATCCAGAAGAGTCCCCGCAGAAAGCAGGATCCGGCGTTTGCAAAGCAAAAGGTGACCGTTGCCAGATCTGAAAGCAAGGCCCGAGCCTTGTGCTGACGGTGGATCTGGCTGTCTGCTGCTCTTCTGAAAGAGAGCACGGGACAAAAGAAAGAGCATCCGCTTCCGTTTTGTAAGTGGAAGAGAAACGTGAGTTGCACCAAGCTTGTACTTAGACTAATGCTCTTCCCCCTCGATCAGTGGAACATTTTGGTTTTTTAAAGCAGAGAGGATAGTTGAAAGAGGCCAGATCCTCAGTCGGTGTAAAACGACATAGCGGCATTGACGTCAGTAGTGATTACACCAGCTGAGGACCTTACTCCATACAAGGACACTATCCTGATCAGCCCTCTAATACCGTCACACACGGCCTGATTTTTTCCATTGCTCTGCACCTTGTGTCATCGTTTACACAAGGGCAGAGTGGAAGCACCAAATTAGAACAGTCGTATGTTACACTCGCAGGTGTGAATGACTTCAGAAAGTGCAGGGTAGGGGAGAGTCAGACCCCGAGTGTCTAAGGGGAAGATCCGTGGTTTACTGATTTCTATCTAAGCACTCAGGTGTGAAACATCCATTCCCAGCTGTCCAGAAAGCTTTCTTCCCATAAATAAATGATCTTTTGTGGATTTGGCAGAGAAATGAGCAGGAATGGAGATACCAGTTGACATGAGGTGACACGTTGCGGTCCTCACAGCCCAAATCCATGCAGCAGAGAGACGAGGGGGAGAAAAGCCTTTTGCAGCCTTCAAGTCCTAGTTCATTCCCATGCAGGAGCCCGATTGTTATCAAAGAAAACTCCGCAGCTTGTCAGTTACATAACCCACAACGTTTTGAATGAAATAGAAGATGTGGTGTATATATATAGTGTGTGTGTGTGTGTGTGTGTATCATATATATATATGTGTGTGTATCATATATACATGTGTGTGTCATATATATATATGAATTTCCAGATCTGCAGCTGGAATAACTCCACTAGATATATATATATATATATATATAAGTTCGGGTTTCGGGTTTCCAATAATCAATAACCAATAGTCAATAATTAATCAATAGCTTATCATTAATATAGTTCGAATGTATTAAGAAATTTTAAAAGACCTTGGATAAGTCAGAGTGATTGAATTTATTAAACGATTAGATATCAAAACAGCGCCCGACAGAAATAGGTATCAATCATAGTTACCACAATCCGTAGAACTGACCCTGCAGTATGACAAGCGGATCCCAGTCTTGTCTTGGTTCTGATACAGGGCCGGCTCCAGGCACCAGCGGAGGATGCACATGTCTGGGGCGGCACATGCTAAGGGGCGGCATTCCGTCCATTCTTGGGGCGGCACAATCCGAGCCGTTTGCTTGTTTGGTTTTTTTTGCTTCGGCAGTTTGGGCGGCAGTCTGAGCGGCACTTTTTTTTGCTTGGGGCAGTAAAAATGGTAGAGCCGGCCCGGTTCTGATAATTGCTTATCCCTTCTTACTCATTATTTTAGGATTGGTACGTTATATTTATATATATATTCCTGTCTGTTGCAGTTGAAGACATTGCTTGCACAGTCAAAAGAGCAGGAAAAGGTCACTATTTCTTTCTTAACAAGTTCAGCAAGCTTGTATTTTCCTTTCTTAGCGTGACCAAAGAGGATTATGGGAGTCTGGTTCATGAGTGAGCTAAAGGTCTTACAAAAGTCTGGTTCATAGGTTCATAGGCCCTGCCTTGTCACTTTAAATTTATTTATGGTGCCACTTATTTAAGCAGAAAGCTGTAAGTAAGATATTCAGTAACAGTAACTTGTTTCCTCAGAGTTACAAAAGGATTAGCAAGTAAAGCATTTGTTTAAATTTTTTGCTCTTTAACCAGACGTAAGTGGCAAAATAAAATTAACATAATGACAATGATAATTATTTGTAACACAATCAAACCCTTGAAGGTTACTTCTATTTAAGTATGCGACAATAGAATATTGAGATCCCCATCATGAAAGAACTGATTGAGATCACTTTGCTTTTCCCAGGCTGTTGCTAATTTGCATAACATGGGTATCTTTCTGATTTAACAAAATCTTCATAGTCAAGGTTAGTGGGGTAATGCATGCATCAAAAATGGGTACCATCGCCTCAATTTCATCCTGACGGTCAGGCTCACTGTGGGTTGTAGACACATCATTAAAAACTGGACTGGGGGGTATAACAGTTTGTCCAATCACAGTGCGTTTTTGTAGGATACAACAGAATTTGGAATAGTGGCATATAGATCATCCTCTCCACTTCACCAACTTGAGACTGTAGCAACTAGCTTCCCAGGCTCACTCAATTGGTCTAGACCAGGATGATTACACACTGGAGTGACGATGTCAAAGACATCACACGTACACTTGTATCGCTATCCCTTAGCACAGTGGCTCTCAACCTTTCCAGACTACTGTACCCCTTTCAGGAGTCTGACTTGTCTTGCGCACCCCCAGTTAAACCTCACTTAAAAACTACAGGTACTTGGTTTCAAAATCAGACATCAAAATACGAAAGTGTCACAGCCCACTGTTACTGAACAATTGCTGACTTTCTCATTTTTACCATATAATTATAAAACAAATCAACGGGAATATAAATATTGTACTTACATTTCAGTGTCTAGTATATAGAGCAGTATAAACAAGTCGTTGTATGAAATTTTAGTTTGTACTGACTTCACTAGTACTTTTTATGTAGCCTGTTGTAAAACTAGGCAACTATCTAGATGAGTTGATGTACCCCCTGGGAGACTCCTGCATACCCCTGGTTGAGAACCACTGCCTTCACAGAATGAACCATGTGCGGAGTCCTTAATGACTGTGTGCTGTTAGGATATACCAGTAACTGTGGCAGGTCCAGGCATTCCTGTCGGAGGTGTCTTAGGCCACGTCTATACTACCTGCCGGATAGGCAGGTAGTAATCGATCTATTGGGGATCGATTTATCGTGTCTCGTCTAGACGCGATAAATCGATCCCCGAATTGATGCCCATACTCCACCTCGGCAGGAGGAGTAAGCGGAGTCGACGGGGGAGCCGCGGCGGTCGACTTGCCGCCATGAGGATGGCCAGGTAAGTCGAACTAAGATACTTCGACTTCAGCTACGCGAATAGCGTAGCTGAAGTTGCGTATCTTAGATCGACCCCCCTCCCCAGTGTAGATCAGCCCTTAGCGATAAACTTAGTGAACAGACCACTGCCAGTGTATTGAATACTGCAGTGTCAGGGTCTCATCTGGGCAAACGCACTGCAAGGGTACGTAAGGGAAGCCAATACTGTGCATGACCTTTTAAAATTACATGAGCCTTGATTTGAACGTGGTGTCCCTGACCCCAAGTTTCTAATAGTGCAAAAAGGGACTTTTTACAGGGTTTGACACAATGATTCCTTTCCTTACCAAATTTAGAAATGCACTGTGGTCAATATCAGGTAAAAGTAGTTGTTTATCCTTAATGTTGGGGAATTTTTACCTTATTTAACATTTCTTAGGGTGCTACAGATAGTGGTTAACACATAGCTCCCCTAGGCAGAACAAATAATCTCTTTAACTTGCCCTTTTATTTATATTAATTAACATTGATTTTATTTGTATTTAGTTAAACAATATATCAATATTGTGCAAATTATAAATGGTACATTTTCTTGTAGAACGAACTCTTTCACACCTGTAAAACCTTGATGGGAGTGTTGTCCGCCAAAAAAAAAAAAGGGGGGGGGGGTTCAGGACTGAGACAAATGGCAAAGACTTCAGCCATCACGGCAATGCAGCTACCTCTGGGGTGGGACATGACAGCTGTTTTCACAGCAACTCTGCTTAACAATTCATAGATTTAGTCAATTTTAAGGCCTCAAAGGATCATTATGATCCTCTAGTCTGACTTTCTGCATAACACAGACCATAGAATTCCATCCACGATCCTTACACCTAGTCCAAGAGATTCTTGCACTATGCCATCTCTTTCCAAGAGACAGACAATTTCCTTTTAAGACTCCAAGTGATGGATAATTGACCACGTTCATTGATAATCTGTTTCAGAGATTAATTACCCTCACTGTCTTAAAAAAAAAAATCATGTTGTTTAGTTGGTTTTGGACTTTGGCATAAGGTGACTCTCCTCTCCTGACACACAAAAGGGGAATAAGCCAGTATTTGAAAAACAGGAGGAAAAAAATGTTCAACTATTGCACTCATTTTTTCATTTAAAATTTAGGAGCATGGAGAAAGTTGCATAATTCAATCAGATGTCTCAGTCTTGGTGCTCAGAGAATGAAGCAGCTTAGACTGAATTTTAAACCTGATTGAGCAAGGCTGATGGATTTATCATGAGCTATCTGATATGGTGTTTGTACTCTCTGTATAAGCTTTATGGATCTGATGGTGCTCCAGGTGAAGCCAATTTTTACCATTGACTTCAATAGGAGCAAGTGTGAGCTCCATCCTCAGCTGGTATAAATCATTGTAGCTCTGACTTTAACTGAGCTATTCCAGTCTACACAGTTGCTTTATGTTCTCATAGGCCTTGGCTACACTTGCAAGTTACAGCGCTGTAAAGCCGCCCCCAGCGCTGTAACTCACTCCCCGTCCACACTTGCAAGGCATTTGCAGCACTGTATCTCCGTGGTTGCAGCGCTGCATGTCCTCCACCTCCCCGAGAGGAATAACGAGTATTGCGCTGCCACTGCGGCGCCAGTGTGGCCGCCCAATGTGCTGTGAATGGCCTCCAGAATTATTCGGCAGTATCCCACAATGCCTGTTCTAGCCACTCTGGTCATCAGTTCAAACTCTACTGCCCTGGCCTCAGGTAACCAACCATGTGACCCACCCTTTACATTCCCCGGGAATTTTAAAAATCCCCTTCCTGTTTGCTCAGCCCGGCGTGGCGTGGAGTGCTATCAGCGAATCTTTCCAGGTGACCATGCCTCCATGCGCCAAGCGAGCCCCAGCATGGAGCAATGGCGAGTTGCTGGACCTCATCAGTGTTTGAGGGGAGGAAGCTGTCCAGTCCCAGCTGCGCTCCAGCCGTAGAAATTGCGATACCTTCGGGAAGGTATCAAAGGACATGATGGAAAGGGGCCATGACCGGGACGCCCTGCAGTGCAGGATTAAAGTGAAGGAGCTGCGGAGTGCCTACCGCAAAGTCCGCGACGCAAACGGCCGCTCGGGTGCTCCCCCCCCGCAACCTGCCGATTCTACAAAGAGCTGGATGCGATACTTGGGGTTAACCCCACCTCCACTCCAAGCACCACCATGGACACTTCAGAGCCGGTGTGGGGAGGGGGGAGGAGGAGGAGGAGGAAAACGGGAGTGATGGTGGTGGGCCGGATGGAGACACCCCAGAATCCCTGGAGCCATGCAGCCAGGAGCTCTTCTCGAGCCAGGAGGAAGGTAGCCAGTCGCAGTGGCCGGTACTTGGTGGAGGACAAACAGAAGAGCAGGTTCCCGGTAAGCGTTTTTTTTTTTTTCGGGAAGGAATTTTTTTGGTGCGGATTCTTTGGGAGAGGAGGATTAGGCATGCATGCCTAGATGTGGAATAGTGCATCGATGTGGTTTATCACATCGCGGTAATCGGCCGCAGTAATCTCTTCGAATGTCTCATCCAGAACGTGTGCAATGCGCTTGCGCAGGTTTATAGGGAGAGCCACCGTGGTCCTTGTCCCAGCCAGGCTAACGTGTCCACGCCACTGTGCCGCGAGGGGTGGGGGGACCATTGCTGCACACAGGCAAGCTGCATATGGGCCAGGGCGGAAGCCGCTTTGCAGTAGAAGACCCTCCATTGCTTCCCAGGTCACCCTCAGCAGCGAGATATCGTCCAGGACGAATTCCTGTGGAAAATGTTGGGACAGTGTTCAGTGTAGGTGCCCCCTGCAGCTGTTGGCTCTCCCCAAGACACAGAAACCCAGAGGACAGTACAGCCCTGAAACAATCAGTCCCCCTTACTCACCATTTTGAGGCTCCCGTGGGATATGTGTGCTCTGTTTCGGACGGGAAAATTATGCTATTGTGTAGACCCTGTGTGTTTTCTACTCCTTAAGTGCGGGGGGAATCATTACTGTCTGGTATAAACAATGCTGCCTCTGTTAAATGTTGCATTTTGCTTATACAGCTGCATCAACCTTGAGACCTCAGCCGTCCCTCTTATCGCCTGCTCAGAGACTACAAAGACTCAGGAAGAGACCGCGAAAAAGCAAAGAAGACATGCTGCAAGAAGTGATGCGGCAATCTATTAAAGAGAATGAGAAAGCACAGGACTGGAGGGAGAGAGAAAGCAGGATCCGCCAGGAAAATGCAGCGCACCGGCGGCAAAGCACCGCGCACCGGCAGCAAAGCACGGATCGGCTCATAAGCATCCTGAAGCGCCAAGCAGACGCTATCCAGGAGCTCGTAGCCATGCAGAAAGAGGAGCAATAATGCAAACGCCACCCCCCCCTTGTCCCAAAACTCTTTCCGTTGTGCCCCACTGCCACCTCCAACCCACTTTCCCCAACTTCCGTGTTCTTCACGCCACCCGCTGCCTCCAACACCAGTATCTTCACCACCCAGCCCTGAAAACCACAACCCTTACCCTCTGCACTCAACCCCCATCACCATGCAGTATAGCTGCCCTGAAGTGCAGCACTCACTGCACAGCACACCAGACAGGACATACGCGAATCGGTGATTGTACCGTTCCCCACTCCACCCTCTTGTTTCTTTTCAATAAATAATTTTTTTTCTTTTCAATAAATGGATTTTTTGGCTTTGAAAACATTCTTTATTATTGCATAAAGTAAAAGACTCCTTAGCCCAGGAAATAAACAGGCACTACAAGTCTGCTTGTCTGCTTAGCAAACACTGATTCCTAAAGATTGGAACTACTGCACTTCACTCCCATGCAGGGCACCAGATATCACTGCTGGTTTTCAGCCTCAAATTGCTCCCTCAAGGCATCCCTAATCCTTGCAGCCCCGCGCTGGGCCCCTGTAATAGCCCTGCTCTCTGGCTGTGCAAATTCAGCCGCCAGGTGTTGAACCTCAGAGGTCCATGCCTGAGTGAAGTTTTCACCCTTCCCTTCACAAATATTATGGAGGATACAGCACGCGGATATAACCACGGGGATGCTGTTTTCGGCCAAGTCCAGCTTCCCATACAGAGATCGCCAGCGGGCCTTTAAACGGCCAAAGGCACACTCCACAGTCATTCGGCACTGGCTCAGCCTGTAGTTGAACCGTTCTTTGCTGCTGTCAAGGCTCCCTGTGCAGGGTTTCATGAGCCACGGCATTAACGGGTAAGTGGATCTCCAGGGATCACAATGGGCATTTCAACTTCCCCTACCGTGATCTTCTGCTCTGGGAAAAAAGTCCCGGCCTGCATCTTCCTGAACAGCCAAGTGTTCCGAAAGATGCGTGCGTCATGCACCTTTCCAGGCCAGCTTGTGTTAATGTCAATGAAACGCCCACGGTGATCCACAAGCGCCTGGAGAACCATAGAGAAATACCCCTTCCGATTAACATACTCGGATCCTAGGTGGGGTGGTGCCAGAATAGGAATGTGCGTCCCATCTATCGCCCCTCCACAGTTAGGGAACCCCATTTGTGCAAAGCCATCCACTATTTCCTTCACTTTACCCAGAGTCACGGTTCTTCTGAGTAGGATGTGATTAATGGCCTTGCAAACTTGCATCAACACGATTCCAGTGGTCAACTTTCCCACTCCAAACTGGTTTGTGACCGACCAATAGCTGTCTGGAGTTGCCAGCTTCCGGATTGCAATAGTCACCCGCTTCTCCACTGGCAGGGCAGCTCTCAATCTCGAGTCCTTGCGCTGCAGGGTGGGGACGAACTCCTCACACAGTCCCATGAAAGTGGCTTTTCTCATCTGAAGTTCTGCAGCCACTGCTAGTCATCCCAGACTTCCATGACGATGTGATCCCACCACTCGGTGCTTGTTTCCCGAGCTCAAAAGTAGCGTTCCACGGTGCTGAGCATGTCCATGAATGCCACAAGCAATTTCGTGTTGTACGTGTTACGCAGCTCGATAGCATCGTCGGACTCCTCACTCTCACTGTCACTTTGGATCTTAAGGAATAGTTTGACAGCCAAATGTGACGTGCTGGCGAGACTCGTCAGCATACGCCTCAGCAGTTCGGGCTCCATTTCCCGCAGACAGATCGCGCTGCACAGAAACCGTTGAAAGATGGCGCCAAAGGTGGACGGAAACAAAGGGATTTCTGGGATGCGAAGCGATGCATCACGGGGCATTGGGACAGGACCCAGAATGCCCCGCACCCCCGCCCTCTTCCCACAACCCATGGCACCAGAATGGGAAGAGGTGCTCTGTGGGATAGCTGCCCATAATGCACCGCTCCCAATAGCGCTGCAATTGCCACAAATGTGGCCACGACAGTGCGCTGGGCAGCTGTCAGTATGGACAGACTGCAGCGCTTTCCCTACTCAGCTGCACAAAGTCAGGTTTAACTCACAGCGCTGTACATCTGCAAGTGTAGCCAAGGCCATAGACTATGTATTTATGACATCATGGGCCAAAAATGGAATCCGTCCTCACTGGCATTGGAAAGCATAGTAAAAGAGAAATACATGTGGATTCAAGAAAGTTGCCCAAAATTAGTTACTTGGATCATATCTAGCTATGCTGAAACCAGTGGAAGTTTAATTGAATGAGATCAGGATTTGGGCCCAGATCCTATTGAAATCATGGGAGTTAGATGCCTAAATACCTTTTAGGGAACTTTTTAAAACCCAGTTCCCTTTCCCCCAAGAAGTAAAGTAGTGTTGAACTGTGTGTGAGATTAAGAGATAATGTCATTGGAAGAGAACACTGTTAACATGGTAATGGACTCCTGCTGGAAGGTTAGTGACAAGCCAAGGGACTTATAGGAAATAAACACAGAGACAAAGCTAACGCTTTTTTCCCTCCCAAAGGGAAATTATTATCCCGTCAAAACATTATTTTCCAATGTGAGCTTAGATGACTAAGAGTCACGGTGGAGACAAGCCAATTCAGAGAAAAACGCTGGTATTGTTAGCATCGGTACAGGACTGAAATAAATTGGGTGTCTAAGGTAAAACCCAGACAGACTGAGCAGTGGAACTCTGTCCCTCCAACTGTACTTGGAACAGATATCACTTTAATAGGTGATCAAGGCAATGGTGTCTAAGTGAGTCAGTCAGGCCACAAATGCCTGATTTCTGTCTTTCTTTCTTATCTTTTTATTTAGGTAGGAAGCTTTGAACAGGTTTACAGATCATTGCCATGTGCATATCGGAGATGAAACAATAATCATCACAACAGTGCGCTTTTGTTTAGAGAAACATTATGCCGCAATGTAATCATCAGAGTTCTCTATTTAACCGGGTTACCCTACTACAGACTGAATGTCTTTTCACTCCTAGGACGTGTTGTTTCTGGTGATCAAATACTTCATTTCCAGCTCTGCCATTGACGGGTTGCGTGGTCTGGGCAAGTCACTTAGGGACACATTTTCAAAACAGCTCTGGTTCCATTTAGACATCAAAATGAGTGGCCAGATTTTCATGAGCTTAGCCCTGTTGAAGATCTGGCCTGTAATGGCTCTGCCTCCATTTGCAAAATGGAGAAAATAAATAGGGGTTGTGTGCTGTTCAGTTAATGTTTGAGTGCTAAGTTTTATTATCTATGGATTAACTAACCATTTAAAGAACGATCTGTCCTTTCCCTTACAACTGCTGAACAACGGAGATGTGTTATTCACCTGCTCCATGGTCCTTGTGAATGCATGGAGGGGAAAGATTGCAGGAATGGGACCTGTATGACTGAACGGTTCTTGATCTAAGTCAGATTCTTTAATTCGTGACATTCGTGGATGGAGTAGTGTCTAGCTGGGCCAAAAGAAGCAGGCTCCAGGTCCCAATGGAAATCAGCAACGTCAAGAGAGCTCCCAGGGGCACAATCAGACAGTCGATGAAACGTGAGGAGCGGGCAGCACCTCATGAAGCAAATGAGAGCAAAGTGCATGCAAAGGAGAAGACAATGCTGCAGCACAGCAAGCATGCGGTCATTTGTGGGTGACCTGCAGATAGAAATACAGGAGAAACAATTGTTACCGGTGATTTGCCTCATTCCCTATAGGCTGTCATAAGAATTAGAGGTGGAAGAGGCCATCGCCCTGTCAATGCAGGATTGTTCACTTCCCCGTGTTACGTTTCCTAGTGCTGTGTCCAGTCTAGTTTTTAATATGTCAAACAGTTTGGCTGCCACCACTACCCTGAGGATCCTGTTTTGCAATTCAGTAGCCCGCAGCATTAGGAAGTAAGGGAGGTCACACTCCAATTGATCAAGCTCTCTCTAACAGGCAATTGTTTATTTCCAGCTGGTGCTGGATTGAGAAGACACATTAATGTGAAGGGGATATGGGGCATCTTAGACACAGGCTGGGTAGGACACCAGTTCAACAAAACATCCAAGTCTTAAGTGCTTTGCTGAATTGGAGCCTAGATGCCAAGGGTAGCATATCTGGAAGGAGCATCCTTGAACCATACTGGGGACTGCTCGCAGCCATCCCAAGTGGCTTTTCTCTGCCGTTGGCCTTGCCTACATTAGGTCTTTGGGGAAAACCATGCGTTGTTTCAGGACCACCAGTGCAGTTGTGCTGGTGGTCGCAATTATGGGAGTGTCAGTGTGGACCGGGCACCAGTGTTCACATTGCTGTGTTTTCTGTACTTGTTGGAAGTGAAATGAGGGAACTTTCCCAAAAGAGGCTAGTGTAATAGATGCAGCTACGCAGGCCAGCGAGGGTGGGAGCACTCAAAAGGCCATTCAACTCCTATGGCTGTGAGTCACACAGGCCAGTGCCCCTGTCAGTTCTGCAGTGGGTGATGGGAGGGGAACAGTTATGAGCGTTGATTGGCTGAGAACATACGGATTTGTCCTTTTTTTTTTTTTTTTTTGGAAGGCAGTGTGAGCCACTGGGTAGGATGCTAGACTAGGACTCAGGAGACTGGAGCTCTATTCTTTGCTCTGCCACTAGCCTGCTAAGTGACTGTGGGCAAATTTGTGCCTCAGTTTGCCCATCTGTAAAATGGGGATAATGATCCCTATCTTCCTTTGTGAAGTGCTTTGAGATCTGTAGGTGAAAAGCATGGTATAAGAACCTGGGAGTATTATTATTGTACACTGTTTTGAGTATTTCAAAGTTCATTTCTTTTAATGAGCGGTCTTGTGAAATCTACAAAGGTCTAATAACGAATTAATATCTTGCTTCCACTAAGAAGCAAACCCATCAGGCTATTCAAATTATGCCTGCTTTACATTGTAATCTGTAGCATTAAGTGAAATTCATGACTGAAAATTATCCAACTTGGTTTCCAAAAATGATGGCAAACTCCCAAGACTAGGGTCCTACCAAATTCACAGTCTATTTTGGTCAATTTCATGGTCATGGGATTTTAAAAATCATAAATTTCATGATTACAGATATTTAAACCTGAAATTTCATGGTGTTGTAACTGTAGGGGTCCTGATCCAAAATGGATTTTTTTGGGGGGGAGGGTCTGAAGGTTATTGTAGAGAGGTCGTGGTATTGCCACCCTTACTTCTGCGCAGCGGCTGGTGGCAGCGCTGCCTTCAGACCTGGGCAGCTGGAGAGTGGCGGCTGCTGGCCAGGAGCCCAGCTTTGAAGGCAGCGCCCTGCCAGCAGCAGCGCAGAAGTAAGGATGACGTGGTACAGTATTGCCAACCTTACTTCTGCGCTGCTGCCTTCAGAGCTGAGCCCTCGGTTAGCAGCCACCACTCTTTGGCCACCTAGCTCTGAAGGCAGCAGCGCAGAAGTAAGGGTGACAATACCGTGATCCCCCTAAAATAACCTTGAGATCCCTCCTGCAACCTCCTTTTGGGTCAGGACCCCTAGTTTGAGAAACACTAGTCTCCCCCATAAATCTGTATACTATAGGGCAAAATTACACAAAAAAACAGATTTCACGGTCTGTGACATTTTTTCACGGCCGTGAATTTGGTAGGGCCCTACCCATGACTGGAAAGGATGCAAGAGATCATCTCTACTGTCTGCTATTATGATCTAATCAGCTTCTCTCTTGTAATAACGTCTGGAGGCGACTGCAGTGGGGGTGGGGAGTAGATGTGTTTAGAGTCAGTTGCAAATCTGTGAAGGATCAAGTTAAGTATAGGGTGTTAAAACCAGCTCACCCTCCCCCCCCCATAGAATCGTGTAAATACCATAGAATGTTAACATGCACATTGACAACACCTGCATTACACTTAAAGCACTGCTTAGATTGTAATCTCTCTGGAGGCGGGGACCTCTGTCATTGTGAATATATACAGTGCCTAGCACAAAGGGGCCCTGAGTCAGTTGTTGCCTCCAGATGCTACTTCAGTGCAGATATGAGGATAGTGACTATGTGGTCACTCTATTAAAGCTATCAGTGTTTACTTTTGTCTTTCATTAGGTTCTTAGCATGGTAATCAACGCAGCTTACAAACCAGGCAGCGTTCTCCGAGAACTGCAGCTAGTTGAAGACCCGCACTGGAATTTTCAGGAGGAAACACTCAAGGCAAAGTCAGTATTTCCATGTGTTACCTACTCATTCATTTATTTTCCATTTTGAATAAACAGAGCTGGTTGGAAAAAACAAGGGATATTTTCATGAAATTTTTCATTTAGGGTTTTTTTTCCCCAATTTTTTTTTTTATTATTTTTTTACCAGTTCTATAACAGTTTAAACATTGAAACAAAATTTTCTTGAATATTTCGTTTCAGGTTGGTTTGGGGGATTTTGGGGAGCAGGGCAGCGTTTGATAAAAAATGTAATGAAAATTTCCAATTTTGATCCTTTTCAACCAGCTCTTTTGAGAAATAACTTGCAGTGGGAAAACCAGATCTAAGTGTCGCTTCAGAAAGTGCTGAGTTTTATGAAATGCTGTTTTGATGTAAACTTTATCTATTCTTAAATGGTACTAATCCAATTTGTGGTCTCATAAAATAAAATACATTTGTTATTTTTAATCTCTAATTTAAGGGCCCTTTAGCAAAGAAAGCCATAACAAGAAGCAATGGTTGGAAGCTAAACCAGACAAATTCTGATTAGAAAGTAGGCACACATTTTTAACAGTAAGTGTGATAAGCCATTGGAGCAAACTACAAAGGGAAGTAGTGGATTCTCCATGTCTTGAAGTTTTCAAATCAGGACTAGATGCCTTTCTGGAAGATGATGTTTAGCCAAACATATGTTACTGGGCTCAGTAATAACTGGGTGAAATTCTAAGGCCTGTGTTATACAAGAGGTCAGACTAGATCAGGGGTGGGCAAACTACGGCCCGCGGGCCACATCTGGCCCGGGGGACCCTCCTGCCCGGCCCCTGAGCTCCTGGCCCGGGAGGCTAGACCCTGGCCCCTCCCGTGTTGTCCCCGCTCCCCTGCAGGCTCCGCTCACTGCGCTGCCGGTGCAATGCTCTGGGCAGCACAACTGCAGAGCTGCAGCCTGACCCAGTGCTCTGTGCTGTGCGATGGCGTGGCTGGCTCCAGCCGGGCGGCGCGGCTGCCTGTCCTGGTGCTCTGGGCGGCGTGCCTGTAGAGGGGGCGGTCAGGGAGAAGGGGTGGTTGGATGGGGCAGAGGTTCCGGGGGGGCAGTCAGGAATGAGAGGAGGGATTGGATGGGGCAGGAGGGGCCGTCAGGGGGCGAGAAGCAGGGGGGATCAGATGGGGGCGGGGGCTGGGCTACGCCTGGCTGTTTGGGGAGGCACAGCCTCCCCTAAGCGGCCCGGCATACAATTTCGGAAACCTGATGTGGCCCTCAGGCCAAAAAGCTGGCCCGCCCCTGGACTAGATGATGTAATGGACTCTCTTGGCCTTAAAATCTATGCATTCATGCCTCTTTTATATAATAGTAGACAGTTGTTTGTACTCATCTGTTTCTCCCCCATTATAATTGAACACTGTCATTATATGTATTGAAATAGTTGGTTTCTGAAATACAGTGCTATGGTTGGCTATTGTATTGAATCTTTGGCTATACAGATTCCACGGTTAGCTATTTCCTACTCAGATTGTGAGGTGCAGAATTTAGGACCCTTTTACTCTAAAGTCGTTGAACTTGTATCATTTGGCCCAAGGAGGAATCAGGGTCAGAAAAGCAAAACTACTCAAAAGTCTTAGCTTTTTGTATTTCATTGTGAATTCAAGAAAGACGTGGTTTTCTCACACAATTTTACTAAGGGAATAGGATTCTTTTATGGAGCAAAAAGGAAACCTATTTCAAATGACGCTTGCGTCACATTGGAAACATGGACATTGGCATTTTTTGTATATTTTCCACTGGAAAACATTCCCATCTCCCGGAAATTTTGCATCAACTGGAGTTTGGCAGATGCAAAATTTCAGATTTTTTTTTTAAATTCAGTAAAAAGAAAGATATAAGCAGTCTGATTTTCATTGGTGCGTCGCTCCTGCAGTTCCTCCTGACGTCAGTGGGTGCTGCGAGTGCTCAGCACATCTGCAAATCAGGGTATAATTGTCCAGTTTTAGGGTCCAATCCTGTAAACATTTAAGCCTGCAAGAGACTTTGCTGCTGAATGGTCCCATTTGGGATGACTTGCTTGAGCAAAATTACTCCCATGTATGGGGGGGAGGGATAGCTCAGTGGTTTGAGCATTGGCCTGCTAAACCCAGGGGTGTGAGTTCAATCCTTGAAGGGGCCATTTAGGGATCTGGAGCAAAAATCTATCAGGGATGATACTTGGTCCTGTTGTGAAGGCAGGGGACTGGACTTGACTCAATGACCTTTCAAGGTCCCTTCTAGTCCTACACTTCTATGATTTCTATATAGAAATATGTGCACAATCAGATCCTTAAAACAGGATTAGTAGGACTTATAGGCCCTTTGAAATTCAGCCAGCAGAGGGTAACATAATCAAACATTTGAGCTGGACTGACATTCCTTCCACAAGATAGCAGTGGTGTCTTGTACACCCAGCCATACATGAAGTGTACAGAATGCCATGGTCCAGATCCCATAAAAACAGTCAGATTAAAGCCCCAAGAACTGCAAACTAAGGGCCAGTCTACACTACTGCACAACATCGTCTGCTGAAGAGCACTCTCCTGTCAGTGTAATTACTCCACTTCAACGAGAGCTGGAAGCTATGTCAGCGGGAGATGCTTTCCTGCTGACGTAGCGCAGCGTGGAGAACACTTTAAGTCGACAAAAACAACAAGGAGTCCGGTGGCACCTTAAAGATTAACAGGTTTATTTGGACATAAGCTTTCATGGGTAAAAACCCACTTCTTCAGATGCATGAAGTCTTTAAGGTGCCACCGGACTCCTTGTTTTTGTGGATACAGTCTAACACGGCAACCCCCAATACTTGATATTTAAGTCGACGTAACTTGCGTCGCTCCAGGGAGTGGCTTTTCCACACCCCTGAGCGACGCACATTACAATGACTTAAGCGGTAACGTAGACAAGCCCCAAGACTGATTTGATTTTGGCTTATTCATTTTGAGTTTGCTTGGGCTTCTGCCGATGTTTCTATTGAATCTGGCTGAACAGAATCAAAACCAGACTCGTGAAATCAAAGGCCTCAGAATTCTGAAGGCGACGCACGACACGTCGCATCAGATATGACAGCCCATGCCACTTCTGAATCCTAAAGAGCTGCTCAGAGCGAGAATATGTGTGTTTAAGCCAAGTTTCAAGAACACTGGACCGCAATGGCATCTTCTAGCAGACTGCTAACGATGACAGCTGGAATGTTCGTGCTGTAGTGTGATGCGGCCCGTCACCACCTTCCCTCTGATGTTAAGTGACAACTCCTTCGATCTTGATGGTGTTGCTATTAGTCTTGGGGGAGAGGGAGACAAAGGGAGGGATGTGCCTTCCCACCAGCCTGAAAGCTGAAACACTGCCCACCAGGAATAAATTAACTCAGCAGCCGGGCAACCTGTATTCAGTTTACTCTGCTGTCAGCAGCGACCATCACGGAATGAATTACAAGAGCCTGGCAAAGAAGACGGAGAATTGAGAGGGTCCAAGAGGATGCATGCACACAGCGAGATCACAGTCACCCCCCAGCCCCATCAGTATTCCCTGACAATGGTGTGACGAGCTAGAGATGTCATGCCTGATCCCCTGAGTCCTCCATGCTCAGAATCCCTACCGGGGTCAACGGGAGCTGCCGGTGCTCAGTCGCCCTGATCATCAGGACACTTATTTCAGTGCCTAAATCTGGATTTATGGGCTTGACTTTAGGCACCTAGATTTGAAAGATTGGGCCTTTGAACCTTCCCAGTGCCCTAGTTTCTACACCTGTAAAATAGGGCTAATCATGCTTCATACCGTGCTTTGAGATCCATGGATGAAAAATGCACAGATACGCGCCTGTCTGGGGCTTGTTTAAACTAGAAACTCAAGAATATGACCCGTGGCGAAGCCACACCAGAGAAAAGATGTGCCCTGCCCAGCTCTAGCAGCCAATCGCAGCTGTAGGATTCTGTTAATCTGTCTCTAATCTGAATCCATTGCTCATTTATACCGCACAAGTAGGTTATGCTGAGTTTCAAAGAGGAGGCTATGTTAACAGTCAGCCGGGCACGCTCCACATGTACTCCCGTGCCTTTGGTACGAAGAGCTCTAACATGGAGTCGTGGGGTGAAACTGAGAAAGGGGAAGTGTTTTCTACTCTGGACAGGTTCTTACCTCATGCACAGCACTGAAGTTAGAAGACAATGCTGTACGCCCCACAGCGATTTAGTTCTTGGGTATGGTGCTGCTGCATCGCAAGTGGTTCAAAAGTCCAATTCTCAAGTGACGGTCCTTGCCACAGATAATGCAGGCGTAAGCAGCAGGGCCCGGAGATGAAGCCGGGTCACGATTGACATTTGAGGCCTGCTGCCCTTTGCTTTCCTCTCTCTCAATCACTTCTCTTCAGCCTCTTTGATTCCCAGGTGCAGCGCAGCCCTTCAGTGCAGCCTGTTGCTAGCCCCATCTTCCTAGCTTGTGACACTGTTGAAAGTTTTCAAGTTCCTCTTACAAACATCCTTGAGCCTGAGCCTAGGTCACCCCGGTGGCCTTGGAGCATTGTAGTAGCTGGGTGAATGTCAGGAAGAACTTTTGAGTAACCTGAGCAGAGAGGAAGGATGGCCTTGGGGTTATGCCACTTGACAGAAATGCAGATGGGCTGAGGTAAATTCCTGCTGTGCTACAGACTTTCTTGGGTAACCTTGGTCAAGTCACTTAGTCTCTCTGTATGTCAGTTCCCCATCTGTAAAATAGCAGTAACAATCCTTCATTTCTCTGTCCCATCTATTTACATTGCCAACTCTTCAGGTCAGGGACTGTGTTTCACTATGTGCATGGTGGGTGGGACCTGGTCTCCATTGAGGCATCTAGATATGATGGTAAAACATAGTAATAATAAACATTTCATCTGTGGAATTGTCCCCTGAGGAATGTAGTAGAAGCCCCATTGCATGGTAGATTTAAAGCCAGAGTGGACAAAATGCTAATTTACATTTACGATGAGCAACAACCCTGCCCTGGCAGGGGGGTACACTAGACCAGGGGTTCTCAAACTGGGGGTCGGGATCCCTCAAAGAATCACGAGGCTATTATGTGTGTGTGGGGGGTCACGAGCTGTCAGCCTTCACCCTAAACCCTGCTTTGCAGTATTTATAATGGTGTTAAATATATAAAAAAGTGTTTTTAATGTATAAGGGGGGGTCGCACTCAGGGGTTTGCTATGTGAAAGGGGCCACCAGTACAAATATTTGAGAACCGCTGCACTAGACAGATCGAGTAGATCATATCCGTCTCTAGGTTCCATGCATATCTGAATCGATAAAAGATTTTATTCTAACATTTAATCAACATGGGTTTTTAGAAGAGCAATTCTTAAAATAATTTGCTTTTGTTTAAATAATCTATAATTTTGTCATAATATACTAATTTAGGGCCCAATTGTGGACCACTAACCCTGGTGAACACTTACTTATTGGAAAAGTCCCATTGGTGCTCATGGAGTTACCAACTCAAATAAGTGCTCACCAGTGTACATACCGGTTCTACAATCAGGCCATTAATATTTCAGCAATAATAATGTTATGGTTAAAGATGTATGCAGTGGTGTTGTAGCCGTGTTGGTTCCAGGATATTAGAGAGATAAAGTAGGTAAGTTAATAGCTTTTATTGGGTCAACTTCTGTTGGTGAAGGAGACAAGGTTTTGAGCTTAAACAGAGTTCTTCTTCAGCCCTGGGAAACGTACTCCGAGCGTCGCAGCTAAATACGAAGTGGAACAGATTGTTTAGCATAAGGAGTTAAGACGCATGGTAAGATGCCATTCAAGGTGAAGTGGGCAGTAAATATCTCTGTAATTGTAGGACAAAGGAGGGTTAGTCGGTTATAGATTGTTGTAATGAGCCATAAATCCAGTGTCTCTGTTCAGTCCATGATTTTTAGTGTCTAGCAAAGTTATGAATTTAAGCTCCCAAGCTCGTCTTTTGAAAGTGTTGAGCAGGGTTCCTTTGAGGATGAGGACTGAGAGGTCAGCTATAGAGTGATTTGTGGAAAATGTTCACTTACGGGCGATAGGATGTCGTTGTCTTCTACTGTTTTTCTGCGTGAATTCATTCAGGAGCATGACGATTGTCTCATTTCACCCACATACTTACAGCTACTTTTGGTTAAAATGTCTCATGCTCATTCTTAGCCCAACGGTGAATATTTTTCAGGGAAGTTTTTGATAACATTTCATTTGGCCATTTTTAAAACGAACCAGGGTGTGTAAAGTGCATATTTGGAAACGGCTTAGGTTGTTAGATAACTTTCAAATTACTAAAGTCAGTTTCAAGCTACACCATCCACCTCTGTGATGTCCCATGTGCGGGTCAGAGTAGCATTGTTTGGTCATCTGAGGCTGCAGATCGATCAAATGGGTCTGGCACAGAAGTGTAACCTCTCTCCATAACCATGATGAGGCCATGTCAGGGGTGCTCCCAGACTGAATCCCAAGGCCCAGACTGAATCCTGATTATGAGGAGTCTAAGATGTTGGTGGAAGATTAGATACCGCTAGAGTAAGGTCATGGCCACATTTTCATTGATTTTGCCTAGAAAGGGAGGCAGTAATTTGTGAGATCATTGGCTTCCAGGATTATTTATTTTTGGAGAATTTTCTAGAAAAAAACCCACATGCTTCAAGGAGTCAGGATCTCGGAGAGAAACATTGAGGGTTTATATCAGTAGCAGTCCCAGTCTGCATTGGATTTCACCAGCCATGAAGGGCGGGGTCCAGCTCATATTTTGTGACTCAAGCTACGTCTACACTACCCTCCGGATCGGCGGATAGCGATCGATCTATTGGGGATCGATTTATCACGTGTAGTGTAGACGCGATAAATCGATTCCCGATCGCTCTCCCGTCGACTGCTGAACTCCAGCTCAGCGAGAGGTGGAAGCAAAATTGACGGGGGAGCTGCAGCGTGCTGCGAGGACGCGAAGTAAGTGATTCTAAGTCGATCTAAGATACGTCGACTTCAGCTACACTATTCTCGTAGCTGAAGTTGTGTATCTTAGATCGATCCCTCCCCCTCCCCCCCCCCCCCCCAGTGTAGATCAGGCCTCAGATGTTCTTCAGAGCCTCTAGTACTGTATTTGTGAGAGCTGCGGTTTCTCTTAGGGATGGTGGGGGTTGGCCTGGGGTGTTTGTGGTGCATACTTTGTGTCTGCAAGACACTCCCTCATATACAATTGTTTATTCTTTTCAGTGAGGTAAGCAGTGAGTTCCTTGCTGAGGAAAGGGGCAGAGTCCAAGAACTGTTGAAGGAAATTCAAGTTCGCTAGTCAGTTGACTATTCAAAATAGCCCCAATGACCAGTGGGACTATTGGCTGAATTCTGAAACGGTTAAGTGCTTTGAGGACTGTTGAGAGCTCCTGCTGTTTGAAATATCTATTTAGCACTAGGCTTTTCATGTCTTGGAGGATGCCTTAGCTTGTTTTTCCTAGTAAATTCTCCTATATGGGTCATTACTGTGGGGATCTTTGAAGATTCTTTTTCCTTTGGCTTTAGATGTAAAACATGTAATTAGAAAAGCAAGATTGTTCAACCGAGCTTTGTGCTACAGTTGATATTGCTGAATTTTAAAGTCTTACAGGTTATTAGTGCAGGATGCTTATTACTTAAAAGTAGCTGGCAAAATGAGATTCTTATCATGATGGAAAATATAATATCAATAACAGTAATATTTTAATGACACTAATGGAAAAATGGTTTTCTAATTGTAGCCAGCGTAGGTCTTTTCCTGAGGCTGTCAGAGAGTAGTTCAGATTACATTAATGACTTTAGAGTTAAAAGGTTTAAAGAGTGGTATGTATGGAAAATATTAGTAAATCTTGTTTTACAGCTTACAGAGATACTGCCAAGACCAGAATCATGTTTAAAATTATATTCCATACCTGTAGCCACTAATAACTTGATTCACCGAGACAGATTTAATTATAAAACTCACATTTGTGTTT
Source organism: Chrysemys picta bellii (assembly GCF_011386835.1). Taxonomy (NCBI): domain Eukaryota; kingdom Metazoa; phylum Chordata; order Testudines; family Emydidae; genus Chrysemys; species Chrysemys picta. Next base: position 12,559,617 of record NC_088791.1, on the reverse strand, counting down.
CCCCATCCATGCTGGTTCTTCATTCTTTGTATCTCACCTGAACAATGTGGTCTGCTTTTTTTCCCCTTCTTGTTAGTTCCACCTTTTGCTTTTGCAGGCCCTGTAGTACAATGCTGTCCTCTTCGGGATCACAGCACCACAGGGCATAGTACACATTTAAGGTTGAGATTCTGCCATTCTTACTCACGTTAAATGGTGCATGTAGGACTTTGAGCTCAAACTGTTTAGTTTGTGAAAAAGAAGATGTGGAGCAGTGGTGTAGCAATAGAAAAAGAAGTGGGTGAAGTAACCTAAACTCCCTATTCGCCCAGTGAGAAGTGGATTAACTCAGTTTATCTGATGTTTACCCTTGACTATGCTACTGATCAAGAGGTAACTTCGTTTGAGCACTAGAAGTACCTTCACAAGGAGAAAATACCAGATGCTAAAGGGCTATTTAACCCAGTGGGAAAAGGTACAACAAGAACCAATGGCTGGAAGTTAAATCCAAATATATTCCAATTAAAAATAAGATACAACCTTTTAACAGGGTTATTAACCATTGGAACAAAGTGCCAAGAGAAGTGGTGGATTCTCCATCACTTGATGTCTTCAAATCACGCTTTTCCGGAAAAGATGCTTTAGCTAAGCACAAGTTATTGCAGCTCAGTGCAGATGTAACTGGATGAAATTCTCTGGCCCGAGTTACACAGAAGATCAGACTAGATGATCTGATCGTCCCTTCTGGCCTTAAAGTCTATGCATCTATGAATTAAAGGTGGAAGGATTTGTCCCCTAGACAGGACTGGTTTCTGTTGGTGTTATTTCCTATATAATCATTTCTGTTCATATTAGGTTTTGTAGAACCCATTTTAACTATGACTTTCTCTGCTCTCCCGGCAGTCATGCCATCTGTGCAGTGGGACAGTAATGTTCTCTTATCTCTTGGGAGGGGAAAGGGAGCGTTTTTTCCATTTTGTACAGCACGCCTATTGGAGTCTCTCTCGACTCATAAACAATCAGATCATTTGAAAACACATGGGAATACTCATGAGATAGGACCAGATTTTTAAAGGTATTTAGGCACTAACTCCCATTGAATTCAGAGGGAATTAGGTACCTAAAGTACAGTGACTGTAAAGCATTGTGTGATTGCTAATTATACCCTAGCACCGTTTGCAGTTAGCGTGGTAATGAGCAGTATCATTTGCACCTTGCTGACCCTTGATCACTTGTGGTTTTGTAAAAACAAAGTTCAGATCATATTTAGTTTTCCGCCTAAGTTGCCATTGAATAAAGGCCTCTGAGCATCACAGACACTGATAACTTGCAATGGTTCTGAGGCTCAGGGAGGGATAGCTCTTCCTATTGGGGGGAGGGATAGCTCAGTGGTTTGAGCATTGGCCTGCTAAACCCAGGGTTGTGAGTTCAATCCTTGAAGGGGGCTACTTAGGGATCTGCGGCAAAATCAGTACTTGGTCCTGCTAGTGAAGGCAGGGGGCTAGACTCAATGACCTTTCAGCGTCCCTTCCAGTTCTAGGAGATGGGTATATATCTCCATACTCATTGTAAAGCACCTCCACATTTGCAGAACAGGATTGTGATGGTTGGACTAAAGAAGGAAGTTAAGCTTTAACAGTTACCCTCTGAGTTATGGCATAACTTTCAGTCTTAGAGTGACAGGTCATTTAAGGATGCCTCTCCTCACATCTGTCTGGTCATCTCTCCTTTGTTCCACATCCCACTCTCCTTTCTTTGCCCTGGTCCAAGTCTGTCTGGTAGCATCTGCCTCCTGTTCAAGAGCTCCTGGCCTCAGTGCTGCTGTCACACATGCTGCCTGCATCCCTTCTCCCATGCATCTTGGCTACAGTATCTTTGCTCTTCTTCAGTTCCAGTCCAGCGAGCTCTTTCTACTTTTCTCTCCTCTGCGCATATTTATAGTACCAAACCACTGCTCTACCATGCATTTGCTCAAGTGCAGGGGTCAGCAACCTTTCAGAAGTCTTCATTTATTTAAGGTTTCGCGTGCCAGTCATACATTTTAACGTTTTTAGAAGGTCTTTTTCTATGAGTCTATAATATAGAACTAAACTATTGTTGTATGTGAAGTAAATACTGGTTTTAAAATGTTTAAGAAGCTTCATTTAAAATTAAAATTAATGCAGAGACCCCCCGGACTGGTGGCTAGGACCCAGGCAGTGTGAGTGCCACTGAAAATCAGCTCGTGTGCTGCCTTGGGCACGCGTGCCATAGGTTGCCTACCCCTGCTCACGTGTCTCTCCTGCTGGCATTATGCACAATGTGTAAGATGTGCTTTAAAAACCGGTATCTCGCTGTTTACACTAGCTTTTATGCTGCTATTTAATAAATTATGTGGATACGTGGTTTTTCAAAGTTCACCGCTCCGGTATATCACACAAGGTATGAAACTCTACCTTCCTTCAGCCATTTTTCTCTCAAAAATGCTCTGTATAAAACACCATAACAAAAGATTTAATAGCACATGATTTTGGGCTAACCACTGCCTTATAAATCTGAGCTCCGAATATTCCCCTAGGAATTCCAGGCACTTAGGCCTCAACCAAAGCCCAACGAAATGAATGGAAAGGCTCCCGTGGTCTTCAATGGGCTTTGGGTCAGATCCTAGAGAAGAAGAGCAGAATACTGGAGTCAAAGTCCACTGCACAGATCTGAGAGCTGAATTTTTCTTCTAACATTTACTTTTCTCCACTCACAGCAAAGTGCCTAGGCCCAGATTCTCAAAGGGATTTAGGTCCCCATCTCCAGTGGTTCCAATGGGAGTTAGGTGCCTAAATATCGTCAAGGATCTAGATCTTTGGGGGCCTGACCCTAAGGCTCGTGAAGTCATTGGAAAGATTCCCATTTACTTTAGTGGGTTTTGGGACAGGCCCCTCAGGTGCTGAACCAGCCGTTTAAATTACGGCACAATGAAGAACACCAGAAAATAAACAAAGTCAAACCCATCATAGTAAAAAGAGAAATGATGTGGTGTCACTAAACAGGGGACCTACCACCCAGGCAAATGGTGACTCAGAGGGAAAACCCCTTGGAAGATAGAGCTTCCAGGTTAAAGCAGAAATGGATGGTCTCAGACAGAGGTCCAGCAGGAGCAATCTCTGCATGCTGTGGCTACTACTCTAGAATCTTGTTCAGTGCTGGCCCCCCTAAAAGACAGGTGACCCCAGAGAGCACCTACCCACTTGGAGGAGGCTTGTGAAGCAGGTCTCAGCTAGGCCCATGAATTGACATTTCTTCAGCAAGCCACCCTGTGCTTGCAACTGTACAATCGTAAGTCCGTAGTGCTCACGGCTTTTTATGGCCGGTCAGCATGCCAGGCAGAGATCGTAATCCTGAGCCCAAGGGTCTGCAGACTGGGCAGGTGCAGAACCATAGAATAAAATGCAATGCAATACAGCATCCCATTGACAGCTCCCACAGTTGTGACCTTGCTGTCATCTTGGACTCTCTTCTCTCTTGCCTTCTCCCCAACTAGCCAGTCTTCCAATGCCCTTTCCTCCCTAAACCCACAGCTCAAAACCTTTTCCACCCTGTGGTCTCTCTGACCTTGAGTACTGCAACCTCCTCCGCCAGCTTTACTGCATGCTGCCTATTCTCATTTTAGTGTATCTGAAATACAGTTGTTACAACCGGTATTTCTTAATTCTGCCCTTCAATACATTCATAGAATATCAGGGTTGGAAAGGACCTCAGGAGGTCATCTAGTCCAACCCCCTGCTCAAAGTAGGACCAACTAAATCCCCAAATCCTCAAGGATTGAACTCACAACCCTGGGTTTAGCAGGCCAATGCGCAAACCGCTGAGCTATCCCTCCCAAAAATTAATGGAGATATCCTATCTCCTAGAACTGGAAGGGACCTTGAAAGGTCATTGAATCCAGCCCCCTGCCTTCACTAGTAGGACCAAGTACTGATTTTGCCCCAGATCCCTAAGTGGCCCCCTCAAGGATTGAACTCACAACCCTGGATTTAGGAGGCCAATGCTCAAACCACTGATCTATCCCTCCCCCCTTGAAGTTAGTGAGAGGAGCATCTATGTAATAGAGGGCAGGACTGGGTTTATAGCATCCCCTGTTCTCACTTCATTAGTTATGTGTGATCTTGCAATATTCTTTCCTAGATACAGAGGGAAAACGTACAGGGCAACAGTCAAGATTGTGCGAACGTCTGATCAAGTGGCAGATTTCTGCAGAAGAGTCTGTGCAAAATTGGAGTGCTGTCCAAATTTGTTTAGCCCTGTGCTGGTCGCCGAAGTCTGCCCTGAGAACTGCTCCGTTCATACCAAAACGAAATACAGTGAGTATCAGCTAAAGGATTGCTCTGTCGCTAGAAAGGAATCAGAGCGGCGGGAGGATGTTCATGATATAGTTATAAAAATAAACTTAATTTGATACCTTTCTTTCTGACCTGTAGCATAAGATATTGCAGATAGTAACGCTAATGCAGCAAAATGCAGCGTGTCCTTTGGGCTGAGCTCTCTGATTGGTGCTCAGCACCCTACGCCTCCTCTCTCTAGCACAGGGAACTGAGCACTCACCAGGTCACTCTGCACCAAGCCAGACAGACCCACAGTGGAATATGTGCAGGGGAGGTCACATACCCAGTCCTCCATGGTCTCCAGTTTAGAGCCTCCCTCCAACTTCATGCCCCAAGGATCTTTGCTTGGCCTGCCATTGGGTTCGCTTTTTTCCCATGGACTCTTTACGTTTTCTCTGTCTATAAAAGGATGCCAGTTGGAGTATCCAATACAGGGATTGGCAACCTTTGGCCTGCAGCCCACCAGGGTAAGCCCCGTGGCGGGCCGGGCCTGTTTGTTTACCTGCTGCGTCCGCAGGTTCGTCTGATCGCAGCTCTCACTGGCCGCGGTCCGAGGGATGTGCTAGCCACCGCTTCCCACAGCCCCCATTGGCCAGTGGGAGCCACAACCGGCCGAACCTGCAGACGCAGCAGGTAAATGAACCGGCCTGGCCCGGGGGCTTATCCTGGCGGGCCGTGTGCCAAAAGTTGCCGATCCCTGATCTAATATTTTCCAACTCAGGCCACCTGTTACATTAAGGCTACGTGTAAACAACACACCACTTTCGGCAGAGTGGAGTATATGTACAGCTACAGGCTGCAGTGAAAAGCCGTGGGCCTCCCCCCGCCTGCATGACCCTGTCCCCACCAGCATGACATCACGTGAGGTCACACCACCCGGGGGGGGAGGCATTTTGAAGAGTGTGCCACCCCACCCCCGCTGGCGTGATCTCGCACACATGGTGCAGGTCCAGGTACATAGCCACACCCCTTAGGTGTGTCTTTACAGCCTCATCATCTGCACTGCTATTTATACGTGTGCTGTGTGTACATGTACACGCCACGCTGTCAGAAAAATCCTGTGGTACGCATCCTTAGAAGATGATCTGGGTTGGTTACTGCACTATTTGCCATTCTTTGTTCTTTTAACCTCTGCAGTATCAGGTGTTTACTTTCACTAATATGCACCAACATCTAGTTGGTGGTGATCTTGCATAGGCTGTATTTTGCTTAACTTTTAAAGGAGTAACTTCTTTGGACCACATTACTCATTGCTAATAAGTCAAATTCTGATCTGTTGCACCACTAGAAATCTGGAGTGTGTCTGCCAAAATCTATGGCACTGCCCTGGGTTTACATCTGGGTAGCTGACGCTCCAACTGAGCACTCAAGTGCATCCTTATTCAGGAAGGCTCTCGCTTAAAGTTAAGCACATGCTGACGCCTCCCTGAAGTCAAGTTTGCTGAACAGCAATTGACTGCTGAATCAGGTCCTGAAGGTAGAATTGGGTTACATCCTCCTCTCACACGAATTTTACACTAGTATAATGTTATTGATTTCAAATGAGTCACTCCTGACTGACAGCACAGTGAGGGGAGAATCAGGCCCTGTGTCTCTATATACAGTTAATATGCAGTTTGGGACTAGTCGTTATATAGAGAAATATTTATTCTTTTAGGACCCGAGCCAAAGCCCACTGCAGTCAACAGAAGTCAGATCTTTGCTGCATTGACTCAACGGATACTTTGGCCATGATATTCAGAAGAGCTGAGTAGGGTGACCAGATGTCCCGATTTTATAGGGACAGTCTCGATTTTTGGGTCTTTTTCTTATATAGGCTCCTATTACCCCCCACCCCTGTCCTGATTTTTCACACTTGCTGTCTGGTCACCCTAGCTGAATGCCGAAAGCTCCCATTGAAGCAGATGGCAGCTGCAGACTCTCCGCACTTCTGAAAGTTGGGCCTGTAATTTTCATGCTATGAACTTCAGATCTGACCCAACTGGAGCCTCCACCACCCAGATATAAATCCAGGGCAACGCCATAGATTTTAGCAGATACTCTCCGGATTTATTGTGGTGCAACAGATCAGAATTCTTACTCAGTTCTTACTCAGGCAAAATTCTCAGCCTGTACAGCAAAAGTTTTGCCTAAGTATTAAGTAAGGACTTCAGGATTTAAGCTATAGTGAATAAATATGTATGAATAGATATCTAAATTATAATAGTTTTGCCCATTTTGTGACAATAGGCCAAGATAGCATCAGGTATTTCATTCTTCCTTGGGATATTATCTGACAATCAAGATTTCTTTATAGTTCCCTATGAAAGCTGCTGTGAAGTAGTGGTGTTTTACATTGGATCGATAGCATAAAACAAGCAAAAGCTTAATTTTCTTTGTGGTTATGTTTTTACTGTATGTTTTGCTCCAGCCTATTATTATGGGAAGAGGAAAAAAATCATTAAGCCTCCAATTGGGGAAAATAACAACATGAAGAGTGGACACATCAAACCAGCAAGACGCAGAAAGAGGCGGAAATCCATTTTTGTGCAGAAGAAAAGGAGGTCGTCAGCTGTCGATTTTAACGCTGTGGGATCTGCAGAGGTACACCTTGGACTGTGCTCATTCGCCATGCTATAGAACGGTGCTCAGCACATGACATTGCTTTTTGGAAATATAAATTTTCAACAAGCACCCTAGGGCTGCCCTTCACCTTTGGGAGGAGCTCCCCATAAATATCCTGAAAGCCATTGTCCTCCTTCACATCTCTCCTTGAAGCTCTGCTTTGCTGTGATGCCTACAAAAGTTTGACACTAGTTAAGCAGCTGGCATGTTCATTGTTTCCTTGTGCTCCGTGATCTGTCTGTCCATATCCATGCGTTGTCTCTTGTCTTCTACTTAGATTGTAAGCTTTTTGGAGCAAGGGCTGTCTTTTTGTTTGTGTTTGTACAGCTCCTAGCACAGTGGGGTCCTGGGCCATGACTAGCGCTCCGAGACAGTACTGCAATACAAGTGCTAGATGCGGAAAGGACATTTATAAGTCACACTTGAGTCAGCATGGGTTCCAGTACTCTATTCATTACTTATTGCTTAATATGTTAAGTTCACAGCACTTAAAATTGTTCTAGGTGCTTTACAGAACAAGTGAAAGACGAGACTGTCCCAACGACTCTACATTCTGTGGCCTCAATCCTACAGAGATGTAGGCCTTGTTTACACACTTGCGTGAACTGGTGCTGTTAAACTGGTCCCATGTGGATACTCTTATTTCTGTTTAAAAGTGACTTATTTTGGTTTAGCTTAAACGTGTGTAGTCAACTTAACCTAAACCCAGATAAAGTACTCTTGAACAGAAATAAGTGTCCACCCAACCTTTGCAACCAGTTTAACTAAGTTTGTTTGAAATAACACCTGCAGTTAAACCAATGCAACAACACGTGTGGACAAGCCCTTATCCACATCCTTAACTTTTCACACATGAGTAGACCATGTGAATCCAATGGCATTATTCATGGGTAAAGTTAAGCATCTATTAAGGCCTGGTCTAAACTTAAAAGCTTTCCTGACATAGCTATGGTGGTTAGGAGTGTGAAAAAAAATTCCCGCTTCTAACCGGCAGAGCTTTGCTGGCAAAACCCCTAGTGTAGACATAGTTATACTGGCAAAAAAGGCCTTTTGCTCATTTCATTCAGGTAACTGTTATAGGCTATAGTAGAACTTGTGAGTTACGAACACCTCAGGAAGGGAGGTTTTTCGTAGCTCTGAAATGTTCGTAACTCTGAACAAATCGTTCTGGTTGTTCTTTCAAAAGTTTACAACTAAACATTGACGTCAAACCGCTTTGAGACTTTACTATGCAGAAGAAAAATGCTGCTTTTAACCATCGTAATTTAAACGAAATAAGCACAGAAACAGTTTCCTTACCTTGTCAAATCTTTGTTTCTACTTTCCCTTTATTATTTTTAGTAGTACTGTACTGTATTTGCCTTTTATTTTTTTCTCTCTGCTGCCTGATTGCACACTTCCAGTTCCAAATGAGGTGTGAGGTTGACCGGTCAGTTTGTAACTCTGGGGTTCGTAACTCTGAGGTTCTACTGGATATCTACAAAAGCATTCTTTTGCCGTCTAAGCTGTTTCTCCACTAGGAGGGTTTGCCAGCATAGCTATACCAGTATAGTTATAGCTGAAAACCCTTTGAGTGTAGACAAGGAGCAAGTGTTGGTGGGACTTGGGCCCAAATCATACACGCATCAAAATCAGGTGTGGATCCAAGACACACTGAAGTCAATGGGAGCCTTTACACTATCTCCAATGACCTTTGGATCATACCCTAAGCAAGTGAGATAAATGGAAGATTCTCTGCACCTTGAAGTCTTTAAACCATGATTTGAGGACTTCAATGGCTCAGACACAGGTTTGATACAGGAGTGGGTGGGTGAGATTCTGTGGCCTGCGTTGTGCAGGAGGTCGGACTAGATGATCATAATGGTCCCTTCTGACTTTAAAGTCTATGATTCTATGAAGTGGAAGAAAGTGGCGAGGCTGGGTGATGTTTAGGGTTTGTCTACACAGCAAAAGCTGCACACAGGCTAACCTGCCCAAGCTAGCTTAACTCCAGCTAGCATGGGTAACTATAGTAATGAAGACAGCAAAGCGTAGGCTTCAGTGTGCGCTAGTGAGGCAAGTATGTACTCAGGGTTCATGCCAGGGTTGTACAACGTGCCCTGAGACCCATGCGGCTCCGTCTTCGCCGATATTGTTCCCACAATGGCTGGATTCAATCCCGCTCAGGTAGGCTAGCCCATGCACAGTTTTTGCTGTGTACATTTACCCTTGGAGGGGTAAGATTTGTGTGCCCCTGGATGGTGCAGTTAATAGTCATTATTAACTCAGTTCACGTGTGCAATATGATTTCTGGTAACAGACAAAACCATAAAATGTAAGACAAGACAAACTGGGCAGCCTTAATACCCACTCAAGCCCTTCCAAGTTAATGGGCTTGAATGTTTGCAAATGATGGCAGGATTAAAGTATAATCATCCTTGGTCAAATTCTGATTTCTCGTTAAGAAAACCCAAATGTGGGCAAAACGATGCACTGACACTTACTGAAGCTCAAATTCTGAGCAGCATTTCATCTGTTGTGTGCATTTACATATATGTGTTCAGTGTCCAGCATTTTTTGTTTATGAGGGACATTGTAGAGTTACAAATTTGGAAATACTGTGCTTATCAGAGCTGGATTTTCTGTTTTGCAGGAAATTCTCCACATTTTAATTTTTTTCCATTCCAAAATGGAATGATAATCGGAACATGTCAATTTCCCACTAAAGGAAATTCTGAAAAAAACTCTGTGTCGGATCGATCAAAATGTTTCCTTTGGATAAAATAAAAACATTTCCAATTTTTCACTTTGTAAAAAACTTTTTAACCTTTTTTTTTTTACATCAAAACAATGAATATCATTTGGAAACGCCATTTTGAAATGAAAAATCTAAATATTCCATTCTGAAAATATGAAAGTGGGACATTTCAACATCATCAAAATGCTTTGTTTCAGTTTTTATTGCCTAAACAAAATTTCATCAAAATTGACACATTTTTCTAAATGTTTCCGTTTCAGTGAAAATGGTATTTTCCAGTAAAAAACTTGAAACGAAACATTTTTTGACAAGCTTTAGTGCTTCTTTTTTTAACAGTCAGGGTAATAAATCATTGGAGTAGATTATCAAAGGATGTGGTACATTTTTCCATCACTTTGAGGACTTCAAAAGAAGAATGCTTTAACATCTAATTTGCTTTTTACCGTCTCTCAGCTTGGACAATGAAAACAAAACTAGTCAGTTTCATTTTTTTTTTCTAGTCAGTTTCACTTCCCAGTTCTCATGCCTTAGCACAAGATTGCAATGTTAGAGTTGCAAGCACAGCAGAGGGACATTCACACTGAAACGAAAACCTGTTTTCATTGACATTTAAAAAAAAATAGGACTACAAAATCATTTTAATACTAGGTTTTGTAACCGAACCTAAACTTGGGGGCCTAAATGGTATGACACTGTGGCATATATAGGGGTGTAATTCAGCTGAAGTCAGTGGTGTGACTCTGGTTTGACACTAGTGTAAATGAGAGTAGGATGTGACCTCATGTTAATCCCTATGTCATAATGTTTCCATGACGATCTCGCTCTAGGAAAGCGAAGAGGAGGAGCCAGATGCTATGGAAGATGAGACAGGGAGCGAAGAAACAAGCTCAGAGCTACGTGATGACCAGACTGACACCTCCTCTGCTGAGGTACCTTCAGCCCGACCAAGAAGATCAGTGACATTACGGAGCAGCACGGAGTCAGACAGACCCGCTCCCATCGAGAGAGCTAGAAGGGGACGCAAAACACAGTCTCTCTCGTACCCTGAAGGAGAGAAGTGCACTCAAGTCAAGGAAGTGAGTATATTGGTGGACTACTTAGCTCCCAATTAATGGCAATATTTTTTCCATTGATGTAACCTTCTGTATCAAGTGTTAATCATCTGCAGAGAGTGCCACATGATCTACAGATGAGTCATTCTGGGCACTGTAACCTTTTCTTTACAAGTGTTTTGGCTCTTGCAGGAAATAAAGCAAGAAGAGGAAGAGAAACTCATCCTCGACAGCAATCCATTGGAGTGGACAGTGACTGACGTTGTGAGGTTTATTAAATTGACAGACTGCGCTCCCCTAGCCAAAATATTTCAGGAACAGGTATGCTGCCGCATCTTACCTCTCTCTGGGTGCAGACACTGTATTAATGGTGTTTATTCACAGCACAGGAAAGTGCAACTGAGCCTTTATGAAAAGGGTGAAGAACAGATCTTCCTTGTTCATTAAGGGTGAAATTCACCCTTGTCAGAGTCAGTACGAGGCCCATGCATCACTTGCACCCCTAAAATCGGGCTTAGGTGGCACTTAAATGGTACGTAGGATGTCTGATGACACAAGTGTGAATGTCACCCTAGCTACCATAATTAGATTAAGCACTGGACCAGGACGCAGAAGACCCAGATTCTGAATCAGTGGATGGCTTCGGGCTAGGTCGAAATTGTCTGACTGACATTAGGCACCAAAATCCATAGGCAGGCTCCTAAAAACGTGTCCTGATTTTAAGATGTTCTTAACGCTTCCAATTAAAGGCAATTAAATCTGCAGGAGCTGAGCACTGCTGTCATCAAGCTAATAGTGCCTTTCAATGGGCCCTAGATAGATAGAAATAGTCCCTCCTCCACTAATGAATAACATCCACTGCTATCGAATTCATGCTCAAGAGGGGAATCTCTAGTCAATGATATCTCAAGATATGCTCTAGGAATTATTTTGGAGAGGTTCTCTGCAGGTCAGATTAGATGATCACAATGGTCCCTTCTGCCCTACGAGTCTATGAAATCAGATATTAACCAGACTGGAATGTTGTCAAGACACCAAAGCTAACCCCTTTCCTCTTGCCTAAAGTGCTATGGGATCGATCTTCAACTAACTGCACGTGAGCAATGGTTTGGCTCTACTTATCTGCAAGACAGCACCTGGGGGCCCCTAGTAATGTGCCTGTTCATTGAGTTGAAATATAAAAAAAACATGAGTAGGTGTTTGTGATCAGAAGAGTGCTTACCATGTATATGTATCATCCGTGTTTAGGAGTCCAGAGGATGGTAAATAATCTAGTTGTGGACACAATTAGTTTGTGCTGTTTCTGACCTTTACTGTGTTGTCTACATTGTGAATTTCTTTGACTGCAGTTTGACTCCTTTATTTTTCCCCTGTGATCATATGTTCAGATTCTGCTTGTTGGCTTTTAAATCTGGTCGGTTTTTGTTTTTCTTAAAGACTTCAACTCTTAATTAACCAGCGGAACCAAGGAGGAAACCAGGAGATAATGGTTATAAAATCTGTTTCATCTGGGGCACTGAGTAGCTAAGGGAACCAGTGAAGAACTATAGGAATCTTTCACTTGCCGTTCAAAGCCAAACCCCATTGGTTGTGTCTGAAAATGATTGCCATCTGATGGCGGTTCAGTGGCCTGTGTGAAATGAGTTATTTTATTATTAATTATTATATATATCAGAGAGCCTGGGAGCCCTACTCATGAACCAGAAGTGGATATGCTAAGAGCCGTACAAACACAGAGCAAAAATACAGTCCCTGCCCCAAAGAGTTTACAATCTAAGTATAAGACTAAAGACAACAGGTGGATAAGACAGACCGATGAGGGAATGAGAACGTAGTGATCAGCAATCATAAACAGTGGTATCAGTGCACGAGTGGCCTAAATTGGTTTCCAGTGGCGAGATCAAAATTAACACTTTTGTTAGTAGCAGGGAAGCCAAAGATTGAACGGGGCATGCTTTGAACTGCCCTCTACTCCTTAGAGATTTTCCTTCCAGGTCAGGGGCCAACGCAGCATAGAGAGGAAGTATGGCGTTGTGGTTAAGGAATAGGACTCTGAAATTCTGCAGTCAGTTCCCTGCTCTGCCTCACATGTCCTGTCTGACCTAAGGCCTCTCTCTGGGGCCTGCTTCCCCACCTGTACAATGGGGATAGTATTTCCTCTTTCTCATCCACGTCGATTTAGAGTGTAAGCTGTATGGGGCAGGAACTGTCTCGACAGCACTGAGCTCTGTGGGGCTCTGATCTCAGTTGGAACCTCTAGATGTAAGATAAATCATACATACTAATATGCTGCTGCTGCCGTGTAGCTAGACGCCTTCCTCTCCCAGAACGTCAATCCTGCTTTGACCAGCCCTAAAGCAAAACCGACTGTTCCACGTTTTCAAGTTCTGCGTAGTGGTCTGAACACAGCAACTTCTCGTTCTCTCTTCTTTCCCTAGGACATTGACGGCCAAGCACTCCTGCTACTGACGCTCCCAACAGTGCAAGAATGCATGGAGCTGAAACTTGGCCCAGCCATCAAGTTGTGTCACCAGATCGAGCGAGTAAAAGTTGCTTTCTATGCACAATACGCCAACTGACTCTACTGCTCCTTGCATTTCCTTCTCCTCTCTCTCTTTTTTTTTATTTTTAACGTTACAATTCACTTGGGTTTTTCCTCAAAACACGTGGAATTGGAAGCTCGGAGACACCTCCTGTTAAAAAAACAAACAAAAATCCAAGTGGAATGAATCTTTCCGTATTTGTAAAGCACATTGAAGTATTGCTGCCGTCTCTTCTTGTGAAACTCTACAAGAGTGTTATATTGTGGGGGAGCAAGGCCATAATATAGCAGAAGGTTTTATCTTTTTTTTAAAAAAAAGAACAAGCTTTCCTACAAACGGCAAACACATTCCATAGGGAAAATGTTCAAGCATTTATCGCTGATTGTGGTGTCTTGAGGTCAATTGCTGGACATAAACGATCCCTTCGGTGATTCCAAAACACTTCTTTCATATTGAAATGTGAGTGATCGTTGTTCAAGTGACCCATGGCTTCCTGCAACTTTGATCTTAATGATTGATGTGTTTTTTTTTTCTTTTCAGTCTTACAAAGAAAGAGATATAACAGTGATGCAATAAGGAACACATTATCAAATGATTTTTAAATGGGAAATCCAAACCATGCTCTCTGTTGTATTAGTCACAAATACAATGATCTAAAAGGCGTGCATAGTACCCAGGAACTCTTCCCAAGCCCAATATAGCTATGTATAGTAAACGGATTGTCTCTGTGGTTGGGTCTGTACAGTACTTCCTTCATTCTTGCCATGGAGCATGCATGAAGTATTTTATTCTAAAGCCCATTAAGTTATAGTCACTTAATATTCAAGGTCTGACTTTGAACCCCCAAAAAACAAGGACATTCAGATTTAAGGATGAGGTTTTGGAGCAAATTCTGATTTCATCTTCACCTGCGTAAATCTATTGAAGTCAGCTGTGTCACCTGGATTTATGCTGGGATAAGTGAGATCAGAATTTTGGCCCAAAACCTCAGCGAGGAGGGATGTTGATTTACACCAGCTGAGGGTCTGGCCCAACCCATCCTTTTGTGCCTATGTGTATCAAGGTCCAGATTCACCAGTGTACACCAGCTGTTCTGTGCCAATCTGGCCAGTTCAACTGGATGTGGGACTCCTTTGTGTCACTGGAGTGGTGCAAAATAGCTGGAATCTACCAGAGAACCTGGCCCAGCGTGTCCTTGTGACGAGGATAAAGAGTTGTGTGAAACACCTAGGGTTTGGGTCATTGGGGTTCGTGTGACCTTTTTTCCATTTCTCATGTGCTCCTGCCCCCCGTTGGGCCTGTTGTGAATCAGGATTCACTCCATTTGTAAAACTGCCGAAAGCAGGATCAGAATCAGGACCAAGATTGAGGGTATTTTCCTTTGAGTTTAAGGTTCGAATGAATCTCCCCAAAAAGGCAAAACTCAGCCCAAACCATCACATTTATCCTGGGTTCCGGGGAAGCCACAGACTTTTACATGGTGTCCTCTGAAGCCACAAACAAGCCATTGTCCTCAAGGCTCAGGGAACTCTGCCCGAATCTTGGGTTTGTTATGAAAATTTTGCACAGCGCTGTTAGGGTGTTGTGATGTCAAATCACACTCCGGTGGAGACAGAAATGTCATCTTTGTCTTCATTCTGAATGCCAGAGCTTTTGCCCTCTTGACCCAGATCTCAAACGTTATCACGTCAACATCGACTTTTGGTTTCAATTCTTTTTGGAGTTTACTTTAAAGCTCTGGTTTACACTGTCTCACTGCAGCTGACTTGGATCTGATTATCCTGAAGACTAGGTATGCTCAGAGAAGCCCACTGACCATTAACTGCCATTGGGTTCAATCAGACAAATTCCTTCTTGAGGACTCCTTAAATTCTATGGATTTTTGGTGCAATGTAATGACTCGGAAACATCCATTACGTACTGTATCAAAATTTGCTTAGGAGAATGTTTTATGCAAGAACTATTGACTCAGTATAGATTCTATATAGATGGCCCTATAGATTCTCAAGGAGTCTTTCTAGTTTGCCTTTTGGTGCCATTATTTCTGCTCTTGATTAATTTCATTCTTCTGGAATTTGGATACAAAGAAATTGTTGCAAATGGGGCTGGATCCTGCCAGACACCTATTGATTTTGATAGACGTTTCATACATGGGGGACTGGCAGAATCCGCCTCAGCTGCTTTGTCCTGCAGATCCTCGTATTAAAGTTTAAATTATCTTTATTTAGAGGACGAGGAGAAAGTGGCTGCTCCTGTGCTGAGGTTTTTGTTTGATCACTAAATGAATTAACCCTTAATTTGTCCTACAAGTCATCAGAGATGTGGAAATTCTACTGGACATAGAGCAGCGGCCCATGTCACTCTAATCATTTTGATAATTGCTTTTGATCCCTTTATAACGTCCTCATTTTTTTTAAATATCCGCCCTCTCTTTTAAAATTTCCTATGATTAAACTCATATAAAGAGAGGGCCCAGATTATAGTCTGTGCCTAGTTTGCATAGGGGACAACCAAAAGGGGCAGCAGGGAGCCTATTCCCGCTTCCTGTCTAGCTGAGACTATTCCCCACCCTGGCATAGGTTAGAGCAACCTCAGGGCTGCTCTAACCTGTCAGCCAGCAGTCGTCCCAAGAGACTGTATCTTATCAAAGGAAGGCCAGAGTGCGCACACACACGCTTGGGCCAGGCAGGGAGGTATGTGGCACAGGAGCTGAGCAAACCTGAGCTGCCCTAGCTAAGGGCTGCCTGATACTAGTGAATTTTCAGCCCCTCATTTGGAAGTTCACCAGAGAACCTGGCCCAGAGAGTTTAATGCATCCGAGCTCCTTGTTACCTACTGCAAGAACTTAGGATCGTTCACAGTGCTGATAGAGTGAAAGCCCTCTAACTGTAGCTATTTCTGGGGCAGTGAAATACTCCTGTAAGAATGAATCGGGGGGGTGGACGGCTGCATACTTTGCACACAGGATAATATCCAGTCTTGAAAGCTATGTCCAGATGTTGGGTGGCAGCATAGGCACCGACTCCATGGGTGCTCCAGGGCTCAAGCACCCATCGAAAAAAAATAGGGGGTGCTCAGCACCCATAGGACTGGATTAATCTTTTGTGGGCCCCGGCACCTGGACCATGGCCCCGCCCCCTGCTCCATCCATGCTCTGCCCCGAGGCCCCACCCCCACTCAGCATCTTCCCCCCAAGGCCCTGCCCACTGCTCCGCCCCAAAGCCCTGCCCCTTCTCAGCCTTTTCCCCCCCTCAAGGCCCCACCTCTGCTTGGCCTCTTCCCACCCGAGGCCTGCATGAGGGGGAGTTGGCAGAGAGGAGCACCCACCGGCAAAAACAAAAGTCAGCACGTGTGGGAGGCGGTACTTTGGCTACCGACGTAGTCTCATGAAAGTTACAAGAGGAGCTTTTACTGTTGGTTGTTTCTTTATGGTAATAATCAGTGAGATTTAAATCACATCTATGAAAAAAGCAGAGTTTAATTTTAGCCGATATAAGCTGTATATTTCTACTCTCCACCTTCAGCTTGTTTTTCTTAACCGTCTTCATTTATTTTCTCGCTTCCTTTTGGAGACAGCTGATAGCTGTGACCTCCAGTCCTTAGTTATTCTGAAATTACCTTGAATTGGCCTGTGTGGCAGGTGTGTTGTTATACTGACACCTAGAATAGTGAGTGGGAAGGTGTCAAACAGATGTACGTAGTCTGTTGTTCCAACTGCCTTTGCAGAGAAGTGGAGCTGAATTTCCTAACCAATTTTTTGTATGTAAAAGAAAACCCATTCTGAACACAGTTTAATTGTACAAGGTGCTCGGATTGTCACGTAAAGATTTGAGCAGACATCAGAATTGACGGATGTCTCTTTCCGGCATGTAATTCAAGTTCCAGAAAACGAACAAGGTTTTAGAATAGTGTGTTGCTAAGGTCATATATGGAACGAAGATTGCTCTAGGGTGAAATGTGGATAAAGTTGCTAGGTCAAATACTTATAAACAGACACATTTTTACTTAATATCTATTGGGTCAAATTCAGAATGGGTATAGTCAGGTGCAGACTCTCTTGATGAAGCTGCATGTTGTTATCCCAGTTCTGAATTAGGCTCTTAGACAGGGGACTGAGGTTTACAATGTAGATGGAAGAGCTAAAGGGCCTGAACATCGTTACTCTGGTCGAAGGCTGGGAACATTATTGTCCATGACAGGTCATTCCTTAAGACCAAGTACTCTGGTTCCACTGCCTTCCCTGAGAAGGACGTACGTTAAGCCTCACTGTGCTAGCCCAGCCCGCTGGGTCTGAGAGCAGCTATGCTCCAAGAAGGAAGCATGCGGTGGTCCTGCTGCTGACCTCCCTTAGGTTTTACCACCATGGATGGTCAACTCTAAACAACAGTCAAAGCTCTGCAGAAGCCCCGCTGGCAGAAGGAGAATGTGCTGAATCAGTGCATCCAAGCCAGCACGGTCCACTTTGGAGTCTGTGCTTGGCCCATTCTGATGCCCCTAGAGCAGGGAAGATGGTAGCAGCTTTGCACCATATTCCAGTGTCCCCTTGGCATAGACCCTGGCCTGGATCCAGCTCCTGGCCTATAGGCCGCAAAGCTCTACTCTCTGGTGTCTTATTAAAGCATTTAAAATGTGATGCAAAAGTAATATCCATGGTCCCATGCTAATAAGCCCCTCTCCTCACTGACGTCTTGGATCACCCCTTAGAACCTGAAGGAGAAATATATTTATCCTTAGAACCCAAAGGGGGTGGGGAGGAAAGTCTCAGCTCCTGTTCCTCTCCCTTCTAATTTCCCTGCCCCTTCACTCCCACTCCAGCTCCAGAACACTATTCCTCCCACCTCTCTACAAGAAGTGTTAGAAGATTCCCCCAATGCTCCCAGCAGGTAGAGAGCTCCCTCCTCCCACCTAACACCGCTAGGCTGCTCCCAAGTTCTGTGCCAAGAAGCCATTGCACCTGGCCTCTGTCACCTCCGCAAGCCATCTGACAGAGGCATAATAACCTCTGGGCACTGATGTTTGGTTTTAAAGAAAGACTTCCTCTGACACTTGGCCTCCATTTCTGACATTCCACCCCTTCCCAGCTCTGCCTTGGTAGAAGCAGGCTGGAGCCCTAGAACCCAATCCTGGGGACATTGAGGGCAGGTCTATATTACGGGGTTAAGTCAAGCTAAGTTACACAACTCCAGCTACGCGAATAACAAAGCTGGAGTCAATGTAGCTTAGGCTGACTTATTGCATTGTCTACACCCTGCTGGGTCAACTGGAGAAACTCTTCTGTCGACTTACCTTACACTTCTCGTTCTGGTGGAGTCCCGGAGCTGACGGGAGAGAGATCTGTGGTCGATATAGCGGGTCTTCACTAGACCCACTAAATCAACCCCCAGTGGATTGATCACCGCAGCATCGATCCACGGGAAGTGTAGACATACCCTGAGTACGCTCAACACCCAATGGAAATTGATGGCACTCAGCACTTCCAATGATGCGCTTTGCAGGACGGGGCCCTTATTGAGAAGGTGAGTGATATACTGTCTACACTACTACCTGCACGTCCATTTACACAGGGCCACAGGTTCCTAAAGATTCAGAGAGGTGCCTAGTGAGGTTTACAAAAGCTCCTCAGGCTTGGCGCCTAACTCCCATTGAAAGTGAACCGGAGCGAGGTGCCTAAATCCCCGTAAATCTGTCCTGTCACCACCTAAATTTAATCTGAAACCCGTCTTGATTGGAAAGTCAGTGCATTCCTTAGCAAACCCAGTCACCAGCTCTTTCAAACCCAGCTGGCCAAGGCCAGGCCACTAAATCAGTCTTTACCCACTTAAAAAAGGCGGCCCGATGGTTTCTGGAGCCTTTTCATTGACTTCAGTGGGCACTGCAGATGCTCAGTGTCTCTGAGAATTGAGCCAATTCCCATTACAGTTTCTTGGAGTTCAGAAATGTCAGGTCGTTTCGAACGTTCTTTCTTTTTCTCGTGCAATGTGTTCTGAAATAGATGTGGCTCAGATTGTTCCTTGTGGCTAAAAACTCAAGTGCCAAAAAAGAAAAACATGCCAGTAAATAGAAATACAGTCAACGCTAGGTCCTCTGTCTGTAGCTTTCAGATGTTCGCAGATAGGAGTTTAGTTTTCTCCGTGGCTGCCAAGGGAGTTGGCCACTAGCAGCACAG
Source organism: Chrysemys picta bellii (assembly GCF_011386835.1). Lineage (NCBI taxonomy): Eukaryota > Metazoa > Chordata > Testudines > Emydidae > Chrysemys > Chrysemys picta. The sequence continues at coordinate 12,540,181 of NC_088791.1, read as the reverse complement.
CTTTGGGCACTCATGGGGCAGGAGGGACCAGTGAATAAGATTGTTCTTTCCTCTGGGATTCCATTTCCTGCGGCCCCCCCTGGATTTGTGGGTTCAGGAGACCACCTCTCCCCATCAAACTCATTCCATCGGAGGGGATGCTTCCCAAGAAACCCTCAGGGAGGAAGCTTATGGCATTTTCAAGTCTCCAACTTTGGGATCGGGGGGATCTGGTCTAGGGTGAGAACGTCTGAGTTTGGGCCCTTAGGTGATTTCAAAGGGAGTTAGGTGCCTAAATACCTTTGTGTATCCCACCTTTAGGACTTGGTCTAATTTCCATTGAAGTCAATAGAAAGACTTAAATAGACATTGGATCAGGCCCTCAAGCACGTGCTTAAACTTTAAACATATGAGCAGTTCCATGGAAACCTAAGTGATGGCTCCCCTGCACGTGCTTCAGTGTTTTGCTGGATCAGGCCCTTGGCTCTCAATGGTAAATATTAACGGACATAAACCAAGTTCTCTCCTTTGTATAGACCTGATTGCCGGAAAAATGCTTGTGTGGCTATTTAAGAACTGCCACCATTGAGACTACAAGCAGGGTTAGTCGTCCTTCCGGGCATTGGACTGTGTCACTAGTAAAACAGTTCAACGGAGGCAAGACATTTCTGTACGGTTTGGATAGGACCAACCCTTAAGTTAGTAAATTCAGAACGAAAAGAAAATCAGAAAAAGATGACCAATTACACCCGATCATCCCTTTAAAGCAAATAACGATGGGAAATAGCATGGCGACCAGCAGCATAACCCCTTCGTAGTGGTGTCCGTGGGAAGTCCTTTGACCGTTTTGCATTCCAGTTTATATCGCAGATTTGATTCAGATCTTATGTATATAGCCCCTTTGGTGTGTAACAACCCCCCCCTCCCCCCAACTTACTGGTGTTTTTACTTTTTAAAATTCAACAGGGCAAAGGGCATGTTGTTAGTTTGCTGTAAGATTGTATTCTGTATATATGTTTTCATGTAAATAAATGAAAATCTATATTCAGAGTTATATTTTAATTTTTATTCGAAATGAAAGAAATCCCCTTTTTACTTGAAGAACTGTAAGCCGCGTTGTTAATAAAGTAATAATAAATTAGGTCTTGTTTGGCTGGTTGTTCTTTGGTCTTTGTGGGAGGGATGATACTTTCATGTAGTTCGTTCGTTCTGGGGGAGGTAATGCTAAAAGATACTGGATCAGACCCTCTGCTGCTCTAAATCAGCTTAGCGCCATTCCAGTTACACGGCCCATTATTTATGCCATTCCCCAGAGGCTGCTGTGCTCTTCAAAGAGACACGGTCCCCCAGCCTAAAGACTGTGCAGTCTAAGGCCCTGATCCTGTAATGGGACTTCTACACCCATGCAGAGCCTCGCTGACTTCAACAGGGCTCTGGCGAGGCTCGAGGGTTAATCCTCTCACAGCTGTTTGCAGGATCATGGCCCGGTTTTGTACATGACACAATGAATAAGTGTAACAATAGGAGATAGGGTCAGAAGGGAGGTTGGTTGTGACAATAGGGTTGTGCCCTTAGTCAGCTTTATGTGTATGCGTCTTAGTGGTTTCATCATTTTGTTTTGTGTTGGGAGGGGGTATGTTTAAAATTCCTCACTTCTCATGAGCAGTGGAAGAAATGAGCTTTTAGAGGGCTGGAAGAGGGTTGGGTAGTGGCTTGGCAAAAAGTCGCTGGGAGAGCATTTGATACATGAGGACAGCATAGAACAAGGGCAAGGAGTAGGAGAAGGAACTAGAGAGGACGCAGAGGACGCCAACACTGGCAGAGCAGGGCTGGAAGGGGCATAAGAGGCAACACACTCAGAGCTGGTGGCTGAGGGTACGTCTATACTTACCCGCTGGTTCAGTGGCAAGCAATCGATCTTCTGGGATCGATTTATCGCGTCTTGTCTAGACACGATAAATCAATCCTGGAAGTGCTCGCCATCGACGCCGGTAATCCTGCTCCGTGAGAGGAGTAGGCGAAGTCGACAGGGGAGCCTGCCTGCCGTGTGTGAACCCGCGGTAAGTACCTTTACGTTCGAACTAAGATACTTCAACTTCAGCTATGTTATTCACGTCGCTGAAGTTGCGTATCTTAGTTCGAACTGGGGGCTTAGTGTGGACCAGCCCTGAGATTGCAGCCATACTGCAGTACGTGGTACAAAGATCACATGAAACATACATCACTCCTCTTCCCACTAGGGGAACATTTTCCAAAGTGCCTTAGATGCCTGAAAGTGGGATTGAGGTGCTGAAGGGCTAGATTTAGGAGCCCAAAGAGGCAGATAGGTGCCTAGGCCTGAATGCACAAAAGGAACTAAACATATAAAATGATGGGTCTAAATTAGCTGTTACCACTCAAGAAAGAGATCTTGGAGTCATTGTGGATAGTTCTCTGAAAACATCCAGTCAATGTGCAGTGGCAGTCAGCATGTTGGGATAGATAATAAGACCAAAAATATCATATTGCCTCTATATAAATCCGTGGTAAGACCACATCTTGAATACTGAGTGCAGATGTGGTCGCCCCATCTCAAAAAAGATATATTGGAATTGGAAAAGGTTCGGAAAAGGGCAACAAAAATGATTAGGGGTATGGAACTGCTGCCATATGAGGAGAGATTAAAAAGACTGGAACTTTTCAGCTTGGAAAAGAGATGATTAAGGGGGGATGTGATAGAGGTATATAAATTCATGACTGGTGTGAAGAAAGTAAATAAGGAAGTGTTATTTACTCATAACACAAGAACTAGGTGTCACCAAATGAAATGAATAGGCAGCAGGTTTAAAACAAACAAAAGGAAGTATTTTTTCACACAACTCAGTCAACCTGTGGAACTCCTTGTCAGAGGATGTTGTGAAGGCCAAGACCATAACAAGATTAAAAAAAGAACTAGAAAATTTCATGGAGGTTGGGTCCATCAATGGCTAGCCAGGATGGGCAGGGATGGTGTCCTTAGCCTCCATTTGCCAGAAGCTGGGAATGGGCGACAAGGGATGTATCACTTGATGATTACCTGTTCTGTTCATTCCCTCTGGGGCACCTGGCATTGGCCACTGTCGGAAGACAGAATACTGGGCTAGATGGACATTTGGTCTGATCCAGTATGGCTGGTCTTATGTTCTTAATCAGACATGGTGACAGAACACCAAACTTTTAGGTGTTTAGAAAATCACAAGGAGGACACTGCTGTCCACAAAGCTGAGCTGGTGCCCAGGCTCCTATACAATGCCTGGGGGGAGAGAGGCACATTAGCATGCAATCCACAAAAGTCCGCACACAAAAGCAGGGAGCCACTTAAGCTAGCCAGTGGGAGATGCCGGGGAGAAGGGTATGTGCTAAGCCCATTTGAACAGGGATTGCCCACCTCTCACTGAGCTGTGGGATAGTCTGATGTGGGGCTCCCTCACTCTCCCACTGAAGCTGTTCCACTGTGGCTAAATAATGTCAGAGTGATCAGAGCAAGAGGACTGGCCCAAAGGTCTCCTAGCTCCCAGGTGGGTACCCTGAGCACTGGCCCAGAGAGAGACACTCTGTAGTCTAATGACTGTTCCACTGTGTTAGTACAGCGCCAAGCACAATGGGTTCATGACCCGGGCTCCTAGGTGCTACAGTAATACAAATTATTAATAACAATAGTGGAATTTTCAAAAGCACCCAGGTTAGGCACCTGGGCGTTAGGCTTTTGAAAACCCCACTAGCCCTCTATCTGCAGCTTTTAAGTGCCTAAATACTCTTGAAAATCTGCCCTTAAATGTCAAAGTCATGTTTGAAAATGGGATATAGGCCCCTAAGTCACCTGGGCACTTTTGTACATTTCACCCAACCTGTGTCCGGATTCAGATCCAAACCAGAACTTCCCCAACAACTAACTCCAGCAGAGCTCGTATCGTGGCCAGGGAGTGAAAAGGCAGGGGCACCAAAGCCCCTGAACACTCAGAAGTTCATCACTAGTTTGTTTGTTTTTAATCCAAGGATCCATTTGGAAACAGCCTCAAGAAGTTCTGCTGTTTTGCCTGTGCTTGAAACAACTGGAGGACAGGCTTTCCAGACAGTGATATAATCAGGAGCGGTTCATCAGGAACAATTCCATGTGTGGACAAGCCCTTAGTATCAGGAGAGATGTTGTCCACACCTACCTTTTTATCTCTGCTCCCCAGAGTATTCGTGAAGGGAAAAGCACAGAAATTTGAAGTTCCAGACTGAGACTACTATTCAGACTTCAGTGCATAACCCTTTATGCACATAAAACTATATGTTGGAGACTTAGGCTTGGTCTACACTACCCCCCTAATTCGAACTAAGGTACGCAACTTCAGCTACGTGAATAACGTAGCTGAAGTCGAAGTACCTTAGTTCGAACTTACCTTGGTCCACACTCGGCAGGCAGGCTCCCCCGTCGACTCCGCGGTACTCCTCTCGCCGAGCTGGAGTACCGCAGTCGACGGCAAGCACTTCCGGGTTCGACTTATCCCGTCCAGACTAGACTGTCGAACTAGCGGGTAAGTGTAGCCAAGGCCTTAAGTTCATAAAGTTTTCTGTGCCAGCTTTCCCAAGTGACTCTCTGTCCTAGCAGCTAGCCTCTCCCTATCATCTTCTCCTTCCCATGGGCATGATGGAGGGGCAGCTGGGCCAAATTTGGCTGAGTGGTGTTGGGACCTGGTGCACAAGGTTGCAATACCACTCTCTCAAATTTGGTCCGTGTTAGTTGCTTGACCTCCTCCCACCTCCCTGCCCCTACACACACACTTTTTGCAGTCCTTCCAGCATCCTTGTGTACAGTTCTGGGTGCAGAGGGGTTCTGGGGGGACAGGTGGGCACAGCTTACATTTACCGTTTACATTTGTAAAGTGTGTCTGTCTGTCTGTCTTTAGTTCACTGTGAAACACAGACTTGAATATCAAGTCTGCATTTTCTTTGATTGTTTTTTTACCTGATACTGAATTAAGTAAAGGGCTTAAAGTTCAAAGCGGTACTTGTGACTGACTTGCACAGATTCTGTTATTGCTGTTAATGGGATTTGTGCCGATTGCTTTGAAGACAAGCCCTTTAATATAGAATGCGAAAAGAGATTCTAAATTGTAACTTATTCCAGACCAACGTATCTTTACTTTTTACTGCATAACCCTATGGTTAAAGGATGTGAGACAAAGGCGGTGTCTCTGCATTTTTCTTTAATTAATATTATTGATAGGCAAACCTCATCAGGTTTGGACTTTGGCTTTGGTTCAGATATGCATCCAAACATGGGGATACTTAGCTGAATCACTAGAACTGGAACCAGTGGAAAATTCAGAATTTGGATTTCTGGTGTGGTGTTTTCATGTCGAAATTTCAGTGAAAACCAAATGGAAGTGAAGTATTCCCAGGAAGTTTTTCTTGGCAACCCAAATTAGCATATTTTAGGGCTGCAAAACTGAGCTGGAAACCTCAGTGGAAATCTTGGAAGGCTTTACTCGGCTGTTATATAGGCCAAGCTCCCATTGACTTCCCTAGAGTTCCTCTGAGGAGAATATGGCCCATGTTCAGGCTACATAAGAATGGATTATGGCTTCAGGATTTGGCCTTCAAAAAAATAGGTTTTCTTGAGGGATTTCAGTGCTTCTGATTCCAGTCACAAATAGAAGTTATACTAGCCACTCCTATGACATTCCAGGTCTGGTCATAGCTAGAAATCTGTGGATTGACTCCTTTGTATCTATAGGATCCAAGAAATGCCACTGACTTCATTGGAAGTTACTCAGATCCCATGGAGGGAGAACAGGATGCAATCAAACATTTCAGCCCTTTAGAAAGAGATTCCTGCAAATGGTCAGAGAGGTCTCATATTTTTAGAACTGGTTCTCCCTTCCCAAATCAGACACCAAGATGGATATGACTTAGGTTGTGTATTCATGTAGGACATCCTGAATCTCTCATAGGAAGGCAGCATTTTAATGCTTTCAGATTTCTCTCTTTCTACAATATTAACATTTAGATCTGATCTAGACACAACTTTTGCACTCATTTAACTATTTTGGTTAGAGGGATGATTTTATACTGAAATGGTTAAATAAGTACAACACCTAGGGCTTGTCAACACTTGAAACGCTGCAACTGTGACACTGAGAGGTGGTAGGTAGGTCAACAGGAGAATTATTTCATCGACCTAGTGTTTTCTACACTGGGGGTTAGGTCAGCTTAGCTACATCACACAGCGGTGTGGAGTTTTCACACACCGAGTGACATAGCTTGGTCAACTTAACTTTTTAATGTAGACTTGGCTCTAGTGTAGACAGTGGCGGATTAATGATGTTGCCGCCCCAGTCCCCATATGAACTTGTTTTTCGTTTTTTTTACAAATTCGTTTGAACTAAAATGAATGTAAATATCATTAAAAGAATTGAACATTTACAAGTTTTATTATAAATAAAATTACAAGTACAGCGGACCCTCGCTTGAAAGTGCGTCTGTATAGAGCGATTTCATTTACAGCGCAGGACCACTCATGGATCCAAAACTGAGAACCGCTTCATTTCTTCCTTCCAGTCATATTATTAACATTGAGGATTCTCGGGAGTATGTTTACTAAATGGCGTTGCGCCATCATTGGTGGTTTCAATACGCGCTATGATTGGTAGAATCACGGCGTCACTGATGCTCCGATTACAAAAATGCTGCTATTATAAATTTGCAGCCCCTGCAAATTTGATGCCCTAGGCCTAGGCCTTGTCGGCCTAGGCGATAATACGCCGCTGAGTGTAGATGCAGTTATACCAGTATAAAGATGCTTCAATAATCATCACGCATCCATCAGACTCTCTCTAGAACACTCCCACACCATCATCAACTTCCTAGACACCACGATCAGCTTCAGCAACCAAACAATTACATCCATGAAACCCACAAATCACCACATCTACCTACATAGATCTGGTGACCACCCCAGATACACTGAGAAATCTGCTATCTATAGTCAGATACTCAGATACTACAGAATACGTTCTGAGGAGACTACCTTAACACACTTAAAAACCCCTACACCAAAGGAGTTGTCACAGAGAAGTACATCACATCATGGAACAGGTCACCCAAATGCCCTGAGGGAACCTGTTTCTATACAGAAAAAACAAACACTGATTGCAAACCCCAAGTTGTCACCTACATTCCAACTGGAACCCATATGGGGTATCATCAAACAATTACAACCAATAAACAATGGGGACCACGTCCTGAAGGAAATCTTTCCGGAACACCCTTTTCTGGCCTTCAATCAACCTCCCAAACCTTGCCAAGCTCACCATAAGAAGCAAACTGACCACACACCAGGATACACTAACTCAAAGTAGCAACGCACCCTGCCATAACAACAGATGCAAAACTGCGGACATATCTCCAATGCTAGAATGATCAATACCTGCCACCCCGCAACATACCTTTCAAGATCTACGGATCCTACACATGCTGTAGTGTATTCAACATGTGGTGTTCCTCATCTAGTGCATCAAATGCCCAGCAACAACTATTTGAATGAAATGAGACAATCACTACACTCTCGAATGAACTCTCACAGAAAAATGATAAAAGAAAAAACCACCATATCACTTGTGGGCAAACGCTTTTCACAAATGGAGGAGTCACGTGCTTCCCATGCCTGGGAGCTTAAATTCATAACTTTGCTAAACACTAAAAATCATGGACTCAAAGACATTGGTTTTATGTCTCATTACAACAATCTGTAACCCACTAACTCCCTTTTGTCCTATGACTCCAGAGATGTTAACTACCCACTTCATCTTGAATGGGTGTCTTGCAACTTCTTATGCTTAACAATCCATTCCACCTTGTATTTAGCTGTGTGTGATGGGGTGGACCAGGTCCTGAGGCCCCTGGCTGGAGGCCTCAGTGCCCTGACACGTCCCAGCCCAGAAAAGGGCAATAGAGAGGTCCTCCAAGCTGCCTAGAGTGGCTGTGTGGGAAGCAGCCAATCAGAGGCTGTGGGGAGCAGCCAATAGGGACCCAGCAAGCTATTATAAGAAGAGCTGCAGGGCCAGACTTAGAGCAGTTTCTTGCTGGAGCTGGAGGAGTGTGTATGGTGTGCCCTGGACAGAGCAGTGCTGGCAGAGACGAGGGGAACATGAAAGAGCTCCAAGCTGGCTGCTGGGACTCAACCAGGACAAGGCCCTGAGATAAGGGTGAAGAATGTGCTAGGGCCACAGTGAAGTGGCCCAGGAAATTGTAGCAGTGATGCAGCTTAGATAAAGGGACACAATGGATGGCTGCTATCTTCAGTGTCCCTGGGGTAGAGGGTGGGCCTGGTTTCCCCCCACCAGCCACTGGGAAAGTGGCCTGGACTTTGATACACCCCAGAAGGGGAGTTTAACTCTTTTAGTGGCCCAGCTAAAGAGTTGGGGCCAGAAAGGGAAGAGTCTCCAGGGAGTGAGTCCTCGGTGATATGGCCCCGACCACCACCCAGGACAGTTTGAAGAACAGGGACAATTTGAGAAGAGCCCGGAAGGGGCTGAGAGAGAGCCAAACTGAGGGGTACTGGGTTAGGCCCCCCTGTTGAATTATTTCTCTGGAAGGTGTTTTATTTCACATACAGACTGTGTGATTTGGCTGAGGGCTGAGCCACCAAGGACCCACCACAAACAGAGAGTGCAGGCACATGCACTTGGACAAGAGGTGTTTGCCAGAGATGTGATGCCATTGCACGGTGACACTGAGTACCTTTCCCACACCTGAAGGAGGGCTCTGGATATCTCAAAAGCTTGCCTCTCACCAACAGAAGTTGGTCCAATAAAAGATATTACCTCACACGCCTTGTCTCTATTATACTGGCATAGCATGCAAACCTTCTAGTATCAGAGGGGTAGCCGTGTTAGTCTGGATCTATAAAAAGCGACAAAGTCCTGTGGCACCTTATAGATTAACAGAAGTATTGGAGCATAAGCTTTCATGGATGGGTATTCACCCATGAAAGCTTATGCTCCAATACTTCTGTTAATCTATAAGGTGCCACAGGACTCTTTGTCGCTTTTTACAAACCCTCTAGTGTGGATGCATTGTTTTAACTATAGCAGTTTCTACACCTCTACGGTTAAAGCCATCCTAAAGCTGTGTGTAGCCAAGTCCTTAGTGAAACCACTTGAGCAACATTTTGTTTTGCTCCTGTCCAGTACAGATTTATAGTGATGTAGGTAGGTTCATGGCACGTAAGGCCAGAAGGGACCACTAGATGTTCTAGTTGGCCCTCCTGTATTATCACAAGCCATTACATTTCACCAGTTACCTTGTATCTTTAATGACCAAGACCCCTTGCACTCAGGGGAGCTATTCATGGGTATGGGGTCTGGACTCCTTATTCCACTTTTCCTTCTGCTCTTCTCGCTAGAAGATATTATTTGTGCAGAATTCTAGGTGTAGCTAGCACTTTACAAACAAGGAAGGGGACATGACCCCTATTCCAAAGAGGCTCATCCTACAAATACTTGTACATGTGAGGAGTATGAGTTTGCAAGATTAGACCCCTATAGAGACAAACAAGGGGAACAGCTCCTGTAACACACTTATCCCTTTGCTATTTTTCTATCCCTTGCTTATCTACTTGCTATTTTCACCACAACTCCTATTTTAGATAACTGGAAGTAAAGGCGTCAGATAGGATTAATAAGTTATGTCCACTCATCTCTCTGCTTAAAGGAAAACAACCCACTTTCTTGAGACTAAAAATACCTGGCTGATAACAATATCAACAAGGGCAAATGAGGGGCGTTAAAGCCATTCACATACTGACAAGAACAAGTTTTCTACCCCCACTAGAAGCAGATTCCCAAATTTAGGGCCTGATCCAAACCCCTTTGAAGTCAGAGAGTCTTTCCATTGTCTTTGATGGGCACTGGATCAGACTCTTGGAGCAATGGGTCCAAACATTACGCATTTCCAGGGGGACATATTTGGGTGATGAAGATTTCAATACAGCTAGATAATGAGAAAATTGATCAGCGTTTGTTTGATGCTGTGCTCATCTGCATATGCGTATGCAGTTTTCTTTCCACATTTCTGCAGCCTCGATCTTTAATTAATGTTATGGATTATAAAGGTGGCAGAAGATGCGTAAATTATAGTCTTTGTAGTATTAGTTGCCAGGTTCTAAAAGATTAATTGTATAGCATTTTACATCCACCAGACTGATATTAATGAAACACGCAGTATGTTGTTGAGTATGTGGTTGAAAACCGAGCTCCACTAACCCCAAAATGGGCATAAATGGTGTCGTTTCTAAAATAAATGAAACCAGGGTAAATCCAGAGTAATTCCATTCTAGATTTACATTGCTGGACTGGAGATCAGAATCTGCCCCTGCATGTGTGGTTGTCTTAATGTGACATCAGACCTGATTTATCTTATAGATTCATAGATTCATAGATTCTAGGACTGGAAGGGACCTCGAGAGGTCATCGAGTCCAGTCCCCTGCCCGCATGGCAGGACTAAATACTGTCTAGACCATCCCTGATAGACATTTATCTAACCTACTCTTAAATATCTCCAGAGATGGAGATTCCACAACCTCCCTAGGCAGTTTATTCCGGTGTTTAACCACCCTGAGAGTTAGGAACTTTTTCCTAATGTCCAACCTAGACCTCCCTTGCTGCAGTTTAAACCCATTGCTTCTTGTTCTATCCTTAGAGGCTAAGGTGAACAAGTTTTCTCCCTCCTCCTTATGACACCCTTTTAGATACCTGAAAACTGCTATCATGTCCCCTCTCAGTCTTATCTACATAATCTACTGTAGCTTGGTTTTTCATTACAGCTGCTCTAAATTTTTCAAACTGATGAAATCTTGATGACTTTGTTTGCATAAAAATTGAAAATTTTCATCAAACATTTCAAGGCCCACCAAATTCTTTTCACCGCTCTTTGCCCAGCAAAGCCCATATCCAGGAAAACACTTAAACACATGCTTAACTCAAAGCACCAGCACTTGAGAAGTCTCACTCCAACCCCCCTCCTCTGTTGCTCACTCACTTTCACTGGGCTGGGGTAGGGGGTTGGAGTGTAGAAGGAGGTGAGGGCTCCAGCTGGGGGTTCCAGCTCTGGGGTAGGGCTGGGGATGAGGGCTTTGGGGTGCAGTAGGGAGCTCCAGGCTGGGGATGAGGGGTTTGGAGTGTGTGGGGGGGCTCAGGGGTGGAGGGTTGAGGTGCAGGCTGGGGCTGTGGGTTCTGGGGTGGGGCTAGGGTCAAGGGGTTTGGGGAGCAGGGGGGTCCAGGCTGGGGCTGAGGGGTTTGGAGTGTGGGAGAGGGCTCAGGGCTGGGGGGTTAGGGTGCAGGATGTGGGCTCTGGGAAGGAGTTGGGGTGCAGAAGGGGGTTCTGACCTGCAGCAGGGGGCTTGGGGTGTGGGCTCCGGCCAGGCGGCGCTTACCTCGGGCGGCTCCCGGTCGGTGGCGCGGTGAGGCTAAGGGAGGCTCCCTGTCTGCCCTGTCTTCGCGCTGCTCCTGGAAGTGGCTGCCATGTCTGGCCCCTAGGCAGAGGTGTGCCCGGGCGGCTCTGTGTGGTGCACACAGCCTGCGCCTGCAGGTGCTGCCCCCACAGCTCCCATTGGCTGCAGTTCCCAGCCAATGGGAGCTGTGGAGCCAGTGCTCGGGGTGGGGGCAGCACAGGAAGCTTCCCTGATCGCCCCTGCACCTAGGAGTTGGACCTGCTGGCCGCTTCTGGGACCTGTGGGAAGCCAGGGCAAGCAGGGAGCCTGCCTTAGCCCTGCTGTGCCGCCGACCGGACTTTTAATGGCCCGGTCAGCAGTGCTGACCAGAGCTACCAGGGTCCCTTTTTGACTGAGTGTTCTGGTTGAAAACCAGATGCCTGGCAACCCTAAGGCCCATCAATGTGGTACTCTGATTATAAGCTTTTTTTGTTGTTGTTCTGTGTTTGTACTGCACCTAGCACATGGGGTCCTGGTCATTGACTAGAGTTCCTAGATGCTACTGCAGTCCAAATACAGGGGGAATTTGTACCCTCCTGATTAAATGGGTGCCAAGGGGGCCCTGACAACCCCCAGCAGCACCCCAGCACTGCAACACTAATCCCAGCCCACTGAGGACAGGAAGCCTGGAAGAGGGCTGGAGAGAGTCCACTCAACACTCACCCCGCAACAATAGCTCCTGTCCCACAGGGCTGAGTCTGGATCCCCGCTCCAGGTGTTGTGACCTGGCACAGAGGGTTGCAGTGCCACTCAGGTTTGGCCCAGCCATCCCTCCTTAAGGATGGCGCGAGAACCGTGCCAAACCTGAATGGTGCTGCGTCCCTGTGAGCCAGGTTGCAATGCACTCACTCAAATTTGGCCCAATTACTCCTCCATGATGGAAGGGCAGCTGGGCCAAACCTGAGTGGTGCTGCAACCTGGCACCTGACTCTTGTGGGGGAAATTGCCCCCATTGACACCCCCCCCAACATTGCCCCCGTACAAATAAATAATAAAAAAACGGTGACTACCATCCATGCCCATCTGTACATCTCAGAATTCCAGAACCTTGATTCATCACGGAGTTATCCCTGTTACATGAGTGAAACTAACTCAATTATCTAATGTTTGTCTGGCAAATCACTGAAGTTCTTTTCACTATGAAACGAGAGTAAGAAATCAGACCCCAGAAATGGACCCTGCACAGTAATTCCACAATGTCACTTTGTGGTTCTTCCTGTTTGCTTCATGCTTTTTTTAATCCCATAGGTGTGGGTTTATTTTTCAGGTTTGTTTCCTAAGAGCCAGATTTTAAAAGGTCTTTAGGTGCCTAAAGAGGCAGATAGGTGCCTTATGGGATGAAAGCACTTAGGCACTTAAGTAACTTTGAGGATCTGTACTTAACTCCTATTGATTTTGATGGTAGTTAGGGGCATAAATGCCTTGGAGGATCTGGGCCCTGAGCCCCTAAGGCTCCTTGGAAATCAATTGGAATTAGGCACTGTCACAAGCTGGCCGGCCCTTTGAGACAAGCTGGGCTTAGCCTTGCTCATGACTTTGCAACTATCCCTCAACCTCACTAATGAGCTGGTAACATAAGAGCTAATGAGTGATCCCAGCTGGGTGTAATGGGGCTTAATGAGAGACTGACACTAGCTGTGGTGGTGGAGCAGGGAGAGAAGTACTTAAATAGAGCTGGGAACTCAGTAGAGAGAGAGAGAGAGGGAGGAGGATTGGGGAGGGTAGAACATGGGTCATTTCTTTGGGAAGAGCCTGAGGAAACTAGGATGAGGCTCCTGTGGGGGGATTTATGATCTGCAGCCTACAAGGCGAAGGGGGTAGCAGAGAGAGGTGGAAGACCAGTTTATGTGGTACTTGGACCACCCAGTGGTGGAAAAGCTTGATGGGGGAGGAAAACTGAAAGAAGCCCAGGATGGGCAAAGGACCTTTTGGGAACATCTGCTGGGACTTGAGGATCCTGGAAAGGGACTGAACTGTTATATGACATGGCTGGAGGTCCAAGCTATAGTGAACCCAGGGATGGAGTTGGCAGAAGATGCTGGTTGTAATTACCCAGGGTAGCTAAGGAAGTGGCCACCATGGAAAGTCTGAGACAAAGTCCCTGTGATGGTGTGGCCAGGCACGAGGGGGGCACCCTAGAGCAGCCTAACCTGCTTCAGCAACTCTGAAAATCCCCCAGGCAGCTATCTGTGGCTTTAGGAGCCTAATGCCTTTAAAATCTGGCCCTAAGATAGCAGGGCCCAGAGCCACAAAGGCATTTCAGTTCCTAACTTCCACTGATGTCAGTGGTGATTAGGAGCCAAAATACCTTTTGTGGCTCTGGGTCCAAGTGTTCACTGCAGGCAAAAGCATGCATTTTGCTAAATGAAATGTTTCTGTACTAATGGAGTACTCAAGTCACTGCAAAAAGCAACAGGGCAAGGCACTTAAATTGCCTGCCTCCCTTTTGCAGCAGGGGATAGAAATAATTGCTAATGTCTCTTCATGCTGCCCCCTCTGCAAACCTTTTACTAGGACCCTACAAAGGTTCAGGAGTTTCTGAAGGGAAATACTGTCACTGTTCCACTCCTTGTTTTCTTCCTGATGCAGGAAGACACTTATTCATAAACAACAAATTGTTGCTCCCAAGCCTGGCTGTGCTGTTTCCTAGCAGGTCATAGGAGTATATAATTGCAACTGAGTTAAAACATACATCTTGAATTCTGGGTGGCTCCAGAAATGCTGTGAGGATTTGCTGTTACCTGCTGCTGCTGTTGAACTAATGAGAATAATGTAGAGCACTTTTCTGTTTTTCATAATATTTGTAATTTCTCTTGAGAGGAAGGCTGGCTTTGTGCTTAAGGCACTAGGCCGGTGCTTGGGAGACCTGGGTTTAATTCCTGCTACCATCTTCCTAGACAATGAAGACCTTTCATTTCTCTGTGCCTCTATTGCCCATCTGTAAAATAGAATAGCAAAACTTGCTTACAGTCTAAACAGAGAAAGCTACTCGATGCTGGGACTGTCTCTTTCTTCAGGTGGGACAATGATAGTGACTTCTGTAGGGTGCCTAAAGGACTTTAACAGTGGAAATTTCCACACTGACTGGGACCGATGGCAACTGAGTGGTGGTTTTGAGGTTCTTGGTCATGTCTAAATGTTGGACTTGGGAATCTAAGTACTTCTGTGGCTCTAACCATAGTCGCCTTAGTGCCAGTTTTATGCCTTAACAAGCCTAATTAGTCCATCCAAACCTGGGAGGCAGCATGCTTCAATGGCTAGGACCGAGAGCCAGAAGATCTGGGCTCTGTTTCAGGTTGTGTTACTGACTGACCCACGAAAGCTTATGCTCCAATACGTCTGTTAGTCTAAAAGATGCCACAGGACTCCGTCGCTTTTGACTGACTTTGTGACCTTGGGTCAGCCACTTCACCTTTCCACACCTCAGTTTCCCCAACTATAAAAAGGGGGTAATAATACTTACTTGTCATAGTTCTTCTCCATCATATAGCTCAAAGTTATACATCTATTGCATGCATAATGGATACCACACTTCTGTATTTAAGTGACATTCTGATGTTGATGTGATATTTACTAAAGACTTCCAGGGATTAACTGTTAAGTTTCATTTTTAACAAGCTGAAATCTATTAGCACATTGTTTATGTGCAGAGGGGGATGAGGGTGGATCAAATGAATGGTAACGATTGGCTTCTATTCATGGCAAAATAGCCTCACCAATCGTTGATCCCAAAAAACATCCCTAAGAGATTCTTCTGGAGTTTGGGTAGTCAAATGCTTATTACATTGTGCAGAAATTGACAGATTCTAAACAAACAGAAATCATTGGAGAGTCTATGATAATCCAGCAATATGGAAATTAAAAATTGTAATATTTCCCCCCTGAGTAAATGAAATATGCAAAAGACCAACTGCATAATACAATAGAATCTGTGTAATCCCTTGGTAGCCACAGTTAGCAAGATATTTTATTATAGTTGCTTATTTCTTGCTGCATAATGAATGCACAAAATTAAGCTTACACGGAATTACAAATTCCTCCATGAAGTTCAATTTCTGCATCAAGTTGCTCTGTCAAATCCCAAACTTTAAGGCTGCTCTGGAAATCTTTTGGCCTTTCTGAATTCTTACCTGGATGCCCGGGGTTAAATTCAGTGCTGGCATAAAGTGGATGGGAGCAGTACCCGTTTACCAGCAGCTGCATCTGCTTATTCCTAGGGTCAACTTGATCTGCAGCCAGTGTAAATCAACATGGAGCTCCCCCCGGGTTTGCAAAAATGGCTCCGATCATTGGTCCAGCAAATCCAGTCTTGCGTCTAGCAGAAGCCATCGACCACAGATTAATCCTCTAGCTCGCCCACGTTATTCATGTGCCCAATTGTGCAATGCTATGAATGTGGGGTAGGTGAGAAGTTATGTCCTAAACCAAGTCTATCAGCTGATCTCCTGAAGCATAATTGCTGTCTCTCTCCTATTAAGCACCCAATCTAACTCCTACTTACATCAGTGGGAGTCTTCCAACTGATTTCAGTGGGAGCTGGATTGGGCCCCCTAAGCCTGCACTAATGATACTGTTAATGGTCCAGGAACCACCGTGCACAAGTCTTGATGCTTGTGGTACAATCTGTGACGCATTTTCTTTACAAGAAATGTCAGTTTGCTTGCAAATCTGCTGCAGCGGGCAAGCCACTGTCAGGTGAACGGGTAGCATCAAACCCTGAAAGTAATTGGATGCTTCAGTGTTCACTTCACAACAATCTGATGCAATCGGGCCTGCCTGTTACTCATGGTTTCTGTTCGCATGTGCTTGTGAGAACCTTGGTGGCTTTTTGGGGGAGGAGGGGGTCTGAATCCATGAGCTTCACTTTGAGTTATAGATTTGGATGATTACAGAAAAGACTGAAGGAAAACGCAGCCAAAACTTGCTTGGGCCATGATTCAGGACAGCACTTAAGTAGGTGTTTAACTTCAAGCATGTGCTCAAAATCCAAATGGATTTAAGCACACACTTGAGTGTTGTCTTGAATAGGGATGGATTTACACATGTGCTAAATGCATTGCTAAAGTGGAACCATGGTTTCCACCCAAAACCAACCTGCATTCCCATGAGCTTCAGCCTATGAGAAGCAATCTCACATAAATGGACTACCCATCCCTAATCCAGAGCAAGCCTAAAGCTACGTCTACACTTAAACCACTATCAGGCATACTGCAAGGCTGCACCTCTAGCACTCCAGCATGGACACTCCCTACAGCAATGGGAGGGGTTCTCCTGTCAAAGTTAATCCATCTCCCTGACAGGTGGTAGCTAGGTCAAGAGGCAAAAAGTTTTCCTTTGATGTAGAGCGGGGATCCTCAAACTGAGGGTCAGACCCCTCAGAGGGTCACGAGGTTATTACATGGGGGGGCGCAAGCTGTCAGACTCCATCCCAGACCCTGCTTTGCATCCAGCATTTATAATGGTGTTAAATATATTAAAAAGTGTTTTTAATTTATAAGGGGGGGTCGCACTCAGAAGCTTGCTATGTGAAAGGGGTCACCAGTACAAAAGTTTGAGAATCACTGACATTGTAGTGCCATCTACACAGTTAAGCCAACCCAACCTCCTATGTCATTTGGGGGTGTGGCTTTTTCACACCCCTAACCTGCAGATTAGCTGCGCTGACTTAACTTTTTTTAGTGTCTACCTGGCCTAAGGGCTCATCCACACGTAGTTAGTCCTGAACAGCAGTTATTCCTGAAGAACGCCATGTGTGGATGCTGTTATTTGGAATGCGTGCCTGGAAACCGCTTATGTTAAACCAGAACAAGGTGCTTGTTCTGCAACAAGAGTCCACATATGGAGTTATTCAGGAACCGCTGTTCCTGGAGTACTCCACGTGTGGTCAAACCCTGAGGCTTGGTCTATACTTAAAACTTGTACCAGCAGAGCTGTCAGTCAGGGGATGGAAAAAAACATACCCCTGACTGACAGCAAGGCTGACCTGGGGTAGACACCGTTACGTCAACAGATTGTTTCTGCTGGCACAGAACCTAGTTCAGGGAGATGGTGTTCCTACACCAGCCGAAGAACTCCTGTCTGGGTATGTTGCTTCTATCCTACGTAGCTATGCAGCATAGTGTAGAGTAACCTCAGCCTACCAACTGTTCTGCAGGGTTCATGGGAAAGAAGACATCTCTTTTCAGGGTGTTTATTGACTATGATGGTCTGAACTTGAGTTAACGCTGCTGTGATCTCCTCTCGAGTGAGCAGCCGTGCAACAAAATAACACTCAGGGCACACAAGCGGTTGTGTTAGTCGCTGCTGAGTTGTGTTAACACATGCTGTCGCCTATACCCCCTGCCAAGCCAGAGTCAAAAGCACCAGCAGCTTCCTGTTCTGGCTTTTTGTGTGCAGCTAGGACTCGAGATGGGGACAATGCTGAAGTTAATTCTGCAGGGACGAGAAACCCAGAGACACATGGGGTCAGATCCTCAGCTGTTGTGAATCAGCCTAGATTTGGATGATTACAGAAAAGAGTGAAGGAAAACACAGCCAAAACTTGCTTGGACCATGCTTCAGGACAGCACTTAAGTGTGACTTCACCGGAGCGGTGCTGATTTTCAACAGTTGAGGAGCTGGCCCTTCTTAATTAAATGCTTAACCAATTTTCACCCCCCCCCCCACCTCCCTGGGTTAGTTATGGAAGTCAGCAGAACTCTAACACAGGGTCCTTGCTAGAGCTGGGCAGAAATTTTTCACCAGAAACAAGTTTCAGGGCAAAATGTAAGATTCTGTCACTGAAAAATTCAGCTTAATTTTTTTACCCCTGTTGTCTAAATAATTCTAGCTGCAAGATCCTGAAATAAAACCCCACTCATTGATATTCCACCTTCACTACCAAGCCATCCTTCCTCTTGTATGGCCTGGGCTTATCTATTTAAACAGCCCTTTTTGGAGGGAGCTTAATTTCCTCCTATCAAGTATGTGGCAGAGGTAATAAGGACCAAAATACAGTTCTGGTGCTAGAACAACTTCAGTACGCTAGTAACTAAAAAGAGCTCCTTTGAATAGCTGGCCATGGTACCACACCTCAGGACATGCCCTATTCATTTGTCCTTTACAATAGTCCTGGGTTCCTAATAACAATGTTGTTTACCAAACAGCTTTCCTACGAGTAAATGAGCAATACGGGGGAGAGGAAGGAATATGCCTGCCCCCTGTCAGTTGCATACTAATTTATGTAACCAATTCAGGTAAATGCTTAAGGGAGAGCTTCCCGCCCTCAGATTCATCCACTTGCAAAGAGGCTGATTGGTTTGCCTCAGAAGAATCCTTTCAGTTTTCTGAAACACACACTATATACAATGCTGGCTAGCCTGCCTGCTTTGGAAATACACTTGAAGTAACTATTTGCAGAGATGAGTGTGTGAGGGGCACGTGAGGTGGGATCCACATGACCCTGAGATTTGCTGCTTGGCTTGGACTGAGCATGCTCGCACAGACTGAGCGTGCCCTGTAACACTGCTGAAGCTGGCTGCCCTCACTCTGTCCCCCAACGGTCGACAGGCACAGGGTGTCTCTGTGCCTTTTATATTTTAATGGAAGACTTAGTTGAACAACAGTAATACTTAGCCCTTTTATAGCACTTAACATAAGTAAACTGCATCATACCAACAAGGGGCGTAATTATCTCAATGATACAAATGGGGAAACTGAGGCACAAAAAGGGTACGCCCTAAACTTTCTAGTCTCAATGTGATGGGTGTCTCCGCTTTTGAGTGACTAATGTTAGGCAGCTGGCTCAGATCCTCAAAGGTATTTAGGTGCCTGATTTCCATGGGAGTTAAGTCCATAAGTATCTTTAAGATTCTGAGCCCCAAAGCCTGTTTTTTCGGCTTGTTTTTTTTTTAAAAGTGCTCAGCTCCAGCTGCAGTCACCCAAAAACGGATGTACCCCAAATCACTTGAAAATATTGGCATAGGGGTCTAAAGAAGGGCATCCAACATCTTCAAAAGTATTAGGCACCTAAATCAAGAGCAGTTAGGTACCTAAATACCTTCTGATGATCTGTCCCTAAGTGACTTGGGCAGGAAGTATTCGACATTGGTGAGGCCTCATCTGGAATACTGTGTCCAGTTTTGGGCCCCACACTACAAGAAGGATGTGGAAAAATTGGAAAGAGTCCAGCGGAGGGCAACAAAAATGATTAGGGGTCTGGAGCATATGACTTATGAGGAGAGGCTGAGAGAACTGGGATTGTTTAGTCTCCAGAAGAGAAGAATGAGGGGGGATTTGATAGCAGCCTTCAACTACCTGAAGGGGGGTTCCAAAGAGGATGGAGCTCGGCTGTTCTCAGTGGTGGCAGATGACAGAACAAGGAGCAATGGTCTCAAGTTGCGGTGGGGGAAGTCCAGGTTGGATATCAGGAAAAACTATTTCACTAGGAGGGTGGTGAAACACTGGAATGCGTTACCTAGGGAGGTGGTGGAGTCTCCTTCCTTGGAGGTTTTTAAGGCCCGGCTTGACAAAGCCCTGGCAGGGATGATTTAGCTGGGAATTGGTCCTGCTTTGAGCAGGGGGTTGGACTAGATGGCCTCTTGAGGTCCCTTCCAACTCTGATATTCTATGATTCTATGATTCTAGGAAGGCCATGGCAAAGCTGCAGTGAAGAACTCCAGAGTTTCGGGCTCCTGGGGTTTTCAAGTTTTCTAGGGTTACCATATTTTGAGTGTCCAAAAAGAGGACACTCCATGGGGCCCCGGCCCTGCCCCCAGCCCCGCCCCCGCCCCAGCCCCACCCCTTCCCCAAAGTCCCCATCCCAACTCCGCCCCCTCCCCTGCTTCCCGCAAACATTTGATTCGTGGGAAGCCTGAAGCAGGCAGCAGGTAAGCTGGGGAGGGGTAGGGGGAGGAGGCGCGGCCCAGTCTGCCCTCCCCCCCCAACCGAGCAGCTCCCTCCGGCCCCGGCCCAGCGTCTCCAGCCTGGCTCGGCTCGGGCCCTGGGGTGCCAGCCCCGGGCCAGCCCCCAGCCGAGCACCCCCGGCCCGCCCCAGCACTGCCGGCCCGGCCCAGCACCCCCGACCCCGCACCACCGGGCCTGGCCCGGCCCCCGGCCCAGCACCCCCGACCCCGCACCACCGGGCCTGGCCCGGCCCCCGGCCCAGCACCCCCGGCCCCGCATGTCCCTATTTTCCCGGACATGTTCGGCTTTTGGGGATTTCCCCCTGGACGGGGATTTGAGGCCCAAAAAGCCGGACATGTCCGGGAAAATCCGGACGTATGGTAACTCTAAGTTTGCACCACTCAAACTGAAATAGGAACGTGCTGCTTAGTTGTGACTGAGTGAGTTGTTCGCATTTCAGCTCCATGGTGCCTGCCCCAGCACGTGCTTTAATTATTCCCTGACTCTCGAATGCAGACAGTCTTGTCATGCTTTAATAATAGTTATTCAACAGTTTTCAGACTCCTCATTGTTCTCAGACGCAGGCTGCCCTCTGGCCATGCCATTTCAGTAATGACTCTAGCGTTTCTGAAGGAGACTAATGGCAGAAATTGCTATCAATGGTTCTGGCAAAACACTGCAAGCTGGAAATTGGATTCCCCCCCCCCACTCCTCCTGTCCTCGTTAATGAGCTACTTCTTCAAGGTGCCAATGACAGAGCTGTAAAGTGAGATGGGCAATTCATTTTCTGGGCTGCAAGCCCTTCAACATGGCATCTTAACTGTTATTTATTAAAATGCATCATTAATATACGGCCATAAGCATGCGAGGTGCTTTTCAGGCATGCTAAAGAGACAAGGGACCAGAGTTTAAAAGATATTTCGCACCTAATTTCCATGGGAATTAGGTGCCTAAATACCTTTAAAAAAAATCTGGCTCAAGGTTCCTTACCCTGAGGACCTTAAAGACCAAGACATTGATCCACTAAACCTATCAAGCACTAGAAGTGGAGGGAACAAACACGCTGGCTATCATTTGGAACAGTGATGACTTTTCTGTGTATTGCATTTCGTAAGGCTCTAAGAACTCTGTAGAGACAGCCGCCATCTTGTCCTCTGAGCTGCTACAGCACGTTAGTGCAGGAGCTCACACCCACTCGCTCTCTCTCTCTCCTGGAGATCTTGCCTGGTACCTTCTTGGTACCTAAAATCAAATCCTTTTAGACTGGAAAGACCATGCTTTGCTCTGTCTATGGAAACGCAATGCATGCCATCTGGGGCAGCTGGAATAAGCAGGTTTTTAGGAAGGGTGAGATGTCCCTGAGGATGGGAGGCTGTTCCAACTGTAGAATAGTGGCATGAAAAAAAGTGAGAAGACTGCGCAGCAGATAGGAGACATGGACATGCGTGGCCTGATCTCGGTATTGACCAGCAACTGCTATTTGAACCTGAAGAAACAGTTGTGTGGCCTACTGCATACAGAACAATGTCATGTACCTTTCCGGGGATGGCTGGGAGGAGGTCCTAACTTCCTGCTCCATGTAACTAGACTCAGCCCGTTGCACGCGCCAGCGTGTTCACAACATTGCCAGGGTTGGGGATCAATCCTGCAGCTCCGGGGACAGTGACGCCAAGGCCAAAGGTAGGAATCATCATAACTAGCTCTTGTATCACATGGTTTGTCAGTAGACCTCAAAGCTCTTTGCAAAGGAGGACAGTATCCCCATTTTACCCATATGGAAACTGAGGCGCCAAAAGGGATTTGTCCAAGGTCACCCAGCAGAGGCAGGAACAGAAGCCAGGTCCCCTAAGTCCTAGTGCGGCATTCTAACCACTAGGCAACACTGCCTCTCCAGACATTAAGCCTCTTATTTTCTCTCACTCACTGCCAGACTACAGTGCCACAGCTTCTGTCTGTTTCGGTTGTTAGTATTTTGCTGCCTTTTCTCCTCTGTATGGTACAGCCCTTAGTCTAACCTCAAAAGGCCTTTAAGTGACACAACCACCAGCAATCAACCAGCTTTGCCTGTGCCATTAGGGATTTTTAATTCATTGACTGAATGGCAGAGCAACCCCTTGTTCTGTAATATCGGATGCAATTACTTGTAGCAATGAGGGAAAAGCCTCCTGTTGGCTGCTTGTTTCTTTTGCTAAAACACCTCCAAGGGGCCATAATACCTTGTTGTTGTTTGCACGACACTCTTCTGATCCATGTTTGATTTGACTTGATTTAAAATGTGAGACATCAGGGCAGCGCTCTTGCTGTCAAAATCTCTTCTCATCATGCTGACATCAGACCGACGAGAGGAGTTTGAGATTGGTGGCAGGTTTGTACGGGGGCTGAGAAAGGGGGCCTCTTTGTCTCTTCTTTTCCCTCTAGATTAGTTACTTCAAAAAGATTTCCTGGGTGGGAAAATTAATTTCAATATTGATTACCTACCTGAAACGTCACTCTTTTACTGATTGGAAGACACTCACTCTCCTTTGCTATCGGTTTGTATGCATAACTCCCTGGTCCACCTCCACCGCTGTCTGATCTATAGAGGAGGGTTTCTCAAACGTCATTGCATCGCAACCCCCTTCTGACAACAAAAATTACTACATGATCCCAGGAGGGAGGACTGAAACCTGAGCCCTGCCAAGCCCTACCACCCTGGGTGTGGGGACCAAAGCCAAAGCCCAAGGGCTTCAGCCCCAGGTAGAGGGGGTGTGGGGGAGGAGTGGGGGGGCTGTAACCTGAGCCCTACCACACAGGGCTTCAGCCCTGAGGCTTCGACTTCAGCCCTGGACAATGGGGCTCAGGATTTGGCCCCAGGCGATGGGGCTTTGTCTTTGGCCCCAGGAAGTCTAATGCCAGCCCTGGTGACCCCATTAAAATGGTGGCATGACCCACTTTGGGGCCCTGATGTACAGTTTCCAAACCACTGCTATAGGGGATAGGAGCCTGGTACAGATGCCAGCTAGGGCAGTTAGGCCCAGATCCTCAAAGGCATTTAGGTGCCTAACTCCCATCTGTCAATATGAGTTAGGCACCTAAATAAATACATTGGCAGTTCTGGGGTCTTAGCCTTTTAGCTGAAGCTGTAGATGCCGTGCTCTTGATTGTGGCTGTGAAGTTCCCCAGTTCTGGTGCCAGCGATGACCAAGATGATGGTTGTTCCTTAGGGGGGCAGATTTTTAAGCACCCAGAAACTCCCATTGTGACACTTTAGCAAAATTTTCCAAAGAGCTCAGTGTTATGCCAGGGCTTTATAAGAGGCGTCTAGTGCAGGGGCGGGCAAACTTTTTGGTCTGAGGGCCACATTGGGTTTTGGAAATTGTATGGAGGGCCGGTTAGGGGAGGAGTGTGTGGCCTGGCCCCCACCTCCATCTGTCCCCACCTCCTGTTTCTCACCCCCTAACGACTACCCCCTCCCCGTTCCCTGTCCCCTGACCACCCCTGGAACCCCCACCCCCAATTGCCCCCCAGACTCCTGCCCCCATTCAACCCTCTGACCGCCCTGCCCCCGACCACCCCTAACTCCCCTGTCCTCTATCCAACCCCCCCCACTGCCTGGAGCACCGGTGGCTGGAGACACTACAGCCACGAACCGCAGAGCACCAGGTCAGGCCAGGCTGTGCAGCGGCACTGCCCCAGGAGCTCGCAGCCCCGCCACCCAGAGTATTGCACCGGCGGCGGGGCGAGCTAGGCTGTGGGGGAGGGGTCGGCAGCTAGCCTTCCGGGCCAGGAGCTCAGGGGCCGGGCCGGAAGTGGCCTGCGGGCCGTAGTTTGCCCATCTCTGGTTTAGGGGTACAGATGGCTACTTAATAAAAAGCATGCGCCATCTGCTGGCCTATAGGAGCGTGTACATTTGTCTCTAAACGAAAAGGTTCAATAAAGTTATGATTAGCAGCTCTTACCATCGGGGTGGCTCTGGTTTTTGCCGTCCCAAACACGGCAGTCAGTCAGCCTTCGGCGGCTTTTCTGTGGGAGGCCTGCCGCTCATGCGGATTCGGCGGCAGTTCTGCCGGTGATCTGCTGGTCCTGCACCTTCGGTGTACCCGCCGCTGAATTGCCACCGAAGCTGCTGGACCAGCGGACCTCCCGCAGAAACGCGGCCGAAGGCTGCCTGACTGCCGCCCTCACAGCGACCGGCAAGCCGCCCCCCGCAGCTTGCCGCCCCAGGCCCGTGCTTGCTGCGCTGGTGCCTGGAGCCGCCCCTGCTTACCATGTCAGATTGGGATTTGAACCCAGGCTTTATCTGGCACTCTTAACCCTCAGCACCCACCGTGCTCAGCTCTTCTGAAAAATCTCACCCACGGAGCATAGCAAATTAAGTCTTTGCACACTGCTTAAACCTTGGGCCAAACCCACTCCAATTTTGGCAGGCCGGGTGAGAAACAGGGGAAGGATGTTCGTGGAAGGGAGGCACTGCAGAAGGGGTAGGGAGAGTTTCTGGCCCCAGGAAGACTCTGCCTATAGTGAGTCTCAGCTAGTCTCTTGCCTCCCTGTTTTGGCAACACCCCTATCCTTCCCCGTGTAGTTTGTAAATGCTTACTGACTGAGGAACTGAACCAGCAGAAAGGAAGTTGTATGGGCTGGGCCACAAAGCCGGAGACAAGGAAGAACTGCAACAGAGCCACTATTCCGGTCAGAAAAACAGGCCGAGAAAGTTTAAACCTGAGCAAAAGTCTACAACTGAGCTGTAAACCTCTGAAAAGCCAAAGCCCTGAAAAACGGAACCAGCGGTGGAACCCAGGCCCCGCACAATGGGGACCATTAGCTCAAACTGGGCAGCAGATGCTATTGTGGCCCAGCCCAGCAAGCACTGGACTGGGCTGCAGGAGATTTTGGTTCCATTTCTGGCTCTCCTACTGGGTGATCAGGGGCAAGTCACTTCACTGCTTTGTGCCTCGGTTTCTCCATCTGCAATATGGGCATAATGATATTGACCTCCTTTGCAAAGCACTTTGAGATCTACTTAGTGGAAGAGGTAGGTATTGGTGCTATGGTACAGTGTTCCCACGGTAAGGAAGCAGTGGTCTGTGCACAGGGCAGAAAACCAGGAGCACACCCTGGTCTGACTTGGGGTCTGGAACTGACAACTCTGGGGTCTTTGATAAAATACTGATTATTTCTGCCTCAGGTCCCCTTCTTCCTGTAAAATGCGGGCGGGGAGCGTTAACTACCTGCCCCAGCAGGATGTGGTGGAGAATGAACTAGTGAAAGAGGTTTTTACTCACGAAAGCTCATGCCCAAATAAATCTGTTAGTCTTTAAGGTGCCACCAGACTCCTTGTTGTTTCTGCTGGGAGAAGTGCGAGAAAGCAAGAAGAATGATTAAAGATGTCCTGCATTGCTAATAGGATCCAGGCATTTATCTGGGTATAGTGAAGCAGGTATTAACAAGCTCATGTTTATAACAGTCACCTAACAGAATGGCTTTACAGAACAATACAACACTGTGGTGTATATCAGAGAGGGCTTTCAGTTAAGAATGGGGCACATTTTAATAATGGAAACGTATGAGTCTTTGTCTTGTTTCTTAGAGTGGAATGTGGATTTCTCCCTCCCCCTTCCCCCCCTTCCTTCTCTGAGTTGATCATTTCTCTTGCTTTGGCATCTTATTTGTATCCTTTCTGCTTATGCAATTTTATTGTGACATCTGGGCTGCAAAATAAAACTCTAGCCTGCAGGAAACTTACAATTGTGTCAGTCAAATGCAGTCAGACAATGAAGTAGCCACCACTAGAAAAGTGTGCTTAAAAAGACGATTACTCCCACATAGGAACTTTTCTCCGGGCTTTACATCGAAATGAACGAATAGGGCCAGATCGTCAATGGGTGTAAATCCGCTTCAGTGCACTGATTTATACCAGCTGAAGATCTGGCCCAGAGGCCCCTATTAACCTTCTCCTCTCCTATCTCGTGGCCTGGAATCTTGGCCCTAGAGCATCACACTACCTCTCTCTAGCCCAACATCCTCTCTCTAGCATGTGAGCACTGTCATCCGTCTGCTGTTTGAGGCACATCCACACGGCAATGGGCGGTGTCATTGGCAGCGTGAACCGCTGTCCGCCAGCTACCGCTGAGCCAGCCAGAGCACTCAAAATAAGAGTAGCTGTGGTGGCTCTCTGCCTGTGTACACCACTTCCTGAGCCTCTCGGGGTACGTTTACACAGCACCAAAACAAAGCCACATCAGCAAGTCTCCGCGCGCAGGCTTGTGTGACGGTGCTAAACATAGCCATGTAGGCGCGCAGGCTCTGAGACCCACCCCTCTTGCCGGGTTTTGGAGCCTGAGCGAGAACGTCTACACAGCTATTTTGAGTGCTGTAGCATCAGCCTGAATCTGTAGATCTGGGCTCTGCTACTCGCAGGCACAGGGTTGTGGGGTTTTTGGGTTTGCAGTAGAGGTACCCAAAGTACATGCTCAGAGGCTAGCCCGCAGTGTTGTGGCTTCGCTGCTATTTTTAGCACGCTAGATCCATCAAAGCCAGTTTGCTGAGCAAATTACACACCCAGCTGCAGTGCGGAGGCATAATTCACGCTGTTCACTGCACTAGTCTCCTTCCCATCCCCAGTGCTCTGCCATCACCTTGGCCTTTGCAAACATTTTTGTCTCCTCCCATTCACGATTATGCACCTCGTTCCATGCTTCTGCCAAAGCGCTTTTTGCCTCAGTGTCCCCGTCTGTAAAATGGGGATAATAATACCCACCTCACAGGTCTGTTGTGAGGTTTAATAAATGTTTGCAAAGTGTTCTGACTTGTGGTAAGAAGTTTGCTACCCCTTTTGAGCAAAGAATGGGTTAAAGCAATATAATAATTGCATTTGTCCTTATTGAATTTCATCTTGTTGATTTCAGACCAATTCTCCAGGGTCCTTTTGAATTTTAACCTTGTCCTCTAAAGTGCTTGCAACCCCTCTCAGCTTGGAGTCATGCTGCAGTCATACCTCTGATTGCAACGTAGACATATCCTTTGCCACTGACTTCCAGGGCTACACGATCCAGCAGTTGGTTCTCTGTCCTGAAGTATGAAATCATTCGTGTTAATCTTGCAAAGTACCTCACATATGAAGGAAAAAATCAAAGGTACAACTACAAAATGGAGACGAAATGGCTAGGCAGTAGCACTGCTGAAAAGGATCTGGGCATTATAGTGGATCACAGATTGAATATGAGTAAGGCACTATCAAATTCATGGTCCATTTGGGTCAATTTCGCAGTCCTAAGATTTTTAAAATTGTGAATTTCATGATTTCAGCTATTAAAATCTGAAATGTCAGTGTTGTAATTGTAGGGGTCCTGACCCCAAAAGGCGTTGGGTGTGGGTGTGTGGTGTTTTTGTTTTGTTTTTTGCAAAGTTGTTGTAGGAGGGGGTTGCGGTACTGATACCCTTACTTCTGCGCTGCTGCTGGCGGTGGCGCTGCCGTCAGAGCTGGAGAGCGGCAGCCGGGATATGTCTCTACAGGCTGGGCCTAAGTCTCTACACAGCAGGGAGAGTTGCCACCTCCTGCTCCTTGTCAAGGCCACTCTCTCAGCTCAGGAAGCAGCACGTAGATGCACTTGAGGCCATTCCTAGCCTGGCAGGAATCATCCAGCTACTTGGAAGTCATGTTGGCATGGGAATGACTTTGCCGATGGCCATGCTGATCTTCTGAGCATGCTCAGAGTGAACGAGATGTTCCCAGGAGCCAGAGCAGACTCGGACTGAGTAGCATGTTCATGGATTTTCTAAAGGAATGTGCCTTCTCTCCAGCCAGCTTAATATATGCTGGAGATGTGTTGCTGGGGCTTCCTGGCATACAGCAGAGAGAGGCTTGTACTTAGAGCTGATTAACAAGGAGGGGGTGATTCACTTTTCCCCCCCCCCCATTTTTTTTCCTAGCCCATATTCAAACTTTTATCAAAATGTTTTAAAATGTCTGTCCTGCTCTGTAATTGGTTGAAAAAATTGGAGGGAGAGATGGGGGGCAGTGGGGCAAAAATTACCGGCTGTGAGTCTGCTATATGCCAAAGCTGGGAAGACTCATGAATTTAACTCTAGAGGGCCCTGGGGTCAGCCAACATGGAAGCTGTTTGTTCTCTGTGGTAGCATCACAATAAGCATCTTACTCTAGTTTCACAAAATATATTTCCCCTCCCCTTTATTATAAATTAGTTGCTAGAAGGACAGCCCTGGTGTCCTCCATCCACGGGACAGATGCAGATTTTGCAAGGATTCTCTGTACAGCTGAACCTCAGCCTAGACTCAGTGGGACTTCTGAACAATGATACAGTAGTTCAGTCTCTGAAGGCCAGTCAGCCCTTGGCCTCTCTGGTGATGCTCCCAACAAAGAGGTGGCCATTGTGGCCTAGGCATTAGTCCAGTAGGAAGTAGATTGTGCCAAGGGGTCCAGTTGTGAGGTGCAGAGCACCTTCCAACGCCTAATAGCGAAGTGTGCTCTGCAGCTTGCAAAACTGGGCCCCAAAGCCATGATTCTGAATTGCATCGGCACAGAGACCCCTTTGTCCATGCAGAGCTCCATGGATTTCAGTGATGTTTAGTCTACTTTCTTAGACCTCAATACAGAATCAGGGCCTTAGATTGTAAACCTCCTCAGGTCAATGACCTGTCATTTTATTAACCTGAAAAGCAATATGGTGTGTATATGAAGTCTTCAGATCAGCTGCCTTTCCAGAAGATATGCTTTAGTCAAACACAAGTTATTTGGATCAATACAGGAGTCACTGGGTGAAACTGTATGGCCTGTGTTATACAAGAGATCAGACGAGATGATCTAATGGTCTCTTATGATCTTAGAAGGTTTGACTCCACACACGCCCTAGAATTTCAACCAGTGAGTCCTACAATGGAGTTTGTTGCTCTCTCTCAGCAGGCAAGTGAATGCTGTGGAACTTGGTAATTAACCAGGAGTTGTTAAATATGCAAGAGTGTGACTGCTAAAGCGGGCTGTGAAGAGTTACAAAGGGATCTCTCAAAACTGGGTGACTTGGTGACAAAATGGCAGATGAAATTTCATGTTGATAAATGCAAAGTAATGCACATTGGAAAACATCATCCCAAGTATACATAAAAATGATGGGGTCCAAATTAGCTGTTACCACTCAAGAAAGAGATCTTGGAGTCATTGTGGAGAGTTCTCTGAAAACATCCACGCAATGTGCAGTGGCAGTCAAAAAAGCGAACAGAATGTCCGAAACCATTAGGAAAGTGATATCTAATAAGACAGTAAATATCATAACGCCACTATATAAATCCATGGTACGCCAACATCTTAAATACTGCATATAGTTCTGATTGCCCCATATAAAAAAGATATATTAGAATTGGAAACAGTACAGAGACGTTTCAGAGTAGCAGCCGTGTTAGTCTGTATCCGCAAAAAGAACAGGAGTATTTGTGGCACCTTAGAGAATAACAAATTTATTTGAGCATAAGCTTTCTTGGATGCATAGAATGGAACATATGGTAAGGGGAGATATATACACATACAGAGACCATGAAAAGGTGGGAGTTGCCCTACCAACTCTAAGAGGCCAATTAATTAAGATGAACTATGATCAGTAGGAGAAAACTTTTGTAGTAATAATCAAGATGGTCCATTTCAGACAGTTTGACAAGAAGGTGTGAGGATACTTAACATGGGGAAATACATTCAATGTGTGTAATGGCTCAGCCATTTCCAGTCTCTATTCAAGCCTAAATTGATGGTATCTAGTTTGCATATTAATTCAAGTTCAGCAGTTTCTCTTTGGAGTCTGTTTGTGCTAATAAGCGATGGTCACATAAATAGCACCCTATACCGGAAACCTACTGACCACTATACTTACCTACATGCCTCCAGCTTCCATCCAGGACACACCACACGATCCATTCTTAGAGCTTGGCTGTAGACATACAACTGCATTTGCTCCAATCCCTCAGACAGAGTCAAGCACCTACAAGATCTCTATCAAGCATTCTTAAAACTACAATACTCACCTGCTGAAATGAAAAAACAGTTTGATAGAGACAGAAGAGTACCCAGAAGTCACCTACTACAGGACAGGCCCAACAAAGAAAATAACAGAACGCCACTAGTCACCACCTTCAGCCCCCAACTAAAACCTCTCCAGCGCATCATCAAAGATCTGCAACCTATCCTGAAAGATGATCCCTCACTCTCACAGATCTTGGGAGACATACCTGTCCTCCTTATAGACAGCCCACCAACCTGAAGCAAATACTCACCAGTAACCACACACCACAGAACAAAAACACTAACCCAGGAACCTATCCTTGCAACAAAGCCTGATGCCAATTCTGCCCACATATCTAGTCAAGTGACATCATCATAGGACCTAATCACATCAGCCATACCATCAGGGGCTCTTTCACCTGCACATCTACCAATGTGATATATGCCATCATATGCCAGCAATGCCCCTCTGCCATGTACATTGGCCAAACCAGACAGTCTCGCCGCAAAAGAATAAATGGACACAAATCTGACATCAGGAATCATAACATTCAAAAACCAGTAGGAGAACACTTCCACCTCTTTGGCCATTCAGTAACAGATTTAAAGGTGGCAATTTTGCAACAGAAAAGCTTCAAAAACAGACTCCAATGAGAAATTGCTGAACTTGAATTAATATGTAAACTAGATACCATCAATTTAGGCTTAAATAGAGACTGGGAATGGCCGAGCCATTACAAACATTGCATCTATTTCCCCATGTTAAGTATCCTCACACCTTCTTGTCAACCTGTCTGAAATGGGCCATCTTGATTATCACTACAAAAGCTTTTTTTTCTCCTACTGATCATAGCTCATCTTAATTAATTAGCCTCTTAGAGTTGGTAGGGCAACTCCCACCTTTTCATGTTCTCTGTATGTGTATATATGTCCTTACTATATGTTCCATTCTATGCATCCAGTGAAGTGGGCTGTAGCCCACGAAAGCTTATGCTCAAATAAATTTGTTAGTCTCTAAGGTGCCACAAGTACTCCTGTTCCTAGCACAGAGAAGGGCTACAAAAATTATTAGGGATATGGACCAGCTTCCATATGAAGAGAGATTAAAAAGACTGGGACTGGTCAGCTTGGAAAAGAGACGACGAAGGGGGGATATGATAGAGGCCTATAAAATCACGAATGGTGTGGAGAAAGTGAATAGGTAAATATTTACCACTTCACATAACACAAGAACTGGAGTCAGCCAATGAAATTATGAGGCAGCTGGTTTAAAACAAACAAAAGGAAGTACTTCATCACACAATGCACAATCAACCTGTGGAACTCATTGCCAGGGGATGTTGTGCAGGCCAAAAGTAGAACTGAGTTCAAAGAAGAACTAGATATGTTCATGGATGATAGGTCCATCGATGGCTATTAGCCAAGATGGTCAGGGACACAGCCCCATGCTCTGGTTGTCCCTAAGCCTCTGACTGCAAGAGGCTAGAACTGGATGACAGGAATGGATCACTCAATAATTGCGCTGTTCTGTTCATTCCTTCTGAAACATCTGGCACTGTCCACTGTTGGAAGACCGGATACTAGTCTAGATGGACTACTGGTCTTGACCCAGTATGGCCATTCTTGTGTTCATACTGTGCATTGGAGTCTAGAATTTTGACACAGACAGAAATACGCTGTGGGTTTTCAGTGTTCTGTTTGCTGGTACTTTTCTAATAAACTTATTTAATAAAACTAATTGAAACGTACTAGCTCCAGAGATGTTCATGTTCAATTTTCCTGAGGATTTGGATTTTTTCATGTAAGGCAATTTGAAATCCCCAGCAGTATCCATCAAAACTACGTCAGCTAAGGCAGGGCCATCCCTACCCATACGCAAAGTACGCAGCTGCTCCAGCCCCTGCTCCGCCTCTTCCCCATGGCCCCCGGCCCTTCTTCTCTGTTGTAAAAATGGCTTTACTCTGATAAATGGTTGGCACATTTCACTCAGAGGTGGCTGCATTTCTGCTGAGGGCAAGTAAGGTTGGATCCCTGTTTAACTGAAGATATTTCTAGATACACGGTGCTCTGAGGTGATGGGTGTTATGTAAACGTGAGATAATTGCAGATGGATTGCATCTTCCTTTGAAGAACCGGGTGGTGGTCTCTGCCTGAGGTACTGTAAAGGGGCACAAACTGGTATGAGCTGTGCAGCTTCCGCCTCGATGAACTGCCAAGTTTTAAGAGCCGAAGAATGTCCTTGTGGTTAAGGAACTAGACTGATCCTCAGCAGAGCTGGATTCATTCCTGACTCTACTCCACACCTCCCATGAGAGTTTGGGCAAGGCATGAGGGTGGGCTCCATGAAGGGACGTAGGTGTTCCGATACTAAGTGTCACACGGTGCCTAACCCCTCCCGTCCCCCCCGAGACCGGAACCGTGATCCGCAAAGCTGAGTTAAGTGCCCAGGCTCCCGCTACAATGAATGCAGAGAGAGAGAGGCACCTAAAAGTGAGATCCATAAAAGCCAGCGTGCCAGGTGGGGCGCCGCCTAAGCTAGCCAATGGGAGATGCCGATAACAGGGGTGTGTGCTAAGCCCCACCCCTCTCATTGATAGGTGCCTAAGGGTACATCTACACTACAGGGGGGAGTCGATTTAAGATACGCAAATTCAGCTACGTGAATAGCGTAGCTGAATTCGACGTATCGCAGCCGACTTACCCCGCTGTGAGGACGGCGGCAAAATCGACTTCTGCGGCTTTCTGTCGACGGCGCTTACTCCCACCTCCGCTGGTGGAGTAAGAACGTCGATTCGGGGATCGATTGTCGCGTCCCAACGGGACGCGATAAATCGATCCCCGAGAGGTCGATTTCTACCCGCCGATTCAGGCGGGTAGTGTAGACCTAGCCTAAGTCTGGGCTGCAGGGAAGCACCTATGATTCAAGAACAGGAGTCAGATGGCTTAGGTGCCGAATGTGCTTCTTGGCGGAATGAGTTAGGCACCTGTCTCGCTCCACACAAAATGGCTGGAGTAGGAAGTGCCACTGCCCTTAACTTTTAGCCCAGTGGTTAGAGCACTTCCTTGGGATGTGGGAGACCCAGGTTCAATTCCCTGCGCTCTCTGCCAGAGAGGAAGAAAGGATTTGAACAGGAGAATGATGTGTATGTGTTAGACTCATAGACGTTCTTATGTTACGACTGAAAGTGGTAAGCATGGTCAAGTTGATGTGCCATGTCCCCAACTCACGTTTTATCCCAACGCTAACCACTGAACTATGGGATATTCTCAGGTGGGGCTGCCTCCATCAGCTCTCCTGTTGAGGCTGATTTAGTTGGTGTTGGTCCTGCTTTGAGCAGGGGATTGGACTAGATGACCTCCTAAGGTCTCTTCCAACCCTAATATTCTATGATTCCATTGTGGCAACATAATGAAAGAGTGGTCGGAGCAGGGGGGCTATCGGAACACCCCCATGGGTGCAGCAGCAGAGAGACATCTGTCATATTGAGAAGAGGTGAGTCCAGAGTCCATGATATAAACAGGTATCAGCATATCTGTCCACTTACCTCGGTGTTTTCTGCACAACAGTAAATATTATCTATTACCCGAACAGGAATGATGGACGTCACGAGAAAGAAAAGGGAATGCATCCCTGCTCCAAACTAATAGCCCCGTAGATAATGCTAACTGAGGGCTTCGTGTCTTATAAACATACGAGAGTGCATTACTCAGGCCTGACTTATGGTGTTTCGTTGCAGAGAGCAGCAGCTCAGCTGGGTGTATTAATGATTCATGCTTGCCTTGCCAGAACATAATGTGTAGTAATCATATGGAACCTGTGTACAAGAGTATTTTTAACTGGACGAATGTGTTTATAGTTTGACTTAAACTAATGCTTCATTGGGTCACTGACCTATTCATTATAGCCAGTGCATAGATGAAAATATGGAGTTGCGTCAACAGAGCCCCTTTTTTTGGGGTTACCAGGCAACCTACTGCTTAGCTGTATCTCTGCATAACATTGCAAATACTGCTCCGTCCCAACTGATAAACTTAGTGATGGAGCGAACAGCATCGGAGGGGAGAGACAAGGCAGAGAATATTTGTTGTATGGCTTTTTACAAGCATGAAGCAATATGCTCCCATAATAAACAACTCTGCCACTGCTAATACTCAATAAACAGTGTGGTTTATAAGCAATTAGGGACTCTCATCGGGAAACAGCACATTTCAGTGAAACGCACGCTACTACCCTAACAATGCTTAGTAAGCTAAGTGGCTTGTTAAAAGCATCATAATTCTCTTTTAAAAATCAATTAACAGTTTGGTGCATTTGGGTCCACAGTGCCTTATTCAGATGGGAAAAGATTCTGTAAGCCGCTTCTCATGAGTTAGCCACTGTTTTACCCAAAACAAACAACCAAAAATAACCTTAAAAAAGTCAAGCACCTGCTTCTGCTCAGTTGTTTACCACCCCGAGAGGCTGGTGAAGCAGTGGAGACAAGTCAGTTTTTCTTTTAGACTGGAGAGGAAGCCAGAGCACATCTCAGACAATTTCCTTTGTATTTCTTGGAACTTTAGTTTTTCTTTTCATTATGTTTAATAATAGCTTTGCTCCTGAATGGGGGTGGGTCAAAGGAGACAGTAGGTTGGGTTGTGATGCCTTATGCACAGACAAGGGACTTACTTTTACTTACTACTTTTAGGAGCCTAGAAAATCACAGGTTTCAGAGTAGCAGCCGTGTTAGTCTGTATCCGCAAAAAGAAGAACAGGAGTACTTGTGGCACCTTAGAGACTAACAAATTTATTAGAGCATAAGCTTTCGTGGACTACAGCCCACTTCTTCGGATGCATATAGAATGGAACATATATTGAGGAGATATATATACACACATACAGAGAGCATAAACAGGTGGGAGTTGTCTTACCAACTCTGAGAGGCCAATTAATTAAGAGAAAAAAAACTTTTGAAGTGATAATCAAGCTAGCCCAGTACAGACAGTTTGATAAGAAGTGTGAGAATACTTACAAGGGGAGATAGATTCAATGTTTGTAATGGCTCAGCCATTCCCAGTCCTTATTCAAACCGGAGTTGATTGTGTCTAGTTTGCATATCAATTCTAGCTCAGCAGTCTCTCGTTGGAGTCTGTTTTTGAAGTTTTTCTGTTGTAATATAGCCACCCGCAGGTCTGTCACTGAATGACCAGACAGGTTAAAGTGTTCTCCCACTGGTTTTTGAGTATTACTACAATCCATCGGTGATCTTCCAGAAAACACCATCCTGGCCACTATGGACGTAGAAGCCCTCTATACCAATATTCCTACAAGCCTGAATTAGGTACCTAGGATCAAAGACTGGGGAGAGAGCGGTGCAACGGAATGTGATCCACAAAAGCCAGCATGGTAGGTGGGGAGCCGCCTAAGCTAGCCAATGGGATGCACTGATGATAGGGAGGTTTTCTAAGCCCTGCCCTTCTCCTGGACATAGGCACTAAGTCCAGGTTGTAGAGAGGTGCCTGTCTCTGTTTAGCGATCCCCGAATGGGCACCTGCTGCCAGGAGGCAGGGGGCTCTGGCACCTAACTAGCTTCTTCTGAGAATGAGTTAGACCCTCACATATGAGAACAGAAGGAATGGTGATGCTGCTGCTGCAGTGGCTGCTCCCCCATTTAAGTTTTAGCCCAGTGGTTAGCGCAGTCAGCTGGGAAGTGGGAGACCCAGGTTCGATTCCCCTCCCTCTGCTAGAGGAGCGAGACGATTTGAGCAGGGTGCTCAAACCGCCAGACTAGAGTAGTTCTCACTCACTCTCTGGCCCAATGACTATTTAAGTATTTATCTGCAGTGGGACAGTCACTGGGCCAGAGAAAAGAAAGCACAAGAGAGAGAATGACCCTGAAGCCTAGTGGTCAGGGCACCCAGTTGGGCCATGGGAGACCCAGGGTCCGGTCTCCTTCCTCCAGTTATTCTTTCATTACTTATCCACAGTGGAACAGCTTTTGCAGGAGCCATCTGCCATCACACTGTCCCATAGCTCAGTGGTTAGAGCACTCTCCTGAGAGGCAGGAGACTCCTCTTGAAATGATTTCTCCCGCTAAGCAAGGGGGGAAATTGAAGTTCTAGCTGAGTGCTCTAACCACTGGGCTGAAAGTTGTAAGCTGGACAGCAGCTCGTCCTCCAGCCAGATTTTGAAGGGGACCCAATCGGGTAGGGAGCTTTTACCCTGACCATGGGCAGCGGGTGAACCGCCGGCGGGGGGTGGCTAGCCCCAGCTGGCCTCGCACCCTGCCCCTGCCAGAGCCCGGAGCCTCCCCCCAGCAGCCACCAGCCCCCCCACCCTAGCCCCAGAATGCTGGGCGGGCAATGTGCGCCCTCCCTCCCCCGAGTGCAGGGTGGGCAGCCCCCCAACCCCAGTGCCTCCAGCCCCTCCCCCCCCAGCGCTGAGTGGCTCCAGTTACTCCAAGTCCCGGCCGCCCCAGCCCCAGCCCCAGCTGTACTGAAGAGAAGCAGCCTGTCTGGGCGGGGGCCAAGGGGGAAGGGCAAGCAGGAGGTGGCTTCGGGGAGAAGTGTGGGCGGGGCCTCGTGGGGCTCTTTGGGGAGGCACGGCCTTCCCCAGCCTATGCACCACGCCGCCCATGGCCCTGAGTGAGTTTTGGAGCCTGCAGGGTTTGGTGGGAGTTTCGCGGGTCGCAGTGGAGCCTAAAATGGGGACTTACACACCTAAACCGAAGACTTAGCCTAAGGTTTAGGGGATCGGGGCTTTAGACTTGTTCCCGACGCAAATGTTGGGCCCGATTCCCCTCTCACCCTGCTTTTACCTACAATGGCTTTAGGGCCTGAGCAAAAGCCATTGGAGGGAGTGGGAAGATTCCCATTGGTTGAGGACTGCAATTGCTTGCACCCCGGGCCTCTGGGCAGTGAGGTGGCTGGGGAATAGCCATAGTATAGGAATGCCTTGGCCACATCTCCTTCCTCCCCCAGCTCACTCCTCCAACAGACCTCCTGCAGCTGAGGTTTCTGTAGGGCCAGGGCCTAGAGCCAGGAGAACTGATTCTACACCTATAGTGCCCAGCGCTGGGTGGGGGCGTGGGGGGCATACCAACTGCTTTGCAACCTCTTCAGGCAAGCATAGTGTATGTGAAGGGGTCAACGGGCAATGGAGAATCAGCCCCCAGCTCGTCAATGTATTGTCACCCTATGATGCCTGCCATCTTTTCAGCTGCTCCGTGCTAGGTAAAGGTGAAAGGATGATGTCCTTTTATAAATGAACCTGAATTCATTCATCCTCGCAAAGTGTCCATGAGATTATTTTTCTTAGCTCAGTCGGCTGCAGCCTTTATTTTCCCCCAAGCAGCAATGTACTCTCAGCCATTGATTTTCTATCGGCTTCTTATAAACTCACTCTCTGATTAATTACTAAACTATTAAATCAAAAGCAATATGGGCGAGAGTTTGTAAATCAAACCCTCTAAACCTCCCCCCACCAACCCACATGCCTGATCCACCATTGCCACCACCGCTCTGTGTAATCTGAACTAGAACCACTCTTTCCAGAAGGCAGGAGCTAATGGTGCTACTGTACGTATGTGAGGCACACCTCTTTGTGAGTAAGGACTTGTAGAAAATAGTGGCTGCAACTTTGTAAAGTTTCTTAGTTACTTTCCAACACTGGCAGCAAACAAATCTGATTTTCAACACCCTTTGGTGAAGTGCTTTGGGATGCTGTAGGGTGGAAAGGAGTTATGCAAATGTGGGTCGTTTAATAAAAAGAATTGTTGTAGAAAGAAATTATCACACATGCTTTATGATCTTGCTGCAGGACGTTGAACCCAGGCGTGGGGGCACATTTATAGTGGGCCAGACGCAAATTGTGTGGCATGCAGATAAATAGCAAACCCTATGAAATTTAGCGTAGCATGATTGGTATAATGACCTCGATGGGCCTTTGGTTTCAAAGCCGTGGTGATATTATAACTAGCATTACAAAGCCAGATGTGATGCAACAAGCTTTGGGCGGGAGTCATCGCTAAGCTACATCTCCGTGTAGGGGAAAAGGCTAAAGTTGGCTGGGATATAAACATACAACTCAAGTGTTTGTGCAGATTTTCAATAAGCAATAATGTGGCCTTTTCATGTCAGAGAAAGCCTTCCTGCCACTACAAAGTGTATTTATTTCTGTGAAGGGGCCACCATGGCTGACTAGACCGAGGCATCATCTCAGAAGCAATTGAAAATATATATTGACTGGAAGACACACAAAAGAAAAGTAGTGCTCAATTCAGCCTTCTTTGGGTCTTCAGCATCAAGCACAAACCATATCCAGGATTTTCCAGGAAATGCCTCTGTAGTAGAGCTGGTCAGGAAATGGGGATTCCCTCTCCCATAGAAAGTTTCAAATTAGCAGCTTTTTTTTTCTTTCCCCCTCCTCTAAGTTGAACATTTTGGGTGGCTGAAAACCAGAAGTGTCAATTCAGAAATGCTGCCGCAGTGTATCTCAGGAGGTATATAGTTTGGGTGCCTCGTGCTCCCATTCTCCACTAGGAGCCAGGCTATATCTCCCATGATGCACCACAGTCTTCCCTCTTGTTGAGCCACCACAGTGCATCATGGGAGCCCCGGGCTGCAGTGCATCAGGAGATCAGAGGCTCCGCTGGTGAAATCCATTGGAGTGCCACCATTTTCCAGCAGCTGAGGATCTGATTCCACCGCACATCACTCTTGGAACCAAGCAGGACAGATAAATGTGGTCACCAAGAAACCACATATCTCAGTTTCGTTCTTGCTGCCCAAATATCTAACCTCTCCAGGACCCTTTATATTATTTCTTTGCCGTCATTAATGTTTGAAACTTGTTTTTCACCGTATACTGGGAGCTTTACAGGGCAACGGCCCCACCCAATACAGTTCACAAACAAACTTTAGATTTGAAACAATGCGGGTGGGGGGGAATTCACAAACAGGTGTGAGGAACAGTGAAAATAAGGTCATGCAGTTATTTCATTTAGAATTGTGCACATCCTGATGGTCTGTATAAAATGTACATACTCACACTACCTGCACAAGTGTATACCCACCGCCTTCTACCTTAAGGTTTTATATGGCAGTCCATAACTATTGTATCTGAGCATCTTCCATGTAAAGGCAATAGCAATAGTGACATCCCTAATGGACTTCAGGAAGTCACATTCACAGACACGGATTCACAATATGAATATTAAATTTGCTTGGTAGCCGATATGGTAGAAATGATTGTAAAGAGATATCTGAATGTTGCCCAAATATAAACATAACAGAAGAAAACTTTTTTTAGACATTATCAAAATGGAATAATTCTCCTTCCCTCAATCTTGGTCATTTCTTTTTTAATCACCTATGAGTGTGGATATAGCAGTTTCTGAGCAGCGGACATTTCACAGACCGAGTGACTCTTAACAATCCAGCATGACCAAAATATTTCAGTACTGAATTGCAAGAATCCAGCTCTTTTCGATCTGCTGCTGGCTGGTTCCACTGTGCCAAGAATCTTTCATTTCTGCTTTTGTTTCAAACCGAAGAGCAAAAATGTGACACAAGTACTATAGAATGGGCATATTTAAACCATTTTAAAGTATGAAAAAGCAGCATGAATCCTTTATCTGCTCTGCTGTAACAGAAAGACCCTAAACCAAGTTACGGACTCATTGCAGTTGTTTTTATTTCAAACACCATGAAAAGGACACTTCGAATCAATGAGAATCTTTCCAGTGAAGTCAATGAATATTGGCTTGGGCCCTTGGTTCACTTTACTTGTTGCAATCAGACATGTACATTTTTACAAGGATTGCCTACTAAAGATTTGCATTGATAAACATACTTTTCCACCTGTTACGTCAGTCTGTTTTCTAGCCCTGGTGAGGTGTGAGGTCTCAGACCTTCGACCTGTTTCTCATCATTGGTCTAGCAATGATCTTTTGGCACTGTTTTGTGAGGGACCCAACACTGCAGCTCCTAGAGCCACATCCTTAGCTGGTGTCAATCAGGATGTCTCCACTGTAGTTATGCTGAAGTACAGCAGTGGAAAATGTGGCTTGGTTCTCCACACCTCAGTCAGTTTCAATCCCTGATTTTCTAAGCAATGAGAACATTGCAATACAAACACATGCTCCAGGAGCATAGCAGGGCCTTAGCCAGCCTGGCTCTTGGGCCCATCTGCTTCCTCACTTGATTTTCCATCTTGGACCAGACAAAGCCATCACCTGGGCTACTGTCATAGTGCTGCTCTCCTTCTGCACATTGTTTACTACAAGACACCATTCAGCCTTCCAGCCCCCCCTTCCCAGGCTGTTAGCCCTTTCAGTTCATAGAATCATAGAATATCAGGGTTGGAAGGGACCTCAGGAGGTCATCTAGTCCAACCTCCTGCTCAAATCAGGACCAATCATCATAGGATTCAGCTTCCACATAGCCTTCCCTCTAGGCACAGAAGTCTTTTCCAGTACTTGATCAGGGCTCCCCCTTCCTCATAGCCAGCTCTCCCATCTTGGGCTTCTCACTCAGCAGGTTTCTGCTCCATACAGGTCCCTCTAAGAAGGCTTATCCCTCATCAGGTCTCTCTCCCAGGCTTTCAGCTTGGGAGCCCACAGTTTCTGGTGCCTACCCACTTCCCAGCATGCTCCCTCCCCAAACTCTCAGACTTCTTTTTCTTCTTCTTAGAATCATAGGACTGGAAGGGATCTCGAGAAGTCATCTAGTACAATCCCCTGCACTCATGGAAGGAATAAGTATTATCTAGACCATCCCTGACAGGTTTTTGTCCAACCTGCTCTTAAAAATCTCCAATGATGGAGATTCCACAACCTCCCTAGGCAATTTATTCCAGTGCTTAACCACCCTGACAGTTAGGAAGTTTTTCCTAATGTCCAACCTAAACCTCCCTTGCTTCAATTTAAGCCCATTGACCTCTTGTCCTATCCTCAGAGATTAACGGGAACACTTTTTCTCTCTCCTCCTTATAACAACCTTTTATGTACTTGAAAATTATTATCATGTCCCCTCTCAGTCTCCTCTTTTCCAGACTAAACAAACCCAATTTTTTCAATCTTCCCTCATAGGTCATGTTTTCTAGACCTTTAATCATTTTTGTTGCTCTTCTCTAGACTTTCTCCAATTTGTCCACATCTTTCCTGAAATGTAGTGCACAGAACTGGACACAATACTCCAGTTGAGGCCTCCTCAGTGCAGAGTAGAATGGTAGAATTACTTCTTGTGTCTTACAACACCCTGCTAATACATCCCAGAATGATGTTTGCTTTTTTTTTTTTTTGCAACAGTGTCACTCTGTTAACTCATATTTAGCTTGTGATCCACTCTGACCCCCAGATCCCTTTATGCAGTACTCTTTCCTAGGCAGTCATTTCCCATTTTGTATGTGTGCAACTGATTGTTCCTTCCTAAATGGAGTACTTTGCATTTGTCCTTATTGAATTTTATCCTGTTTACTTCAAACCATTTCTCCAGTTTGTCCAGATCATGTTGAATTTTAATCCTATCCTCCAAAGCACTTGCAACCCCTCCCAGCTTGGTATCATCCGCAAACTTTATAAGTGTACTGTCTATACCATTGATGAAGATATTGACCAGAACCAGACCCAGAACTGATCCCTGCGGGACTCCAATCGTTATGCCCTTCCAGCATGACTATGAACCACTGATAACTACTCTCTGGGAATGGTTTTCCAACCAGTTTTGCACCCACCTTATAGTAGCTCCATCTAGGTTGCATTTCCCTAGTTTGTTTATGAGAAGGTCATGCAACACAGTATCAAAAGCTTTACTAAAGTCAAGATATACCATGTCT
This sequence comes from Chrysemys picta bellii, assembly GCF_011386835.1. Lineage (NCBI taxonomy): Eukaryota > Metazoa > Chordata > Testudines > Emydidae > Chrysemys > Chrysemys picta. The sequence continues at coordinate 12,498,027 of NC_088791.1, read as the reverse complement.
ACCACTTCCCCCCTATCCACAAGGTTTGTTACCCTGTCAAAGAAAGCTATCAGGTTGGTTTGAAATTATTTGTTCTTGACAAATCCATGCTGACTGTTACTTATCACCTTATTATCTTCTAGATGTTTGCAAATTGATTGCTTAATTATTTGCTCCATTATCTTTCCGGGTACAGAAGTTAAGCTGACTGGTTTATACTTGCCCGGGTTCTCCTTATTTCCCTTTTTATAGATTGGCACTAGATTTGCTCTTTTCCAGTTGTCCGGAATCTCTCCCGTCTTCCAAGACTCTTCAAAGATAATCGCTAATGGCTCAGATATATCCTCAGTTAGCTCCTTGAGTATTCTAGGAGGCATTTCATCAGGCCCTGGTGACTTAAAGTCATCTAACTTGTCTAAGTAATTTTTAACTTGTTCTTTTTCTATTTTAGCCTCTGATCCTACCTCATTTTCACTGACATTCACTCTGTTAGACATCCAATCACCACCAACCTTCTTGGTGAAAATCAGAACAAAGAAGTCATTAAGCAGCTCTGCCATTTCCCCATTTTCTGTTATTTCCCCCCCTCATTGAGTAACAGGCCTACCCTGTCCTTGGTCTTCCTTTTGCTTTTAATGTATTTGTAGAATGTTTTCTTGTTACCTTTCCAATTTTCTCCCTACATACTTGTGTTATTTGTTTATATTCACCCTTTGTAATTTGACCGAGTTTCCACTTTTTGAAGGACTCTTTTTTTGATTTTTAGATCATTGAAGATCTCTTGATATACTTCCTATCTTTCCTATGCAGTGGGATAGTTTGCTCTTGTGCCCTTAATAATGTCTCCTTGAAAAACTGCCAACTGTCTTCTATTGTTTTTCCCCTTAAACTTGCTTCTCATGGGATCTTACCTACCAACTCCCCGAGTTTGCTCAAGTCTGCCTTCCTGAAATCTATTGTATTTATTTTGCTGTTCTCGCTCCTACCATTCCTTAGAATCACGAACTCTATTATTTCATGATCACTTTCACCCAACCTGCCTTCCACTTTCAAATTCTCAACCAGTTCCTCCCTATTTGTCAAAATCAAATCTAGAACAGCCTCTCCCCTAGTAGCTTTCTCCCCCTTCTGAAATAAAAAATTGTCTCCAATACATTCCAAGAACTTGTTGGATAATCTGTGCCTTCCTGTGTTATTTTCCCAACATATGTCTGGGTAGTTGAGCACCATCAAGTCCTGTGCTTTGGATGATTTTGTTAGTTGTTAAAAAAAAAAAACCCTCATCCACGTGTTCTTCCTGGTTAGGTGGTCTGTAGTAGACCCCTACCATGACATCACCCTTGATTTTTAACCCTTTTATCCTTATCCAGAGACTTTCAACAAGTCGGTCTCCTCTTTCCATCTCAACCTCAGTCCAAGTGTGTACATTTTTAATATAGAAGGCAACACCTCCTCCCTTTTTTCCCTGCCTGTCCTTCCTGAGCAAACTGTACCCTTCTATACCAATATTCCAGTCATGTGTATTATCCCACTAAGTCTCTGTGATGCCAACTGTCATAGTTGTGTTTATTGACTAGCATTTCGAGTTCTTCCTGCTTATTCCCCATACTTCTCGCATTAATATACAGACATCTAAGATACTCATTTGATTCCCTGCCCACAGTTCTGTCTTGTCTCTCTTTTATCCCTGCTATAACAGCCCATGCTCCCCCCAAATTCCAACCCTTCTCCCAGGCCTCCATGTTTTTGACTTACCTGTGTGCTTTAGTCCCCTGTCCCCTTCAAACCTAGTTTCAAGCCCTCCTCACTAGGTTAGCCAGTCTGTATCCAAATATACCCTTCCCCTTCCTCGATAGGTGGATCCCCAACTCTTCTCGGAACAGCATTCCGCGGTCAAGGAAGCTGAAGCCCTCCTGGTGACACCATCTTCGCAGCCAGGTATTCACCTCCAGGATGCATCTGTCCCTGCCTGGGTTCCTACCCTTGACCAGAAGGATGGAAGAGAACACCACCTGCATTCCCAACTCCTTCACCCTTACTCCCAGAGCCCTGTAGTCTCTTCTGATCTGTTCAGGGTCATACCTCGCAGTATCATTAGTGCCCCCATGGAGTAGTAGTCAGAGGGCTAGATGATCCTCGACAATCCCTCTGTAACATCTTGGATATGGGCCCCTGGCAGACAGCACACCTCCCGGGATATCATGTCAGGGCGACAGATGGGTGCCTCCGTCCCCTTCAGAAGAGAGTCACCAACCACCGCTACCCTACGTTTCCTCCTGGGAGTGGTGGCTGCGATCCTCCCAGCATTGGGGGGTATATGTCTTCTCCTCCTCCTCCACCTTTTGGGGTGATTCCTCATCACTCGTTGCCAGGGCAACATATTGGTTTTCCATCTCCTGGTGAGTGTGTTGGGAGTAGGGGTAGAGCACTGCCTGCTGCCAGAAGTAACCAGCAGCCAGTGTCCTCCCTGTGACAGAGCCATATTCTCCTCCCCTGGTGGTGTGACAGCAGTTCTCTGTAGCTGGATAGCGTCCTCAGCCTTAGATGTCCCCATATGAATACTTTCGAGGATTTCCTCGTGGACTTGGATGCTTCTTGGACTAGCCACCTCCTCCTGTAGCAATCCCACCTGCTTCCTGAGAAATTCCACCAGCAGGCACCTCTCACTCTGGATGGTCCCCCCCAGCCTGGCTTTCTGTGAGTGGCAAATGCAGGCCACAGTCTCTGCACATCCACATCAGGATCTGGATAGAGGCATCCATGGGTAGGCTGTCTGTCTGGATACAGGCGCAGGTGGAGGAGACAGAAGCAGAGTTGGTACTGTCGATGGGGCCCTTCCTAACCATAGTGATTATATTATGTCTCCATCCCTCAAACTCCCCTGTTTGTGGTCCCCTTGGTCACTTAGCCTCTGGCTACATTTCGTCTGCTTCATTCCCAGCATTCCTCATGGATTTGCCCCGTATTCTTATCTGCACTGTCTCCCTTGACATTAGCCCCAAATTGTCAGATTGAACATTTTCATTCATAAATTGATAGGCGTTTCTGCAGTCGCTATCGGCGTTACACCCCGCGGTGTTGTAAGTAATGCACCACATGCAATTCGTAGTGCTTGAGCTTGAATTGAACTTGTTAAATTCCAATCCATACTCTGGACAAAGGCTTGACACCCATAATCTGTGATTACTCTCTCAGGCTGAGCTCAGCCTGTATTCCCCAGAAGGGCTGCTTTCTAGTCACGCACTCATGTCACATGACCCGTGGACTCATTCCCTTTACCTGGGGAAATGGACCAAGCCTGGCACCAGCGAAGTTGAGCCCTGCCCCGCTTAAAGGGCCAGCTCACCTTGTGACAGGGAGCATCAGATAAACAAATCCTTGCACACATGGATCATTAGCAGTACATCATCTGAATAAGCATCTCACTTTTTCGATAAAACCACTGGGATAGACTAGAAACAAAAAATTACTTCAAATAATAAACTTCACGAATTCACCCATTTGAGCCCTGATTCAGTGGGCCATCTCTACTCAACAAAACACTTAATTTAAGGCACATACTTAAGTCCCACTCACTATTTAAAGTCTGTGTTTAAGAGCTTTGCCAAAGTGGGGACCAAAACAGGAAGGAATTGTCTGATGGGGAGAGAAAGCTGTGGCAGAACAGAGATTAGTCAAATGGTCAAAAGCCAAGGACTAAAATCATCTATCCATCTATTTATCCTATCCCGCATCCTTTCTAAAGCACCTAGCTTGGATGTATCTACCTGCCCTCAAGGATTATAAACATTTTTTAAAAACAGTATCTTTTTCCAAGGAAAATTGCATTATAAATGTGGTGGAACTTTAAAACAAACAAGCATGGATTTCTCTCTCTCTCTCTCACACACACACACACACACACACACACACACACACACACACACACACACACACACACACACATCTTCCCCATCTTGTGGGGTAAACAATACATAAATTATTGGACTTGTGGATGGAAAGGTTGCCAAATTAGGAGAGTTTCATATAAGGAATTTGACAAAGGCTGTGTGGCTTTCTTCTGGCAAACATACATACTTAGAGGGTAAGCTCTTTGAGGAAAGGGATTGTCTCTTTGTTCGGTGTTTGTGCAACACCCAACACAATGGGCAGGATCCCCGAAGCATTGTGGTAAAACAATGATTTAAAGAGTGTGTACAATAAATGGGAGCAGAGTGCTTGGCCGGTCTGCTTCCACACCCTTTCACCTCCCGTTGGGTAACACTCTAGGGGTTGAAATTCACCCTATGCATACCCAGCTGTGGCCCATAGGACGCTCATTTATTGCCCTTAAGTGTTTCATACAGCTGTGTGTTGGCCCTCTTCAGAGGGGTGAATTTCACTCTAGGGTGAAAGCTCATTCGTCACCTGTGGACACTGCAGCATTCCCAGGAACCAATCCTGTGAGGTGCTGAGGCATTGGTGCCAGCGTTCATGATTTTATCACGAGTGTCACGCTATTTGGTGTTTTTTCTTAAATCTCCAGCTGCTGGAATCATGTTATCTTCTGAGACTCTCAGCTTTCTTTTTTTTTTGTAAAGAAAAGTTTCTAATCATTGTGGCTATGGAGAAAAGCTTGAAAAAATGAACTCTAAAGGCACCAGCCACCAGCAAACAAGTAAGAAGAATCCAAAGTTTATTGTTTTTTAAAACCTCGTGATTTCTAAGTCTCTGTCATGATTTTTTCAAGGCTTGTAGAAACGGGTTTTAAAACTCCACAGCAAACTCGGGCCAACTTTTAAAGGGACTGTCCCTTTAAGGCATATATTCTAGTTTATTTAAAATTATGAGCTGAAAAGTCTTATCTCTAGAATCAGCTGTAGTCTGCTAAATTGCTCATGCGGCTGCAAACAGGAGACCTGGATTCCATCCCCAGCTCTGCTCCTGATTCATTATGTGACATAGAGCAAGTCCCTTAATCATGCTTCAAACAATTGTCACACCTGTAAAAATGGATGGGAGAATGACTGTAAGCTCTTTGGGGCAGGAACAGTCTTTTGTTCTGTGTTAGTACAGCACCTGACACAGCAGGGTCCTGGTCCAGGACTGGGGTTCCTAAGTGCTATGCTAATACAATAAAATTAAATAATAAATTAATAATTAATATCAACTTTGTGAAGTGCTTTGAGATCTACAGATGAAAAGTGAAGTGTAAATGCAAAATGTTACCTTGTCTCTCTGTGCTTCCTCTCACAGCAGCAGTTTAAGAAGTCGATTATGGTACCTGAAAAGTATAAGCTAAGCTAAGCAAAAGCAAAATTAAAGAGACACAAAACAGAGTCCATTTTTCTCCATCTGTACTTGACTATACAAAGACAGTCAAGGCACGATGCACTACAGTGCTTCACTCAGACTGCCTTCAGACAGCACCCTCCATTAATATCTCCCTGACAACCTGGCCGTGCCCTCCCTTGGCATTTATCTAGCAGCAGGACTCTGTTATCCTGTGATAAATTCCCCTTCTCTTAAGGCCTCTGAAATACCTCTAGTTTTGGAAACATTTGAGACGTGGAAGATACATCAGCCCTCAAAGCTAGGCTCATCCTCATCGTTCATCCCACGTGAATGTCACCGCACGCCTGCTGTTGTTACATTGCATGTTACCCATTAAAACATCCAGCCCCTAGTCCAAGCCCCTAATCTGCCAGGATTCCATCAATGGGGCCTTAAAGTGAGGTTCAACTCCAAGCAGTAACAAGGAGCTGCGAAATTGCCTAAAAAATAGGGGGGGGCCACAGGCACCCGAACCATGTAATGCCCATGTAAACCCGAACCACCCAATGCCACGTAACCCCCAAGGGCCCCCACACCCCTTTTCTTTGAGACCCTGCCCTCATGCCACCCATTCCCACTGAGGTCCCGTCCTCGCACCGCCCTGTCTCCATGAGGCCCCGCCCTTGTGCCACCCCTTCTCCCAAGGCACTGTTCCTGCACTGCCTCTTCCCCCGCCCCCCAGACCCTGCCCCCTGCTCGCTCCTCTCCCGCCCCGCTCACCCTTATAGCTGCTAAAAAGTGGGAGGGGCCATGACCCCTGCCTCTTCCCCCGCCCCCATTCCAGTGCCCCTGGCAGTAACGGATAGCACAGGGGCTGGGTTATGGAATTCACTCTCCAACCCATGGTCAAGGCACAGGACAGCCCCACGGCAACCACCATCCCAGCCAATTGGAACAGGAGATGCAAACTCTGCAACCCAGACATGGGCGTTTGTGATTACTGGGTACGTTTCATTATAACACCCACCCTCACAGGTCACCAACAGGGTGTGAACCTAAGATCTTGAACACCAACACACAGATCACTACTGCTGGAACTAAAGAAGTAACTGTTAGCTAGCAGCTTTAGTAGGCTGTTATTCTCTATGTGGACTAGCCACTAGAGGGGAACATGACACAGGCTTTACAAATGTTAGATAATCATGGAGCTACTGTCTATGCCCCCACAGTCACCCCAAATCCCTCTCTACTGTGTCCTGTGCTCCCTGCCTCTTCTCAGTGTAACTACAGCAGCTGAACCGTTTGGAGCCCTTCCACAGCTCCTACTATGTTACAGGGATCTCATCCTTAGGCCTTGGCTACACTGGCGCTGTACAGCGCTGCAACTTGCTGCGCTCAGGGGTGTGAAAACGCCTCCCCCCGCCCCGAGCACAGCAAGTGCAGCGCTGTAAAGCACCAGTGTGATCAGTGCCTGCAGTGCTGCATGCTCGCTCGCAGTGCTGCAGCTATTCCCCTCGGAGAGGTGGAGTACTTGCAGCACAGCGAGAGAGCCACGGCAGCGCTGTGAATCCCCAAGTGTAGCCAAGGCCTTAGAAAACAGGAAAGAGAGCTCTTGTCGAGTGCACCTCACAGGGAAGTCGTGTGGTTTTGTTAGTTAATTCAAGCAGGTAAAGCTCTTTGAGATCCTCAGATGAAAGTCCCTGTAGAAGTGCAAAGTAGTAGTGATTTTGCATTGCTGCTGGAGAACTTAAAGAACAAGCATAGCTTCAATAGATCATCAGTAACCATTATCCATATGCTTTGGTGGTATGAGGCAGTAGCCCTTAGGTCCCAAAGAATTGACTTCAGGAGTAGTTTTACCTAAATAAGGAGTTCAGATTCAGACTGCTAAGATAAAAGGCTGAAATATTTTCCCCAGTGAGCCGTGCGGGGGGGGGGGGGGAAGTCCAGCGGATTCATTCTGACTTCCTTTTGTGCCAGTGCTCACGCTGCTGTACCTAGAAATTCATAACGAAAAGCAAACACTCATACATCATTGGCTTAATATGACAACCATGGAGCTTAATAAGGCTGGGAGAAACATAGCTGTGACTCCGTCTGAGTTTCCAAAACAATCAGTTATTGTTCAGAAACCCACACCAATTTTTACCGCCCCCGAGCTGATTTGCAAATTTGTATTCATCTTTCATTTTGACTAGCCCAATGGTGTATTCATGAGCATCACCATCAAAATTAACTCCCAGCAATAAAAATATAAGATTCTTAGTAATGCAGCTCCCACTTTGTATCTGTGACTTTATTTAAAACAGAAAGTAGCTGGTAAGTTAAGTACGGGCCAGTTTTAGTGTTTTCACTGGCACATTTGACCCTTAGCTAGTTCACAGCTTCAGCCTTATCAGCCCTTGAAACATGTCCAAACAGATCTTAATTTTAATGTTCCTCATTATCTATTTATCTAAGGTATTTCTGTAGCACAAATCACTCTAGTATCTAGGCCTTGACAGTACCTAGGTATTCTTCCACATTTTTCCAGGATATAACATTGCAAAGGGTTTGCTCTATTTATTTATTTATTTGATAGCCTTCTAGTTGGCAATATGGGTTTGCTGATGTGGTGGAGGGGAAAACAATACATTGTAGCTCTTCAAAATGCATTTTGTAATGAATTGGCTAGTGTGTATTTGCATTGGTGCCCTCTGCTAGTCCAACTAGTCAAACTGACTTGATACCACTTTAAAAAAAAAAAAAAGATTACAAGCTTGGTTGATAAAGGCAATAGTGTTGACGCAATATATTTAGACTCCCATAAAGCATTTGATTTGGTACCACATGACATTTTGATTAAGAAATGAGAATGATACAAAATCAATCTGTGACACATGAAATGGATTCAAAATCAGCTATCTGGCAGGTCTCAAATGTAACTGAAAATGAGATAGACTAACAGAGCCGGTTTATTTCTAGTGGAGTCTCACAGCATTGCTTCTTGGCCCTCTACTGATTGACATTATCAATGACCTGGAAGAAAACATAACATAATTACTGATAAAGTTTGAAGATGACAAATACTGGGGAAATGGTAAATGCTGAAGAGAACAGGTCATTGATTCAGAGAGATCTGGTTTGCTTGGTAGGCTGGGCACAGGGAGGCATGGATCAGTGTTCATGTCGCACTCCCTATCAGTACCCGGCCTGGGCCAGAGAAGCAAAGGATCCAACCAGTGGACCAAATTCAGTGATGAATCCTGATCATGTGCCTCTTGAGGCACGTTGCTCACACTCTAAGAAGAAGCTGGGCACAAGTAAACAATATGGCCATATGTAAGTTCATGGATTTATGAACAAATAAGGTAGGCCATAATTACAGATTGGGGGACTCTATGCTGGGAAACAATGACTCTGAAAAGACTTGCTGAACTTGATCTCCCAGTGCAATGTGGCTCAAAGGGCAAATGCAATCCTTGGATGTATAAAAAGGGAAATTTGAGTGGGAGTAGTAGTTCTATGAAATCTGTATTGGGCACTGATGCGACTGCTACTGGAACATTGTGTCCAATTCTGATGTCCACATTTCAAGAAGGATGCTGATAAATTGGAGAGGGTTCAGAGCAGAGCCACAGACATGATTAAAGGATTGGAAAAACATGCCTTTTAGTGATAAACTCAAGGAACTCAATCTGGTTTATCAAAGAGATGGTTAAGGGGGTCCTTGATCACAATTCAGTCCATAAGTACCTACGTGGGAGAAAGAGATTTGATAGTTGAGGTTCTCGTCGGTCCAGACAGACAGAGGTAGAGCAAGATCCAACATCCGGAATTTGAAGCTACATAAATTTAGACTAGAAATAAGGTGTACATTTTTAACAGTGAGGGTAATTAACCATTGGAACAACTTTTCAGGGGTATTATGGAGTCTCCATCACTGGACATTTTAAAATCAAGATTTGATGTTTTTCTAAAAGACCTGCTCTATTTCAACCACAGCTATTGGACCTGAAGCGGGAATCAATACAGAAATGAGCTATGGCCTGTGTTACCATAGAATCGTAGGAATGTAGGGCTGCAAGGACCCCTGAGAGGACATCTAATCCATCCTTCCCATGCTGAGACAGGACCAAGTAAACTTAGACCATCCCTGACAGGTGTTTGTCTAACCTCTTCTTAAAAACCTCCCGTGACGGGGAGTCCACATCCTCCCTTGGTAACCTGTTCCAGTTCTTAACTATCCTTATATTGAGAACGATTTTTCTAATATCTAACCTAATTTTCCCTTTTTGCAAACTAAGTTACTTACTTCTTGTCCTACCTTCAGTGGACATGGAGAACAAATGATCACCATCCCCTTTATAACAGATCATAACAAATTTGAAGACTGTTAGCAGGACCCGCCTTGGTCTTCTTTTCTCAAGACTAAATGTACTCAGGTTTTATTTTACCCTTTCCTCACAGTTAAGGCTTCCTAAACCTTTTTCATTTCTATTGCTCTCCTCTGGACTCTTGCCAGTTTGGCCACATCTTTCCTAAAGTGTGGTCCTGAAAACTGAACAAAATACTCCAGCTGAGGCCTCACCAGTGCCTGTTATAATGCTCCTGTTAATACAGCCCAGAATAATATTTGCCTTTTTTAGCAACTGTATCAAAATGTTGACTCATATGCAGTTTGTGATCCCCTATAACCCCCAGAACCTTTTCAGCAGCACTCCTGACTAGCCAGTTATTCCTCATTTTGTATTTGAGTATTTGATGTTTCCTTCCTAAGTGAAGTACTTTACTTGTCGTTATTGAATTTCATCATGTTGATTTCAGACCATTTCCCCAATTTGAGAAAGTCATTTTGAATTCTAAGCCTGTCCTTCAAAGTGTTAGCCACCTCTCCCAGCTTGGTACCGTGTGTGTTTATGTGTACTCTGTGCTCCATTATCCAAAATCATTAATGAAAATATTGAATGACACTGTACCCAGCCCATTGTCACCCCATTAGATGCATCCTCCCAGTTTGACAGTAGACCATTGATAACTACTCTTTGATACTACCCTCTGCTGATACTCACACTTTCTTGTCAACTGTTAGAAATGGGCAACGTCCACCTTGATTGAATTAGCCTCGTTAGCACTGACCCCCCACTTGGTAAGGCAACGCCCATCTTTTCATGTGGTGTAATATTTATACTGCTTTCTGTATTTTTCACTCCATGCATCTGATGAAGTGGGTTTAGCCCACGAAAGCTTATGCCCAAATACATTTGTTAGTCTCTAAGGTTATGTCTATACTACCCGCTGGATCGGCGGGCAGCGATCAATCCAGTGGGGGTCGATTTATCGCATCTAGTCTAGTCTAGACGCGATAAATCGACTCCCAAGCATACTCCACCACCATGGGGAGCGGCAGCAGTCGACTTGCTGCAGTGAAGACACCACGGTGAGTAGGTCTAAGTATGTCGACTTCAGTTACGTTATTCACGTAGCTGAAGTTGCATAACTTAGATCAATTCCCCCCACCCCCCACACACCCCCAGTGTAGACCAGGCCTAAGGTGCCACAAGGACTCCTCGTTGTTTTTGCTGATACAGACTAACACGGCTACCATTCTGAAACCTACTCTTTGAATATGTTTTTGAATCAGTTGTGCGCCCATCATATAGTAATGCCATCTAGACCACATGTCCCTACATGTCATGTGGGACTGTGTCAAAAGCCTTATTAAAATCAAAATATTTCATGCGTACTGCTTCCCTCCTGTTCACTAACCTAGTCAAAGAAGGAAATTAGATTGGTTTGGGTTGATTTGTTCTTGACAAACCTGTGTTGGCTATTACTTATCTCCTTGTTATCCTCTAAGTGCTTACAAATTGTTTATGCAGGATGTCAGATGCAGATGATCACAATGGTTCCTTCTGGCCTTAAAATCTTTGAATCTACTGGATAGAATCACTACTGCTAGCATGTGTGTCAGAGGATCTTACTGCTCACAACTAAAGGAGATTCTCCTATGCAGCGGTAAGGGCCAGTACTTCTGGAGCAAGGGGGTCTGTTGCAATCACATCTCTGTTCTGTAGATAAATATTTTGATATCTATTTTGTAGATGGGTAAATGGAGGTATAGAGAGGTTACACGTTAGAATTGCAAAAACAAACAACCAACCCTTTAAAATATGTATGCCCAATGGAAGACCTTAGTAATAGGTGTCATTGTATTTTTTCCCTTCACATTTGTATGGTTAGTAATAACAATAATAGGCAACAAAAATGGTTTTTCTTTACCGTTAAAGAGGAGCTGCCATTAAGACCCCTTAGCTTTATTGTAAATTCTCAGCAGAGCTGCAATGGTTTTGATATGATTTATACTGGTGCACACTTAGAACTGTACAACTCCCAGAGAACCACTGAGTTTTCACTGCTTTGGTTTGTATCGGAAACCATAAAATGGACCCTGGTTCCTGAACCTGGACAAACCGTGACTGAGCTTCCAGCCTCTAATAAAACAAATAGGTAAGTTTCTCATCGTTTTACGTTTTGCAATGGAAGTTTCACAAACCTCAACCTGCCCTTATTAGCGAGTCTCATAGGCCACCTAGAACCTTCAACTGAGATGGAGGCCCCCACGGCATTAGCCACTGTATTTTCACATAATGACAGACAGTCCCTGCCCCTAAGAGCTTCCAGTTGAAATAGCTAGAGGGATGGAGTGGAAAAGAAGGCATAGGGATGGGAAGTGACACTGGCCCAGGTCACGCAGCAGGTCAGTGTCAGATCCAGGAATAGTGCTCAGGTCCCCTGGTGTGGCGCAGAGCTCTCTAGTGCAGGGCTTCCTATATGCCAGTGCCTGTGAGGGACGGGTAAAGTGACCTGGGGAGGTGGGCAGAGGTTCAGCAATGGCATGAATCCTCTTGTCTTCCTCCCACGGCAGGGTCTTATAAAAGTCCTAGGGTGAAATCCCGGCTCCACTGACGTCCGTGGCAAAGCTCCCGTTGCAGCCACGACTTCACCCAGGGATGCTACTTTAACTAATAGAATCATAGAGTATCAGGGTTAGAAGGGACCTCAGGAGGTCATCTAGTCCAACCCCCTGCTCAAAGCAGGGCCAATCCCCAACTAAATCATCCCAGCCAGGGCTTTGTCAAGCCTGACCTTAAAAAACTCTAAGGAAGGAGATTCCACCACCTCCCTAGGTAACCCATTCCAGTGCTTCACCACCCTCCTAGTGAAATAGTGTTTCCTAATATCTAACCTAAACCTCCCCCACTGCAACTTGAGACCATTGCTCCTTGTTCTGTCATCTGCCACCACTGAGAACAGTCTAGATCCATCCTCTTTGGAACCCCCCTTCAGGAAGTTGAAAGCAGCTATCAAATCCTCCCTCATTCTTCTCTTCTGCAGACTAAACAATCCCAGTTCCCTCAGCCTCTTCTCATAAGTCATGTGCTCCAGCCCCCTAATCATTTTTGTTGCCCTCCGCTGGACTCTTTCCAATTTTTCCACATCCTTCTTGTAGTGTGGGGCCCAAAACTGGACACAGTTATACACAATAGGATTCTCTCACCTGAGCATCTGCCCAGCACACCGCCCAGCTACTACCGCCCAACCCCCCCCCCCCCCCCCGGCCAGCCCAGCAGCTAGGAAATGCTATTGTCACAGTAGTTGGACTTTTTCCCCACCCCAAAGCTTGCATTGTGTAGTGTTAAAGCAACAATCCAAACTTGGTGACACTAGACTAACAGCACGTGGACTTATTTTTTGTCCTCTCAATACAAGACACTTGCAGCCAAAGGTACAGCCTGAACACTGCCTTAGGGGTCAGCATTTTCCACAGGGCTAGGTGGCCTTCTAATTCTTGATGAAAGGAATGACTTGGAGCTTGGCAAATGGGGGGCGTGTGTGACCCAAGAACCCTTCCCTGCCAGACAGCCAGGGGGTTACAATAGCCTGATTCTGGTATGTACGTTCGGGTTCATCAAAGAACGTCATGTGAGGTGTTAAATGAAAGCCGGGGCACACTGGTCACTAATATTGTTGTGAAATGCACATAAAGCTAGCACGTATGGCATTATGGATGTATACTGAAAATGTGCGCATTAAGGCAGAGTTGACAAACAGGGTTTCTGTCAGACCAAAGATGTTTATTCCTCATCTCTTTGTCCCCTTGTACATTAAGCATTATAAGCTAACACAATGGATGCTCATCTATATATGAAGTCAACAGAGAGATGTGAGGTCAACAGGGAAGTGGACACAGGAAAAACAAGCAATGGAGGGCGGGGGGATACTGAGTATGGACAATGAACTTTGGGGTTATAAGGAGAAGGCACAGAGGCCACCCCTTCATTCTGCACCGAGGAAGTAAACGGGCAGTACATTTTTACTCATGAAAATGGGATCACCACCAGCCTTGGTTGAAAGCTGCAACAGACCCTTAGGGTGAGATAAACTTCTTTAGAGAGGCGGTTATCCTGTTAAATATAGTATCTAGAAAACGTGTTATGATTTTATTTTATAGGTAGCCTTTTGTTTCCACTATCCTTACTCACTGTCTCTTGAATCAAATTCTTTCTCCTCCTCTGGCAGAGAGGGGTGGAACTAGGTTTCCCACATCCCAGGTGAGTGCTCTAACCACTGGGCTAAAAGTTATCAGATGAGCACCAACCCCGGTGGGATTTTGAATAGGATCCAATCTGGTAGGTGGCCTCTCAGCACTCCCACTGGATTGGGTCCCGCACGAGTTAGGCGGTTGAACACCTGTCTTCCCCTCATTTTGTGAATTGCTCTGGGGCTTAGGCAGGAGATAGACATCCAGATGCCTTGAGAGAGGCAGCAGTGCGCATGCCTAGAGGCAGGAACATAAGTACCTTGGGAAGTTTTATTCTGAAAAACTAGGTACCAAATGAGTTTAGGCATCTACAGGGTTCAGCAGGAGTTTTGTGGATTGTAGTGGAGCCCAAACTGGGACTTAGGTGCCTAAACCCAAGATTTAAGTGCCTAAATCTGGGGTTTAGGTATGTAAGTACCTTCGTGGAACCCACCCTGAGATTCCACATACCCATTCTTCTTGCATCCTGAAGAATTCTATAGGCTGCAACCTCCGCTCGAAGTGAAGCAGTTTTGAAGCATTAGTCCAGTGTATCAACCCATCCTGCAGCAGCTCCAAAGACAAAACAAGATTTTTGGTTTTGTTTCACTTAGACCAAGTCTCACCTTTGACAAACTTAGAAGTGGCAATTAAACCTGGTTCATTCTTGATTTGGCATCACTTACTAAGCTAGGAAAAGGCAAGGAAACAGCACAGAGCTTCTGAATCAGGAAGTTTAAGTGATTTAGCCATCAGCATGGGTAATAAGTTTCTTTCTCTGTCCACTTTCATTCAAAGATCCCTAATGTTGGATGCAAACAACCAACAGAGAATTGGATACAGAAAAGACTTGTTTAGAGCCATAATTCATGCAGGCTCTGTGTTATACTGAATCACTCCATACTTGGAAACATAATGCAATGTTCAAGGTTATGAAGAACCTGAGAGATAAGATAACTGAAAATCCAGCCAGTAGTTTTCCTTGGATACCTATGCCACATAATATTTCATTCCACATGGGTGTGTATATAGATTCTTTTTTAAAATGGATGTCTAAAATTAGACTCCTAAATCCATATTTTAGCACCAAAGTACGTAATCTGATTTTTCAGAAGGACTAAGCAGTAGTAGAACTTGTGGAGGATTTCCAACATTCAGTTTAAGATACAAATTAAATTTCTGTGACACCAAAAGGAGTAACATTCTCTGCGGGGGGAAGGTAATATGCACCAAACCACTGAAAAAAAATGGTGTCCACTCCTGTGATGTGACATGCCAGAGTAGCTAGCAACAACTGCTGAAATACACCATCGGCTATAAAAACCGTGACATTGTCCTGTTCTCCATTGTGCTACGGGATGTCCCCTCCCAACCTCCTTCATCAGGTTGTAAATTTATGGAAAAGATCCTGATGAACAAAAAAGTGCGTGTGGGGGGGTGGAAATACTAGAGACTTTGAGCATAGCTCCTGCTGGATATGTGTGGTTAACTCATCTGGAATAGCAGATTAGCTGCACTGTGGATTCTTTGCTGATTAAGAAGTGGAACACGGCCCTGGAGAAGAAATATGAAGCAATTAGTGGTGATTGATTTCTGTAGCATTTAGTGTTTTAACATGTACACCTCCCTCCCATGTATTATCATTTCCCTAGCACGCGTAGTGTTCTTCCCATTAGAAGATGACATTGTTACATTGTCTTACAATAAATATTTCTCCCTGAATGGCTGTTCGGAGCACAGTGCCCACAATTGGAGGTAGCAGCACGTGAAAAGCAACCCATCTCTGGAGTTAGCCCTAATAGTGTGAGTCCTATGTCGCACTGCAGTTTCTGTGCAGTGCCCCTGCCTGCCGCGTGTGCTGTACAGAGGTCTCCGTATCCCATGGGAAGCAGAGTTGTCATGAGCATAATAAACCACTGGTAAAGTAAACACTTTCCAAACACTTTTCCTTCAGCTTCTGCTCTCTAGTATCCTGGGGCTTCCGGTATTGCTTCCACAAGTGACTTCTCTTATGACAAAAAGATACGGCTGCCGTTATCAGCGCCAGCCATTGTCAAGGCTTTCCTATTAAGTGCACTTCTGAGAGCAGAAGAGTGGGCGAAGGGCCTGGAAAGATACCATCAGGACACAAGACAAGTTTGTTCTGCTGGGTATTTCGTTCTGACAAGTTGGGGGGCAATACCTCATCCCTGGTGAACAAAGGGTTAATGCCAGACCCAGCTCACCCCTTTCCTTGCAGATGCTCAAGGGAAGGGCTAACAAGGGTAGGTGACAGGGAGAGGGGGTGGGAGGAGAGAGAGGGGCTTTGGGCAGGTCAGGTTCCTCCCTTGGTCCTAAAACTGAGTTGAACCCCAAGCTAGGGCAGATTTTTTGTGTACTTTGCACTGGGTCCAAAGCCCATTGAAGACTGAGTGTTTTGCCCATTGACTCCAAGGGGCTTTGCATCAGGACCGTTGCGATTGTATTTTCTGATTATAAACTCTAGCCCTGGCTACCATCAATCCATCTTAAGTACTTATAGGATCCCCATCACTGTAGTAGCTAAACACCTCACAGTCCATAACATATTCATCCTCACAACACCCCTAGTAGGTAAGGAAGAGCTATTCTCCCCATTTTACAGCTGGGGAAATAGCAGCACAGAAAGACTAAGTAACTTGCCCAAGGAAGGGACTTGATCCTAGGGCTCCCAAATCTTAGGCTGTTTCCCTGGCCACTGGACCAGCCTTCCTCTGGCCTGTGATAATGTCCCCCCCCCCAATAGCCATTTGACTGCTTTCCATTAAAGCACGCTTTTATTAAACCCCCCAAACAATTATTTGTCTAAAGTCACAAAGGCAGACTGTGTGAGAAGGAGGGGAGCTGGTTGAAATAAGAGGTGCGGTGTAATCATCTGAATATAGGATTGATGGCAGGCTACATCGGCATGCCTCATCCAGATTCTGACACTGACTCCCTCTGGCCTTGGGTGAGTCATTTAACCCAATGTTTCCCAAAGCATGGGGTGCACCTCCCTCGGCATGGCATGAGGGTGGCGCCAGGAGGTGGGGTGCAGACAGACCCTTCGGTTGTTCTACAGCGTCTCAGCTTTCATTTAAAAAAAGTTAATTTCAAGATGTTATGGTTGCAAAGAGAACCTCCATAATATAACCCAAGTATAAATGATACAGCAATACCTGCCTGAGTTTGCAGAGAGCCTGAAACAAGATCTCTGAGGAACTGCCTCATTCATTGCTTCAGGTGCAAACTCAGATACCAGCGGTGAGGCTTTAAGTGGCAACAGTAACTATTTTGCGGTTCAAACCTCTAAGCAAGGTGAGAAAGTAACATTGGGAAGCTATACCCCAGCCTTTCCAACATGGGGGAGGGAGGTTTCCCCCTAGAAGGACTAGCTGAGGACAGAAGGAAGCTGTATAAAAACAGCTGGGTAGACCTTAACATATGGCAGAGTTGTGGAATGGAAGAAGGGAGTGCAGTTGGTTTGGTTTTCCGGAAGGGACGCTCAGCTTGGTGAATTAATCCTCTCCCTCAATTTTCCCCAGCTGTAGAATAGACCTAGCTCTTAACTTCATCACAGGAGGTCTGTAGGAGTTAAGCTACGTCTACTTGGCAAAAATCCAGGGCTGTTTTTACAACAGGATAACTATGGTGTGTGAGCTATTCAACTGCCAAAGCCCAGTCGAGGAGCTAGGTGATGTCAACACTATATTCCCACCTGTGATTGACCTCACCTGGTTTTACCTAGTTTGTCTCTACTAGGGTTTTACAAGAAGATAACTAACACACATTACTTACCCTGCAGCAAAACCACCTTTATTTGACTGTGAAGACAAAGTGTTAGATTCACAGAACATGTGGTCTTGGGGCCTGTGCCTTTAAGGGCTGAGCTTCCCAGACAGAGAGTCTGGATGGGGCACTGTGAAGCACACCCAGCTGGAACTGGACACAGAACAAATCAGAGCTCTTTGCACCCTCCCTAAGCACTGAATGGTCACTGAACAATTCAGAGCACTGGGAAGGTGAAGAGCGCTATGCACTCTTGTTAAGTGCTTTTCCTGACGTTTCACCTTCCTGGAGTATTTTCTGCAGGATAAATTAGCTTTTAAACATATAATTTCATAAGCTTGATTTTTTTAAACGTTGTGCATCTTTCTAAAAATAATTTCTCTGGAGAACAGGATTGTTCGGTAACCAGGATAATTTAGTCACATAATTCTTGCCTAGAGTTACGTGCACCTTATTATCATCAGCGTTAGTTACAACATTTCATTATAGAAGACGATAATGGCACCAGAATGTTTGCTGCTGAAGGTGTGTCCCCGCTTCGGCTAATGGTTCACCTTTCTCCCGCCCCTTTCATCTGAATATCTCACAGCACTTCACAACATTGATTAAGACTCACACAACCCCCTCTCACAGAGAGTTAAGTTTTATTACCGTCCCTCCCTCCCCCCGGGGCCACACAAAGGGTAGGTCTTCACTGCAGAGTTCATGTGGGTCTGGATACCTGGGCTAGCCTAGCCCTGATGTGAAAGTCCGCCCTGCAAAGCCACCCATCCCATGCCAGAAACTGGGGGCACATCCCATACTTCTTAGTGCGACAATGAGCTGTGCCACTCTTGTAGCGTTGTTATGGGAGGACATGTCTGTCCTTCCGCGGCCCCTGTGCAGAAGTGCTCTTAGCCAGCTCTCTCAGTAAACCACTCCCAAGCTTGCCACGCTCTCGACGTCCATCTGCAGCCTCTGTTCCAACCGGCGGCGAGGCCTGGATCCAATGCAGGGCGGGGACCTGTGCCAGCTGTTGGCATTAACGCGACTCCCACTTCAGCAACAGGAGCCAGGAACATACCCTTGAATCCTGACTCCCCATAACCTGCACTAACCAACAGACACCACCACCTCCTGGAGAGCAGTCTTCGAATGACCAGTGACGTTCTGCTTGCTCCTATCTCCTCTGCCCACTGGAGTAATCACGGGTGTGACGAAACGGTTCGTCTGGGTCGGTCTTTTCAGAACGACGGAGAGCAACAGTGATTCGTCAAGAGATTATTTTTCCTCCGAGTGGTTCCTTCCGAACGCCGTGGGAAACAAAATAAACAACAAATGGAGAGGGCACCTTTATTAAAGCCTTAGGGCTTGTCTATACTTACCGCGCTGGTTCAGCGGCAGGCAATCGAACTTCTGGGTTCGATTTATCGCGTCTTGTCTGGACGCGATAAATCGAACTCAGAAGTGCTCCCCGTCGACTCCGGTAATCCTGCTCACCGAGAGGAGTACGCGGAGTCGACGGGGGAGCCTGCCTGCCAGGTGTGGACCGCGGTAAGTTCGAACTAAGGTACGTCGACTTCAGTTGCGTACCTTACTTCGATTTAGTGTAGACCAAGCCTTAGATAAATAGTCTTCATGTAACAGATGACGCTCAACAGGTTAAGGCCCACGCTTTGAAAAATGGCCAATGATTTTGGATGCCTCAATTTTCTGATGCCCATCTTGAGACACTTACATTGGGCACCTAAAAACTGAGGATAGCAGCAGTAATTAGAACAGTCTACAAATATCTGAAAGATGTAAACACTACGAATGGAGGAAAATATCAGGGAAACCTTCCTGACACCAAGATCTACTAAGCACTATGATGACGGGGCAATATAGATAGACAGCATCTAGTGAGATATCAGTATCTACTTGTATAATAGGTAGATCAGTTGGATGGTAATCTACTACTGGAATATTAAAAATTAAGCAAGACATTAGAAAATATACTACAGGGAGAGAGGAAAACTGGATGACCTAATAGGTCTTTTCCATTTGTAATTTTAGTGATGCGAAGGCCAAACTGGGCATAAATGGTAACTTTAAGTCACTACTAACTTCATACAATTAGAACTGGCAACTTTGATTCATAGAGCTCCCACCACTAGCTGGGTTTCATACTAGCTTAATTCTTGTGATTGCTGTTGTTAAGTTTCAGAGTAACAGCCGTGTTAGTCTGTATCCGCAAAAAGAAGAACAGGAGTACTTGTGGCACCTTAGAGACTGTGCACAAGTACTCCTGTTCTTCTTTTTGTTGTTAAGTTGTTACTTTTTGAGGTGCTTCCGTAAAAGGCACTACACAGAGAGAATTAAAGGGAGAAAAGGGGTTATTTGGCTATATTAAATGTTGGTATTCAACTTCTTTTATTCCAAGTTCAAACAAAATAAGTGCTGGCATTTATCACAGGTGGGTGAAGAGAGGTGTCTGAAGCCATGCTAATGCACCTAATACAAAGGGCTCAGAAAAGTGCTTCTTGATCGATCCATCCAATGTAAACAGCACAAGGGACAACTAGTGCATTCGAACTTTCCCGCCCAGATCATCAGCTGGGGTAAATCAACATAGCTCCATTGATCGCTGAGCCTTTTCTGAGCTATTGCTTGAGCACGTCTCTTAGAAAACACCTTCAGATACTGTAATTATAGGTTTGTTTTGTTCCGATGAAGTTCACCTAGTTCACCAAAACACTTGGGAATGGCAGTTCCTACAATCGGGGCTGCTAACACAAGCATCTGTCTGCTCGTTTGATACTGCCTCCAGCCTGCTGACATGTTTTGTGTTGGCCTGTAGCAGGGAGAGGCTGTCAGTTATTGTGCATTACAGCTCCATGCAGTTATTGTTTTCACCCCTTGTCTTTTTGCGGCAAGACAATGTAGCTGGCACTTAGGAGATGGTTTAGCGCTAAATAAATGAGTAGAGCTGGGCGAAGCGTTTTTCAGCTAAATAAAATTTTGCCCCAATACGCTGTTTCATCTAAACTGAAATGTATCATGGAGACATTCGGTTTCAATCAAGTTTTCTTCAGACAGACTCACAGCTTCCCTGCTCCACCTGATTCAGAGGCCTAGTCTACATCTAAAAATTAGGTCAATCTCACTACATTGCTCAGCGCTGTGAAAAATGTTGTGCCCGGTGCAACGTAGTTAGATTAACCTAACCCCCACTGTAGGTCTAGCAATAGCAATGGAAGAATTCTTCCATCAACCTAGCTACTGCTCCTTGGAGAGGTGAATTACATACACTGATGTGTAAACCCTTCCGCTGATGTAGGAAGTGGCTACACTACAATGGCACAGCTGTAGCGGTGCTGCTGTAGCTGCTGTAATTTAGACAAACCCAGAGTGATTGGGGATGGGAAACTCTGCTCCAAATTAGGCAGAGCAGGGACTCAGAGCTGGGTCTCTCACATACCAGGGCAGTGCTCTACCCATCAGCCTTCACGCCCGTACACTCTGGTGTCAGTCTGAAAATGGACATTTCGACAATTCCATTGATGGAAAACCTTCAGAGGGTTTAGTTCCGATCCATTCATTCTGATGGAATTCCCATCCTCCTGTCAGCTCTCTCAGTGAGGATCCACCTGTCACATTAGCAGTGAACATGTCTCTGTCTATCATTGTAAGTTCAATCCTTCAGGGGGGCATTTAAAATTTTTTTGGGGAGGGATAGCTCAGTGGTTTGAGCATTGGCCTGCTAAACCCAGGATTGTGAGTTCAATCCTTGAGGGGGCCATTTAGGGATCAGGGCCAAAATTAGGGATTGGTCCTGCTTTGAGCAGGGGGTTGAACTAGATGACCTCCTGAGGTCCCTTCCAATCCTGATGGTCTATGATTCTATGATTTCTAGTTGATCCATCCCCATGGTATGCAGCCATCATCATTTGTTCTCTAGTTACAGCAGACAATGTAGTGAGTGCTGTGCAAGACATAGAGTTTGCAACGTAAGCAAGAGAGACAGCCTTGATTCAAAGCCCAGTGAAGTGAATGCAACAGACATGATGCACTAAGCAGCTCAAAGAAGGGCATTGCTAGAATTTTTAAGTGTTTAATTAATTATTTGTTAATAGAGATAATCAAAAATGGTGACATTCTGCAAACATGTCATGTTTTATTGGGGGGAGGGGCAGCGGTTGGTCAAAATTTGACATTAAGAGAAACTGTTGTCATCAGATTAAAATGTGGAGAATTTTTTCCAGCTCATATTCATATCAATGCTGACTCACAGAAGTGCAGGGACATGGAAGTAGTGTGTGTCTTTAGCAAGGGTTGATAGTTTTTACATTGAAAATACTTGTCTATAATGTTCTAAGCTTAATTTAGCACAGCTGCAGAGATAGTGTTATCATAACTCTTATATTTAAAAAAAAACCTGTCTTTGGATATTAAAACTAGTCATGGTAGGCAAAAGTGTGGCTTTAAGCTATGGTTAGGATTGTAGGGGCAACAGGGTTAGGAGAGGCTATTTATTATTAATTATTTTATTATATTCTTTAGTATTTTTATTATTATTTTTTATTATATTTATTAATCATAAGCATTGGGACTGATTCTTCACTGTTTTGTACTTTGTATAGCAATATACCTGTGGGAGTAAGAATTCTACAGTTCCGAATGCGTAGCATTTTACACTTTGGGTATGTCTACACTGCACACTAAGCCTGGGCTGTGACTCAGGTTTAAGCCCAAGCCCCACTTCTGTCCACCCATGAATCAGTCTGACTTGGGTCAGCAAGACCTCAGGACCTGGATTCTAGGACCCTTCTAAGTGGGGTGGGTGAGAGCCCAAGTCCGGCTGGAACTCCAGTCCCAGCCCTGTCATTTTGCAGTGTGGACGCAAGTCAAGCCGCAGACCCAAGTCAGGTGGTGTGTGCAGTGCAGTATGGTTCATGTTAGCACGGCTGGGAGACCCGGATCCAGCTGTTGTAAACCCAGCTTTCCATTGCAGTGTGGACATGCAAGCGTGGGCTTGAAAACATCGAATCCGTAAAGCCCAGGGACCAAAGACCCAAGTTAAAATGCAGTGTAGACATTCCTTTACTGTGCACAAGTATCGGTACAGGGTGCAAGGCAGGAAAGAATGAAGTCCTGTGTGCAATGCTTCTGGGAGTTTTAGGGAAGCCCAAGCCTGATTGTAACCTGCCGTAAAGCTGTGGCAAAGACTAGTGTACGCTATTCTCCATGCTGGATGAGGTCCATTGACTAGAGAGAAGGAGTGGGGGACCCAATACTGCACTGCATTAAACCCTCTCAACGGCTTTCGAAGTCCATAGTATTTGAGGCCATGCCATACTTTGAAATGGCCTCTGCATCTCCCCAAATCAGCCTCTTCTTTAGTAGCTAATTGATTCTCAGCACTAGCTGACTTGGG
The DNA here is from genome assembly GCF_011386835.1 of Chrysemys picta bellii. Classification (NCBI taxonomy): domain Eukaryota; kingdom Metazoa; phylum Chordata; order Testudines; family Emydidae; genus Chrysemys; species Chrysemys picta. The sequence continues at coordinate 12,475,051 of NC_088791.1, read as the reverse complement.
TGTCTCAGCAGTCTTCTAGTTACTTCTGCAAAACAAGTACGTGGAACTAGCGATAAAACTGGCCACATTGTTCAGTCGTGGGCGATGGCATTGTAATAGCCTCGTAATTGCAGCACAATTTTCTAGCATCCCGTTCTCCCCGTTCCGCCCCCCATTTAATGGCAGATGATCAAAGGCCCCATCAGAGTGAACTAAAAGCCACTTCCATGGGCTGTAAAGGGCACATATTTGTGTTTATCATTTCAGACATTGTCATCTATGTCTGTTTCTTGCCAAACCTCTTTCTTGCTAAGAAGGGTAATTGATTGGATCACCGCCAATCACAGGATACAAGGCAGCCAGAAAGTTCCCTTTATGATTTAATAGTTGAATCTCACTGTACGTGTACCTACAGACACACGATACTCTGTCCCTTTTTACTAATTCCACATGTTTCTGTTTTGTTCATGGTGGTTTATTCCCCTGAGCTACATATATGACTCAATCCCCTTAAATAAAATCCCTATCAGGCCTGTATCTTTCTTCATTTCAGTTCCTATAGCCTTGCTGTTCCTACAGAACTCTCTGAGCTTGATTTCCCACTGCTTGGCTTGTTATATAGTCATTCATACTTGTGGAAAGTGGTCTTAAAAGTACAGCCCACTCCACAGAAGCATAAATGACCAGGCAGTGAAAGATAAGGCCTGTTATATTTCCCCCACGCTTTGCTCTCTGCACTGAATCATCCATGCAGGCACTCCTGGAGACAATGCAGTCCTTAGTTTCTCTGAATAATTACCCATGTTGAGTCCTTGTATATAGTTCCTGTGAGGGTTTGCCTTACCTGTTCGATGGTTGGATGCACCCCCGTGCCCCAGTTTCCCCATTGGAGAGAGTCTTTCCCAGGCAGGTAGGGTGATTTGGAGTCTGGGGATTATTCGGCCCTCTGGCCAAACAAGAGTCCTCGCTTTTAATAGCAAAGCAAAAGTGTCTACACAAATAGATGTAGTCTTTCATCAGCCCTCCTGAGACTTTCCTCCATAGTGCAGGAGTTTCCAAGCCACTGCTCCAGATGGCATAGTAGAGGTCCCCATGTCTGCCTTCTACTACAGTGACCTGCCCTGGGACCCCAGCCTGTGAGAAGCATTCTGCCCTACACTGCCATGTAAAACTGGAAGAATATTTTCAACCACAACTTTTTTTTTTTTTTAATGCATTTCGGGTGATGTCGAAATGTTTCGCAAATTGGTGTTGCTTGGGCTGAACTGGTCATGGCAGGAAACAAAGCGAAGCCATTTTTCAAAAAGGCCAAAGCATTTTGTTATGTCAATTTTGATGCCAAATGACTATTCTTTTCGAAATTTCTTGCCGTTTTATTAAAAAAAAAATACCCCCTCAAAATCAAAATGTTTCATTCCCCCCAAAATGAATACTTTTTTTTTTTTATTTTTCAGTTCACTAAAAAGATACAAAAAAACCTCATTTCGGGTGTACCCAAAATGATTTGTTGGTGTTGTTTTTTATTTCTCAGAACTGTCCGTGAACCAAAAAATTTATTCTTGGCAGTTCAACTGCCCTGGCCTACTGCTTGCCAGGGCCACTTCCTCCAGCGCTTGTTGTTAGCTAGGCCCACTCCTATGGCCCTCCAGGACCCAAACCCTTCCCCAGGGTCCTTCTAGCATATCTCTAGGCTGCCCTGATGGCCCTTTCCGGAGTATTTCCACACAGCCCTCCCCAGGCGCCTTCCTCAGCTAGGCGCTGCTGCTCCCAGGGCCCACACACAGTATTCCTGCTCCTGGCTCTCTTCTCTCCCGAGAAAAGCCTGCCTCTTATATTTCCCAGCATGCCCAGCTTTCAGTTAGCTGTTTCCTTCATCCCATGAGCAGGTGCATAACCCAGTCACAGGTCGGCGCTGGGATTTGAACTCCCCAAAGGGCTAGTTTATCCTATGCCAATCCCTCTCCTTGATATAAACTTTCTCCCATATTGCCTTCCTCTTCTGGAGTAGAAGCCCTGCCTGTCTGCTTAACTGACTACTTGACTCTTTAACTTTTTTAAAATAGAAAACTGATAAATTGCAGAGGGTTCAGAGAAGAACCATGAGAATGATTAAAAAACTGGAAAACATGTCCTATAGTGATAGACTCCAGGCCCGCGCTGTCTCCCACAGCTCCCATTGGCCGGGAATTGTGAACCGTGGCCACTGGGAGCGGCGGGGATCCGTGCCTGCAGATGGTCAACGTAAACAAAATATCTCGCAGCCCACCAGCGGATTACCCTGATGGGCTGCGTGCTGAAGGTTGCCGACCCCTGAGGTAGGCAAATGTTATCATGAGCTGGGTGAGTGGGTATATGGTCCACTGCCATCTGCTGGACAAAACTAGAACTGCTCATCTGTAGGTCATGTGCCCCATATTGCTCATAGTGATTCTCCTGCAGCTGAAGTGGTAGGGGCCCATACTGGAGACACTTAGTTCTGTTCCTGCTATGGCATAATGAACACATGGGGCCATGAATTTGTCCAAGAAGTTTATCTCCATATTTATAGGGGGAAACTGAGGCACAAAGAGGCTATTTGATTTGCCTATGGCTACCTAGGAGCCAGTGGTAGAATTAGAACCCAGATCATTTAAATCCTATTCGCTAATCACTTTGTCTCCCATCTCAAAGTTTATTGTGTCTACCTGGCCCTGGGTCCTCTCTGTTATAAATGTCACTCCCTAAATCTCTCACTCTCTCTCTTCCATTATTTCCCCACCATACTTGACTTATTTTTAGCCCTACTTTAATGATCTCACACAGCACCCCTATTGAGGTTGCTGGCCCATTGTACAGGCGCAGCACAAACACAGTCCCTGCCTTGAAGTTTTTATAATCTAAAAGACAAAAAGATAAAAGTTAAGTAACTTTGCATGAAGCCACACAACACAGCTAGGAGTTGAACGGGGGTCTCCTGATGCCTACACTAGTGCTCTCTCCACAACACTATATTGCCTCTGATTTATAACCTCTACTGTAGTTGTATTTGCAAATAAAAATCTCCTCCGTTCTTTCTTTTGGAGAATCTATCCCCAAACAAACCTGGTGAGCTTTGTCACTGAGAGGCAGATTGTCTGTTGCATTCCACCCCATAACTGCTGAGTGATCTCTGCATGGAAGCGCCTGGGAGTTCTTCAGGGGGAAAGACACCCTGTAACCGTAAGTTGTTATTGCACAGGCCGCACTCAGCTGAGAAGTGTCTCATGATACTTTTGTAGGAGGGATGTTGGGTGAGAGTTTTCTCCCCACTGTACAGTTTTCTCACGACATGTAGGGTACGGGTCTGCAAGTCCAGGTGCATTTAGGTTGATCAGCAATTCTGAGGAGGTGCTCATTGATTTTAACCAGAGCTGGCTGGGAATGATTTTCTGATGGAAAAATACATTTTCTGCAAAATCAACATTTTCTATGAGAAAAGCGTTTCGGATCATTGGACCAAACCAAACGGAACCAGTTCAGTGTTGGGAATGTCAACCGAACCTGGAAAAGGTCCATCGTACTGGCATTTCTGAATCCTTTTTTTTCAGACTTTCAGTTCTACAGACGGTTTCGACTTTTTGCCCTGATTTGGGACAAAAGCAAATGTTGAAACGTCAGAATTTCCCATGGGATGGAAATTCCAGATTTCACTCAGCTCTGGTTTTAATGGTTTAATTAGGAAGTTCACCCTGTGCTATCGGATAACCTAAAATAAAAGCCCTTTACATCTCGGTCTTCCTGGTTGTCACCATGGCCACTCAGGGCTAGAACTCAGGTCTTCTGGCTCCAAAACCATAGGCACTTACATGTTGAGTTAAAGGAAAATCCCCTTTAGCTATTAAAAGATCCCGTGACACAGAGTGTAATAGTTCTGCTTCTATCCAGTAGATGGCAACGGTACCCATACACATTAGCCACTTCATTGTAGTATTTTATTTTATAGTCAGTATTTTACATGTCTCTATTATTCCTTGTGATGCATTCTCCAGTCGCTAGTGTTTGTTACATACACAAAAGAAGAGTAAATGTAGCTTGAGTCATTTCAGTCTTGACAGCTCATCTTCCCTATTTTACATTATAATATGTGTCATAACTAGCCAATTCAAGCTTTGGGTCAATTCATAGTACTCTAAGCAATTTCCTTTCACTTACAAGTCATTAACTTACCATATTGCACAGTTCAATCACTCACTGTTGTCCTAAATTAATGACAATGCTGTGAATAGTGCCATTTTGTTTCTAATAGAGACATTATCTGTGGGTGAAACACTTCAGTTCATACCCTTATTGCCCTTTATCTATCTGGTCATTCATTCATCACAAATACCAGACCTCTGTATATTTATCATTTCTGTGATGTAGGGCTACAAGAAGCCTACAGTCAACAGCGTTTTTATTTTCTAGAATCAAAGTACAGTAAATGGTGATGCAAAAGACCTACTGCACCATTTTATCAGACTGGCATTGTTTCCCTAAAGCACTTGTCCAGTTAGCAGGTTTTGATCCTGCTAGAAAAGGGTTAACTGGGCTCTGCAACCTCAATGGGGCAAATGACTCATGACCCCACCCAGATATAAGGGAGGTGGGAGTGACACTATGGGGAGAGAAGATCTACTGAGTGGGCTGAGCAGTCATGAGTGAGGAACCCTAGAAGTAGCCAGCCTAGGGAAAAGGCCTGAGCTGAACATTTTGCAGTGTTCTTAATTTGCTTCTCAATAAAGCCAGACCCCAGGAAAAGGGTGTATTTGACTCTATGCAGCATGTAGACTTTGTTTATAGCAGTTTGGGAAAGGGCCTATAATAGTATGTTTTATTTTCAGTTATATCATTCAGTCACTAGATGTCTGTGTGTGCTGTATAGTTTTCCAGACAGGTGTGGTCCCTGGTAAACAAGACAGACAAAGCCGGGACTCAAGCTGTGTGTGTAGTTTTCTGTAATAAAACGCTTACCAGCTCGCAACCATTTCATCTATTCATCTGGAGGGCCTATGCAGGGCTCACTGGTATTTCTCACTTTATCCAGCCCAGTCCTAAACGTTTCAAGCTATGGAGCTTCTACCATTTCCCCTGGGAGATTATTCCATAGTCTGACATCTCACTGTCAGGAAGTTCCTTTTCCTAATTCCATCCTATTATATCTCTTTGGACCATGCAAAATAGTCCCTCTCCTCACTTTTTGTTGATTCTGACACAGGCCCCCCACAGTTGATAAAGTAGGAATAAAACCCTTCCCTAACTCACAGAGTTGGTGAGATGCTAATGTCTATAAGGGGGATTGAGATCCTGGAGTTAAGGGTGCTATTAAAGAGCCAAGCATTATTCTTCCAATCACAAGTCTCTGTGAATGTTTATGACAGGAGGCTTTTACTCCTGTTAGGTAGCACCTCACTGGGGAATGCTCCCACTGTAAACCATGCATGGCCCTATTCATGGGACTCATAGAATATCCGGGTTGGAAGGGACCTCAGGAGGTCATCTAGTCCAACCCCCTGCTCAAAGCAGGACAATCCCCAGACAGATTTTTGCCCCAGATCCCTAAATGGCCCCCTCAAGGATTGAACTCACCACCCTGGCGTTAGCAGGCTAATGCTCAAACCACTGAGCTATCCTGGCCATAAGAGACTACATTGCTGTACCAATGTAAAATAACATCTACTTCATCAGACTTTGAGGAGGAAGGAGGCTACAGGGCCTGGGTGGGATTCTGGCTCCGTTGAACTCAAAGCGAGCTTTGCCATTGCCAGGATTCCCCTCCCCAACCCATGTATTTCAGTATATTCTAGATCCTCTCCTGTCTATTCTGGGCTTGTCTACATGGCCCCGCAATGAGAACTATGGGGGGTGAATTGCAGCGTGTCCTAAAATGTTGCGCTGTAGCTGCCCCATGGAGACTCTGCTAGCATGAACTAAAAGGTACCTAGTTTGTGTCAACATAGTCCTGTTTGAAATGGAACTACTTTAATGTGAATTAGGAACCTTTTAGTTTGCACGAGCAATATCTAAAATGGTGCAACACTTCAGTGCGCGTGGCAACTCGCACCCCTGTAATCTGCACCAAGGGGCTGTCTAGACAAAACTTCTGGCTTGATTTCACCAACTTGCTACCTCATACTAGCCAGCTATCCCTCTACCTTTAAAGTACATCTTGGCATTAAACCCCCTGAACACAGAAAATCCCTCTTGCTACTTTGAGTCACCATTCTCATGGCAGCTAAAGAAATAAGTGATTCTCCCACAGAAGGGCTGTAATAGATGTTAGGCTATGGATCAATCAGAGGCCAGTTCTTACAGCAGGATCTGTAGCGACGACCTAACTCTGCAAACCCTTACTGGTGAAACTGATATAAGGAAATACTTTCCCACACAGCACACAGTTAGCCTGTGGAACTCACTGCCACAAGATATCAATGACACCAAGAGTATAGGAAGATTTTTTTTTAAAGGGATGGAGGTTTATATGGGTAATATCCAGAGTTCTGACAGGAAATATCTAAAAACTAAACCCAGAGCTCTGGGGGACATAAACCTTCATGCTCCAAGTACAAGCCAACGTCTAACTATTGGGAGGCTAGGAGGAATGTTTTCTGGGGACAGGTTATTCCATCACTGCCTAATGCAGAGTTTCTTGCTCCTTCCTCTGAAGCAGCTGGGACTGGCCACTGTCAGAGACAGCACACTGGTTTAGATGGACCACTGGTCTGATCCAATCTGAGAATCCCTCTGTTACTCTCTGTTTGTGTAACCCACTGGTGCCTGTGTGTTACAGGTCCCCCTGCGTGCTGATCCACAGAGGATGAGTCCCTCATGGGTGCTCCTCATACAGCTTGATGTGTTGGCCGCTTATGCCTTTAACTCTGGAGGTGCCAGGTTCAATCTCTGGTGTGTTAGCTAAGAGGGTGACCATCACATGAGTGATCCTTACTCTCACGCATAGTCCCTCTGAATCACTACGCGTGTGAGTAAGAGTTTCCAGCACTGGGCCTTGAGCTGCTCTTTGCTCAAACAACTTGAGCAAAGAGGAGGTTGCATTAAAATTCATTCCCTCTCAGCTCCCCCTTCTGCACTCCCCATAGACGTAAAAGGCACTGGCAGCATTGAACACCTGATCTGATATTACATAACAATATAAGCAATTCCCCCTTGAGTATCAGGTGTTAGTATACGGTGATGTGGCTGGGGGATCAACCTGATTTACTGGCTACCATGAACCTATCGCAGGCTCATTGTTCAATACACTCTGCCTTTTAAGCCAGTCACTGGGCTCAATTAATAACCTGAAAAAACTTCAATTTCCTTTCCCTCCCACTCTGGCAAAATATATTACATGAAAGGAGTTTATTACTGTGTATAAAGTCATGGGGTGTATGTGATTAAATGCTCAGGCGGATTCAGCCGTACTGCCAAATCTCTCCGATGTCTCCACCGATGCATTATCCCACATAAAAAAGCCATAAGGAGAGAGGATGTGGATCACGGTAACATATTCCAAAGCCTTGATTAACTTTTATTGGCGTTGCAGAAGCGTAGACAGTTCTGGACAGAGGGAGTTATAGTTTTAGGCTTAGGCTGTAACAAGACAGTCTGCCCTGATTAAGGGGCAGCACGTAGCTGCATGGGCCTGGGAGCACACTAGAAACTGACGTGAGGCTCTGAGTGTGTGTCTACATGGGACGTCGCTGCGCGACAAGCCAGGGTGTGAATCTAGAGCACTGGCTTGCCGTGTCGGAACGTCTCGTGTGGACACAGCGACAGCGCATCGAAAGCTCTGTAGTACCCTTGGACAGACCGCGATGATTTTAATGTCCTGGAGCAGTGTCCACAGGGGATGTTACAACACAGCAAGCTAGTATGCTGTGGATTCACACCCTGGCTTGGCGTGCCCTAATGTCCCATGTAGACAAGCCCTGATTCAGCCCAGGGTTCCCCCTCTTCACCTGGAGCAAATTACTTCTTCTTCTGTGCCAGTTCTGCTCTGCTGGCTGGTGATTACAGGGAGGATGGGAGTTGAGGCTTTACCCATCCCCCCCACATACACAGGAGGGTGAGTAGCAGCACCGTGGAGGATGTTCTGTGCCCTGTGATGGGAGTAACCTGTGCAGGGGAGAGAAGGGGCATCTCACACACTCCTCTTTCCCTGCATTGGGCAAGAGACAGTCTTGTCCTGGAGAGCCCAGGGCCTGACCATACACCGATAAGAATTTTGTCCAGGGGAGCAGGATGAGGGCCCAGCAGAGGATCTCTGTATATATGATTACAGGGAGGATCTAGTAGCGATGGTGCACAATTAAAAATGTATTGACAGGAAACGGGATGACATTTAGTCCAGTTCTGTGCAACAGAAAACGGTGCTTCTTTGTTGTAGTGCCTATTCTGCCATTTCAGTCATCTAATTCTGCTCCCATCCCTAGCTGTGGGGATTCACTCTGCCTTTGTTTATTTTCATTCTGTTTCAAAAGGGCAGATGGTATTTTTCTTTGCATGTGATTAAAAAAACCTCCATTCCTTTCACACGAAGACATGATTTCATTTCCTCTCCTAATAGATTTCCTACATGCCCTTTAATAGCATCCATCTCAGGGTACTGCAGCATGCACGCGGAGATGATCTCTGCAATGCCTTCCCCTTGCTGTTAATCTTCCTCACTCCACTCTGAAGCCTAGGGACACTAGTGGAATGAGTTCTCTTCCCTTTGAAGGGTTCTGTCTAGGAGGCAGTGATATGCTGCAGACAGTACAACCACTTCCTGAGCAACAGATGTGTTAAACATGTTGGTTTAGGGGCTTGTCTTGCTGGGAGAATGACCATTCCTCTGTGATCTCCCATCCTACTGGCCTGCGCCTTTTTAGCTTATAAGATCTGTGTTTGAGGTGCTCTGGTAGCCAGCTAGTACATAGCACTAGGCTGTTCCTGTTATGGTCCACACAGAGAAGTTAGATAAAAACATAAAATACTCTTGCTGGAAGGTTGTGACATGTCACTACTTTAATTCTTAGAATCTAGAACTCTAACACACAAGAATCTAAAACAGAGAGTGACAAAGCAGGCTGCTCCCTGAAACAAAGAGGCACAAGTCACCCCACTATACTCTTCTAGGCTGTGTCTGTATAGACTGACTCTGATCACGTGCCTCCCTACAGAGCCGCCTCGCCCTCAAACTGGAGTAGGAAAATGTCTGAAAATGTAAAGTGTTAGATCACAATTTTAACAGAGCTTTCAATACACCACAGTTCCCTGGCTATACAAATATCCCTCACCAATCCATGCTCCCTGGGTTACAGGGGATGGGTGTGACAGATGAGAAGTTTAATTATGTTGCTGCTTATTTTTAAAAAGGGGGGAGATCAAACACACCTTTGCATGACATGTAGTGATTGTCAGCTCTATTTTAATGACCCAATTAAAGAGGTGATAATGAACACAAAGTTGAAGTGCCTGGGGAAAGGGGATGTCGCTTCAAACTAGACTTTTGTTTTTATCTTAATCCTTTATTGTAACATGATCACCTGTCATGAAATATGCCGACACTCTCTGCAGCGCTGTGATTAAGAAAGCACACCAGGAACAAAGGCACTGATGACACATTGAGGTGAGATGGCGTCTTGGCTGGGAGTTTCAAGTAGCCCTTGAACGTTGCAGGGGGTTTCAGAGAAGTGGAACCCATCCTTTGCTCTCCCAAGATACCAGCAGTACTTAGAGCTCTTGCAGTGGTTCACATTTTCACAGGGCTGGACAAACATTGACACATGTGCCATCATAACAGCCCATACCCAATAGATAATCTTATCCTCATTTCATAGATGGGGAAAGTAAGACACAGAGAAGTCAAGGAACGACCCCCAAGGTCACTCAATAAATCAAGGACGGAACCCTATTTAGAACTCCCAAGTTCCTGGCTCCCAGCTCTTATGTTCAATCAACTAGAACAGCGGGCATCAAAATAAGTAGTTTCTTAATCCTTTCCCAACACTCACTCACTCTCTCTCATAGAAAGAGAACTTTTATGTATATCCTGTCCCCTTTCCAATATGCCTAGCAGCTACAGACTCTGTTTCCCAGTTGACCCTCTGGACTACAAGTCCCAGCATCCCTTGGTGCTGTCACAACTAGGAACAAGGTAGTGCTGGACCTGGGGGGCTGGTCTTAAAGTACAGCACACCCTATTACAGAGATATATAAGTACCTTGATAGATAGGAATCAGGCCCATCTTCCCATAGTGGAGCAGCAATGCAATAAAGAGGAAGGCGTCTTTTTTTAATTCCTCAAGATTTCAGTGCATATAAAAAAGGGATTTTTTTTTCATGTGGTCCCCCTTGCAGTTAAAGCTAGATTTGAGGAAAGGGTTCAAAGAAGACAAAATGAATCAGATCAAATGATAAGTTGAGACACCAGTAAGACGCAGAGGGATATGGAACTGATAATAGATAATCATAAAAGAGGCTGATCAATTCTCTTACTCAAAAGAACCAGACTCTGCTAGGAACCATTTCTCAGGAATATGTGCGAATGACACAAAAATTATAGATTGATCATTTCTACTGGCTGGTCTCATAACTAAGGCTCTGGTTTATTAAAATTCCAAACAAGTGCATTTATTTCTCAAGGCTCGTTAATACTAATATATATATATATATATAATTAAATTTGTTGGACACAGAAAAGGAACATCTTCTAACAAATCAGTGTGTTATTAGATAGCAGACTGTCCGGAAGTGTCTGCAGATTGTAAATATTAGATGCATCAATCTTTCTTTCTCCAAACAGCCAATTTCCCTGTGAAAGGAAAACAAACATTAAAAATGAAAATCAGTCGATCACTCAGCCAAATAAATATAATGGGCCAAAACTAAACTGAAGACAATGCAGCTATGCCAATTTGTACCAGTTAAAGATATAACCTACCATAAGAACAACCTATCTAAGGTACTTTTTGTACCCATCACCATAGTGCCTCACAATCTTTAATGTATTTATCCTCACAATGTATTGGTGGGGAACTGAAGCACAGAGAGACTAAGTGACTTGCCAAAGATTACGCAGAAAGTCCATGGCAGTGTAGGGAATTCATATATTCTAAGGCCAGAAGGGACCATTGTGATCATCTAGGTTGACCTCCTGTAGAACACAGGCCAGATAACTTCTACAAAAGAATTCCGAGATCAAATCTTTTAGAAAAACATCCACTCTTGATTTAAATATTGCCAGTGATGAAGAATCCACCATGACCCTGGGTAAATTGCACCTATGATTAATTAGCTTCACTGTCAAAAATATATGCCTCATTTCCATCTGAATTTGTCTAGCTTCAGCGTTCAGCCATTGAATGGTCTTATAACGTTGTCTGCTAGACTGAAGAGCCCATTATTAAATATTTGTTCCCAAGTAGGTACCTATTAAATTGCAGCAAGGGAGATTTAGGTTAGACATTAAGAAAAACTTCCTAACTGTCAGGGTGGTTAAGCAGTGGAACAAATATGCCGGAGGGAGGTTATGGAATCTCCATCACTGGAGGTTTTTAAGAGCAGGTTAGTCAAACATCTGTCAGAGATGGTCTAGAGAACACTTAGTCCTACTTCAGTGCAGGGGGCTGGACTAGATGTCCTACCCAGGTTTGCAAGGCCTGGTCCAAAGTCTGCTGAGGGAGTCTTTCCACTGGCTGCAATGGTCATTGGCTCTGAGGCATTGTCTTTCAAATCCTGCAGGATCCTTCAGAAATAACAGTGCTGTACAAAGGTAAGTTATCATAGCTCAGGATCAGATCACTTGTGCCTGTAATTAGTGCAGCAACGGCTGTCAAAACGCAACTAGAACAACAATGAAAAGCAGTTCAAAAGAAATCTGCTGCCATGACCGCTCAGCGCGACAGTCTGATGGTTACCGATGTGAGAACCATGGAGCAACGTTATCAGTTCCAGTGGGAATTGCTTCAGCTGTTGCTGGAGCCAGCCGTCTTGCTGAAACATTAATGGAATTTATAACAGTCTTTAAAAAAAAAGTCCTTGTTTTTCATTTCAACACTGACAGGAAGTTCAGCCACAGGAAATACACATTTGGAAGTAGCATCAGGATCTAAACGCCCAGAAGACAGGACATCAGTGATACAATTTAAAAATGTCAGTGACACCGTTCTGGTGCTTTCTTTAGGTCATTCCTTCTACTTAGCCTGACTTCCAAACCCTGGGCTTTTTGCAGGTAAGTCAAAACCTTTGTGACTGATTCTGGATCTCCTCATGAACAGCATCATAGAATTATAGAAATGTAGGACTGGAAGGAACCTGGGTAGGACATCTAGTCCAGCCCCCTGCACTGAAGTAGGACTAAGTGTTCTCTAGACCATCTCTGACAGATGTTTGACTAACCTGCTCTTAAAAACCTCCGGTGATGGAGATTCCATAACCTCCCTCAGCAATTTGTTCCAGTGCTTAACTACCCTGACAGTTAGGAAGTTTTTCTTAATGTCTAACCTAAATCTCCCTTGCTGCAATTTAAGCCCATTACTTCTTGTCCTGTGCTCAGTGGTTAAGGAGAACAATTTATCCTCCTCCTCTTTATAACAAGCTTTTACGTACTTGAAAACTGTTATCATGTCCCCACTCAGTCTTCTCTTCTCCAGGCTAAACAAACCCAGTTTTTTCAATCTCCCCTCATAGGTCATGTTTTCTAGACCTTTAATCATTTTTGTTGCTCTCCCCTGGACTTTCTCCAATTTGTTCACATCTTTCCCGAAGTGTGATGCCCAGAACTGGACGCAATATTACACTTGAGGCCTTATCAGCATTGTGTAGTGCATAAGAATTACTTCTTGTGTCTTGCTTACAACACTCCTGCTAATACATCCCAGGATGATGTTTGCAATTTTTGCAACAGTAGGGACCCATGGAAAAGTGTGAGTTCACGGACTGTGCAAAAATCATGAAATTAGCCCAATACTGAGATTTGTCCCACAGCAGGGAGGCAGAGGTGGGCATCTGCTTGCATAGTCGTGCTTGGCACAGCTCATAGCACATCGCAGGTATCCTGTTGGAGCAGCAGTTGTGGGGGTACTCGGTCGGTGGCCAGTTTTATGCTAGGCACAGTAGCCAACACCACCCCCACTTGGAACATGAGCAGCCTGTGGGGCGGTGGAAGCAGGCATCCACGCGTGGTGGTCTCTTCAGCGTGGCACAGCATATGGGTCAAGCAGTGGTGGCACTGGTCGCTGTGCTTTGCATAAAACTAGCCACCGAACCACACCCTCCGCACTGCTGCTCCAACAGGATGCCTGCAGCAGGCAATGAACTGCATCGAACATGAGACTGATCGAAAGCCCACTGTGGTCAGTGGGAGTCTTTCCATTTCAACAGGCTTTGGATCAGGCCCATCTGGAGAAAACAATCTCTTCAATGGGGCTACACAATACATACGGGTAAAGTCAGTGAGTAACACTTTGCAGGAGTGGGGGTCTGAATCAAGAGTACTTGTGGGCTAAGCACGCGACTGGAATTCCGGAGCTCTGGGTTCCATTATTGGCACTGCCACAGACTTCTACAGTGACCTTGGGTTAGTCATTCAATTTTCCCTTGCCTCAGTTGACCCCTCTGCAACAATGGGCCTGCTACTTTCCAGCCTCCCACGCGTATCGTGTAGACAAAAGCATCAAGAATTATGAGATGCGCGGCCACAGTCACGATGGCGCCATGGAAATACCTTGCTAGATTTAAGGGGGTAGAGTGGCTGTTTCACTCTGCTATGTTTAGAATTTCCTAAATTCAATTATTATAACTTCACTTTTACTGACTATTGCTCCATATACGATAGTCAGAGCACCGTATATAATTCAACTATGCAGCTACGTGCATTGCTGGATAATTGCCCTTCTGTTGGAATTTGGTAAATAATTGGGCTCCTGAATCTAAGCTTTCATGAAAAGAAAGTGGCCTGATTTGTAAAGATGCTGATTGCCTTCAGTGTTGTACTGTGACAACAGGAACCCAACTGCAAAGCCGTTCATTGCAACCGCATGTCTCTGCTCTTGTGGTCGAAAACCACCGACATGCCCAACCGTTCCCAGTGTGGCCATTTCCCAATGGGACTATCATCACTGAAGCCTCCAAATTAAGAGCTGTAACCAGAGCGCTGAACCCGGGGGAGTCGGCAGCAGCAGCACGAGAGAAGGAAGTGAAGGCAGGACTGTTGCCTGTGGGGATACAAAAGGGCTCTTTTACAAGTGTGATCTTGCCATGTATCAGCAGGACATCATTACGCTTTGAATTTTAGCAGCCACTTTTCCAAACACCCGGTAAAACTAATGGACACGTGCTAGTCCGCCTGATGAGTAAATGGTGTATTAATGTAGAATCAATGTGGTGAACTATGTTTTTCTCCACGGAGCGAATGCAGAGAGCTCTCACACAGAAGCCTCCTGGGAATTCAGTAGAACTGTTGTCACTCAACAAAGACAGGAGCCATATTTAAATGCCCAGTTCCTCTATTTTCTCTGAGGGAAAAACTTCCTTGAAGTTTAACTAATAGCTATAGAGGTTTGCATTTTCAGGGAGGTTTTAAGGTGTTAGGCCATATCTACACTAGAGACCTTATGGTGGCACAGCTGTACCAATGCAGTGGTGCTGCTGTAAAATCGCTCGTGTAGCTGCTCCCTGCCGACAGGAGAGAGCTCTCCCGTCGACATAATTAAACCACCTCTAACGAGCAGCCGTAGCTATGTCCGCAGGAGAGGGTCTCCCGCTGACAGCACCGTCCACACTGGTGCTTCTGTCGGTGTAATTTATGTCGCTCAAAGGGGTGTTTTTTCACACCCCTGGGTGACGTAAGTTATATTGACAAACATGTTAATATAGACATAGCGTTAGTCACTCAGATCCCATTGACTGTCAATGAGACTTTGATCTCCAAGTCCTCCCTCATTGAAAGTCCCAGCTGTGATCTTAGAATTCAGTGTTCTGATCCTGACAATGCTATTTGAAACGTATCCCTAGAGTGCCACAGTTGTCCCACCTGTACAATGGAGCTAATTCACCTGCCTCACAAGGATGTGATAAGAATTAATTTGTTAATCACTGTAACCTACAAGAGATGTGTGGAGATTTCACAACAAAGCTTAAGAGTTTTACATAGTTTGGACTGCTTTAAATCTTGCATGTGCAAACCTATACATCATAACACCGAAGGTGTGGATTGAACCTGCAACTTCTGGAAGTTAAAGAGCAGGTTACTACTGCCTGACCTAAAGGGCCTACCGCCAAGCAGCCTCATTAACCTTTCTATGTAGTCCAGCTGCCACTATGGGGAACAGTGCAACACACTGAGTGGGTGTGAGTTACACTTAACTTTGGTATTTCCTGACTTTGAAGTGCTGAGTTGTGCAACTTTAACTTTCTCTTAACATATTTTTGGATGAAATGTGTGTGTGTGTAGATACAGATATAAAGAATGTATGGTATTATTATTAATTAATTATACTAAAGCAGTGCCTAGATCCCACAACCAATTGGGGTCCCATTGTGCTATTTTCTGTACACACGCATCATGGGGGAACAGTTGTCCCTTCCCTGCAGAGCTTCCAGTCTATATAGACAAGATGAAAAAAGCACAGAAAGGTGAGGTGACTGTTGCAAGATCACAGATCAGATCAGTGGCAGAGTCGGGAACAGAACCCAGGGATCCCAGGTCTGTGCCTTATCTGTTGGACAACTCTGCCTCCCTTTATACATATAGTCAGTCTATATTTGTATTTATAGCTAAAAAGAGTATGCATGCACCTAGATTGCAGTATATTTCATATGACATACTTTGCATCCGTAATGAGCAGTGCATTCATTTGTTAAAAATCTGTATATTAAAAATTACTAGCTTGAACAGGAACTCAAGTATGAAACAAACGTGACTGTTGGCCTGGAGTAAAATACGTTAAATTGTACACTACAGTTAATCAGGACCATCTGTTATCAGACAATATGTTTTGCTGTGATGATTAATGCAGGTGTAATTATAGGTGACACAGTCACATAGAAGCGAGAGATGAAAATGACCTAATCCATTGATCACCCAATGCATCTCCTTGCGAGTGCGGGATTGTTCCCTATACTACATTTCCTAGTCCAGTTTAGTTTGAAAATCCCCACACTCTGCAGTATCCACAGCCTAATACATCTCCAGCCCCCGCCCCTCTTCACACACACATTGTCACAGCTGAGCCAAGTTATATACATGTAAGCAGGGTCTGAATGAGCTCTCCTCTGACATCTAGTGAGGAGCTGTGGAAGAGGACTTCAGTAGCTGATCTTTTTTGCATGGACACACCTACCCTGCCTAGGTGCTCAGCATGATGGGATTGCTTGCCCAAATGATCACTTGTGGCTGGTGTTGGATCCCAGTCTCCTTGTTATTGGGGCAGGAGTAATAAAGGGTTGTTATTCTTGTTGTGTGAATCAAGGGCAGCAGAACTGTACTTGGCATAGCCTGATGGAGGGACTCACCTTCAACTGAACAGCACTCGCTAGGCAGTGGACATGGGTTCCAAAAGCCAGTAGGGGTTATCTTGTCTTGTCTCAGATATCATTTGGTCCTTCATCTCTCCATTGTGTAATAAAAGAGCCAATTTAGACTCAATAGAGACTCTTGTTACATGCTGCAGAGCTGAGATCACTGATACCAAGGTCTACGTATTAGAGCTGCTTTGGGACAGTGTCTCTGATGCAAGAGATGGCCCAGCGTACACCGGCAGTGAGGTTCCCCCACTAACAGCTGAAATCACTGGGGGCTGTGTTAAGTGGTGGGATCTGAAGACACCTCGGCGATCAGTTGGCAGGGTGACCAGTGGAGAGGTACAGCAACCAGTCGGCAAGGTGGCTGGTGGAGAGGCGTGGCAATCGGCCAGCAGGGCGGCTGGCAGAGAGGCATGGCAAGTGAGTGCCCAGGCAGCGGAGTGAGTAAGGTGCTTTCCTACCCTGCCTCCTCCACCCAGGTGGGAGGTGAACTCTGCAGTTGCATCTCTGAACTCTGTGTCTGCACTGAACAAAGACAGAAACTGTGAGTGGGGTGCAGAGAATGGTTGATCACCTTAAAGGAACTTTTGGTTTCTGGACTTAAGAACCTGAGGGGAAAAGGACACTGGCCAACTTACTTGGGGGTGGGTCTTTTGCTCATGGTTTATGTTTATGAACCCTAGTTGTGGTGTTTTCTCAAATTAATGCTGAGTTACTTCCCTCCTTTTATTAAAAGGTTTTGCTACACTCAGGCCTTGTCTACATTACGGGGGTAAGTCAACCTAAGTTAAGTAGTTCAGGTCGACTTACTGCGGTGTCTACACTGCACTAGGTCGATGGGAGACACTCTCCAGTTGACTTACCTTACGCTTCCTGTTCTGGCAGAGTACTGGAGTCGACGGGAGAGTGCTCTGCAATTGATTTAGAGGGTCTTCACTAGACCCACTAAATTGACCCTCGGTGCATCGGTCACTGCAGTGTCAATCCCCGGTAAGTGTAGACATGCTCTCAGACTCTGTGCTGCTAGAGGAGAAGTATTGCCCCCTAGAGGTGCCCAGGGGCTGGTGTGTAATTGTCCCAGGTCACTAGGTGGGGGCTCGAGCCGGTTTTGTGTTGTATTATTGAAACACTATGGAACCTGGCCCTTGTTTCTGCCAACTCTGACTGGCGGAAGGGTTACATAGATTTAGTGTTTTTAGCCTTTCCTTATACTCCAATCCATCCAGCTGTCAGATCATTTTTGCTCCTTGTTTCCGAACTGCCATCACTTTGTTAATTAATACAAAAACCACAGCAGTGTGTGTCAGTTAACGTTGCTCTGCATAGAACACATCTAACACAAAACTAGAGCTGGTCGGGAATTTTCCAATGAAATGTTTTTTTGTCAGCAAATGCCTATTCATCTAAACAAAAACTGATCACGGGAAAATCTCCTGATTTGAAAAAATGTTGAAAAAAGTGTCAAAGTTGTCATATGTCCCGTTTCTACATTTTTTTTAATAAAAAGATTTGGTTTTTAGTTCAAAATGACTTTTTGCCTCAACATTTGACTTAATTTATACTAAAAAAGATTAAAAACAAAAAAGGTCAAGATTGAAATGAAACATTTTGAAATGATCAAAACAAAATGTTGTGATTGATCTGAAATCTTTTTGGGGTGATCAGTTCATGAAAAATTCAAGGTTTTCACTTTTTATCTCAATTTGGGAACAGAACATTTTTTGAAATCTCAAGAATTCTCAAATGTGGTTCCTACCCAGTACTACACAAACCCCTAAACCCCAAGGAAATAAAAAAATAAGTCTAGCATGAGTACATACCCTCTACCCCCACCCCCACCCAGAGACACCCTCTTCACCAGTAGAACAACCCCCATACAGCACAGAGAACACACCACAACATTAACTCTGCCCCAGTAGGGATGGCATCCTCCCAGCACTACCTTCCCCAAATTCTACCCACCCACCTTCTCCACAAAGAGTTCAGATTTTTCCTCCTCCCCACACCCTTCCACCATCCCTTCTGCACTTACTGAGGTTTGGGGAAGTCAGTTTCTCATAACACAGTGCTCAAACTCAACACCATCTGCCAGATTCAGTGACTTTGGAGTCATAGGATTAGAAGAATCATTAGACTGGATCAGACCAATGGTTCATCTAGTCCAATATCCTATCTCCCACCCTAATCAATATCGCCTGCCTCAGAGGAAAGGGCAAGTAGACAGCTATGAGGTAACCAACACATAGGGGAAGTTTCTTCCTGTCAACAATCAGTCACAGCTTGGCGTATGTTCCAAAGCTAATATCCCTTCTGTTTTCTTTATCCTATCTAATGTTAGTTGTAGTCAGTATTTAGCATGGGAACCCATTGTTATTGGTATGTAGTTGCGTTCCACAATTTGGTGCCCATTGACACTGTTGCCGGCTTCTCTGCTTATTCTTGGCCATAGGTCACTTTCAGCAACACTGAAAGTGTTTCCTCCTCTCAGGTTTCCCCCTCCCCTGTTTCAGAGTCTTTTTCTCCCGTCGAATTTCATTTCATTATTTCCTGCCTAGGTATTTAATTTCCCCAGTTTCTTTTGTGTTACATCTCTGCCCTCTTCACAACTCCTCTCAATTCAGCATTATCTGTACACTTTCTTTTCTCAATCATTAATGTAGAGAAGATTAGATCTACCATACCTCACAGGACATCGCAACTCAATTGTTCGCCTGTTAGCGCTGCCCTTTGTTTACCGCCTTGTAGGCAGTTTTCAGTCCACCCGACAATGCCTTTTGTCTAGATAATTTGAAAGAATTTTTCAAGTAAGATTTCACGAGAGACAGCACCAAATGTTTTCATAATTGTGTCAATACAAATAGATGCCTGTTCTTCCAGACACACGCTGTGCTGTAACTATCAGGGGTATTTCCATACTGCCTGCTTGTCTCAGGGGAGGAAGCGTGCTTGCTGTAGCAGAACGAGTTGGGGGTGAGCCGGGGCTCAGATGGAATTTGGGAAACGGTGCACTAATTAGTTAATTGGCTGAAGGCCCCTGCATTGTACTGGCCTACTTTAGCACGTACTTCGACCACGGTGCATGCGAAAAGCGGCTTTGCAAATCGATAAAAAGAAACATTCTTTCAAATCTTGTTAGCCTCTTTGGAATGATTCTGATCTCACTTAGACTGGTGCAAATCCGGAGTAACTCCACTGGAAATTGTGCCGGCATAAGATCAGTGTGAGAAAGATCAGACCTTTCTTCATGGTATTGATCCTTGACAGTGAAGCCATGAAGAAGAGCTAGAGGCACCATTCAGCCAAACAAAGGGAGTGTTATGATCTTAAGTATAAGAACACGTGTACGGAGAAAGTAACTGACATGCCTACAGTTGCATGGAAAATTTGTGGCAACGCTCGGAATTGTGGCAACTCTAGAAAAATGTAGGTCTCTTGAGTCCCATGCCACTGCCTTATCTACAAGGCCCACAACCTTCATCACACACTTTACTGTTGCTGAATGTCTCCCTAATAATGGTAATTCAGCCGCTTTCCTTGTGAGTCCGGTTTCTCTGCCCAATTGCCTTTACTCTTCTGCTATTGTTGTTTTTCACACTGTTGCTGTAGTGAACTTCAATGCAGTGCTGGGCAAACCATGCATGTAACCAGGATTTGGGTTACGAAGAGACTTGCAAATAGAACCTTTTGGTTTGATTTGCAGGGGTTGGACGAGAACAAACCTTTGCTGCAGGACCCCAAAAGGGCTTCCCTCCTTTCTATTCCCCTCCTACCTTCAAGCCCCTTGGGGAAGGAACCATCACTGACTTCCCAGAACAACTTAAGTCCAGTTCAACCAACTATTGCAAGCTGGGCAAGGAACAAGGTCAGCCTCGGGCGTTTGGCAAGTGTGTGCGCACACAGGGCCCCACGTTTTTGGGCACCCTGCTAAGTGAGCACCTCCTCTCTGCACATATCAACAAGCTGCTTGGACCACTCCCCCAGTATCTTGAAAGGTGAACTTGAGCGGTCCAACATTCCCCAGGTGCAAGTATTTTGAACCCGTTCTCAGCTGACACAACCGCCCACATTTGCCGAAAGGGAAGCACCCAATCACATTGTGCTGTTGCACACCCTCCTCTGGTAACAGTATGCTATGTAGATTACCCAGCACATCTTGCTTTGCAGACCTCTGACTGAGGTTGGCAAGTGCATCAGATGCTCAGTTTAAGTGAAACTAAGGTTCAGTGTGTAATGATATGTTTACCTGCTGTACATTGCCACTAGATGTTTATTTGCACTGTGCAGTCACTGGTTAACGAAGGAAACAAAGATGGAATGCAAGCTGTGCCTCATTTTGTAATTATTTGCTTTAATGAACCCCTTCTGATGCATGGTGATTCACTAGATCAGTGGTCACCAAACAGTCGATTGCGATCAACTGGTCGAACCCAGAGACTCTCCTAGTCGATCGCGATCTCCGGCTGCTAAAAGTCCTGTGGTTCATCGGGTCTGCCACTAAGGCAGGCTCCCTGACTGCCCCGGCCCCACACTGCTCCCTGAAGTGGCCAGCACACCGTTGCAGCCCCAGGGAAGAGAGGGCCAGGGTCTCTGCGTGCTGCTTAGTGCTCCTGCCTGCAGGCACCGTCCCCACAGCTCCCATTGGCCAGGAATGGGAAACTGTGACCAATAGGAGCTGTGGGGGCGGTGCCTGCAGAGAGGGGCAGCATGCAGAGCCACGTACACCCCCCCCCAGGGCCGCAGGGGCATGTTGGCCCCTTCTGGGAGCAGCATGGGGCAGGCAGGGAGCCTGTCTTAGCCTTCTGTGCCGCCAGCCAGGAGCCACCCGAGGTAAGTGCAGCCTGGCAGAAGCCTGCACCCAAGCTCCCAGTCCTGAACCCCCTCCTGGAGACAGCATCCCATACCCCTTCCTGAACCCTGAACCCCCTCCTGCACGCCAACCCCCTGCCCCAGCCCTGACCCCCTCCCAGAGCCAGCACCCTGTACTCCCTCCTGCACCCCAACATTCTTCCCCAGCCTGGAGCCCCCTCCTGCAACCAAATTCCCTCCCAGAGCTTGCACCCCCTCCTGCACCCCAACCCCCTGCCCCAGGCTCAGCCCGGAGCCCCCTCCCACACTCCAAACCCCTCAGCCCCATCCCAGGGCCCGCACCCCTGCCCAATTCCCAACCCCCTACTCCAGCCCGGTGAAAGTGAGTGAGAGTGGGGGAGAGTGAGCGATGGGGGCAGGGAATGGATTTAGCAAGGTGGGGCTTCAGGGAAGGGGAGGGGTCTTGGGGAAGGGGCAGGGTAGATCCTGGGTTGCACTTAAATTCAAAATGTGATCTTGTGCGTAAAAAGGTTGGAGACCAATGTACTAGATCATGCCGTGGTGCAAATTTTTTGCACAGTTCTGCTCATGGTATTAATGGCATCAAGCACTGAGGCCTAGTCTACAGCTAAAAATTAGATTAACTTAGTTACATTGCTCAGGGCTGTGAAAAACGTCACGCCCTGTGTGATGCACTTAGGTTGATCTAACCCCCACTGTAGACACAACTAGATACATGGAGGAATTCTTCCATCAACCTAGCTATCACCTTTTAGAGAGATGGAGAGATGGATTACCTACATCAAGGGGAAAACCCTTTCTGTCAGTGTAGAATGTGTCTACACTATAATGCTATAGGAGCATAACTGCAGCACTGTAGATGCGCCATTGCTGCTGTACACATGCCTGGGATTATTGAATTATGATTATTAATTATTATTTTTACTGTGCTCAAAAGTATTGGGTACAAATAAAAAAGCTGAGGTGCCTTCCCCAAAGAGAGTGCTGAACAATCGAATTGTAGATAGACTCATAGACTCATAGACTTTAAGGTCAGAAGGGACCATTATGATCATCTAGTCTGACCTCCCGCATGATATGGGCCACAAAGCTGTCCCAACCCCTTTCCCTTGACTCTGCTGTTGAAGTCCCCAAATCCTGTGGTTTAGAGACTTCAAGTAGCAGAGAATCCTCCTGCCAGCGATCCCTGCCCCATGCTGCGGAGGAAGGCGAAAAACCTCCAGGGCCTCTGCCAATCTACCCTGGAGGAAAATTCCTTCCCGACCCCAAATATGGCGATCAGTAGAACCCCGAGCATGTAGGCAAGATTCTCCAGCCTGACCCTCATTAGCCATTATACTATTTACCAGCGATGGCACGCTGTTCCTTTGACTAAAATCATGTTATCCCATTAGACCATTCCCTCCATAAACTTATCTAGCTTAATCTTAAAACCAGACAGGTCCTTCGCCCCCACCGTTTCCCTCGGAAGGCTGTTCCAATATTTCACCCCTCTAACGGTCAGAAACCTTCGTCTAATTTCAAGCCTAAACTTAATTAGATATAATTAAATGAGTGAAGATAAGAAATAGAGCAGCCTGAAAATGGATATGTCCATGGAAAATTTGAAAGATCTGAACAATTTTCAGCTCAAAAAAATTCACAAAGGATTTCCACCTTTTGTTCAGTTAAAAACTGATTTTTTTTTTTCAGTTTTCACTCTTCAAATAGCCAACATTTTCTTGGTTTTCCAAAACGCAATGTTTTGGGGTTTTCAAGTTTTTTGCATTTCATTCAAAAAACTGGGAAATGTTAAACATAACAAAGCATGAAAACAAAAGGGCATTTTTTGCTGAAAAAAAGAACATTTTGACCAGCTGTGCTAATAAACAATGTGGAGGAAGGGGATTCTATGGCATGAAGAGGCATACGGGTTAGAGTAATAAGAGTAGATATCTAGTTAGCTTGGCCTGCATGCACCTTGATGGATCAGTTAAATGCACAGGTGTTCACTTAAATGCACAGGACAGGCCCAACAAGGAAAATAACAGAACACCACTGGCCATCACGTACAGCCCCCTGCTAAAACCTCTCCAATGCATTATCATTGATCTACAATCTATCCTGGAAAACGATCCCCCACTCTCACAGACCTTGGGAGACAGGCCAGTCCTCGCTTACAGACAGCCCCCCAACCTGAAGCAAATACTCACCAGCAACTACATACCACAGAAACACTAACCCAGGAACCAATCCCTGTAACAAACCCCGTTGCCTACTCTGTCCCCATATCTATTCTAGTGATACCATCATAGAACCCAACCGCACCAGCCACACCATCAGGGGCTCATTCACTTGCACATCTACTAATGTCATATATGCCATCATGTGCCATCAATGCCCCTCTGCCATGTACATTGACCAAACCGGACAGTCTCTACGTAAAAGGGTAAATGGACACAAATCAGACATCAGGAATGGTAACATACAAAAGCCAGTAGGAGAACACTTCAATCTCCCTGGACATTCAATAACAGATTTAAAAGTAGCCATTCTTCAACAAAAAAAGTTCGAAAACAGTCTTCAAAGAGAAACTGCAGATCTACAATTCATTTGCAAACTTAACACCATCAATTTGGGCTTGAATAGGGACTGGGAGTGGCTGGCTCACTACAAAAGCAATTTTCCCTCTCTTGTTATTGACACCTCCTCATCAGTTATTGGGAGTGGACCACATCCACCCTGACTGAATTAGCCTTCAACATTGGTTCTCCACTTGTAAGGTAACTCCCTTCTCTTCATGTGCCAATATATATTTATGCCTGTATCTGTAATTTTCACTCCATGCATCTGAAGAAGTGGGTTTTTACCCACGAAAGCTTATGCCCAAATAAATCTGTTAGTCTTTAAGGTGCCACCGGACTTCTCATTGATTTCCCATCCTCATCTGTCTCCAGCTCTGTAGAATGCAGCCTGAACCTCTTACTTCTGGTAGTCGTGAGCTGCCAATCCTCCTCTCTAATGTCCACTCTCTCCGGTTCCTTGGTTGCCAGTTCCTTTTTTCCCCTTCACTGTGGGGTGGTGACAATTCTCCAACATGGCTATCCAAGCATTCCTCAGCCCCTCTGATACCATGCAGTGCAACCACTTGTCCTTCCAAACCACACATCTTTTCTTCCAGCACTGTCCCAGTTTGCACGTCATACGGAAGAATTCCCTTCTGGCTTCAGGCAGAAAAGAAAACATGGCACATGTGTTGCAGGTCACAACCATAGTTCCATCGCTGGCCGTCATGGTGTGGATCATAGAGCTGTACCTAGAAGGAATGCTACCTATGCTGCCCATCTGAACATCCTCCAAAACTCCCCTGTTTGGTGCTCCTGCTCACCTGCCCAGGAGTTTGCTTGGCAACTGGCTTCTCTACTAAGCCCTGCTGCTAAGCGCCAACCCCTCCCTAATAGGAAGAGGTTAACTGCTCAGAGACTGTCACAGATGCCAGGGTCCCAGCTACACAGTCTTCACAGAGCCACAAAGAGACCTTTCTCACCCAGCCTGTTGAGCGGCCCAAAAGCCCTGCCATACGACCCTCACGTAGAACAAACAGCAGCAGGCCAAACATACAACTCATCACGTTTCTTTACCTCCCAGCACAGGACTCACAGCTACTCCCTCCAAATCTCTCATTTGCTGCTCCTGTTCACCTGCTCAAGAGCTTGCTTGGCAACTGATTTAGATAAAGCAAAGATAAAGTGCTTAGCTCCACTCCCTTTCTGACTGGAAGAGATTGACATTCCACTCCACTCCAGACATTCCAAACACCAGGGCGGATAATAGCTGGTATAGCAAAGGTAACTTGGGTGCTTGTATTTATCTTCTTTCATTATGAAGAACAGAGACATTCAGTGAATTTAAAAGTAATACATTTGAAAAACAAAAGGAAACACATTTTCACACAATGCATAGTTAACATGTGGAACTCATTGCCACAAGACTTTACCAAGGCTGAGTTAAGAAGGATTCCAAATGAGATCAGACATTTATATGGATAATAACGACAACAGCTACACGAGGTAGATTTTATTTATTTATTTATGTAGAATGGATATAAACTTTCATGCTTCAGGGTATAAGCCAACTATTAAATGAGGAGGATTGGCCAGTAACTTGCCATATGGGCAAATTATTCCCTAACTGCTGACCATTACAGGGATTCTAACACCTTCCTCTGAAGCCATTGTTGGAGACAAATTATTGAACTGAAAGGGCCAATGGTCTGATCCACATGGCAATTCCCATGTTGTGATGCAAGATAGCCTCTGCCGCCTAGTATAACAGAGACTTTCTTTCTTTCTTTCTTTCTTTCACATAAAAGGAGCCTAGGCTGAATAAACATGCTTTGCTGTTTGTGTGAACAAAAATGTAGCTAGGTTACCCAGGTGTATTTAGGTCGGTCTCACATAGTTTCATGTTTCATTGTGAACATTTTGCTCACCAGTATTTTAGAGACAACTGAGCTTTGAGCAGAGCAATGCACTCTGCTTATACTGTTCGGGCAAATGGATTAAGCCAGAGGTTCTCAAACTGTGGGTCGGGACCCCAAAGTGGGTCACAACCCCATTTTAATGGAATCGCCAGGGATGGCTTAGACTTGCTGGGGCCCAGGGCCGAAGCCAAAGCCCGAGGACTTCAGCCCTGGACGTCAGGGATTAAGTTACAGGCCCCCTTCCCTTGGGCTCACCCTCCCCTCCCCCCCGCCCAGGGCAGTGGGTCTTTGGCCCCCCCACCTGGGACGGCAGGGCTTGGGTGGGCTCTGGCTGCGGTCCCCCCTCTTGGGGTCGTGTAGTAATGTTTGTTGTCAGAAGGGGGTCGTGGTGCAATGAAGTTTGAGAACCCCTGGATTAAGCTAATCAGAAGAAGGATGGTCCAGATTTTAGGGCACTAGCCAAGGACTTGGGAGACTCCTGTTCTGCTTCATACTTCCTATGTGATCTTAGACCTCCATCTGTGAAGTGGGTATAATGGTACTTTCCTACTCCACAGTCAGGGTGGGAGGGGCTATGGAACCGGGGCCACACAGATTCCTTAACTGGCGCAAGCAAGGGAATGGAACCACTAGGTTTTTTCATCCTCTTCTCAGATCACTGGTTTCCTTTCTCTGCCTGTGGCGCTCTGGGTCTCACCAGACCCTCCTACTGCCGACTTTCTTTTCTGTGCCATCAACATATGTGCTACATGCCACTGCTCGGTGGTGAAACATTTATGTTTGATTAATTCTGTTTTAAAACAGACCCTCCATAGAGGCACTAATTCTGGTGGATTTATCTGCCAAGTGGGTAGCATCAGATAAATACTGTAGCTACCAGATAGAATACGTAACGGTTGTCTCTGCAATGGGGATGACAAAGTGGGGGAGGAGGGAACAATTTGAGGCTGGTTTTTGGTATGATCCAAGCAAAGAGTTGTAACCGTAAGGGGCAAGGATCATTCCACGTGAGTTCATTTGAGTTCTGCTGTTCCAGTGAGGGGATAACTCCATATTCTAGCTCCAGCCAATTCTATTTTCCAGTCTATTCTCTCTCTTTCTTTCTTTCTTTGAGCTTTAAATACTTTTCAATAGGAGAAAGAAACAAATGTGTCAAGATGAGCCCAGGGCTTCTGAGCAAGACACTTGGAGGAATACCTCTGAATGACTTACAAAATGTATTATGCCGTGAGAAAGCTGGATTTTTTTAAAGATGTACATTCACTTTTGTTCCTCTTAAATACTGTTACTGAGAAACTGCTCACACATTGTAACTGAGATCAGCTCTTCACGACCAGTTTTGTCCCCCATTGGTTATGTCATCTTCTTGAAAGCTAACAGCTCAGATAAAAAAAGGGTGAGACAAACCGGAGTGCAGATCCTACAGAGCTCATTGGGAAAATACTACTGAAAGGCATCCATGAGAAACTAAGGGATGGAGGGAGGGTCTGTGATGTCTTTTGATGGGAAGGGATTGTAGGGGTAAGAATCGGGGGGAGGATACGGTATCTGTTTAGGGTGTTTCAGGGGGCCCCAGAGCTTGGGGGATGCACCCTGGACCTGATCACTTAAATCACCACTGCTATACTCCAGTGCTATGCCATTGATCACAATGGCAATAGGCCAACTTAATACTGGAGCAATGTAGTGGTGAATCAGGCCCCAGATGATTTTTGCTGCTCAGACCTAGTCCTTGAATAAGGATCCCTGCCAATGGTTGTATGCTGTCCCACAGTATTATACCAGTCCCATGCCCCTGTTTATTCCCATCCATTGCTCTGTTATCTCTTACCTAGACTGTCAATTCCTTGGTGCAAAGAACTGCCATTTACACCTTTAGAAATCAAATAGAAATCGAACAGAGATCTGCTCCCCTGTAAGAAAATGTATTTAAGTGGGCAAAAAACCTCCTGCAACATGTCTTAATTGTAAGTCTCTGAAACAGATATGCAATAAGAGTCTAGTGGATAGAGCACTGGACTGGGACACAGGAGACCTTGATTCTATTTCCAGCTCTTCCACTGGCCTACCTTGGACAAGTCACATTCCCTCCCCGTTCCTCAGTTTCCCCAACTGTAAAATGGAACTAGTCAAACTGACTTCCTTTGTAAAGTACTTTGAGATCTAGGGATGAAAAGTGCTATATAAAAACTAAGTAGTAGTATTCAGGTTTCAGAGTAGCAGCCGTGTTAGTCTGTATCCGCAAAAAGAACAGGAGTA
The DNA here is from genome assembly GCF_011386835.1 of Chrysemys picta bellii. Taxonomy (NCBI): domain Eukaryota; kingdom Metazoa; phylum Chordata; order Testudines; family Emydidae; genus Chrysemys; species Chrysemys picta. The sequence goes on along the minus strand of NC_088791.1, from coordinate 12,447,024 downwards.
CTTGTGGCACCTTAGAGACTAACAAATTTATTAGAGCATAAGCTTTCGTGGGCTACAGCCCACTTCTTCGGATGCATAGCCACAAGTACTCCTGTTCTTTTTTTAGTATTATTCAGTAAGCGCCGTGCTTAATTTATTACTATTTCATAACAGGTCATTATTACTGGTCAGATGCTGATAGCCTTACTCCTAGTGCGTAGAGCCATAGTCCATGAAGTTAATGAAGGAAGGTGCAACTGAACCTGCCAAGATCAAAGCCTCATTGCATTACGTGCTGTACAAACCCAGAGAAAGAGACAGTCCTTGTCCCAGAGAGTTTACTGTCTACGTAGACAAGGTGAGATGGGTGGAGGAATGCCTTATTTGAGAATCATGCCGTGAGTCATGTGCCAGGCATAAGGGCTTAAGTGGGTGTGGGCATGCCCACTGGCAGAAATGTAGGCACCATAGAGACTTTATCATTGGAAACGTAGGCATCTAGGGGATTTAGTCACCTGCAGGGTCAGGGGGCAGCTGAAATGGTGGTTTTGAGGATCTATGTTTTGTATTTAGGCTCCTATAGTTGGTATCAGAATCTGTCCCCACCAGAATAAAACAGCCAGTGAGTCAAAGAAAATAAGAACCGCTCTGAGAAGCAAGTACAACAGCTCGCTGCCTTGGCGAGATAATGTTCTGCCTTTTGTTTCTTGTGCATCGGGTGACAGGCAGAGAAAAACCTTGAAAATTTCCCAGATTATTTGGGCCCCGCGTTAACATTTCCAGCAGCTTTGGGAACGGGACTTTCTGTTCAGATAGAAGAAAAGAGACAGAACAAGTTCAGAGGAGCGAAGAAGGAAACTCTAGTCAAGGAGCCTTTTCAATGGTGAGTGAACTCCTGAAGGCGCCTGGCTAGCAAATGTCAATATTTACATATGACGCATAGTGAAATATCCTTGCAGCTGAGAGCAGGGCAGAAAGGGGTGTTCACCAGCCTGACCCCCATGCTGCACAAGGGTGTTCGTTTGTACAACACAATGTAGGGTCAATGACTACCATGTATTACACCAGAGCTAGTTATAGAGCGGCTGTGAGGCAGCGAGTCTGCAAAGCCGAAAAAAACACTTGCTTGATCTATTCCTTTCTGTGTCCCGCAGCGGTGGCAGATACAGCTGATCGCATAGGTACAAAATCCGCCTGGCCAATGACATTAATACAGGGACGCTTAATCAGATGGAGCTTGTACAGCTACAACTAATGGATTTACAGCAGTGGAGAAGAGTGCAGGTGCTGGCACTGATCCACGGTATTAGACAGTGAGCCCTTGAGCGAGGGGTTGTGACTCAGGAAACCTGGACTGTGTCCCCAGCTCTTCTGCTGGCCTGCTATCTGACTGTGGGCAAATCTCTGTCCCACGCTTTCCCCTCCCTTTCATCATTATTATTAATTTGTATTACTGTAGTGCCTAGGAGCCCCCGTCACAGACAACGACCCTATTCAGAGTTGCCAACTTTCTCGCGGTAAATAAGCACCCTGACTTTCACAACGAGCCAAAAAAATCAAGCTCATCCCATTTCAAAACAAGCAGGGGCGGCTCTAGCTTTTTTGCCGCCCCACGCACGGCAGGCGGGCGGCGGGTACGCCGAAGCTGCGGAACCGGCGGACTTCCCGCAGGCATGCCGCCGAATCCACGGGGTTAGGCCCAAAAAGAAAATTGTAGAGCAGTTATGCCAACCTAACCAGAATTAGGCCAACAGAGGTTTCTGGGTAGTCCCCGGGCAGAATCGAAGACATGGTTGTTTAAGCTGAAAAAGTGAGATAAAAGGGGAGTTGCATTCCTGTACCAGGTGTGCTAAGAATAGTGTGCTCAGAAGACAGATTAGGAGACATATTGCCTCCACTCCCTGTTTCTGTTCTTTGTCTGTTCTTAACTCTCCCTTTCTCCTAGGCTAGGTCTACACTGCGGGGGGGGGGGGGGGGGGGGGAGGGGAGGTTGACCTAAGATACGCAACTTCAGCTACGTGAATAGCGTAGCTGAAGTTGCGTATTTTAGGTCGACTTACCTGGCTGTGAGGACGGCAGCGAGTCGACCGCTGCCGCGCCGCCGTCGACTCTGCTTCCGCCTCTTGCCGTGGTGGATTTCCGGAGTCGTCGGCAGAGCCATCGGGGATCGATTTTATCGCGTCTTCACTAGACGTGATAAGTCGATCCCCAATAGATCGATTGCTACCCGCCGATCCGGCGGGTAGTGCAGACGTGCCCCTAGTTTCTGGTGCATGACAACAAAGCTGATAAGAAGTTGCTGAGGCATCACGAATGGTTTGTAGTATCAAGAAAGATAGATGTGCATGGATATTAGACGTTTCTAACTAATCAAGGGGGTTGGGTTGTTTTAAGCAAATTTCTATGACGCGACGGAACTGTCTATATAACCTCACTAGTTACTGTAATCATGGCTGGTTCTCTTTGGAGACGGGCCGCTCTCTATTGTTGTGTGCACTCTTCAATAAAGAGCTTGTGTTTGGACCTTGCTGGTGTTGCCTGTCTCTTTGCGGTCAAACAACGAACCGTGCCGTCTGGGTTAGAGTCCTCGACAACGGGACCGCGGATTCGGCGGCATGGTTGCGGGAGGTCCGCCGGTCCCACGGCTTCGGCGTACTCGCTGCTGAATTGCCGCCGAATCTGCAGGACCGGCGGACCTCCCGCAGGCAAGCCGCCGAAGGCTGCCTGACTGCCGCCCTCGCAGGGCACCCCCCGCGGCTTGCCGCCCCAGGCACGCGCTTGCTGCTCTGGTGCCTGGAGCCGCCACTGAAAACAAGGCTGAAACAAGCCAATCCCTAAGAACCCCAACACTCTATGTGACTAGATCCCCCCGGCGTGCAGGCTGGGACTGTGGTGGGCCTGCTGTGCACCCCTGACTCTCTCCCGCCCTTGTCCCTGCTTGCCCCCACCCTCCCTTTGCCCCTGCTTGCCGGGAGCTGATCAAAAAAGAGAAGCAACAAGCTGCAACAAGCTACAAGCCAAACAAGCAACAAGCTACACGCCAAAAACTAGCCAATAACCAACTCACAAGCCAATGAAGCCAAAAACAAGCCCAATTTCTGCCTTTTTTTTTTTGCGGGTTTGGCATGTCCGATCCTACTGTGCTGTAAAAAACAAAGAACAAAAAACCGGCCCCTGCCCCAACAGCTTAAAAATCTAAGCACAAAACAAGAGGCAACAGCTGGATACAGACTCACAGATAGGGAGTGCAAGGAAACAATGAGCCATTATTGGGAGTAGGCAGCGGTCACCTCTGTCTGCTTTGTAAGCTGTTTAGGACAAGGACTGTTTCTTGCTCTTTGTGCAGCACCTAGCACAATAGAGCCTTGATCTCGGTGAATGCCTCCAGATTATGCTGTGTTATAGCTAATTAATAACTACAGAGGTCCTTTTACTTTGTAGTGCCAGGTAAAGCAAGCCGGTGTATACTTGGGGTTAGATACGCAAAAGAAATCACTTTTCCTGGCTATTTGGGATGCGCAACCAGGCAAATAAAAACCAGTTCAATAACATTTGCACTCTGCAGTGTTGTTTCATCCAGCATTTGCTTTTCAAACATGAAAGGCTACATCGTGCTTTCAGGCACAGCCCTGAGCAAGGGGTGGTACACATCAACTGTAGCACCCCTGCAGTCGGCTGGCTAGTGAGTCACTAGCCCCTTGGTTGAGCAGGGACAGTAATTTGCTGCTGGTCTGCACTAGTTTAGCTGCACTGACTAATGAACTGGGTGTGATGAACAGAAGGCTCTGCTCATTCCTTGCCCCTCCCTGGGGAAGAAGAGGGTATGATTTCCCCATTTACACGCTGTCCTGGGCGGACAGGTCATCCGCAATATCAGAGTTGCTAATGCTTGTAATTTTGAAGTAGTATTTGTAGTTTTTCCTTAAAGCACCAGCTCCTGGAGTCATGTGATTCTCAGGTTTCATTAAAAAAAGAGCGTTTCAAGCTCTCCCAGTTGCAGAGAAAAGCTGGAAGGCTTGACTCATGAAGCCTTCACCACCAGAAGACAAATGAAAAGAACCCCAACATTTCATATTATTTTTAAAAAATCTCATTATTTTTAAGACAGGACAATGAATTTTGAATACTTGAGGTTGGCAATGCTGCAATCAAGCCCTAAGCAATTAATCCTGGTACAGGGCCTGATTCTGATCCTACTTCACACTATTCTTACACATCACTGAGTCAATGGACTGACTCTGCATTTACCACGGTGCGTCTGTGAGCTGAGTTTGGCCCATGAGACTGCATCTGCTAAAACCCTCTGCCTGTCATGCTTTGAATATAATCACTCTGACAAATGCAATCCACTCTTTCTAGCGAGAATGATTAGTCTTCTTATTAAATAGGATTATGTTAATCAATTGCTTCTGTCTTTGCAGTGTTCAAGCAAACAGTCAAACAAAGGGCAGCCTTGGTTTGGCAAAATGGCTCAGGCTAAGCGGATGGCAAATTTTAGGCACTAATTGAAATTCTAAACTAATAACGTGTAGCACAATTTGTCTTTAACAGAATTAAGAGAGAACTGGCTAGGAACACTGGCCTGTGTTCCCCCTGTGATACTATGGAGTTTCATGTGAGTTCATTGTACCAGCTCTTTTGTTATTACAATATTCATGCTGCATTTGTACGCGTGGCCTCAGAGTATTTTTTGCCTCAATGCAGATCCTGTTCCACAGCTGCTTTATAGAGCTTATTAATAACTGCAGGCTTTATTAGTAACGCTACAGCAGAACTTAGAGGCCTCAACCAAAATTGAAGCCCCATTGTGCTAGGAGCTGTAGAAACATTTATCCCTGGTTTACCCTACAAAGTTCGGTTGGCTTAACAATGTTGCTGAGGGCTGTGAAAAATTTCACACATTGAATGGCGTAGTTAAGCGAACCTAAGCTCTGGTGTATACCCCACTAGTCAAATTCTTCCATCGATCTAGCTACCGCCTCTCAGAGAGATGGATTTACCAGAAACCATTCCATTGTTGTAGAAAGCGTCTACACTACAGCAGCAGTGCAGGAGACGTGTTGCAATAGTGTTTCTAGTGTAGACATACCCATCCTAAGCAACAGTACCTGCCCCAAGTGAAATAGATAAGACAGACAAAGCATGCAAGACAGGAAGGATCATTTTACAAAGCAGAAAATGGGAACCAGAGAGATGAAGCAATTTGCCCAAAGTCACACACAAAGTCAGTGATAGAGCAGGGAATTGAACCTAGATCTTTTTCCTCTCAAAGGTTTCAGTTATAAACTTTATAGAGTCTGTTACAGTTTATTTCCCCCACTCAAATGTTTTCCAGCAGCTGGAAGAGGACACTTTTTCAGACCCTCTGTGCCTTTATGTTTTTAATTTAACACTGCCCATTACAAAATGGGTCAGCTGGGAATCAAGAAATGAAGGTATTTTACAGAAACACCACAGATTATTTGCAAAAAGAACAGGAGTACTTGTGGCACCTTAGAGACTAACAACGAAAGTTTATGCTCTAATAAATTTGTTAGTCTCTAAGGTGCCACAAGTACTCCTGTTCTTTTTGCGGATACAGACTAACACGGCTGCTACTCTGAAACAGATTATTTGGAATATGATCCGAAATATGGTCTTATGAAATATGACCAGCAGTGAAATAGTTAATTTAGTTAACCTTGAAATAATTTTTACTCTTTAGGCTAAAGAGTTAATATCGGAGAGAGATGAACTGTGGGGTGGGAGGGACGGTCACGCCGCGTAGAGGTGGAAGGCCAGATTCTGATCTGAGTTTTACACCAATGTAAATTGATTTCATTGGTGTTACACTGGAATTACACCAGCACAGAGGAAAAAATGATCAGACCCAATGTGCACTTGAGTAGCTAAGGGTTATAATATATGGAGATATACCTATCTCATAGAACTGGAAGGGACCTTGAAAGGTCATTGAGTCCAGCCCCCTGCCTTTACTAGCAGGACCAAGTACTGATTTTTGCCCCAGATTCCTAAACGACCTCTTCAAAGATTGAACTCACAACCCTGGGTTTAGCAGGACAATGCTCAAACCACTGAGCTATCTCTCCCCCTAGCTATCCCCTCCCATGCACAAATGATCAGCTCACACCAATTGCCTCTGCTAATGACAGGTCAGCAAGGAAGAATCCAGGGCCCTGAAGGCTGCTGCTGCTCCCCCTGCCTGTAATCATAGGGAGCTGAGTTCTCTCAGCACCTCCCCAGACGCACTCAGCCTCTCATACAATCATCAGCAACAATGGCAACAGCTCCACCCCAAAACATAGTCTGTTCCACTGCACACGGCCAGCTGGTGTGCCACCAATTCAATCAGTATCACACAGAGTGTGTGGACCTAAAATGATGAAATGATAACAGCCCATTTGTCATGAGTCTGTGAGTGTGCCTGTGTTTGAATGTCAAAGACAATGCAGTGTGAGACGTTTTTAATATAGTGCACGTCATGCAGAATGTCCCGCAAAATACCGTGCAGAGACAAAGAGTCAGTCGTAATCCACAGAGCTGAGATAGGTTTGTAAGATTCCAAGAAAGAAAGTGGCTCTGAATCGACAGGAAGGGATCTAGATAGATGATTCTGTGTAGATTATAAGCATTTCAGGGCAGGGACTGTCTCTTACAATGTTTTTGTACAGCGCCTAGCACAATGGGCCTTGATCTCATCCGCGCCCTCTAGTCATTAGTGTAATACAAATAATAATAGATGGAGCAGCCCAAATGAAAGAGTGGATCCCCAAGTGCACGGGTCTGATAGGGAGGACAAGAATGTAGGAGCAAAGGAACTGGAAAGTACTTCATTATCCTCGTATAATAAGAGAATGTATTTTTGTAGCTATGTTATTCCCAGGATCAGAGAGAGAGAGAGAGAGAGAAGGTGGGTGAGGAAATATCTTTTATTTATTCCACCAACTTCTGCTGGTGGAAAGGACAAGTTTTTGAGCTTCACAGAGCTCTTCTTCAGGTCTGGAGAAGGTAAAGGGATACTCTGATCATCTTCTCCAGACCTGAAGAAGAGGTCTATGGAGCTCCAAAGCTTGTCCTAACAGAAGCTGAAGATACTGCCTCACCTACCTTGTCTCTCTCATAATAAGAGCTTCTTTCCAAATACAGAAGATAAATATTTATTGAACACTTCTGGCTTTTTTGCATCCTTATTAACAATTTAATCATAATAAATATTATTTGTATTATTGTAGTGCAGAGGAGCTCTAGTTTTACCATCTCCATCTAATAATGGGCCTGTACCATTGCTATATTTCTTTTATTCCAAATAAACAAGGGAGGCCGTGTTGCCTAGAGGACAGACAACTCTCCTAGGCCTCAGGAGACCCAAGATCCATTCTTGGCTCTGCTACTGGCCTGCTTGCTGACCTGGGGCATGTCAGATCCTTTCTCTGTGCCTCCCTTTTCCCATCTGTAAAATGGGAATAATGATACGGAAGAGATTTATGAAGGTGGGATGGGGTGTGCAGGTTTTTTATTCTTGATTGCTGCCTTCTCTTTGCCACTGAACTTGGATGGACTTTCAGTCAAAGTTGGCCTCGTTCTTGATTGTGGAGCTGTTTTTTCGGCCATTGAACATACTCTTCTAAAAGACCTTCCAATTTTTATTGGCATTTTTCTCTCAACATTTTTCTTCCCAGTCAATTTGTCTCTTAATTTTCCTCAGCTTTGGGAAATTAGCCCTTCTGAGCACCAAGTATATATATTAGTATTTGGGACAGTCATCTCTGCCCCTATTGAATGTAATCAGGTCGTGTTCAGTGATTTCTAGGCAACCACCAACTTTCAGTCCTCTTTCCTGTATCCTCATCTTCATTGTAGATGGGGTCAGAGTTGTTAAGGGGGCCTTTGAGAAAATACAGATAACACACACAAAAAAAGCTCCAATCTCTCAACAGTGTAGGTTCAACCAGGAACAGTGACTAGGCAGGTGCTTGTGCAGTGTCCTATACGTGATAATTTAAATGGCAGCAGTGCCAAAAGGCCCCAAAGAGGTCACAATTAGAGCTGGTTGGGAATTTTCTATCAGAATAATTTTCTGATGGAAAATGTCGTTTCTGCAAAAAAATCAAAATTTCTGGGGTGTAGAGCTGGCACATTTTTTTGGACGGATAGTTTATTTGATTAAAAATGCAATTTTGGTTGACCCGGAACTATTGGAGAATTTGCTACAAATAGTTTCGGCCAGTCACAAAATGACTGGAAGTGGAGGAGGAGATGGTAGAGGTGCCATTACTTTCCCTAACCTGACACCCTGTAACCTTCCGCCCAGTGGCTAGAACACTTGCCTGGGATATCGGACACCCCAGCTCAAATCCTCACTCTGAAAGAGACCCACAATGGTCTTTTTGAAATTCACCCAAAATTCCCAAATCTTCAGATTCACTTCGACCTGAACCGATTTTTTTCTTGATTTTTTGCAACTGTCACCGATCTCAAAAAATCACTTATTTGATGAGTTTTAGGCAAGAACCATTTGTGTTTGGCACTGTGCAGACACTCTGGGCTTGTCTACACTTACCATGGATCAGCGATCGATCCACCGGGGGTCGCTTTAGCGGGTTTAGTGAAGAGAGTTTCTCCCGTCAACCCAGTGCAGTGTAGACACCACAATAAGTCGACCTAAGCTATGTCGACTCCAGCTATGTTATTCACGTAGCTGGAGTTGCGTAACTTAGGTCGACTTAACCCTGTAGTGTAGACCTACTCTCTGAAAGACAAAATTTGAGAGGTGGAACAAATGAGCAGTGGGGAGAGGACGGGCAGGAAAAGGAGGGGAAACAACAATGTACAGGTTTTAGCAGAGGTTAAGCATGTTAGGGGGCTGGAGCACATGATTTATGAGGAGAGGTTGAGGGAACTGGGATTATTTTGTCTACAGAAGAGAAGAGTGAGGGGGGATTTGATAGCAGCCTTCAACTACCTGAAAGGGGGTTCCAAAGAGGATGGATTTAGACTGTTCTCAGTGGTACCAGATGATAGAACAAGGAGTAATGGTCTCAAGTTGCAGTGGGAGAGGTTTAGGTTGGATGCTAGGAAAAACTTTTTCACTAGGAGGCTGGTGAAGCACTGGAATGGGTTACCTGGGGACGTGGTGGAATCTCCTTCCTTAGAGGTTTTTAAGGTCAGGCTTGACAAAGCCCTGGCTAGGATGATTTAGTTGGGGATTGGTCCTGCTTTGAGCAGGGGGTTGGACTAGATGACCTCCTAAGGTCCCTTCCAACCCTGATATTCTATGATTCTATGTCCCACTGCACCAGTTATGGCCCTTGGGCCTATAAAAGTAGGAGCTGTAGCTGCAGGTCACATACTTGCTCCTAGTTATATGTCCTAGTTAGGGGCTTATTTAGGCAAAGGAGCGGAGAGGGAGACCCAGGGCCAAGGAAGTAGCTGGATCTTTGTTCATGTCAGGCAAAAGGCCCATGAGAGAGACAACTGCTGGGAACAGGAGCCATTTGGGGGCTGGGGACGGCTGTGAATCACTGTAAAGAGGACTTTGAAACCCAATGGCTAAGTCAGGACCCTGAGGGCAGTGAAACTATCCCAGGTGGTGGTGTTTGGTTCTGGACCTTTACTTCAGAGCTTATAAAGAAAAACCTTGATCAAAAGGCCAGGAACTGGGCCATTGTTTGGTGCATGATTAGACCTTCCCCATTGGCCCATCAGTTGACACCTCCTTATGTGTACACATCCTCACCAACGGATAGCAGCAATCACATCTAGCCACCCGCTAAGCTGTAAGGGGGTGGCAATTTTCTGTATGCACTGGAGCACAGGTGAGTTTTTAGGAACGACGGGAAGGAAGATAAAGTGGCGGTTTCGTGGATGCTAAGTAAACTGCTTTAACCCCCGCAAGGGCCCAAGCCAGCACAGAATCGGGGAGCAATAACATGTGATCAGTTTGTTAGTCAGTCTAGAAGACTTTTACTTTACTAGGGGAGCCCCAGAGAGCTCATTAATTTGTAGAGCCCCATATCTGAGCATACGCTGTGCCTTCCAGAGCTTGCCCTACCTCCAGAATTCTTTATTTAATTAATTGCTCCAGATACCCCTAAGTTCTTGGCCCTCTGTCATTCCTGAAAGTCGCGACAACTTCTTGGGGTTCACATTTGTCCTTAAGAAACCATACACGCTACTACAGGGATGAGCACGTCAGTGAGAGCTAACTAGATCTCTCAGCTCAACCAAATCTCCTTCAGCCACCTGTCTCTCTGATATTACCCTCACCTGGGTCCTTTCACTGCCTTTAGTGACCACATTCTCTCCTTGTTCACAATGCCTACTGTGAACTTTTAAGCACCTACCAGATTCTATACTTGGGGAGCTGCGTACTGTAACAGCAAATCCAGATTTGGCACAGATGCGTGTGCTCCCCCCACAGGGTCAGGTACAGAGCACGCTCAACTCCTTTTGAGGGTGCTCAGCAGCTCTGGGAACCTTACAGATTCAGGCCCAACAAAGAAACTGCTAGAGGAGGCTACGTTGCAAAATTCAATATTCAAGCAGATGACACAGCTGAATGCAAAGCAGCAGAAAAGTGCCTACATGCCGCTTTGTTGGTAAGAAAGATGGACGCCTCCTTTCTGCTTTGCTGAGTGAAATTTAGTTGTTCAGACTTATTCATTTTCCCTCTATTAGCTGGGCTACCGTTGTATAAAGATCATTGAGCTCTGTATTTTCATTGTCAAATTAAATGCACTGCAGGCAAAAATAGTCCCCGTAACAGATGTTATCTGGGGGCACCTTAGATAAGATTCCGTGGCTGACTGTTGCTCAAATGAAGGTTCTGAAAAGAAGTATAATGGCAGTGATATTCTTCATTCTCTTTGGCCTCTCTTCATTATGCATGGGGGGAAAGGGAGGAGGATAAACAAAGTTTTCCTAATGTTGCATTTATTCAGCTGTGATGACTTTACTGTGCCTAGTTAACAAAGCATTAAATCCGAGCACAGCGCCTCATCAGTGAGATGACATACCTTAGGTTGAAAGAATTAAGGGGCTTAATACAAAATGAGACCAGTGGCAAAGGCCTTGTCTACACTACACGGCTAAATTGGTGCCGCTGTGATCGATGCAGCGGTGCCGATTTAGCGGGTCTGGTGAAGACAAGATAAGTTGATGAGCGAGCACGGTCCTGTCAACCTCTGTAATCCACCTCAACGAAAGGAAGAAGCTATGTCACCGGGAGTGGGTCTCCCATTGACCTAGCATAGTGTGGACACTGCTGTAAGTCGATCTAAGGTACATTGACTTAAGTTGTGTTACTTAGGGCATGTCTACACTTACCTCTGGAGCGATTGATCCAGCGGAGGTCAATTTATCGCATCTAGTGAAGATGCAATAAATCGACCACCGAGCGCTCTCCCGTCGACTCTGGTACTCCACCGGAGCGAGAAGCATACGCGGAGTCGACAGGGGAGAGTCAGCAGTCGACCTACCGCAGTGAAGACAGTGCAGTAAGTAGCTCTAAGTACGTTGACTTCAGCTACGCTATTTTCATAGCTGAAATTGCATAACTTAGCCTGACTTAGCTCCCCCGCACCTCAGTGTAGATCAGGCCTTACGTAACTTAACTAGCATAACTTAGATCAATTTACAGCATTAGTGTAGACCAGGCCAAACAGTTCCTGGTGACAATGGTTGCCTTGGTTGGCTATTCTGATTCTCTCCCTTCCCCTTAAATAGTGGAAATAAGAACATAAGAACGGCCGTACTGGATCAGACCAAAGGTCCATCTAGCCCAGTATCCTGTCTACCGACAGTGGCCAATGCCAGGTGCCCCAGAGGGAGTGAACCTAACAGGCAATGATCAAGTGATCTCTCTCCTGCCATCCATCTCCACCCTCTGACAAACAGAGTCTAGGGACACCATTCCTTACCCATCGTGGCTAATAGCTATTAATGGACTTAACCTCCGTGAATTTATCCAGTTCTCTTTTAAATGCTGTTATAGTCCTAGCCTTCACAACCTCCTCAGGCAAGGAGTTCCACAAGTTGACTGTGCGCTGTGTGAAGAAGAACTTCCTTTTATTTGTTTTAAACCTGCTGCCCATTAATTTCATTTGGTGGCCCCTAGTTCTTGTATTATGGGAATAAGTTAAATAACTTTTCCTTGTCTACTTTCTCCACATCACTCATGATTTTATATACCTCTATCATATCCCCCCTTAGTCTCCTCTTTTCCAAGCTGAAAAGTCCTAGCCTCTTTAATCTCTCCTCATATGGGACCCTCTCCAAACCCCTAATCATTTTAGTTGCCCTTCTCTGAACCTTTTCTAGTGCCAGTATATCTTTTTTGAGATGAGGAGACCACATCTGTACGCAGTATTCAAGATGTGGGCATACCATTGATTTATATAAGGGCAATAATATATTATCCGTCTTATTCTCTATCCCCTTTTTAATGATTCCTAACATCCTGTTTGCTTTTTTAACCACCTCTGCACACTGCGTGGACATCTTCAAAGAACTATCCACGATGACTCCAAGATCTTTTTCCTGACTAGTTGTAGCTAAATTAGCCCTCATCATATTGTATGTATAGTTGGGGTTATTTTTTCCAATGTGCATTACTTTACATTTATCCACATTAAATTTCATTTGCCATTTTGTTGCCCAATCACTTAGTTTTGTGAGATCTTTTTGAAGTTCTTCACAGTCTGCTTTGGTCTTAACTATCTTGAGCAGTTTAGTATCATCTGCAAACTTTGCCACCTCACTTTTTACCCCTTTCTCCAGATCATTTATGAATAAGTTGAATAGGACTGGTCCTAGGACTGACCCTTGGGGAACACCACTAACTACCCTTCTCCATTCTGAGAATTTACCATTAATTGTATCTGTAAGAGGTGGACTGAGATTATACTGAAGTCTACCCAGAATTCTTCATTCTCACTAAAGTCAGATGCGTTACACCGGAGTAGGTGGCAATCCAGCATTGGAACAGCTTTGTAAAGGTCATGGTGGATTCTCCATCTTTAAACCAAGATTGGCTGTCTCTCTAAATGACATGCTCTATTTCAGCCAAAAGATTGGCCCTGATGCAGGAATTGTTGGGTGAGGTTCTATGGCCTTTCTTATGCAGAAGGTCAAAATAGTCTCTTCTGACCTTAAAATCTAGGGGCCTGATTATCGTTTATACTAACGACAATTTACATCACTCTTGCAGTGTAAAGTCACCTTCATGTGAGAGTACATATCATTTACTCCTGTTTCAAGGCCCCTTTGCACAGCTAGAGCGGTGTAAAATGGTCTTCGCATAACAGTGAATCAAGCCCCAGGAAACTATGATGTGAGAGGAGACTCAAGCCCTTTTGTATTTGCCTCCTGGTGAAAAGCTTAATCACAATCTCAACTCAAAAGCATCTGAGTTTGAAGGGGTTCCGTGATCAGTAGCTACGTGGAAGAAAGTGAACAGGTGAGAATATCTGGGATGGAATAGGGGGACTAGGTGACAGGCGACAACTGATTCATGGAGGAAGGGGGAAATTAAAATAATGCTTGCTTCCCGATTATTCTGACACACTGTGAGACATGCTTTGATTGTTTTCTTAACAAGAAATAGCAAGGGAAGCACAATAGATTAATTAGGATGGCACTTCGAAACTGCAAGGCAATAGGGATGAGCACTGTAAAATCAGGCTCTGTGCCACAAGTACAGTGCACCTATGGGTCAGGAGCCTGTGATCATGAGAGAAAGGTCTGAATAACAGATAACATTTAATAATGCCATGTAAAGAAAGGCCCTGGGCCAATCTCACATTAAGCTGGCATTTCTGACTGAAGCCTTGTGGGGTGTTCTCTAATTGCTGTTGACAGGCACATCTGGCAGAACCGCTTCTGTGGCATGGCGTAAAATGCCAGCGAGGCGTCCCAGAAGAAGTCAGATGACAGAATCCTCAGCTGTCAGTCGAAGGCAAGGAGCTCATTATTCCCCCCACCTCTAGTGCCGTAACGCCAATTCAAAGCCAGAGTTTACACTGAATAAATGCGCCACCCAACGAGTGATTCTCCTGTAGAACGTTACAGCCTCAAAACACCGAACAAACATTAAGGCCCCGATTCTGTACTGCAAAATCCCGTTGACTTCCAGGGGGATTGATTTATCAATTTATTCATCAAGCTCCAAACTAGATGATTTCTCTAGGCACTACCACTGTATAAAAAATTGTCCCTATATGCTGTGTTCCACCACTTTCTCTTTGATCACTTTCTGTTCGGGCAAAGAATATAGAATATGGTCTTAATTCATGAATTCACACAGCAGCCCTGAGTAGTAGGTTGACCCACATTTCATGGGAGACTGAGGCAGAGCAATTGAGCAACGCATCCAAGACCACCGGGGTCTTCCTGCACAGGGCTTACAACTAGAATTGGGTGCATTTTTTTTCAATAAATAGTAAATTTGCCAAAAAAATGCATTTGGGGGATGCGATGGGGTGTACTAACCCTGCACTGGGCCAACAGGGATGGACCAATCACTGTGGGCCCAAGAAGCCACACCCCCTCACCCTTGTTGCTTATGCTCCAGCAGGAAGGGACAAATAAAAGGAGGAAGCCCAGCTCAGTCTGGGCTGGCTGAGGAAGAGGAAGGATGTGTGTTGCAAGCTCCTAACAGTAGCATAGCTGGGAGGAGTGGGGCAACGATGCCTGAGACCCCCATGTGCTGGGAACCATAGTCCTGGACTATGCTGCGGATAACCAAGTGACCACAGAGACTGACCGGGCTGCTGAGCTGCTGCCAGCTGGGGAGAGGCCTGAGATGCAACTTGTGGTAGGAAGTGACTGATGGAATATAGTAGAAATTGGTGCTTAAACCCTTAATGGGGAATCCCCCAGTTTCATAGGGTCCTGGGTCAGAATCCGGTGAAGCGAGCAAGGTGAGCCTGGGTTCCCCTACCCCACCCTACTTCCCACTAGGTGGGACAACTGTTTGTTTGCTTGCCTCAGCCAGAAGGCTCCGAGGCTACAGATTGCTTGTTCTACCCCGCCCGGGGGGCCACAGGTCGACTATTTGATTGGCCCCACCAGGGCTCCTGAGGCCACCTTGTTGCAATTATTTGATCCCACAGGGAGTCCAGACGACTGTGTGATGGGGTGTACCAACCCTACATTAGGCCAAAGGGGGTGGCCCCAATCAACAAACAGGGCCCCCATCACTGAGGGGTCCTGAAACTACTTACAAATTCAGGTCAAATTTGGCAAAGAGTTTCAGGCCAAAAAAACTGAAAACAAAAATTTTGGAAATGTCAAAATGGTTTGTTCTGGAAAATGTCAAAACGAACCCTCTCAACATCTGGTTTTCCTTTCGTCTAGGAAAGCCATTCAGCCTCGGTGCGAAACTAACCTATTTTTAATCTGGATTTTTTTTGTTTTGGCCACCAAACCAAACCCCCCATTTTGTATCCAGTTCTATTTACGACCCAGATGTTTGTAGTAGCTCTGCATCCTGGTCCAAACTGGAAGTTTTACCATTGACTTGAACTCAACCAGGATTTGGTCGTCTGTGCATTAGACCCTTCTGTTTCCCTTGTTACAACTCTATTGCTTCTTATGTCTCTTGTTCTCTTTTAACACTGTGGTTGTTTGGCTTTCATTGTGCGTTGGAAGCATCGGCGTAGAATTGTGTTTTAATTATGTCTGTGCGCCCCTGTAACTTCTGGGCGCCCCCACTGGGTTCAGATTCCTGGCCCCGCTCCCCAATGAGTCAGGACCACTTCAAGCTGGTGCGACATCCATGGGGCTGGAGTGGCAGGAGCTGGTTAGGGCTTCCCTTGCAGCACCCTGCCACACACCTCCCCCCGTAATTAACCACTGGGGGGGCTTGGTTCGGCCCGTTCTCCCCCTACCTGGGAGATGATTTGGGGGCAGTCTACTGCCCTCCGCTGGGAGGTCCCCTGGATCCTCCTCGCGGGGTTTGTTGGTTCCCCACCCACAAAAGCCATAGAGGGACAGACCGCCTCATGGCTCTACTCCCACCCAGAGGTCCGCACACCAATCACAACCGGGCAGTTACCCTACCGGCTGCTCCGTTCTTGCCTGGCAGGGAGCCGGGTGGGTCTGGCCTCTGCGCCGGCTGTCCTGGGCCTCTTGTGCAGGTACCGAGCCCAAGGGGGCCTGGCCCTCATTGCCTGGAGGATCCCCCTGCAGGCCTTCCCCGAGGCCTTCCCCCTTTAAACCTTGGACCTCCTCTCCGGGGGTTTCCAAAGCGGGGCACCCCTTCGGTCGCTCACCCTCCCCTTCTTACCTGACTTCCCTCTGGCTTTGTTGTGTAGTACCTGCTTCTGTCTTCTGGGGACCTAGGTCCTCCTCCTCACCAGGGCTGAGGGGCATAGGAGTTCCCTCCATTTTCTGGGGGCTCCCCCCTCCTCCCACCCGAGGGTCTCCTCCCACAGCCATTTTTCCTCCTTGGCACAGGGCTCCAATCTGTCCCGAGCACGATGGGGTACGATGGGGTACAGCAGCCCATCTACTACCCCCACCCGTTACCAGGCAAATCTGCCCCCAACCTCCAGGGGCACCTGTGCCATGGATGCATTCTAGCATCATTCTCCTCACAGGGATAAACCAGTGCGGTTTCACCAACCTGCGCTGAATGAGGGAGCGGGCCGAGGCTGTATCAAGCAAACCCCTCTGGGGCTTCCTCCCCACCTGTACAGGGATGGTGGCCAGCTCTCGCACCTGTTTCTTCTCTCCCCCACTCGTCCAACCACAAAATTCGACAAGCCTGCACTCCATCACCAGGCAGTCCCGGGATTTGTGTCCTGGCTGCCCGCAACGCCAGCAGACCAGTTGACCCAGGCGACTGGGGGCCCCCTTAGCCTCCTCTCTTTTTTTCTACGGGTCTCTCCCTGGGGGAGGTTCTTGGGGCTTCTTCCCCCAGTCCAGGTCACAGCCTCTTCCACGCCTCTCTCCGGGGAAAGTCCACCTTGGCATACTCTTCCGTCATTTTGACGGTGGCCTCCACGGTCATCAGCTGGTGCCTCTGGACCCAGACCCGCATGTTCTCCATGAGGCCCTGCACAAATTGCTTGAGAATCACACGGTCCATTATTTCTCCCACCGTCTAGGTGTCGGACCGTAGCCACCGTGTAGCCCAATCGGTCAATTTTGGGGGAAAAGCTAGGAGCTGCAAAGCCCCTGTCCACCGGGTTGCCGGAAACTTTTGCCTGTACTTCTCGGCCAACAGTCCCTAGGACAGCCTCCTTCACCATCTCATAATCTCTGGCCTGGTTGTTGCTATAGGCTGCCTGCGCCTCACTGGCCAGATAAGGAGCTAGTCTTAGGGCCCACGTCACCCTATCCCAGCCAGCACCCATGGCTACCCATTCAAAAGTACATAGGAAGACGTCAGGGTCATCGGCAGGGCCCATTTTATAGTGACCCAGCCCTGTTGCGTGGTTTCCATCACCACTCAGGAGAGTCACCACCCGGTGCAGGAGCTGCTGCTGTATATTGGCCTGCCCCCGGTTGAAGTCCTGGAGGGTTTTTTGTTGTTCAGCCTGTCATGCAAGTAAGGCCTGCCTCTCGACCTGGCGGGACTGTTGGATGCCCTGCAGGGTCTTCTGCAGCTCCTCCTGCTGCTTATCCAGCTACTGCACCGTGCCTTCCATTCTCTCAGGTTGTCACTCGCTGGTGGTGGCTTTCGACTCCCGGACAAGCCCCCAGGTGTAACAGGGTCCTCGGTGCCCACACTGGGTTCAGCCTCCTGGCCCTGCTCCCAGTGAGTCAGGACCACTTCAACCTGTGCTCTTTATTTTTGTTTCCAGGCCCCACCACCAAGCTCCATTTACAGATTATTTACAGGTTTGGCCCAGCACAGGCCTCAGGGTAGTTGGCTCCTTCTGAGCCTTCTCTCCCCTCTGCTCCCCTCCGACTCACTTCCTCCCAAGCTTTTAGCCCCTGTTAATGAGGCTGGCAGGTGTGACCAGTTTCCAGGCCAGGTCCTAGCTACTGGCCGAGCCCTGATTGGGGCTGGAGTGGCAGGAGCTGATTAGGGCTTCTCCTACAGTGCCCTGCACCAACCCCCCAGTGGTGGGGTTGGGTTTTTGGAAAAGAAGGTGCTTTATAAACAATGCTATTATTATTATTTTGCTGATATATATTTTTTCTCCGTTGGATTGGGTGTCTTCCCCTGTTTCACTCCAGCTATATTTCTATGTAGTTGAAGGTTTCTTCTTCTTCTTCTTTTTTTTTTTGCTTCTATTCTCTAGTTAAAAGCAAATTCATCAATAATTTTAGATGAAATGTATTTGCTACAACACTCCAGGATAACATGTTTTGAATGTTCTGATTGATTTACGTCTATAAAAAACAAACTACATCAGACATGTGTCTGTAGAAGCCTTTGTTTCTTGTAAAGGTATGAGCCCTGTGCCTCATTAGTCTCCCAGTCTTTTCTTTTGGTACCCGTTGTGTTTCACACATTTTTATAAGCTGTCTGCCTCTAATAAATGAAATTATACTTCAGCTGTAAAGTGTTCCCATAAGCAATCAAAGAAATGTTACCTTGCAGTCTCTGAGCGTAAGCATCATCGGTACCATTGTCACATCATCAAGATGTAATGCAGGCTGGTTATTAGTTTTATGTTAGCCTGACAGCTTAGGTGGTGGAATATCACTAAAAGCCAAATGCTGTAGGAATCAAAGAATGGGACATCAGGACATGCCAGCCTTAAAAGCCCTGCACTCAATATTACATCTAGTTATTGTGATAATAGAGTGATTTACCCCAATGGAAATCCAAAGTGACTCCACTCAAGTGCTAGAAGCTGAAACTAGACACATTCAGACTAAGGGCTTGTCTACATTACTCGCTGGATCGACGGGCAGCGATCAGTCCAGTGGGGGTTGATTTATCACGTCTAGTCTAGACACAATAAATCGACCGCCGACCACTCTCCTGTCGACCGGAGAGAGAGGCGCAGGCGGAGTCAACGGGAGAGTGTCAGCTGTCGACTTACCACAGTGAAGACACTGTGGTAAGTAGATCTAAGTACGTTGACTTCAGCTACGTTATTCATGTAGCTGAAGTTACGTAACTTAGATCAATTCTCCCTCTCCCCCCGGGTGTAGACCAGGCATAAGAAATAAGAAGCAAGTGTTTAACAGTGAGGATAATTAACCATTGGAACAACTTACCTATTGATGTGGTAGATTGTCCATCACTTGAAGTCTTTAAATTCAGCCTGGATGTCTTTCTAAAAGAGATGCTGTAGTTCAACTAGACATTATGGGTTTGATGTTGGAATTACCTGGTGAAATTCTACTGCCTGTGTTATGCAGGAGGTCAGACTACATGATCATAGCGATCCCTTCTGGCTTTTGAATCTATGAAAGCTGCATTTCCATTTCCTGATTAGACAAGCTGACCTTTTATAAGCTCTTTCCTGAAATAAATTTCTTTTCACCATGAAACAAAATTTCATATCCGGGTTAAACCAATGTCAGGGAGTGACCTGAAATTCACTTTCTATGGACATCTAAAGCCTCAGTCAAAATGTTCGTGAAAAATAAGCCCCAAAGGCAAATGTGGTAGAATGGAAATGCAATTCAACATTTGCAAAAAATATTCATGCATACTTTCCCTCCACTATGTTCCAGAGCTCACAGAGGTCAATGGAAGGCTCCCACAATGGATCAAATCCAATTTTGATGTTGGCCTGACTCCCTCTGATCTTTAAGGGCACGAGTCAAGAAAGCAACTGTATGGAATTGCCTAACTTGAAGTACTTACTGAAGTCTCAACATCAGTGGCCTTTTAAGCATGTGCATTAATGATGGCCTGAAATTTTTTTGCATACAACTTTTTTTCAGCAAACAATGCAGATTTGGCCACCAAAACATTTTGCAAATTCATGTCAATTTTGTTGAATTGCTTTCGTCAGCAAAAAACAAGATCTGAAAAAAGCAAAATGTTTTGTTCAATCTGACACAATTTTGTTTTCAACTTTTCAATTCACCGAACAGTTTGAAGAATTTTGGTTCCCCCTGAACCCATTCCCCGCAACCCCGATTTTCTGGCGTTGCCGGTGAATTCAAAAAGCCATTAGTTACCCAGCTCTAGTGCTGAATAGGGCTGGGCTTAAGCACATGCTTAAGTGTTTTCCTTATTGAGGACTAAATATCACATGGCACTTTTTCAAGAGCAGAGATTTCAGCCCTGTGGTCCTTGCCGAATTCTAGTGTGGGTAGCTATATTATGCCTACTTAAAACTCCCCTTGCAGTTTCAGTTGAAAACAGTATTCCTTGACAATTTTTGTCCTATACTGTTGGACGTTGTAGTTCTGCACTCTTAGGGGGAGGGGTAGCTCAGTGATTTGAGTATTGGCCTGCTAAACCCAGGGTTGTGAGCTCAATCCTTGAGGGGCGCACTTAAGGATCTGGGGCAAAATCGGTACTTGGTCCTTCTAGTAAAGGCAGGGGTCAAAAGTCAACGACCTTTCAGAGTCCCTTCCAGTTCTATGAGATAGGTGTGTATCTCCATAAACATGTATCTTGTTTTTCCACAGAGCTGGCTGCAATTCAGTGAAGGCTGCAGTGATCCCTATATGCTACATGCATCAAATAATATTGGCTATTTTGGGGGGAAAAAGATGATTCATCATCTTTGTTTTTATACCTGCAATTTAATTATTGTAGCAAAGACAACTATTTCACCAAGCAACATTTTTTCTAGGTGTATTAATGGCTCCCAAGTTCCGTCATTTCTCATTATAAAACAAGGGGATATGCAACGAAACAGAAAGATGGTCAATTCAAAACTGATCAAAAGGTTGTTGCCTCAACCAATGAGCAAATTTCCTGTGGAACTTCTTGCCACAAGAAATTGAGATGAAGCACTTAGCAGGACTCAAAAAAGGATTAGACGTTTATATAGATAACACAAATAGCCAGAGGAGTTATAGTAAATATAGTTTTTAAAAAATAAACAGGAGCTTTGGGAATGATATAACCCTTCATACTTTAGGGCATGAGTCAACTTCTAAATATTTGGGATGAGGAGGAAACTTTCCCTGGGAGCAGGTTATCCCATAACTGCCTACTGCAAGAGTGTGTGTGTGTGTGAGAGAGAGAGAGCGAGAGAGGGGTGCGAAGGGGGTTCACCTTCTTCTTAAGCAGCTGAAGTTGCTCACAATTGGAGACAGGATACTGGACAAGATGAACCGCTGGTCTGGTCCAATCGGATTGTTCCTATGGTAATGGAAGGGATTAATGGTTCCAATCTAAGCTCAGAAATTACCAGCCTGCTGAAGGGCCATTTCAAAGGAGTTTCTTAACTCAGTTCCCAGGCGACAGTAGCATACATCACAACTCCCCCCACCCGAAATGGTGTTTATTGACAGCCACGTTAGCCATTGGGACAAAGAGGCTGAGGGGTCGTGGAGGTTAAAGTGCACTTTTGTGATCCCCAATGTTGCCTAGAGGTGGGAAGAGCTCTGACGAGCCTCAGCACCATTGCTGACAATCTTTTTACCAGCTCCTTTCTGAGCCCTCCTGCGGGGTCTACAGAGAAGCAGAAACTCTCCATTCACTTTTGCCCTGGTGTAATGTTTCAAGGGGAGGAATTCAGCAGATTTTGCTTTTCCTGGGGCACCTTTTTGGCTCTCTAAGTCTGATGAGAAAGTGAATGCAAGCTTTACCTATGCTCTTGTCCCCTCTTATCCAGTGCTAAGTAACCTGTGGGGATGAGATGGGCCAACACGTGACTGGCAGTATCATCCAGCAAGTGATGCAGGTGGTGTGCCGTTTGCCAGGTGACTGCCACCGAGATAGCACTGATTGACATCAGTTTGGATTCTCCGCATCTCGCTCAGGATTAGATGATGTTTGCAAACATTTGTGAATGTTGCAGTGCCACGAGAATGATTAAAGGATTAGAAAACATGCCCTGTAGTGATAGACTCAAGGCGCTCAATCTATTTAACCTAACAAAGAGAAGTTTAAGGGGTGATGTGTTTACAATGGATGTGTAAGAACCTACATGGGGAACAAGTATTTCCTCTTCAATCTAGCAAAGAAAGGTCTAACATGATCCAATGGCTGGCAGTTGAAGATAGACAATTCAGACTAGAAGTAAGGCATAAGTTTTTTAACAGTGAGAGTAATTAACCATTAGAACAATTTACCAAGTGTTGTGGTGGATTCTATATCACTGGCAATTTTAAAATCAAGACTGGAGTTCTTTTTAAAAAGATCTGCCCTAGGAATTATTTTGGGACAGTTCTCTGGCCTGTGTTATACAGAGGTCAGACTAGATGATCCCAGTGGTTCCTTCTGGCCCTGGAATCTACGAATTGGCAGTCAGGAGACTCTATCTCCATGAGCCTGCAGAGTGGTTCCCTGGGGCTGCGCCTTTCAGAGCTGTATCTTGTCTGTGTATAAAGTTTGATATTATTATTATTTATATTGCATCATAGAATCATAGAATATCAGGGTTGGAAGGGACCTCTGGAGGTCATCTAGTCCAATCCCCTGCTCAAAGCAGGACCTAATCCCCAACTAAATCATCCCAGCCAGGGCTTTGTCAAGCCTGACCTTAAAAACCTCAAAGGAAGGAGATTCCACCACCTCCCTAGGTAACCACCCTCCTAGTGAAAACGTTTTTCTTAGTATCCAACCTAAACCTCCCCCACTGCAACTTGAGACCATTCCTCCTTGTTCTGTCATCTAGTACCACTGAGAACAGTCTAGATCCATCCTTTTTGGAACCCCTTTTCAGGTAGTTGAAAGCAGCTATCAAATCCCCCCTCATTCTTCTCTTCTGCAGACTAAACAATCCCAGTTCCCTCAGCCTCTCCCCGTAAGTCATGTGCTCCAGCTCCCTAATCATTTTTGTTGCCCTCTGCCACACTCTTTCCAATTTTTCCACAGCCTTCTTGTAGTGTGGGACCCAAAACTGGACACAGTACTCCAGATGAGGCCTCACCAATGTCGAATTGAGGGGAATGATCACGTCCCTCGATCTGCTGGCAATGCCCCTACTTATACAGCCCAAAATGTCGTTAGCCTTTTTTGGCAGCAAGGGCACACTGTTGACTCATATCCAGCTTCTCATCCACTGTAACCCCTAGGTCCTTTTCTGCAGAACTGCTGCCTAGCTATTTGGTCCCTGGGCTGTAGCAGTGCATGGGATTCTTCCGTCCTAAGTGCAGGACTCTGCACTTGTCCTTGTTGAACCTCATCAGATTTTTTTTTGGCCCAATCCTCTAATTTGTCTAGGTCCCTCTGTATGCTATCCCTACCGTCCAGCATATCTACCACTCCTCCCAGTTTAGTGTCATCTGCAAACTTGCTGAGGGTGCAGTCCACACCATCCTCCGGATCATTGATGAAGATATTGAACAAAACCGGCTCCAGGACCGACCCCTGGGGCACTCTGCTTGATACCAGCTGCCAACTAGACATGGAGCCATTGATCACTACCCATTGAGACCAACGATCTAGCCAGCTTTCTATCCACCTTACAGTTCATTCATCCAGCCCATACTTCTTTAACTTGCTGGCAGTCCCAGCCAAGAATCCTAGGTGTTGTGAGAGGCAGCCTCCACCCCAGAGAGCCTACAGCTGAAAGAGACAAAACTCCTTCCTCCAGAATAGGAGGGGAAATCACAACATAGAGGGGAAGTGACTTGCCTACGCTCACACAGCAGGTCAGTGGCAGAGTTGGACTAAATACAGGACTTAATTCCCTAGGGCAGTCCTAAGCACTTCTGTAAATTCACATCAGCATTCAAATGTGGGTTGTTGTTTTTTAAATCCAAATTCACTGATGACCCTTTATTACAAGGCACAGGTGAGCCCTGTTTCTGGGAAGATCATTTTGCTTTCCCCCCCTTGAAGATGGAGGGGGAAAAGGGCATTCCACAAGCAAATAAACAAACAAACCCAAAACAACCCACCTCCTCCCCCCCCCCACACTCCATTTTTATTAACATTTGATTGCTGAAATTAACTTAACATTTGCCTCTGAGTGGGATAAAAATTCTAGAGAGATGATTCAATGATCAAAAGTATGCCTGGGACACCAAGGTTCAAATCACACCAACTCTTTCTCACTCCACTGTAGCTCATCCCAGAGAGTTGTAAAACACCAGGCTGTGTATTATATTTTTAAAAATGGATATCTATTATTTTTCTTTCTCCCGTGAAATACATTTATATGCAGATAGCAGAGATCCTATCTGAAACTGGAAATGGGGCTCATTGTTCCAGAACACATAATAGCAGAGGAAAGCAGGAACTGTTTTATTGCAGTAATAATAGTTCTAGTTGTCCAAAGGAGAAAAAAGCCAATAATTTTCATAACCTACAGGCTGCAGGAAGCTATAAATTTCCATGCTCACGCTTTGTGAGGCCCTAGTTTGTTGAATATATAACGTCTTTGACATTCCACTGGGGATTGTCTCAGAGAGAGGAAGCCATCACTTGACTCCTCCAAACACAGCATTTGGAATATTTGGCAAGAGTCCCAAATGCAAAAGTATCAGTGGATTAGGCACCCATTCCTAATCCCACTGAATTCTATGTCAAAACTCCCATTGACTTCCATGGGAGTATTTTCAGGTCCTGTATGAGCCATGCACTGCTCTTGATCTGTGCATGTGTGGAGCTCCTATTGCCATCAGCTAGGGTTGCATGCACAGGTTGTGGGCATCTTGTGGCTGAAGAACAACATAGGAGGTCTGGGTATTAGTCTCATCTTTTCCCTGGGCTTGCCCTGTGACCATGGGCAAGTCATTTCGGCCAACATTTTCCAAAAGTGTCCACTGGTTTGGGGAGCAACCAAGGAACCCAAGCGGGTGGCACCCACAACTCTTGGGCAGTTTTGGAACATTTAGGTTTTACCCTCGCGCTGATCCAGTTTTTAACACTTTGCCTCATAGGCGTAATGGGCTTGATCCAGCAACCACCAAAGTCAATGGAAAGACTTCTACTTCAAGGAGCTGGTCTGGATTAGGTCCTTTATGTAGCTTGATTCGTGAATATCCTCAAGAGCATTTTGATGTTGAAATCGAGGTGAAACATCATAAAGTATAAAATATAATGCCCTCTCCAACATATAATTAATAGAAAGTCAGTAGTGAAACAGCAACATTATTTTAAAAATGCAACAGAATCACAGTTATAAAATAGTAGATTCTGTGTGGGGAGGTGGCAAGCACGCCGTACTGTTCTGTTACACTTTTATTTATCAATTACAAACAAGGAGGGTGGGAGAGGTTACATGTAATTCTCTCTGTGTTCCACTCCAGATGTTCCATCTAACGATGCTCTGGAGCCAAATTATTCAAGCGGATCAAAAACATATTTTGCATGAAAAATAATGTAAAAAATCATTTTTGTTAACATTTTTCACTGAATGTTGCGGGTTTTCTGTGTAAACCAACATTTTTTGGTTAGGTTTTGAGGACCAAAAATCAAAAATCCTTTGTTTTGTTTAATTTAATTTTATTTTTTTGTCAAAAAGCCAGAAAAAGGTGGCAAAATCAAAAATGGACTCCTGAAAACTTTCATTTTGTCATCACCAAAAAAAGTTTCAATGTAAATTTGACCATCTTTATCAATTATACAAACTGCCTGCCTACATCGAACCAGTAAATGGGTCGTTCTGTGCCTACGTCATGTGCCTCAGCATGCAAAGAGTTAATTGGATGTATCATTACCCATTTAATGTGTGCAAAGACAAATTTAATGCATGTACAGGCAAATGTTGTGGGTACTATCTTGGAGGGGGAAAAGCACATTTATAAATGATCACTCTAAATAGTAAGAAAATTAGGCTTTGTAAGTCACTAAACATTGGAACAAGGCGCTTTCTGCATCTACTGGAGAAGAATTTAAATGGAAACATTTTTTATTTTCAGTGCACAAACCTTGAGTCACTCTGGGGCAGGGAGGAAAATGAAGCAAGTTGCAAGCTGCAGAAATCAAAAGACAATGTAAGAATCTGTTTTTAAGCATTTTTGGGGGTGGGAACAAATTGCCATGGCAACCTCTAAATGGATATGTCTTCAAGGAAATCATGCTGTTCCCTTGAAAAGGGAAATGCATAATATAACAAGCACTTGAAAGTTATCTTTGAAAGGCATGTGTACGGGAAAAATCAGAAATGTTTTATAAATTCAAACTCATGAAACATTCATGCCGCCTCACTAGTGTTTCCCATTACAATTATCCTACCAGGCTCGGGCAGGAGCTGAGGAAACTTGTGATGCAGCTGCATGTTTAGGGGTGCATTTGTGGTCAGACTGGCCTATGCTACCAGCCTCCTTCAGTGGGTCCATAAGTGCTCATCTGTTGCCTAGTGCAGTCAATGTCAAGGCGACCGCTGATTTCGACAGCCATGCGCCCTAAAACAGTCAACTCTTCTCTGATATAGTGTTGTGGATTGGGCTCACATTGTTATGGGTCAAGGTACGGCTGCTGCTGTCCGTTCAGAATAAACGTAAATGGAACCGGGTGGCAGAAACAATGACAGCAGTACCCACAAACACGGGCCCATGGAAATGGTGGGTACAAGCAGAATCTTCTAACCCAAGGGTTTTAAAAGGCAGGGGTTGGTGCTTGGATTGGTGGAATTGTTTTTGCATGTGTGCCAGAGAGACACTGGACACCCTGGGAGCAGGACAGACTGGGCGAGACAGAGGGACAGCTTGGCCAACCATGGTGTATGACCCTGGGACAAGCTAGACAGATGGCTTCTGGGTCTGGTGCTGGCTTAGGGCTGTAGGCCAGGGGTGGTCAACCTGAGCCCGAGAAGGAGCCAGAATTTACCAATGTACATTGCCAAAGAGCCACAGTAATACGTCAGCAGCCCCCCCTCCCATCAGCTCCCCCCCGCTTCCAGCATCTCCCACCCACCGGCAGCCCCGCTGATCAGCGCCTCCCCACACCTCATGATCAGCTTTTTCATGGCGTGCAGGAGGCTCTGGGGGGAAAGGGGGAGGAGCGAGGGCATGGCAGGCTCAGGGGAGGGGGTGTGAAAGGGGTGGAGTGGGGACAGGGCCTGTGGCAGAGCCAGGGGTTGAGCAGTGAGCACCCCCCGGCACATTGGAAAGTTGGCGCCTGTAGCTCCAGCCCCGGAGTCGGTGCCTATACAAGGAGCCTCAATGGCCACCCTTGCTGTAGGCAGAGGAGTTATCCCGTTTTTTGGTTCTGCCCATGTTCAGAGATGTGGGACTGTGTGTGTTCCATGTAAATAAACAAGATGGCATCACAGAAAACACCAGATTCCATCATAAATTTCTCCTCCTGACTGGAAAATCCTACTAGGCCCTGAACTTTGACTAGCTACTCAGGGGTAACAATACTGTCTTCCTTTTTTTCTAATGGATCAATTCTTCCCAGCAACACCAATTACTTCAGTGGAGTTACAGTGGTGTAATCTAGGGAAGAATTTGGTCTAATATCTTTAATGGCAGAATTATTCCTTTTAACTTGCCTATTTTCTTTTAACCTGTGAACAAAATGTGGATGACAACTCTGGAACTATTTTCTGCTCTGAAAGGTGCTGGATAGACAGCCTTGATCTCCATTCCACTACACCCCAGTCAGCATCAATACATGGTTCCCCACTGATATCCCTTCACTCAGGGCTCAGAGGGCATATCTTTAGACGAATTAGACGAAGGTTTCTGACCGTCAGAGGGGGGAAATATTGGAACAGCCTTCCGAGGGAAACGGTGGGGGCGAAGGACCTGTCTGGTTTTAAGATTAAGCTAGATAAGTTTATGGAGGGAATGGTTTAATGGGATAACATGATTTTAGTCAAAGGAACAGCGTGCCATGGCAGGTAAATAGTATAATGGCTAATGAGGGTCAGGCTGGAGAATCTTGCCTATGTGCTCGGGGTTTTACTGATCGCCATATTTGGGGTCGGGAAGGAATTTTCCTCCAGGGTAGATTGGCAGAGGCCCTGGAGGTTTTTCGCCTTCCTCCGCAGCATGGGGCAGGGATCGCTAGCAGGAGGATTCTCTGCTAATTGAAGTCTCTAAGCCACAGGATTTGGGGACTTCAACAGCAGAGTCAAGGGAAAGGGTAGGGACGGCTTTGTGGCCTGCATCATGCGGGAGGTCAGACCAGATGATCATAATGGTCCCTTCTGACCTTAAAGTCTATGAGTCTATGAGTTTAGAGCTGAAAGGATATCTTATTTTCCAATGTAACCCCTGCTTGCTCAGAGTGGCACTTCCCCCTCCCCCCTTCCCCGTAGGGGTGGTGAGGCCTGCTAGAGACTGATGAGCCTGCTACAGCTGTGGCTAACAGAAATGCTGCTCTTAGCTCATGCAATAAGAACTCATGTATTTAGCTCCTGAGGTCTCAGGTTTGATCCCCACTCCCAATGCCCCTATGTGGGTTGGCATTACACTAATGTCACTCAATCCTTGCCCCCTCTGTTGAATCTGCTAATAAATGTGCCAATTAGAGCCAGGCAAATACTGCAAAATATTGTTCACATTTTCTATATGGATTTGCTTTTTGCTGAGTTTATACCACTTTAAGGATTTGCTTTTATCCTAAATTTATACCACTTTAGTGGCTGCTTTCCACAAATGCAGGCCCTCGTCTACACAAAGAAGTTGAAATCAATTCAGTGCAAACGGCTGCGTGCAAACGGCTGCGTGGACTAGAGCTAGGCAGCATTTGGGGGCAAAAAATGAGGATTCAGGGACACTAATACATTTCATGAATCTGTGTCAGTTTTGCCAAATTCTTTGTGTTGAACCCTTCACTTCAAAAATTCTGAAAAAAGTCGGACCATATCATTTTGACATTTTTGAAATGAAACATTTTGATTCAAAATAACTGTTTTGAAATGTCCTTCCATTTTATTTAAAAAAAAAATTAAACATGCTCAAAATCAAAACAAAATTTTGATTTTGAAACATTTTGTTCAACCTGAAATTTATATTTTTTTTCTTTTCAATTTGCCAAAAATTTAAAAAAGGACTTGTTTTGGGGCCAATTTTTAAATTTTAATTGCCAGCAACCTGAAAAAATCAGTCATTTACACAGCTGTAATATAGAGACTCCTATTTTGATTTTAACCAGCTTAGTACTAAAGTAATCCTTATATAAACTGAAATAGGAGTGTTCACACAGCCTTTTACACTGGTTTGACTAAAAAGGTTTAAAAATCATATCTCACTGGTACAACTTTCTCAGGTAAACAAGCCCTTCAAAAATAATGTTACTGGCAGAAATATGCACAGAAAGAGAGAATTTTTAACCATATATCAGAGAATATTTATAGAAAGCATATATAAAATGCATAATCATGAAAATATTTGCACCAGACACCTGATTCATAACCAGGATTATGTATATCCAATCAAAGGACAGAAACACAACAATCAAAACAGCTTGAGTATTGAATTATAACTACTGAATACTTGAAGCAATTTATGTGCTGAAATACTTCCGCATAAAATAGTCACCTGATATGTTTCTAACAATGAACAATTTTTGTGTAAATCATCTGCTCAAAGGCAATTTGCAAACAACTAAAAGTGCTAAATTTGACAGATAAATTGCTGCAAATAGTTTTGCTCAGCTCCAGTGCCATTTGGGGTAGTGATGTCTGTGGCAGAAAGAACTGCTAAGAAATTCATTTCACATAGGTCAACAAGGAGTCATTAAACGGTAAGTTTTTTTGGGTCGGAGACTATATTTTACTGTAGATCTACACAACGTGTAGTACAAGGGGGCCTAAAGGAGATACCATGTTAGCAATTGTTAATAATAATTAATAGACACAACAACAACAATAGTTACTAGAGAAAACAATTCCCAAACTTGGGGCAAGTTTAGATCCGGAACCAAACCTCACCGTTCAGGCTTGAAAATAAATATAACAGGCTCAAATTGAGATCAATGGGAGTTATGCACCTAAATACCTTTGAGGATCTGACCCCCAGAATCTGAAAAGGGGAGGAGGTCTGATCCAGACCCAAACTTTGTGGGTGAGGCACACCTCATCCCAATACTGGGTGCTGTTCTTTGGCTTGTAATTCAGGTGGCCAGACTAAATAATCATAATTGTTCCTCCTGATTTTAAAATCTATTAATCTTTAATAATTACTGACTGAGGCTAGATTTGAGCCACCAATCTAGAAGCACCTTAGCTCCCCATTACTGATGCACTGAGCCAGCGGGAGTCCTGTGGGACAGCTCCCGTCTTGGCTTGTCTCATGACTACAATTACAGAACGACAACACTGCCACGATTCAGATCTACAAACGAAGGAAATCACTCACGAAAGCCGCTGAACTACAACGTTTCAGTGGAAGATGCTAACACTGAAGTATTCCATCGAATGAATGCTTAAAGATATTTATAAGGCTTCAGAGAAGGCCAAATCACTGCTACCAGGACTGGGTGAGAAAGAGTGCTAGAAACTGTGTGAGTGTGCATGAGGGCCATGCCCCTGAAAAATGTTTGGATCATAGAGGCAGAACTATTCAGTAAATTAGAACAAAGAAAAAAAAAAAAGACTCTTCAGGTGCAGATGGGATTTAGCCTATCATATTAAGAGAACCGAGGCAGAAGTCTCCAGGCCAGAACTAATGATCTCAAAGAGCTCATTAACTTTAAGTGAGTTTCCAGAAGATTGCAAGCATGTGAACCCCATTATCAAAACTCAGAAAGGGATTTGAGTCCAACCTGGGGTAGTGTAGGTATGCAGCTTGACATCTGCAGTATGTTAAATTGTTAAAACAAGGGTTGAGTTTGAAGAGGAAATGGAACATCTTCATTTATTAAAGGGGCGGGTGGAAGAAGTGTGAATCTCTGGGCATTTTTTTTTTTTCAACTAAGAACTGGCTTAGTGGCCAAAAGGTTAATCCAATACTTCAAAGGTGAAAGCCTTCAAAACAGTAGTAGATTCAGGGCCTGATCCAAAGCTCACGTGAGTTAATGGGAGTCTCCCCCTTGACTTCAGTGGGCTTTGGGGATCAGGCCCTCTTCACCCCAAATGTTCAAGCATTAATTAAGTTTCATAATGCCATGGTGAGATGGGTAAGCATAATAAACCCAAGTTTATAGCTGGAGAAACTAAGGCAGAGAGGTTAAGTGACTCACCTATGGTTCTACAAGTCCATGGCAGAGCAGAGCATGGGACAGACGAGTTCTGATGGCTCAGCCTCTGCTGTAACCTAGAGATGTCGTTTATATGCCTGAATTATGGAGACTGGTCTGAGTGGTCTGCCATATTTTAAAGAGTGATGGTCCTGCTTTGAAGAGGGGGTTGGACTAGATACCTCCTGAGGTCTCTTCCAACCCTAATATTCTATGATTCTATATTTTTCTAATTGATCAAAGTCTATGCTGGTGTAAAGTAGGCATGAATCCATGGAAGCGTCTGCTCCTACACCTGCTTATAACTGCTGGTTAAACTTCAAGGGCCAGCTGCTTTACTTGTGCAAATCAGTTTAGGCCAGTGAATGATCTCACCCCCCATTGTGTTGAACAAGGCTAAAACCAGAAAGATTCGGCAAGAGATTTAATAGGGTTCTATAGAAAGTGTTCTAAAACACCTAGAGCATTTAATAGAGAATGCGCTCTTTGAACCCTCTTCTAGAATTCTATAGTTAGGATATAATTCCCTATTACATTCTATAAAATGGTTTAAAAGAAATGGATAGAAAGTTCCCTATTATATTCTATTGGATTCTCTGTAACACTAAGGAAAGGAGAATGGTGTGTCAATAATCCTTGACACAGGCACAGTATGGATAAAGGTTTTAAATGGTTAGAGAAGTTTCTCTATAACTCAACGGTGTTTCACATGATAAAAATATTATTTGATCTGACAGCTACAGGGATTGGGGTAGGACCTGGGAACTAGGCAAAAAATAAATAGCAGGAGGAGATGTACTGTACATAACATAGTACTGGAAATGTTAATTATGTTGCACAACCCTATTGGTCAATGCCTGACCCAAGCTATTACTAATCTTTTTTAATATTGCCAAGAGAGCACATCTGTCTAGTGCAAATACGATTCAGGTTGCCAGAGGCGGTGCATTGCAGGAAGCAGTGCGAATACACACACTCACAAGAGAACAAACACATTTAGTTCTACTATTTATGGTAACTGAGCTGACACATGGCAAATTAAATTTAATGCTGACAATTTCTGACTTGTACATGCCGGTGGCGGGTTAAAAAAGGGTTCAAGGATGAGAAAAGTGTCATATGCCAGTACATTATGAATGGGATTAAAACAGATCACAAGGGCCCTGGAGTAAATGGAGTTGTCTTCTCTAACAATGTTAAACAATGCGGGGAGAGGCCATTTAAATAGCCAACAGAATGCTAAAGAGAGACAACTGAAGCCATGGAATACAAGCAGAGGGGGAAACAGTGTGATGAGATAGTATGGCCCTTTGGTATTGCTCCTTGTATAGCATACTAAAGCGCAGAATACTATTGCACCACATGTCCTGGACAGGGAGGCGAGGATGCTAACACTGATAGGGTGGTGACATGTTGGTAAGACACCCAATCATGCAGAACTCATAGATTTCTTTGGAAGTGGAGGGGCACTGGGCTCTAAATGAAGGTGTTATTGATAGAGGCCAAAGAAAAACGAACATCTAGAGGTTGGGTTCCAAGCCCCCTTGAAGAACCAAAGCCAAATGGGGTGTGTGATGGGCCCAAGGATTTTGGCCCTACAAAGAATACTTAATAAATATTCATAAAGAAGAAGGATGGTCTTATGTAAGGCACTGGACTGGGACTTCAGAGATGTGGGTCCAATTTCTGACAGGGCCAGAATTTTTCTTTGGGACATTAGAGAAGTCTCTTAATCCCGTTGTGCCTCCGCTCAACATCTTACATCCTCTCATCCTGTATCTGCCAAAGCTACTTAGATGATGAGCTCTTTAGTGCAGGGATTGTCTCCTACTTCTTGTTTAGACAGAGCCTAGTGCACGAGGACTCCAGTCTCAGCTGGGATCTCTAGCAGAGTTGGGCAGGAGTTTTCCACTGGAATGATTTTCTGGCAGAAAATGCCCTTTTCGCAATATCAAAATTTTCCACAGGACAATTTTAATTTTGCCCACAAATTTTGATTTTCCCAATGGCTCCTGGGCTGTTTGCCAGGAAGACTGTCAGAGGGACAAAGCGGGTGAGGTAATATCTTTTATTGGACCAACTAAAAGACATTACCTTACCCACTTTGTCTCTCTAAAATCTTGGGATCGACACGGCTACCACAACACTTCATGCAACAATGGAAGGCCCTCATCAATTTCACTTTTTGCCTGCCTCCAGGTGGGCAGCCAGCAATCCGGAAAATACCATTTTGGTTCTTCCAGATTTTAGTGATTTTTTTTTTTACTTTTCATCCTGAGTAGGATAGGTTTTTTTCCAAAAGTGTGACTTTTTTAAGGGAGGAGATTTCCATTTTCTAGCCAGTTCTAGTTCCTAGGTGCTATTGTAATAAACTAATATTGCTATTGCAATAAATAGCATTCACCATTCACCTCTTCCATAGCACCTTTCATCATAGATCTCAAAGGACATTACAAAGGATGAGACATATCATTATCCCCATCATACAGCAGTACAGTGAGGTAACGTGACTTGTCCAGAGAATGAAGATGGGGTTGAAGTTTCCTTTAGAGTTGGTGTCTACACAAAAAATAATAATGATAAAAAAAATACCGAGGCCAGAGGAAATTCTGCTTTATTATATTCTCTGAAAAGTTTAAAACTTTGTTAATGTTTGTCTTTAATCAGTTTCTCTAGGCAAGGAAATGTGTGTAAAGTCTTAGAACACCAGTTAGAACAGAGTCTGAGTCAAATGCCATATGCAACAGAGAGTCCAACTGAAACTGAATGTCAAACAATAATGATATTTTGCCCTTTCTATAGGGCCAGATTCTGCGACCTAGTTCAATGTGACCATTAACCTTGAGTAACAAAGGTACAAAAAACTGGCCCCACCGCACAGCTCAAGTGGCTAAGATATGTGCTCAAGTAGGGCTGGAGTGAAAAGAAATTCCTCACCGGGTCTTTGCTGTTTAGCTGCAGTGTAGCCATTCCGGCTCGGGCTGGAGCTTGGGCTCTGGGACCCTGCAAGCTGGGAGGGTCCCTGAATTCAGGCTGCAGTCCGATCCCAAACGTCTACAACACAATGAAACAGCACCTTAGCCCGGGGCCCTTAGCCCGAGTCAGCTGGCATGGATCAGCCGCAGGTGTCTAATTGCAGTGTAGACATACGCCAAGTCTCATTTTGAAAAGTGACTTAGCTACTTAGGCTCCTAAGTCCTATTGACAGTCATTGAAATCTTGGTGCCTAACTGTCTAAATGCCTTTTGTAAATGAGACTAAAGTGCCAGAGTTTTAACGGCATTTCAATGGGAATTAGGCATCTAAATACCTTTAAAATATATACTCCTTAGGCGTGGCAATGCTGAGAAACACAATGCCGAAATACCTTTAAAAATCTGGGCCTTAGCATCTCTGTGCTTCAGTTTCCCATCTGTGCAAATGAGATAATACGTACTTTCACCCATCCCATTGCATGTCTTGTCTATGTAGACTGAAAGCGCTCCATGGGAAGGACTGTTTTTTATGATGTAAACACACAGTGCCTAGCACAATGGGGCCCTGATACAAACAACAATCACTTTCATGATAATAATGGAACCTTACAGATATTGCGCTCACGGGACTGGTGCTCATTTGGGAAGGGTGTCACTATTCAGTAAATACGGCACCATATGACAGACTAATAATATCATATTATAATATAATATAATTATTACACTAATAATTATTAGTAGTACAAACTCGTACAAACCCAATACACTTTACACAGTTCAATAATGGTTGCCAAGTTAAGTAACAAAGATCTGGGCCAATACCTCTGAAAAAATTCATTTGACAAACTTCACCTTTTTATGGTTTGTGAATAGCTGACAAGAAGATTGAGAAATTCCAAAATGTGTTTGTCAGTCAAAAATATTCAAAAAATTTTTCCGTGTGTTTTTGCTTGGCAGATTGTGAACATGCAAGTTCATCTGTGTCACTGTGAGTCTGATGTATGCACACTAGATTTGATTAAACTAGCATGCTAAGCATAGCAATGAAGCTGTGATGGTGTAGGTGGTGGGAAAGGCTAGCTGCCCAAGTACCATCTTGCCTGGGACCCTGGGTACATAATTGGGGTGGCTAGCCCATCCTGCCATGGTAACACTTCTATTTTTAGCTCACTAGCTTGATCAGAGATAGCAGGCCTACATCTACCCCAGCTGGAAATTACAGCCCAGCTTGAGTTTGTTTCTAGCCTCTGATTGGATGACTTACGTAGCCAACCACCACAAAGTGAATTTGGGACTCTCCATTTGATTGTACAATTTGCAGTTCACACTGGGAACCATGTTGGTGAGTTTTTCATAGCCAGGTAACCAGCCTTGAAACAGAAACAATGCCATGTGATTTATTGAGCGACCCAGAAGTGAGAATTTCAAATCATGGACTATATCACTGAAAGGTTCTTTTGGGACTGCTTGAGGTAAAGTTCCCCTTTCTGTGAGTATCTGCACTAGCACAGCTTGGTTTCTTGAAGGTTCATGGAAATCAAATCGGCAAGGGCCATGAACAAGTTATAATATAAACTTGCTTTTGAACATATATTCATGAGCAAACTCTTCCACCGTCCACTCAGCTCCAGTAATGAATAATAGCAGAGGTGCAGGCAAGGGGCCAGATGGGTCTCTGGAATGGAGATGGAGAAACAATGAAGCAGAGAGATACAGGAGAGGCCATTCCAAAGGGCAGCAGCTGCAGCGGCAAAGGCTCTCTCACAGCAGTGTTATTGGGTGTGTGGGACTAGAGGGATGGCGGGGGATGAGACTGGTACTAGATGAGCGGAGGGAGACGGGGAGCAGGAAACAGAATAAGAGATGCTGTAATACACAAAACAATTGCAAAGCCAGATAGCAAAGGGTGTGTCTACCAGATTTAAGGGTCAGAGCATGGTCAGCAAATGTGCAGCTGGGGGCCCAATGGTCATGTTGCCTTAGGCTTTATTAAAGGTAGAAAATTAAAAAAAAAAAAAAAATCACAAGCCTAAAGAAAAGTGGAATCTCACCCAAATTGTGTTGGCTTGTGTAGTTCCAGTTGTTGGAACCTCGCACCACAGCGACACTTTTCCTTGAACAATTGTTCTGTGACGCTGTCCAGCTCCAACCTTGCTGTCTTGTCATTTTCAGTTTCCAGGAGAACAAGGTCATTCAGCTGTGTCTGTGATAGTGTTGAAGGCATGTAGTTTTGCATACAACTTCATGTGTTCGTTGCATGTTCAACACTCCAATTAGAATAGTGAGAAAGTTTCCCTTTCTGGTAAAATGTCATCAAGGAACTTAACTCTCTGAAATTCAGTGACCAAATGAACCCATCTGTGTCCTTTATAAAATAATACATTTTGACAGACATAATCTCGGGAATGAAGACTTTAGAAAAAATAAGAGAAGTTACACAACATCCTTCTTTGACTCTTCTGAAATTATATTTTGAAGTTGCCTGGGATGGACGAAATAGAGAAGCTGCCTCATGAAATCCCTCACACTGAGATTTTAGTTCACTGATCATATCGTCTAAGACCTCACAATATTTCTTTCGGTGATTATCCTTTGCTTCTAACACAGAATCAGCTGCAAATTTATCATCCATGCAGCATACACATCTCTTCCTGTGGCTTGGCTACTTTGCATTTTCAAAACCCATTACTTCCCACCTCTTCTGAGATTCTTTTATGATGTCCTCATACTTTTCTTCAGATCTGAGTTTGCTGAGCTCATTCACTGTGCTCTCAATTGCCCGGCAGACGTGGAACAGATCA
The DNA here is from genome assembly GCF_011386835.1 of Chrysemys picta bellii. Lineage (NCBI taxonomy): Eukaryota > Metazoa > Chordata > Testudines > Emydidae > Chrysemys > Chrysemys picta. The sequence continues at coordinate 12,410,152 of NC_088791.1, read as the reverse complement.
ATTTTCTTTGACTGAAGGATTCCAGAAGCTGCAGTCATGAAAACTAAGATCCTATGCTATCATAACAGACTGAGGAAGAACATCCAAGCCATCAGAGACAGGTTGCTTTTTGCTTGACGTATGTCCTCACTATTCCTGTGTTCAGCGACAGTTTCATCTTCTAGACATTTAATTATACTCTGAAAATTTACTATCATTGCCTTAGTGGCTTTCATTAGAGCTGCCCGTCTAGTCTTGCAGACTGCCTTTAGATGGAAAGGTCTCCTTCGTTCTTCAGAAGTCTGTTCAATTTCATCTGCTGCATCATCCTGTCAAAGTCTTCAGGGACCTGAAGTGCATCGTAAGGTTCCTCTTCCCTTTGCAAAGTTGTACTCTCTCGAGCAAGAGTTTGAAGATAAAGATTATTTTTAGACTTAATCATTAGTTTCTCCTAGGGCTTAAATTCAGCTGGAGCTGTCCGGAGCAGAGCTCTGGTAAATCTTTTCAAACCTGTGGGAGTACCCTCCCACGAGGCTGAAGCCCGAAGCCCTGGGGCTCCAGGAAATACTCAATAACAATTTAAGCCCTTTTTTCCCCCACCGATGGAAGATTCTGTAAAACAGTTATATATCTCCTGCAAAGTTGTGAAGAAAACTTTCAGGTCTGGACTGGATTTATCATCAGCAGCATGCCCCAAAGCTAGGTTTGAGGTGCTGGGCAAACACTTTGTCTGTTGCCTGACAGATGCATTTTGCTTGCAATTCTCCACGAGCTCTGGCCATAAGACTTCCCCCCTCATATCCTTGTCTATACATTTGGGGTCTAATTCATATTTGTAGAATAAAACATTAGTTAACAGGTCACACAAGGAGGCAGCATCTGTCTCACTTACTGCCACAAAGTTTACAAAATGATCTTTCATACCTACTTTTCCTTCGATAGAATCAATATTAAAATGAAGCAAAATGGCCATTTGATCAACATGGCTAACATCCGAGGTTGCATCTGCCATGACAGTTAGCTTCTTTGAAGCCAGTAAGTATTCACCTCCTGGTTTGTGATGCTAAAAGACTTGTAAACTCCTCAGTAATTGTCTTGCTCAAGTGTTTGATTCCCTTGGTGTCACTGATACGTTGGGCAAACATTGTATTATGTCTGGCAAGTAGCTTACTGATGCTCAAGTACGTATCACAATCATTGTTCTCCAGCACCTTATGGTGACCATGGAAGAGGAAACCTAACCAGCTAAAGTTTTGACTGTATCAAGCAATATTTTTAGTATTTCTTGCCATTTCCTAATATTTTCAGATGCTTGTTTATCAAAACCTTCATTAATACTCCGACTTGGTGAACTATAGACCTGCCACATGTGGTTTGCTCCTCCCGGGAATGGACACTGACTTTAGTACATTCCTCCATCACTGTTAACTATGCTGATTTCAAGTTTCTACATCTCTGAAGAACCCACAAATGAGACAGCATGCGTGGTCGGAGAGATACGAGTATGCTAACCACTTGACACGCAAATCTTTGTGCGGTGCATTTTTCATTCTATAAAATGAAGATGGAAAAATGGCCGTTTGTAGGAGAAAAAGGAACGTGTCCATCTGGCATATTACTTTCAGTGGGATGGCAAAGATCAATCTGTACAAAAATACACAATTGCTCAGGTAATAAAAGTTTAAACTGAATCTTGAAAGTGACTTATCAGACGAGACTGTCAACCCAACGTCAGCAAGAAGACTGCTTTGACCTGCTTCATTGTTGACCTGCTCATCTACAAGCCCTTTGGTTTTGCTCTTTTCAAGTTTATCTATAGAGTCTTTGGGATTTTTTGGTTTATCTATAGAGTCTATGGGATCTTTGGCTTTGTTGATTTGTAGCTGTGCTGGCTTCAAGAAAAAATTCGGTGGAAGTACCATACACTACATGCAACTTCAGTGATTCTGCACAAATTGTTTTCCCGACTCAAACCGTGGCATAATGCCAGATTCATGCTTGCTGAACTGAGAGGCAGTTCTTGCCTTTCTACTTCAGACTGCAGGAGTTGATCAGGAAGGTTCTGCTGCTCAGGGTCTTTGGAGGCAGTTTGTAATAACAAAATCTCATTTTCCTTTTGTTTTCTAAACCCAGGCTTGTGTCTGCATGTATGGTTTTCAGTTTCAGCTATCTTCCAGTATGAGAATACCTAATTTGGAAGTATAGGACTAAATAAAGTGTATTTTTGTGCTGCTTCAGTTGTGGGAGTCATGCTAAAAATATGATGATTTTTCTGTGAAGAATGTAGCAGAGATTGGCAGGACTAGAGTTGGGCTGGTGGGGGAGGGGAGGAGTGCTGTGGGGCTGGGGAGAGGCCAGAGGAAGCAGACACATCCCCTCAGTGTCCCACAGCAAGAGGAGGCTATGGAAACAAATTACATTTCCCAACAGCAGCAATGGAGCATGCCCAGTGGCTATGACCCCTGCAGGCTGGGGTAGGAAACTTCTGCTACTACCAGCTGCTGGTGGCCATGTTCAAATGCTGTGGGATTTTGGAAAGGCATGGAAGGACAGGCTGATGTGGGCCCCCTGGGCCCTGGATAAAAATAGGGGCTGATGGGCAGGAGCAGTGTTAGACACATGCAACCCATGTAATTGCATTAGCCCTGAGGCAGCAAGCAGGGCCGGCTCCAGGCACCAGCCCACCAAGCATGTGCTTGGGGCGGAGCCTGGAGGGGGGCAGCGCGGCGGGGCGCTCCTGCCCGAGAGTAGGGCCGCGACTGGGCTTGCCGCCCTCCCCGCGGTGCTCCGGCCGCCGGGGGCTCTCCGCCCTCCCCTCAGCACTCTGGAGGCCGGGGAGAGCGGAGAGCCCCGGCCGGGCTCGCTGCCATCTCCCCAGCGCTCTGGCCGCCGGGGGGCTCTCCGCCCTCCTCCCGGCGCTCTGGCCGCCGGGGAGAGCGGCCCTCCTCCCGGCGCTCTGGCCGCCGGGGAGAGCGGGGAGCCCCGGCTGGGCTCTCCCTCCTCCTCCCGGCGCTCTGGGCGCTGGGGGCTCTCCGCCTTCCCCCGGCACTCTGGCCGCCGGGGAGAGCGGCCCTCCTCCCGGTGCTCTGGCTGCCGGGGAGAGCGGAGAGCCCCAGTCGGGCTCCCCGCCCTGTTCCCGGCGCTCTGGCCGCCGGGGAGAGCAGAGCTGCGGCGGGCTCGCTGCCCTCCCCCCGGCGCTCCGGCCGGTCAGGGATTGCTCGGCGCCCTCCCCTGCCGCGCTGGCAGCAAGGGGGGCCGTTGCCATGGTGACAGGGGTGGGGCCCCAGGATCAAGTGGGGGCAGGCAGATGGCACTGGTAGGGGAATAGATGGTGCAGCTGCTCAGCAGCCCACATTTGAATTTGCCTGCGGAGGGGGCCTCCGAAACAGTGGCTCTACCATGAATTCTGATAAATGGACCCCAAATGGCAGAACCTCCATTTTGGTCAGACGGCCTTTCTTCCCTCCCATTTCCCGGGCAAATTCAAATGCGGGCAGCAGGAACCGGCGGGCAGCTCTCCTCTAGCTCTGGTGGAAGCAGCGGTGGCGGGTCATGGCTCCGGCTCCCATGACAGCAGTTTGACGGGAGCAGTGGTGATGGCTGTAGCGGCAGCAGCCATGGTGCAGGGCCCGGGCCAGCGGGAGCAGGCGGCACATCATGGGGCTGGGTGGGGGGGAGCGGGAGAGCAGAGCGGAGGTGCAGAAGCAGGGATGAGGATGGGCAAGGTGAGGGTTTATTCGATGGTGGGGCATGTGGGGGCCCACAATAGAAACCTGCACCAGTGCCCATCAGTTTGCTCCTCTGCCACTAGTAGTTAAGAGAAGGAGATGAGGAAGCCTGGACCACTCGGGGCCCGATCAGCATTTGCTGATGTTGCTGACTGTGAAATCTGCCTTGATGTCTGTACCACAAAACAAGACCCACGACAGTGAGTCTCAGAGCCTGACTCGGGCTCACAGGGCTTGTGCTGCAGAGCTAAACATAGCAGCATAGACGGTCAGGCTTGGGCTGGAGCCCAGGATCTGAGACGTACCCCTCCCCTCCTCTGGGTTTCAGAGCCCAGACTCTAGCTCAAGAGGGACTATCTATGCGGCTGTCTTTAGCCCTATAGCATGAGCCCTGCTAGCCAATGTCAGCTGACTCGGGCTCTCAGACTCGCTGCAGTGGGTCTTTTTTTGCAGTGTCGACACACCCAAAGTCTCATTTTAGCACCTTCCTCTTTCGGAGAGCACAAGGCGAAGCTCTAGGAAGCTCTGTGGACCTGATTCAAAGTCCTGTGAAGCCAACCCGGGTCTTTCCACCGATTTGAAGGGGCTTCGGATCAGGCGGATAGTCCCAAGCAATCCTCTCTTCCCGGTCTCTACATGAAAATACTTGTTCTGCCTTCTACGTTGCTCAAGTCAATAGATCTTCCTGGTCTACATTTTTCCCCCGGCAGGTGTAAGCATGTCCCGATGGGAGAAGCTGTGTTTCCCCTTATGCCCCATTAGAACTCATCGCCTGCAGAGCTATTCAGAGAGAAGCAAAAAAATTCAGTGCAAAGACAGGCTTTTATACCACTGCTCTCGGCTATTTTTCTTGTGGAAGACCATCTTTTGGTGCTATATTATTGAACCTTTCCGTTTAATGACCCCTATAATGCACTGCTATCAGGCAGTGCCATCTGTATTTGGGCAAATGTGCTCACTCCTCTGTTAACTCAGCATAAATTATCTTTTATTTAAGGTGTAATGGAAGCTACATCTATTTGGGCATCTGTACTTAACTGATTACCGACCACAGTGGGCTGCCTGGTGGGTCTGCTGTACTCGCCAGCTGCTGTGAAATGATAAGAGCCGAACATATGTTAAGAGCAAGCAACAACCACAGGCAGGGAGTACAACTCGTTTTTGTTTTTTTTAGTATTTCTGAGCCAGCCGATAATGCCAGAATAAATCAATCCAAACACCCCTCCCCAACCATCACCGCCACGCCGAGCTGCAACTCTGTTGTCAATCCAAAAGTTTGCTGAAAAGCATCAAAAGCCCCAAATGTGAGTGAACTTTTTGTTCCCGCCAGTAACAAGCATGGACAGCAATAAAGCACTGCCGCCCATGAGACTGTGGAAGAGACCAGGCCTTTAAACTGGCATCTGCAATTGAATCAGAAAGTTGCTGCCACCTATAGGTGGGAATTGGCATTTGCATGCACACGTTGAGAGCTAGAGGAACAATCCAGAGATAATAAAGGGGGAGGGGATGAATGAGAAAAAGCGGAGAAAGAGAGATGCTAGGGTCTGTCTGAGTCATTGTCCCACTGGATCCACCATCCCATTTCCATCAGTGCCCGATAGCAGATGAAGGTGCAAGAAATCCTGCAATTGGCAGTTCTGGGAGAAAGTTTCTTCCTGACCCCAGTCAATTCATCAAGCAGGAGGGTTTATTTTACTTCCCAAATGCTTGTTTTTCTAAAAGAAGAAGAAGAAGAAGAATCCTAACTATGGGATTGGGGATGTTCTTATTTTTCCTTTTCCCTCTAATCCAAAGGAGCCTCTCTCATTTACATCAGTTGTCTTTGTTACTCAGGGCAGCTGACATAACTGTGGAAGTTTAAGCAAGATGGGCAGGTGCCCAAATTCATCTAGACATTTGCCTAGTTTTACAACAGGCTACATAAAAAGCACGAGACAAGCCAGTACAAACTCAAATTTCATACAGACAATGACTTGTTTCTACTGCTCTAGACACTATACACTGAACTGTAAATACAATATTTATATTCCAATTGATTTATTTTATAATTTTACAGTAAAAATGAGAAAGTCGGCAATTTTTCAGTAACTGGGCTGGGACACTTTTGTATTTTTATGTCTGATTTTGTAAGCAAGTAGTTTTTTAAGTGAGGTGAAACTTGGGGTACGCAGGACAAATCAGACTCCTGAAAGGAGTACAGTAATCTGGAAAGGTTGAGAGCCACTGACCTACATGACTGACTAGTGAGAGGCCAGTCCAGGTCTCAGGTACTCTCCAGTGTAGTAACTATACAGTCCACTTTTGACACGCTGGGGCTCCTAATCTATATAGAGAAATCTATCCTGGCTCCTGTTCAAAGAACAGAATTTATTGGTGCCATCCTGGACTGGATAAAGGCCCGGACTGGACAAATGCCAGGGCTTTCCTGCTGGAGCTGAGGTTCCAAACACTGCAGGTAATTGTTCTAGATCTAAAGGTGCACCCCTATCACTAAGATTCAAAGCTGCATCAAACTTCTAGGACATATAGCGGCATGCATTTATGTAGTGCAGCATGTCAGACTTCACTTCAGAGAACTACAGGGTTGGCTACCCTCGGTGTATTAACCAGCCCAGCATCTTGTGGAGATGGTGGTTCGAGTATCTACTCAGGTCTGATCCTCTTTGGACTGGTGGGTTAAACCTGAAAATGTTTTTGAGGAAATTCCCTTTGCCCCTCCACAACAGACACTCACGCTAGTCATGGATGCATCGGATTTATGTTGGGGAGCTCACTTATGTCCCCTTCAAACTCAGGGCCTTTGGGCTCCCCAGCATGTAAGTCTCTATATCAGGGGTAGGCAACCTATGGCACATGTGCCGAAGACGGCACGCGAGCTGATTTTCAGTGGTACTCACATTGCCCGTGTCCTGGCCACCAGTCCAGGGAGCGCTGCATTTTAATTTAATTTTAAATGAAGCTTCTTAAACATTTTAAAAACCTTATTTACTTTACATACAACAATAGTTTAGTTATATATTATAGACTTATAAAAGACGTTCTAAAAAACGTTAAAATGTATTACTGGCACGCGAAACCTTAAATTAGAGTGAATAAATGAAGACTCGGCACACCACTTCTGAAAGGTTGCCGACCCCTGCTCTATATAAATATCAGGGTACTTCAGGCCATCCATTTGGCTTGCCTGTCATTCCTTCTACATATCAAGGAGTGGAATTCGCTGGTGCTCACAGACAACATAGCAGCCATCTTCTAGGGCCTTGTCTACACTAAAGGAAAAAGTCAATCTAAGCTACGTAATTTGAGTTATGTGAATAGCGTAACTCAAATCGATGTAGCTTAAATCTACTTACCACGGGGTCCACACTACGCGATGTTGACAGGAGATGCTCTCCCATTGACTCCCCTTACTCTTCTTGATCACGTGGAGTATAGGAGTCGATGAGAGAGCGATCGGCGGTCAATTTAGCAGGTCACTAGACCCGGTAAATCGACCGCTGATGCATCAATCGCTACAGCGTTGATCCTCCAGTAAGTGTAGACAAGCCCTATGTAAAGAAACAAGGGGGGGTGGGGTTTGGTAGATGAAGTTATGCCAGGAGGTGATCCTCCTTTGAAATTTCTGCATCGCCAGTTCCACCACCTGAAAGCGGCTTACCCTTCCTGGAAATCAAAACACTCTGGCAGACCACCTGAGCAGGTCGTTCACAGGTTACCATGAGTGGTCTCTTCGCTCAGCTGTGTCCAGGTTCATTTTCAAGTCATGGGGGACTTCCCAAATGAACCTGTTTGCAAAAAGAGCAAAGAAAAATACATCATTTTTTTGTTCCCGAACAGGTTGTTAGTCCAGGTTTGCTGACAGATGCTTTCCTCCTACCCTGGTCACAAGTCTTGTCCAAAGTCAAGCAAGATTGCAGTCACCTTATTCTAATAGCCCCAGCGTGGCCCCATCCACACTGGTTTTTGACTCTAGTAGACCTGTTGGTCAGACTTCCGCTGTCGCTGCGGAGACATTTAGATGTGATCTCCCAGGACCATGGTTGCCTCCTTCATTCCAACCTTCGGGCCCTCCACCAGATGCTTCATGGTTGCCAATCTCGGAATGAGATTGGTCTAAGGAAGTGCAGGAAGTTCTGCTAAATAGCAGAAAGCCTTCAGGTAGGTCTACTTACTTTGCTAAATGAAAAATATTCTCTATTTCATTCACCCAGAGAGGTGTTCCTCCAACTCAAGCTCTGATTTGCCATATTTTAGACTATCTTTTGTTTCTGAAACAACAAGGGTTAGCTCTCATTTCCATCAGAGTCCATCTGGCAGCCATCTCAGCTTTCCATCCTCCCATGGATAATTTTATTCAAACCCTATGTCCATCAGATTTCTGAAGTGTTTGCTCAGATTATACCCACAGGTTCACCGTCTGGTTCCACAGTGGAGCTTAAATTTAGTTCTAGCAAAGTCAACGGGCTCCTAGCTGCCAGTGACTTGTTCTCGGTTACAACTGTCTATGAAGGTAGCTTTCTTGATTACTATAACCTCGGCCAGAAGAGTAGGGGGTCTTCATTTCAGCTCTTTCCTGCGGTTTTCAAAAAAGGTCCACCCAGTATCCACCCAGAGGATCTCTTCCTGGATTTCTGGTTGTATTCATTTATGCTACCAGTTGGATGATATTGCACCTCCAAGTAAAATGGCAGGTCACTCAGCCAGGTTGCAGGCAGCTTCCGCGGCTTTTCTGGCTAGTACCCATTCTGGACAGTTGTAAGGTGGCAACCTGGTCATCTGTCCATACCTTTGCCTCTAACTATGACATCGTTCATCAATCTAGAGATGATGCCAGATTTGGACAAGTGGTCCTACAGTCCCTGTTCAAGTGGACTCCATGCCCACCTCCAGCTTGGACTGGTGGGAGTCACCTACAGTGGAATGGACACATGCAATCACTCAGAGAAGAAAAACTGGTTACCTATCTTCCCATAACTGTTGTGCTTCGAGATGTGTTGCACATGTCAATTCCACAACCCACCCTCCTTCCTCTCCCTATCAGTGTCTTTCTGGGAGGAAGGAACTGAGGGAGGTCAGGGGCAGCACTGTATTTTATACCAGTTTGCAGAGGTGTGAAGCACCAGAGGGCACTCACGCTGCCCTTACGGGTACAGATGGGGGGGGGGGGGGGGAATCTGACGATTGTGCAAGAGGGGAACACACTACAGTGGAATGGACTTGTGCAACACCTCTGGAAGAACAACAGTTATGGAAAGGCAGATAACCATTTCTTTCCCAGAGACCAACAGAGAAAGAAAGGGGTTTTGACATACCTGGGGGCCTTTTTTCTGTCTAGTAAACAGACAGGACCTTCTGTCCAAGGGAGGAATCCTTCCCAATCCTTGCGGAAGGGTTGGATAGACTGTGGCCTGCTAGGGCTCCATAAGACTGATGTGTGACCTCTGGTAAGCTAACATGCATAAAGGAACTTGTATTGTTTATATGTTTTCCCTGGAATGCTTTTACCTTAAGAATAAATGTGCTTACTGAGAACTTGTGCTTACTTGTAACTGCTGGCAATAACACTGTTCATAGCCCTTGGAAAGAAAGCAAAGCACATGTGCTGGCCTTTAGGAAAACTGGCTTGTTGGGGATATTGTAGTGTATGGGGTGGGGCTGGTCAGAAGGGAATGGGACAAGGGTCTTTGCCCAGGGACAGGCAATGGCTAGAGACCTGAGACTTGACTGGGTATTTCTGGTCTGAACCATAGAGGGGAATACAGCACTGTTACCCTGAAACTGTAACAGACATTATTATTAACTTAATTGTACTACAGTAGCGCCTAAAGGCCCCACCCAAAAGAGTGATCATATTGTGCTAGGCACTGTACATACCTGTACTGAGAGATAGACAGCCCCTGCCCTGAAGAGTTTATAATCTCTATGGGTGAAATATTCAAAAGCTGCAAACGTGTTTTAGGAGCCTAACAATGTTGACTTTCAACAGTGGACTTTTCTGGGTATCTATTGTGAAATAACTTTAGTCATCTCAGTCTAGTTCCCAGTGGACATCTCAGACAACAATGGCATTAACTGGCATACTTGGCAACTCGATGTCTCTCTAAAAGAGATGCTACAGCTTAAACAGAAGTGAGGGGCCTGATGCAGAAATTACTGGGTGAAGTTCTACACCCTATGTTATACAGGAGAGCAGTCTCACTCTAGATGATCACAATGGACCCTTCTGGCCTAAAAATCTATTAATCTTGGTAGCTTCTAAGAAGAGAAGACATAGAGCCTGAACTGTCCCCCAACCCCAGATCAGCATGAAGCATTGCCACTGCATGTGCTGTAACTGGTCGGTGGACAGAGGGATTCCATTTCTATGACTCTCAACGTGGCAAACACAAGCATAAAATTCTCACACACGCTTATTATTTACGACACACGACAGACTACCTCAAAAGAATGTTATTAAGGTTGCAAAGCCAAGCATTCAAGTTAAGAAATGTCAGCATTAAGGTTACCTGACTAACACTCGCCACTCAGTAGTATTAAAACTAGACTGGACAGAATGCTAGTAAATGTACAGCTGGGAACAATTCTGGATGATCTTTTCCATCGCTAGATGGGAATGAAAACTTTTCAACTTACAACCAGGAAAATCAAAATGAAACATTTCATTTCAGGTCAGATCAACATTAATTTGCATCCAGCTGAGCTACCTCAGTGACGAATTGGAGTTTTTCATTGGGTGCCCCCTCCACCCCTCCCCATTATCCCTTATGGGCCAGGTTCCGAACTGAACTACCTCTCCCATGATACACTGCAGTTTGTGCTCCGGCTATGCAGACGCAGTGCCTCGTGGGAGATGTAGTCTAGCTGGGGGATGCACGGAATGGAAATTCCTATTTTCAATCAGCTTTACTAAGCAGTTTATAGGTGGGGCCAGATCCTTAGCTGATATAAATTGGCATAGCCTATTGAAGACAATAGGGCTACACTGATTTACACCAGTTTAGGATCTGTCTCCTGTGGTGTAACTTTTACTACTGTACATTGCTGCTGAATTTGGCCCTGTGGTTCTATGAAAGGTTAGTTTTACTTACTTTTACTTGCTTGTAGGACAATAGCAGTCCTGTAGATTTACCTATACCTTTAAGCCACGATCCCATGATCCTGAGGTTCATGTAGAGGTACAGATTGTGCTAAATTTGGCTTTCTATAGTGCACTGTATGATTTATCATTTCCTTTGGATCACGCTGTGTGTCCCAGCACTGCTATTCCATTTTTGCATATGTTACATAATTAAAGAGAAGATTTTTGCTTCTGTAACGCACAACACTGTGCTGGTTCAATTAGGGCAAAATTATGTTAATACAGACTCAGCAAGTTGATCTGTTTTGTGTAACATCTAACTCCCAGGGAAAATGAATCCCAAAGAAAACCATATCACGAGACTGGCTAGGCTGAAGAGGCAAACCATTTTAATACAAAATAATTAATCTATATCCAGGAATGGTGTGTGAATTTTACCTTCATTTAAAGAAGATGTTTTGCTGGACAGTTTAATATATACATGGACAGTTTAATGTAATTAGGTAAAATTTCCTAATGAGAGAACCTCTATTATATATGAACAACTGACATTTTGCAAGTGACTTCTATATTTTCTTTTAGGTTTTCATTGATCCTTTAATAGCTTTATACATAGAGAATTTCTCTCAAGACTATCTTATTGTTTCCTGCTTAGTTGCTTATGAGGTTTCAACTCTGTGGTCCAAATTAAGCCCTAGTGTAAACAGCAGCTATTCCATTGAATTCAGACTTGCACCAGATCTGAATTTGATTCAATGGCTGAATTTTATTTAGGCTCCAATTCTACTCCTATTGAAGCCAGAGGCAAAACTCCCATTGATTAACATGGAAGCAGGATCAGTCCCACGCATTTTAATGAGGCCAAGATTTTCAAAACTGGGTGCCTGCAGCTTGCTCCAAAATCTACATTAAGGCACCTAAATACGAAGCCTGATTTCAAGTGGTTGCTGAATATTCAGCACTTCTGAAAATCATGTCTCTTATTTAGAGGCTTAGTTAATATGGATGTTCGAACCTAACTTCAGGCACCCCGTTTTGAATTTCTTGAGTAGGATTTTTGAAAAGCACCAAAGAGACTTAGAAGCACAAGACGCATTGAAAGTCAACAGGATTTGTGCTCCTAAGTTGCTTTGGCTCTTCTGAAACTCGATCGCATCCCTTGTCCGGAACATTTGTATTTTATGAGAAGGAATTTAGATCTTATATAGCCCTGGTCTAGACTGAGGGGGAGGGGAGAAATCGATCTAAGTTACACAACTTCAGCTACATGAATAACGTCGCTGAAGTCGACGTACTTAGATCGACTTACTGTGGTGTCTTCACCGTGGTGAGTCGACTGCCGCCACTCCCCCGTTGACTCTGCCTGCGCCTCTCGGGGCGCTGGAGTACAGGAGTCGATGGGAGAGCACCCGGGGGTCAATTTATCGTGTCTAGACTAGACGCGATAAATTGATCCCCGCTGGATCAATCGCTGCCCACCTATCCGGCAGGTAGTGTAGACATACCCATAGATAGTAAGAATGTCAAAAGTTGTAACAGTAAAGAAAAAAATATAACCAAACATTTTAAGAAGGATATAAACCCTCATATTCCAGGGCTTAAGCCAACCTCTAATTATTAGGGGTCCAGAAGAAACTTTCCCTAGTAACAGGTTATCCCATAACTGTCAACTGCGGGATTCCTTATACCTCATCTGAAACAACGGATACTGGCCCGGACGACAAGATACTGGAGTAGATGGATGGCTGATTTAATCTAGCATGGCAATTCCTCTAGTCCTCTGTTCCTATTTATACAGAATTATCTTTGTTTAGTGCCATTATTATTTTACCACATTTATGATGTTCTCTTCATATGGTTTAATTCAGTAGTAGATATTCTTGCATAAAGAAATGTGGATGTGTATTAATTTAACTTCTATTCTTTATTTGTAATTATTAAATTTATGTTATATTTTTCTTATCCTCACTCTATCGTCATGATAGAATAGAGGCAATACATGCACAATGAGCTCTGTCGGATACGAAAAATGCTAAATAGCTTTTGAAAGAAAAGATAATTAAGTAGGGCCCAATTCTGCTCTTGCTTACAGCAGCGTAAATCCAAAGTAACACCGCTGAAATCTATGGAGTTACATCAGTGTAAAACAAGTATAAGTAAAATCAGAATCAAGCCAAGGGAAACTCCTATGGTTGATTTAACCATTTTTGAATATATTTTTTTCTTACTGCTGCTTAATTCCTTAGCAACATGGGAATGAAAACTTACTTTCCTGAACATTGTTTTTCTTTATCGGGCACATTGGTTTAGGCTTGTAGAGTTACTCACGGGTGTTGGGCTATGGATACTGGTTTGTTATTGTAGGCTCGCTTATGGAAGTTGAACTTCGCACACGCTGGGAAAGATCCTCATTTAGTGTAAATTGATGTTGTTCCTATTGACATCAATGGAGCTGTGCTGATTTACATCAGCTGAAGTTTTGGGCCTTTGTTGTAAGATTGCGTTAGGATGTTCTGCTGTCCACATTGATGGCTAAAATGCATTGGGTGGAACCGCTGGTTTGTTACAGGTGTGCTGTACTGGACTACTGGCAATGATTCAATTGGAGGAGGGTGGGAGGCTTTGTTTTTAATAAAAGCAATGAAACATCTGGTGTTTTATAACCAAATATAGAGAATTAAATTAGCAACAGACCCAAATCTAAACCGCTTATCCAGCCGCTTCCCTTGGTTTTAGTCTTTCAGACAAAATGGCACTTGGTTCTTAATCAGCCCTGATTGAGGACTTCATTATGCCACCCAAATCAGCCTTTTTTCCAATACAAAAATTAAAAGATGACCTGTTCTGTCCATCACTAAATTGCACAGCAATGAAATCTGCCCTTTAAATCAGAAACGTGTGCCTGTGAGACAGCCATTCTGCAAGCAAAGGAGGAAATTCCGTATTACCAACTGTAAGCGTTCAGAAATCCTGCGTTACAACCCAAAAATCATGTGACTGGTTTAAAACTCAGGAGTTTTGTTTTGTTTTGTGTTTTTATAATAAATATGGGTTCTTTTTATTTGTCCTTGATGAGACCTTGGGGTTCATGTTTTTAAGCTTTTCTCTGCAACCATGAGGGCTAGAAACTTGCTCTTTCTGAAATGAAAGCTGAGATGCTCACCCAATCACCTGAATTCAGGAGATGGAGCTTTAAAAAAAACACCATGTGTGCAATCCTGGATTCGCTGAGTTCAATGGGAGTCTTGCCATTCACTTCAGTGGGGCCAGGACGTCCTTAACATCAAAGGTCTTGTGATATTTGTTATCTGGAGATCTGGCAACCCAAGAATTGAACAGAGCCATCAAACACTCGTGGCGTTTATGTCCTGATAATGCATTACAACACTTGCCTTGCAATGTTGCATTGCCACAATGTATCACAGTCACATGCTGATGCAATTACCTGCCACTCACCCCACAGGGCAATTCCAGATGTCACTTGGATATACCCTGGCTTGCTCTGAATCCATGTAACCCTTTCATCCCACCACTTGCTCATGAGTGGGGCAGGAAGGGCTCCTGCCTACTCCAGTCCATTTGCTCAATGGCTGCTTTGTTTGTATCAAGCAGATCAAGAAGAGCTCTAATCAAACATCTAGAAATGTCATGCAGGGCTCCAGAGAGCTTCACATGATTAGAGCCACCAGTTTGATGTTACTGCTTTAAACAGCTATAGCTAACAGGCCTGATCTTCAGTCCGTTTGCAGGGGTGCACATGAAATAATGGATCAAGCCCAATATCTGAATTATTTTGGCTATGGAGAAAAAATAAAGTCGACCAGGTAGATAATGTGTCATTAAATTTGAGACCCATTAGCTATAGCATTGATGTGCTCAAATTCATATTAGGTGAAGTCTTGGGCCCACTGAAGTCACTTGACAAAACTCCCATTGACACCAATGGAGCTGTGTTGATTTACACCGGCTGAGGATCTGTCCCCATATGTTTACATTTTTTAAGGCTCTGTAACGTGTAACGCACTGAATTGAAACACTGAGTTATACCAGGGATGGATTTGTCCCAGAAGGGTTCAGATCAGACAGATAAATAGGGAACTGCTGTTTTTCCCTTATGGAATATTTGAGCGTAGGGAGATATCCTTGGATGAGAAGATTATAGGCTCAAAGGGGTTTAGTAGTCAGTGATGGAAAAGATCTATTAGATCATCCAGTTCATTGCCCTGCAAAAACAAGATGCAGTGCCCCAACAGGGAGCGTATCAGACATTAAAACAACACTCAAGTGTTCGTTACACACTGAAACGAATATATCACTCTTTTGCTAGTTCTATGTGAAATTTCAGAAAATACCCCAACTCTATGAGGTTAAACAGCATGGTCCAAAGGATAGGGTATTGGCCTGGAAGTCAGGAGAGCTGAGTTCTGCATCTGCCACTGACTGCTTTGTGACTTGGGCAAGTCACTCCATCACTCTGTGTCAATCTGTAATGTGGGAATAATGATACAAACCTTCCTGTGTAAAGTGCCTTGAGATCTATGGATAAAAATATGTTATCTATGAGCATTGCTGCAGGTTAGGCTAACCTGGAAATCAAAATCCCACCACTTAATTATTAGTATAAAACAAAATGATCAGATACATAGAAAAACACAGCATCTTGGGGAAGAATCAACATGGCTTTTGTTAAGGGAAAACATGCCTCACCAATCTATACTGGCACTAGAAAAGGTTCAGAGAAGGGCAACTAAAATGATTAGGGGTTTGGAACGGGTCCCATGTGCAGGGCCAGCTCCAGGCACCAGCTGAGCAAGCTGGTGCTTGGGGTGGCAGATTGTTGGAGGCGGCATTCTGCCCAATCCCCCAATCCTAGGGCGGCACGGCTGCTTGATTTTTTTTTTGTTCTTGTTCCACTCCGGCCGCCCTGTAGGGGGCGGTGGAGCGGAGAACCAGAGCGCCCTGCAGGGCAGTCCTCTTCCTTCCCTCCCCGCCGACCGGAGCGGAGCCCTCGCGGCAGGCGGCAGGAGGCGGCGCAGCGGGAGGGGCCATGTGGCAGTGCCCCTGCTGTAGCCCTGGCCGCCCCCTTCTCTCTCTATCCCGCCCTTCCCCCCCACCCACCCCCAGCCGGTCCCCCTGCACCCGCGCTCCGGCCGCACCACAGGGTTTTTTTATTTGCTTTGCCGTTCTGGCCGCCTCATTTTTTTTTTTGCTTGGGGAGGCCAAAAAGCCAGAGCCGGCCCTGCCCATATGAGGAGAGATTAAAGAGGCTAGGACTTTTCAGCTTGGAAAAGAGGAGAATAAGGGGGGATATGATAGAAGTATATAAAATCATGAGTGATGTGGAGAAAGTAGATAAGGAAAAGTTATTTACTTGTTCCCATAATACAAGAACTAGGGGCCACCAAATGAAATTGATGGGCAGCACGTTTAAAACAAATAAAAGAAAGTTCTTCTTCACACAGCGCACAGTCAACTTGTGGAACTCCTTGCCTGAGGAGGTTGTGAAGGCTAGGACTAACAGCGTTTAAAAGAGAACTCGATAAATTCATGGAGGTTATGTCCATTAATGGCTATTAGCCAGGATGAGTAAGGAATGGTGTCCCTAGCCTCTGTTTGTCAGAGGGTGGAGATGGGTGGCAGGAGAGAGATCACTTGATCATTACCTGTTAGGTTAATTCCCTCTGGGGCACCTGGCATTGGCCACTGTCGGTAGACAGGATACTGGGCTAGATGGACCTTTGGTCTGACCCAGTACGGCCATTCTTATGTTCTTATGTTCTGTAATCGATTGGAATTCTCCGAGGCAGTCAACAAGCATGTGGACAAGAATGATCCAGTTGATGCAGTGGACTTGGACTTTCAGAAAGCTTTTGACAAAGCCTCTTAAGCAAACTATCTATATCTGCAAAAGCTCTGTACTGGGACGTGTGCTGTTCAACATATTCATAAACCATCTGGAAAAGGGGGTGAGCAGTGAGGTGGCAACATTTGCAGATGATACCAAATTACTCAAGATAGTTAAGCCCAAAGCTGACTGTGATGAGTTACAAAGGAATCTCACTAAACTGGGTGACTGGTCCAGAAAATGGCAGATGAAATTCATTGTTGATAAATGCAAATTAATGCACATTGGAAAACATAATCCCAACTATACATACAAAATGATGGGGGTCTAAATTAGCTGTTGCCATTCAAGAAAGATTTTGGAGTCACCATGGCTCGTTCCCTGCTCAATGTGCAGTGGCAGTCAAAAAAGCTAACAATATTAGGAACCATTAGGAAAGGGATAGATAATAAAACAGAAAATATACTAATGCCACTATATCAATCCATGGTATGCCCACTCCGTGAATACTGCAATTCTGGTTGCATCATCTCTCAAAAGGTATATTAGAATTGGAAAATGTACCGAGAAGGTGCAGAAAATAATTAGGGGCATGGAACAGCTTCCATACAAGGAAAGATTAAAGACTGGGACTGTTCAGTTTAGAAAAGAGATGACTAAGAGGGGATATGATAGCGGTCTATAAAATGATGAACAGTGTGGAGAAAGTGACTAAGGAAGTGTTATTTACCCCTTCACATAGCACAAGAGCCAGGGGTCACTGAATAAATTAATAGGCAGCAGGTTTAAAACAAACATAAGGAAGTACTTTTTCACACAACACACAGGCACCCTGTGGAACTCCTTGCCAGGGGATGTTGTGAAGGCCAAAAGTATAACTGGGTTCAAAGAAGAGTTAGATAAGTACATGGAGAATAGGTCCATCAATGGCTATTAGCCAAAATGGTCAGGGACACAACCCCATGCTCTGGGTTTCCCTAAATCTCCAACTGCCGGAAGCTGGGAATGGACAACAGGGGATGGATGACTCAGAATTGCCCTGTTCTGTTCATTCACTATGAAGCATCTGGCACTAGCCGCTGTCGGAAGACAGGGAACTGGGCTAGATGGACCATTGGTCTGACCCAGTATGACTGTTCTTATGTTCTTATCATTATTATTTGAACTGTGTTATTGTCGAAAGGCTGCAATCAGAACTGGGGCCCCACTGCATTAAGCACTGAACAAATACATACAGAGACAAGATCCCTTCTCTACGGAGCTATTTTCCCCTCTTATTCCCTTTTCCTGTCACTCCTGCATAGATACCTACCACAAGAGTGAATCAAATCCGAAACAAGCCTGAGAGGGAATGAGGAAGGAAGACAAGAGCAAGGAAGTAAAGATCACATGGCTGCATTGGGTAGCTATTGCACAGCAAAATGGTTCCCAATCCTGTGAAAGAGCCTGCACATATCAATGAATACATAAAATTAGTGACACACTCAATTTCCACAGGCTGAGTAGCGAAGTCTCAGATTTTAGCAACTAAATTCCCCAAAGATTCCATCTGCACTGAGCATGCTCCAGCCCAAGGCTAAATAGGACTTTACTTGCATTTGCAGGTCTGGGTTGCTGTGGGTTGCTCCAGGTCCAGGTCTGGGCATTTGAGCAGGGAGACTGTCTCTCCTGTGCCCTCTCTGAGCCCAGGCAGAGTGGGGGAAGAAGTTGCCTGATTTGAATGCAGAAGGTAATAAAGCTGGACCTGGTGGCAGGCAGAGGGAGTAAGTTGGGGAAAGGAGCCTGTTGGAGGGGAAGAAACTGGGACTGGAGGCTGGCAGTGGGGAGGGAAACTGTAACAGGGGTTTGGGATGGAGGGAAAACCAAGCCTGGGAGCTAAGGCAGAGACTGGGACTCCCTGTGAGATTGGGACTGGCTGGGTAAGGAGACTGGGACCGGGCATTTGGGAAGGAGACTGGGACTGGATGAGCAAAGTGCCTGGAACTGGGATCTGGAGAGGGAAACAGGGGTGAGCAGAATTGTGAGCCAGTCTATTGGGGGAGGAACTGAGTCTGGATGAGGAGCTGGGGGATACTTGGACTGAGAACCAGGGGGCGAGGGAAAGAGGTGGGGAGAGGAGACAGATGGGGCAAGAAGCTGAAGTATGAGGGGAGAAGTGAGACGGGCTGGGCAGAGACTGAGACAAGGCACCAGGGAATGGGGACCCTGAGACTGGCTGAGGAGCCTGGGAAAGGAGATTAAGACTGGGAGCTAGTGGGGATGATAGGAATGGTGGGTGACTGGAGGCCAGGGTTGGGGAGACAATGCAGAAGAAGTGTGTAACAGGGCAGCCTACCCCTTTAAGGGCTAGGAGGCCTGGGTCAGTCAGCCCTGTTCAGTCAGCCCCTCCCCACTACACCAGCACTGGGTGCTGAGATTTCAGAGGAGGACTGCCTGGGGAGGACAGCAGCCAGTGTCCTGTGAGACACTCTGATGTGTGGCTCTCTCCGTCTCTCCTGGGGGAGCTGCTCCACTGTGGTTAAATAATGAAATCTTCATGGGGCCCGCGAGCGAGAGACAGCATGACTCTATAGCCCAATGGTTAGGGGCACTCACCTGAGAAGTGGGAAACCCAAACTCACATCTCTTCTTCTCATCGGGTTGGGGGGAGATTGAGCCAGGGATTCCCAAATCCCATCTGAGCGCTCTAATCACTGGGCTAAAGGTTATAAAGGAGGTTTCTCCCTCCCAGCCAGCGGTTTGGCACTAGGCATTCACTGCCACTGTTCTCGCAGGAAAGGGCTTAGGCCAGTGAGGGGGCCTGGCCCGTCCACTTTTCACCGGGGAGGACCCTGCCCCTTTCCCCAGGTGCCTCCCTGCAGACCACACTGAGGTATCTAATTCCCTGAGAGGGCTGAGCTTAGCATACACCCTTCTCCTCAGCATCTGCTAGTGGCTAGCTTAGGCGGTTCCCCGCCTAGCGTGCTGACCCGTGTGGATCCCTTTCTTAGGTGCCTATCTCTTCCCGTTCATGGTCTAGCCCAAGATCTGAGCATTCCATTGGGTGGCTGGGCAGCTGAAAGTGAGACCTGAGTTCCTTTGTGAATTTGGGCCTGAATGCTTTCCAGGAGTGCCGAGCGCCCTCAACTCCCATTGACTTTAATGGGCACGGAGGGTGCTCAGCACGTCTTAGAAGCGCTCAGCACCTTGCAGGGTCAGGCCCTCATGAGTTAAACAAGCATCAGTCTCATGGAGATAGGCCCTACTGAAGAGTTGACAATCTAAGGGCAGAGTCTGATCTCCTTTACCAGTCGGAGCCAGTGGAATTTTTCCTGATTTGCTTCAGTCTAAGCTATTATTATTTATATTGCAGGAGTGCCTAGAGGCAGGGCCAGATTTACACCTTATGCACCCCTAGGCACAACATCTTCAGCACCCGCCCCTGCCCACAGCTGACCTTCTAGTTTTCTGTAAAAAATGAAAAGAAATATAAACACAGCCTCCCTGGGAAGGCACGAGACCCTCCACCACGCATGGCGCTCTCAGCCCGAGCTGGGGAGCAGCCCACCTGCCCCAGGCGAGGTTCAAGGTGGGAACTGTACCTCTCCCTGATGGGTGTCTTCCATCCGTTCCAGCTCTCCAGCTCTGCCTGTGCAAGTGAATGGGGCGCTGGCCACGCCCCTCCTTCTCTCTCCCCGGTATGGAGTGGAAGCAGTGAGGCGGCCGAGATTGGGAAAGGGCTGGGACACTCCCAGCATGTTCAGTAGCTGCTCCACCTGGCAGCACCACACCACCCCAGGCAGGCTGACTAGGACACTCAGCCTGCTCCAGCCCCACACATGCCAGGAGCCCAACCGCCCGCAGGGGAGCTGTATGTATTAACTTTTTAATTTTTATCCACTTTAAACTTTTAGGTTCCCCTAGAACGCCAGCGGCCCACCGGCATATGCCTACTGTGCCTAATTGGAAATCTGGCTCTGCCTGGAGGTCAGAACTGATCAGGGACCCATTATGTTAGGCGCTGTACAAACACAGGCCTTACATTCTAAATAGACAATGGGCATCATTGTCCCCAGTTTAGAAATGGAAAACTGCGAGATTAAGTGACTTGCCCTTGGCCACACAGGAAGTCCTTGGCAGAGCTAGGAACTGACCAAGGTTTCTTGTGTCCCAGTCCAGTACCTCACCCACAAGAGCATCCTTCCTCTCTAAGGCCCTGACTCAGTGAAGACTTAAACGCACCACTGTGTTCTCAAATGCACAGAGCTAACCGTGTGCATATGCCTTTGCAGGACACAGCCCGACGTGACATAAGAATCTGGCTCTAGTTATAGTAGCCGCGGATTAGCTCACAGGAGCACTGCAAGGTTTAACTAAAGTTTGCCAAGTGCTTCTCAGATGAGACGTGCTCTAGCCAGTGGAAGGTATGATTATTATATCACACCGCAGAAAGGAACGACAGAGCACTCTAGTAAGACGCAGAATTTACAAGAAAATAGACATCAGAGCCTTGACAACGTAACCAAAACTGAATTTGTTGACAACCCCCAGGCAGGGAGGGAGATTATAAACAAATAAAAATGTCTAAATCACTGTAGTGCACTAATTTATTGTCAGTGGCCTCTTTGAGAAGGAACATTGCCAAACAATTCAGTTGCAGTGTAAATTATGCAGAGTGCAACACTGGGGAAACTGGCAGCTGCTCACCCAGCTAATAGAAATATTGAAAAATCTCTGCCTGATAATTTATTGGACTCTTCGAAGACTACAAGAGCAAGTAGCGAGCCCGGAATGTTAACTTGCTAACAAGACTTTATGCAGTTTACCTGTCATATAAATAATGGAACGCTTCCCTTTGCACGGCTTTTTACGTTGATTAGCTGTTTCTGTTAGACAACAGTTGTATTCTCGGGACGGGGCGGGATTTGCCTCTAATAACTAACACTGGGCTTGATTCACTGAAATCTTGGCTTTGATCCTGCTCCCACTTAAATCAAGATTCTGAGCCATTCCTGTGTCTCCTTGTTCTAGCCTCTTTGTGCCATTCAGGTGGCACGGAGCCAGGATCTGGCCTTAACTGAGAATTCCCATACGAGGGCTCTCAGCTAGTGTAAAACTGACATCTATGCCAACTGCCACCAAACTCAGCATAAGGGGCATGCTAAGGGAAAGAGAAGATCTCTCAGGGAGGTCAGGGCATGCCGGGGCAGGGCAGAATACAGCTGCATGTTACCAGTTCTCAGCTGGCAAGTTGGGGACCCTAGCCAGCTAGTGTAACATAAAGCAGCCTCTAGGCTGCTCTAAGATTCGCCAAGGTAGTGATTTGGGTTGGAACAGATGCATGCAGGCAGGTCCTGAATGTCTCCACTGGTCTCCTGGACCAAGTGGATCTCATTGAGAGGGAGTCTGGCCTTTCAACAGGAACAGGATTGGGCCCTTGCTTCTTTAACAGTAAAGATCCCAATGGCTCCTTCGTCTTTATGGTGAGGATTTAGTGAACTAAAGATTCATGAGACGAAAACCAGGCCATTCAGGGTTTCTGGCTAGAGTGACATTGTCACCAGGGGAAAAGAACTGGGCCCCAAACTTGCTTCTGGGGATGGAGATGAAAACAAATTGCAAGGCTGTGAGTGGGACTGAAGGGTGCTGGCAAATTACATGCTACAAAGGTAGGGGGATGTTTTGCCTCCAGGTACTGTCCACTCATAGAATATCAGGGTTAGAAGGGAGCTCAGGGGGTTATCTAGTCCAACCCCCTGCTCAAAGCAGGACCAATCCCCAGAAAGATTTTTGCCCTAGATCCCTAAATGGCCCCCCTCAAGGATTGAACTGGCAAGCCTGGGTTTGGCAGGCCAATGCGCAAACCACTAAGCTAGGGTGACCAGAGAGCAAGTGTGAAAAACCGGGACAGGGGGTGGGGGGTAATAGGAGCCTATATAAGAAAAAGACCCCAAAATCAGGACTGTCCCTATAAAATCAGGACATCTGGTCACCCTACACTAAGCTATTCCTCCCTCCTCATAGTCCCTATTCTGGTCACTCCACCATGGACACACCCTAATGGGAATGTTCATTGGGACCAGAGAAAAATTCCTGGGGCAAGATCTTTGAAATCCCTGGAACTACATCTTTTTACACTGGCTGAGAATCTGGCCCCTGACTTAAATTCCAAGCATCTCTTATTTCAGGGTGGTGTTCCAACCATCTTCAATTAGAATTCAATATATTTAAACACACTTTAGGAAACCAATGTAGCTTATAAACCACTAGCAATCGCCATAAAACCAGAGCTATAAACCTTTGTGCTGAAACTAGGATGTCTTCCCGGGCCACATGCTAGTTGGAACGGGGAGCGCGCTGTCCATCTCTGCAGAGGGGTGGCCATAATCAGAGCCATTAGACACAAACAATATGTTACACTGCCTAGGAACTGAAGAGCTGTCCTTTGTTTTAAATTAATGGCTGCAGCTACAGTTAAAAGCCTGCCATTTGCGTGGCACGGGAACAATTGCCTTGCAAGGGAGTGATGGGAAAATGGAACCTTTGGCTGGGTGTCAACAATTTACCACTAATCCTCTCTTATCCACTCAATGGGCTTTAAAGCATGACCCCTTCTTGTCTCTGCTTCACCCCTCCCATTCTGGTACAAAATTGTAGCATGCAAGAGGTACTTACATACACACTAACTCATCATCCAGTTGATCTCTCCACGCCTATCCCTTGGCCAGGGTGACAGTCCTCCAGGCGCTGTCATCCGTTGGACCGTCACATAGATCTTTGCTTCCCTGGGGTTGAAATGAGCAGGGTGGAGCAGAGTTGAAGAGCAGAGTCCACTATGGACAAGTCCACACAAATCGTAATGATTGTGGTTAGCACCCAGGTCCTACGTTAATGGGAGCTCAACAAATATGACAGATCAGAGAGACAGAGAGAAGACAGGAAGGATGACCTTGTGCCTAAGGCACTAGATTGGGACTCAGGAGGTTCCGTTCTCATATCTGCCACTGTCTTACTCTGTGATCTCAAGTAAGTAATGATCTCTCTGGGGGTAGGTTTCCCATCTGTAAAACGGGGATGATAATAATATATCCAAGCTGCCACCCTGTGTCTGTCTTACCTATTTAGATTGTGGGCTCATTGGAGCAGGGACCATATATTTCTCTGTTTATGTACAGTGCCTAGCAGATCTTGGTCAGGGTCCCTGGGTAATAGCATAATACAAAATAAGTAATAACAATCATTCTAATTAGGACTGTCAAGCGATTAAAAAATTAATTGTGATTAATTGTGCAATTAATCGTGCTGTTAAACAATAATAGAATACCATTTAATTAAATATTTTTGGATGTTTTCTACATTTTCAAATATATTGATTTCAATTAAAACACAGAATACAACGTGGACAGTGCTCACTATCTTTTTTATTACAAATGTTTGCACTGTAAAAAACAAAAGAAATTGTATTTTTCAATTCACCTAATACAAGTACTGTAATGCAATCTCTTTATTATGAAAGTTAAACTTACAAATGTAGAATTATGTACAAAAAAAACCTGCATTCAAAAATAAAACAATGTAAATCTTTAGAGCCTGCAAGTCCAGTCAGTCCTACTTCTTGTTCAGCCAGATGCTCAGACAAATATGTTTGTTTACATTTGCAGGAGATAATGCTGCCCTCTTCTTATTTATAATGTCACCTGAAAGTAAGAGCAAGTGTTCACATGGCACTATTGTAGCCGGCGTCGCAAGATATTTATATGCCTCATGTGCTAAAGATTCATATGTCCCTTCATGCTTCAACCACTATTCCAGGGGACATGTGTCCATGCTGATGACAGGTTCTGCTCGATAATGATCTAAAGCAGTGCGGACTGATGTATGTTCATTTTCATCCTCTGAGTCAGATGCCACAGCAGAAGGTTGATTTTCTTTTTTGGTGGTTCAGGTTCTGTAGTTTCTGCATCGGACTGTTGCTCTTTTAAGATTTCTGAAAGCATGCTTGTAGCACGGTGGTTACCCCGCTCCTGCCCTCAAGGGCTTAAAATAGCCCTGGGGGAAGGTTGTGGCTGGGAGCTGCTAAGCTGGGCTGATTGGGAAGCAGCTGCAGCTGGACCACACCCCAATCAGGCCTCAGCTGGCCCTATATAAAAAGGCTGTGAGCCAGAGGCCAAGCAGTCTCTCTCTGCATTCAGAGAGAGAAGGGCCTGGCTGTAGGGAGCTAGAGACAGGGTACCTGAGTGGAGCAGGGCTGGGGAGCTCCAGCCTGGAAAGCCCCAGGCTGTGGCCTAGCAGAAGGCCAAGGGGTACTAGGGGTTGCACAGGGCAACCCAGGGGTAGGCCAAGGCAGCAGATCCAAACCCAACCTTGCCAGTGATGAGTAGGCTGATACTGCAATCTGCCCCAGGTCATGGGGCTAGATGATGACTGGCAGAAGCCGTATACTGAGGGGAGGTGGGGATAGTGGGTGAGGGTTCCCTGAGGTGGGGAGACCCTAGAACTGAGGGTTTACTGCTAGGGGGTAGCACCCCAGGTACAAGGGCACTGGGGTCTGGGAGGGACACGGGGGCCGAAGGACAGGCGGACCACCGGCCTGCAGGGGGCGCTCCAACGCTGAAATGAGCTAATTCCCAGAGACTACCTGCAGGAGGTGCTGCAGGGGTGAGTCCGCTCCTCTACAATGCTCCACACCTCGTCCCTCTCAGATTTTGGAAGGCACTTCAGATTCTTAAACCTTGGGTCGAGTGCTGTAACTATCTTTAGAAATCTCATATTGGTATCTTCTTTGCGTTTTATCAGATCTGCAGTGAAAGTTTTCTTAAAACGAACAACATATGCTTGGTCATCATCCAAGACAGCTATAACATGAAATATATGGCAGAATGTGGGTAAAACAGAGCAGGGGACATACAATTCTCCCCCAAGGAGTTCAGTCACAGATTTAATTAACGCATTGTTTTTTTTAACAAGCATCATCAGCATGGAAGCATGTCCTCTGGAATGGTGGCTGAAACATGAAGGGGCATCTGAATGTTTAGCATATCTGGCACATAAATCCTTGCAATGCCAGCTACAAACGTGCCATGCGAACGCCTGTTCTCACTTTCAGGTGACATTGTAAATAGGAAGAGGGCAGCATTATCTCCTGTAAATGTAAACAAACTTGTTTGTCTTAGCGACTGGCTGAACAAAAAGTAGGACTGAGTGGATTTGTAGGCTCTTAAATTTTACATTGTTTTGTTTTTGAGTGCAGTTATGTAACAAACAAAAATCTACATTTGTAAGTTGCACTTTCACGATAAAGAGATCGTACTACAGGACTTGTATGAGGTGAATTGAAAAATACTATTTCTTTTATCATTTTTACAGTACAAATATTTAGAATAAAAAGTGTGCATTGTACACTTTGTATTCTCTGTTGTAATTGAAATCAATATATTTGAAAATGTAAAAAAACATCCAAAAGTATTTAATACATTTCAACTGGTATTCTATTGTTTAACAGTGAGATTAAAACTGTGATTAAGCGAGAGTAATTTTTTAAATCACGATTAATATTTTTGAGTCAATCGCGTGAGTTAATGGCGATTAATCGACAGCTTTAATAAATAAGAATAAGTAAGGATGGGCAGAACACATTATTTCACAACTCTGAGCTGAAAGGAACATCTTTGAGGAGCTGATGGCAGTTGAATAGCAGATGGACCATTCAATTCTGGGTCTCAGCTGACAAAATGCCTGATGTGATGGTGATTTTTTTAATGATGTGGACAGCCTGTGCAGAAGGAACTGGACCAACACCACCTAGGTCATTGAACATAGGCCACGAGGCAGCCATAGACATTAGCAACCTTTGGGCACCACTGAAGTACTCATCCAAAGCCCTCTGAACTAAATGGACAGATTCCCATTGCCATCGGTGAGCTATGGATCCGGCCCAAAGAGATTACATGACTTGCTCAAGGACACCCAGGACGTTTGTGGCAGAGCCAGGAATTTCACTTCGAGCTGAGTCCCAGCCCAGTGCCTTAGCCACAAGAAACAGCCATTCTCAGGGACGGTTAAGGTGTCATCCACATTACGACTGTTAACTGTGTTGTATCCAACTCGGGAGACCATGGTGCTGTAATCAATTTCCCCGGTATAGCTGTATTTTTAGTGCAGATGGAACCTAAAAGGAAACACGGAACTGAGACAGGTCTAAACCACTCAGGATTAAATTTGCCCATGTGCAGCAGACCAAAACAAGGCCTATGTCCTTTTCAAGATCTCAATGCTTGAGGTAACCCTTCAGGCCGTTAGTGTCATAGAGGCCTGTGCTGGTTTTCTGCATCCACAAAGGATAGGTAACAGGGAATCTCACACCACGGGCTGCAGAGTCTGGGGCTGAGACAACCTGATTACAGAATGAGCCCCACCCGGAGGAGAATCAGGCAGTTCCCCATCAAAGCACAGAAGATGGCTTCGCTAAAGTCTAGAGAACTGCAGCTAGGTCTGTAGACACTGCAGGGAGCAAGAAGATGCCTATAAGGACCTAAGTCAGTGGAGAAAAGCTGAAGAAGCAGGAGAGAGTGGGAGAAAGCGGGGAAAGCCTGTAAAGGCCAGCTGGGATGAAGACTATGTGTGTGTTAATCAGGAGAGAGATACTGACCTGCTTGGGGCCGAGAGGGCGCAGTATGTAAGGGCATGTCTTCACTACCCGCCGGATTGGCGGGTAGTGATCGATCTATCGGGGATCAATTTATCGCATCTAGTATAGACGCGATAAAATCAATCACCAATCGCTCTGCCGTCGATTCCGGAACTCCACCGCAGCGAGAGGTGGAAGCGGAGTCAATGGGGGAGCGGCAGCCGTCGACTCGCCGCCATCCTCACAGCCAGGTAAGTTGACCTAAAATACGCAACTTCAGCTACGCTATTCGTAGTGTAGACCTAGCCTAAGAGGACTAAACAAATTGGACCCCTTGTGGGGGTTGTTTGAGCCACCTTTGAACTAGGAGCCCTTAAAGGGCCCCGAAGAGGGAGTAACAAGGGCAGGGTGCCACTAGGTGACCTTTGGCCACCTCGAGATGCTTGTGTGGTCGCTGCATGATATTACAGGGTAACATATAGAATAAGGTACTGGAGTGAAAAAAGTATTGCTTCAGTACATATGGCCCCCATTACCATAGTAACAGTGCCTTACGGCCTTCAATATATTGATCCTCTCAGCACCCTTGGGGACAGGGCAGGGCTATGATTCTCACTCAGGCATCAGGGCCCAGATTCTCAAGGTGCTTCAGTACCTTGGAGGAGCTAAGCCTAAGTATCAGAGGGGTAGCCGTGTTAGTCTGGATCTGTAAAAAGCAACAAAGAGTCCTGTGGCACCTTATAGACTAACAGAAGTATCGGAGCATAAGCTTTCGTGGGTGAATACCCACTTCGTCAGACGCATGGCCTAAGTAAACACCCCAAAGTCACCAAGGGAGTCTAGGACAGAGCAGGGCCAAGAACCCAAGTTTCCCAAGGCCTAGAGTAGCATCTTAGTCACTGAACCAGCCTTCCTCTCATGTCATAATTTTAAATCCTCAACACTGTTTATTTCTTCAGCCGGAGGGCAACTAACGAAAGGGCTTGAAAAGAGGCGGAAGACCAACCAAACACTGAGCATGCGCAAGGGCCTCATCTGACTCCTACAGCATTGTTCCCCCCATGATCGGTCTTGAAACTAGCACAGCACATTTATGAAAGCGAGGAAGGGGAATCGCAGAAGGCACTGAGATGTAACCTCCTGCTTAAGGAACCTATAAATCATTTAGAAACCTACTACTGAGCTTATTATAAGGCAATAGAACAAATTAGAACTAATAGTGTTACAAAAATCTTGTTATTAAGCAACAACATATTATACCCATATACATCATTCTGCTGCTGTTTAGCTAGCCACAGTGAGAATATGTAAAAATGATGGATTAGCTCTCTTCCCCCCCCTTCTGATTATAAAGCACATTAGCTTAGACTCAGAATATTAAACTGCACTATAAAATACATTATTAATACGTACCGCAACCCTCTTTTATAGCCTTATGACGGTTTATGTCAACGGTATCCTTCAGAATGTGACATTAATAAAACTGCTGTAATAACATAACCTCTAAATTGGCTGTTACTGGTAATGAGGGAACAATTTGGTAGGGGAGTTCTTTGGCAGAACTGAAGGCCCATTATTAGTGTGATGGAAGATTAATTAATAATTATTCACTATCTAATGTAAGCGTGTGATGGTCTGGGTCTCGGCTCCCCTGTTGTTTTTCCTCTAGTCTCATCATAAATATGCTGCTGTGTCATTGCATGTGGTTTTTGGCTAATAATTTAAGAGTGTTGGGGGATTTTAAAATGAGATCTAGGGCCTGATCCTGCACCCTCAATGCCCTCTGAAGTCAGGATCGGGCCCACAATGTTCCCCCCACCCCCGCCAGCGATTTGCTGTTGTAAAATAAACGCGCCTGGTTTTTTATACCTTGAACCTGGCTTTAGCGGGAGCGTTAGCTCCTTGCAGGATGGAGCCCGTAAGGCCTTGATCCCGCAAAGACTTGATTAAGCAAGTAACTTTATGCCAGTGAACAGGGCTGGCTCCAGGCACCAGCTGAGCAAGCAGGTGCTTGGGGCGGCCAAGGGGAAAGGGCGGCACGTCGGGCTCTTCGGCGGCAATTCGGCAGAGGGTCCCTCTCAGAGGGAAGGACCTGCCGCCGAATTGCTGCCGAAGAAGAAAGCAGCGCGGTGGAGCGGCTTTTTTTTTTTTCTTTTTTTTTTTTCGCCGCTTGGGGCGGCAAAAACCCTGGAGCCGGCCCTGCCAGTGAAGACCCCCATGGAGCTCCATGTATGGGGCTGATTGTTCTATGGGACTCCTCCTTTGCATAAGTCTTTAGGGGGCGGAGTGCTCATGCATGATACAGTGATGCTTTAGTGTGATGCTGGGGAACAGCCAGAGAGAGCGCGAGAGAGCAAATGACTCCATAACCTGGAGGGGCAGATCACTCATGTGAGATTGGGGAGGGGTGGCATCTGGGTTCCAGTCTGCTCCAATGACAATTTAATTATTTATACAAACTGGCGTAGATTCAACAGGAGACTGCAACAGTTTTACCCTAGAAAATCCAATAGGCTGGTAGTTGGGGCATTTACTTAGAAAAAAGGGAGACTTTTCACATCTTTGCTGCAGAATGAGGGTTCAAACCTGTGTCTCCTATGTCTACGGTTTATGTCCTAACCACTGAGCTGTGGGTAAAAGTGAGCCACTGCTGCTGTTCTGCACCTCCAATCCCCTTAGGAATCTAGCCCTTTGTTTCCAAACCTCCTTGGCTTTATTTATTTTAAAACGGTTAAAAGCGCACAGAAACCACAGGAAACGTTTTGTTTGACCTGAAACAATCCCCCCCTCCCCCCCTCCAACTTTTTGACTTGCCAAAAACTCTGAAAAAAAAACCAGTTTCATGATGACCCCAAACTAAATATTTTTTCAATTTTTTTTTGGTGAAGTCAGTGAATTGAAAAATGCTATTCACACATCTCTAGTGCTGAAAGCCTCCTGAAATAACAGCCTTATATAGAATCATAGGATTTCAGGGCTGGAAGTGACCTCAGGAGGTCACCTAGTCCAACCCCCTGCTCAAAGCAGGACCAATCCCCAGGTAGATTTTTACCCCAGTTCCCTAAATGGCCCCCTTAAGGATTGAACTCAACCCTGGGTTTAGCAGGCCAATGCTCAAACCAGTGAGCTATCCCTCAATCCCTCAATTTGCATTAGGGTGATGTTTATAGGGGAGATTTTTCCAAGTGTCTAAGGGGTTTAGGTGTACGAGTCCATAGGCCTTCTACATATAAACCCCTTAGGTGCTCTTGAAAATCTCCCCTTACAGCATTGATACCAGGGAAAAAACTTTTGGCTACCCAGGCTAGCTAATAGCTGTACTTCACTCGTATACAGTGGGTCCAGGACAAAGCCTAGAGCAGGCTTATGTCCCCAGATCCCACAAGCACTTTCACTTAACTTACGTGAGCATGCCCTAGAGTTGTATTTTATTGCATTTTTAAAAAATCCTTCCAGCAGTGGTTCTTGGTTCATACGAAAAGCCAGGGCCAGCTCCAGGCACCAGCCAACCAAGCACATGCTTGGGGCGGCACCTGGTAAGGGGCGGCCAGTCTTGGGGTGGCGGGGGGCAGCGCGGCACGGTGCTCGGCGGGGGAGGGGTTCGGCAGCATGGCGCTCCGCGGGGGGCGGGGGTGTTCGGCAGCACGGCGCTCCGTGGGGGTTTCGATGGTGCTCCGCGCGGATGGGGGCTTCGGCAGTGCCACGCTCCGCGGGGAGCGGGGGTGTTCAGCGGTGCGGCGCTCGGGGATGTTCGGCGGCACGGCGCTCAGCGGTGAGGGGTTCGGCAGCGCTCTGTGCGGGGGGGGCTTCAGCAATGTGGTGCTCCGCGGGGGACGGGGGTGTTCGGCGGCGCAGCGCTCGGGGATGTTCGGCGGCACGGCACTCAGTGGGGGTGTTCGGCGGCACTCCGCGAGGGGGGGTTCAGCAGCTCGGCAGGGGGTGTTCGGCAGCGCGGCGGGGAGGGCGGGGGCTGTTCGGCGGCACAGCGCTCGGTGGGGAGGTGTTCGGCAGCACCGCACTCAGTGGGACAGGGGTTTCGGCAGGGCGGGGCGGCGCTGGGGGTGGGGTGTTACGGCGGGGCCGCACTTTTTTTTGCTGCTTGGGGCAGCAAAAAAGTTAGAGCCGGCCCTGCGAAAAGCGGAAACATTTTTTCTGGATGTGGAGCTCTTTCCAAGCTATTTGTTCTGCTAATGCTATAAATCATCTTCCTACTCTACCAGCTAATAGAGCACTGTTAACTAATGCCATTTAATCCAAACAGCTAGTTTTGAATAGTCTGATCTTGTCAAATCTGTTAGGCTTGAAATAGCAGAACAGTATTAACATGGAAGCTTTTTAGATTATTTTTGGTACTCAGTAATAAAGTTGTTGGCCAACAAAAGGGGAACCGCGGCCAATGGGAGCTTCGGGGGAGGTACCCGCAGGTGAGGGCAGCCCATGGAGCCCTCTGCCCCCCCACTCCAGGGGCCGCAGGGATGTGGTGCTGGCCGCTTCCTGGAGTGGCGTGGGGCCAGGGCAGAACCCGCTGACAGGAATTCCAGGCCCCAGGGCAGAACAGTCAATGGGTCCCCACGCACGCGCGCACAAGCCGCGCCCACACAGACACAGTCTGCCCGACATTTGAGCGGTACTGCGCCTGCGCTGGCCGGTGCCCAGGGGTCTGCTGGCTGCACTGCTGGGCGCGCTCTTCTGGCATGGCCAAGGCTTTCACATGCCCGCTCGGTAGGGTTACCAACTGTCTAACCGCGCAAACCCATGCCCTGCCCCTGCCCCACCCCTTCCCTGAGACCACGCCCCTGTCCAGCCCCTTCTCTGAGGCCCCGCCCCTTCTCACTCCATCCACCCTCCCTCCATCACTCACTCTCCCCCACCCTCACTCACTTTCACCAGGCTGTGGCAGGGGATTGGTGTGTGGGAGAGGGTGCGCGGTACAGGCTCTGGGAGGGAGTTTGGGTGCAGGAGGGGATGCGGGACATGGACTGTGGGAGGGAGTTTGTGTGTGGGATGGGGTGCGGGCTCTGGGAAAGAGTTTGGGTGCAGGGGTAAGGGATGTGGGCTCTGGGAGGGAGCTTCGGTGCGGGCTCTGGAAGGGAGTTTGGGTGCAGGGAGGTGTGGGGGGGCTCTGGGAGAGAGTTTGGGTGCGGGGTGAAGACTCTAGACTGGGGCACGGGGTTGGGGTTCAGGAGAGGATCAGGGGGTCAGCGCTTACCTTGGGCGGCTCCCAAAAGCAACCGGCATACCCCTCTGGCAGCGGCTCCTAGGCGGAGGGAATCCAGGGGGTCTTCACACACCGCTGTCCATAGGCACCTCATTCGCAGTTCCCTTTGGCCACAATTCCTGGTCAATGGGAGCTGCAGAGTTGGTGCTTGGGGCGGGAGCAGCGTGCAGAGACCCCCACCCTAGAGGCCACAGGGATGTGCCAGCTGCTTCCAGGAGCAACGAGGAGCGAGGGCGGGCAGGGAGCCTGCCTTAGCCCTGCCGTGCTGCCGGAGGTGGCGACGGTGGCCGGAGGTCCCCAGACCCTTTTAATTTGCCCAGGCCCCTGGGCAATTGCCCCCTTTGTCCCTCCCCCCACCCTCCCCCGTTGGCGGGCCTGCTTCCAGGTACGCTAAAAGGAAGCCTTTCTATGCCTAAGCAAGCAGCCCCTCTTGTGGAAGCTGGTCTTTATATATTTTATGGACCACAAAGGAATATAGCTGGGTCAGATTTCCTAGAAATTGCATTAATCTCCTCTGTGACATTGTGCAGGCCAACTATGGAGTTAAGAACTTGAGTTTGTTTTCTAAACTAGATTTCTCTTTTCGACAGGAAAGGATTGATAGATAGATCTACCGTGTCTCCGTGCTGCTGGAATGGTAGATAGATCTCATCATGTCTGATTTAGCTAGAGGTGTTGTATTCATCCCAACTACTACAGTAGTTCAGCATTTCCCATATTAATTCGATTAGCAACACTGAGGTCCTGAATGGACTTCAGGGAGTCTTCAGCTCTTCTCCACCTCTCACGTTGGAAACTCTGCTTGGGGTTTTTTATGGGTTATTCTGCTCCCATGGAGGTCCAATGGTCAATACCATGACTGGCAGCACCATGGTTAACAGCCCTGCAACACTGGGCCAGCAGCTTCGTGGTGTCATTTAGCTGCATTCTTTTGCAGCTCCTACAAGATCCCGCTAGTATCTCAGTGCAACTTAATACTATATCTGTTACATTGAGCAACACCCAGGATCAATTTACCTGTAGCACGTGCAGCACTGAAACAGTTAATTACACAGGGGCATAATTTGCTGATGAATCACAGATGCTGCAATTGCAGATGTGGAATTTATAAGATCTAAGGAGGAGAAAGTTTCCTGAATACAGGGTTGCAAATGCCACCTGTTCAGGCGATGACCCACAGACAGTACAATGCAAGCAAGTACTTAAGGATCTGTAAAATAAACCAAAGGTGCTACTATTATTCTGTCCTCTAGCTAAATCATAAACATCCATCTTTTTCAGTTATCTATCCAAGATGTGTCACACATGTCTACAGGAGAGAGAAGGAATCAAGCCAAATTTCAGAGAGCTTGTGAATCATTTTACTTGGCATCATTTAACCTAGGTCCTGTTGTTAATAAAATAGATTTATTTTTACTGTAAACCCACTCAGTGCTGTGTTTGCAGGGAAGTGGGTATTTACCCCAGTTGCGTTAATAAGCTGCAATGTGCTTTTGTGGCTTTGACGGAGCAAGAAACCTTACTATTTCTCTGAGCTGTCCAATAGAGGGCTGGACACTTCAGGGCACACGGTTTGGGGGAAATTCGGGACTGGGAGTGTGTTGGGGTCCTCTGGCTGGCTGTAACTAAGGCTGGTGGAAGACAGAGTGGGGTTGTAGACAGGTTGCTGGGATCAAAGCTTCTGAACCAGGTCTGACTGCATAGCACACAGACATTCGGGGTGTGACCTGCATGCTTGAGAGCTGGCTGTGAGCATTCCGGGCGACAGCTACAGTAGCAAAGCACCGTAAGACACCCCGGGTTGAACGGCAAAGGTGACACAACCCTTATTGGTCTGAATTGCACCACAGAATGTGACATCTGGTTTTTTTAGATTGTCTTCTAAAGACTTCAATAGCTGGTGATGTGTTAAAAAAAATAGCCGGCTCTGATTTTGAAACTTGAGTTCAAAAGGATATAGAGAGAAGTTCAAAGTGATACGATACCATCCTCTATTTATAGCTTTGGCTGTATCAATCACAGCAATAACACATTCTGTCAGCGTGTCTTTCATGTGATCAGCAAAATGAAAAAAGATTTAGTTGAATCAGAGCCCAGGTTAGATCTGTCACTGCTCGATTTTAAGTCTGTTTTCCTTTTCCTGAAAGTCATATATTTTTTCATTGACATATTCTCTTTTCTTCCTTTAACTCTCTTCATTATTATTTATTAAGGCTTCAGTCCAGCAAGGCACTTTAGCACATGTTTAGCTTAGCAAACAACTAGTTCCACTGAAGGCAGTTGAAATCAATGGGATTTTAAGTTAAGCATGTGGTTAAGTGCTTTGGCTCAGGGCCTCAGTCAGTGGTCTGGATAAACATTTCAGCTAACCTTGCCTTCTTGATAGGGAATATCTGAGAAATCATTTCCTTCGCTGAAACATACAAAATAGCCCAGGACAAAATGTCAGTTACAGGAGCTGTCAGGTAAATTGTTGTTGCCGTATTCAATTATGCTTTATGATGTTCAATCTCATTAGTACAGCTAGTAAAAAAATGGGCTTTCCATCCCATGGGAAATTCTGAGGCATCGAAATTTGGTTTAGTCCCAGTTCGAAACCCAAAGTCAAAATCTCTGGATTTTTTGCAAAACAAAATATTTTGTTGCAACCTTATTGAAACATTTCATTTTGATCAAGTTGAAATGTTTCATTTTGACATTATCATTTCAATGTTTATGCTAGATCCAATTCCAATTTACAATGTGAAAGTCGGCTTTTATACTGTGTACTATGTACAATTATAATTTAACAAGAATCAAAATGAAACATTTTGATAATTGCCATAGAAAAAAATGACTAAATTGATACAATCCCACAAAACGTTTTGATTTCACTGAATCAGCATTTTCTGACAGGAAAATGATTCCATCCAGAATTTTTCTACCAGTTCTATTTCTAGGCTATACAGAAGAAGAAAAAAGGAATTACAGCTTATGCCTAATCAAAAATACAGTTCTCCCTAGTGCCTTTTTTAATGCCTGGAGTAATACCCATGCCAGCAAATCACTGAAACACATGTCTAAACCTCATCCCTTTTTGGCAAAACCCTTAAACACATGCCTAGCTTTAAAGCATGTGCCTATGTCCCATTGAAGTTAAGGGCTTTGCTGAACAGGGGGGAGGAGGTCGTTCCTGGAAAGAGATTTATTTAAAAAAACCCCACGCATTTGTATCAAGTCTGAAAGCGTGAATAGAAATTAACCTCTCACAGACTTTTCATAGGCCGGTGCAGGACTGGGAAGTCCAAGCCTTTGCCATTCAGAGAAGACTTTTTCCAAACTTCCACTGCAGGCCTGTGACACACCTGTGCACTCCCACTCAGTAACTGCAGTAGGTGTCTGCTTCTACGGATAAGACAGGACTTTATAGGCCCTTGGCTTCACAGGTGTTCCACCTGCGACGGATCCCTGCTATAAAACGGTCATGGGAGGTAGGGGTGAAAGAAAAACTGGCTGATTCTGCAAAGCAAATGGTGGTGGCTTTCAACCCAGACCATCCTCTCTGTCTGTCCCTTTACTGTTCTCCTCCTCCCTGCCTTCCCCATGCACCCCTGCCATCTCCTTTTTGGGTAGGGAGTGCCATTCCTAGAGCACGGGCCCATGCAGACCTGTCTCCCTTGCAGCCACGCTCTGAGAAAACTCTGAACCACTCCCAGGGCACCACTGGCTACTGTAGAAAAAAAGGAGAAGGAGGAGGAGGAGGAGGGAGTGTGGTGGACTAACTGCCAGCCTTGATGGGACCTCTTGTAAGGGGAGCAACAACTGAGATGTTTGACCGGATGTAGGTGGGGCAGCCGTGTTTGGCATAGGGGGTGTGGGACAGTAGGTCAAAATTGGCTAACTTGAAGCACCTTGCTTCTATGACGGAGATGCGCTTCTCTTCCAGTCAATGACATGACGACAGGATAAATCACCGACAATGGTGTGTGCAGCTTTTGAGGTTTTTAAGGTCAGGCTTGACAAAGCCCTGGCTGGGATGATTTAGTTGGGGATTGGCCCTGCTTTGAGCAGGGGGTTGGACTAGATGACCTCCTGAGGTCCCTTCCAACCCTGATATTCTATGATTCTATGTATCTATGATTCTATGGCTGTACTGATGCAGTGTCTCAGCATGGTCATGGTGGAAAGGTACTCTATTCCAGACAGGTCCTAAAACCAAGGTCCTAAAATCTATGTGGCTCAAAAAGATCTGATGGCATTTTTGACAAAAGAAGTTTTATTCATGTCAGTTCCCTGGCCAAACTCCTATGTGAGTAATTACATTGTGCCTCCATAAACTGCCCCAGCAGTTTCAAGTGGATGCAGTGTTTTTCTTCATGTCACAAAGTGATTGTGCAGAACTGGCATGTCTTGTTCAACAACTGTCACGGTCAGGGGTGGCTGGATTCCAGCGGTGGGTGAAATGATTTTTTGTAGTAAGATGAGGCCCTGCAACAAACTCTTGTGTCAGAGGCCCAGTCTGAGGCCTGAGGCCTGAACCAAAGTACTTCCAGGCATTGCTAAGCAAAAGCTGGGCTGTGAGCCAGAGGCAGGCCCCACTCACAGAAATTGGCGAGAAGAGGGCTGCTAGAAGCAGGTGCATTCACATATAAGTGCTAATAAGAGGAACTTGTGCCAAGATGACATCAGGACACGCCACAGACATAACAAGGAACAGGCAGGTGCATCTTAAAGACAGGGTCAAAAGGACAGCATGATGGATAGATCTGTTTGAAACAACATGATCAAAGGAGGAGACAGCACCCTAATGAGTCAAGGGGCTGTACCTAAATACGTCAGTAGGGATGAGTAATCTGTCCTGTAACTGTATAAAAGTAGGTCCCGGAGTGCACATCTTTGTCTGGCCTAGGGGGCAGTGGAAAGTCCCGCCACTGACTGAGCCGGTCCATTGCCAGGGGGCACAAATTCATAGTATGTCTTGTAGAGTCTATGGGAAACTATCACTGTGCTTCGTTTGACAATAAACCTGGCTCGGGTTCCTTTGTACCTTACTAGAGTCTGTGGTCTTTGGAGGTTCTCTCGGGGTCTGCTGTGTCAGCAATCTGCGCAGAGCCGGGGCAGCACACAGAGGGAACACGCACGCAGCCGACTGTTATCATCATCGAACAAGAGCAGAGCACCACCCCGGTAGCTAGTGACAACAATTTTTTTCATGGAATACCTTCATATAGGAATCACTTCACCCACCTCTGGACCATGGCAGCAGTTGAGTAACACACGGCGTGATCATATTATGCCTCAGTTGTCTATAGCAGAAGTCACGTTCGGATTCTTCGGAATGAAATGCAGTAGATAAATTGGAAGATATTATCTGCATGATTTTATTTACATCCAGGCAGGAAACTCTCATTCATCCACATAATCTAATTCAAACACTAGCATCACTCCTCACCCAGGGGGAATGGCTGAGGAAGAGCATGGCTTACTCATCACCACCACCAAACACACGGTCCATCAGTTGAGGCTGTCACTAGGGACCAGCCCTTCAACGGGTGTAAACTGGCCTAGTTGTACTGACGTCATCAGGGCTCTGTGCTTTACATCCGTTGGCCCTGATTTGCAAGTCTGGAAACTGAGCAGGGAGGCTGTTCACTGACGAGCAAAGAGGGTGAATGTTTTCACTGCGGGGAGCAAGGTCTAGTGGTTAAAGCCCAATTCAAGGAGAAAGGAGATCTGAGTTATCTTGCAGCGATCCGCTGTGACACCTTCTGCAAATCACTTTACCGTGCTATGGCTCTATTGCCTGTCTCTAAAAGGGGGATAATAACACCTATTAAGACTTTGAGACCCTCAGATGAAAATCACTCCAGTGGGTTATTATTATTCACTGGGATTCAGACGGCTGCAGCCAGACAGCCATGCACATCCAGTGCAATCAGATCTGCTTGAGACTTAAGCAGTTTTGCAAACTTCCTCTCAGTTTGGATTAAAAGACGCTCTCAGAATTCATGAGGCTGGCTACTCTTTAAATCCTTAGATGCAGCAAACAGACAGCCACTTCAACCAAGCGTGGATCAGACGGGTTTGCTTTTCCTCATCCGACACAAGTAGGGGTGGCTGGGTTATTTTTATCCCCACCCCTTCTAAAACAAGAGGGATTGAATTGTCTCTGGAATGGATCCTGGAGCGCAAGGGAGTGGGATTGCCATGAGATTCATCGGGGCAGATTCTCAGTTACACAAAGGCCCCTTTACGCCCCTCTGGCAGCATAGAGGAGCCTTAAAGTGTGTGGCGGTAGCTCCCTGTGCAGAGAGTGTAAAGGGGTCACTCAGTGCACAAGAAACACATTCTACTTTAGTTACAGCAGGCTGGGAACGTGCTGCTTTATTCAGTTACAGCTGGTGGACCCACACTAACAGGAAGTATGGGAGGAGTGAAGCAAGGCTCCAACTCATAATACTTTGAGTATCCCAGTTAAACCCTTGATGACCACTTTACTACAGAGACCATCCCCAGCTGGTGTAGAGATCGTGGTAAAGGACTGGCCCTACTCCCAGCGCCTGGGTGCAGGGGGACTGATCAGGGGTGCGACCAAAATGTGCAGCACTATGGCTGTTCTCTGCTTCCCAGGGACTATAGGGGCAGAATGAACCAAAATTCAATAAAATATTTGATTAACTTTCCCTCCCTCCTCCTCGTTATTTTTCATTTTCATTCATTCTTCGTCTCCAGGTGAACTGCCAGAAGGGGAAGTGCCATGAAGAAAGTGGCTCTCATGGCATTTCTAGTCCCAACCTAAACAGGAATTCTAACGAGAAAGCATTGTTGACCTATGATCCTATCATGCCTTTGTAATAACACTATCGGGGTAGACTACTGATTGGTTATAATGCTTAGTAGATTGAAATACACTGGGGAAGTAGAAAACACAAATAACAGGGGGTGTTAGTCCTATATTATTTAGTTTGAGCCCTTGTGTGCCAGGCTTGATTTTTAGTTAGCCAAAGTACGCCTAAGATTTTAACCCCAGGTCATAAACTGTGTCATCTTATCCTGTGTAACATACATGCTGACCACAAAAGAACAGGTACGCGACAAGCTTGCAAAAGTAATCCTGAAATAGGAGCACTTGGGGAGGGGGCTTTTGCAATATAGTAATTAGGCAGTTGAATCTCAGTAATGTCTCTGATTTATTAAGAAATTGATTGAAGCAAATTGCTTCAGTCAGTGAGTGGAAGTATGACTGTGGTGACGGTCACCTGGAAAGTTACGTATGGACAGTGGGCAGGAATAGTTTATTACGATCATAGAAAGAGTCAAATGTGCCATGTGTCCCATAGAAGATGGGTATAAAAGATGTGACTTCGTTCTCCTAACATTTGGGTACATCCTGAAATGCTATCCATTAGTTCTTGGTCTACTCTCCTTTGTGCTCCACTGACACATTTTCTCTAGCTTTGTTTTCCCTGACTCTAAGGAGTATGTCTGTAGTCCTAAGACCTATCTCTCTGTTTGTAGCTTTATGTTGTTTGGTTATATTAATGATTGGACTTATTTGGATGTTAAGTAAAACCTGTGTCTGTATTTATCATCTCTGTCATTTGTCACATCAGCCTCATAACAAACAAGAATCTTCTGTGTAGCCACCTAAAGGGGAAGAATCTATGCTAAAATAATAATAATAATCATCCTAGTATACACACTTGCAATAACTGGTCCTGCTACAACATCTAACATTAAGGTCTATTGTCCTTTTTATTGGTTACCTTTATCAAATGATCTGGGTTCCTTGGATGGAAAATGCCAAGTACAATGTTATTATACATTAGAACAAGGCAAATACTTTTAAAGTACTTGTTCTGCATTTTCCACCCTTTTTGTTGTTTAATTCAGAAGGTCTGCGGGGTTTTGTAGCCTGGTTACGAGAAGGAGCTTTTCTTCCAAATCAAAATATTTAAAAAACAAATCTGAGTTGGAGAAGCACAAAAAAGTACATTTCTAAAATGTTGATTTTTTTTTCATTTTCCTACTACCCAATTTTTAAAAAAAAAATCCTAATATTAAAAGCTTTTTAAAATATATTTCTTCCAGGCTAAAAAGTACTAGCAATTTAATTTATTATTTAGAGTTTTTCTATACCATGCATTTACTATTAGAGAGACAAGGTGGGACCTTGTCCTGGGACTGACACAGCTACACGCATTTACTCTTATTATTTAGCACATATATTGCAGTAATAGAGTCCACAGCCAGGTCGGCCCTATCTCTCTATGGTCTGAGCACATTGCAGACATTAATGAAATTATGCTAACAATGCCTTGATAAGGTTGGAAATTGTGATTATCCCCATTTTACAGGTGGGAAATGGAGGCACCGATTTTTTAAAAGCCTGATATTCAGATGAGGTACCGAATGCCAGGAGTGGCAGAACTGGGGGGCAAGAGTGGCTAGTGGAAATATTGTGGAGACTCTACCCCCAGGTAAACTCACACATGCCTGGCAAGAGTGGGACCGAGAGGGGCAGCAGCTGCTGTGGGGCCAGGGAGAAGGGAATAGGAATCAGGGGAGCTGAAATGGCTCCAGAAGCAGGTAGGAACCCCCAGGGCTTTGGGAACTGGTAAGCCCGGGAAGACAAGGGGAACCAGTAGGAGGAAGCAGCCCAGATATAGAGCAGTAAGGCCAGAGAGAGAAGGCCCAGACTACTGAGCTGAGAGTCCCTGGGCTGGAACCCAGAGAAAAGGGTGGGCCCGGGTCCCCCTAACACTGGGTGAGTGGCACAGAGGCAGTGAGCGAGGAGACTGCCTAGGACTACTGAGGAGCTAAACCTCCCCTGAAAGGGGGGAACGTGGACAGGACAGTGACATGGCAGGAGGGCTGAGCCACAAAGAGGATGCTGTGGTTCCTGAGGCTGCAATAGGGGCTGCAGGCGGACAGCACATACAGAGTGACGGTGTGCAAACCCCGGAGGGGGTCATTGGCCACGAGCTAAACCCCAGAGTACTAGGAGGAGGCACCAGTCAGACTGTCAATGATGCATCCCGTGCAGGGCCGGCTCCAGGCACCAGCTTGCCAAGCAGGTGCTTGGGGTGACCACTCTGGAGAGGGGCGGCACGTCCAGCTATTCGGCGGCAATTCGGCGGACGGTCCCTCACTCCCGCTTGGAGCAAAGGACCTCCCGCCGAATTGCCGCCGCAGATCACGATCGCGGCCTTTTTTTTCTTTTTGCGCCGCTTGGGGCGACCAAAACCCTGGAGCCAGCCCTGACCCCGTGACACATAGAACTTCCCCCCAAAAGAATTCCTAGAGCAGATCTTTTAGAAAAACATCTAATCTTGATTTTAAAATTGTCAATGATGGAGAATCCACCAGGCCCCTGGGTAAATTCCAAGGATTAATTACTCTCACTGTTAAAAATACATGATTTATTTCCAGTCTGAATTTGTCTAACTTCAAATTCCAGCCATCGGATTATGTTCTATCTTTCTCTACTAGATTGAAGAGCCCATAATTAACTATTTGTTCCACATGCATTTCCGCTTAATAGACTGGAATCAAGTCATCCCTTAACCTCTTTGTTAAGCTAAATAGACTGA
This sequence comes from Chrysemys picta bellii, assembly GCF_011386835.1. Lineage (NCBI taxonomy): Eukaryota > Metazoa > Chordata > Testudines > Emydidae > Chrysemys > Chrysemys picta. Next base: position 12,368,123 of record NC_088791.1, on the reverse strand, counting down.
GTTCCTTAAGTCTATTATTATAAGGCAGGTTTTCTAATCCTTTAATCATGCTCATGGCTCTTTTCCGAATCCTCTCAAATTTATCAACATCCTTCTTGAATTGTGGGCACCAGAACTGGACACGGTATTCCAGCAGTGCTCATACCAGTGTCAAATACAGAGGTAAAATAACTTCTCTACACCTACTCAAGATTCCCCTGTTTATGCATCCCAAGATCACATTAGCTCTTTTGAACAGTGTCACACTGGGAGTTCATGTTCAACTGATTATCCACCATGACATCCAAATCTTTTTCAGAGTCACTACTTCCTGGGCTAGAGTTCTCCAGCATGTAAGTCTGGCCTACATTCTTTGTTCCTTGAAGTCTACATTTACATTTAGCCATATTAAAATGCATATTGGTTGCTTGCACCTAGTTTACTGAGCAATACAGATCACTCTGAATCAGTGACCTATCCTCTTGATTATTTACTACTCCCACAATTTTTGTGTCATCTGCCGTTTTTTTCAGTGAGGATTTTATGTTTTCTTCCAGGTCATTGATCAAAGTGTAAAATAGAGTAGGGCTGAGAACTGATCCCTGTGGGACTCCATGAGAAACAAACCCACTCGATGATGATTCCTGATGTACAGTTACACTTTGAAACATGTGTGCCATGTTAATTTTATATCGTTCTAGTTTATTAATCAAAAGGTCGTCTGGTACCAATTCCAGGACCTCACAGAAATCTAAGTATATTACATCAACGCTATTACCTTTATCAACCAAACTTGTAATCTCATTAAAAAAATCAAGTTTGTCAGGATATATTTTCCATAAACTCATGTGGATTTGCATTAATTACATTATCCTCCTTTAATTCTTTATTAATTGAGTTCTGAATCAGCTGCTCCATTATCTTGCCCTGGATCAATGTCAGGCTGACAGACCGATAATTATGTGACCCTTCTGCCCGTCAGAGTTGGCAGCAACAAGGGCCGGGTTCAGTATCTAGGGGTTCTGTTTCAATAAAGCAATGCAAAACCGGCTCGAGACCCCACCCAGTGACCTGGGACAATTACATACCACCCCCCTGGGTGCCTCTAAGAGGCAATACTTCCCCTCTCACAAGCACAGAGTCTGAGTGTAGCAAAATCCTTTTAATAAAGGAGGGAAACAATGCGGCATTATGTTGGGGAAACACCACAAACAGGATTCATAACACAAACCATGAGCAAAAGACCCTCCCCCAAGTAAGTTTGGTAGTATCCTTTTGCCCTCAGGGTCTTAAGTCTGGCAACCCAACAGTCACCCCCACCCACAGTTTCTGACCTTGGTCAGTGCAGCCCCCAGAGTTCAGAAGTTCCTCTGCAGAGTTTACCTCCCAGCCTGGGTGGAAGGTGGGGGGGAGGTATGGGGAGGCATCTTACATGCTCCACTGCTTGGGTTGACGGCCGATTGCAACGCCTCTCCGTGGGGTTCTGCTGCAGTCTTCACCGCCAGCCACCCTGCTATCCGCTCCGCTCGCCACGCCTCTCTGCTATCCACTCCTCTCTGTCCGCTCTGCCCGGCACGCCTCTCCGCTAGCCGCTCCTCTCCATCCGCTCTGCTCGCCACGCTTCTCCGCTCCTCTCTGTCTGGTCTGCTCACCACGCCTCTCCGCTATCCCCTTCTCTCTGCTAGCCATCCTGCTAGCCACTCACCAACTTGTCTTCAGGCCCCCCCCTCCACTTAACACAGCTCTCAGCAACTTCAGCTCTTTAGTGACTTCTGTTCTCAGTGATTTTAGCTGGTAGTAGGGGAACCTCAGTACTAGTGCACCACTAGCCCAAAGTAGATCTAATGCTTAGACCCAGGTATCAGTGATTTCAGCTCTGTAGCATATAACAAGATTCCAAATTGAGTCAAAATTAGCTCTGTTATTGCACAGTGGAGAGAGAAGTAAAGGTAGGGTTTAAGGCCCTCCAGAGGGGCCCACACTACCAGGTACAAATACTTGTCCCCAGCCTCTCTCAAGTCACTGAGGTTTGGAACCCATGTCTCTTGCCTAGCAAGTGCTACTTAGTTGAGGGTGAGTCCCTCCATCATAAAATGTCAAGTACAGTTCTACTGTCCTTGTTTCAGATAACCAGGATAACAACCCTTTATTACTCCTGCCCCAATAACAAAGAGACTGGGGATAGCACAGCAGCCAAAGTGACCATTTGGGCAAGCAGTCCATGATGCTAGGCAGGGTGGGTGTGTCCATGCACACGAGATCAGCCCCTGAAGTCCCTTTCCACAGCTCACCTACAGATGTCGGGGGAGAGCTCGTTCTGACTCTGCTTACAATCACATGATAATACTGTAATACAGAACAGAAATATGTATTGAACACTTCTGCTTTTTCTGCATTATTATTGATAATTTTGTCATTTCCATCTACTAATGGACCAATACCATAGTTAGGATTCTTTTTGTTCCTAATATATTTAGGAAACTCGTTCTTATTGTCCTTAACTTTGCTGGCCATAGAAATCTCCTTGTATCCTTTGGCTTCCCTTATTAATTTTCTACAATTCCTGATTTCTGAATTATAGTCATTACTATCAACTTCCCCTTTCTTTCATTTGTTATATATACTATTTTTACAGCGTCCTTCACTTCCCCTCTAAATTAGGTGTCAGAAGATGGCAGATCCTCAATAAAACCTTGTTTCTAGGCTCTCCCTATGCCTTAACCATAAAGCTGTCCCTGCTCACTGGATGGATAGAGCAAACATTCAGGTACATGGCAATCCTGGAAGGACAGGAGATCTAGAGGGACATGGATTGCCTAACTTCTGCACATAAAAGTGATTAGAAATTTAAATCATACTTGTAGGGATTGAGGAAAAAAAAATTCCCTCTCAAAATACTCTTGATCTCAAAATGCTTGCTTAAGTGGTAGCAGCTGACTGAAAGGCAGTGTGTAGAGGAGGCTACAGAGTAAGGCAAGTGAGAGCATGTAATAGTGTGGCGGCTGCTAACCATCAAGTACTCCTCCTTCGCTGTCAATACACTCAAGGAAGGAAGATCTCTTAGAGACCAGAGAAAGGGCCAGTCTGGTCAGAGTTTGCATTCACAGGGTAAGCTCAAATCAGCAAGTGGCCCAGATGGTTCAAATCAGGAAACAGATCTGGAAACCCTCAGGGAGAGTTTAATATTCAGAACCTCCCTTGTGTTCACACCACTCTATGTGAGAGAGAAGAGCTCAACCCACAGGGGCCATGTGTTCAGTCTTGGCGTCGCTGTTGATAGTCTGGATAACATGGGGACAGGTTCCAAGAGCCATTAGTTTGAAATCAATGAAATAACTCCACATTGTGTGTGTTTGAATGGAGTTACTGTATCTTAAGTTCGCCATCTAGTGGCATACAAGAATAGCACCTGCTGTATGGTTCATAAATTCAATAAAGGTGTTCTTATGCTCTGCAAATGGCTTCCTCTTACCACCTCCATAGCAACGGTAATCAGAAGCCAAGTTCAGTCAGTGGGGCTGTGAAAGCATTAGCCCAATAAAACTCATTTCACAGAGACTGCCGTGCAGCCATCAGAATTAGACTGCAAACACCTGTTTTTTGATTTCTTAACCCTGCTAGCTAAGGGACAATGGTACATCCAGGGTATTTGCTAGCCATGTGGTGAATTTTAAAAGAGTTTCATGTGAGGAAGCATATTTCATGAATCCCTGACACGCAGCAAATGCTTTCCATAAAAATTAGACATGGGATTTTCCTATCAGCTGGCTGGCTGGCTCACCCCATAGATTCTTTCCTGACATATGCACCCAGACTTTGGCTTGGTTATCCCCTCCTCTGCCATGCACAAAGAAGAACTAAATCATAAGCATCCAGTGCAGAGCTGTCAAAGGGGAGTGCTGGCTCCATGATAAGCTTCCCCCTCCTTGAGGCCCCACTGAAATCCTTCCATTAGCGTCAGGAGTGGAGCTGGGCTGGAGCCCCTGTCCATGAAATTCTTCCCTCCGGAGGCTACATATACCCAAAGTGGGCATCCAGGCCTAAATGCGATGTCACCGCCTGCACCCCAGTCAAACAGAAAGCATTTCACCCAGCTAGGGGATGGCTGGTCAATGCCAGCTCAGTCCCTGCATGAGTCATGGTGATAAGAGAAGTTGAAGAGTAGCCAAAGAGCAACCATTGCCTGAGCACCCTTGTATCAACAGGGCCAGAGTGGAGATCAGCGGGATATAGGGTGACCAGATGTCCCAATTTTATAGGGACAGTCCTGATTTTGGGGTCTTTTTCTTATATAAGCTCCTATTACCCCCCACCTCCGTCCCGATTTTTCACACTTGCTGTCTGGTCACCCTAGCGGGATAGGAAGGCGCTAACCCCATTTAGCTGGACAGAGTCCACGGAGCTTCCTCTGCTGTTTGTCCATCAGTCCTTTGCTGAAAAACATTTCCCTTTAAGGTCGTCACTTTAGCAGCACTTTGTAAAATATATATCGAAAGTGAGAGGAGACTCAGCTCTTTTCATGTGACTGCAATTTTTTTTTCATAGACAAGCAGCAGAAGTGCCCATGAAGACATCATTGTGAAATCAGTTTGGATAATACATAATTCAGTGCCTCCGATTTGGCCCCCGAGGCAATGATGGTATTTTATATAATGGCTTTTACTCACAAGGGGGAAATTAATTGCCTCTTCCCAGCGAGTTGCTCAGAGCTAAAACTTCATCTGCGAGAGGCAGAATTCCCTGTAGGAGTCCTGATTTTTATTCAGATTTCTCCCCGTCTTTTATTATTGCAACAACAAGACTAAAGCCTCCTAAACAAAATAGAACGCTTTTACGTTTCAAACGCTATGTATGACTTTGGCTAGAGAGTTCCAAACCACACATTTTAACTGAAGATGTTAAAGGAAAGAGCAGATTCAGCTGGATTGTCATTTTTGATCAGTACCTGTGGCGCAGCTTTCAACATATTTTGAAATAAACAGTAGAGTCTTTGAGGATCGCAGCACAGAGATAAAATAGCTAAGCAGTGTCCGTGGCAACATTGGGCACCTTGCCACAGATAGTCCTTCATTTAGCTTTCACTTGGCCCTCAGGGCTCATACTGAAGTTAAAATGGCAGATCAAGCAAGTTACCGAGTCACGGGCAACAAACAAAAATTCATGGAAGCTGTGACCGGTCTGTGACTTTTGCTCCATGGTTTCCCCTGCCACTGTGGTTTCTGGGAGCTGTGGGGTCAATTCTCCCTCTACCCATGGTAGCTGGGAGCTGCAGGATGACCATGTTTCCCAAAGAGAAAACAGGACACCCCCAGCCGCTTGCCTGAGGTGTTTCCCCCTCCCCCTGCGAGACTGTCGCCCATCGCTGGAACCCTGAGGAGGGCCCCCTCAGGAGACTGTCACCTGTCCCTGGAACATTGCAGGGGCCCCCGGTCGCTGCTGTCGCAGGAACCCTGCCAGGGCCCCTCTGGCTGCCAGCTCCAGAGTCCCACAGCCCCTGGGGCTGAAGCAGAGAATGTCATGGAGGTCTCTGGAAGTCACGGATTCCAACCTCCGTGACATAAACATAGCCTTACTTATGTGTAAACCACTGATGAGGATGTAATAGAGATCCCCCTCTGTGTGCCTAACCCATAGAGGATATGAGTTATCACGCCCAGCTACAAGGAATTGGCTCTTTAGTTCAAGCTATAGCAGCTCATGCTTTTAGCTCTGGAAGTCCCTGGTGTGCCAGTCTAACGGGTGGCCATCATGTATCTTTCTTTATCCTCCTGCACCCTCAGGTGCATGGGCGTCCACCAGTTTCTGCCATTTATTTCAGTCCTGTGTTGGTCTTTTCAGGCTTCTGAATGTCATGCTGATGAATTTGGCTTCTTTCTCCCTTGTTCTGTGAATGTTTCTCTAAGTGGCCCATCACACATGCACCACTTAAATACCACCTAAGAACGGATAGTGTACACGCATGGCAGAGCCAGCTTCCTCACTTGTGCTTCCAATGGGTTCCTACCTACAGCTGGTCAAAATTTTTCACATGAAACATTTTTCCATCAAGAAGTGTCCTTTTTCCAAAGAGGAAACGTTTGTGTGAATGGGATTGAAATGTTCCATTTTTTGTGAAATTTCCACAACATTTTTATCAAGATTGTGATAGAAATGTTATCAAAATGTTTCTCAAAATAAATTTTTAAGTATTTTAAACCAAAACCTGGGTTTTCAATAAGAGAACAGAGGGAGGAGGGGTTGGTAAACAAGAAATAACCATTTCCAGAGCCAATTTGATTTAAAATATTGCAAAACATCACCAACTGATGGCAAATGGGTCCATTTCAGGATGGAAACAACTTCAAAATGTCAGCATTTTTCACAAAACCTTTTCCCCGTTGTTTTTTTGAAAGATGCTCTCAAAAAGTGAGTGATGTTATAATTTCCATGTCGATTCAGTTCATGACATCACTTCTTAGGCTGACAACGGTTATGCTGGTGGCTTTTGTGATGGTGACATTATTGTTATTATGTCCTGTTTAGATCACCACAGAGTCTGGGAGCCCCTTGTCATGGATCAGGACCCCACCTTGCTGGCCACTGTACAAGCACGCAACAAAAAGATGGTACCGGTCCCAAACAGCTTACAATCCAAGTATAAGACAAAAGAGAACAGGTGAATACAGATGAGGAGTACAAGGAAACAATGAAACAGTATTGATCAGCCTGATCGTCTCTGGTCTCAGCACACCAGCAGCCTAAAGGCAAGTATTTTGTAGGCAACAGGTCAAAGGAGAGTTTTAAATAGGGTTTGGACGGTGGATAAAACAGTAGCTCTGTAGATATTTACTGGGAGCTCCTTCCAGGCATGGCAGACAGCATGGGAGAAATCTCCAAGGTGCTTGTTTGAAAATATAATGAGTGGGTGATGGAAGCTGGCTTCATGGGAACATGCTCTTGGAACTGAACTGAGACCATGAAACTCGTTTCACGTAAGCCGCCAACCAGCTACCAAATGCGATAATAAAAACACTGCTGCCTCGGGATGATTGGATTTGCCACAAATTTACCAAGCGGTGAAAAGCTTTGTATCCCATTACTGATGCATTCCCATTTGTGCTGTAGATTACCCTACCCAAAGAAAGAACTTAACATTTAAAAATCCCCACTCAGGCCAAGAAAATGGACTTTGAGCTGAATTTCAATAACTGCTTTCACAAGCAGGCTGGATTTGAGTGGAGCATGTGAATATGACCTAGATCGTTGGAGCACCTCATCGAAGCACTGTCCAATAAATTGCATTACAAATTGCACTCATCTAACAAGTAATGATAAAAATGTCATCTTCACATTACTGCCAATTACCAAATCACACCATGTCGCCACTGCTCGTGAACAATAAAATAACATTAAAATGTGAAATAGTCTAAGAGCCGGGAGAACTCTAGGATTTCAGCCCCTCATGAAACAGTCATTGGGACCATTTGAAATGCTGATAAGTGTCATAAAGAGGGGCATAGATAGCAAAGTGCTTGTGACAAAAAAATGTTACTGCCTGCTATTTCCCAAGGTGAATGACCTCCATTCTTCCTCTATCCTATCATGTGCTTACCTAGAACAACTGCAGCATAATTGTATGCCTTAGCCGGAGAGATGTACAGAAAGGAATCGCTCTCTCTCTCTCTCTCACACACACACACACATCATTAGAAAACCCACATTTTGTATTGACTTACATCCCAGGGGCCTACTCAGCTCTAGAGTTGGGTGAATGCAACATACCAAATGACTTACTTAATTTCCTCTCTCTCCCTTTCCATTTGTGAATTGAACAGCAATGAGATACGAAAACATCTGCAAATATCTTTGTTGTCATTATTTATCATTTGTGTAACAGTAGCATCTAGAGACTCCAACCATGATCTTGGCCCCATGGAGCTGGGTGCTGCTGTACAAACTCATAGTAAGAGATAGCAGCTACCCTAAAAAGCTTACAGTCCAAATAGACAAGACAAAGGGCGGGAAAAGAAACCAAGATACAGAGCGAGGAAGTGATTTGTCCAAGGTCCCACAGCAGGTCAGTGGCACTACTTGAAATAGGACACCGGAAAAGTTGCAAATCATGCATGATTCGTTTACAAATCCGCAATCACCCAAAGAACCAATAATGAACAGGAAATAAATAATGACCAAGGAAAAATGAGCGTTCTTGTGCACACATGGACACGTCACATCTGAATGTAACACACTGATGTGGTGAATGTGACCATGAATCCGCTACGGGCTGGTCAGTCACTACACAACCTGCTAACTAACACAGCCAGGGGAATTATCTTTTAGCTCGCGTGGTAGAGGCCTGTACTAATGGTGCTGAGGATCTGATGCTAGCTGGTGATCGTGACTGTTGTCATGGCTTGTTATGCAAATATGAAAAATAGCCATCTCCCAAACTTGCATGCCAACAAAACCTGTTTGCCACAGACTCCCCGTGTGAACTTGGGGAAGCCAGTTAGGCAGTGTCTTCACTGCAAAGTGGGTGTGTTTGCATATTGAGTTAACAAATTTGAGATAGCTGGTAAACCCAAGGTTGGGGTATAGGTTTGACCTTGACTAACTACTTGGAGGTAAAAGCTACCTGTGCCCGGTCTCCACTCATCCACTCAGATCTTACACTGAGATAGCTGCTGTGTTATAAAAATATATCTATTTCTACAGCGAGGATAAAGCCTTAATCTTTGTGGCTTAGTTTCCCCGCTGTAAACATCACGATGATAATACATCCTTTCTCCACACTTTGCCTTATAGACTCATAGACTTTAAGGTCAGAAGGGACCATTATGATCATCTGGTCTGACCCCCTGCATGCTGCAGGCCATAAAACCGTCCCTACCCCTTCCCTGGACTCTGCTGTTGAAGTCCCCAATCCTGTGTTTTAGTGACTTTAATCGGCAGAGACCCTCCTGCTAGTGATCCCTGCCCCATGCTGCGGAGGAAGGCGAAAAACCTCCAGAGGCTCAGCCAATCTACCCTGGAGGAAAATTCCTTCCCGACCCCAAATATGGCGATCAGTAAAACCCCGAGCATATAGGCAAGAGTCTCCAGCCCGACCCCTGTTAGCCATTATACTATTTACCTACCATTGCTTGGCTTTCCTTGACTACTATGTTTTACCATTAAACCATTCCCTCCATAAACTTATCTAACTTAATCTTAAAACCAGACAGGTCCGTCGCCCCCACTGTTTCCCTTGGAAGGCCGTTCCAATATTTCACCCCTCTGACGGTCAGAAACCTTCGTCTAATTTCAAGCCTGAACTTCCCCACGGCCAGTTTATATCCATTCGTTCTCGTGTCCACATTAGTACTAAGCTGGAATAATTCCTCTCCCTCCCTTGTATTAATCCCTCTAATATATTTAAAGATAGCAATCATATCCCCCCTCAGCCTTCGCTTTGTCAGACTAAACAACCCAAGCTCCTCTAGTCTCCTTTCATACGACAGGTTTTCCATTCCTTGCCTATTTAGGTCGTTACCTCCTTGGAGCAAAGACTGTATCTCACTATGTGTCTGTACAAGACCTAACAAGATGGAGTTCTGATCTCAGCTGGAGCCTGTAGTTGCTACAGTCATAACAACAAGGAGTGGGACCAAAAGTAGCCAGTCCAGAAAATTCTAAAGGGTTTTTATGGAGGACTTTTATGTAAGGCTTCCAAAAGAGGAATAGGGGTGGGAGGTGCTATAAAGAAAGCAGCATTTCCTGTCATGGTTCGGCAATGGAAGCACCTTCATGAAACATTCATGACCATTTTGAATATTATATAAGAACTGTTAGCAAAGGATTCATGCTGTGTATCAGTTTCCCACCCAGTGCACAGATTGTTTCTAAATATGCTATAGTCTATCTTTGGAAATATAAACGACTGTAATGAAAGACTCCTGTTCTTAAGGCTGACGAAGTGACGTTAACTGTGGCATGGCAGTTATTGATTCTGCTGTTTAGAGCAAGATATGAATGGCTTTTAGATAGTCACGGCTAGGTTGCTAATGCGTTGCTGTAGGGTATTCCAATTCGCTTCTCCAGTTATTACCAAGGTACGCCTTTCCTCAGTGTCTTGGCATAATTCCAGTCTGGGTAATTAATTTTGGCCTACTGGATTCCACTCTGCCGTTTCAATTAGATACAGTGGGCCAATTCCTCCGTTGATGGAAATCGGTGTAGTTCTAGTAACTTCAAAGCACTGCCGTCAATGGAGCTGTGCCAATTTACACCAAGTGAGGATCAAATATTCCTATTTCCAGTCTTAATCTGCTAGGTAGTTGTTGTGGCGTGCTGTTCAGCAGCTGCCGTGTTCCCACCCCAGAGGTGGCTGCACTTCAGCCATGGATGAACTGATCCCTGTGCATCGTTGATATAGGAGCTAGAGTTGGACGAAAACTGCAAAACAAAATCTTCAGCTTAATTCATGGAAGTTTTTACATGAAGTTACTCCATTTTAGTTCATAGCCCATTTGCATTCACTTTCCATGGAATAATTAAACTAACCAGTGTCGTGGACGACAAATGTACACAGAAGGTGAATTTCAAGGTCAGTTGGGAGAGTGTTGGAAGTCAACGGGAGACTCGTGGGTGCTCAGCACTTCTGAACGTTGGGACATTTATTTAGGTACCTAAGGCCCTGATTTAGCAAAGCATAAGAGCTTTGCTGACTAGAAGTAAATATAAGCATGTATTTAAGTGTGTTGCTAAATAGGGACATAAATAAAGATTTAAGAACCTGACTTTAGGCACCCAGTTTTGAGAATCTTGGCCAAGATGATTTGAGAAACCCTGAAATTTAGGTTCTGAAAGGTCTGAAAAATTAACAAATAAGGTACTATGCTTAATGACAATTTACTATTCCCTGCCTATTTCTCAGTTAACTGCCTATTCCCTTATCTTTTCATAAAGTTTCTTCTGTCAGCCTCAAACATGAACCACATAGCAAATGTTTCCATTAGCTGTACCACCGCTTCAATGAGGCAACTGCATTTTTATGTAGATCACAACAATTTGTCCTTTCGCTGATAAGAGCAACATTTTCTATGCTCATCATGACCTGCCTGTCCATCTCCAGCTTATGCATTGGCATAAGGTCAAGCACTCTGTCACTATTGTAATGAACATGATGTTGTGTCTGTAAGAGGCCCCATTCCAGAGCCTGTGACGGGACAAGGACAGTGCCTGAAAGGTTGAGAATGTATCGTTCATAGCAGAGGGATAAGAAACTACAACGTATGGGATCATAAAGACTGTCCAGAAACTTGTGGAGGGGAGCAGCAGCTCATCAAATCTCGGTCTTTGCAAATGTCAGAGTGTTTGCTCTAATCAGGTCAGTAGATTTCTTTCTTGATTCATTAGCAGAGCCATCTGGCAACAGAGGACTCATTGTTCCAAATTCGAGCGTCTAATCTCCATGCAAAGACTGCGGATTTTGCTTTGGATCCAATATGTCAGAGTCATTAGGAGCAGCGCTGTGTTTTTAATTCTATCAGAGTTGGGAGACAACAAGAACTCTTTAAATCTTCATTCCAAACTCAAGCCAGTCCTTAATAGTTCAAAGAAGAACCCTCAGTTACCTTTTCTCACGGTGCTTTCATTTCTGGAGACTCTGAAACTAGAACTACAAGAGTCTCCTGTTACTAGCCAGTCTGGAAGCAGGCAGCACTTCCAATCATGAAAGGAAGCCAAATCTCCTGAAATTACCAACTCAGTTCTGCAGAATCAGGAGTTCTATGTAGACCGAACAGCAGTGACAAAGAGTTACGGTTCCCTAAAGTTTTCCATTATTGCCACCCGTTTTCAGTTGCTAATAATTTTGACAGATGTTAGCCACTTGAGCTGAAGTTTGCCATGTTTGGTCTCTGCTTCAGATTAGTTATTTTGGAAAGTTTGAACTACACTGGTTTAGCTTTTTTCGAGAAAGTGAAAAACAGATTGACAAAACTGTTAAAAACATTTTCCCAGACACATTTGAACAGTTCTAATGCCTTAGGGGTTAAAAGTGGGAACCTGAAATTTGGCAGAGGGATAGTTCTGGGGTCAGAGATTTGCCTTTCGCTGTTCCCGTGAAAAGCTATCCAGATTTGGTTGAGTTAAAAATCACAGACCATCACCATTAACAGGTGCACACTAGAATTTGTTCTACACTTGTCCTTTGATTTTCTGGACATTCCATCTACACTGAGCATGCTTCTGGGCCCCATGGCCTCTCCTGAAGTGTGTGCATACAAACCACAGAGAGACTGAGCTCCAGACAAGACACTGGCCAAACAGATTAATCTATTCCTCCTACTGTTGCATTCTTCCATCAAGACACCCTTTGGCCTTAGTGCAAAGAACTGGAAAACCATGCATTCTGATCACACCTATTCCACTTGCTAGTGTTAATAATTCTGTGCACTTCACAATTCTTATTATTGATCAAGATCTTCTACTCCTACTATTCCTCCATGACACAGACGAGGTAGTTGAAGATCTGAAAGGCCTCACATGGCCATTTCTGCACGAATCTTGAATAGAACCTACGTTTAGAATATGTCTCATCCTCCTAGTCACATTGCCTTTCAGAATCAATATGTCAAACCTATGTGCTTAGCTATGATGTCTGTCAAAATGGGGCAACACCTTTTCAGGACCTACAGATGAATGAGCACTATGAAAATACAAAGTATCTTTAACAAATAAATAGCACTCAAGATTCTAACACAGCCCTCTGCTCTAACCACTAGACAAAACTCCCCTTCCAAAGCCAAAAAGAGAGCCCAGGAATTCTAATTTCCAGCCTCTAGTAATGACTAGCAAATAGCTGGCTGGCAAAATGTATATCACATGCCCTCTTGTGGTGAGTATACATTGTGAATAACAGTCTACTACTGGTACCACGTAAAGGAGATGCTCTTTTAGCTCAAGTGGTCAAGGTATGTGGTATGGATCTGAACATGTTGGATTCAGACACTGATGACTCATGTAGGCAGCTGTTACAGTTGCAGGTAACAGAATTGCTTTGTTTCTTCAGTTGTCTTTTTTAAAGAACAAACTAGAAAACTCTGTACGAAAAAATATATTAAAAGAACATTGGTATGGTGTCAAAGTCAAACACGAAAAGTTAGAAAATGCCAGAATTACAATCATTCATGCTACTTTATTTCGGCCCTCTTATGCTTATGCATTCTGAGTGTCCGTTCTAATTTAAGATAAGACACAAAAGCAAGTTTAATAGACAGACAGATGGACTGGGGGAGAGAAGATGAGTGATAGGAAGATGTGGTCACAATTAGCATGTTGAATAAACCAAGTAAAATATATTTATAGCCTCCATCTCCACTGACCACCTGGCAAGCTATTATCAGACAGCAATTTAACTTGGTAGAAGACAGGACAGTGGAGAACTTTAAGGAGGACAGAGCAGTGGGGTGGGTTGTCTTTGGGGCATCAGGAGCAGGTCTCATTCACCTTTCCCCAGAATGTCCACCTCCCACCTATATCCTTAGATACTTTGACAGACAAATGACTTGAGGAAAATCTGTGTGTGGTACTTCTAAGGTGCATGTTGCCATAGTCACAGGGCCCCTTTTGAGTTGGGCAACTGATCTGTGCCACTGGAGTGGTGAATATAATGTGAGATAGCAATCAGTCAAAGAGACGCGATTTCAATTTAATTTCAATGGAACCTTTCACCTCAGCTGTTAACGTTTGGGAAAGGCTTTTAATAGAATGGGGCAAATTGTGATCTCATTTGCTGTAACTAACACTATCTTTACAGCTGCGCTTTCTGATTCCAGACACAGAGGAAGAGAAGATTATTGGATTAATTCTAATCTCATAATTGATTCACTCTAGGCTAGTCCGCTTGTAATGGGAGATAAGATCTTAACGCTGTGCATTCAGCACAACTGCTTGTCTTTCAGAGCAGCCTGTCGTTTCTCTGAGAGATTGGCCCATACCATATTCCCAATTTGGAACAGCCCCAAACTTTGAGGTATTTCAGGGTTAGCACCTGACCTTTGCAGCCTGGATACCATCATTAGTTTTTTATCCTTTATAGTGTGATAATCCTTAACAATCTCTACCAGGTCTCGGCCTCATTGTGCTGGCTGTTGACAAACATATAGTAAATGATCGTCACAAGCCAAAGAGTTTATAACCTAAAAGATAACAGGTGGTTGAGACAAAGGGGTGGTGAGGTGGAAGGGGTGGCAGGGGAAGAGAAGAAATAGAATGTTGTAGCACTGATGAGCGGTGTGCACAGCTCCTAGCCAGTCTGCCACAATTATCAACCCACACCACCTGTAACCTCAGGTCGGATCCCCTCTAAGCTTTGGATGCAAATTTGGGCCTCAGACGTGTCTCGAATTTCCATTCCAACCATCCAAAGGGATACACAAATATCCCCAAATGAGCAGACCTAGTGCCGGTGGCTTCCTCCAATTCTGCTTAAATGAATAACAATAATAACTAGAGCTGGGGGAAGGCATTGAGAGACATTTCCATGTGACATTTGCTGCCATCGTTTACAAATGCTGAGGCTGGAAGAGAGAGACCACCGTGATCACACGATCAGACTTCTGTGTTTTGCCTGCTTTTTGAATCCCCAATGTTTCGTTTTTTTTCAGGAGTCTGGACGGTTTTTCTCTTTGAAGCGTGTGTCTGGGAGGGAGCGGGGAGTCCTGCTTGTGAATTTCTTCCTAAAGGCGGCCTGGTCTAGTGAGCTGTGTACAGGCTGGGAGCCAGGAATTCAGATTCTATTCATTCCCCAGCCCTGCACCCTGAGAATGTCACGTGCAGGAAAAGATTAAACCAGAAATTCTTCGATTGAATTCACCGTGCAGTGTAGGAAATCCCTCCACACCAGTAGGATTTTAAGGCTCTACCTTGTCAAGCATTGAAATAATAACAGCGATACTTCCTAACACTAAATAATATTTAAAGCCTACACATAGATTTCCAGGGCCAACGACTGTGTCCTAAGTATCAATATTGTCTCACTGTTTCCTCATGTTCCCCCATCTGTCTGTATCCACCTGTCCTCTCTTGTTTTATATTTGGATTGTCAGCTCTTTGGGGCTTTTTGTTCTATGTTTGTGCAGCACCGAGCACAAAGGAGGCCTAGTCCAAGGCCAGGACACCTAGACACTACTGCAACACAAATAATAAATACTCACCTCACTAATGCTGGCGATATCTTACCTAGGCTAAATCCTTCCACCTTTATGTTAGGTTCAATTTACCTGAACGAAGAACTCAGGATTTGCCCTTTACTGGTCTGTATCAGCCTAAAGATGGTAGAGTCCAACTGTTCATTTCTCCATGGATTCACACACTCTGGTCCTGGTCCTGTAAAAGGCAGAGTAAGTCTAACACCCTTTATATTATTGTTATTATTATTACTATTATTGTGCTCAAGAACATGCTATGCACCTTGGAAAGAGCTCTGTGCCCAAGGGAGCAGATGGTCGAAATTCAGCCTGACAACAAAGGAGACCAAAAATAAGTGCCCTGGGAAAAAGACAAGAGGAGTGCTAGCATGACGATATTGAGATTATAATTTGTTTATGGTCGCGCCTGGAGGCTCCACATGGGATCTGGGCCCAGCTGTGCTAGCTGCTGGACACACATAGGGCAAGAGCTCGTCGCTGCCCCAAAGATCTTACAAGCTAAGGCCTCAATTCAGCAGTCAATTCCCATTCAGCAAAGCATTTACGCACGTACATACATTTAAGCCGCTGCATCAGTTTCAATGGGATTTAGCAAATATTTAAGTCTGTTATGGCCTAGGAATGGGTTTAAGCATGTGCTTAAATGCTTCACTGATTTTGGGCCTAATCAGACAAGACTGGCAAAGGGTGAGAGAAAAGAAGGGCTTTTATGCCCATTTTGCAGATGGGGAAACTGAGGCTCAAACTAACTAAGTGACTTGCTCAAGATCACACAAGCTATCTACAGCACAGGCCAGTCCCATGTCTCAACCACCAGACTACCCTATACTTACAAACCAAGAAACAAATCAAGCGATTGAAAGCTGATCTCCAAGGTGACAATGACGCTACATTTCCAAAAGGTCCTTCACAAAGGCTCTTCAAGGTCAGCAGTGCTGGAATACATGCATATTTCCCTGCAATAAACCTATTATACCGGTGCGTACAGTCCAATCTCTGCCTGGCACAAGGGTTTGCCGTGCTGGAGAGCTGCTTTATTTTTAGTTGTACTTGTTGCCGTGGCAAGAAGAAAAACCAGAGGTGAGACAAGGTGTGTTTTGACCCCTCTGATTACACTTCGTCCACGAAAGCTTATGCTCTAATAAATTTGTTAGTCTCTAAGGTGCCACAAGTACTCCTGTTCTTCTTTTAACTATAATGTTACCCTGTGTCAGTGTCAACTGCAAGCAGTATCTCCATCCTTGTAGTAATAATCACAACAGAAAGAGGAGAAATACAGCCCTTTTTTTCAACCGTTATTTACAATAAACAGTCCACTTTACTTAGGCTCCACAGAATTCGGTTTTTATTGTTATTACATTTTGATAGATAATATAAATGTTTATTTGTAAGCATTTTATAAACATTTATTGATTTAAATTTTCCCAAATTGCGCAAAATGGGCTTTCCGCATTTTTTCCCTATTTTTAGCTATTGAAATGTTCACGGTTGTGGCAAATGATGGAGTCAGACAAGAGGGGGTGTCAGGCGCTAATTATTTAATGACAGTAAACACAGAGATTCAAAAAGTTAAAACTTTATAACCGTTCAAACAAATTGTCAGCAAGTCAAAATACACAAAGTAAATCTCCTTAAATCAAAAGCTAATAACTTCTCAAGCAGCATTTTTCTTACTTTGTCTATCTGAGTACGGATGGAAATATTTTTTCGCTGGTTTGTGTGTATGGCAAAATCAACGTTTGCCGACATTACCGATAAGACTCTAATCCCTCCAAGGTTATCTATATTGGGCCAGATATAGCACAGCTTCTCCTATACAGCCCTCATCACTCTAATATCTGAGCAGTTCATAATCTTTTTAATGCATTGATTTTCACAGCCCCACGATGAGGTTGGGAAGCACTTATCATTCAGGCTCTGTTTTTTTAGCAGAACGTTGCAATGCATTTCGCAGCAGACGTGCGGGAGAACAAGGATGGTGCAGAATGGGGGAAGGAGCTGGAGAGCAAGCTCACTCTGCTCTCATCTCACAGTGGTGGATCAGGTGGACCTAGGGGTTACAGTGGACGAGAAGCTGGATATGAGTCGACAGCGTGCCCTTGCTGCCAGGAAGGCTAACGGCATTTTAGGCTGTATAAGTAGAGGCACTGCCAGCAGATCGAGGGACGTGATCATTCCCCTCTCTTCAGCATTGGTGAGGCCTCATCTGGAGTATTGCGTCCAGTTTGGGGCCCCACAAGAAGGATGTGGAAAAATTGGAAAGAGTCCAGCGGAGGGCAACAAAAATGATTAGGGGTCTGGAGCACATGACTTATGAGGAGAGGCTGAGGGAACTGGAATTGTTAAGTCTTCAGAAGAGAAGAATGAGGGGGGATTTGATAGTAGCCTTCAACTACCTGAAAGGGGGTTCCAAAGAGGATGGATCTAGACTGTTCTCAGTGGGTACCAGATGACAGAACAAGGAGTAATGGTCTCAAATTGCAGTGAGGGAGGTTTAGGTTGGATATTAGGAAAAACGTTTTCACTAGCAGGGTGGTGAAGCGCTGGAATGGGTTACCTGGAAGGTGGTGGAATCTCCTTCCTTAGAGGTTTTTAAGGTCAGGCTTGACAAAGCCCTGGCTGGGATGATTTAGTTGGGGATTGGTCCTGCTTTGAGCAGGGGGTTGGACTAGATGACCTCCTGAGGTCCCTTCCAACCCTGAGCCCTGATCTACAGTGTGTGTGTCGGGGGGAGGGAATTGATCTAAGTAACGCAACTTCAGCTACGTGAATGACATAGTTGAAGTCGATGTACTTAGATCCACTTACCATGGTGTCTTCACCGCGGTGAGTCGACTGCTGCCACTTCCCCGTCGACTCTGCCTGCGCCTCTCGCGGTGCTGGAGTACAGGAGTCGACAGGAGAGGGTTTGGGGGTCAATTTATCACGTCTAGACTATCCCTGTTAGATTGATCACTGCCCACCGATCTGGCGGGTAGTGTAGACATGCCCTGAGAGTCTATGATTCTATGTCCCATGGGGTTGGGCCCAGCTCCCCATTCCCGGTGTTGTGACCTGGCCCCTGTAATTGCAGCTTCACACAGGTCTAGCACATCTTCCTCTCTCTCTCCATCTACAGAGGGGAAGATGCATGAAATTAACGATTACTGTGAACACCAGGCCAGAATCATAGCCTTAGCTATCATCACCTTTTTCTAGATGGAGAACTGAGGCCTGGAGACAACTTGCCCAGCATCACAGAGGATGCTGAATAGGGAATTGAATTGCAGCAGAATAGGGAATTGAACCTGGGCGTCCCAAAACCCGGGCTCATCCTCTAGCCACTGGACCATCCTTTCTCTCTGTTCTCCCCTGAGACACACTGCTGTCCAGAAACAATATGCCTGATCTATGTGCTCAGCTATGCTAGCCGTAAAATGGGGCAACTCCTGTATGCCAACCAGGAGCTATGCAGATGTCCAGCCAGATGATGATCTGGCCCATTATTGAGTCTGGCGCTCCATGCTTCAAAACGTATTTCTAGAACTGGATGAAATTTTTTGAACAAATACTTGTTCAGTGAATAATGCAAATTTGGTGGCACCAAAATATTTCATGAATTCATGTTGATTTTGCCAAATTGTTTGTTGAAGGGGGGGAAAAATCAAAACATTGCAAAAAAAAAAAAGTCTAAACATTTCCTTTCAATGTTTTCAAGATTGGAGTTTGGAGATTTTGATTCCAAATGACTTTTTTATTGCATAATCTCCTCTTTTTTTCATTTAAAATATTAAATGCTTAAAAATGAAAATGAAACATTTCAGTTTGAGTCAAATGAAATGTTTCATTCGATCAAAAACGATTGTTTTTTAAAACTTTTCAGTTTCAAAAAAACTTGCTTTGGGCTCTACCTGAAACTATTTTAATTTTAGTTTATTTTATTTTTCTGAATTGCCAGAGAACCAAAAAATCCATTATTTACCCAGCTCTCCATAGGTCCCCGTGTTTGAAGTGTTCTACATGGGGGATGCTCCATTAGAGACACGGGCTGGTTGTGAAATTAGAATCTAGGTCTAGACTTTGTACTCCTGCCAACCTTTGGGGTTCGAACCTATGGTTTTGATTTGGGCCAGTCCACTCGTTATGTACTAAAATTCCATCTTCTTTGGCAACAGATTGTTGGTTTGTTTAATATTTTTGTTCCCGACGCATTTGGGGAGCATGCTCAGAAGAGCACATTTGAGATCTAGCAGCACCATGATGCAGCTCCTCTCTTGAGATAGCTGTTTATATGGGAGGCAAAAATCGAGGGCACCCTGCCTATACCCTACCGAGGGCTCAAGCCGTGACCCAATCAATTTAGGCATCCCCACCCTTTCCCTTCCAAAGGCTCAGCGGGTAAGGCACCTATCCTTACCTACAGGGCTCAGGAAGAAACCTGGTCAATTTAAGTACCCGCCCTTTCCCTCAGGGCTCTACAGGTCTGCAGAACCTTTTCCCAGTGAAAGAACCTTAAAGAGCCGTGCTCTAAACATCTGATTATTAGCAACACACAGAGAATACATATACCAAGCAAATCTCTTATGGTCACCGCTTCCAATATACAGACAAATTTCACCCGATGGCCAGTCAGGATCCATTCATCTGAGGGTTCCCGGTGATGCCTCTGCACCTCACGGTCATGCGGAGGGGTCCGAGTTCCAGCAACTTGCTATTGAACTGCCGTCCAGAAATGGTTCCCAAAAATACAGTGGTTTTCATGTACATTATAGAGGTAAAACTAGCTCCCTCCTTCAAATGTACTAAACCGATCACATTATCCACACTCCTAAATAACAAAAATGTAACCAGTTACACACTGGCACCTATGTGTCCTCCTTCCTGCCCAAGTTTTTACATTTGATCCTTCATGTCCAAATTGTAACTTAGTTGTGACCTTCTCTGTTTATACAGAGGGTCAGCATAAAAACGCTGGTCAGAGCTTATCTTCCCATTTACTGAGTTTCTTTCTGTATCGTCCCTAATTTCCCAGTGCCTTTACAACCTTGGTGGTTATAACTCTCCTTAGGGACATTCCTGAGGTGGGAGTGCTTTATCAGCAGCAGAACATTCTTTCCCTCCCCCCCCCCCACCAAATTTTAGTGGTGAACTCCCTGAGTTTTACCCAAGGTTGGTTTAATATGGGGGGAGAGGGGGAAGGTTGATCAGGTCTCAGGCCTACAATGGGCCTAATCCAATTCCCACAGAAGTCAATGGAAAGACTCCCAGTGATTTTAATATAAGCTGGATCAGACTTCAATAGCTGCGCCCTCCTGAGAGGACTGGGATTGCTTTTAAATAGCAGAGCATCACAAAGGGCATTAGGGCTGCTACTTATTATTATTATTACTTTATGAAGTGCTAACGGCACGTTTGCAACTGTACCAAACACAAAGGGCCAGATCCTCAGCTGGTGTGAATCAGCAGGGCTCTGTCGTAGTGATTTACACTACTAGAGGTGTAGCCCAACATTATAAAGACAGTCCCTGCCTCAAAGACCTTACAGTCTAAGCTAAATAAAGCATAGGGAGGATCCACTGGGAAGTCTAAGGCCTGGTCTACACTGGGGGGAGCGAAAGGGGAGGCGAGCTAAGTCGGTCTAAGTTACGCAACTTCAGCTATGAAAATAGCATAGCTGAAGTCGACGTACTTAGAGCTCCTTACCGCGGTGTCTTCACTGCGGTAGGTCGACTGCTGATGCTCCCCCGTTGACTCCGCCTGCGCCTCTCGCTCCGGCGGAGTACCGGAGTCGACAGGAGAGCACTTGGCGGTCTATTTATCATGTCTTCACTAGACGTGATAAATCGATCCCAGCTGGACCGATCACTGCGGAGGTAAGTGTAGACATGCCCTAACTATGGTACATCCATCACCCGAAGAACGAGCAACTGTGTCTGTCCAATATCACATCCTGTTCCCATCAACACACATGTTCTGAAGGGCACATCAGAATGTCTGCTCACCTCTGCTGGGTTGGGCAATAGACTCTTGGATAAAGAAGGAGACTTTTCTAAATTTCTCAATCTGTTTGCTACTCATAAGGTGTTTTCCCCCACATCTCTCCTGCATCTCTTTATTTGGCTCCTCCTTTGAAACTGAATTGTGCTCATGTTGGCACAAAAATTGCCTGAACTTAGTTTAATACCACCACTCACAAAAACAATTTCCTCAAGCATTGCAATTATAGGGCTGATAATTAGAAACCTTAGTGAGTACATACTGAATTAGATTAAATATAGGCCCAGGAAACACCCTCCCCCACATTCCATTTTAATCACACCTGAAATCCTAAAGAGATTAGCAAAACACCAATATGTAGTGTCTGATCAAAGTGAAATAGCTTTGTAGAAAGTGTCAGTGTGATACATCTGCGTGAAGGCACACAACTGTTTTCCCCTACATTGTGGGAGCAGATCATCTCAATGTGGTGTTTAACACAGCTGTTTGGAAATTTTCCAATGGAACCTTTTGGTCAGAAAATGCCATTTTGTTGAAATCAAAATTTTCCACAGGAATGTGTTGATTTTGACACAGGTTTCATGTAGAAAAAAAAAATCAGAATGAAGCATTTTGATAAGATCCTGATTGGAAAGGAACATTTTGGGGTTTTTGATTTTGAAGCAACTTTTCATTTCAAAATGTGATATTATATTCAGTATATACATAGATATAAAATTATGTTATAATATAAAAAAAGAGTCAAAATCAGAACAGAACACTTCAACTGACCCAAAACAATGTTTTTTTCAAAACTTTTGTTTTGTGGGAAAATTCCAATTTTTGGGGGGTGGGCGTGGGTTTGCTCCAATTCAGAATGAAAACAAATGTCAGAATTGCCTGGAAAACACAAATTCATGTTCTTGTCCAGCTCTAAGGACATTCTGGTCTGACCATCTTTCCAAAGGTATTTGTTGGAATGAAGGCCTGGCCTTTTAACAACTGTGGTTATGTAACACTGACAGACTGTGGTTGTTGGGTGGGATTGAACCTGCGACCTCTGGAGTTTAGTGCATGAGTCTCTACAGCATGAGTTAAAAGCCAGCTGGCGCTTAGCTAAGGTTGTAGTGCAGACTCATTTTATCTCTCTTTCTAAGTCAGTGGTTCTCAAACTTTTGTACTGGTGACCCCTTTCATACAGCAAGCCTCTGAGTGAGACGCCCCTTATAAATTAAAAACACGTTTTTATATATTTAACACTATTATAAATGCTGGAGGCGAAGCGGGGTTTGAGGTGGAGGCCGACAGCTCACAACCCCCCATGTAATAACCTCGTGACCCCCTGAGGGGTCCTGATCCCCAGTTTGAGAACCCCTGCTCTAAGTGATCTTGGTGCCACAAGATGGGACAGAGCACCACACCCACATGGTGTGTGGGTTACAATTACACCTGCAAGTAAACTCTGGGCTGCTGCACAAGCCCTGGAACCACAGAAGAGGCACAAATGACCTATTCTTTCAGACAGTCCATCCACCTCCCAGTGGAGGTTTATTTCTTACTGTCCCTTTAGACTCAGGGCTTGTCTAAACATCAAATTTACAGTGGCACAGCTGCACTGTGGTAGCACTTAAGTGAAGACGCTCCTATGCCGACAGGAAAGAAGAGGGCTCTTGTTGGCATAGTTAATCCACCTCCCTGAGAGGTGGTAGCTATGTGAACAGGTGAAGCTCTCCTGTCACCATAGCTCTGTCTACACAGGGGGGTTAGGTCGGTATAATTATGTGGTTCACAGGTGTGGATTTTTCACACCCCTGAGCGACACGGTTATACTGACATAGGCCTGTAGTGTAGGCCAGGCCTCAGACTCTCAAAGAGGGCTAAGGAATTCAGTCTCTCAGACTTAGCATTTTATCCAGTTTTTTAAAACATCCCATGTGATAAGGTGTAGCGGGAAGGTCCGATGACCAGCGGGCCAAGTGATCGGCTTGTGGCCTTACAGTTTCTGCTGGCCTAGTCATCCCAGAGGGGACCCTAGCTGTGGTCTCAATCAACCCCGCGTGCTTTCATTGCTCCTCCAGAGGTTCTGTCCCGACCGAGAAGTGGGCAGAGTGGGAGTGGGTTGATAGGTAACGAGGCAGGGGGACCCACCCTCTGCACCAGGTCCCAACCCAAGTCCCAACAGGTTTATCAGAGTGCCCAGCCCAGGTACTGAACTACCCCAAATTATGGTACCCGTTGGGTCATTCCTACCAGTCTAATGCACCTCAGTTTGGGGCCTGGTCACTGGCTTAGCAGACTCTGCTCAGTCTCTTACTGTCCTGTTCAGTCAACCTTTCTCAGGGCTTCCAGCTCCCAAAGAGGAAAGGGACCCAAGTCTCTGGTGCTAGTGCAGTTTTCCCAAAGCTAGTGCCACTCCTCTTACAGCTCTCAGCATCAGCCTTGCTTCCCGGCGCCACATCCAGCTCATTTCCAGCCTATCCTGGGCTACCAGTGTCCTTTTAAATGGTTCCTCCACTAGGAACGTGCTTTGCACCTGTTGAGGGACGGGGCCTCCCTAGCCCAGTTGCTCTACTCCCAACCCAGGTTCAATGTGGGGCCTGAAGACCCCATCACATGGAGTTTCCTCCACTTCCTTTAGGAAACTATTTTGTAGCCTAATAGAACATACATTATGTAAGCCCCTCCATTATTCTTAATTATACCCCCATATGCCCACCATAAATAACCACTCTCCCTCCTTGGTGTTTACACCCTCGTACATGGTTCTGTTCCCTACCTTATTTGCTTCTTACGCAAGTTATACATATATAGCCAGATCCTGCCCATGGCAATCAGTCCTCCTCATAAATCCCCCCCCCTCCACCTTTCTGTTGCTCTTCACTGTACTCCTTCCCATTTGTCAAGATCTTTCTGGTAGTGAGGTGCCCATTGCATTATTTCAGATGTATTCACACCAGAGTCTAGGGGCGGAACTATTAAGTCCTTGCTCTGGGATGTGATGTTTCTATATACTCAGGAATTGCATTGACCTCTTCTACTGCCACAAGGCCTGATCCAAAACCCATTGAAGTCAGTGGGAGTTTTGCCATTGGCTTCTGCTGGAGTCTTCGGACCAGGCCTGTGTCGCACTAGTTTACTGACCTACATCTCCCTAAATCTCCTTCATCAGTATTGCTTCCCAGAATTTTTTCTCCCATTGAATGTTTGTGTGGATTATTTCCCTCCCTTCTGTCCCTCTATTAGCAGCATTTTCCCAAGTGTAATCTCTTTTTTTAGTTTCTGGTCATGCTTCTAACCTGTCTAGGTCGCCATGAATTTCTCCTCTTTCATTGATAGTTGGGAGGCCTCAAAAATTGAAGTTCTGTGTTGTCTTCATGACCATGAAAGGTCCCCTGGGTTATTTTGGTAGGAATACCATAAGTATGTGTGCTGTTCCAGCACTTCACCCACATTTCCTTTCCTGTCTGTAGTGGCTGGTTGCTGCTTTTCCCCATGAGGTGACTGCATTTCAGCCTATGGCGTTCTGTATATATAGCTCGGGAAGCATTCTGAGATCCTGTGAGATGGTATTACCATTGGGCGCTCACATAACCACAGTCAGGGGTAGCTGTATAAAATCCTAAAATAAAAGCCTAGATAGATAAAGTGAAGCTAAGCAGCCAATGTTTGGACTAAGGAGCGAGGCACGTCTCCTCCTGCTATCTGTAGCGTTAACCATGTTCAAACAAAATAGCCTCTGACAGTTTACTCTGAGACTGTCTCTTTCTTCTATTTATTGTATCCCACTGAAATAGAAATCCCACTCAGAGAAGTACATCACACTGCACCTCCTTCTCTTGCTTTGGTAGTAGAACATTATATTATGCACTGTTCTAAGAATTTATGAAACTCTCAGGGGTTGGGGCTGTGATTTCTCTTTTGCCATTTGCAGCTTCTTGTCTGTCCGAGGTGTATTGCATGCAGTGAAGCTTTATAACTGTTCCCTAACTGACGTGATCGATAACATTGCTTTTGCTAGAGCTGGGTTGAGTTGATGAACGTGGGTCTTCTCCCGGTGAACACTGCACCTAGAAGCTGCAGCAGGGTAACTGTGAGAGTAAATAGAGTACTGGCGTTCCACATAGAATGCTGACTTCGCTGGGAACAATGAGTCTGATTCTCCCTTGTCTTGCACCCTGTATTCTCACTTACAGCTGTGCCAAGTGACTATACAGCCTCAGCACCGGAGAAGTCTGATTTGAAAACATTTTACACCCGCTCACTTTACACTGGTGTAAAGCAGTAGAGAATGAAGCCTAATGTCTTAGAGCCAAATCCTGGCTTTATTGAAAGCAAAGGGAATGTTGCCAGGGCCTAGAGTGCAGGTAACTTTGTATCAGAGAGGAGAATTTTGCCCTAAAAGACTCCTATATGGGTCTAAATAGAAATAGTATGCAAAGAAAGCAATGGTGGGGATTTTCCTTAATTGTGTCTGCAGGCTTATGCACCCAACACTAGTTTGCTAAAAGATGGATCATCTTAACCTTTTAAGGTATAAAGTGGAATCTCCATCTGTTTTAAGATAGACCCAACTTAGCCTAGGGTTCCATGTGCACCTCAATCTTGTGCCCATGCCCTTTTCTTTCTGAATCAAGTACCCCCGGAACAACATAAATGGCAGAACGTGTGTCATGTCTGTGTCTGTTTCTTCTGCACCGATGATACCATTTGTTATGAACATACAAGGCAGCAGAAGGCAGACCTGGCAGTTACAGATTCATTTTTCCATCGGCAATGGAATAACGGAGAGGAGCCTTTAAGATTTATGGCTTTTTGGAAGCTGACGTGCCCAGCACAACATTATTTGGATCAGGGTCTAAATTACACCTCAATTGATACAACCTTGATGCGTTCATATTCCAGATGGCAGGGTTCCATAAGGGTTGGGATTTCATCTCTCTTTTCTCTCTCTCACACACACCAGTAAAAACCTGCAATTCATCTTTATTTCAAAGCTCTAGAATCCTCTAGGTGTTGGATTGTACTGGCAAAAATTGCCTTGGACTGCCTGGCACTTGGCCACTTATGCCTCAGTTCAAAGTGCTTTTGAAGACCATGGCCCTTTGTTCTTTCAGACTCTGACCCTTTATTCTTTAAAGTCCACCATGAATACAACAAGAAAATGGCCAATAAAAACCAACCGGCCAACACTGTTCATAATTCAGCCAAGCTGCACTCCACCTGAGTATTAGTATTTCAGTGCGTGGGTTGGGGTTTTCTCCTAAACAGACTTGCAATATACAGCAGCGTAGCAACCGAGAGGCATCGTCATATTCAAATCCATGTGCGTGTGCGAGAGGACAGTTGTGAGGTAACATAACTGGGATGGATAGTTGCTAAGGGTTAAATTCACCCTGTCCAAGGTACTTAGATGGAATTGATACTCAGAAAGACTGATCAGCTTGTCCTAGGTCATCAGGGAAGCCTGTGGCAGGAATTGAATCCAGGGCATGTACGTGCCCTAACCATTGGACCTGCCGTTCTCTTACTCCTACTTCAAATCCCTTAAGTGGGATTTAAATAGCATCTAGGCCTCGTGATAACCATCTGCACCAGGGTAAATTTCATGCTGTGAAACCAAGCCTACTGCCACTGACTTCAATAGGAGCAGGATCGGGAGCCCTGAATTAAAGATCATTTATGGATATTTCTCTTGTTAAAGGCTGCGGAATCTGCCTCTCTCCATTTCTGCCCTCCTGTCTGCCACACCTTTGTTTCTCTCATCCAATCCTGCGAAACGCTGAGCAACCTCCTGGCAGATCCTATGTGCCTTCAGATTCTGCTGGAGCTCAGCAAATCTCAGGATCAGGTCCTTTGTGGATAGTGGATTCCAGGATTTAATTCCTGATTTGAAACTCTGGCAGGCAATAAGCAGAGATGTGTCAACTGGTCTGTCTAAAAGAGACATCATGGGCTAAATTCTGCCATGATGTATATCCTGTGGGGTCCCATTGACTTCAGTGAGTTTCCACTGGGGACTAATCAGGGCAAGATTTAGCACCGTGGATTTAAAAACAGAATTACTTTTCCAACTCTGCTACTATGGCCCAGTGGAATAAAAATGACTTTGGCACCTCTATGACTTCAGGGGAACATAAGCATGTGTTTGAATGCTCAGCCCTTTCAGGGCCCTAAGCCTGAGATTACTACAACTGCATTTTGAGGCCCATATTTTCAAAAGTTCGCACTAATTTAAGGTGCCAAGGTGGAGATAATTAGGTTTGATACCTAGAAGGGCAGACACCTTTTAGAGTCAACAGTCAGGCCTCCAGGCCCTGATTCTCACAAGGGGCAAGCACCCACAATGCCAGTTGAGCCCAAAAGGGGGCTCAGCATCACTGAAAATCAGGGTTTTAGGCCCAGATCTTCAGAAGTATTTAGGCTCCTGCCTTCCACTGAAATCAATCCCCTTCAACAGGGTATAGTGTAGGCACAGAGTTCCACCCACATGGAGTCAATTGGAGGATCAGGGCCTTATAGGGCACATATGAATGTTTGGGCCTGAAAATCCAACTTTTCCCCTTTGATGCTGTGTATTTCCCCCTTTGCTTAGTCTGGCTTGGAGGAGCACATTGGTGTTCAGAGATCCACAAGCCCAATGAGTTATGTTCTCTTCAAATTTCACAGAATTCTTGAGCTTGTGACCCTAGCTTCCTTTGGATGATATAGCCATTCCTCCACTCCTGCCTGCAAAAGGAGAATTCAACTTGAATTATTACTTTTCAATCTCCAAGTGGATTTTTGAAGATGTTGGCTTTGACCTATTGTAAATGGTTTGACACCTGCCTCCGAGAAGTCACTTCCCTCCTCAAGCCAGCCTGCTCCAGTTGCAATCAGTGGAAAGACTCAAGAAGAGTTAGCAGGGCTCTCTCCACAAGGAACTTTTGACTTTGGAAATTTCTTCTGCTCTTGGTCCATATTAGGCCATTTCAGTTCAGACCATGGTTCAGAACTCTTCTGTGTAAAAGGAATTTGATGTGGAAGCTGAGGGTTTGATGGTGTTTCACTGAGGGGGAGCCAAGGGATTTTATTTAATTAAATCTAAATTTGAGATCTGAAACTACTTCAGATACCTCTTAAACTAAGGAGTGCCCTAGGGCCAGATTCTCAGCTGATGCAAGTCAGTACAGCCCTATTGACTCAGTATTATATCAGTGTACACCACTTGACAATCAGTGACCTACACACCAGGAATATAATTTAATGCCAATAGGGTTCTGCCCTCTACAACTCTCTTTTTATCATTACTGGGCCTGTTATTATTACATAACTGAATTTTAATCACATGAACACCTCATTGTCTTATCACCACCTTCCCCAGTGTAAGTAAGGTGGCTGGTGAATTGGTGTCATGTCTTGCTTTCAGAAAGGACCAAAGATAGAAAGATACCTCTGTAACCAGGGTTGGGGGCGCGGCGCGGCACACTGAGGTTACTCAATTAGGGCAAACTGCAAAGAATGGAGCAGACAATCCCAAAGCTGGTGGTTATTCCAATACTTAGATCCACCACGCTAGCCACAGAACAGCTTCTACAATACCTTACTGGTTACACAGAAGCCAAAACACAGTTTTCTTAAAACACAGCTCCCTCCCAGACAGCCAAGTCAAATATGAACATTCTACCAATACCAAAGGCTTGGACACATTACCTCCCAAGTTAATGAATATTTCAGATCTTACCCAAATACACACTTACAGCCAATTCTTATTAACTAAACTAAAATTTATTTAAAAAGGTGAGAGTGTACTAGTTAAAAGATCAGTATATATACACAGATACAAGTACAGTTCTGAGATCAGTTACATAGTAGAGATAGTGAGCTTTGGAGTTGCATATCGTTCTATCAGAATTAGTCCATAGGTTATAGTCCAATGTTCATATCCAGGGTGATCCAGATGGGATTGAAGATAGTTTTAGGACTCAAGCTCTCCCTGAATAAAGCTCAAGCAGATCTGAGATGAAAGGATCAGGTTCCAAGAGTTCTTTAATCACTTCCTGGTTAGCACAGAGTTCTTGGATGAACAATAGGCTTTTGAAGTAACCTTCCATTTCCTAAACATCACTGGTAATTAACTCATGGATTAACATAAGGTAATTATCCATGACAGTTTACCACAAACTTTAAAGAGACACACGATATTATTTCACTCAAGTTTCATATAAATGTTAATATTTCCTTTTGATCTCTGAAAGAGAGGAATAAAGCACTAGACTGAAGCCATTTAGTTACATTGTTAAGCTCTAACAAGCTATAAGTAAACAGACTACTACAATCACTATCTTCTTCCAGTCCTTTAATACAAATACACATTTCAAACCTCTTGTCTATCTAACATTGCTCTGCTAGCTACTCATAAGGAATAACCCTAATTACCATTTACATTCTTCCCTAATATGTCTTTAAAGGTAGAATTTGGGTCATTTACCCTGCTAGTTGCTTACCACTTTCTGGCCCAGCGTCACCACCTCATATTACAGGTACATTAAAAAACTGTTTATAAAGGGTTAATAAATGGGTAAATGATGCTTTAATAAATAAATAAATAGTTACTCAATTATTGGGGTCCAACAGGTCAATAGTAGGGCTGGTCAAAAATTGGCCATCAAAACTGTTTTGGCCAAAAATTGGCTTTTCAAAAATATGACCCTCCCCCCCAAAAAGTGTCTGCTTCCTGTAGAAAGTTTCAGTTTTTAAATTAAAAACTGAATGCCCCAAACCCAACACATTTTGATTTGGATATGCTGCCACAGGGAGCTGCAGTTTGGTTGCCTCCTGTCTCTGTTCTCACCTATGGGCTAGGCTCCCCAGGTGGACTGCATCTCCCATGATGAACCATGGCCAGAGACTCCAATGATGCACCTCCCCTATCCAAGGAAGGGAGACCATGGTGCAGCATGGGAGATGTAGTCCAAGCAGGGAGCCCAGCTTATAGAAGCGAGTGGGGACAGAAGGCACCTGAACTACAATTCCCATGAGGCACTGCTATGGCACATCTGAACTGAAAATTTTCATTTTTTAGTTAATGTTTTTTCATAGTTTAATTTTCACTGAAAAAAAAATCATTCTAACCAGCTTTAGTCACTAGGAAGTCTATAACCATGGCAATAACCACCTCTAACTTCTCCTACAGAGGTGCTTATAGCCATCTATAAGACATACTACTTGTCTGTAACATACTTATCACCTTTATTATTTATTAACCCTGTAGAGGAGCAGACTCACCCCTGCAGCACCTCCTGCTGGTGACTCTGGGAATCAGCTCATCCAGCATCAGGAGCACCCTCTACAGGCCAGTGATCCACCTTGTCCCTCACACTGCCCCCCATGTCCCTCCCAGGACCTCAGTGCCCCTTGCTCTGGGTGCTGCCCCCTGGCAGTACCCCACAGATCTGGGTCTCCCCACCCTGGGGGACACCCACCCACTATCCCCACCTTGCCTCAGTACTAGGCCACTGCCAGTCACCAACTAGCCCCCGCTCCCTGGGGCAGACTGCAGTATAGGCCACTCATCACTGGCAAGGGGGGTTTGGACCTGCTGCCTTGGCCTAGCCCTGGGCTGCTCTCGGCAACCCCCAGTACCTGTTGAGGTTATGCTAGGCCACAGCCTGGGGCTTTCCAGGCTGGAGCTCCCCAGCCCTGCTCCACTCAGGTACCCTACCTCTAGATCCCTGCAGCCAGGCCCCTCTCTCTCTGAATACAGAGAGAGACTACTTGACCTCTGGCTCACAGCCTTTTTATATAGGGCCAGCTGTGGCCTGATTGGGGTGTGGCCCAGCTGCAGCTGCTTCCCCAATCAGCCCAGCTTTTAGAGCTGCAGCCCTTCCACAGCCCTCCTCTAGGGCAGTTTTAAACCCCTCAGGGCAGGAGTGGGTAACTACCCCGCTACAAACCCCTTATAACTTATTTATAAATAGAACCTTAATATAAAGTGGTATGATTAAAAAAGCAGTGCAGATTTCAGTCCAGGGGATCCCTGGATCTGAACTGTGCATAATTTGACTAGGCACTGGCCTTTGTGAGCCACTTGCAGTAGGATGGGAGATTCTGCAGCACAATGCTCAATGGGATTAGTGGGCTTCCTCACTGAACTGTACTAGTTTTCCCCACTGTGGCTTAATCTAATTTCTTAATGGTGGTGTAATCTGCACAGATCCTTGGGTTAAGAAGCTGCAATCGTGTTTCATGGCTTGTTAATATAAAAATGGACAAATTGAGGCTACTTTGTGGCATGTTAAATGGGGGATATTACAGTGGTTGATTAGATTTCCTGGGCACTTCACAGATTGACACAATCCCCGACTGATTCCCTTTTTCATTAAAGTGAGGGTGGATGAGGGGAAAGTAGTTTAATCATCTTTCCCCAAATTTGTCTTCACTAGCCAGAGGATTTTACAGATAGGAGACAATAAATCCCTAGCAACACAGACCCCTGACAGATGGTGGTAGACAGTTTTGAGAATATTTCAAAATCTGCCCTACTTTTCATTCTCCAAATGTTTCTCCTTCTCAGCTTCTTTTTTTTTTAAATACAGCATTTTCCTACATTGTCTCCTACAGTCTTATTTCTGTTGTACTTTATGCTGCCATGTGCTCCAGGATAGAATCCAAATGCCCATTAAAAAAAGAGAGAGAGAAACAACTTGCTGAATTTTAAAGCAGGTTTCTTCCCTCCCATTGGGCTGAATATCCAATCAAAGAGGAAAAAAGGGAATATATTTCTGATCTCTATTTGCTTTCCACTCTCCAGAGAGAAACTGCTTGTGTATGTGCACCCCTACAGCAGGGTGTGAAGGTCCTAGATTCGTCCTTCAAAGAGGGACAAATTCATCCCTGGTGCATGGGTGTCTATTCATGTAATGTTTGTGGAACAGGACATTGTCGTAATATAGGAATCCACCACACTTAAACAAGAGCTGTTTATTTTTTAAAAGGAATAACCAACTATGAACTCCTCACAGCTTGAGTTCCAGCTTTGTCTCCCCTGTTTACCAGAGAACACACCCTGCCTGGACCTCTATACAGCACTGAGGACATCTAATGATGGAATAATGTACTGCAAGTAAACATGTCAGTACAGGATACAAAAGGGTGCATGAAGGGGAGTGGGTTCCTTTTTTACAGCTTGTTTTAAAGGAATGGTGCTTAGAATTGTGTGTTTTATGTGGCTTGAGGGAGTGTCGCAAACATTAAACTCACCTGGGTTCAGGTTCAAATACAAACCCATGCTTGCAAATCTGGGCCCTCAATAATTTCAAAAGGATTTTGCTTTGAGACCCCACACCAGTGCTTTAGGTCAAATTTTTCAGAGTGGCACTGTACTCTTCTTACTTTCAGCCATGCTTGTTAGGGCCTGATCCTGCACCAGAGCCAATGGGAGTGAGAGCCAAGCCCTTCTGAAAGTAATTTTTACTCCTTGTTTACCCTGGAGATTTGTTCTGATTGCAACCATCCATGCAGTTGCACTGTTCCTACCCCGAGTGTAGAAAGGCAAAGGTAGAGTTTCCCCTTGTTTCAGCCATGGCTGCTGGGCTGTTCAATGAAGGCCTACATTCTGATGCCCCCTAGTGGAATGTACACCTCTAAGCAGTACAGTCTGTACCATCAGAATGTGAATATGAGGCAAATTTATATTACTCTGATTTTTACTTACCCTGATGCGCTACCAGTGAATAATAACAATAATACAGGGATCTTATGCAGCACTCTCATCAGTAGATCAAGTGCTTTACAAAGGGAGTCAGTATCATTTTACAAATGGGGAAACCGAGGCACAGAGGAGTACAGTGACCCGCCCAAGTTCACTCAGCAGCAGAGTGACACTTGTGTAGTACGGTACAGAATTTGCACCTTAAAACCTCCACATTTCTACATACAGGTACTCAAGCAGCTGAATTAGAGATTTTGATTGAATTAATTATTTTAGCATGACGCCGCCAAGCCATCATCAGTGTAAAATGACTACCCTTCACGAGACGAGCGCCAAACATTTATTGATCTCTGAAGTGGAAGTGTCAAATCACTCCAAGCTGCCAGAATTTTAAGATCATACCTCTACCAGATAACTCTCTATTTTTCCTTTCATTAACTTACTGGAATACCTATTAATAGGCAACAGTAAAATATACATCCACATCCTCTGTAAAGATAATTATTATTTAATATTGACAGGAAAGAAGCACCTAGAGGCCCCAATCAAGGTAAGGTCCCCTTCAGGCAAGTTACTGTATATACACATGCCCCTAACAGAAAAGCTTACATGGTCCCTAACAGGTGACCCTACAAACTCAGGTCCTGATCCTGTCATGTCTCCACCTGCCATTCCCATATCAAGTGTCTGCTCAAGCAGTGCTCATTGCAGGACAGGATCCTAAGTGGATATAATGTTAATATATTGGCCAGGTCCTCATCTGGTACAAATCAGCATTTGCCATTGAAACCAACTGAACTATGTTGATTTACACCAACTCAGGATTTGGCCTACAATAGTGTATTTTTGTAAATGAATATAGCTTATGTTTTGCTCTCTAACCCCCTTCGCACAGAGTCACAACCAGGAATCAACCTGTTTTTTTTTATATATTTATACAATGCTCACCCTTAAAACTTTCCAGCAGAGCCTTGGATAACCAGACAAAGCTAACTCAGCGTGTGTAGCATTCCCTATACTACATCCCAGAAAGCTCTTGAAGCACTGAGCTAATGTTATTTAGGTATGTAGGCACCATGGGAAAGTTTGTCCCTGTTTCAGTGCACTGGATGTTGTAAGGAAAGTGAAAGAAGAGATCATGGGCAGAAGCTGAGCTGTACAGAAACGGACGTGGTGTAATTTACAATACTGTACTGGGGACAGTATAAAGCCTTGTCTTTTGTCCCCAAACATATGCCTGGAATATCATTTGCAGGAAGCTGGAGTTTCCAAGCAGCCATCTCCCAAACTTACCTTCTTATTTATTTTGCTCCATGAGGATTTGTTGGTTTATTTATTTGTGGCCTGGTGAACTGTCATGAAAAGGCATTTCTGCTTCTAAGCCAGGCATCTCTGATGGGCTTTTGGAGAACAAAGTATTGATTTTTTGACATCTCTCCGGAGGTTTTTAAATTAAAATGTCCACATCTCACGCTGAAACAAGGCCAGCCTCAGATAGGAGTTTCAATCTTGCCAGGAGCAGAGCGCTTTTCATGAAAGACTCCTGTCCGGCGCTGAACAAATTGGGAATGAGCATACCCATCGCTTGACAAAAGGAAAATAGAGCATTGCTGAAGACACATGCCAGCTTGGAATTGGCTTTCTAGAGCCAGACATGAAAAAATACTGGGTTGGCTGGGGTTCTCGCCCAGGGGGTCACAAACAGGTGTCAGGGATCCACACTGCTATTTTTAGCACTCTAGCACTTCCCAGCTGCAGTGTAGACATACCCCCAGAATCTGGTGCGCTAACTCTTAGACAACATGGCCTCGCACACTGTATTACATAAAACGGATGCATGGTTCCGAGCTACAGCTAAGTTTTGAGCTGTGGAAGCAGCACACACTAAACCCAGGAATGCCACCGGTTTTTGGGTTTCTTTTCTTTTTTCTTTTTTTTTGCTCTCTTTGACTTTTCAATGGCATGCAGCTGTGTTTCTGTGAAAACAAATCGCAAGAAAGGGGAATAAAACTACTGTTTATAAGAGCTCTCTAGATTGGTGAGTCACAGCATTTCAATAGCCCTGAGATAGACACATCTGAGTACTTATGCAAATGCCAAGCACTGGGTTTGAACAAAAGGTTATAGAATGACATAACCTGAAGCTTTTATTGCTAATGAAGCATTTATTTCCATTTGATTATGGTACTGTGTGGACTTTCCCTTTGAGTGCAACTCACAATTGAGCTAACAGTATGAAAATGATGATTCTCTTCATCTCTCTCCATCTGAGACACACATTTCATGGAATTTCTAATTGCCAGGAAAACACGAAACACTTACTGATTTTCCACTCGTTCCCTGGGACAGTCTGAAGACAATGTCAGCCTCAGTTGTGTATTTGAAATAAGAAATCTGTCTGGTTCTGCCTGTGTTACAAACACTCTGGGCCAAATCCTAGCTGGTGTAAATCAACGTCCTTCCTTTACATCCAGGCGGCTGTGCTGGTGTACACCAGCTAAGGATCTGGCCCCCTGCCAGTTATTTAAGGCATGTTTTTTACATAGGTCTTTTTTAAAAAGTTACCACCAAGTAGAGTTGAATTATTGTTATTATTCGTACTATGGAGGTGGCTAGAGCGCGCAGCCATGGGTCAGAATGCACAGGACACATGTAACAGAGATGGTCCTACTTCAGAAGAACTCACAATCTAAGTAACTGATCAGGACGGCCCTTCTTTTGGGTCCTGCTCCAAAGCCCATAAAAATTGATGAAAAAACATCAATGGGATGTCTCCCAGTGGGATCAAGTCCTTTCATCAACAGAAAGAGGGGAAATCTAGACAGCACCCAGCACAAAGTCTTGGCTCTTAGGCACTAAAGTAAGAATAAGCAGTAATCACTGGGATGGCCCAGTGGTGCAAAGGAACTATTGTAGTACCTCCAGTTCTGTGGTTAGGACTAATAGGCAGGCAGGAGAACTCTGTCAGGCACAGAGCACCTCTATAAAGTAATTGTTTCATTGTCGTTTGGTGCAGAAGCAAAGGAGATCCCCAGTGGATTCTCCATCACTTGAAGTCTTTAAGGCAAGACTGGATGTCTTGCTAACGCTACATCTACACTGCACTTGGAGGTGAGATTGAAACATGTGTAGACATACCCGAGCTAGCTTTGATCCAGCTAACTCAAAGCTAGCTCAAGAAACAATGTGAGTGAAGCTACATCAGCAAGGGTAGCAGCACAGGCTGGCTGCTTGAGTATGCACCAAGGGTCATGGATGGGGCTGACTCGTGCCATCCTGGATTCACTGCTATTGTTACTCAAGGTAGCTTTGACCTAGCTAGATCAAAATTAGTTTGGGTATGTCTACACATGCTGCTATCCCATCTCCCAGTTTCAGTGCAGACGTACCCCAAAAGAGATGATCTAGCTCAAACAAAAGTTATCAGTTTGATGCAGAAATTATCGGGCAAGCTTCTGTGACTCTATGCTCCGTTCTTCATAGAAATATTGTTATAATATGATTTTGACACAATTAAGATGTGTTTATGAAAGATGGGTCATGTGAGGTATCATCAGAAAGGTTATGATTTACTGAAGATGATTATCCTATTTGTAGGCATGTATCATTTCTGTATCTGAAGTTAGGAATATTGACTATGTAACAATTACAAGTGGGTTTACACCTGGGGAATGCCCACCAGACAGAATGTAATCAGTCTGGATAGGCCATTAGGGAAAACAATAGGACTTTGAAGATGCTAATTTCCCACCTTCCTAGGAAGTCTTCCTGGGGATTTATGGCTGCTTTGACACAGTGGGGTCATGTGATCGTGTCACCTGATACTGCACTCCATCTTGGACTGCTAGTATTTTTCCACTAGTAGGGTGTGGGGATCAAACTGGGAAACATAGGATTCATGCCATATGTAAATCCTATTAAAGGCTGGGGAGTGAGTTGATCAGGGTCGGTTCTTCACTGAATCCCCGCCCAAGATGACTGCTGAAAATACCTAAGACTGATCTTGGGATGGAAGGACTGGACCCGGCTAGAAGCTGTCTGGCCTGTGAAAGGAATAGCTGGAGTTCTAAGCTGCAAGCAAGACTTATTGGTCTTCAAGAAATTCTGAAACCTGCTTAAAACAACATTTAGGGTGAGAAAGTACTACTTGTAGCCAGCTTCTTTAGTGTATTAAGCTTAGTTTGTGCGTTTGCTTTATTTGCTCAGTAATCTGCTTTGATCTGTTTGCTATCTCTTATAATCACTTCAAATCTATCCTTTGTAGTTGTTAAACTTGTTTTGTTTTCTCTATTCATAACTGGGGGGCAAAAAGCTGTGCATATCTTCCTCCACATCGAGTGAGGGGGCGATTTTGATGAGCTTACATTGTACAGTGCTCTGTGCAGCGCCAGACAATACAATTTTGGATTTGCATCTCAAAGGGGGTGTTCACTTGAGGGCTGAGCAATCCCCTAGCTGATTCTTCTCATGCAGAGCTGATTTCAGTTTCTGTGACTTTCTGCAGCTGGGTGGGTCCCTATCTGTGTGTTTGCTAGAGGAGGCTTGAGGGCCTGGCTCAGCAGGACAGTGGTGAGGGAGCCCAGGCTGGTGGAATGGGTGGGCTCAGTGGGACCACAGTACATCAGGTGGCACCCCCGTGGGGGGTAAACCGTCACAGCTTCTTTTGCTCTGTATTATGCAGGAGTTTCAGGGGAGTCAATAGATGGACCACGGGCCAAAGCCGGACTGCCAGACACATGCGAACAGACCATGAAATCTTTATATTTACTTATTATCATTATTGTTAATATTTTTGTATTATTTTTTTCTGGAGTCTGGGGCTTGACTATACCTTGAGCAAGAAATTTGGACCTTGACAAAAAAAAAATTGATTACCCCTGAGGAGGTTAGATTAAATGATCATAAAAATCCCCTCTGGCCTTAAAATTTATGGATCCATGGAAGACAGAGAAGGTCAGATTATTGCATCTTCCCTTTTGTGGCCACAGTCTGGATCCATCCAGCTGACTTGCTGAACTCTTAAATCCAAGTTTTCAAGCTGCTGGATGGCTTGGGGTGTGCAACAATGTCTCTCTCTAGTGGCCAGCCTCAGTGTCTGTAATAATCTGCTACTTATTCACACCTAACGACGTTGCTTTGTTGGTTAAAGTGGTGGGGGCCGGTGAATTTGGTAAAGTATTTGCCTCAGCAGAAAGGACAGATTCAATGGGCATGTTGGCAATTCTAATCTAAAACCTAACACTTCATATTTTATACGTATGGTACAAATGTTGCCCCTTGATAGCAGATACTTTTAGCTTTGAATTTCCCAGCATTTGTGAATTTTTGGTTAGATCTTTAGTGCTGTTTCACACTACATTATCATTTCTTGACAGGTAAATAAATATTAGCCCATGGGGCTCTTTTGTATCCAGTGGTTTGAGGAGAGAGAAGAATATGGAGTGGGGAGAAATTACTGTGATCATCTTCATAAATAATTTTTAACGGTCTTCAAAAAACCATTTGTTCTCATCTGAAGGCCTGGGGAGGAGATAAAGCTACTGGATATTCTTTAAGTGTGGTAACAAACATGGTTCCCTGGAGACTGTTTAAGGTACATCTCTGTGCTCTTAATAAAAAAATCACAGCCCAGAATTTATCCTCTCAGATATTACAGACTTACATGAAACTTACAAATATCCAAATAGAGATGCAGCTAAAAATTTCCCAGTGTTCGTTTGGATCCAGATCAAGACAGAGCACGTTTGGATGAAGAATTGAATTTCCGCAAAGTTCTTTATATTTAATCCAATAGTTTAAACATCATTTTGGGTGGAAAATATAGAAAGTCTGATTCCTCTCTCACTGACTTGGAGTTTACATGTGTGTAAAACCCCTGAATTCTGTGGAATTATTCCTGATTCACACTGTTGGGAGAGAAAAAGTAGGTCCATAGTTTCCACTTCATGTAGCAGGTGCCCACTACTCTTTTGGGTCTCAACAAACCTCTCCAAAAATTGAGCTGCCAAGGACGTAGTCTCCAGAAATGGGGGGAAGGTGAGTTGGTTTAATACAACTTGTCATGTGGATCTCTGACATCAGAAGCCAAGGCTTGATCTACACTACCAAATTGTGTCGGTATAACAACATCGCTCAGGGGTATAGCAAATCTACCCCACGAGTGATGTAGTTATACCGACCTAACCCCCAGGGTAGACAGCGCTGTGTCGATGGGAGGGCTTCTCCCATCAACATAGCTACTGCCTCTCAGTACTTACACCAATGGAAGAAGCTCTTCTGTTGGCATAGGTAGCATCTTCATTAAGTGCTACAGTGGCACTGTAAGTGTAGACAAGACCTAAGAGTTAAACTCCGCCTTCAGAGGCACATATGTGGATCCTGTTGCTAAACTGTGACCCGATGGGAGCTCTTCAAGGAAAATGGAGGATGCAGCGGGACGTGGAGTTAGTGATTCAGTAGGGGGCTCTCTTCTTTCTAAATCAGTACTCCAGTATCATTTTATGAG
This sequence comes from Chrysemys picta bellii, assembly GCF_011386835.1. NCBI lineage: Eukaryota > Metazoa > Chordata > Testudines > Emydidae > Chrysemys > Chrysemys picta. The sequence continues at coordinate 12,328,822 of NC_088791.1, read as the reverse complement.
GCACAGTGCTGCTGGAGGTGCCATCTTTTAGGATGAATTGTAAAACCAACATCCTGACCATTTGTTATGAAAGCTCCCATGGCACATTTTGCATGAGTCAGCCCAATATGTAAACCAAATTCCAGTCTGGGCGATTATGGTACATCCAGGGCTGGATTTACATGCCCCTAGGCACAGCATCTTCAGTGCCCCCCTCCCCCCCCCTCCCCCACCTACAGCTGACCTTTGTGTTTTCCATAAAAAATGAAACAAAAAGAAATATAAACACAGCCTCCTTGGGAAGGCATGAGACCCTCCGCCACGCACGGTGTTCCCAGCCCGAGCCGGGGGCAGCCCACCCGCCCCAGATGAGATGCAAGGGGGCAAAGGGGACTGTACCTCTCCCTGTGGTGAGCGGTCCCCGGGTGTCTTCTGTCCCTCCCGCAGCCCGGCACAGCAGCTGTGCTCTGGCTCTGCCCATGCAAGTGAATGGGGCGCCAGCCACGTCCCTCCCTCTTCTTTCTTGGCCCAGGGTGGAGGCAGCAGCGTGGCTGAGATTGGGAAGGGGCTGGGACGCTCCCAGCACCTTCAGCAGCCGCGGCTCACAGCAGCCCCAGGTGGGCTGACTCGGACGCTCACCCTTCTCCAGCCCCACACACTGGGCGGCCAGCAACCTGTGCCAGGATCCCGCCCACCCGCCTGCAGGGGAGCTGTGTGTATTAACGTTTTAACTTTTAAACCACTTTTAACTTTTAGGTGCCCCTAGAATGCCGGCACCCCACACACGTGCCAACTGTGCCTAATTGGAAATCCAGGCCTGGGTACATCTTACTTAATTGAAATCCCACTGTAATGTCGATTGAAAACAATATCCTTCACTTCCTGTCCTAGACTGTTGTGCAGGGGAAACCAAACATTACTTATGTTTCAAGATATGTAGCAAAACAACTACAACAAAAACTGAAGATTTCAGGCAGACCATGAGATCACTATTTTAGACCTCTGAGCCTTATCCATCAGACGCAACTGCTGAGAACCTGAACACATCTGAGAGTACAAACTGCATTTATTCCCTGCAAGCCAAACATAGAAACCTAGAGGCTATGACAGACCCAGACACTATATCAGAGTCTCTGCCTGCATGCCTGAACACCATGGAAGGGGGAATAGACATTGTGGCCCACTCTGCTATTCGGACAGATACACCAGCCAAGGAGCATAAAAATAAAACTGAAGAGTCTATGTATTGTGGGTAGGGTTGCCAACCCACCATGATTGTCTTGGAGTCTCCAGGAATTAAAGATTAATCTTTAATGAAAGATTATCTCATGTGATGAAACCTCCAGGAATACGTCCAACCAAAATTGGCGACCCTAACTGTGGGCTGTGGAACCCATAAAAGACGACAGGAGCCCCAGTTCTTGAGGAGAGCAGACAGAGCGCCAGGTATGAGCCCACAACTTACAAATTCTTATACAATTCCCACAGAAACTTGCTTTGGGAAGAGCATCCACCCGGAGTGGAAGACTCACTCAGGAGAACTGGACACTGGTGAATAAGTTGGGCATTGTGGCCCAGGGCCGCCCAGATGGGGGGGCAAGTGGGGCAATTTGCCCCAGGCCCTGGGCCCCGCGGAGGCCCCCACGAGAATATAGTATTCTATAGTATTGCAACTTCTTTTTATGGAAGGGGCCCCCAAAATTGCTTTGCCCCAGGCCCCCGAATCCTCTGGGTGGCCCTGTTGTGGCCTGGTTCCCAAGCTGTGTGAGCTGGCCAATCTGGGAAGACAATACCAAGCCTTAAGAGAGAGGGGGAATATCCTTTAAGGAGACACAGGCCAGATCCTCAAGCTGGTGTAAATCACCCAACTGTATTGAAGTCAACAAAGCTAGGCCAATTTCCCGTAGCTGAGGATCTGGCCTTTTGGACCACAGTGTTAAAGCCGTGTGACTGATGTGGTCTGGAGTAGTCTGTACTGCACATTTCTACCGTGGATTTTGTTGTTGTTGTGCACGCTATAGGTAGTTGTTACATACTTTGTGGTTTTTATATATTATTTCTGACCTTCTGTAGCCTCCAACATGCTCAGAGATATACTTTAGTTCAAGCCGTAGAGCGTCGTGCTCTTGGTATTGAAGGTCTGGGCTTCAATCCCTGCTGATCAGCAGGTTGGCCCTGATTCTGGGCTCCATTCTGACCCATTAACACCATTGCTATGGCCCCAAGGGGCTGAAAAGCAATCCGATTTCCGCAGTCCTGATTGGTTCCCTGGCTGATGCAAGTGCAGGTGCGGGGGAGGGGTGTGTCTGGATCACTCTGTGCTCAAGCTGTCCTGGGTGGTTCGCGAAATAATTTCCAAAAGTAACTCTAAGGGTGGGCTGTGCAGAGGATTGTCTGAGATTCCGTATTACAATCACCCACCAACAAACAGCAATAATGAAGTCTTGACGTCCTTCCTCGGGCAAAGCTCCCATTAAATCCAATGGGAGCTTTTCCTGAGTATAAACTGGAGGGTCAAGTTCCATAAGATCAGTAAGGGCCAGTGTTGAGAGTCACAGATGCTCAGCACATTGTAGGATCCAACCTAACATACGCTGTGTCTACACTAGCACTTTTGTCAGTATAACTTATATCCCTCAGGGGTCTGGAAAAAACCCTGAGCGACATACGTTACACCGACAGCAGCACCGGTGTGGACAGCAAAAAAAAAAATGATTAAAGGTCTAGAAAATATGACTTATGGGGGAAGATTGAAAAAATTGGGTTTGTTTAGTCTGGAAAATAGAAGACTGAGAGGAGACATGATAACAGTTTTCAAGTACATAGAAGGTTGTTACAAGGAGGAGGGAGGAAAAATTGTTCTTCTTAACCTCTGAGGACAGGACAAGAAGCAATGGGCTTAAATTGCAGCAAGGGCAGTTTGGGTTGGGCATTAGGAGAAACTTCCTAACTGTCAGAGTGGCGAAGCAGTGGAACAAATTGCCTAGGGAGATTGTGGAATCTCCATCATTGGAAATTTTTAAGAGCAGGTTAGACAAACACCTCTCAGAGATGGTCTAGATCAGTGGTTTTCAAACTGCGGGTTGTGACCCAGTACTGGGTCACGGAATGTAAGGCACTGGATCACAGCAGCTCTGATCAGCACCAACGACCGGGCCGTTAAAATTCCCGTTGGCGGTGCTGCCCGGCTAAGGCAGGCTAATCCCTACCTGTTCTGACACCGCGCTGAGCCCTGGAAGCAACCAGAAGCAAGTCCGGCTCCTAGGTGGGGGGGCCACAGGGCTCCGTGCGCTGCCCCCGCTCCGAGCACCAGCTCCACACTCCCATTGGCCTGTTCCTGGCCAATGGGAGCTGGGGTGGGGCAGTGCCTATGGGTGAGAGCCGTGCAGCGCTGCTTGTGCGCCTCTACCGAGGAGCCGGACCTGCTGCTGGCCACTTCCAGGGCTCAGCGCGGTCTGCGGTACCAGGACGGGCAGGAAGCCTGCCTTAGCACCCCTGCTGCGCCGCTGACAGGGAGCCACCTGAGGTAAGTCTGCGCCCCAACCCTGCACCCCAATCCCGTGCCCCAGCCCTAAGCCCCCCCAAAGCTGGAGCCCCTTCCTGCACCCCAAACCCCTCATCTCTGGCCCCACCCCAGAGCCTGCACCCCCAGCCCAGAGCCCTGACCCCCTCCACACCCCAACCCCCTACCCCAGCCCAGAGCCCCCGCCCATACCCTGAACCCCTCATTCCTGGCCCCACCCCACAGCCCTCATCCCCACACCCCCACCCTCTGCCCCAAACCCCTAATCCCCAGCTCTGTTGGGTCATGGGCATCAACAATTTTATACAACTGGGTCACCAGAAAAAAAGTTTGAAAACCACTGGTCTAGATAATACTATAATAGCCATGAGTGCAGGGGACTGTACTAGACAACTTCTCAAGGTCCCTTCCAGTCCTATGATTCTATGTTGGCAGGAGACGCTCTCCCACTGACATAGCTACTGCCGCTGGTTGCAGGTAGTTTAATTATGTCAACAGGAGAGCTCTCTCCTGTTGGCATAGAGTGGCTACACGGGAGATCTTACAGCGGTGCAGCTTTATGGGTAGACAGTGTAGACACGGCCATAGATGGTGGTCACAATCAGAGGTAGTAGAGCAAACTTGATGGACTCCTGGTTTGATCCATTTTTCAAATCCTGTGTTCTGGAATAACATTTTTCCCCGTTTATTAAGGGCTCTAATGTATTCTACCAGATGCCGATTCCTAGCGTGGAGTAATCATTTTCCACTTGCACTGCCAGAGGACTGATTGAGCCATATTGTAGCAGTACTTAAGCAGAAGGACTCCCTGTCACGTATGAGATGTTGCTGGTCACCACTAACCCTGAGTTAATGTATACTCCAGCAGGGAGTGAAACTGTCATGCATGGAAGACTTTCATCAGTGTAAAAGAAAACTGCTGAGATAAATGCACCCAGTCACAAATCCTGTTAATTCAAGAGAAATCAATGGCGAAAGGTTTCTGTACCCTTAATTAAAAAAAGAAATACATGCACAGCCACATCAATGAAATCACTTATTGGTACAGAATAACCCAGGCTTTAGCACACAGTATTTATAACGTAGAAACTGGAGACCCCAGTCTTCTGTCACCCCATTCTTGGAGTTGCCCCTTATTTACATGGGTGAAAATGCGGGGAGAATCGAGCCAGGTGTCCACAGCTGCCAACATATTGAGGGTCAGATCCAGAGCACTGCTGAGCACTTGACTCCCCGGCATCTCTCAGTTTTGGGTCCAGATCCAATGGGCATTGAAAACAATGGAAGGACTTCTGTTGACATCACTGGGCATTGGATTGGGCCCTTAGCTCTGAATTAGCCCAGTAAGAAACCCAATTAACAATCTTTTTTCCCCTTCATTAATGGTCTGGGGAGAGAAGTCTATAAACAATTAGTTCAATATTTATATCTATCAATATCCAAAGCCATCATCTAAATAGTACCATCATTGGGAGACAGACGGGTCTTGTGGCTGGAGCATGGAAAAGGTTATCAAGAGACGTTCCCTTCAATAAGCTTATCTTACATAGAATAACACCAAGGGCAGGTCTACACTACAAATTTACATGGGCGCAGCAGCACCGATGCAGCTGCGCCACTGTAGTGCGTCTGGTGAAGACGCTCTAAGCCAGTGGGAGAGAGCTTTCTCGTCAGGTCACTAACTCCACCTCCCCGAGAGGCAGTAGCTATGTCAATGGAAGAAGCTCTCCCACCAACATAGCACTGTCTACACGGGGGGTTAAGGTTGGTAGATCTACGTCGCTCAGGAGTATGGAAAATCAACACCCTTGAGTGACAGAGTTATACCAAAGTATGTACAGTAGAACCGCAGAGATACGAAAACTCAGGAATGGAGGTTGTTTGTAACTCTGAAATGTTCGTAACTCTGAACAAAACATTATGGTCGTTCTTTCAAAAGTTTACAACTGAACATTGACTTAATACAGCTTTGAAACTTTACTATGCAGAAAAAAATGCTGCTTTCCCTTTATTTATTTATTTTAGTAATTTACATTTAACACAGTACTGTGCTGTATTATCCTTTTTTTTTTTTTTTTGTCTCTGCTGCAGCCTGATTGTGGAACTACAGTTCCGAATGAGGTGTGTGGTTGACTGGTCAATTCATAACTCTGGTGTTCATAACTCTGAGGTTCTATTGTAGTGTAGACCAAGCCCAAGACGCATTTCCTAGTTGTCTCCAAGACCCTTATAATTCTGACAATGCACTGACTGGTGGACGGTTGACCCATGCAAACCTGCTGGTTGCAGCTAATCCTTTTAAATATTTTCACATGCAAACAAACCATACAAATGGAACTGCCAATAATCACACCACATCACACTCCCCTCCAGGAGATCCGGAGGTTGGGCCATGGGGCAAAAAGTCTGAAGACTTCTAGTTCTTTCTTGGCTCTGACACCAGTTTAGTGTGCAACAACTATAGATAAATCACTTAAACTCACTGTGCCTCCACTTATAGTATGGAATGATGATAACTTAGCCTACTTTGTAATGCTCAGATCCTTTGCTAAACCTTAGTCTAAGTACTAAGTAGAGCTAAGTAGAACGGGCCAAAAATGGTAAGTATATTTTGCAAAAAATGTTGACAAAAAACATTTTCATTTTGTTAAAAAAAACCCGACATATTTAGGGGGGTTTATATGAAGTTTCTAAAAAAAAATTTTTTTAATATACTTCATTTTGGAAGGAAAAAACCCAACACACATGATCACTTTTTTACTTTTTTTCCACTGGAAAAAAAGGAGGGGTATGAAAGTGTTTTTTCCCTCCAATTTATCTGTCTTTGCTGTAAACCTTTCCCCATCTCCTCTCCCTTTTTCCAGTGGGGGAAAAAGTACAAAAGTGAGAGAAAGAGGACTTTCCCCCCAAAAAGCCATTTTTGTTTCAGAATTATAGTGATAGACTCAAGGAGTTCAATCTATTCATCTTAACAAAGAGAAGGTTACAGGGTGACTTGATTACAGTCTATAAGTACCTTCATGGGGAACAAATATTTAAGAATAGACTCTTCAATCTAGCAGAGAAAGGTATAATATAATCCAATGACTGGAAGCTGAAGGTAGACAAATTCAGACTGGAAATAAGGTGTACATTTTTTAACTGTGGGGGTAATTAACCATTGGAAAAATTTACCAACGGTTGTAGCGGATTCTCCATCACTAACAATTTTTAAATCAAGCTTGGCTGTTTTTTCTAAAAGATCTGCTTGAGGAATTATTTTGGGGGAGTCCTCTGGCCTTTATTCTACAGGATGATCAAAGTGGTCCTGTCTGGCCTTTGGAATTTATAACCTGCTGTAGACACACATTTGTTTCTGTAGTAAAATCCATCAGTTACCCTGTGTTCTGTGAAGCTGAAGAATCTCTTCTGCTCAGGCATGGTGTGCATCTCATTAGTGATTTTTGCTGAAGAGAATACTCTAGCCTGTATTAATTAGCATGCACTAGAACCTAATCTTCTGGGAGCTAGGTTCAAATACAGTCCAAGCAGTTTTCATTAACATCCTTTTTTTCACCCTCTTTCTTTTAGTGACTCTTCGGCATTGCACGTTTTCTGAAAGGGTCTGATCCTGTGCTCTTTGAAGTACTCCCACTGACTCTAGTAGACATTAGCTCAGCCTTTATGTTGTTCTTGTAATTATTCTGCCTCCAGTGTCGTCTATTTTCCTTGCGGATGAGGTGGCCGTGACTTGCTAACACAGGGTGCCATTCTATTCTATATAGTTTTTTAGACCGTGCTTATCACCATAGTAACTGAGCGCCTTCCAGTAATGCATTAAGCAACGTGACCACACGTTTGCCACATGTTTGGTCTCTCTGCTTCTCCCCAAACAGAGAAGCGAGTGGAGTGAAGGGTCTTGTTTTGGTAGAGATTTTTTTCTTTGTTTTTTGTTTTTAATTTGCTAAACACACCTGTTGCTCTGTGTTTATAGTAGAGAAGGCAGGTCACTTGGAGCAGAAGTGGTGAGGTTTGTGATGGTCCTTGGTTCCTGTGGGAGTTCATTCCACAAGCTCAGACCAGCTCTGGAGTAGCTTCTGTCTCCCACACAGATGAGCTTTACTCTTATTGTTGAAGGTCCCTTTGTGTCAGAGGAGCAAAACTCTCAAACACGGCCTTTTGTCCTGGAACATGAAATGGTCTTTTAAGTATCCTGGGTCCAGGTCATGGAGTGCTTTGAAAATAAGAACCCTGAGACCTTGAACTTGATTAGAAATTCCATGGGAAGGAGGTGTAGAGAGTGCTGCACAGGTGTGATGTGCTCACAATAACCCCGTGTTGCTGAGGAGATGCCCTGCAGCATTCTGTACTAGCTGGACTTTCCTAAGTCATGAAGGCCTCATGCCCAGGTATATCGCATTTCTGTAGTCAGCCGAGATGTGATGAAGGCATGAATAACTGAGACCAGATCTCCACTCACCAGGATGGGATGGAGTCTCCTAGCCAACTGGAGACGATAGCCCATGTTTAGGGTGGGTGTCCCGTTTAAAATCGTGTTACTTAAACCTAACGTTTTAAAACACAACTATTTATCCTAGTCCAGATATGTCCTCACTGTGGCAAACAACCACCCTCACCCCTTTCAGATGCCCTCCCATGACTTCTGAGAAGCTCTTAAGGGCCACGCTACCTCCTGTCCGTGGTGTATCCAGCGATGTAACTGTCGGGGAGATGTTAGGTGGTGTGCCTTCGGGAGCCTGCAACTTAGGAAAGCCAGCTTCAGTTCCCCACTGTGCCACAGACTTTTCTGTCTGACCTTGAGCTAGTCTCTTTGGCACCTCAGTTCCCCATGGAGATAATAACACTCTCCTGCCTCACAGAAGTTAGAGATTGTGAGATGCTCAGATAAATATTATGGCAGTACAGAGATATACATAAGTACCATACATAAGAACAGCCATACTGGGTCAGACCAATGGTGCATCTAACCCAGTGTCCTGTCTTCTGACAGTGGCTAATGCCAGATATTTCAGAGGGAATGAACAGAATTAGGCAAATATCAAGATCCATCCCCTGTCATCGAGCCCCAGTTTCTGGCAGTTTCAGCAATATCCAGAGCATAGGGTTGTGCCCTGACCATCTTGGCTAATACTCATTGATGGACCCATCCTCCATAAACTTATCTAATTCTTTTTGAACCCAGTTATACTTTTGGCCTTCACAACATCCCCTGGCAAGGAGTTCCACAGGTTGACTGTGTGTTGTGTGACGAAATACTTCCTCATCTTTGTTTTAAATCTGCTGCCTAGTAATTTAATTGCATGACCAGTGGTTCTTGTGTTATCTATCTAGTCAGATATGTGAAATCAGTCCAAGATGGCTGTTAGAGTAACACACACTGTGCACTGTCTTTTATGGAGACTTTACATTGGTTCTTTCTTTATTTTTTTTCTTTGTCTGAATTAAAGCCAACTAGACTTAGGGCTCATCTACATGGGGAAACTAACAGAATTACAGCAGTATAATTATACCACTAGAGCTCCTCTATAGATATAATTATAGTTCTGCCACTATAGTTTTGCTGATCAATTTCCTCATGTAGACATGCAGAAAAGTGCTGAGAAATATACAATTTGCAATTGGAGCGTGGAAGGCATAACACTGAGGAAGTGCTAATTATTTGAATAAAACATGTTTAAAACCTTGCAGGAAACACCTGCACAATTCTGCAATTAATCCAGCCCCTGGATACCGAGTGCTTAATGTATCAGAACTATCGTCTGTACGGTTTATCTTTGAAGCTGTAAACTCTTAGGTGGTGGGACTGTGTTTCCTCCAAGTTCTCTCTAGCACCAAGCACTCATCAAAGAATAATGTCAAATGCATGTTCACTTGCAAAGAAGAAAAACACTCCCCATCATGTACCTCCAGGAAAGCATTAAAGGCCTGATCCAAAGTTCATTGAAGTTAATGGAAAGAGCCCCACTGACTTTGATCAGGCTTAACTGATTTAGTGGCTAGGGTGAATGGCAATTGTGTGAAGCAGAGCATATTATATGCCTTTTATAAGTACATTTCATGGACCCCTTCTCTCAGTGGTGTTTTCAGCACTGATCTGAGGACTCAGCGTTTATAAAAGCAAACATCAGAATGCTGGGTAACTAGAGCCCACGCCTGCTAAGGATTCATAAGAAGCAATCTACTGTTCTCCCTCTCAATTTTATTCGTTGGGACTCCCCTTTACAACGGCTGAATACCATTGTTACGGTGGCAGTGGGGTGGTTTTTATCTGGGATGAAGCTCAGCCGCCTATGAAAAAGTCATCATGATTTCAAGAAATAACAAAAATTGGAAGCCCGAGATTACACTGAGTTTGTTGCATGCACAGACATGGGCAGAAGTTTAAAGAGGAGAATGAGAGAGAGAGAGAGAAAGAGTTTTGAAAGACTCCTGCCATATTGGATGATTTATTTATAACGCATCTGTCTCATTTGTGACATGTTGACCATGCTGCGACTTCTGCTATGGAAGTGATGTGTAGAAGGACAGTGTGCCAATGGCCAGAGGATTTATTATTTATATTACATAAGGGCCTGGGACAATCCCTGCCCCAACAGGCAAAGGAAGTATTATTAGCCCCATTTTACAGATAGATGAGGACCTTCGAGATTAAGGCCTGATTTATTGTTGTCCTAGGTCAGGGAAGAGGCTTCTCCAGGACTGAGGCCTCTCACCACTTCCACAACAGCCTCAGACACAGGGTGCCTTCTAGCGATGACCTGCAACCTGGTGAGTTTTGTTAGGATTCCTTTCGAGACCTTTGTCACTCAGTTTTTTCCAGAATGCCTCCGGGAAAATAGGTCGTCCAGGTCTCTGGGATCCCAGAAACCTCTGGTCAACTCCTGCTTGTCACTCAGGTTACTTTACTTCTGCCAGGTGGAGTCAGCAGCAACCAGGGACGGGTTCAATATCTAGGGGTCCCTCTTAACACTGCAATTCAGATGGGTTCGAGCCACCATCCAGTAATCTGTGAAAAGTAAATGTTACCCACACACCTTCTGGGTGTTGTGTTCTGTCCCATCTAGTGGCACCGAGATCACTTAAAGAGAGATTAATGAGTCTGCTCTACTGCCTTAGCTAACAGTCAGTTGGCTTTTAGCTCAGGCTGTAGAGGCTCATGCACTCAGCGCCCAAGGTCACAGGTTTGATCCCGCCTGCTGATGACCATGGTCTGTTAGCATTACAAGTGGGGGCTCATCCGGGATTTCAACTGGGAAGTCTCTGAAGTTTAGTGCATGAGCCTCTACTGCATGAACTAAAAGCCCACCAGCTCTTAGCAAAGACTCATTTTATCTCTCTCTTTAAGTGGTCTCGGTGCCACTAGATGGGACAGAACACCGCACCCAGAAGGTGTGTGGGTTACATAAACAATAATCCTGGGCACTTCTAAGAGGCAATACTTCCCCTCCCACAAGCGCCGAGTCGGTGTATAGCAAAAAAACCCTTTTCATTTATTTTTTTTAAAGGAAAGGAATCCAGCATTAATTTGGGAAAATGCAACAAGTATGATTCGCAAGCATATGACCATGAGGAAAACACCCACCCCAGAGGACGTTGGGCCATGTCCTTTGCCTCAGGTTCTCACCTTTCAGTGTGAAAGTCCGACAAACAAATGTTCCTTTAACTTGCCACTCCCCTCTCCCTCCACTGCACCCCACACACAGTTGTTGTCTTGGGTCAGCGAAGATCCAGAGTTCAGAGATGCCATGCGTTCACCTCCCACCCCAGCGGGGGTAGGGGTCAAGCAATGCCTCAGTAGCGGCGTGCTGCCACCACTGCTCCATCATTCACTCCCCCCCGGCCACTGCATCATCAATCATTCTGCCACTGCGCTGTTACCCGCTGCATTATTCTGCTGTAACCTCAGCGATCTCTTGAAGTCCCACCCCTTAACCCAGCTCTCAGTGATCTCAGCAGCTAGTGGGAGGGGCCTCACTGCTGGGACAGGTAGTCAGTCTCTTTCACTGGAGACGCTGCCCTGCGGCAGGTTTTAGGTTTAGCACCGAGAGCAGATTATCAGTAATTCCAGCTCTTGTGATCCGTAACAAAAGACTTCCCGTTGAGTCTATTCAGCTCTGGTATTAAACAGTAGAGCAGGGAAGAGTCAAATCAAATGGCACCTAGGAGCACTGTAGGGGCAGAGCCCACATCACCACATAGGAGCACCAGCCCCCACCCACCATTATCTCCACTGGCTTTAGGCACACCTACCCCCTGCTTAGTGAGTGCAGTTCAGCTGAGGGTGACTGCCCTCAAGCAGGGCATGCCAAGCGCAGTTTAGACGCCCTTTACTCACACAACAAGGGTAAAAACCATTTGTTACCCCGGCACTCAATACCAAAGTGATTTGCAAGCCAACACCAGCCAAGAGTGATCGTTTGGGCAGAGCAGCTCCATCATGCTGTGTACGAGGTAGAGCAGGCGTGTCTATGCAAACAAGGTTGGGTCCTGAAGTCTTTTTCCCCGAGCTCATCACTTAGAGAGAGATCATTCAGACCATGCTTACAGCGGGCATGTACCAGCTCTATGCCCACACTGGCCTGGCCCAGACCCAAGGGGGTTAGGTACAGGGTGATACAATTCCAAATTATGTCACACTCTACACAGTTTATATACATTTCCCCCAGCTACTAACATCTATACTTCTGGAATTTAATTGGTTTGGACATTGTACGGCTCATGTAAGGACCAATCGCTTTGTATATTGTGTAAGGACCAATCAATTATGTCCTCACCTTATTTACGTTTCAAGTTTCAGGGTGTTCCCACTTATCTCAATCTCCAGGATACAGCTTATCCCACCCTTGTTTACAGTTTAACCTTGCACTCATATTTACCCATGTCCAGTAAGATCTATGTCTACAATTCTAGGGTCTTGCAAAGCCCAATAATCACCTTGAGGGGAGGGTGCAGCCCAGTCTGTGCCAATGGTCACAGAGGAACCAAGGAGACACAAGCTGCCTCCCCCTCTATTCCTACACTGACCACTGTGGAGGGTTTGCCCACATGTACCTCAGAAATCTATGGCAGAGCCAGGAAACAAACCCAGATCTCCTGAGTCCAGGTCCAGGCCAGTCCCATCACCGCAAGTCCAGCCGTTCTGCTTGCAGAAGACAGAGGCAAACAGAATGCCTTGGTGCTGGAAGACAGCGCATTTATCCCTTTACATACATAAAGCATTTGCTCCAACAGTGCTCTACTAGGACCACCAGGCTGGGTATGCTTGGGCACACATATCTCACTAACACCAGCCAAGTTCCCCCTGGCCTGTGCTTAGGGTATACAGCACAGCTGGCATAATGATATCAAATGTGTGTTCATTTGTAAAGAAGAAGAAGCCAGTCCCCACCATGTACCTCCTGAGAAAGAATTAAGGACCTGACCCAAAGCCCTTTAAAGCTAAAGAAAACAGACCCATAGCAGTGACCGCTCATTTTGTGGTCAAGAGCCAGTATCATCTTCCATGTTCTCAGCCTTTTGGTGCACCTCTAATGACACCCCTGAACAGACTTCAAGCGGGGATTGAACCCAGGACTTCTAGCTATACAAACACAAGATGCCACTGCTTGAGCAGAAAGACATCAGCAGGCTGGTACTCATCTGCCTGTGATCTAGCCACTAAGGGGCAACAATGAGCCACCCTATGTGATGGTGGGAGACGGGGTCAGCCTCGTTCTGGCCTCTGAAATCAGAGGATTTTAAATCCTCTTCAAGAAAGAACAGACTTCGTCTGCACCCTTGGCCTTATATGCTGCCGCTTGGGTGCCCTGCACAGCCACAGAAGTTCTGGATCATTTTTACCCATTGCCCACATAAACTTATTCTGAGGAATAATATTGTTTCAGCTAGATGGGCGCAGAGGAAATGTCACCAAGTGGATAGTTGGGTTTGATTTGAAGGAGAGGAGCTCCTCTCTCTCTGTCCCCTCTCAAGAGGACATTTCATTCAGTACTACAGGGAAAGGCTGATGTTCGTTATAGCTACTCAGGGCCGGAGGTGATGCCATTCACATGCCCAAGCCAGGGAGTGCAGCTTTGCCGTAAGCCCCCTGGTACCGTCATGCACTCAGACTGCCTCGCCAGAGCACTGCCGGACCGAAGCAGGGACGCTGTTAATTGCATTGAATGGGGGGAACTTGAAGGAAGGGAATTCAGACAGTTTCAACATCTCACACTGATTGACACATGTCATTGATCTCCGTGGGGTTCACCTGGGCACAGGGGGCCACAGTAGTGGATCTGATTGCAGGAGTGAGGCCACTGGGCTAGTTAGTGACCTTTGGCACAGCCCAGAGCAAGCAGTGCTGTAAAAGCAGCACCACACCGGGATGCACTGGTTTGGAGACATCCCTCTGAAATACAGCTGGGCCCCTGCTCCCTCCTTATTGGCTGGGGACAGTAATTTGCTGCTGGCCTGTATCAATAGCAAATTACTAGCCCACATGATGCTGGCCCAGCCATTCTAGCCGGCAAGCGAAGGAGGCGAGGCCAGGCTCATCCCCAGTCCCCATCCCTCCTTGCCTACCAGCTCATAAAAAGACAGCATGTGCCTCAGAGAGGTTACAACCAAAGAGCTAGGTTGGGACTTGAGTTTACACAGGAGTAAGAACATGGCTCCTCAAGCCAGCTGCACCTGGAGCCCTTAGAGTCTAGCCCACGTTGCAATCTAGCCGTTAGGACTGAGATCGCTGAGGTCTTGGCTCGGACTCCGTGGATTCAGTGAAATACTTAGCATTCTCGGGGTGCCGTACAAATAACACATCTGCTAGGAATAACATCTCACCCCGTGACTGTCTTTGTGGGCCGGTGGCCATTAGATGTCAGAGCGTCCTCCTCTAACCAGTCGTTTCAGAGAAATAGCGCTCCAGACGCATTTTCAGGTCTCCCCTGCTCCTAACATGCTACAAATCCATTCGCCACCGCCATCTGAAATCCCGACGGATACCTGTTCCTCTGACTGCACTTTGTTTGTTTAGTTATTGCTATTTAACCCTGGCGTCGATATGCCTCCCCTCCCTATTTCGGCGCGTGTTGGTCATTCATTTCACCTGTTTCCAGACGTTAATGGCTTGAATAGTCCTTCAAGATGGCAAAGGCTCAAGAAACAGGAATACTAATCAGCCTAACTATGGGTATGTCTACACTGAAATAAAAGACCTACAGCACAGCCACGGATGGCTTCGATCAGCTGAGCTGCAGGGCAGGTTTACCCTATGGTAACTATCCTCTCCCATTACAGCACAGAAACGTCTCTCAACAACCATCCCTAGAAACCAAACATCAAGAGGACAGCAATAGCATTTGGTCTTCGTAGGTAGCGAACTTGAACAGCTTGTCAAAAAAATGAAACCACATAACAAAGATCTGGCAGACGAAATAAACAAGTCTGTGAGTTCATCATTCAGCTGATACAAACTCAGAGACATTGAAGGTCTGTCTACACGACAGCAGCACTGCTATGACACTGCAGCTGGGCCACTATCGTGTAGACGCTTCCTACATTGACAGAAAGGTTTTTCCCATGGATGTAGTTAATCCGCCTCACCAAAGGTGGTCGCTAATTCTTCTTCTGCATCTGGCAGGAGAGGGTGGTGTTGGTTGACCTAACGAAGTTGCGCAGGGCATGAAATTTTTCACAGCCTTGAGCAATGTAGTGAAGCTGATCTAATTTTTAGGTGAAGACGAGGCCTTGGGGTACGTTTATCCGGGATCGATATATCGCATCTAGTTAAGACGCGATATATCGATCCCCGAACGCGCTCACCGTCGACTCCGGAACTCCTCCAGAGCGAGCGGCGGTAGCGCAGTCGACAGGGGAGCCGCAGCCATCGATCCCGCGCCGTGTGGACCCCAGGTCATTTGATCCAAGATACTTAGACTTCAGCTACGCTATTCGCGTAGCTGAAGTTGCGTATCTTAGATCGATTCCCCCCCCCCAGTGTAGACCAGCCCTAAGGGAAGAGCGGTCTTAAACCTATGGACTCAATGACTCCATTTTATGAAAGTACTTTAGGGACCTGGGTTCAATTCCTGGTCCACCACCGACTTCCTGTGTGACCTTGGGCAAGTCACTTAGCCTCTCTGGGCCTCAGTCCCCCATCTGTAAAATGGGAATAACCGCACTGCCCTGCCTCCTGGGGGTGTTGTGAGGATAAAGACATTAAAGATGGTGAAGCACTTTTGAGATCTACTGATGAAAAGCACTGCAAGAGCAAGGGATTGTTATTAATATGAAAATTCAGACAATACAAATTATTAGCATTATTCTCATAGTATTTTCATTACAGATTATTTATTTTTATGATGATCATTTTATTATGTTATTTATTATTAGTTTAGCACCGACTGCTGTACAACACATAGGAATAAAATCAGAAAATTGTTCAGGTCAGGCACTATCTAGAAAGCAGAGAGAGGGAAGAGATGGCAAACTGGGAAATTCAGAGGACCAGACTCTGATACCCTAGCAGATGTGAGGTAGGGCCTTCATTCTGCAGAGACTTACGCACACGCGCTAGGAATATTCCCATTAAGGTCAATGGCACTACTCAAAATATGGAAATTTAAACAAACGCATAAGGGCTTTGCAGGATCGGGCCTAGCACTTTACTCCACAAGTGGTCCCATTGAATCAGATCATCAGCTGGTCAAAATTAACGTAGCTTCAGCGTAGCCACGTCAATTCACACGAGCCGAGGATCTAGTCCACCGACTGGAATGGGACTGCTTCTGAAATACGGCACTATTCCGCAGGAGTAAAGCTACCAACCTCTGGCCCAGAGGTGGGGAAAACTGACAACACATACGTTGGCAGATCCAGACAACTTCTCAATACCATACATTTCCCTTTCAGCTCCCTTAAAAAATAGTTGCCATACCTAATAAATTCCTGTCTCCCATAGACAGCATCTGTTTGCTTTATGTAGATGGCAAATGCTTGAGAGTTGTTGGCAATCAAACAATTAATTATCTGCTGTTTCCGATGATCCATAGACAATTTAAATACCAGTTTTATCAAATACTTGATACAAAAGCTACTTTAAATCATAGAATATCAGGGTTGGAAGGGACCTCAGGCGGGTTATCTAGTCTGAGCCCCTGCTTAAAGCAGGGCCAATCCCCACATAGATTTTTATCCACATTCCCTAAATGGCCCCTTCAAGGATTGAACTCACAAATGTGGGTTTAGCAGGCCAATGCTTAACCCACTGAGCTATCCCTCCCAGCAACTACCATTTGCATTTTACATCCTTGCCTCAAATCCATATTGCAGTGTCAGCAAACATATCACGTGAGCCAAGTAGCGGATTGTAAAGTAAGTATCATTGTTACAGTGAGACCAGTGCTTAATTTGTGCCAGGGCTTGTCAGGGCTGAGCCCGGCATCTAGGCTTGGCGGTTCATAGCCCTGGCACATTCTGGGCTTGCCACAACCGTTATAAAAGTAAAAAAATTGCTTGAGCCCGGGCACCTCTTTCATTACAAATTAAGCACCGAGTGAGGCGAAAATGACTGAAGAACACTGAGATTAGTGTTGGAAGGAATGGCCTTTTCAAAGCAGTATATGGCAGCTTGTCATGTCATCTGACGGTAGCTGAAATCATTATAGTCAATAGAATTACAGCCAGATTTTCTTTGGCATCCTTGAACAATTCTTTAAGTGTGAAGAGCATTGGCAAGAAAACCTGCTTTGCAAAAGCACAGCGGTGCTTAAGGAAGGCATAATTCTCGCTGTAGTGTAATTATCGCAACACACTGAAAGAGAAGAACGGATGTACTGAAAATGCTCCAATAGAATCTGCTGTATCGGTGTCAGCTTTCATTCGTGATATGTGTTTGGGGCTAGATCTTGCTTGCCTTATTCGCGTGAGTCCACTTTAAAGGGGCCCGTGTGAAAGGGATAAAGAGGATGGGAGCCATTGCTTGCAATTTTTTTCACTGTCTTCTATGAAAATACTGCTGTGGCAAACCAACAAATGCACTCCCATCCTCATTTCCCTTGCATACTCTGTGCAAACCTAAGGTAGGGTTACCATATTTCAGCGAGCAAAAAAGAGGACGGGAGGAGCCCCGCCCTAGCCCCGCCCCTGCCCCTCCCACTTCCCGCCCCCCTGACCTCCCAACCCTCCCCCCGTTCCTTGTCCCCTGACTACCCCCTCCTGGGACCCCTGCCCCTAACTGCCCCCCAGGACTATCTAAGCCTCCCTGCCTCTTGTCCCCTGACTGCCCCAACCTTTATCCACACCCCCACCCCCAGACAGACCCCTGGGACTCCCACGCCCCATCCAACCACTCCCCACCCCCTGACAGCCCCCCCCCAGAACTCCCAACCCATCTAAACCCCTCTGCTCCCTGTCCCCTGACTGCTCCGATCCCTCTCCGCACTCCTGCCCCCTGACAGCCCCCCCCAGAACTCCCAACCCATCTAAACCCCTCTGCTCCCTGTCCCCTGACTGCTCCGATCCCTCTCCCCACCCCTGCCCCCTGACAGCTCCCCCCCAGAACTCCCAGCCCCCTACCCCCCCCGCTCCTTGTCCCCTGACTGCCCCCTCCTGGGACCCCTGCTCTTAACTGCCCTCCAGAACCCCACCCCCTACCTAAGACTCCCTGTTCCTTGTCCCCTAACTGCCCCCTCCTAAGACCCCCCCCCAACTGCCCACCAGGACCCTACCCCCTACCTGTACCCTGACTGCCCAAAACTTTCTCCACTCCCCCCAAAAAGCCCCCCCCCGTTTCTTGACTGCCCCCTCCAGAACCTCCCTGCCCCTTCTCCTGCCCCCCCTTACCCTGCTGCTCAGAACAGGGTGTTGGGCTCTGTGCGAGCCGGACACGTGGCTAAGCTCCCCAGCACAACAAAACCCGGTCCCTGGCCCTGCACAACAAAACCCGGTCCCTGGTCCGGACCGGGTTGCAGGGGAGAGCTGCCCTTGTATCAGCACAAAGTGCTCTCGCTCCCGTTTTGCTACGCTGCATGGCAGAAACCGCTCCCAGTTGCAAAAGGGAAGGGCTGCACTTTGTGCTGAGACACTTGCTCAGAATGCAGGGCGGAGCTCCTCTCCAGCTGCTCCGGAGTCCAGCCCGGGACTTTCCTGCAGCCCTCCCAGCCGCTCGCTCTGCTGTGCCGGGGGAGGGGGAAATCCCGGACATTGTGAGTGCTTTACAAATTCCCCCCGGACGCTATTTTTAGCACAAAAAGGAGGACATGTCCGGGTAAATCCGGACGAATGGTAACCCTACCTAAGGTCCAGAGGAAATCACTCTTTGGCCCTATGCAGAGATAGAAGCTAATCTTGTCATTAACTTCAGTGGATCAGCCTCGGAGCATAACTACCATGAGGGCCGGAATCTAGCAATTCATTCAAGAAACCCCATTTAAGGTAATGGGACTAAACATATAATTTAAAGGCTGTGTCTACACCAGCCATTCCCCACCCCGGACTTCTCACTGTTGCTACCACTGGGTCAATCCATGGAAGTAGCAGTGGCAAGAGCATGGAAGAGAAGGAGAGATGAGCGTGCTTAGCATCACGCAGGAAGTGCTTCTCTAAATAGCCTCATTTTTCTCATCATAAAAATATTGACACTATTGGTCCAAAAGGTTAAGGGGCTGATTCTGATCTCCCTTTCACTAGCCTAAATCAGGAGCAACTCCGCTGAAACCAATGGGTCATTCTTCACTGCCTGGCCCCTTGCACAATTATTCACCCCTGTTCAAAGAGGGCGTAAAATAATCCCACCGGTGTAAGGGCCTGCACAGGGGTCAATGACAACACAAGGCACCAGAGAATCAGTTCCGATGCACTTCCACTGGTCTCAGACTCAGGTTCAGACCCTCGAGTTTAAAATGTGGTGCATCAGGCACCCTTAGATCTATTACAACTGTCATCTCAACGCCATTTAAACTGCCAGGCCGGCAGCAATACCCCCACTGCGTCTTTTCACATACAGCGCAAACAGGGACTGTGCCATTTTCTGGATAGGGAGCTGACAGAAGTCACATTTTCATTGCCGATTTTACACTGCCGCTCCTTGTTTAATCAAATCAACACAGATCTGGCTGATTACATTGACAAAAAGCAACAGCGCAAACACGTTTGTTCAGGAGTAACTGAGCGTACGGTGGATTATGTAATGTTGCGGTAAGTAACTGCATAGCTTAACATTATGGTTTCCATGGAAACTATCAAAGTGAAAGAAAGGTAAAGGAGTTCAGAATTCTTGGCTCTGAGAAGCAAATATCTTCATTTTGACATGTATTTTGGGCCCGGAGATTTTGTTTGTCTTACCTGATTGCAGAATGAAGGAAACCTTTGCTAATAACGAAGGAGCAGGAGCTGGACTTTAAGAAGATTGTGCTATGCAGCTCTGACCGTACAGGGTATAAACTCCTGGCACACGGATAAAGCCACATGAATTTTACATGTGACAAAGCAAGTTACAAAGCCCAGCTGCGCTCACATGGATGATCAACGTGACTCTAGGATTTTCTTTTTTCTAAAGAAAGTTCTCGCTACCAGAAGAAAAATCTCAGCTCATGTATTTTGCAGAAGAGCGGCAACAAGGTTAATTACAGAAGGTAAAAAAAAATTGGCTTTAGTCATTTTTGTTTGCTGTATTAAAGGTCTAGGGTCTGTTTGCTGCTATGCCACTGACTTACTTTTGACCTAATCCAAGACCCATTGAAGGTAGTGATAGCTTCCCATTAACTTCTATGAGCGTTGGATCAGGCATCATGTGACTTTGGGCAAGTCACTTTACTCTCTGAGTCCCAATTTCCCCATCTGTAAAATGGCCACAATAATACACACTTCAGAGAGGTGGCCACACACAAAAAAATCAGAATTTTTTTAATGAAAAACCCATCTTTTTTTTAGGCCAGAATTGAAACCTTGAAGCAGCCCTACAAACTAGATGAAAAACGGGATGCAAATTTCTGCAAGAAATGTCATCCCCTTTTTGTTGAAATTAAATGTTGATAACAAATGTCATTAAAATAATCAAAAGGCAGCAAATGTTGATGAGCTCGAATCATCATTCAGGCTATGTTCCACTGTGACACCCCACCCCTACCCCCCAGTTTTATGTGGAATTCCAAAAATACGAAGAAAATGCAACACACCCAGACAGTCAGAGCAGAATCATGGCATTTGTGGGGCAGTTGGGGAAATGTTATAGGGAAAAGAAAGCAACGTGTGGGCCAGACTGACTCCCTTGCTCACGTTAGCCAATGGTTCAGTAGTTCCACTGACTACTTGTGTAACCGCTCACCAGGGCAAACAAGGTTGTGTCTATACTGAAATCACGGGGTGTACTGCAGCTCAAACTCCCATGCCCAACCTAGCTTTAAGCTAGCTAGCTTGAGTGCTGGAGCATGGCAGAGTAATTACCCAGGGTTCTGGGCAGGCTTGGATAGCCTGCACTGCTGAGGTTTCATGGCTCCAGTACCCGAGCTATGTAGATTAAAGCTAGGTTGGGGACGTCTACTTGAGCTGCAATCACAGCCTGTAGTGACGGTAGTGCAGTCAGACCCAAAGAGGGTTACAATTTGGCCCTATGACACGTGCTTCGCATCACAAGAGCAGGCTCCTTTTAGTCAGAGAGACGGGCAGCAACGACGGGTCCATCTCAGCAGAAGCGCCGCCAGCTTTTTTGCTGCCCTAGGCGGCGGAAGGTCCCGCCCCCAAAATGCCGCCCCCGACAGAGGCGGCCGAAGGTCCCGCCCCCGAAATGCCGATGACGACCAGGGCGGCTGAAGATCCAGCCGCCGCGGTCGCTGCCCCCCAAATGTTAGCGCCCTAGGCAACCGCCTAGGTCACCTAATGGGTTGCGCCGGCCCTGCATCTCAGACAGGGATCCTCGGTTCTATTTAAATATTTGCAGAGTGCAATACACTTTTAAAGATCTTTCCTCAGTGTGTGAGTTGCCTACTCAGTGTGTGATGCTTTTATCTATTCTGAGCCAGGTCTATATGAGACTGGAAGCACCTGGCCAGATCTTAGCACTTGGGCAGCATGTTAGTCTGAAGGAGATATAAAACACACAAACCAGGGCTTAAAATTCTCAGAGATTATTTCCCGGAGCCCCCCACGTCCCTCCCCATTCGGGGCTCCCAGGGAGGGGCACTGGGTCTCGGGCCATTAGCCCTATGGGGTGGGGAGGGGCACCGGCGCTTGGGGCTTTAGCTCTGCGGAGTGGGGTCATGCCACAGTTCGGGGCTTTAGCCCCGCAGGGGGGGCACCAGGGCTCGCAGCTTCAGCCCCGTGGAGCACGCCGGGGCTCAGGGCTTCTACACCATTAGGCGCGCTGGAGCTTGGGCCTTCAGCCCCACAGGAGATGTAAACACACCCTTTGTGCTTCAGCAGAGGCCTAGGATGCTGAGCTAGCTGGAGTTAGGACCAGTAAAAACAGCGTCGGAGCAGGAACAAATACTTTTCGTCAACAGCCATCCCTGCTCCTTCAAACAGAAGGTTCCTTCTTG
The DNA here is from genome assembly GCF_011386835.1 of Chrysemys picta bellii. Lineage (NCBI taxonomy): Eukaryota > Metazoa > Chordata > Testudines > Emydidae > Chrysemys > Chrysemys picta. The sequence continues at coordinate 12,306,805 of NC_088791.1, read as the reverse complement.
GAACATGGAGGATGAAGCATTCTCTCAGGGTATTCCAGTGAAATACATATTAACTACTTATGCTAAACAGTCTTGTGTTTAGCTGTGACGGTCTGAGTACATCTCCCAGGCCCGAAGAAGAGCTCTGTGTAAGCTGGAAAGCTTGTCTCTCTGACCAACAGAGTGGGGAGGTGCAATTCCTAGCTCATGCAGACAGACACACACTAGCTCTGGCTAAAAAAAGCCGTGTGGATGCTGTGGCACCGGTGGGGGCTCAGACTAACTATCCAAGTTCAAGCCTGCCCCCGTCCTTGGGTTTGAGCTCCGGTTGCTAGCCTGAGCCACTGCTCGTGCCGCAATTTCCACGCTGCTACTTCTAGCATCCTAGCTCCACAAAACCAAGCGTCTGCCCGCGCTCCCAGCCGCAGTGTAGACATCCCCAGAGTGTCTATTCTCGCTCATCCTACAGCAGGGCATGCCAGTGCCCAACCGAGGAGACCAGTAGGGTTACAGCAAGAGAAAATTGGATCTGATCTGTGCTGGTTAATTCCCTTCCCCCTGCATTGCTCTCATTCTGTATCACTCCCCACGTTCATTCCACCCTGTTCAACTGCAACCGTGCCAGAGCAGAAACAAAGTCTTTAAACCGCCTCCCCCCGATCCCTGCTCCTTTGAACGCCAACGCGGCAGCGTCGCCTTGAGCCGCCAGCTGCAGTTTCGCTTAAGCTACCGGTGAGATTATTTTTATCACTTTAAAACTGTGGGTACTCAAACTTCCTCTCTTGTTCCTGGCAAAACCAGCGTGTCGTTCGCAGCCCATGGCTTGGAGCTTAGCAGCAAATCTGCGGAGCCTGGTGCTAGGCGCTGAGCGGCTGACACAAGCTCGGGCGGCACATCTGTGCTTCAAGAACAGGAACTGCTTTCAGAAGTAACGGTTGCATGGGAGCGTGGGCCTCATCCAGATCCCGCTGAAGCCTAGGAGAGGTTTTCCATTCTGGGAAGACTCTAACTAAGGGATTGGAATGAGTGACAGAGAACCACCCAGTGGTGCTTCTAGGTATTGCACGTTACAGGAGATTCTTTTCGTGTTAGTCCAGGACTAACTCTCTCTGTGCAACTCCTACGCAGGGCCGGCGCTTCCATTTAGGCGACCTAGGCGGTCGCCTAGGGCACCAGGATTTGGGGGGGGGGGTGGCATTTTGCCGCCCTTGGTGGCAATTCGGCGGCGGGGGGGCCTTCCGCGCTCCGGGTCTTCAGCGGCAATTCTGCAGCGGGTCCTTCACTCGCTCCGGGACCCGCCGCCGAAGTGCCCCGAAGACCGGGAGCGCGGAAGGACCCCCCCGCCGCAGAATTGATGACAACGACCGGGAGTGCGGAAGGACCTCCGCCTAGGGCGCCAAAAACCCTGGCGCCGCTCCTGCTCCGAGGGTAGCTTGACCTTAAAGGAACATATGGGCCTGACAAAACAGCGTGCAAAGATTTAACATACCTGTTCCATCGGCGGGTGAAATATTCACCCCTGCAAAGAGGACCAGCACAGAACCTATGCCCTGCTTAAGGCCTATTTTGAGGAGTTACGTAGTGCATATTCCTCATGCTGGCCCTCTGCATGGGGTTTTTCACCTGCGAGAGCTGCTCCAAACTCCAGCACCTTAGCTATACCCTGATTAGAGCTGGGCGAGCCCTACAGAAACAGCGCTCATGCACATTCATTCTAAATCCAAACCGATATTGGCCATATTTGCAGCCCTGATTTCCACATGTAGGCCATGAGGTCAGTGTGTTACAAAGCCCCCTCTGCAGCTCATCTGTACATGATGGGGGTGAGTTCAGCATCAGGTCATGTTGCGAGGGACGTGTTTTTTAGCTCAGCTGTAGCAACTCATGCATTTAGCGCTAACAGTCCCAGGTTCAGTCCTCCGTGTGTCCACCAAGATGGTGGCTGTTATACAACATTCATAGAAATGGGCTACTGTTCACATGAATGGCTGAAGATTGGATGTTCGTCATGCCATGACCCCAATTGCATATTAACTAGGATATCTGCACTTGACAAGGGGGGGGCTTGATGCTCACTCCTCACTGTTTATCATTTGTTATTCCTTATTCCCCTGCCATTCAGCCACTCAGAGAGCAGGAAATATACCCTGTGACGTACCTGACCAATGGCTAATAATGGATAGTGAGAAGCAAATGGTTGAAGTGAGTAGTCTGCAAAGTGGCACATACGATGAAAATGGTCCGCAGGCACCAACTTTCCAGTGTGCTGGGGGGTGCTCAATCCCTGGCTCTGTCCCAGGCCTTGCCCCCCACTCCACCCCTTCCTCCAAGGCCCTGCCCCAATCTGCCTCTTCCTTTCCCTGCTCTACCCCCACCTCGCCTCTTCCCGCCCTGTTTTGCCCCTTTCTCCCAGCGCGCTGCCCCGTTGCTCCTCCCCCTCCCTCCCAAAGCCTCCTGCACGCTGCGAAACAGCTGATCGCGGCAGGCGGGACGTGTGGGGAGGGAGGGGGAGGCATTGATCATGGGGGCCTGCCAGTGGGTGGCAAACATTGGGGGGGCAGGGGGCAGCTAACAGGGGGGCTTCCACCCACCATTTTTTCCCCGTGGGTGCTCCAGCCCCAGAGCACCCACGTAGTCAGCGCCTATGAACTGGTCCACATTTAGCAAGTATCTGTGACTACCCAAGTTACTTGCAGTCAGGATTGGCTTATGAGTGACTCATGTCAAATGACTAAGTCTTGGACTCTTGAAACTCCCTGTCTAAACACATTGAGTAATTTATTCACCATGAATAATTAGATTGTCTCAAACATTCAGACATTTAAAATAAGAATGCTATTGTCACGCTGTCTGGAGTGGCTCACGACCTTCATGGCAGACTATCAAAAGCAGGGTAGACCTTCCAAACTGGTGGTTTGCTCGATAGTCAGATTTCACCAACCCAGTACCAAATGTCAACTCCCAAAGTACTACAATAGTCTTATAATGGAGTCACACATAGTCCCCTTAGAGACTTCAGTACAGCTTTCCACCCAGGCAAGCTAGACTATGGCTAGGTCTACACTGGGGGGGGGGGGGGGAATCGATTTAAGATACGCAAATTCAGCTACACGAATAGCGTAGCTGAATTCGATGTATCCTATTCGACTTACCCCGCTGTGAGGACAGCGGCAAATCGACCACTGCAGCTCCCCCGTCGACAGCGCTTACTCCTCCTGACGAGGTGGGAGTATGTGCGTCAATTCGGGGATCGATTTATCCGTCTAGATGAGACGCAATAAATCGATCCCCGAGAGATCGATTTCTACCTGCCGATCCGGGCGGGTAGTGTAGACTAGCCCTATGTGATACAGGGCCACTTACAACAAAACTCACAAAATATTCCAGGTTACACACAGTCCCAAGAGAACAGTCACTCACCCAGGTTGATTTGCATCCCAGATCTCACACCAAAGACAACCCTCGTAGCCAATTCTATAGAAAACTAACTAAAGGTTTATTAGCTAGGAAAAAGGAATGAGAGATATTGAGAGGTTAAAGCAGGTAGAATACATGTACAGGTGAGTCGCAGTCTATACTTTCAACAGGTAGCAGAGATATAGTAATCTGCCAGTTTCCCCCCCAAAAATTTAGGGCTACCCAAAATAACTCTGGGGCTCTCCATCTTCTTATTCAGTTATGCTGCGCTGTTAGAATCCAAACAGTCCAGAGATGACTAATTTTTCCTTGTGTCCATATTTACAGATTCTTCTCAGAGAAAAATAAGCTGACAGCTCACTCACTGGCTTCCAGTTGTAAGTTTGTCAGTTCTCAGCTGATGCCTAGGCCTTGGCCAGAGCTGGCCCTTGGCTTACCAGTGTCACAACTACTTCTATCCTATAGCTGTAGCACCTTCTCTTGAAGGATCTCATCAAGCGGACATGAATAAATGAAGCTAGTTTATAATTAAGAACATTAAAACAAAAAAATTGCTAAGGACTAGATTGTCACTTGCTTGTTCCAGCACCATGCAAAGGAATAAGAGAAACGTGCCCTCCTCTTGAGCATTTTTGCTGTATCGCTGCTCTGCTGGTCTTGGGGAGAGCAGGTTCTATGGCGCTCGCATTCCCCCTGCCCATGCATGTGGGAAGGGAGGGGGTGGAGCTTAGTGCTCACCAATCAGTAGGCTGGCCAGTGGATCTGGGCAACCAATAGAGGTTTTTTGAGTCAGACAAAACACGTTTTGGTTCCCAAAACCTATTTGTCAAATTTGGGTCAAATTTGGCAAAAGGTTTTGGTTGAAAAAAAAAATCAAGAGTCAAAACATTTTGTTCTGATTTGGACTCAAAACAGTATTTGAAACTGACATTTGGTTAATTTAATACCAAAAAAAAAAAACCCATCAAAAAAGGGTTTTCACCCCCAAAATAGCCAATTCAAGATTTAAAAAAATTGCTTTAAGTGAACTTGTTGACGTCACTAGGCCTCACCCTAGGTAACTCGGGAGGGTGGAAGGCCACTAAGTGTCAATGAAGCCTTCCTGCACTAGGCCTAAGTGAACCAAACTCTATCCTTCCATGTTTAAACTCTAATCAACCTCAAAAGCCAGGTGCAATTGGAATATGTAAGCAACCAGTTATCTGTGTGCAACCCCCTGCTCAAGCAGTAATAATGAGGCCTGCATGTTTCTGGCTGAAGGGAAAAAGGACAAGATAACGGTTTAAAGAAGTTATTAACAAGCTAGGTTTATAGCTGCCAAGAATGACTTAACTATTACCAGGGACGGGAGGGGTAGAGGGAGGAATGGGGGGGGGAGAAAGGGAGGGCTAGAGGGGAAAGGGGGGGAGGTGAGGCTTAACTGCAAAATGTATAAAAGAAGAAAAACTGTTCCTGTTAATGTGCTTGATTTGAGACTTGCCAGTCTCCTTGCACCGCTTTGGGATCCCAAATAAACTTTGTTTGCTTCTCCACCTGGTGTGTTTATTGGCGCGAAGCACACCGGGCAACGAACCCGCTGTTGCTGTCCTCGAGCACACCTGTGCTGGCAACAAACTCAACCTGAATAAAAATTTCCCAAAATTTTGGTTTTGAGTCAACATGAAGCAACATTTTTTGGGGTGGTGGGGAGCAAGTTGTTTTAATAAAAACTTTGGGGGAAAAACGATTTCAAACAAGAATTTTTTTGGCTTTTTTGAGTCTGTCTCCTGAGCCAAAAAATCATTTGTTCTCTCAGCCCTAACGCTGAGCCTGCAGGAGGGGAGAAGCAATCTGTGCCTGATGAAGGGAGGATGTGGATTATTTCCCCCCCCGGAGCAATGTGGGGAATCAGAGAAGGAATTGTGCCAAAGCACAAGAAATAACACATCTGCTTATGGAGGACATGTCTGTGGGTGGCTCAGCAAAACCACCTCAAAAGACAACTGGAGAAAGAATGGAGAGGCGTGACCTCCTCAGGCAATGGCTGGTGCCTGTTGTGGTGTCACGCCCTACACATTTCTGAACACAAACTACGGGAAAATAGCCATCTCTAATACCTTTGTAACACCAGCCATGGTAATGTCTAGGCCCTGTGGGCAGCTGTATTGTGGTGGAACTCAGGAAGCAATTCCTGACTCCACCACAAATTTCCTGTGTGACCTTTGTCAAGTCACTTAGGGTACGTCTACACGGCAGAACAAAGCCGAACAAATAATCCCATGGCAGCGAGTCTCAGAGCCTGGGTTAACTGACTCGGACTCACACTATGGAGTTAAAAATAGCAGCATGGATGTACCTGCTTGGCCTGGAACCCGGCCAGTGGGTAGGATCTCAGAACCCGGGCTCCAGCCTCAGCGGGAACATTTACACTGCTCTGTTTAGCCCAGTAGCCCCAGGGCCGTTTTTGCAATGTAGATGTACCCTATAGTCTATTCTGTGCCTCTGGTCTCCATCTGTAAAACAGGGATAATACCCTCCCTGCCTCATAGGTGTGCTGAGGGGAAAAAACGCCACTGATGATTGAGAGGCAGCCAAATGCTACAGAAAGGAGAGATGTCACTACCAAGAAAGATACGCAGAAGTTGCTTTCTACATTACATCACAGATTCAGTTGTTGCTCATTTCATAAAACCCAGGTTTAAGCCACAGCTGGTATTTGTGGACCTGCGCGTGTTTGTGTGCATACCCAATCTTGTTTCACTCGCAGACTTGATTTCGTTGAGGGGAAGGCATGATTGTTTTCTATGAAAAGTTCATAAACATGATGGATGCTTTGCCAGGAATAATTAGATCTAATGCTCATACGATCCTCCATGAAATACATGCGCCTGTTGATCAACATTTGCTGCCTGACGGCGCTGTTAGAGACTATCTTGAGCCAGTAGCATTATTAAATAGAGCAGGGGAGGGTTCTGCATACAGAATCAACCTTAATATTTATTATAAGTTCATATGAACAGATGTCCTCTTGCTTCCTGTGTGGTGTGTTGTCTGATCATGGAATTGACAGTAACACCTCTAAGCAGTAGCATCTTTGTATTAAATAGGAGCTTCTAGAGTTCCCAGTTGAGATCGGAGCCCCCCCGGTCTGGGGCATTGCACATAGTGAGCAGACATGCCAAACCCACGAAAAAAATGCAGAAATTGGGCTTGGTTTTGGCTTAATTGGCTTGTGAGTTGCTTGTTGGCTAGTTTTTGGCTTGTAGCTTGTTGTAGCTTGTTGCTTCTCTTTTTTGATTGGCTCCCGGCAAGCAGGGGCTAGGGGCAAGCAGGGGCAAGGGGAGGAGAGAGTCAGGGGCGCACAATGGGCCCACCACAGTCCCAGACTGCACGCCGAGGGGGATCTAGTCACATAGAGTGTTGGGGTTCTTAGGGATTGGCTTGTTTTGGCCTTGTTTTGAAATGGGATTCGCTTGATTTTTGGCTTATTGTGAAAGTCGGGTGCTTATTTACTGCGTGAAAGTTGGCAACTGTGATAGTGAGAGATGGCCTTTGGTTCAAAAAGTTTGCAACTGAAATTGACAAAGGCAGTGTTAGCCCCATTTTACAGCTGGGAACTGAGACACAGGAAGTCTGTTGCAGAGCTGGGAATCGAACTGAAATTTCTCAAATCCTACTCCAATGCCTTAACCTCAGAGTGGCTTCTGGACCCTCAGGAAAGCATCTGTTCTTAGAAGTGGCATAAAACACCTGGCTCTGTTTCCAGCTCTGCACAATGGAGAGTACTGTAGCGAGGCATAGATACCCAGATCTCTATTTGAGGAACAGAAGGTAGATTGATCAGTTTCGGCTTTGCCATCTGTATAATGGTAAGCTCTTGACGAGTTTAAAAACACCCACAAGCACAGCAACCCAAATGTATTGTATGTTTATTTCAAATGTGTCAACATTAGTATAATTTGTATCTTGCAGTATTTGGCACCAGAGGGAAAACTTTGGACTGAGACCTAGCAGTTTTTATAATTTTGGATATTTTTCTTTGCCATTTGGTCCGCATTGCATTACAGTTCTACAAAGAAACTTTTTTGTGCTATATTTGCATATAATATTTTTTTAACATTACATAAAAATTCTCCCTATGTATAATATGTACAGAATCTACGCCAGACTCACAGTGTGAGATACCAATCCCTGGTAAACTTGTTACGTACTATCAAAGGGGTAGCCGTGTTAGTCTGGATCTGTAAAAGCAGCAAAGAGTCCTGTGGCACCTTATAGGCTTACAGACGTATAGAAGTCCCCAGCTAAAACCTCTCCAACGTATCATCAGTGATCTACAACCCATCCTGGACAACGATCCCTCACTTTCACAGGCCTTGGGTGGCAAGCCAGTCCTCACCCACAGACAACCCGCCAACCTGAAACATATTCTCACCAGTAACTACACACCGCACCATAGTAACTCTAACTCAGGAACCAATCCATGCAACAAACCTCGATGCCAACTCTGCCCACATATCTACACCAGTGACACCATCACAGGACCTAACCAGATCAGCCATACCATCACCGGCTCATTCACCTGCACGTCCACCAATGTAATATATGCCATCATGTGCCAGCAATGCCCCTCTGCTATGTACATCGGCCAAACTGAACAGTCCCTACATAAAAGGATAAATGGACACAAATTAGATATTAGGAATATAGAAAAACCTGTAGGAGAACACTTCAGCCTCCCTGGAGACACAGTAGCAGATTTAAAGGGAGCCATCCTGCAGCAAAAAAACTTCAGGACCAGACTCCAAAGAGAAACTGCTGGGAGCTTCAGTTCATCTGCAAATTTGACACCATCAGCTCAGGATTAAACAAAGACTGTGAATGGCTATCCAACTACAGAAGCAGTTTCTCCTCCCTTGGTGTTCACACCTCAACTGCTAGAAGAGGGCCTCATCCTCCCTGATTGAACTAACCTCGTTATCTCTAGCCTTACTCACTCTTGCTTGCATATTTATACCTGCCCCTGGAAATTTCCACTACATGCATCCGACGAAGTGGGTATTCACCCAGGAAAGCTCATGCTCCTATACGTCTGTTAGTCTATAAGGTGCCACAGGACTCTTTGCTGATGTTACTTACTGTTTATCATTTCGGTTATATCACTTTGTCAGGTACGTGGTTTTTATTTCTTTTTGATGAGCAGCCCAGGTAGCGAAGAGGAACAGCTGTTTAGCAATGAGAAAGGCAGTGTGGTAAGTTAGCTCTAGGAAGAAGCAATTTTTGAAAAGCACCAGGCAACATTTTCAGAAGAACTCACTTCCATTTAGAGACCTAAGTCAGGTCTGATTTCAAGTATACACAAGTAGGGCCAATCTTTCAGAAGTTCTCAGCACCCAGCATCTCTCATCAGTTGAGTAATAATGGCAGGATTTTCAAAGGTGCTCAGCACCCAATGTGCTGAGCTATTGATGATCTAGATTCTTATTTAAGGGCCTAAATGGGTGCACAGCTTTATTGAAAATCGGGCCCAGTCTTATGTAGTATTGGAGAACCTTCCAGTAGCGCATTAAGCAACGTGACTCCACATCCGTTGTGTGTCGTTTGTTTGCTCCTTTGGCCTCTCCCCAGCAGGAGAACTGTGTGTGCAGTGGGTGTTTTGTTTTGCTAGGGATTTTTGTTTTGTTTAAATGTACATGCTGGTCGGTGTTTATGGCAGAGAAGGCAGGTCAAAGAAGTGCATCTTGAGATGGTTGTTAGTTCCATGGGGAGTTTATTTCACAGGGTAAGGCCAGCCAACTGGAAAGCTCTATCTCTTACCCAGATGAGCTTTACACTGATGGTAGGGAATTCCATTGTGCCAGAAGAATGAAATTGACCAGGGTCTTCATCCCACATCATTAATCAACCTTTTAGAGGACATGCTGGGCTCAGCCATTGAGCGCCTTGAAGATAAGGACCAAGACTTTGAATGTGACTTGTTATTCAGTGCCGAGCCAGCTTGGAGATGGGTTTGATGTGCTCACAGTAGCCTGTGTTGTTGAAGAGAGGGGCTGCAGTGTTCTGTACTAGTTGGTGTTTCCTCAGGGCTGATGATTTCATGTCCTGCTTTGGATTGGTAACATTATTAGTTATTTGTCCAGGGTCACACATAGAATGTCTGGCACAGCTAGGACTTGAACTCAGCTCTCCTGAGTCCCAGTCCAGTGCCCTAACCGCAAGTCCTACCTCTTTCTCCATTTATGAAAGGTCATCCTAGCGCCAATTATTACTCAACCCCCCAACTCCATTCTCACACTGAAAATTCTTTGGCCGATGTTAAGACTCAGGTTCTTGCTTTGGCCAGGAGTTTGTTTGGAAGAATTTCAGCACTTATCTTAAAGAACGTCCAGGGTTTTTTCCAAGCTGGTTTTTCTCACTGTAACCCAATCCTCCATTAACCAAGATAGTTCAATAACAAATCAGCTGGCCTATTCTAAACAACCATGGAAAAAGTCAGTGACGCCCACTTAAAGACTTTCCCAGAGACTTTTCAACTAAACATTGGTGTGCATTAACCTGTTCCAATGCCCTAAGTGTATAAACGAGATCAGACGCCAGAGAAGTATATCAAGCAGTTATAACTTCTTCACACCCCTTGTTATTGAGGAGAAGGAGTGGGAGAGCTTATAAAACACAGCATCATTTCCTGTCATCCTAGGACTAGTGTTCTACAATATTTAATACATAAGGCCCCTATCCTGCAAGGTGCTGAGCATCCTTTGAAAAGTACTGAATGACTTTAGCCACTACCCAACCAACGAGCGTTGAGGAGCAAAGCTCCCTGGCTGGATCAGACCCTTTGTTTCCAGGGCAACTGTTCAGATGAGAAGTTTAATGAGAATGGGAGGATTCCCACAAAGTGAGAGAGCCCTTTGAAACGAACAAGAGAATTGAGAGTTTACAGAAACAATCATTCCGTTTAGGGGAAAGGATGGGAGACTTTGGTGAAGGTACAATACATTATTTCAAGTTTTAATGGGTTAACATGATGTGGAAATGGCTTGAATAAAATGGTCTGATTCCCATTGAGGAAAAAAAATGGAAAGAAGAGTATAAAGGACTAAAATGTAGGTTTAACTCAGATGGATCGGAAAGATGTGAAAGGAGCACGTTACGTCTTTGTTACAACCCTTTAACAGCAGTCGGTCTCAGAATGAATAGGGAAAATGTCTGTGACAACTTGACATAGAAAAGCTGGCTTGGTAAGCTCTATAGAGCAAAGCTTTTATATGAGAACAGCTAACGAGAGAAAGTCATATGGTGTGTTACAAAATAAGCAACGGGTGCCTCTTGTTCAAACGTTGGACAGTGTAACGCATTGTGAGGAAAACAGAATTACAGCCTGTCTCAAATCATCTGTAGGCCTTAGTTCTGGAATTTTCCAGGGTTTTAGTAAAATAAATGTATTTGTAGCAACAGGAGGTTGTGACCAGAGCTCCATTGTGTTAGGTCCTGTACAGCAGAACCAAGCAAAAAGGGGAATTTCTGCCTTGCAGGAACGTCTAATAGTTTGACATGTGTTTTCATCCCGCATTAGGGTGAAAAGTCAAACGATCACATTTTTTTGCAGAATGAAAAGTGCAAAAAATTTCAATCTGGAAATGGCAAAACTCCTCATTTCAAGTCAGTTCAATATTAAACTGCATCCACTTACAGTGTCCTGGGGTGCTCCATGGAAGCTGTAGTTTGGGTGCCTTATGCCTTTATTCTTCCCTATATGTGAGGCTCCTGGGCCAAGCTACATTTTCCATGATGGACTGCAATCATGCAACTCCCATGATGCATCAAGTGGCTCAGTCAGATGGAGCCCACACTGTATGATGGGAGATGCAGTCTGGCCAAAGATCCTGGCCCATAGGAAAGAATGGAATCAAAAACTGAACTGAACGTAAGTTTTGTTTCAGTTCAGCAAACCAAAATGCTTTGATATGGGTCAAACCAACCCAAAATGAACTATTTCATTTAGATTTTCGCAATGGAAAATCAGAAAACTGTCTAAATTGAAATTTTTCTGCAGAAAAATTAGATTTTTGCAGAAACTACTTTTCCATCAAGAAATCATTGATGGAACATTCCCAACCAGCTGCTCTGTACATACACACAATAAAATCATCTCTGCTTAGAAGAACTTGCTGTTTAAATGGACAAACGTAGTATATTTATCCCCATTTTACAGACAAGGAACTGAGGCACAGAGATTAAATTCCTTAGCCAATGTTATACAAAAAGTCTTATGCACAAATAGAAATTGAACTCAGCTCTCTTGAATTCCATTCCGGAGCTTCAGCCACAAAATTATTCGTCCTTTCAGTGGTGTTTTAATGTATACCAGTTGCAATCTGGTATAAACAAAGCCATTGTAGTTTAATCATTACTAATCAAAGGCCAAGGTGTAAATCAAAAACCCTTCTCCCTCCCACCACCTCATTCAGGGTGACTCTTACGATATGTCTACACTGGCAAGTTTCTGCGCCACAAGTTATACCACTTTTATTGAAACGCTGGAATAAAACTGCTGTTGCATGTCCACACTGCTCCTTGTGACACTGAAGTGTTTCCACATTAGCAGCTCTTGCAACGGCAAAGACAGCAGTGCATTGTGGTAGCTATCCCACTGTGCCACTGGCTGCAGGGTTCTTTGGGAAGGGTTTGCAATGCCTCATGGGGCAGGCACAGCATCACATGATGCAGGTTTCTCAGTCCCATTGTTCCATGGGCATCCTACTACATTTGCAGCTGCTTTTCAACTGAAGTGGGGGAGAGAGTGTGTGACTGGGAGTGTGTGTGTGTATGGAGGGGGGAGAGAGACCAGGGCCGGCTTTAGCAAGAGCGGGGCCCGATTCCTGGGGGCGGGGCTTGCTGCAAGCCCCGCCCCCAGGACCCAAGCCACGCCGCGGGGGGGGCGGGGGGGACCCGAGCCGCGCCATGGGGGGACGGGGGGACCCGAGCCCCACCGCGCCGCGGGGGGGGGACGGGACGGGGGGACCCGAGCCCCACCGCGCCGCGGGGACGGGACGGGGACGACCCGAGCCGCGGGGACGGGACGGGGACGACCCGAGCCGTGCCTGGGGGGGGGGGGGGGGACGAGACGGGGACGACCCGAGCCGCGCCGCACCGCGGGGCCGGGGGGGAGCCAAGCCGCGCCGCGGGGCGGGGGGGAGGGGAATCCGAGCCGCGGGGGCCGGGCTGGAGCCAAGCCGGGCCAGAGGGAACGGGCCGCGCCTCCCCGGAGCCCTTCTCCCGCCCCCACCCCAGCTTACCTCGTGCTGCCGGTCGGCCCGCCCCTGCTTCGTCTCAGACTTCCCGCGAATCTCTGATTCGCGGGAAGCAGGGGAGGGGGCGGGGCGTGCAGGGGAAGGGAGGAGGGGGAAGTGAGCTGGGGGCGGGGCGGACAGCTGCAGCGCGGGGCCCTCTTGGCGCAGGGCCCAATTCAGCCGAATCGGCTGAATCAGCCTAAAGCCGGCCCTGAGAGAGACAGTGTGTTTTGGGGGACAAAGTGTGTCAGCATGCTGTCTTGTAAGTTCAGACAGCGGCAGGAAGCAACCGGTCCTGAGGCGGGGCGGGGCGGAAACCCCAACATCAGCCCCCGCCTCCCTCCCTGGGCTCTCTGCATAGCAATCTCTCCCTCACACACACACACACAGAGACACCTCGGTGTTCAACAGCACCAGCATTCCACATTAATGGTTTGCTTTGTGTCCTGGAGCAGATCAGCACAGCACGCAAGGGCTGTCAAAAACGGTGCTTTGAAAGGGGAGGGGCGCATGTCTCCAGGGCAGCTGCGTTCAAAACAGTGAGCAGAGTGGTCACTCGAGGCATTATGGGACAGCTCTGGAGGCCAATTACAGCGCAGAAAGCAAGCAAGTGTTTAGACTGGCAATGGAGCCTCTGTGCAAATAGCCTGACGATGCTCGTCGAGGTGGGGTTTTTTTGCAGCGCTGCAACTGAGGAGTTTCTGTGCACAGAGTGGCTTGGCAGTGTGTGCACGCTGCAGTTTGAGCGCAAAAGGCTGCTTTACTGCACAGAAATTTGCCAGTGGAGACAAGCCCTTAGCGAAAGTCTTATAGATTTAATAGAGAATGTAATAGATGACCACAATATAAGGGTCTCCAATAACTCCTTATGCTCCTACTGACCGAAAAGATTTACCCTTTCAATTCACCTGATAACATTGCAGCTTTTAGAGACAAAGTGCCCCAGTTCTAGTCCCAGCTGCCTTCATATGTAGGGACTACAGAAATTTCAGACATGGATGGGGGCCTCCTATTGCTTAAATCAACTATTAATGTCTAGGGACAGGTCAGCAGACAACAATGGACCGTGACAACTTCACTTTTAACCTCTGCAAAGTAATGGTTTTCTTCAGATCATGGGAGGCCAGCCTGTTGTGGAATACTGTTGTTGTACAGAGCAGGTATTTGGCCTACATTTTCAAGAGTGACTGGTGATTTTGAGTGCCCCAATTTGAGGCACTTTAAAGGGGTTTGTTCTTTTTCCGAAAATGCCAAGAACCCCCCATCCCCTCGTGAATCAGGCTCCTTTAAGGTGTCTCAGGTTGAGCACCCAAAAAATTCAGGTATCCATGACCACTAGTTACTATTTAAAAGGTAGTTGGAACAAGTACAGTGGTTTTAGTGAGAACTTCAAGTCTTGCGGCTTCCGTCTTGTGGTGAGGTTCAGTTTGTGTGTGGTCCTAAAGGCTGCCCATTCTGCTGCCCTGACACCATCTGACTGGCTCAACGGGCCCATTTCCTGAGTCGCTCTTGCAACAAACGGCTTGGGTGGGTCATCTACAGGGATCAAATCCACAACTTCTCGATCTAGACACATGAGCTTGTACCACTTGAACTAAAGGAGCAGGGCTGTTAACTGGGCGGCAGACTGAACTTCTATATGTGGTGTAGCAAATTGGAAGCTGATGGGGTACCCAGAACTACAGCCATCACATGGGTTATACACGCCTCGTGGCTGGGGAAGTACATCCTGACCTTCAGAAGTTCCCAGCCATTTAAATCCCTGTACCGCTTTGGTTGTGTTGAGTGGTTTCCAGGGGCCTTGGCTCACTCATGTGCAGGGTGTGCTGACTAGCGCTGCCAAGGGGAAACGAGGGCGTCCGCAGCAGACGCAGAGTTGTGAGCATAGGCACTGACTCCGTGGCTGCTCTGGGGCTGGAGCACCCGTGGGGAAAAAAATAGTGGGTGCTCAGCACCCATCAGCCACCTGACGATGAGCTGTTCAGGTACGGTCAGTGGAGCAGGGGCGGGAATAGGCAGAGTGAGGGCAGGATGTGCTTGGGGGAGGGGGCGGGGCAGGAGCAGGAAGAGGCAGAGCGAGGGTGGAGACTCGGGGGAGGGGCGGGGCAGAAGCGGGAAGAGGTGGAGTGAGAGTGGGGCCCAGGGGGGAGGGGCAGAGTGAGGGCGGAGTAGAGCAGGGGTGGAGCACCCACCTGGAAAAATGAAAGTCGCCACTTGTGGTGGTGAGAATGACCTCCTTACATTGTGGATCGCCCCTGTGCCATTGATCACAAGTGGGGAGCTTAGTATCTTGTAACTTAGACAGGACCCTATATACCTGAAGATTGAGGCAGGCTTTGAAGGCTATGCCTTTCTGGTTGAAGGTCAGGTTTTATCTCCTTGTTTTTAATCTGGCACCACTTGGAAGGCCTTTTGTTCGGGAATTTTTGCTTTAATATGATGCGGAGGGAGAGGAGAAATAAGTGAACAATTATTTCTTCTAATAGAACATCTAAGGTCAAAATTTTAGCAACCGTGAAATGTCTCAGCCTTATCAGCACTTTTTTGCTCATGCACCTTTATGGCTGATTTTAAAGCAGTATCTTCATCCATAATGTTCTCCCAGCCTTTAATCTTGTCGACCCTGTTTTCTTGAATGTTATAGCCAAGATCACTTGACTAATTCAGCTTACAAAGTACTACTGGGAAAGTATATTTATGGTAGTCAAGGCAAGGACAACCAAATTAACTGTAGCAAGCAGCGAGCTTGAAGAGGAAATGAAAGAGGGAGTGACATAATTTGGAACAAAAAGTACAAGAAGCGCAAATCATTTAATAAAGCTTTTCCTAGGGAAAACTTCCCAGGTAGTTGAACTTTAGGACAGCTAAGGGGCTGTTGTCAACTTAGTTGAGACATAACATGTAGGGTTTATTTTAAAAAATAGTAATGTATAAACATTTTATGGGCCCCATTCGTTTCTCAGTTTAAGCAAGAGCAGAATTTAACCCTATAAAATAGGAATGTTTTCAGCTCCATTGAAAGTTTATTATTTGTTTTCTGGAAGCACCTCAAAGCCCCAACTGAGATTGGGTCCCCACTGAACAGGTGCTGTACAAACACTCAGCAATAGTCCCCAGCCCAGAGAGGTTACAGTCTAAGCTGCCATCCTGCAAACATGTTTCATTTTACATACTGAGAGGTCTCATTGATTTCACTGGGACTACTCAATGCATCAAGTTAAGCATGTGTGTTTGTGGGATTAGCATCTAAGTAGACAGGAGAAAGGAAGGATCATGATGCCCATTTTAGAGATGGGGATTTAGATATACAGAGATTAAAATGACTTGCCCATGGTCACATAGGGTATGTCTACACAGCAAACAGACCCCCAAACAGTAAAACCACAGCTGTGAGTCTCTGAGCCCAGGTCAACTGACTCGGGCTCTTGACGCTCCTGCGACAGGGTTAGAAATAGCAGTGTAGACGTTCCCACTCCGGCTGGAGTCCGGGCTCTGAAGTCTGGCGAGAGGGGAGGGTCTCAGAGCCCACGCTCCACCCTGAGCCCAAATGTCTACATTTGCTATTTCTAGCCCCGCAATCAGAGACAACCCGTGCCTGTCAACAGTGGGGGGGGGGGCAGAGTGAGGGCAGCCGGCCTCAGCCGTGTTACTAAGCATGCTCAATACAAGCCAAACAGCAAATCTGGGGGGAGGGCACATGACCCCGCACGCCCCCACTACACGTCGTCTCTCTCTACAGTCAGTTGATCCAGGCTCTGAGACTCGCTGCCACGAGTATCTTCTTCTTTTGCTGTGTAGAAGCACCCATTGTGAGTCTGTGGCAGAACTGAACACTGAACCCATTCCCTCTGACTCCCTGGCCGGTGCCTTAACCCAGAGACCACCCTTCCTTTTCACGTATAGCTGCTACAGCACTTATCTTTCCCTACCCCCAGGCAGGGCCAGTGGTAGCCTGCATGACAGGACACTTTATGGCAGAAGTTACAGAAAACTGTGGGGCAAAGACGTTCTGGGCTGACTCCATGAAACAACTGAGTCATAAGAGCGACAGAGAGAGGATTAGAGTCCACAGGACAAGGGGCAAAGAAATGCTTTTAGAATGAGCTTTGAAAAAAAGACACGGAGACAGCAGCAGCCTGGATGCCATGCTAAGAAGCTGTGGCGGTCCAGGAAGACGCTCAGCAGCAAAGAACACATCTCCCTCCCACCATCACCCTTCCTGCCAATCATCCATCTCATTGCCAGACACTGTACTTACATTTCACCCGCCCTATTTACTGAGCGGTCAGTGGTCGTCTAGTCACAAAGGCATGCAGCATACATCTCCTATTGTTTCTCCTCATTAAAGGAAACAATTGGAAAGAATAACTGGCATTGCCTAACTTCACTCTCACACTAGTGTTATTGGACCAGATCCTCAGCTAGGGTAAATAAAGTCAGAGAAGGGCCACAGTTTTATACCAATTGATGATCTGCCCTCCCTTCCTGCCCCCCTCCCCCCGGACCCCTTTTTTTCAAATGAAAGAAGTCATGGGTGTTTCAGTTACATCAAAGATCCTTTTTTCCAGGTCACCAGAATATTCACCCTTTTCTTCATATGTTGCGCTCATACTTAAATAACTCAATAATAAATAATAACTCTTCAGTTTCCAAGGATGCAGAAATGACAAAACGTGAGTGAAAGAGTTCCGCCGTTCCCACAGAAGGTGAGAAAATGTGGCCTAACAGTTGAATCATAAACTCATAGAACTGGAAGGGACCTCGAGAGGTCATCTAGTCAGTCCCCTGCACTCATGGCAGGACTAAGTATTATCTAGACCAGGCCTGCACAACATGCGGCCCAGGGGCCGCATGCGGCCCGCGTGGGCTCATTGTGCTGCCCACGGGGGTTGAGTAGATGGGCTCGCTGTGCGGCCCGCAGGCGGGGGGGGGGGGGGGGGGTGAGTAGACAAGCGGCGGGTGAGGGAGGGGGGCTGAGTAGGTGAGCGAGCGGGCAGTGGCAGGGAATGAGTAGGCGAGCCGGGAGGGTGGAGGGCTGAGGAGGCGAGTGGGTGGGCAGTGGCGGGGGGTGAGTAGGCGAGCCGGGGCAAGTGGGCTGAGGAGGTGAGTGGTAAGTCGGTGGCTGACCTGTTCTACTAATCTGGTCTTGCTCCCATCCCCTCTCCCAGGGCCGGCTCCAGGCACCAGCAAAACAAGCAGGTGCTTGGGGCGGCACATTTCTAGGGGTGGCATTCTGGTGCCGGCCATCAAAGGTGCCAACTCCGGGACATGGGAAAAAAGTGCCCCCGCCACCCCAGCTCGCATCCGCCTGCTCCCCTGAGCACGCCGCCACCACTGTTTCGCACAGCAAGGCTGGGAGGGAGGAGAAGCCAAGTGGCGGGGCGCTCGGGGGAGGCGGCGGAGGTGAGCTGGAGTGGGGAGTGGTTCCTCTACCCCCCGTTACTTCCTGCACCCCCCCACGTTAGCTCACCTCAGCTCCGCCTGCTCCCCTGAATGCGCCGCCGCTCTGCTTCTCCCCCCTCCCTCCCAGGCTTGCCACGTGCGAAACCGCTATTTCGCGCAGCACGGCTGGGAGGGAGGAGAAGCCGAGCAGCGGGCGCTCGGGGGAGGTGGTGGTGGTGGAGCAGAGGTGAGCTGGAGTGGGGAGCGGTTCCTCTAACCCCCCCATTACTTCCTGCGCCCCCCCACCCTAGCTCACCTCTGCTCTGCCTGCTCCCCTGAACGCGCTGCTGCTCCGCTTCTCCGCCCTCCCTCGCCTGAGAGGGACGGGGGAGAAGCGGAGCGACGGCATCCCTGGGGGAGCAGGTGGAGTGGAGGTGAGCTAGGGCAGGACGTCACGGGGGGCCCGTAGGAAGCAATGGGGGGGAGAAATGCGGCACGCCAGGGGAGGAGGCGGTGCTGGGGATTTGGGGAAGGGGTTTGGAAGGGGTGGAGTTGGGGTGGGGCCGGGGGCATGAAAAAGAAAGGGGAGGCAGCCAAAATTTTTTTTGTTTGGGGCGGCAAAAACCCTAGAGCTGGCCCTGCCCTCTCCAAGCGTTGCAGCTGTCCAGAGGTGCCTGCCTTCCACGCCTTCCTCATTCACACCTCATTCATTCAACAGGGCAATCGATTACAAAGTGGGGGGAAGATCTTATTTTACTTCTAGCAAAAAGACATTTTTCTTTTACCTTAATTATACTACCTTAGGGGCCGCTATAACATATTGCCGTTCAATACTGCTGTTTCGGTGGGGCGGCGCTGGGGAAGAGGGTTTGTTTCCGCGGGGCAGATGGCACGCGGGAGGGGGGGGAGGGTTCAGCGGTGCTGGGGGGGTTGTTTCTGTGGGGCGGGCGGTGCTGGGGGGGATGTTGTGTTTCGGGGGGGGCTGGGTGGCGCTGGGGGGGGTTGGCGGCGCTGGGGGGGGTTTCGGCCCTCAGTTGTTTTCTTTGGAGTAATATGGCTCTCACCACTTTACGAGTTGTGCAGGCCTGATCTAGACCATTCCTGATAGGTGTTTGTCCAGCCTGCTCTTAAACATCTCCAATGATGGAGATTCCACAACTTCCCTAGGCAATTTATTCCAGTGCTTAACCACCCTGACAGGAAGTTTTTCCTAATGACCAACCTTAACCTCCCTTGCTGCAATTTAAGCCTATTGCTTGTTGTCCTATCCTCAGAGGTTAAGAAGAACAATTTTTCTTCCTCCTCCTTGTAACAACATTTTATGTACTTGAAAACTGTTATCATGTCCCCTCTCAGTCTTCTATTTCCAGACTAAACAAACCCAATTTTTTCAATCTTCCCTCATAGGTCATATTTTCTAGACCTTTAATCATTTTTGTTGCTCTTCTCTGGATTTCTCCAATTTGTCCACATCTTTCCTGAAATGTGGCGCCCAGAACTGGACACAATACTCCAGTTAAGGCCTAATCAGCGTGGAGTAGAGTGGAAGAATTACTTGTCGTGTCTTGCTTACAACACTCCTGCTAGTACATCCCAGAATAATGTTTGCTTTTTTTTTTTTTTTTTTTTTTTTGCAACAGTGTTGCACTGTTGACTCATATCAGCTTGTGATCCACTATGACCCCCAGATCCCTTTCCGCAGTACTCCTTCCTAGGCAGTCATTTCCCATTTTGTATGTGTGCAACTGATTGTTCCTTCCTAAGTGGAGTACTTTGCATTTGTCCTTATTGAATTTCATCCTATTTACTTCAGACCATTTCTCCAGTTTGTCCAGATCATTCTGAGTTTTAATCCTATTCTCCAAAGCACTTACAACCCCTCTCAGCTTGGTATCATCCGCAAACTTTATAAGTGTACTCTCTCTGCCATTATCAAAATCATTGATGAAGATATTGAACAGAACCAGACCCAGAACTGATCCCTGTGGGACCCTACTCATTATTCCCTTCCCGCTTGATTGTGTTAATCACTGATAACTGCTCTCGGGGAACAGTTTTCCAACCAGTTATGCACCCACCCAGGGCCGGTTCTTCCATTTAGGTGACCTAGGTGGTCGCCTAGGGCACCAGGATTTGGGGGGGCGGCATTTTGCCGCCCTCGGCAGCAATTCGGTGGCGGGTCTTCGGCGGCAATTCTGCAGCGGGTCCTTCACTCGCTCCGGGACCCACCGCCGAAGTGCCCCGAAGATCGGGAGCGCGGAAGGACACCCCCCCCCCGCCGCAGAATTGCCGCCAACGATCGGAAGCGCGGAAGGACCCCCGCCTAGGGCGCCAAAAACCCTGTCGCCGCTCCTGCACCCACCATATAATAGCTCCATCTAGGTTGTATTTCCCTAGTTTGTTTATAAGAAGGTCATGCAAGACAGTATCAAAAGCCTTACTAAAGTCAAAATATACCACGTCTACCACTTCCCCCCATCCACAAGGCTTGTTACCCTATCAAAGAAAGCTATTAAGTTGGTTTGACATGATCTGTTCTTGACAAATCCATGCTGACTGTTACTTATCAGCTTACTATCTGCAAATTGATTGCTTAATTATTTGCTCCATTATCTTTCCAGGTATTGAAGTTAAGCTGACCGGTCTGTAATTCCCTGGGTTGTCCTTATTTCCTTTTTTTATAAATTGACACTATATTTGCCCTTTTCCAGTCCTCTGGAATCTCTCCCATCTTCCATAACTTTTCAAAGATAATCTCGAATGGCTCAGATATCTCCTCAGTCAGCTTGCTGAGTATTGTGGGATTTATTTCATCAGGCCCTGGTGACTTGAAGACATCTAACTTGTCTGAGTAATTTTTAACTTGTTCTTTCCTTATTTTAGCCTCTGATCCTACCTCATTTTCACAGACATTCACTATGTTAGATGTCCAATCACTACTAACCTTTTCAGCAAAAACTGAAACAAAAGAATTATTTAGCACTTCTGCCATTTCCACATTTTCTATTATTGTTTTTCTTCCCTCATGGAGTAACAGGCCTACCTTGTCCTTGGTCTTCCTCTTGCTGAAGCATAGGACTATGAGTTAGGATATGTGCGTTCTCGTCCCAACTCTGCCACAAAGTTACAGCTTACCCTTGGGCAAGTCATTTAACTCCTGCCTTAGTTTCCATATCAGCAAAATAGAAATAAACCAACTTAATCTCTGCATTTAACTCAGATCTTGCTTCCGGCACCTCCATCCATATCTCTGCTGTGACCTGCCATGATGTATTGCAATCAGTTCTGGGAAGTTCACTACCAGAAAGATATTGATAAACGGAATGGATTTTGGAGAAGAACATCTGAAGTGATCAGAGGACTGGGGAGATTAATGGCTTCTTTAATCATGCTTCAGCTAAAAGTGCTTTGGAAAGAGCCAAGGAAGGAATGCAAAGCCAAAAATAGAGTGAGAAATAATTTAGTTGTACAAGTATCTAATCTATTTTGGATATTTATAGGGCACTGATCATGGAGGTATCTAGGCATGAAGAATGGGCTGAAATTAATAAAGGGAAAATATTGTGCTGCATATAGCAGGCAAAACTTGCTGAGTGTGAGCTGTATTGGGCTGTGATGTTATATCCTGAAGAAAACAGTGGCAGCCCCAACACTTGAGACTTTTAAAAACTAGTCTCAACAAAACACTAGCGAAAGGACAGTAGGAAACAATCCTGCATTGGCAGGGAATGGACTGGGGGACTTAATAGGTCTTTTACCATCTCTTACAACTCTGATTCTATAACTCACATGTGACTTTGTTTTTACTGCCAAAAAGGTGCATTTCTTACCACAGGATAATTATATGCAGTGTTGTTGTAGCTGTGTGGGTCCCAGGATACTAGAGAGACAAGGTGGGTGAGGTAATATCTTTTATTGCACCAACTTCTGTTAGTGAGAGAGACAAGCTTTCGAGCTGACACAGAGCTCAGTAATGAACACATATGAGCTATCTGGACATAAAAACATGGTTGAAGACTAGGCGCTTTAGTTTTACTGTGAGGTAAATTTGCCAAGGTCAAAGGGAATAGGGCTGGTCACCTCTCAATAAAACTCAAGAGTCTGGTCTTCACTGTGTTTTTACCTCGGTATAGCCCACGCCTGTTACTTACCCCAAGGTAAAAATGCGCCCTTTTTTAGCAGTGAAGAAAGGCCTGTCAGGAGCGGTGTGCGGACTGGTTGCGCAGTATTCTGACTGCTAGGAAAACGTGACGCCGTTCTCAGTATTCGGAGTCAGATGACTATGAAAAGGCAGCACCAATGTGTACAGATGCCCTCAGAGCCAATTTACAGCGGCAAGTAAAGATCGTCCTTCATGGGGCCTCACTTCAGGAAACCCTGAGGAGCATTGGCTGGTCTGAGTCTGTTAAGATGCCCAGGGTTGCAAATGAGGCTGACACTTTGTGTGAACAGCAGTGTGTACAAGCACACAAAATTTGGGGCAACTTCCTGCAAGAGGTGGAGCACCTTCTGGGAGGGCTCATTGCCTTCAACTTCCATTTAAGTGGTAGGAGAAGAGGGGTGCCTAGCGCCTCCCAAGAGAGGCTCAGCACCTTGCATTATGGGCCCTGTGTGCTAGAGCATGTCTAGAGAGACAACATGGGTGAGGTTCTATCTTTTATGAGACCAACTTCTGTTGGCGCGAGAGACGAGCTTTGGGGCTTACCTCTCTGACCAAGAGAAGTTGGTCCAATAAGAGGTATTGCCTCGCCCACCTTGTCCGTCGAATATCCTGGGACCGACACAGCTACAACAACACGGCCAGAGCAAGCCTGACAGAACCAGGCATCAAATGGTGAAGGACTGAATCCTGCAACTCCTGCTCAGAGAAGTCCCCGTTGGACCCATTCAAGATAATGCAGCTCCTTCCACTTTTTAAGTCAATGGGGCTACTTGCATGAGTAAACACTCACCAACATGAGCCAGGGTTGCCCCATTGGGCTTAACTGTGTTTTCCTCTCTGGGTGGAACGCGTGGCCAGCTGTATGGACACTCCTCCCACTCATGTCCAAGGAATGGGTTAGTCCCCTGAACGGTTCACCCTGATTGACAATCCGTATGCAGAAAGGCAAATGCTGGGAATCCCATTCAAGGGGCTCAAGTCAAAGCCAAACTCAACGTGCGCCTCAGCCCTCATTTGCCATTAGCGTTGGGCATCTCGCGAAGAGCTTGGGTGGGGGAATGGCTTCTCCTGGCAGGATTAGCACCAACATAACCTGGCTTTAAAACAGCTTCCCATGGAAATAATCTTTTAAAGAATGGGCCAGATCCTTGGTTGGTGTAAACTGATTTCCATGGAGCTATGCTGTTTGACACCAGCCGCGGATCCAGGCCAATATTTATTTTCTGCCCAGTTTATAACGTGACCAATCTGTCATTTGACTACAGTCTAAATTTAGCTTTGCTTTTGATTGGAAAGGTGATCAGCGCAGGAGGCCAAGATTCAGGCCAGCACTTGAGCACATGCTTAACTTTAAGCACATGCTTGACTCTCAGGGAGACTTAAGAACATACTTCAGTGTGTTCTTGAATAGGGATGCTTTCCTGAATCGTAGCAAAGGTTACCGTTTAGGCGTTTGATTCGTGCCAATTATAGAAATCGGTGCAAACTCTCCCATACAGATTTGGACCCTGTAAGGGAGTGGAACTCACCGCTGCGGTGCCGCCTGCTGGTCTCTCAGGGAAGTAGCTCAATTTCCAGACCGGAGCGCCCTCTGCAGGCCGGTGATCCACTACCACTTGGCCCCCGTGTCCCTCCCTGGACTCCGGTGCCCTGTTAGCTGGGGTGCTGCCCCCTGGTAGTAACCCCTTTCTCTCAGGGTCTCCCCTCCCCAGGAAACCCCCACCCACTATCCCCACCTCGCCTCAGTATAAGGCTACTGCCAGTCCTTGTCTAGCCCCCACGCCCTGGGGCAGACTGCAGTATCAGCCTACTCCTCACTGGCAAGGTTGGGTTTGGACCTGCTGCCTTGGCCTACCCCTGGGCTGCCCTCTGCAACCCCCAGTACCTTTTAGCCCAATGCTAGGCCGCAGCCTGGGGCTTTCTAGGCTGGAGCTCCCCAGCTCCTCTGCCTTTCCCCAGCCCTGCTCCACTCAGGTACCCTGTCTCTAGCTCCCTGCAGCCAGGCCTTTCTCTCTCTGAATGCAGAGAGAGACTGTATCTGCCCCTGGCTTCCCTGCCTTTATAGGGCCAGCTGAGGCCTGATTAGGATGTGGCCCAGCTGCGGCTGCTTCCCCAATCAGCCTAGTAGCTTTTCCCCTCCCCAGCCCTAGCCCTCTCCCAGAGCTGTCTTTAAACCCTCTGGGCAGGCGCGGGTAACCACCCCACTACAGGCCCATTGTATACTGGGGATTTCTGCCAAAGGCCAGCCATGGGGGTAGACAGGCGAAATCGCTCTCAGCTATATTTCGCATGGGTTGTGCACCACTGCTGGGTGCTGAGGTGAGCACCCCCAGTGTGAATTGCAGCTTCTCTTATCTACTCTTGTACAGCCACAGCAATGGCTTGCAATTGATGGCTGGCCTGAGTGCAAAATCCCAAGCGGAGACCATGTTTTTTCACGCCTCAAGGGGAAAGCAAACAGTGCAGGTACAAAGAAAACTCTGTGTTATGCTCACGTCCCGTCTCCCCCACCCCCTTCTCTTGGGTGTTTTTATCCTTTAACTGAGTAATAGATGTCACAGGATGCACTGCTCACACAGAGGCAATGTTCAATCCTTTGAACTTTTAATGAGTTTGAGGGTTTTTTTTATTTTCTTCTCTCCACCTCTCGACAAACATCTCCGGGTGTGTCGGCTTTCCCATGCGGTTCTGGTGAATAACGATCCCCCAGAGACCAAGCAATGAAAGCAAAACAATCTATACAGCTTCAGCTCTAACCCTACAATAGTTGCTGAGACGCAGCCGCTTAACTATGCTTCCCTCCCCCCCCCCCATTGACAAACCTCTGCATCTTTTGATCTTTGCAGGGCATGTTTATCCGACATTGTTCTTTACAGCGATAATGCTTCTGGTTACAAATTGTGAGAGTCATGTTGCATTTGAACGAAACAATGGCGTTTAATTATTAGCCGTCTTCAAAGACAAGTGCAGGGCTAACCATCTCGTCTGAGGACAAGGTCAGAGCTGAAAATCCATAGCTAAAACGCTCTGGAGTTGAATAATGCTGTTGACATTGGTCAGGGAGAAACGTGTAAGACTTTAATTTTTAATTCTATTCTTTCCCCCCAAAAGTTTTATTTTTCAAAGTAGAACAGTCACTATGTGATTTGAGCCCCAAGTGATCTCTCTTCCAATCCAGCCCTTAAGCGCGTGTGTAAATATAAGCATGGGAGGAAACCCATTGACTACCTTGAAGGAATGAGCCCTAAATCACTCTATGGGAACAAAAGGAGAGAGAAAATCCCTAGCAGTTCAAAGTCAGGACTGAAAGGTCACATTGTGTTTTGCTATATAAAGCAACAGACAAACAAGTAATCAGTTTGCCACCAAATATGTCAGTGAGTCATATTCTGATGAAGAATTATGCAAAAACATTTTTATCCGGACTCACATCACCATCCTTTTTCAAATGAGCTTCCTTTTAGCCTAAAATGACATTAAAAAAAGGGATGTAGTTTTTCAAACCTTTTATGTTTCGGTTAGCTAGAAAGTTGAAGGAGGGCCCAGTCATTGTCTCATGATTGTGAGCAATGATACGAATACCAGGAAATACAAAGATCTTTTTTTATCTCATAACTGCAAGTTTCCCTTCCTTCTCCATACTAGAGATAGAATACATTCCGCGTCCCTTGGCAACGATTGTCATTGTATCCCTTTTAGCTGAGATACATGACATAGAGGATGCAGTCTCCTGCTTCAAGGAAGCACTTAAGCATGTGCTTAATTCCATCCCTATACAGGAAACATGGGAATTAAGCACATATGAGATGGGATGCGCAGGGGGCACTGGCAGGGAAAGTGTTAATCCTGCTGCCAAGAAAGAGCCACCTCGGCCTGAAATCCAGTCAGAGATCAGTGGAGTTAGACTGGGGTAAATCTGGTGCAATCAGGATCAGGCCCAATCTCTGAAAAGATCAGGGGAAAGAATAGGTTAGATAAATCGCTGTTGCAACGCCAGCAACTTCACAGGTGTTACACCAGAGATTGATTTCACTCGGTATGACTGACGGGCACAAGGAGCGGTAAAATGTGAATAGGTCTAACATGGAAGGGGAGTGATTAAAATTAAGCAGTCTGTATGATTAACCCAAATACTGGTCACCTTACTAAGGGCAAGGGGTCCTTATGCCGTTATTGATGTTGAGTAGTATCTCACCCCATGAGTAGTCCCATTGTGTCTAATATCTGGGGAATCGGGTACTATTTAACGTGATAAGGAATATCAAAGCCTCTCCATATGCCCATAGCTGTCTCTGCCTATAACAGCTGCATAGTCCATACTGTAAGAGTCCAGTAACTTCAATTTAATATTACCACTCAACCGATGCAGTAAACAATGCCCTAGATTGGATTTTACCCGATTGTGTCTGATCCTGCATTCCATGCAGACCCCAAACTCACGTCTATTCCAGCCTGAGTTCTCTGTACATCAGGAACGCAAGTTTGGGACCATTATGCTATGGCCAAAGGAAAGTATTAAGCCCAGCAGATAAGCAAATTCCCCCGTGATATCTGTTGCCATAAAACAAACAACAAGACAAAATCTGGGTCTGCTTGGTCAGACTTTTGTCTTGTTGTGAAGTTTGTTTTATCAGATTTCTGTGACAATACAGCCACATTTCACACAGCATCTCTTATCATCTGTGCCCCAAGTGCACAACAGTATTAAGGATTATAACACAGGCGACAGCATGTCTTCAGTTATATTATCCCATACTGGTTTCTGCCTGCTTTCGTTTGTGATTTAAAGCATGTGCAAAGTGAGCATTTTTTTTCTTGTGTGTCGTGTTAAATCCCACACAGAAGCAAAATAGTCTTAAATCCCTTGACGAGGACTAAGGAAATGAGGGTTCAGTTCTTTTTCTCTGCCACAGATTGCCCATGTGACCTTGGGCAAATCACATAATCTCTCTCAACCTCAGTTTTCCATCTGTAAAACCAAGATGATACTTCCCTGCTCCTACCTGTGATATGATGAGTAATCCTTGAACCAGAGCCTGATTAAGCCACATGGGGGTGTGACCCTACACCCCATATTCTTCATAGAGATATGCTTATGATATGAATATGGCATAACTAAGATATGTTTTATGCAAGATGGGTCATGTGAAGTATCACTGGAAAGGTTATGATTTACTGAAAATGATTATCCATTTTCTACGCATGTATTGTTTCTGTATCTGAAGTTAGGAATATGAACTATGTATCAATTGCAGAAGTGCTGGCACCTGGGGAACGCCCACTGGACCGTAGGCAATCAGCCTGGATGGGCCATTAGGAAGGACAATAGGACTTTGAAGATACTAATCTCCCTCCTTCCTGAGAAGTTTCCTGAGATGCTGTCTTAACACTGGAGGGTCAGGTGATCATGTCACCTGGTACTGAACACCATCTTGGAGTGCTAGTGTTTTTCCATTAAGAGGGGGCAAGAGTCAAACTAGGCGACAAAGGATTCCTGCCATATGTAAATCCTATTTAAGGCTGG
Source organism: Chrysemys picta bellii (assembly GCF_011386835.1). NCBI lineage: Eukaryota > Metazoa > Chordata > Testudines > Emydidae > Chrysemys > Chrysemys picta. The sequence continues at coordinate 12,279,069 of NC_088791.1, read as the reverse complement.
GGAGTGAGTTAATCTAGGCTCTTCTCCACTGCCTCCCTGCCCAAGAAGGAAGACTGCTGAAAACACCTGAAGAAACAAAGGAACTAAGCTGGGGGGGCCAGGGGCTGAGCCCAGGCAAGAAAGATCTAGACTGTGAAAGGAATACCTGGAGATGTGCTGCAAGCTGTGCAGTTTACCCAACAAGAAACTCTGCAACCTGCATAAAGCAACATTTAGGGTGAGAACTTGCTACTATTAACCAGTTAATTTAGTGTAATAAGATGAGTTTGCATGTTTTGTTTTATTTGCTCAGTAATCTGCTTTGTTCTGTTTACTATCCCTTATAATCCCTTAAAATTTACCTTTTGTAGTTAATAAACTTGTTTTTGATTAGTCTAGTTTATAACTAGCTTGTGTAATTCATAACTGGGGAGACAAAAAGCCGTGCATATCTTCCTCCACATTGAGGGAGGGAGGGAGCAATCTCTATACAGCTCAAGACAATATCATTTTGGGCTTACAGAGTGCTGGGCAAAGCTCAAGACAATATCATTTTGGGCTTACAGAGTGCTGGGCAATTCCCGAGCTGAGTCTTCCTAAACAGAGCTGATCTCGGTGTCTGTTTGAAGCTGAGTGTGTCCCTATCCTGTGTGTGTATGTGCAGAAGGACAGGGTGAGGGAGCCCAGGCTGGTGGAACGGGTAGGCTCAGTGGAACCCCAGTACATCAGGTAACACCCCAAAAGGGGGTGCAACCTGTCACAGGGGGATGAGTCATTCCTGTGCTTAGGCTCCAGCCAATCCACAAGCCAGGAGCTGGTCTGGTGACTCTCAGGGCAGGTATATAAGCCTCACAGGAGAATCAGCCGCTGAGTGTTATGTTGTGGCTTGGCACTCTCCTCTGCCTGGTAGTGGTGAGAGACTCCACAGGCCTCAGCCTGTTCCAGCCTCACTCCCAGCCCTACTCTTGCTTTGTTCCAGCCCTGTTCTTGACTCCTGATCCCAGCTCTGACCACTAGACCTGACCCTCCTTGCCTCAGTTTCTGACACCACTGTTTTTCTATCTTGTCCCCCAACACTGTAAGTATCTTCATGTTTGTGTGGTGCCCAGCACAATAGGATCCCAGTTAGGGCCTCTGAGGCTGTATCCTTCCTGCGCCATCCACCATCACTTAGACCACGAGCAAGGCTCTATCATCCCAGTCTATCGTGCTGTGTGCTGGAATAACGACCCCATTGTGGTTCTAAAACTTCTTTACGAGGATCAGTTACAGGCCTCTTGCGCTTATCCCCCAACCTGCAGGACCAGTGGCCTGCTTTCTATCGGGTCCTGATCCCTTGATCTGTCCGACTTGGGGGGCTCTACAAGGAGTTAAAACTGCCCCCTGCCTAGCGCTCGGGGCCATTGGAACACGCAAGCTTCCCAATGCATCAAGGGGCACTGCCCTGAGGAGATGATGCTTCCCTGTGATACCATAATGCAAATAAACATGTTGACTCACTAGTTTCACAGTAGTAAGCCCTCAATCATGTGACTACTCCCTACCCAGCTGAGCAGTTCCACTGGGAGTACTCAAATGAGTAACAGGTTTCAGAGCGGTAACTGTGTTAGTCTGTATCAGCAAAAACAACGAGGAGTCCTTGTGGCACCTTAGAGACTAACAAATTTATTTGGGCATAAGCTTTCGTGGGCTAAAACCCACTTCATCAGTTGCATGGAGTGGAAAATACAGTAGGCAGGTATAAAAACACAGCACATGAAAAGATGGGAGTTGCCTTACCAAGTGGGGGGGGGGCAGTGCTAATGAGCCAATTCAATTAAGGTGGAAGTGGCCTATTCTCAACAGTTGACAAGAAGGGGTGAATACCAAGGGAGGGAAAATCACTTTTGTAGTGCTAATGAGGCCAATGTAATCAAGGTGGCCTATTTCAAACAGTTGACAAGAAGATGATCCCTCTGCTGATACTCATACCTGACTCCTGTATTTTCCACTCCATGCATCTGATGAAGTGGGTTTTAGTCCATGAAGGCTTATGCCCAAATAAATTTGTTAGTCTCTAAGGTGCCACTAGGACTCCTTGTTGTTTTTTCAAATGAGTAAGAATCACTCCTGTTAATAATGGTTTGCAGGCTGGGCCAAAGTCTTTTGCTTCTCATTGGCTTTGGGTCTGAGATGCTGAGTGCCTCTTGGGAAGGGCTGGGCTCCTTCAATTCCTGTTGCTAGTGAGAATAGAGGCTTTGAAAGTTCAGGTTCCTTTAGGGCTTGTAACATAGTATCAGTTTGATATTGGGACATCCAGTATCAGAGAACCATATCCTGTAGGTCCAGAGGGATGGATTCTGTAATCTAAAGGTCATATCTAGCTCTTATCAGCTATGATATCTTATGGAATCTTCCTCTCTTCCCTGCTGCCCCCATTTTAATCTACTTTGCATCTTGGCAGAATTTAAGGACAAAGAAGAAGTACTTTCTTCTAACCAAATATGCTGCAATTACTTTACTTTTATGCACCCTAGTAAGAAGAGCAATGTTAAACAAATGGCACGTTTTAGAGCCCTCTTCTGCAAAATGATTTACGTAATTTAAAATTAGTCCTTTAGGACCCGATCCTGCAAACCTTCCTCACCTGGGAGCTAATTCTTATCTCTTGTATAACGAGAAACTAAAAGTTACCCTAGTGGTAAAGCTGGCATGATATGGGAATAAGTTCCATGGTAGTAAAGGGGGCTGCTGTCTACATCTATATTGAAATAGATCTGAACAATGGGTTGTATTTATTGATGGATAAAGTTCCAGTTTGTTTTTTTTATTTATTTATTTGGGGGAGGAACAGGGGGCTGCGGCTAAAGATATTTTTTGTTAAATTATCCCCTAAAATGTCACCAAATCTCTCACTCCCAGCACTTTGCTTAAAAAAATGGAATCAGGATTTTTGTATTCACTGAAAACCTGCCGAGGAGGAAATTAGAGAAAATAATGGCTAGGCACACACACATAACGTGCACACACTCTCGCAGAAATAAGGGAGCAGAGATGTTTGAGAACACTACATCAGCACCTTGATGAGAGGCATAAAAGTGTAATTTCCCTTGAGACTAGAAATGCTGCAAGAACAGCAATGCCCTGTAAAAACTGAACTAACAATGCAATATCCCGAGACAATGGTGGGGGTGGGGCATTGAAAGCGCCTGAGCAGAAATCTAAGTCAATCTTTGTCTTTGTCATAACTGCTGAAATTGTGCACTCCATCTAATTATAGTTACTTTTTTATTGGACTGTTTAACAGGCATCCACATGAGATGACTGGCGGTTTATGTTATCCAAACAGGGTCTATTTATGGCAGAGGTTGGAAAGAGAGGAGAAGCAAAAACTGGATTGAGTTTTGCTGCCCCCTTGTGTCATACTTCATAATGGCAGATAATCAATGCGTTCGCCTCTCTCACTCTACTTGGTGGAAGGATTTCTGTTGACTGTTATATGTTTAGCTCCTGGTTTTAGTTAGTGAATATTTGTGTGCTGATCCTGATTTCTGCTAATGGATCTTTTCACTCATCTTATTCTCCCATCATCTGTTGGTTGTCTCCGTCTCTTCTATAGAAAGAGATGAAGTAGATGAGGTAATATCTTTTAGTGGCCCAACTTCTTTTGGCAGAAGGTACAAGCTTTCGCACGTCAAAGAGGCTTGGGGAAGGTAACCAGCGTGTAACTTAAATTGTCAGCTCTTTGGAGCAGGGCCATCTTTTCATTACATGTGTGTATAGTGCCTAGAATAATGGGACCATGATCCTTGATTGCACCCTCTACTGCAATACAAATAGGTTTTTTGAGCAATACTTGTCAGCCCATGGGGTTGTCTGAATTATACACTTTAACTAGTCCTGATTTGTGACTGGTCATCTAAGTAACATGGCCTTGTTTCTGCTCCTGGGTTAGAAGAATGATCATTACTACCAGGAGGTTAATAAATAAGAAATCACTTTTGGGGTACCAATCACATGCTAAAATTCATGCAGACTTTGCAATCTGCAAACATTTGACCCACTATACCGTGGTAGTCTGTAAAAACAATGAGTAAATGACTTGAGCTCATGAATTAGAGAGAACTGAACTTGCTACTTTTACTCATTACCCATCTCTCTTCCTGGGCAGGGGGGCAATTCAGCTTTGAAAAGTTTGTAATGCTCAGGTTTTAATTAGCAGGCAAAAGAATGGACCAAATTCTGGGCTCCAGTTCATTAGGGGGAAAGAGTTGTATCCAGGAGGAAGAATTGCCAAACCCAATTGTTCAAAAATCAGGAATCATCCCCCAAAATTTTCTTTAAAACCACAATTTTAAAATAATACATTCGAGGTCCTTTTTATTTGCCTTCTGGTCATTGAGCCTTTGGGGTTCAACACTTACAAACTTCTCGCTGGAGCCACAAGTGCGAGAAACTTAAATGAAAGCAAAGATTCTCATATGCTCACATGACTCCAGGAGCTGGGACATTACAAAAAATAGCAAGTATTGTGGCACTTGCAATAAACTAGGTAGGACTGGCACTCTGGCCTGTTAATTTTCATAAACAAAACTTGTGACAGAAAATCAGATTTCAATGCATTGCAGAATTAGATCAGCACAATACAATGTGATACTACAGTTTGCACATCGTACTTTGAAGTGCTGGGCTGGTGGAGCATCAAGCTGTTGGCACGTGTTTGGCTGTATGTTGATGTCAAAGGATTTGGTAATCCAGAGGTCAAGTAAGGAACACGGAGCCAAAGTCTGCAGTCAGGGATTCCCATGCAACTCTAAGCCAGAGGATCTACCTTCCTGCAAAGAAGATTTAAATATACGGAGATAAACTATCTCATAGAGCTGGAAGGGACCCTGAAAAGTTATCAAGTCCCCTGCCTTCACTAGCAGGACTAAATACTGATTTTGCCCTAGATCCCTAGGTGGCCCCCTCAAGGATTGAACTCATAACCCTGGGTTTAGGAGGCCAATGCACAAGCCACTGAGCTATCCCTCCCCCAGTTGCACCCTGGAGAAGTGAGCATAGAGGGAATGGATGAATCTCCTTGTGACCATATGGCAAGATGGAAGTACCAACCTTACTTCTTCCCTTGAGCCATAGAGAGGGCTTCATAGATTTAGGGAACATGAGGAGACCTGTTAGTGTCCCTGTTTTTCTCCCCACCCTCAAGATTGCAGACCACCGCCGCGTAAGCTATTGCAGATTCTGTATTACTTGGGAAATAGTATGTGATCATGTAATGAAAGCCTCTACCCTAGTGCATGAGCACAATGGGGCAAAGCTAAAGTTGCGGGAAGAAGAGGTCAACAATTTTCCAGTGGATTATTTTTCCTCTCAGCAAATGCCATTTCCTCAACATCTAAACTTGTCACAGGAACGCATTGACTGACATAATTACAGTTTGGAAAAAAATGTTTTGATTTGCTGGTTTGAAATATTCTGATGTCATAAAGTAAGATGAGTCAACATCAGAATGAAACATTTCATTGTTATTGACACCGAATGTGTTTATTGATCCCTATTTTTCTGAACATTCCATTGGGCAGGAAACTTAGAAATTTAATTTTTGTTCTGAATTGGAATGAAAAGAAACATCAAAAGGCTGGAATTTCCTGTGAAACGTACATTGTGAATTTCAACCAGCTTTAACTGTGGGTGCTCCCACAACCGAGACATTTCCTGTCTGAAATGTGCTGAACTATGCAACTTCAAATTCTCAACAAGATTTTCTGGATGCAAAGCATTGTGGGTACAGCCATAGTCTTAGAAACCCAACTGACCTAATTTATTGTCCGAAACCGCCCTGTTTCACCTGCAATTTTGTGCCAATACCAATAAGGACCCTATGAAGGCTGAGCAAAACACATTAGACCCATTACGTGCATAAGTAGAATTTATACCCTATTTAAATGTAGTCTGCCTACCGCCTCCTCTATTACAGTGATTCTGAATAAGTGCAAAGGCAATCCCCAGTGACTTTCTTTCTAGCTACAGTACATACTGGACAAGTTGTAGCATTTTCAGGGATCCTTTGTTTGAAGCATAGACTGAAAATGAAGGACCAGATCATCAGCTGGTATAAAAGAGCATATTCCCATGGAAGTCAATGGCGCTAGTGCCCATTTATACCAGCTGAGGATCTAGCCCCATGTTTCAGTTGCGTTGTTTGATGCCTGTTTGAAATTACCTATACATTCAAATATTGCAAACGCTCTTTTTGAAGAATACAGCAGCCATCAGCAGACAGATGGTGATCCCTGTGTTTAAACTGCCGGTGGATACTAATTTAAGGCTGTAGCATATACACTAGGGTGACCAGATGTCCTGATTTTATAGGGACAGTCCCGATTTTTGGGTCTTTTTTTAGATAGGCTCCTATTACCCCCCCACCCCGTCCCGATTTTTCACACTTGCTGACTGGTCACCCTAATATATACTGTGGTATATACAGAGGAGAGGCAGCATGACAGTGCGTAGGCTTCTAGTCTGGGAGGCTCTAGTCCTGGTTCTGCCACTGACTTACTTTGTAACCTTGAGCAAGTCACTTCTCTGTGCTGCCATTTCCCCTGCCTCCCTGTTTCTTTAGCCTGCCTATTTTGATGATCATCTCTTTGTTGGAGAGGCCTGTCTCTCTCTCTCTCTGTATTTGCACAGCACCTACCACAATGGGATCCCCTGTTGTGTCTATTTAGATGATAGGCTCATTGGGGTAGGGACTATGTTAGTACAGACACCCCCCGGGTTACTCAAACCTGACTTCCACACTTAGGCTAGGTCTACACTACCTGCCTGAATCGGCGGGTAGAAATCGATCTCTCGGGGATCGAATTATCGCGTCTTGTCGGGACGCGACAATCGATCCCCGAATCGACGCTCTTACTCCACCAGCGAAGGTGGGAGTAAGCGCCGTCGACGGGGAGCCGTGGAGGTCGATTTTGCCGCCGTCCTCACAGCGGGGTAAGTCAGCTCCGATAGGTCGAATTCAGCTACGCTATTCGCGTAGCTGAATTTGCGTAAATTAAATCGACACCCCTCCCCCCCCGTAGTGAAGACCTGCCCTTATGGAAAAAGTTCCGTAAGCTAGAAATAGGTTTTTGTTTGTTTGTTTGCGTCATTGTCGGGTATACACTCCCGACTTATGCAAAATTCGAGTTATGCAAGGCATTCCGGAACGGAACGCTTGCATAAGTCGGGGAGCGTCTGTATGGAATTGTGCATGGTTTAACATAACGGTGCTTATCTCTTGTTGGGGAGCCCTAGGCTCCACCATTAGATCAATTAATGAGAATACAGAACAAAGAACCACCTTTGCAGAAGTGGAATATTATCTCCTGGCTCAGTCCCCCGGCGGGAGAAACTCAAATGGCAGACCTCAGAGCGGCAAGTCATCCAGAGGGATGTTCTGCTTATTTGTGCAAAAATTCTGTCAACGTGATTTGGCTGACTGTTTCGCTCCCCTTTGTAAACTATTTACATAACACATTAGCTACCAGACCCACTCCCTGTCTTGAGGACTAATTTCCCCTGGGCTTTCTCTGCAAGGTACCGGTGTTTTCTCTTCTGTGTTAAGAGTTCTCTTTGGGGTCTGGCATCTTCAGTGGTTTCTGCCATTAAAACCTGCTCATAGTGAACTCTGGGTGAAATACTAGTCGAGCAGGGTTGAAAGCCCCAATTTGTTTTAACACACTGCTGCGTTCACATGGCAATTCTGCTGAGAGGAAAACTGTTCTGTAGCTGATCCATGGAGCTGCCCAGGGATGAATTCAGCCTCCTAGGTTCAGTCTCCATACAACAAAATATTTATGGTAACTCCTGGGAGGGTAATAGCAGCCAATTAACGCCAGCTCTGTAAGTACTGCAGTTAATATACCGGCACATGCAGGGAAAATTGGGTTTTTCATCATGATGTGAGAATTAGCGATGGGGCCAAACCCTGCATTCCTAATCCAAACGCCATTGGATTCAGGGATAACCTCTGCATGGGAATCAGGGGAGCCCAGGCGGTCGGTTGTTACATAAACTTAACATGGCAACGTGGGCCAATGAATAGGGTGGAAGGCAGGAGACTGACCTTTTTCTACCACTGACCTGGGTAATACGCTTCACCTCTGTTTCCCCTCCCATTCTTTATCCTGTCTAGTTTGATGATCATCTCTTTGTTGGTGGGGCCTGTCTCTTGCTATGTGTTTGTACAGCACCTAGCATTAATCGGATCCCCTTCTTCCTCATCAAAAAAAGCCTTTCCCCTGTCAGAATGACCCTCAACACTGACACCCCTGCAACCCTAGCCCCCGCCAAAGTATTTAAATACACACCTATCCCAAGCAGAGCGTTAATACCCAAAAGGGGAAAGTACCAGAAACCCCATGAAGTCTACTAGGGACATGGCTATTGGTATTTCTTGGAAGATGCTCAGATACTATGGTGATGGGCTGCAGTATAAAACCCTTAGGCAGATTTTGGTCTGTAGGTGGCACTGTAATCTAATAACTCTGCCCACCTAAATTCCCCGGGTTTCACTTTCTTCACTTCCTGTCCTAAACCGAGCACAGCAGGAGGCTGACTGCCAGTACTAGGAAGTGGAATGTTCCCTGTAAGTGGAAAGGGACCCAAGATCCTTTGCAACAAACGGTGCGGGAGAAACACAAAGCTGTTACACATCCTACAGACTGTCGCAAATATGTTTTATTGCCCATTGACCGGGATCAAGTAGACATTTAGCAGGCTTTAATTCTTCAAACTTCAGGCTTCCCATAGCGGAAATGTTCCTCTTCCACCCCTCCCCTTTTCTTTGTTAAACATGGGACATCACAGTGGGCGAGATGATTCCTGTTGTAAATTGAAAGATCTACCACGCGCTGGAGTATGAATACATTATTAAAGTTCTTTCCCACTGTTCTGGGTAATATATTCTGTACTTAAAGAGGTTTTGCAGTTGGCTTAAAGCAGCATACATACTAGGTTATTCAAATAAGCTTGAGCTGACACTTGCTAATACAGGCTACCCAGGGGTTGGCAGCATTGACGTGGGTGGGCTTTGGAGCTGTCCACTGGCACCAGAGGGGTGAGAGCTAAAAAGACAAGGAGATGGCAGTGTTTCAATAGTCAGTATAACTATCCAAAAATGCTTCTCCCCGAAGACATACTTTGTGCTTCTATAGCAGCTTTTTACAAATACTAATTCTCACACTACCCAGATGGGGGAAGTCTTACTGTATCCATTTTACCAGCACAGCTTGCTTGGATAACTTGCCACGGTAACAAAGTGAATCAGTGACCTACCCCGGACCGGAACCCAGGAGTCCTGACCCTCACACCCCCTAGTCAGACACCTCGACAATCCCACCGCCTGCAGCAAGGGGGTGCTTTAATAAATAGCCCTTCATTCGTTACAGTGGACGCAAAGCTGGATATGAGACAGCAGTGTGCTCTTGTTGCCAAGAAGGCTAACGGCATATTGGGCTGTATTAGTAGGAGCATTGCCAGCAGATCGAGGGAAGGGATTATTCCCCTCTATTCAGCATTGGTGAGGCCACATCTGGAGTATTGCATCCAGTTTGGGCCCCCCACTACAGAAAGGATGTGGACAAATTGGAGAGTCCAGTAGAGGGCAACGAAAATGATTAGGGGGCTGGGGCACATGACTTACGTGGAGAGGCTGAGGGAATTGGGCTTATTTAGTCTGCAGAAGAGAAGAGTGAGGGGGGATTTGATAGCAGCTTTCAACTACCTGAAGGGGGGTTCCAAAGAGGATGGATCTAGACTGTTCTCAGTGGTGGCAGATGACAGAACAAGGAACAATGGTCTCAAGTTGCAGTGGGGGAGGTCTAGGTAGGATATTAGGAAAAACTATTTCACTATGAAGGTGGTGAAACACTGGACTGGGTTACCTAGGGAGGTGGTGGAATCTCCATCCTTAGAGGTTTTCAAGACCCAGCTTGACAAAGCCCTGGCTGGGATGATTTAGTTGGGGTTGGTCCTGCTTTGAGCAGGGGGTTGGACTAGATGACCTCCTGAGGTCCCTTCCAACCCTGATCTTCTATGATACTATGTGGATCAGAGGCTGCTGCAAAAATGGGGTGGCGCAGGATCAGGCCGTGTCAGCCTCCCTTCCCTCCCCCCCCCCCCCGGCAGGATCGGGGCCAGAAGCATTGGCAGGCGGCCAGGGTGCTCAGTGCCCCTCCCCCACAGCCCACCATGCAGGCTCACGGGTCCAGTGACCCCGGCTGGAGCAGGCTCCCCTGCACTAGGACTGCAGTGGCAGGCAGGCAGGGCGGGCTGAGCTACCTGAAGCCAAACTAGGAGACCAGTGGGTGCGGGGAGCGGGGGTGCAGCTGGTGCATGGGAGACAGACTCTAGGTGTGGAGACCAGTGGGTGCGGGGAGCGGGGGTGCAGTTGGTGCATGGGAGACAGACTCTAGGTGTGGAGACCAGCGGGTGCGGGGAGCGGGGGTGCAGCTGGTGCATGGGAGACAGACTCTAGGTGTGGAGACCAGTGGGTGCGGGGAGCGGGGGTGCAGCTGGTGCATGGGAGACAGACTCTAGGTGTGGAGACCAGTGGCTGGGGGCAGTCCCTGGATGTGGGGGATAGATGCTGGGGCACAGTCCCTGGATGGGGGAGTTGAGTGCTAGGAGGGAAGTCCTTGGGGGTGGGGCTTGGGTGCAGTTGCTGGGGGATGTTGGAGGGCAGCCTTGGGTGGGGGGGTGGGGTACATGGGGGGCAGTCCCTGGGTGGGGGACTGGATGTTGGAGGGGGCAGTCCCTCAGGGAGCTGTTCTGCCCTGGACAGGGCACTGGGTCTCTGCAGGGAAGGCACGTGTGCCAGCCCAGCGTTAGGGGTTCTGGATGCTGGGGGGACAGTCCCGGGGGGGTTGGATGATAGGGGCATTCCCTGGCTGGGGGGGGACAGTCTGGGGAGGGGCTAAGGGGCAGTCCCTGGGTGTGGAGGCTGGGTGCATGGGGTACAATCCCTGGCAGGGTGGTTCCTGCACCAGGCAGAGCTCCCCATCTCCAGACGCTCAGCCCAGCCGTGGAAGTGAGGGTGGTAACACGCCTGCCATGCCACCCCAACAGGAAATTCAGGAATTTGCACAGTTAATGTTTTGGCTTATTTTGCTAATTTCAAATGCTCTTGGCAGACACTTGCCAGTGTTGAACGAGAGGTTCTCGATCGCTTTGAATCGTATTGCTGTGCTATCACAAATACTAAACCTCAGTGGTGTTTGTAAAGGTACAGGCGATATATCTATTGTGTGGATACGGCCCACATAACACACACACAGCTGCATATGTGGCCCGCATGGTAAACAGGTTGAGAATCGCTGCCCTAGAGCCGCTCAGCTCAACCACAGTGGGACCCGGGACCTGGCAGGGAGCAGTTCCCAGCCTGTTGGGCTCTTGTTAAGGGGCAGCATGGAGACCCTGTTCTGCACGAAGCCACCTGAACTGCAGGTGCTGATACACACACACACACACACACACACACACACACACACACACCAGCAGGCTCCTTCCCACTGGACAGTCCTGTTCTCAACCCTCTGCACCCATAGCAAACCCCCCACACTCCCGCCTGGCCCCCAGCAACCCCCACACCCACCGCTGGTCTGGCCCTCCACGCCCCTTGCCTACACCTTTCCCAATGAACTCCTCGCTATCGACAACGCCAGTGCCTCCAGAGTCTGGGCACAGTGGCCTTGGAGTAGCGATCGCACTGCGAGTCCAGGGAAGTGGCCAGGGGCTGCCAGGGCAGCAGGGCCAGCAGGGGTGGGGTGCAGAGTGGCTGGTGCAGGCTGGGTGCTGGCAAGGAGTTGGGTGGGTCACTGCATTTGTGCAACACTTGTGGGAGCAGCCCTGACCAGTGGCCCAGCCACAACCGTCCCCACACCAAGGGCAGGGAGCAGCTGGAGAGGGGGTGGGAGCGCTTCTGCAGTAGCCCAGCTGGGATAGCTTCCTGCTGCTTGGAGCCCTGGCTGGAGGCTGCTTCCACCAGCCTCATCCACCACCCAGAGAGGGAACCAGAGTGAGTTTACAGAAATCTGCTGCATTAAGCAGCTGGCTAGTAGGCTCCTAGCTAGACAAACCTCTGACTTGAATAGATATTGACTCATAAGACACTTGCGCTGCTCCTGCTCCTTTGAAGTTAATGGGAGTTTTGCCACTCATTTCAATGAATCAGACGCAAACCCTGCACTGAGATCAGGAATTTTAATGAAAGTGGAATCAAGAGCAATAGTGCAAATAAGAGATTACAACAGCACGAGAGTGCTGGTAAATTTAAGTCCATCCGTCTTGACTTTTGAAAACATCTTTCATACATATTTGTGTTACCAGAAAAATTGCAGTGAAATGGGGTAGAAATTACACTTGATGCCCATTTAAATGCAAACAAAGATTGAAATACACACTCCTGTTGTAACCAAGGATCGGTGTCAGCAGTAAATAATAAGAGAATCTTGCACACAAATCCTTATGGAACCTAAAATATAGGCTATTGATTGTCTCTTGTTTAGTGGAAAATTCCATTTCCTTTTCCAACCTGCATTCAGACAAGATTAACTGTCTCGGTAAGTCAGGTCTCTCCACCGGTCACTAGGAAACGGGTCTCAAACTCCAAACCTATCCTTTCTAAATTCAGCCATGCCTCATTCCAGCAACACTTCATTCTAACTGTGCATTAGCCAGCACTAAATGTTAGCTGCGGAGTACAATGGCGCAAAAGCCAGGCTCAGATGAACATGGCAGCCTTGTTCAGTTTGGGTCTCTCTGCATCAGCAGCAACATGGACTGCTGATGACACGGTGCTTATAAATAAAATACTCCCCCATTTTTCAATTTCAGATCCTGTGCTGTTGTTTCCCATCACTCATGGGCGGCAGGTAGCATAGGCAGGGGCAGGCTGTGTCTCTCCAAACAGCCTTGCGTGGCCCCACTCACGCTCCACCCCGAAGCCCCCTCCTTCCTGCTTCCAGTTCCCAAACCCTTCCCGCTCTTCTTTGGCCCAGAGACTGGGGCAGGCAGGCTAGGGCCTGTGCGCACAAGACCCGGGGCTGGGGGCCCTGGGGCTGGGGGCACACCGTGCTGCCCGTCCATTTGCGACCGCACCACCCACCCAGCACTCTGGGGCTGTGCACAGTGGGGGGGGGCAGCAGCTGCGCGGGGCGGTGGGGGGGGCTTTGGGCTCCAGCAGGTGAGGGGGGGAGAAGGGGCGGAGCCTCAGGCAAGGGGGAGGAGCCAGGGGCTAGTCTCCCCGAACGGCACGTTCACCCGCTGCCCATGCCATCATTTCAAGCATGATTTGATATCCTTGCCCCAACAAACAGCCCCAAGGTAAGAAGATTACCAGGTGGAAAAGACCTGCATGTGTGTCTCTAAAAATGACTGTCCCAGGGTTAAATTCTCCTAAAACCTACGTGATCTGGGTTTGTGTCAGGAACTTGCGGGCAGACTGCAATGAAGTCCACTGTCCCTCCAGACCTCTTCTGCTTGAGCTCTGTAAACATGGATTCCATTTCCCCCCCTCTGAACTCACCCTCATCCTGTTCTTTATGGTCCCCTCCATGCCAGCCTCTTTGGAGCCAACACTTTGCCGCCCTCCCCCACCAATCACCCCCTCCCCACACAGAGAGGCTGAAGCAGTGTAGAGGTCATTGGCAGGGTCAGCACTCCTGGGTGCATTTCAACTTAAGTACTTATCCTTGTACTAACCTTATGTATTGGAACTGATCCAGCCATCACAGTGAGGGAAGAAGGTTATGAATTAAAACAAATCAGCCACTTTCTGCTTTCCAAGTGTGCAGCACCATGTACGTTAATGGCTTTTTATGGGTGTAGATGAGGGTGTCATTACAGGATGTGGTGCAAATAACAGTAAATCCCATCTCCATAGGAAGTCAGCAAATAGGTCACTAGACTGGGGCTCAAGTGACCTGGTTTCTATGCTGGGCTCTCCCACTGGTCAGCTGGGTGGCTTCAAGTCACTTTAGCTCTGTTTCACCTCCCACCTGCTGCCTGTCTTGTCTAGGTCAGAAGCTCATTGGGACAGAGTCTTTCTACTATGTGTCTGTCCAGCATCTAGCACAAAGCATCCCCCGATCTCAGCTGGGGCTGCTAGGTGCTACCATAATACAAATAATCTGCACTCTTGCAAACTTCGTCAGCATCTAAGGTGCTGTGTGTTTGGAAAGCAGAAACTGGCTCTGTGCAGTCAAGACTAGGCCCTGGTCTGAGACCCAAACTAGACAGGGCACATTCTATTGGGGGCATGTACTCAGGGCCGGCTCCAGGCACCAGCTGAGCAAGCTGGTGCTTGGGGCGGCAGATTGTTGGAGGCGGCATTCTGCCCAATCGTAGGGCGGCACGGCCGCTTTTTTGTTGTTGTTGTTCTTGTTCCGTTCTGGCCGCCCTGTAGGGGGCGGCGGCGCAGAGAACCAGAGCGCCCTGCAGGGCAGTCCTCTTCCTTCCCTCCCCGCCGACCGGAGCGGAGCCCTCGCGGCAGGCAGCAGGAGCCGCGTGGCAGTGCCCCTGCTGTAGCCCTGGCCGCCCCCTTCTCTCTCTCTCCTGCCCGCTTCCTCCCCCTCCCCCCCCCCCGCCCCAGCCGGTCCCCCTGCACCCGCGCTCCGGCCGCGCCGCAAGTTTTTTTTTTTTTTTTTCTTGCTTTGCCGTTCTGGCCGCCCCGTTTTTTTGTTTGTTTGTTTTTTTTTGCTTGGGGCGGCCAAAAAGCCAGAGCCGGCCCTGCATGTACTTCTTGGAATTTAGATATGAATTTGTTTCAGCCCGGTCCCCCCCATGTAGAATTCCCTTTTGGAAGATTGGGTGTTACTTTGTGAGTGTTCCATCTCGCTCTGGGGTGGAAAGGGGGGGTTCTCCCCTCCATCTCCCTCCTGACAGAGCTGAACAATCCGGCCTGCAGCTGCAAGGAGCTGGGAGGAGCGGAGCTGGAAAGTGGAAGGCGTTTCCCCATCACTGCTGAGCCCCTGCCATTCTAGACTCAGAGAGAGGCCTTCTCTCCTTTCTGACCACAGGTGTGGGGAAGCAAACCCTGCTCCTGCGGTGCCTGCCACCTCCAGAGAACAGGAAAATCTCCAGGTGGAGGTGGGGAGGGAGCCTCAAAGGGGGGCGGGAGAGGGAGGTGGGTCTAGAAAGATGGAGGGAAAGGAGAATTCCCAAAGGAGGTGTCAGAAACGGTGGCTAAGGACAGTGATCTGCTCTGAGATCATCCATGATCTAGCGAGCGGGGGACCAGAAACAGGGGAGTTTGTAAGAGGGAGTCATAATATAATCGTTATGGTTATGAAGGGCCACATCGCCAGTGGCAATGCTGCTCCTGTCTCCTCCACCTGCGCCTGTATCCGGACAGAGAACCTGACCATGGATGCCTCTACCCAGATCCTGGTGTGGATTTGCAAAGACTGTGGCCTGAATTTCCCACTCTCAGAAAGCCAGGCTGGGGGGTCATCCAGTGTGAAAGGTGCCTGCTGGTGGAATGTCTCAGGAAGCAGGTGGGAGAGCTACAGGAGGAGGTGGCGAGGCTGAGGAGCATCCAAGCCCATGAGGAATTCCTCAAGAGTATTCATATGGGGACTCCAAGTTTGAGGAAGCTAACCAGCGAGAGAGGTCGGGGAAGGAGGATATGGCTCTGTCACACGGAGGACACGGGCTGCTGGTTACTTCTGGCAGCAGGCAGTGCTCCACCCCTACTCCCAACCCACCCACCATTGCAATGAAGAACTGTTAATGAGCAATGAAGAATCGCCTCCAAAAGTGGAGAAGGAGAAGCCATGTAGCCCCAAAGCTGGGAGGATTGCAGCCACTGCTCTGAGGAGGAAATGTAGGGTAGTGGTGGCTGGTGACTCTCTTCTGAGGGGGACAGAGGCACCCCTCTGTTGGCCTGGTGTAACACCAAGAGACCCTGGTTGTTGTCAGGGAGGATCGAACCTGGGGTCTCTGGAGCTTAGTGCATGAGTCTACTGCATGAGCTAAAAGCCCTAGGCGCTCAAGGTCCCTTCCAGTCCTATGAGTCTATGAACAGGAAGAGCGTCTGAGTAAGACAAGTAAATCATTCACTCCATTCTGCACAGGCCTGGAGGTTAAAGCATCATCTTCCACTGAACAGGATTCCCCAAAAGAGGCCCTGAAAAGCTAGGTCCTTGGTCTGGTTGTCATCCCCATATTTTGGGGGATCTCTGCCCTTGGGTCACAACCTACAGAAAACAGAAATCAAACAAACACACAGGAATAGACACGCAAGCCAGCGCCTCGGCTGGTGGAAAGCAGCCGGGCTCAATTGACTCCAATAGAGCTGCACTGAGTCATGCCAGCTGAGCCTCTGGGCCAGGCGCAAGACGTGCCGTGTTTTAACCACGCTTCTCCCGCTGGAGAGCCTACCAGCCTAGTGAGGTCATCACAACAGAACCGGTTGAAAAAGGAAACCTGAGGAGTGTGTTCTAACGACACGATATAATACTACCTGTGCAAAGCAGGATAGCACCTGGTATCCATGCAATCTTAAATGCTTCACAGGGTTATGACTCCTAAGGCCCCTTGGGTTTGCCAACACAGAGACTTCCACCAGGAATACTTAACTAAAGGTGTGTTTTTAAACCAATTTAAAGTAGGTCATGTTTGCATGTAGATGCCCTTTGCTTTCAGAGTTAGGTTAAATTGATTCCGTACTAGCTTAAGCTAAATTGCAACCAGCCACTCTAAAACCATATGTGTCTATAGATGGTTTTGTATCAGTTTAGCAATCTGGTTTTGAATCAGCTTAGTAAAGTGAAACTGGTTCAACTTCCCTTAGCCACGCTGGGGAGGAGGAGAAGGTTCATTGCCAAAGCAGCAGTGTCCAGCGACATCATGGTTTTCAAAAGCACAGCGCCCTCCATTGGAGGTGGATGGAGCATGCTGGGCAGAGAGGGTTATAAGCCTTTAGAAGGGAGGTAGCTATGGTGTCCCCATAGCTCTACTGGTGCACAGTGGAGAGCAGGGCCTTGGATTTAGCCCACCAGGACAACTCCTTTCTGCAGAGAGGAAGCACCATCTATTTCTAGAGCACCGAACACCATAACTTTTGAAGCTGGCTCCTAGAAGCTAACAGGTCTCTGTCATCCAGGCAGAGCTATCTTTCTCTGGCCCTGTCTCTGAGGAGATTGTGTTATATTGGTCTTTGGGAGGCAATAGAATTCAAAGGTGTTGCTTTTGTCCAAGGCCTTTGCAGTATGCTGGGAAGAATGCAAAATGTGAACTGATCCCCTTTTACAGGGAATGCCAGAGCCAGGGGCCCTTCACCAGAAAGTCTTCTCTCCAGCTCCAGGGGAGGCTTATGTTGGGTACCCATCAGTTTCATTGCACCCTCTTTACTTACAGGCATAAGTATTTGTTTATTGGCTTGACTACGGCACCTCTGAGCACCTCAAAGATCTTGTGGCATAGGGAGATACTATTATACACAGTTTTACACATGGGGGGGGGGGGAACAGAGTCATTAAGTAACTTGTCTAAGGCTAATTATCCAGTCAGTGGCAGAGTTGGGCATAGAACCTAAAACTCCCAGATGCTATCTCTCTCTGGGTCCACCCACTCCCCTTTGGTTGCGCTGCATGTGGACATGAGGGCAGGCAGAGGCAGAGCCATAGAACTCAGACTCAGTGCATCCTCCAAGCGAGAAATATAATCCAATGGTACCAACCAGCGTTCGCATCCATTCCTTTGAATAGCTGTGCAAGTTAAAGTATTTCCACCCCTTTGAGTTTCGTTGCCAACATCCATTTGACCGAACACACACTGCAAAAGAACTGTAAACGGCTGAAGCAAATCTGTGGTGAACACCCCATTTCTTTGGTGAATACTTATGATTAATTAATTTGAAATCAGGATTGTGGGTGATTCCAGAAACAGGAAAAGGGGGCTAAAAATTCCTCTAACCATTTATTCACAATGAACAGATCTACTTTTGTTCTTAAAGTCCCCGAGACACAGATGCAAGCTGCATAATCAGAATCGTTTCTCTGTCAGGTGTTTTCTTTGCATGGGAGAAGCCTTTAGCCAACTCATCAGATGAGGGCGCGGGGGATAAAAGGTCAGAGTGTTAACCAAATATGTTTTAAATCTTTCCCGGACCATTTTTCATTTTGAAAGTAAAACCGTTTCTGAGTGTCAGCTCTTATTTCTGCATTTGACAGCACAATGGCGTCCCGTGGCACTGAGAGACGCTCTCCTGCAAAACCAGCCAACCTTGACGTCGTTTAGAACAGACAGAAAAATGACACCGGGCTCTCCGTAGGCAGCAGTTACCCCCACGCAGACATGGGCAGGTGTCCCGAGAAACATGGTCTTTCTTTGGCAAAGGCGAAAACCGCTGCCTTCTGCATGTGTCAGGAAGGTCAAGCTCCTTCAGTTTTGTTAGATGAGAACAACACTAGGTGGCAGTGACTTCATTATGTGGAATATTCCAGGGCCAGACAACTGGTTGTATCAATTGAACTAAGGCAGCGTGATGCGATAAAAAGTTCTGCGTCAATGAGGCTTCTTCCTCATCCACCTAGATATTTATATATCCCCTCTCCACTGGAATCTATGAGCACTTTGCGCACACAGAGGATTTATCCTCAATACCCTGTGAAGAAAGGAAGTATTATCCCCATTTTACAGCTAGGGAACTACGTTAGAGAGATCAATGCCGCAATTCAACAAGACGTTGAACTTATATGGAACTTTAAACACGTGAGTAGTCTCCTCACTGTTCAGTAAAGCACCTTAAGCACACGCTTAACTTCAAATGCATGCTTAAGTTCCATTGAAGTCAACGAACTACTTATGTGCCTAGAATTCATTATATGATTAAGTGTTTTGCTAAATCAGACCCTCAGTTACTTGCCCCCAGCCATACAAAGAATGAGTGGCAGAACCAGGCATTAAACGCATATTTCCTGTAGGCCCGTCCAATGTTTTAGCACCAGTGTATCTACACATAGACATTGTATATAGACTGTTCATAGCACAAACATCTGCTGCGTATACGGCATATAACATGAACACTGACAGTATAAAAGATTCTTCCACTTCTCTGTTGATAAGAATCATGATCTCTCAAGCCTCCAAATGTTTCATCCAGATCTACCTGAACTTCAGCACATAGGGGTATTATAGGTTCAGATTCCATTTTTGTCCTATGTTCAGTTTTGAAAGGTGTGACGGGGCAAGGCCAGATGGCTATAGTAAAGTAGTGGGAGACAGATATATTAGCCACAGGCTAAACAAAATCCCTGCTATCAGGATAAGCAAATGGCAGCTGCTCCAGGTCAATTAAGACACCTGGGGGCAATTAAGATCTTTCCAGAAGGCAGGGAAGACAGTGGGTTGACTGGGACACCTGAAGCCAATCTAGTTAAAAGCCTCCCAGTTAGTCAGGTGTGTGCGTGTGTCAGGAGCTGTAGGAGGAAGCCATGCTGTTGCAGGAACTAAGCAGTACAAACCATATCAGGTGCAAGGAAGTAGGCCCTGAGGTAACGGTGAAGGAGCTATTGAGTGGGGGCTGCTGTGGGGAAGTGGCCCAGGGAATTGTACACGTCCTATTTCCAAAAGGTCAGCTACCATAGCTGCTACTATTAGGGTCCCTGGGCTGGAGCCCGGAGTAGAGGGCAGGCCTGGGCTCCCCCTCCCATCCCCGATTAATCACTGAGACTGGGAGACAACAGAGACTGTACGAGAGAGGGTAGCTTCTCCTCACCTCCCTTGCTGGCTTATGATGAAAATGGCTCAGTAGGCTGTGACCCTTGTCTCTAGAGAGAGAAGGGCTACGTGGAGGATCACAGTGAGCGTCTGAGGCTAGCGAAATCCGCCAAGAAGTGTGGGACCCACGGAGACAAGGACAGAGCTTTGTCACAATGGGAAAAAAAATCAGATTTCAGCTTCCTTGCTCCAGCTGCAGTGGGAATATATTTAAATGCTAAACACTAGAGGTGGTCAGGAAATGTATTTTATTTTCCAGTAAAAAAAAAAAAAAAGAAGAAGAAGAAAGTGAAAGCTTGTTCTTTCCATAAAAGTTTCATGAAAAATTTGGAGGTGTGGAAACCTGGAACATTTTCAGTTGGTCAATGAAAACCCAGTTAAAAACAATAAACAAACTTTTCAGCAAACAATGTTCAGCCATCTCTACAAAATATATAGGTGCTGGGCAACCCACAAGAGATTTGAAGGCTGAGTTGGGTTATTATCCAACGCTTAATTGAACCTGGGTTAGGAAATTCCTGAGAATGAACTACATTTTTGTCACAGAACCTTCCTGTAACAGGATCTTACCTTATCCAGTGTCAGACCCTGCCCCTGCCTCAGTTTCCCCATTCTGGTAGACAAATGTTTCTTAATATTTAGCCCTCTGGCCAAGTCACAAAATCATTTTCCCTTTCCAGGAAAGATAAACAGAAATGAAAGAAAATGAAACAGATATCTAATAACATACATAAGAACATAGAAATGGCCATACTGGGACAGACCAATGGTCCTTCTAGCCCAGTATCCTGTCTTCCAACAGTGGCCAGAGCTAGATGCTTTAGAAGGAATGAACAGAACAGGGCAATTAGTGAGTCATCCATCCCCTGTCAATCAATCCCAGCTTCTGGAAGTCACAGGTTATGGACACGGAGAGCATGGGGTTGCTTCCCTAACCATCTTGGCTAATAGCCATTGATGGACTCCAAGAAGTTATCTAATTCCTTTTTGATCCCCAGTTACACTTTTGGTTTTCACAACATCCTCTGGCAGCAAGTTTCAGTGGGCAGTGGCAGTCAGAAAAGCTAAGAGAAGGTTAGGAACCATTAGGGAAAGGATTGATAATTGGACAGTAAATATCAGAATCCCACTATATGCATCTATGGAATGCCCACATTGTGAATACTGCATGGAGTTCAGGTCACCCATCTCAGAAAAGATATTAGAACTGAAAAATGTATAGAGATGGACAATAAAAAGGATCAGAGGGTCCTGTGGCACCTTTAAGACTAACAGAAGTATTGGAGCATAAACTTTCGTGGGTGAATGCCCACTTCATCAGACGCAAGTAATGGAAATTTCCAGAGGCAGGTATAAATCAGTATGGAGATAACGAGGTTAGTTCAATCAGGGAGGGTGAGGTGCTCTGCTAGCAGTTGAGGTGCGAACACCAAGGGAGGAGAAACTGCTTCTGTAGTTGGATAGCCATTCACAGTCTTTGTTTAATCCTGATCTGATGGTGTCAAATTTGCAAATGAACTGGAGCTCAGCAGTTTCTCTTTGGAGTCTGGTCCTGAGTTTTTTTGCTGTAAGATGGCTACCTTTACATCTGCTATTGTGTGGCCAGGGAGGTTGAAGTGTTCTCCAACAGACCCTGGAAGAATTCCACCATGATTTCAACAGCTTCCACCCCACCAACAACCTCAGCCTGGACCAATCTACACAGGAGGTCCACTTCCTAGATATCACAGTACAAATAAGCGATGGCCACGTTAACACCACCCTATACCAAAAACCCACTGACCGCTACCCCTACCTTCATGCCTCCAGCTTCCACCCTGGACACACCACAGAATCCATCGTTTACAGCCAAGCGCTGAGGTACAACCGCATCTGCTCCACCCCCTCAGACAGAGACCAACACCTACAAAATCTTCACCAAGCATTCTCAAAACTACGATACCCACACAAGGAAATAAAGAAACAAATCAACAGAGCCAGACGTGTACCCAGAAGCCTCCTGCTACAAGACAGGCCCAAAAAAGAAACCAACAGAACTCCACTGGCCATCACCTACAGTCCTCAGCTTAAACCTCTCCAACGCATCAGTGATCTACAACCCATCCTGGACAATGATCCCTCACTTTCACAGACCTTGGGAGGCAAGCGAGTACTCACCCACAGACAACCCGCCAACCTTAAGCATATTCTCACCGGCAACCACGCACCGCACCATAACAACTCTAACTCAGGAACCAACCCATGCAACAAACCTCGATGCCAACTCTGCCCACATATCTACACCAGCAACATCATCACAGGACCTAACCAGATCAGCTACAACATCACTGGCTCATTCACCTGCACATCCACCAATGTTATATATGCCATCATGTGCCAGCAATGCCCCTCTGCTATGTACATTGGCCAAACTGGACAGTCACTACGCAAGAGATTAAATGGACACAAGTCAGATATTAGGAATGGCAATATACAAAAACCTGTTGGAGAACACTTCAACCTCCCTGGTCACACAATAGCAGATGTAAAGGGAGCCATCTTACAGCAAAAAAACTTCAGGACCAGACTCCAAAGAGAAACTGCTGAGCTCCAGTTCATTTACAAATTTGACACCATCAGATCAGGATTAAACAAAGACTGTGAATGGCTATCCAACTACAGAAGCAGTTTCTCCTCCCTTGGTGTTCACACCTCAACTGCTAGCAGAGCACCTCACCCTCCCTGATTGAACTAACCTCGTTATCTCCATACTGATTTATACCTGCCTCTGGAAATTTCCATTACTTGCGTCTGATGAAGTGGGCATTCACCCACGAAAGCTTATGCTCCAATACTTCGGTTAGTCTTAAAGGTGCCACAGGACCCTCTGTTGCTTTTTACAGATTCAGACTAACAAGGCTACCCCTCTGATAATAAAAAGGATGAGAGGTATGGAACAGCTTCCATATGAGAAGAGATTAGAGAAAATAGGGCTGTTCATCTTGAAAAAGAGACAACTAAGGGGGAGATATGATAGAGGTCTATAAAATCATGAATGGGGTGGAGAAAGTGAATAAGGAAGTGTTATTTAATCTTTACATAACACAAAAACCAGATGTCACCCAATTAAATTAATAGGCATCTGGTTTAAAACAAACAAAAGGCAGTACTTCTTCACATAACACAGAGGCAACCTGTGGAACTCATTGCCAGTGGACATTGTGAAGGCCAAAGGTATAACTGGGTTTCAAAAAAGAATTATATAAGTTCATGGAGGCTAGGTCCATCAATGGTTATTAGCCAAGATGGTCAGGGACGCAACCCCATGCTCCCTAAATGTCTGACTGATAGATGGTGGGATTGGAAGATGGAATGGCTTGCTCAGTAAGGGTACGTCTACACTTACCAGAGGGTCCAGCGGCAGGCAATCGATGTTCTGGGATCGATCCCGGAAGTGCTTGCCGTCGACGCCGGTACTCCAACTGGGTTTCAAAAAAGAATTATATAAGTTCATGGAGGCTAGGTCCATCAATGGTTATTAGCCAAGATGGTCAGGGACGCAACCCCATGCTCCCTAAATGTCTGACTGATAGATGGTGGGATTGGAAGATGGAATGGCTTGCTCAGTAAGGGGACGTCTACACTTACCAGAGGGTCCAGTGGCAGGCAATCGATGTTCTGGGATCGATCCCGGAAGTGCTCGCCGTCGACGCCGGTACTCCAGCTCGGCGAGAGGAGTACGCGGCATCGACGGGGGAGCCTCCCTGCCGCGTCTGGACCCGCGGTAAGTTCGGACTAAGGTACTTCGAATTCAGCTACGTTATTAACATAGCTGAATTTGCGTACCTTAGTCCGAAGTGGGGGGTTAGTGGGGACCAGGCCTAATTGTCCTGTTCTGTTCATTCCCTCTGAGCTAGTTTTTCCTCAACCAAGGGTGTGTGTACACAGAGATCTTCCAGGGGGTACATGAATTCATCTAGATAGCGGCCTAGTTTTACAACAGGCTACATAAAAAGCACTAGGGAAGTCAGTACAAACTAAAATTTCATACAGACAATGACTTGTTTATACTGGTCTATTTACTATACGCTGAAATGTAAGTACAATATTTATATTCCAATTGATTTATTTTATAATTATATTGGAAGAATGAGAAAGTCAGCAATTTGTCAGGAATCGTGTGCTGTGACACTTTTGTATTTTTATGTCTGATTTAGTAAGCAAGTGAATTTTAAGTGAGGTGAAACTTGGGGTACGCAAGATAAATCAGACTCCTGAAAGGGGTACAGGAGTCTGGAAAGGTTGAGAGCCACTGCTCTGAAGCATCCAGCAATGGCTGCTATCGGAAGACAGGATACTGGGCTAGGTGGACCATTGGTCGGACCCAGTATGGCCATTCTTCTGTGCCACAAACATAATAAATGACAGTCCCTGCCCCCACAGGCTTACGGTCTAAGAGATAAGGCAGAACAGGTGGACAAGATGAACAAGTGGACTGAGAATAACAAAGAATAACAAGGTAACAAATCTAGTAGGATGTACACAATTCTTAGCCCAACAGGAGCCGTGATCACAACCTCCCTCCTTAGCAGAGGATGTTTGCACTTGTGGATAGCACTCACTGCCAGTTATTACCACGTTGCGGTTTGTGTGCATACCTATTGCCCAGAGTAATGAGCATTTGCACACACAAAACAGGCAATTGCGTGTGCAAGTGTCAGCTGCGTGTGCATTTATCCATTCTAACATGTAAATGAGGGGCTTTTTGTGTGTGACGGACACACAAATTTGAAGGGCACTGTGTAGGAATTCATGCTTAAATACTTGGCTCTCACCATCTACACGTGTATTATATGTGCACCGTTTCCATGTTCTGTCACCTGTATTCTGAAAATGTACAGTACATTTCTATGGAGAACCTATGGGTGCAGGTCATTCAGTAACACTGCAACCCCCTTGACTTGCGAAATTCGAATGGCCTAACATTTTTCATGGATTTATTTTAATTTTACTTTAATGGGCTCTTGGTGGTTGGGCTGTAGTGTGACCACATGTCCCACCTTGTAATATGGCCTGATTTTCAGAACCACTGAGGGTAGGAACCACAAAGGCACTTAGGCATCTAAACCCCAAATGTAGGCTCCAAGGTCCCAGTTTTGGCTCCCTGGCGATGCACAAAACTCCCACCAAACCCTATAGATGCTTAAACTCACCTGGTGCTTAAGTTTTCAGGGTGGAAGTTCCCTAGAACAGGGGTGGCCAATCTGTGGCTCCGGAGCCACATGCGGCTCTTCAGAAGTTAATATGCGGCTCCTTGTATAGGCACCGACTCCGGGGCTGGAGCTACAGGCACCAACTTTCCAATGTGCTGGAGGGTGCTCACTGCTCAACCCCTGGCTCTGCCACAGGCCCTGCCCCCACTCCACCCCTTCCCGTCCCCTCCCCTGAACCTTCAGTGCCCTCGCACCTCCCTCTCCCCTCCAGAGCCTCCAGCACGCCACGAAATAGCTGCTCGGGGGGTACAGGGAGGGAGGGAGAGGCACTGACTGGCAGGGCTGCCGGTGGGCGGGAAGCGCTGGGAGAGGGGCAGGGGAGCAGATGGGGGGCTGCTGACGTATTACTGTGGCTCTTTGGCAATGTCCATTGGTAAATTCTGGCTCCTTCTCAGGCTCAGGTTGGCCACCCCTGCCCTAGGAGGTTACGTTTCTGCCTCTGAGCACACACACCGCAGCCTCACTCTGTGTGTCTAGATGCCTATCTCCTGCCTCAGCCCCAGAGCAATTCACAAACCCAGAGAAGACAGGCCTTTGGCTGCCTACATTTCGCATGAGGCCCAGTCTAGTACTCAACAGCTGCCTGCTGCTAGACTGTGTCCCATTTCAAATCTGGCTGGAGGAGGAGGGTGGTTTCAAGCCCAGATCATGTGCAATATAGCATATTAAATTGGAGAGGGCTGTTCAAATCCCAACGTTTAGGAGCATAAACTCATATGGAATGAAACAGGAAACAAGGGGGTTCTTACAAACTCCTTTGAACCAAGAGCTGCAAGTTTCACACCGCTACATGCTTCTAGGATTCTCTGTACAGTTCTGAGTGGGAGAAAGCCAGCCCTGGCGGAGTTACATTAGAGATGAACTTAGTCCACTCAGCAGGATTGTTCCCAGATACATTGTAGGCAGCTTTAAGTTGCTTTTAGTGATAATAGTCTTGAATGCCTACAGGAACTCCTCACTTAACGTTGTAGTGATGTTCCTGAAAAATGCGACTTTAAGCGAAACAATGTTAAGTGAATCCAATTTCCCCATAAGAATTCATGTAAATGAGGGGGTTAGGTTCCAGGGAAATTTTTTTCACCAGACAAAAGACTATATTACATATATATATACACACACACACACACACCAACAGTATAAGTTTTAAACAAACAATTTAATACTGATACACAGTGATGATGATTGTGAAGCTTGGTTGAGGTGGAGGAG
Organism: Chrysemys picta bellii; assembly: GCF_011386835.1. Taxonomy (NCBI): domain Eukaryota; kingdom Metazoa; phylum Chordata; order Testudines; family Emydidae; genus Chrysemys; species Chrysemys picta. Next base: position 12,252,883 of record NC_088791.1, on the reverse strand, counting down.
TCAGAGGGTGGGATATTTCCCTTACTGCTAAATGATGAACTAGCAATTGGCTGAGCCCATAAGGGTTAACTCTCTCTCTACAAGGCAGCAGGAATGGAGGAAGGGGAGACAGCATCGCAGACAGAGACAGAGGACACACACCGTGTGTGTGTATGAGTGAGAGATGTGCATTTCCCCTTTAAGTACGCTGACCCTACTCTTAACTACACTGCCTTGTTAATTAGATCAGCCTCCTGAGATTGCAGCTGCTGCCAGCAAGCTCCCTCCGTCCTGAGCCCTGTCATGTGTCCCCCCTGCTCTATGGAAGATGGGGTAAGCGGGGTGCAGAAGCAGGGGGAGGGGGACACCCTGTCATTAGCCCCATCTTCCTTCCCTCCCCCCCGCACAGCAAGCAGGAGTCTCGGGGAGCAGCTCCAAGGCAGAGGGCAGGAGCAGCACATGGCAGTGGGGGGAGGGACAGCTGAACTGCTGGCAATTGGTAGCCTGCTGGGCAGCTGCTGCACAGGGAACTTAGGGGAGGAGGGAGCTGATAAGGGGGGTGCCAGTCCCCCCTGGTTCCAAGCCCCCACCAGCTAGCTGCAACGGGCTGCTCTTCCTGCAAGCAGTGGACAAAGCAGGCGGCTGCCAAACGACGTTAGAAGGGAGCATTGCACAACTTTAAACGAGCATGTTCCCTAATTGATCAGCAACATAACAACGAAACAACGTTAACCGAGACGGCTTTAAGTGAGGAGTTACTGTATTTGCTAATAGAACTGTGACCTGTGGCTGGAAGGTTGTTATTTACCTCTCTGTGTCCAAAGCAAACACTTACCTTTGGTGCGTGGCTATTTGTTTTATTATACTTGTTTGCTTTTCAAGCCCAAGCAGTTTGATCGTTTTTTGTCAAGTTTTCTGCTTGGGAATACAATTCTTCTCGCCTTCCCCGCATCCTGCCCACTGCATATTTTCCCAGCCACCACCCAGCACAACCATATCCCACTTCCACAATTCAGCCTTGTCTACACTACAGGGAAAAGTCAATCTAAGCTATGCAATTTGAGTTACGTGAATAGCGTTAACTCAAATCGATGTAGCTTAGATCTACTTACCACGGGGTCCACACTACGCGACGTCGATGGGAGACGCTCTCCCGTCGACTCCCCTTACTCTTCTTGATCAGGTGGAGTACAGGAGTCAACAAGAGAATGATTGGCGGTCGATTTAGCGGGTCTAAGACCCGCTAAATTGACCGCCGCTGCATCAATCACTGCAGCATCGATCCTCCTATAAATGTAGACAAGCCCTTTGTTCTGTGTCAAGCAGTAAAATTCTTGCCTGATACCGTTTACACACTAATAAGAACCACAGGACTAGGATGTGAAGTTAGTTCTGCCTTTTGTAGCTCTTTTGCCAATCCGGATAAATTAAATTATATGGCAACCAGCAAAGAGGCATCTGTATAGAACATTGTTAATGGGGCTAATCCGTTAATGACTGTATAGCATGGCCAAACAAGAGAAAACATTTGTTACTTGATGGTAGCAAGCACTTCTCAAATGCTACAGCTGGAAGCATTCAGAACAAATATTGCAAGAACTGGAGAAACAACTTAGAGCAGGATTTGTCATGTAACTGAGTCTCTTCCTCATCTTTTTAGACTGGTAAACAGCAAGAGTGTTGGATGTACTGTGTAGAGCACCCATGCAAATGGGAATTTTAAAATGAATCCACAATCTAACAATCTTGATGGAGGGGCCATATTCGGAAGTAATATCATGTAATGGCCTTGGGTGTAAACGATATATTGGTGAGTGGGTGAGAAAATACCCACTCTTTGGCCACTTTACAGTGCTAGAGTGAGGTAAACGTATCTTAATATAAATTTGAATTCAGGCTACACTGAGGGAACTAGAAAAAACAGCAACAAATTTCCTCTAAACTGACTTAAACTCACTGGACGAAAATCTGTTTTCTGTCAGGGCTGGGATATGGGCAGTGGTTTGCCTAAGGCAGCGGGTCAGGTCCCTACACCAGCCAGCATCAGACCGAGAAGGTCAGGAGCCAGAACAAGGAATCACAAGTCAGATACTGGGAATCAGGCGGAGTCAGGAAACCAGGAAATCAGAGTAGGCCATGCAGAGAAGCAGCCCAAAGCCAGATAGAGCTCACTTGTACAAACAATTTCCCATTTCTCCTTCTGGCTTAAGTAGGGGGAGTGGGCCAATCAGGTGCTTCACATTTCCACCCATTGGAGCCCAAGTGATGGAGCCTCCTATCTGATCTGGGCTTCAAGGAGTCCCTGTTCTAGTAGATAGCAGTAAACCAGCAGGTGGAGGGCTGGCGCATGATAATCTATCCCGTGGACCCAAGTTTAAGACCTGCAGGTCATGACACTTTTATTTGCACCAGCATAAACCTGGAATAATGCCATAGCAGAGTTTGGCCTGCTTAGCATCAGACTCACCAATAAATATGACCCCATGGGCCAGATCTTCAGCTGGCATTAATAGGCATAACAGCCAGATGACGATCCTTCCTCATATCACTGGTGGCCACTGAGAAACTCATCCTTGTCCATCCCACCCAAGAAGTTAACCAGTGCTTGGTGGGTGCCTCAGCATTATTCCTGTGGTTGTGGCCTCAAGAAATGAGCAGAGACTCTAGTTGGATTTCTCTTGGTTAATGAGTTTCTTATGTTTTTTTTTTATTCAAAGTCAATTTTCTTCTTGATCATCTCTAAACAGCCTCAGTGGCCTTTAGGGCTTCTTGTTTAGTTTGCTATTATCTTCTGTAAATGACTAACTCCTTTGTGTCTTGATGCTTAACCAGGAGGGGCTGTGAGTCATCTGAACAAAACAGCTGTTTAGAAATAATTGCTTCTTTCAGGCTTCTGGGATCTAGTCCCGGTTCTGGCAGTGGCACACTGTGTGACCTTGTGGAAGTCATGTCAAGCTCTGTGCCTCAGTTTACCCCCTCTGTGTTCATAGATTTTTAAAGCAAGAAATAATCCTAATATTGCCATAACTAGCTGAGGTTTCTCTTTAGCCTAATCGCAGTGTGACAAGTTGGATACCTTGGGAAGTTACCTGATGTGCTGAGATACCACTAAGTCTACCTGTTCTGCCACACGGGTCCCCTTTAACCTGTCTTGCTGAGGCAGGCTATTTAAACCTCCTCTAACACACACACAGGCAGGGTTACACCCAGGTGCAGATCAGCTCTGGGAAGACTCAGCTTCAGGGACTTGCTACGGCACTCAGATGTCCACCTCCCTTGGAGTACAGACCCAAAGATAGATTATATTCGCCTCCTCCCTCAATATGGAAGAGGGTATGCACAATTTCTCGCCTCTCCGGTTAGCAATCACACAAACTGGGTTGTATTATAAACCAGAAATAAATGTATTAACTAGAACAGGTGTATTTTAAGTAGTTAAGAAGGTAGCAGAACAGGGCTGATAACTAAGAAAATAAAACAGATCACGCAAACTAAACTTAATACGCTAAAGAAACTGGTTACACGTGAGTTCTCACCCTAAATGTGGTTCTAATAATCTTCTTCACAGGGCAGATGTCCTTCCAGCCTGGGCCCAGTTCTTTCCCCCGGTTCAGTCTTAGTTGTTTCCAGCAGTCATCCTGGGTGGGGTAGCAGGGGAGAACTGATGACCTCGGATTACCTCACTCCCCACCCTTAAATAGGATTTGCATAAGGCAGGAGTCCTTTGTTTCCTAGTTTGACCCCCCCCTTCCCTTACAGAGGAAAGTTACAAGAAGTCCCAGGTAATGTTTAAGTATCAGGTGACAAGACCACCTGACTCTGTAGGGCCCATTCTTCACAGGCTGACCCACACGTTCACAGGAAGACTAAGATCTTTTATAGTCCATTGTCCTTGTTGATGGGCCATCGGCCCTGTCGGGCTTTTCCACTGTTGTGCCTGAAATGTTGACAGTGGGCGTCACCCAAAGTACTGTAGCATAGTTGAAATACAGATACATAGTCAATATTCCTACTTTCAGATACAGAAATGATACGTGCATACAAATTGGATAATCACATTCAGTAAATCATAACCTTTGCAATGATATCTCACATGAGCTATCTTGCATAAAGTATATCTCAGTGATGTCATATTCATATCATAAGCATATTTTCATAAAGAATATGGAATGACACGTCACAAGGGGCCTGTGTGTTTGGATCTTAAGGATCTCTTCCTGTTGATAACAAAGGGGGGAGGGATAGCTCAGTGGTTTGAGCATTGGCCTGCTAAACCCAGCACTGTGAGTTCAGCCCTTGAAGGGGCCATTTAGGGATCTGGGGCAAAAATCTGTCTGGAGATTGGTCCTGCTTTGAGCAGGGGGTTGGACTAGATGACCTCCTGAGGTCCCTTCCAACCCTGGTGTTCTATGATTCTAATGTAGTCCATTCTGCCATGTGTTCAAGAGATGAAAGCCATCAAAGTAGTCATTGTTTATTATGTGGTTTACAGCAGTGCTTAGAGGCTCCAATCAGAGAGCAGGGCCCCATATTTCTTAAATATCTGTACAGCACCTAGATCCCCAGCCCCTTCCCCCAAAGAGCTTACAATTGTAGTATGTTACAGTCATAGTAGAAAAGGGGAAGTGTCATGCACCAAGCAGTAGTCATTGCTTATCACAGCTTAGGTGTGGTCAACCAGCTGGGTCAAGGAATTGTTACACCCTCCATAGCCAAACAACCAAAAGCGATGGTGTTTATAGGTGGCTGAGAGTGGAAGAGTCTGAGCAATGACTAAGGCTCCAAGTATTCTTGTCCAAAATGACTCCAAAGTCACTTGCAGCAGTTCTGTTTGAGCAGAGCTGAGTGGTGTTTGGCTTGTTTACCATATTTGTATTTGCATTTCTCAGGCACTTTAGGAGATTTTAGGAAGCTGAAGAAGTTGCTGCATAATCCAAACCAACGCAATGAAACGAAGCAACGCATTTCACAAGAGACAAGACAGACACGGAGCAACATCGGGAAGTGCGGAAACTAATTCTGATGGCGTGTCAAGGAATTGCTTTGTTGCAGCAGTTGGGAAATTTCACTTTGACTGACATCTGTCAAGCTATTCTGGCATTCTTTATTTTTCCTATTACGGTAGTTTCTAAAAATCCCAGAAAGGGGTTAGGGGCCCCTTGTGTTAACAGTGTTAAACAACCACCACTAAGACTCCTGGACCCAAAGAACTCACAATCACCTTCTGAGTTTGGACAGCACCTAGCACAGTGGGATCCTCTCCATGACTAGGGCTCCTGTACTCTCTGATTATACGGATATATACTAGGATAAGAATTCACCATGACAGCTTGAGTGGCAAACAGAACCTTTTACATTAGGAGATGAAGCCCATTGTTCCCATTCCTGTTGGCTAGCAGTTGCAATCCTTGCAGCAAAAGAGGTGCACGGCCTTGTGGGAAATAGGAAGGAACACCAGATCCCAGTTTTTGCAGATGATAATCTGTTATGTCTGAGTGAACGTGACAGCACTAGACGGTATTAGAGGAATATGGTGTTTCTAGGTCAGGGGTCAGCAATCTTTGGCACCCGGCCCGTCAGGGTAAAAGCGCTGGCGGGCCGGGCCGGTTTGTTTATCTGGAGCGTCCGCAGGCACGGAGCCCCGCAGCTCCCACTGGCCTCGGTTCACCGTTCCTGGCCAATGGGAGCTGTAGGAAGCAGTGGCTAGCACGTCCCTCGGCCCGCGCCGCTTCCTACAGCTCCCATTGGCCAGGAACGGTGAACTGTGGCCAGTGGGAGCTGCGGGGCTCCGTGCCTGCGGACACTCCAGATAGACAAATCGGCCCGGCCCACCAGCAGCTTTATCTTGATGGGCCGGGTGCCAAAGGTTGCTGACCCCTGTTCTAGGTAAACATGTCCAAAGCTGAAAAAACGCCTTTGGCAGCAAATTAGGAAAGCAAAGTCAAATTAACTGGTTTCTAAATGCTTTAAATATCTGGGAGGGACAGATTTCACTTGCTTTACACTGACGACATTTAATCTACTCCCCCTAACCTCAGTGCTAGACCCTTAAAGATGCCATGACCCCTCTGTCTCTGCCTGATCCCATTAGTTTAGTTAAGATGAATATCCTACCTACAGTATTTCCTTCAAGTGTTACTAAAAATTCTTCCAAGCTGTAATAGGAAAGAATTGGGCCATATCTGTATTTCATTTACTAGCTTCTGATAAGCAAAACAAGAAATATATACCAAGCAAACCTAGTATAATCTAATACTATTATTCCTTTGGAATTGTAATGGGAGATTCAAGCTTCCTTAACTGGAAATGCTCCGGTTCACCCATAAGTTATTAAGCTCAGTGCGGCAATTACTAGGTGAAATTCTCTGACCTGTGTGATCCAGCGGGCATGCAATTTTATATGACATTTTATAAGTGAGCAGCGATACCAAGGAGCATTTGGAACTGGCCACGCTTCAGAAAAGCACACCAGACCACCCTATGATGGTTCAACATAGACGCTTCCTATTCTACCTCCTCAAGCTTTCCAGCCTAATTTACAGCAAAGGTCTTGCATCACGCCATCCTGCTAACAACCACAGCTCAGAGTGAAGATGATACAGAGCCAGCCAGACGACTTCAAAGCCTAATTCAGTCTTTAAATTGTTTCCACTGAGAGGGGGGCACGGGGGAAGGCGCTTGCAAAGTGACTCGACTAGTCATTTTTGAAGAGTCCATAACTGTCCAAACACAAAAAGGTCAACATTTCACTCAAGAATGGTCTTAAAAGATGTGCCGCTTAATACATATGGAGCAGAAAGAAGCATCCTCAGACTTAAGAAATATTCTTAATAGAAGTTGATTTGCCATCGCCTTACCAATAAGAGATAGAAAACACGACCAGTAGTTATCAGCACGAAAAGGAAGAGTTGCAACTGCCAGTAATACGATGGCTACTCTAGGGTTAAAGCCATTTGGCTCCGCCCTATTTAAGGGTCAGCCCCAGCAAGGCATGCTGGGGGAAAAAATCCTATCAAGGGTAATCTTCCACTAAAACAAGTTAGTAGAGATCGGGAAAGGGAGTGTTTTGATGAATAGTGCTGTGCTATAAAAATATGTTGAGCTTTTTTTTTGTGCCTGAAGATAAAACGGTATAGTGCTCTACTCTGCTCTGGTTAGGCCTCAGCTGGAGTATTGTGTCCAGTTCTGGGCGCCGCATTTTAAAAAAGATGTGGAGAAATTGGAAAGGGTCCAGAGAAGAGCAACAAGAATGATTAAAGGTCTTGAGAACATGACCTATGAAGGAAGGCTGAAAGAATTGAGTTTGTTTAGTTTGGAAAAGAGAAGACTGAGAGGGGACATGATACCAGTTTTCAGGTATTTAAAAGGGTGTCATAAGGAGGAGGGAGAAAACTTGTTCACCTTAGCCTCTAAGGATAGAACAAGAAGCAATGGGTTTAAACTGCAGCAAGGGAGGTCTAGGTTGGACATTAGGAAAAAGTTCCTAACTGTCAGGGTGGTTAAACACTGGAATAAATTGCCTAGGGAGGTTGTGGAATCTCCATCTCTGGATATATTTAAGAGTAGGTTAGATAAATGTCTATCAGGGATGGTCTAGACAGTATTTGGTCCTGCCGTGTGGGCAGGGGACTGGACTCGATGACCTCTCGAGGTCCCTTCCAGTCCTAGAATCTATGAATCTATGAATCTATAGCTTACGCCCATTGAAACAGAACATACTGTGTTTTCACATTCTTGCCTAAATCGTACTAGTAAAGGTAAGTGAAAAAACAATAGGGCTTTTTTTTTTTAAACTTCTATTGACATCTTTATGAAAAGCTTTGTTAAAATTTCTGTGAATTAGACGTTGCAAGGGGTATCCCGGCTGTTCAAAACACGGAGGCAAGGGGAAGGAAAGTAGCGAACATTCTGAGCAGCTGTGAGAAATAGGATCAAATACACATACAGTGAAATTCTTCAGCAGGTGCCCATAGGTAGGCCGTATGGTCTAGTGGCTAGTCCGTTAGCCTGGGCTTCTGTAGACCCACATTCTGTTCCCTGCTCTGCTGCTGGCCTGTTATGTGACTTTGGGCAAGTCACTTCAGCTCTTTGTCTTCCTTTCTTACCCTCCCACCTGTTGTCTGTTTTGTCTAGTTATACATTCCTTTAGTGTCTCTCACTCAGGTATGAGCCTCTTCCCGTCCACACACAAAGTGTGACTCAGGTCAGCAAGCACTCAGGACCCGGTCAGAGCCCGAGTCCTGCTGTGATTTGGGTCCGAGCCCTGTCGTTTTGCTGTGTGGACGCAGCTCAAGCGGCAGATCCAAAGGTCTGCATAGCACAGAATGGACATATTCCTGTGGCTGAGAGGCCCAGGTCTAGTAATTGTAAACCCAGGTTTACCATGCAGCGTGGACACTCAAGTACGGGCTTGGAAACACTGAGTCCACAAGCCCAGATCCCACAGACCCAGGTTAGATGTGCCGGGTAGCCATGCCCTATGTGTGCCTAACACAACGGGGCCCTGAGGAGCCCATAGGTGATGCTGCAATACAAGTAAGAGCCTCTTTGCCATGTAAGGCTTGTGCTAGCCCTACCTGAGCAGTCACACATGGAGGCCATGGCCTCCCCCGTCTGCTGTCAAGGCGAGGGCTGTGTGCTGGTTTGGATTAAACTGATGTACCAAGGGCAGCCCAGGGGCACGGCCCTAGCTGTCCACTTACCTAGATGCCAGTGTTGTGATCTGGGGCCGGGCTCCGGTTGCTCTTCCAGCCCCGAGGCCGGACTACTGGCTGCAGAGAGGTTGCCTCGCAACCTGCAGACTTCCAGCCCGGATGGGGTTATCTGCACGAAACCCATTTGCCCTCTCTTGGTTCTCGGTGAGGGTGACTATCACCCCCATGGAGTGATGATCAGAGAAGTAGCACGTGATCTGCTTTTATAAAGAAACAGCAACTGTTTATGGCAGAAAATTCACAAACACTTATTTCTCAGGGGGTTGCGCTGCACATGGGCCACAACTTGCTGTTCTACACCGGGGGGGTCCCGAGTAGGGATCAGGGGATGTAAATACTATGTCCATCCCATATTGCTGGCTGGGAAGAGAGTCCCACAATGCAAAACCGTCGCAAACTACTGCACCATCCCCTCTGCTGCCACTTATCAGCCATGTAGTTGCCTTCGGTTCCATTTCTTTCCACTCCAAACACCACGCTGGCAGGCCCAGCAGACTGGAGCTTTGCCGCAAGCCGGATTGAAGCTCACGTGATATTTTTCTTAAGGACTCAAGTACAAATGTTTGACACGTGTCTGGTTTTCTAACCACAAGAGACGACATCTTCTTCCTCTGGTTACCAGAGGGGGAGGGGGCTTCAGCCTCTCCCCCACCTCTCCAAAATGCTCACACAAAGCCATGAGTAAATAACCTAGAGCAAAGGTCTCCCTCCGATCCAGGCTGGGATCTGATAGCCCATCAGGCTTTGCCATAGGGCCCTGATCCTGCAAAGAGGCAGGGTTAGGGTTCAGAGCCCCCCTAGAGTCTCTAGTTGGGGTTCATGTGCTCACAGAGACACCTACATGTTGTTCCTTGAAGCCTCGGGGCCTAAAAGAGCTCCGCACAGCAGCTCCAGTGGCCTCCTTTTGGGGCCTTCCCCATAGTTCAGGGTAGAAGGGGGCAGGGAGGAGCAAAGGGGCCCGTCTTCTGCCTCAAGGGCAAGGTTAAACATCAAACGCAGTTTAAAAGGAAATAAAAAAAAATGTACGGGCACAGTATTTTTTTTTTTCATTCGACACAGGAAACAGGCATCAAAGTACCCACAGTAACTGCAGGGTGTCAACCTTGCAGCTCTTGTATCAGCTGCCCTTTGTGCTTCATGATCTTTGTTGTTCCTAGAAGGAAAAGGCAAAATGGTTGCACTCAGTTTTTCAGATGGATAAAAATGCTTCACCAGAGCCCCTGTCCTTGTGCTCCAGGAGCCCTGGATGTGACTGAAAAATCCATCCCCAGCAGTAGTTTAAGGTAACCCAGAGCACATCCCTCTACCAATTCCCTCGCTGTACACCTGCAATTCGATGGAACCTCTCCAGTTTTCAAACGCCAGGCTCATTGTTTTCCTAGGCAATGTGCCCTGGATTATTAGTGTCAGGCCGAAAGGGCGATGGGAAGACATTCGTCCCACTCCCTGGCACTACAGGCAATGCCAACATAATCTTCCCTGGCCCCTGCAATGAAATTCATTCGCTTCCCCGGTCACTGATCCATTGTCACTGCCACAGCTGACATGTGCCTGAGGACAAACGTTTTGCCATTGAGCAGTGTACAAGGCCACACCGATTGGCAAGTACCTTCACTAGCAGATCCCTGAAGGATGAAGTCCCCAGATTCCCCCTGCCCTCCCGCCTCTGAAATAGTTTGATCTCCCCCTAACAAGATTGATAACAATCAAAATATTTGCGATTTAGCAAGTTTCCAAGTTTGACCTCAGACATTGTTTTTGCCAAGGAAGATTACCCAGAACGCACTGGGGTGTTCTACCTAAGAGCCGGATTCTGCTCTCGCTCTGGTGTCACTCCATTGGTGGCACTGATTGTCTCTAATGTACGTGAGATCAAAATTGGACCCTCAGTACCTGGCTCTCTTCTGAAGGGCACCTTTGTTCTGAGCCCAGATCGGCAGCTCTTTCTAGCTCGGTTTCCAGAGTTCTGTCTCTGCCTTCTACTTCTCCCCCCTTTTGTTTGCCTCACCATCTGTGTTATCAGCTCCACATCTGGCTATCAAGCCCATGCTGACTCATTGCTAGATTCTGGTGAGCTCTGGTGCAGGTGCACAGGACAGGGGAGGGGCGTCTGGAGACTTTGCTTGAGTGGCCTGAAGAAGGGCCAAGCGGATTTGCAGTCGTTGCACTTGAAGGAGCTCAGGGGCTGTCCCTTTGCTACTTCCCAGGGGGTGCACGACTCTGCAGACAACAAGAGGCAGAGATGGGCCTCCTGTGTCAGCCCCAACCTGCTGAACTGGCTGGCTCCACAAGCCCAGCAAGCTACACTCCGTAAAGGGGTGTAGCAGTGGGCAGGTAGAGCCACACCACCCTAACATTGGGCTTTATCTACAAGGCACAATCAAGCTCTCTGCTCCAGGCTTAGAATCATAGAATATCAGGGTTGGAAGGGACCTCAGGAGGTCATCTAGTCCAACCCCCTGCTCAAAGCAGGACCAATCCCCAGACAGATTTTTGCCCCAGATCCCTAAATGGCCCCCTCAAGGATTGAACTCACAACGCTGGGTTTAGCAGGCCAATGCTCAAACCACTGAGCTATCCATCTGTAATGATGCTGGTTCTGGCGGGACCCAACTGAGAGTGCCAGTTCAGGACAAATTGCTTAAAACAGGGCAGTTACAGCCCTAGGCTGGGGTTTTTCCACCTCTAAGGCAAACCAAACCAGCCAGACAAAGAGGACTTTGGTCTCACTCCACTGGCTAACCACAAATCACACAAGCAATTCCCTTAGACACTCCAGTTTCCCAGTATCACCACCAGTGCCACTCGTTATGGGGACAAATGGTTATGAAAACCAATACCCCATTAAAAGAAAAAAGGTTCTCCTGATCCCAAAGGATCAAGCCCCAGACCCAGGTCAATATACAAATCAGATCTTACTCACAAATCACGCTGTTGCCAATCCTTTAGAATCTAAAATCTAAAGGTGTATTCATAAAAGGAAAAAGATATGGATGAGAGCCAGAAATGGTTAAATGGAATCAATTACATACAGTAATGGCAAACTTCTTGGTTCAGGCTTGTAGCAGTGATGAAATAAACTGCAGGTTTAAATCAAGTCTCTGGAATACATCCCCAGCTGGGATGGGTCATTCATAGGGTTACCATATTTCAGCAAGCAAAAAAGAGGACGGGAGTAGCCCCGCCCCTGCCCCTCCCACTTCCCGCCCCCCTCAGAACTCCCAACCCTCCCCTGTTCCTTGTCCCCTGACTGCCCCCTCCTGGGACCCCTGCCCGCCCCCTCCTGGGACCCCTGCCCCTAACTGCCCCCCAGGACCCCACCCCCTACCTAAGCCTCCCTGCCTCTTGTCCCCTGACTGCCCCCTCCTGAGACCCTCCCCCCATCCTAACTGGCCCCCTAGGAGCCTACCCCTACCTGTACCCTGATTGCCCCAACCCTTATCCACACCCCCACCCCCAGACAAACCCCTGGGACTCCCACACCCCATTCAACCACTCCCCACCCCCTGACAGCCCCCCCAGAACTCCCAACCCTCCCTGCTCCTTGTCCCCTGACAACCCCCCCAGAATTACCGACCCATCTAAACTCCTCTGCTCCCTGTCCCCTGACTGCTCCGATCCCTCTCCCCACCCCTGCACCCTGACAGCTCCCCCCCAGAACTCCCAAACACCCCCCCCGCTCCTTGTCCCCTGACTGCCCCCTCCTGGGACCCCTGCTCCTAATTGCCCTCCAGAACCCCACCCCCTACCTAAGCCTCCCTGTTCCTTGTCCCCTAACTGCCCCCTCCTAAGACCCCCCCAAACTGCCCCCCAGGACCCTAACCCCTACCTGTATCCTGACTGCCAAAAACCTTCTCCACCACCCCCAAAAAGCCCCCCCCCGAACTCACGACCCCCCCGTCTCTTGACTGCCCCCTCCAAAATCTCTCTGCCCCTTCTCCTGCCCCCTGGCCCCCTTGCCCTGCTGCTCAGAATATGGTGTTGGGCTCTGTGTGGAGCCGGACACGTGGCTGCGCTCCCCAGCGCAACACACAACCCGGTCCCTGCCCCTGCACCGTGCTGCCGGAGCGGGGCGCTGGGCTGCAGGGGAGGAGGAGCTGCCGAGGCCGATGCAAACGGCCCGGCAGGCCGGCCGGCTCGCGGGGAGGAGGAGCTCTACAGCTGCCCCGGAGTCCAGCCCGGCAAGCTGCGGGGGAAGGGCTCTGGCTGCCAGAGCCCCATCCGAGAGGCTGACTTTCCTGCAGCCCTCCCAGCTGCTCGCTCTGCTCTGCATGGGGGGGAAATCCCGGACATTTTTAGTGATTTAAAAGTTCCCCCCCGGACGCAATTTTTAACACAAAAAGGAGGACATGTCCGGGTAAATCCGGACGAATGGTAACCCTAGTCATTCAGTCCTTTGTGTAGAGCTTCAGTTTGTAGCAAAGTCCCTCCAGAGGTAAGAAGCAGGATTGAAGACAAGATAGAGATCAGGCATCAGCCTTTTATAGTCTTTTCCAGGTGTAAGAACATTTCTTTGTTCTTACTGTGGAAAATTACAACAAAATGGAGTCTGGAGTCACGTGGGCAAGTTCCTGCATACTTTGCTGAGTTACAAGGCGTATCTGCCTTCTCTCAATGGGTCAATTATATAGCTGATGGTCCTTAATGGGCCATCAAGCAGGCTAGGCAGAGCTAACACCAACTTGTCTGGGATGTTTCCCAGAAGCATAGCATAAGTTTGAAATACAGACAGTATAGAGCCAATATTCATAACCTAAACTACAAAATTGATACACACATAGAGACAGCATAATCATAACCAGCAAACCATAACCTTGTCTTAGACACCTCATTTGACCCCCTTTATACAAGATTTGGTGTCACTACAGGATCTTGGTTGCAACCATGTTCTATACGGTCCCAGTTCAAGTCAATAACGTGACACCCTCCTTCCTGGTTCCTGCACATTCTTCCTATCTCCAGCCACCTTTGGGCTCTCTCTTTTAAAATCCTTTGAAGACCATTTAGTAGGAAGGATGGTCCAGGGGTAGGCCACAGGCCTGTGACTTGGGAGACCTGCATGGTTTTTTTTCTGGCTTTGCCACTGACCTAGAATAAGTCACTTAACCTACCCTATACCTTAGTGCCCCCTCTGTAAAATGGGCATAATACTTCCCTATCTCACAGGAATATTAAAGAGGATAAGTCCACTAATGACTATGAGGCGCTCAGTCACTATAGTGATGAGGGCCATATTGATATACAGATAGACTCACATGGGATCTGACCCTAAAGTTCAGATCAACTCCTTCCCTTGCCTCTAGAAAAACCACAGTCATTATTCTAGTCTTTTCAACAGTGAATCCAACACGTCCCCCTTCAGCAGCGTGGGGGGGAAAGAAATCAAGGCCTGCCGACACCTTTGTAACTCACTGCAAATGGCTTCACATCCTGCTTAGATAGTTGGATGAAAGACGGTGCCTGGCCAGATCAAAGCCGCGCTCACTATCTTTGTATTCGCTCTGCTGTACATGAACACAAAGACTGGCTTCTCCCTGACCAGTTTGACTCGATATAGTACAGAATCATCCTCCCTTCTACTGTATAATGTCATTATGGGATTCCTAGCGGCTGCAGAGAATTAAGGCGGTAACCAAGAACGGTTTGGCAAAGGCAAAGTGATGACTTTGCAAATCAGACATTTTTGCGATTAGGCTTTAGACCAAAGTGTCCATGGGAATGAGGGAGGGCTCTGGGACAGGATGTTTCAAGGGGGTTGTAGTGGGATTAAAAACCTTTTGCTTCCAGGTTACGGGCTCAATGCTGGCAAAATAATGACCCAGTGGCCTCTGCAGACTGTTTGGTATCTTCTGTGAGATAAGCAGCATGATCAGACTTCAGTTCCTACAGTATGCGTGTCCACAGCAAAAATTCATCACCGGGATTTACACTAAGGGACAGTGTCAGCAGAGAGGCCCAGGACTGCATGGGCCATGGATACTGGATTCCTCTCTCAATTCTATGCAGGTGGAGACTGAAAGACAGTATATAAGGAAAGCTCACAAGGCCAATGGATCTTCTATGAAAAAAAGGGACTTAGGCTTGAAGGTTGTCAGCCTGGCACCTTTCAATCACTCAGTTCTCTACAGAGAAGAATGCCTCACTTTCAGATAGCATTTTTCATCAGTAGATCTCAAAGCATTTTACAAAGGAGGTCAGCTCCCTTTTAAAAATGGGAAACTGAGGCACACAGAGGGGAAATGACTTGCCCGAGGTCATCCAGCAGGCCAGTGGCTAAACTGGGACTAGAACCTATAGCTCTCGAGTCACAGCCCACTGCTCCAACCCTGCCTCCTTAAAAAGGATTCCGCTCTAGTATTAAAGTCTTGTCTACATGGGAAAGTCATTCCAGTCTCTCTCTCTGTTTGTGTGTGTGTGAGAGAGAGAGAGAGAAAATTTAAAGCACTTTAGCTTTTCCAGACTAACTTCATGATTCCAGAAAAGTGTGTCCATATGGGACCTATTCTAGAATAGCTATGAAGGTTGATTTTCCCATGCAGACAGGCCCTAAGGCCAAGAATTTCAAAGTTACTAGTTTCAGAGTAGCAGCCGTGTTAGTCTGTATCCGCAAAAAGAACAGGAGTACTTGTGGCACCTTAGAGACTAACAAATTTATTTGAGCATAAGCATCCGATGAAGTGGGCTGTAGCCCACGAAAGCTTATGCTCAAATAAATTTGTTAGTCTCTAAGGTGCCCCAAGTACTCCTGTTCTTTTTAAAGTTACTAGTGATTCTGGGGGCCTCATTTTTGGATGCCGAAACAGAGACACCTTGAAGGCTTGACTTTCAGAGAGTGAGGGCTCGGCCTTTTGTACAAATCTTGTCCCTTTTAAGGTGTCTCCAGGTGGGCAGTGACCAAATGGAGGCAAACTCCAAATCGCTAGTTACTTTTGGCAAGCTGGGCCTAAGAGTAGGGTGACCAGATAGCAAGTGTAAAAAATCAGGACAGGGGGTAATAGATGCCTATATAAGAAAAAGCCCCCAAATCAGGACTGTCCCTTTAAAATAGGGACATCTGGTCACCCTACCTAAGAGTATTACTCAGGTTTCTTTCCACTCTGCTGTTTCTTCCCAGTTTTTGAACTCTGTGATTCTCAGAAGAATAATGACAATGTGTGCAGACATATTCAACCTGGGCTGCTTTGAGATCAGCTGAATATTGCCTTGAGAGTTCAATGTCTCATTTATGCAAATAACTTCAATATGACCTCAGGGATGGCAAAAATGTCTATTTCATTTTGCTGTTTCCTCTTCATTGCCCACCTTTATGAAACAGACACACCCCTGTGTTATTTAGATCAAAAGAAGAGACTCTCTTATACCATCAGGGGAAGAAGGTTAGTGGCCAATATCGAAACACAGTTTATATAGTGAGATGTTCAGCACTGGCCTAACTCTGCTCCTCTTGAAGTCAACCCTTTTGAAAATCTCATCTTAAAAGTTCTTCTCATGGTAAAATTAGCATTCCAGCTCCTTCAAATGCCAGTTTTTATTTAACACTTTATTGTCTTGTACGTCTGAATTTTTAGGTCGCTTTTAACATTCTGGATTTTCTACACCGTGGTCACCTAGTTACTCATACACATAATTTCCATTGACATTAATGTGGGTTGAAACACCACACTACCCGTTGAGATGTATTGTGTATTTAATTTATGTTAATTGTTCTTTATTTATAAAATGTCCATCCACTGCTCTGGCTGCTGTACAAAAATAAAAAATACCAGGCCAGATTCTCAGCTGGTATAAATTGGAGTCACTTTGACTTCAGTGAGGCAACACTGATTTACAGCAGCTGAGATTCGGTATATTTTAATAGGCCCAAAGATCATTGATATATATCCCTCCACCCTGCTCAGCCCCCATACAACAAACAACTTCCACAGCTTTATATAATTACAGGGAAAAAAAGGTACCCTTCTGGGAGGAAGTAGTATAACTTAGTGGCTAAGCTGCTGGCCTAAGGTTTTGGAGACAGGGGTTCTATGCCTGGCCTGCTGTCAATGAACTTCTCTGTTATGTGCCACAGTTTCCCCATCTGTGAAATGGGTATGTGTGACGTTGTGCAGTCTATATGGTTTTATAAAAACTTACTATCAAGTCAATATAATGTAACTGGGATAGTTTTAGAGAAAATACGGTAATAAGTGAATGTAAGTAACTGGGATATGCCTCATGCAAAAGGTCTCTTGTAAGGTATCATTACAAAGCTTATAATCTACTGAGTGTGATCATCTGATTTGTATAAATGTACCACTCTTGTATCTAAAACTAGAAATATAAAATGTAACTCTGAGGGCCTATTGTAATTGTGTAAAGTGTGGACCATTAATGATGGTTTGGAATCTTGATGACTCCCATTGTCTGCAGATGGCTGTATTTACCTGTGAGTCTTCCTGTATATGTGTGTGCTGGCAAGTGAGTAATGAAGTCTTGCAGTGACATGTGATCATGTCACCTGAACTGGAATCCATCTTTAACCTGGTGCTTTTCCAGTGAGGGGGGGTGGAAACCCAGAGAGACAAAGAGTTCCCGCCTTATGCAAAAGATATATAAAGGGGGGGAAGAGAACAGAGAAGGAGAGAAGCCATCATGAAGAATCCCCTAGCTACCACCTGAGCTGCAACAAGAGCTGTACCAGGGGAAAGAATTGTGCCCAGGCCTGGAAGGTGTCCAGTCTGAGAAAAACTTACTGAAACATCTCCGAGGGTGAGATTATCTGTATTCAGTTTGATCAGGCATAGATTTGCGCATTTTATTTTATTTTGCTTGGTGACTTACTTTGTTCTGTCTGTTACTACTTTGAACCACTTAAATCCTACTGTCTGTATTTAATAAAATCACTTTCTATTTAGTAATTCACTCAGAGTATGTATTAATACCTGGGGGAGCAAACAACTGTGCATATCTCTCTATCAGTGTTATAGAGGGCGAACAATTTCTGGGTTTGCCCTGCATAAGCTTTATGCAGGGTAAAACGGATTTATCTGGGTTTAGACCCCATTGGGAGTTGGGCATCTGAGTGCTAAAGACAAGCACGCTACTGCGAGCTGTTTTCAGGTAAACTTGCAGCTTTGGGACAGGAGATTCAGACCCTGGGTCTGTGTGTGGAGCCAAACAGGAGTGTCTGGCTCAGCAAGACAGGGTGCTGGAGTCCTGAGCTGGCAGGGAAAACAGAAGCAGGGGTAGTCTTTGCACATCGGGTGGCAGCTCCCAAGGGGGTTTCTGTGATCCAACCCGTCACAGTATGATACTACTGACCTCCTTTGTGATGCACTTTGTGGTCTACTGATGAAAAATGCTATATAAGAACAAGGTAGTCTCATTTATGACATCGAAACTATCAACCACAGGAACTGGTTACACTAACGAAATTTCAATGCTTTTTGCAAAAATATTTCACACTGTTTTGTGAAAACCTTTTACTATATTAATAAAAAGAACAGGAGTACTTGTGGCACCTTAGAGACTAATAAATTTGTTAGTCTCTAAAGTGCCACAAGTACTCCTGTTCTTTTTGCGGATACAGACTAACACGGCTGCTACTCTGAAACCTACTATATTAATGTCACTTTATAGAGAAGATGGTTGAATTTTTTCAAAAATTCTATGATGTTGATTAAAAGTTTTGAAAAGTTTTCATGAAAAATGGGCTACATTTTTTGACCAGCTCTATCAACCACATTTCCAACCACTAGTCCGACCCCCTGCTCAAAGCAGGACCAATATTAATATTATATTATATTATAATAAATCATTCCAGCCAGGGCTTTGTCAAGCCTGACCTTAAAAACCTCTAAGGAAGGAACTTACCCCTAGACATCCCCTTCCTGCGCTAGTGAAAGCCTAGAATAACAGGTAGGGCCTGCAGTAGATCTTGAAAATCATAAAATACAGGCTCAAGAACTAAGGGGGAAGAAAATTTCAAAGGCAGGGACCTTCACTTGAGCAATTCAGCTGACCTCTGATGCTAGTGTCATCATAATACATATGGAGAGAGAGGCTTGCTCTTGGGTAGATTGGATCAAAATTGCTTGAGGTCTGATCCAAAACCTATTGAAGTCAATGGGAATTTTAAGATTTAAAAAACAAAACCAACACCCTAGCCGTGGAAAATGATTGCTGAGCTGGTGCCATTTCCTTTAAATCACCAACATGTATTATATTTAAAATATATTGAAAACGACTTATACATATAAAATAATTAAAACAAATACCCTGCGTGTTAATTGCAATCCCATGTCCTGTAATGAACAAGCTATCCGATATGTCTTGTGTACAAGAATAGCAGTGTTATCTAGTGACAAGAGCAGAAGATTCAAGAAAACATGCCTTATAGAGATAGACTCAAAGCGCTCGGTCTATTTGGCTTAACAAAGAAACGGTTAAGGGGTGACTTGATTACCGTCTATAAGCATCTACATGGGGAGCAAATATTTAACAATGGGCTCTAGAGGTAGAACAGTACAATGGTTGGAAGTTGGAGCTAGACAAATTCAGACTGGCAAAAAGGTGTCACATTTTTTCACAGTGAGGGAAAATAACCATTGGAACAATTGACCAAGGACCATGGTGGATTCTCCATCACTTACCATTTTTAAATCAACACTGGATTTTTTAAAAAGATCTGCTGGAGGAACTATTTTGGGACCATTCTCTGGCCTGTGTTATAGAGGTCAGACGAGATGCTCACAATGGTCCCTTCTGGCCTTAGAATCTAAGACGAATAGGAGACAGTGCGCCGGGGTTCTAGTCCTAGGTCTGCTGCTGAATGATATGTGACCTTGGCAAAGCCATGCTAGTTGCTCTGTGCTCAGCAAAGCAATCATAAAACCAACAGTATTGCGCCATTTATTATTACAGTAGTTCCAACATGCCTCAACTGAGACGGAGGCCCATTTGTTCCAGGCACTGGGCAAACACATAGTAAGACAATTCTTGCAGCTCACCACTTACAATCTATGGGGAGGAGAAACTAGGGTGACCAGATGTCCCAATTTTATAAGGACAGTCCCGATTTTTGGGTCTTTTTCTTATATAGGCTCCTATTATCCCCCATCCCCCGTCCTGATTTTTCACATTTGCTGTCTGGTCACCCTAGGAGAAACAGAAGCACAGAGAAATAAGGCAACTTGGACAAGATCATGCAACAGGTCAAGGGAATAGAACCCCACTCCCGACCCAGAGCCCTATCCACTAGACCGGTTTGCCTCTGAATTCTACCCTCACCCTTCAGCACGCTCACATGAGTAAAGCTCTGTTGGTGCTTTAGTGTTTGCAGGATTGGGAGCTTCCTTCATAGTAACTTCTTTCCTCTTTAGTAAAGATGATGGCACTTTCTAGACAGGGTTGTGTGAGAGCCAATCCTGATTAACGTGCCTTCACAACATGTCTCTGCTGGGGCCATCAGTTGCTGCAGAATATACCAAGAAACAGTCTAGCACAAAACAATACTGTAGGAAAACACTGCATCATTTGCATTCAGCCCAAAAATTCACATGACTAATAGGTTACCGAATTTTGCCGTTGTCTGGTAAATTCAAGGTCTGTACCATTACCAACGGTTCATATTGCCCTTCCCCACTTCCCCTGGCCCCCAAAGTAATCTTTCAAAGCTGAACATTTTTCGTCTATTTCTAACAGAAAATAACTGTGAGCTTGTGATTTGGGGTGAAAAACCAGGGTTTAATATGTGTTGGTGACGCTAAGGGAGTATTTAATTCTTTGATCTTTTTGAAAAACAGATACAGTAATAAAGACAATCCGTTTGATTTCCCTCCAGAGTGGAAAAGATGAGTCAGTCATAAACAAGCATTGTGCTTCAATCGCCAGTCCCCGATGCTGGGGGAAACCAGGAGCGACACGAGCGAGTCTAGAGAGTTACACCACGGTGACACTACTGTGAGAAAAGTGTAAGGCTGTGATCAGTGGGTTTACTTCACAGCTGCATTTGTTTTGGCCGCGGAAGCCTTTTCCTATTCGACTTGATACAGAAACAAGTTGTGCCTTGCTTCTCTATGGTTCGGGGCATCCTTATTCTTTACTGCCTGGCTTCAAATTGATTCCTCAAGAAAGGCTAAGAAAGGATGACCCAGCCTGTTCATTAAAGGTACAAAACGGAAGTAAATTTAAGGGTATTAGTTGCTGCAAATGTTTGCCCGCACAATCATTCGAACGTATTTATCTGGCCCCCATTACCACAGTAGCTGAGCGCCTCACTGTCTTTAACACGCTTATCCTCCCAATGCCCCACTGAGCTAGGACAGTGCTCTTATGTAGGGTGACCATATTTCCCTATACTGAAGACGGGACACCTGGTAAAATTACTCGAGTTCAATGGCAATCAATCGTGCCAATGTCAAAGTAACATCACGTTGACTGAGCCCCTGTTAAAAAGAAATACTGTGTAGCTGGATTCTTTTTATTTACCTTTTTATCTTTAAGGCTTTAGGGTTCACATGGGGAGGGGTGTCACACACACACCCCTGTACACCTCTTTCACCGTGAACGACCAACCCGACCCTCCCTGCCCGGTGCTCTCCGCCCTCCATACCTGGCTGGGCCCCCGGGATGGACCTGCCTTTCCTGGTACCTGGCCCCACGTCGTCCCGAGGCAACACATGGGCGGGGGGCACACAGAGTCAAATGCCCAGCCTCCCCAGATTTCTGCCAGGGTTCACACCTGAATGTGGCCAGCAGCAGCCTGTCGGTGCTGTGTGGGAGGGAAGGGATGGGAGCTGCTTCCAGCTGCAGGGGAGGAGGAGGAGGGGAGGAAGGGATGACCTGCCCCGTGTCTTTGCAGAGCTCTTCTTCTCTCCCCTCCCCCTCCAGTGGCTGGAAGCAGCTTGTCCCTTCCTGCCCGCACAGTGTCGAAAGGCAGCTAACACCTCCAGGCTGGCCACCGACATAACCCAAGCTGCCTCCTGTCTCCCAGCTACCGCGCGGGCAGGAAGGGGTTAAGTCCTAAGGACACATTATGCACCAGGGCCCAGGGAACCTGACTGCTGCGGCTTCAGCGAAGCAGCCAGAGGGGAGTGGGCCTAGGGGATGGAGCAGCCCCACACTCCCTGGGAGCAGGACCCAGGCGGGAGGGGCACGGGTGAAGAGGGTGCTAAGCCCCTGCCCCGGGGGCTGCTGTGGAACCTGCAGGTTCAGGGTGTGAACAGGCTGGAAATGGCTTCCCCCACCCAACACTCCAGAGCTTAGCTGAAGGGCGGAGAGGCTGCCTCATGCCAGCGCTGTGCGGGGCTTTGGCACATGCAGGGCTCGGCTCCTCCTGGCCAGCGCCGTCGGCCGGAGGGTCTTGGGATTTCCCAGGGCATTGGCCCAGCCAGAAGCAAAGGGGGAAGGAAGGAAGGAAGGGGGAAGGAACCTGCTTGCCAGGCTGTAGGTGAGCTGAGTGCTCCGACCAGGGGCTGGTTCTCCACACAGCGCTGGGAGCGGGATGCACCCCCCTGGGGGGGATATGGCGGAGCAGCGGGGTTGGGGCAGGGGCAAGGGACAAAGCAGGGAGGACAGCGAGAGGGGGAGCACGTAAAGGGCCAATGGGTGGGCAGCAGAGGTGACACGTAAGCGGTGGCTGCCTGGCACCTGCCTACACTCAACACCCACCGCAGCTTGCAGCGCGCAGCCAGCGCCGGCTGGAAACGGGTTGAGGGGGTGGGGCCCTGCTGGCCGAGAGCCGGCACACAGCGGGGGCTGTGCTGACGCACTGGCAGGGGGAGTGGCCGCCCCCACGAACTGCATCTTCACCTTGCCACCAGCCTTGCACACCAACCCCATCGTCAGCCACTGGACCCCCCACCACCACCGGTGGGCAAGTGGCTGGCGAGCAGGGATCCAACTAGCAGCAGGACCCACCAGTACTGATGGGAGGAGACAGAAGATATAGGACAATTTGTCCATTTAAAAAAAAAAAAGTCAGGACACCTGCAGGAGGGCTTAAATACGGGACTGTCCCTTTAAAAACGGGACGTCTAGTCACCCTATACAGATGAGAAACTGAGTCACAGAGGCTAAGTGACTTCCCCAAGGCCACACAGGAAGTCTGTGGTGGAACATGGAATTGAAGCCAGGGCTTCTGAGTCATAGGCTAGCAACCTAATCAGTGGACCGGTATGCTAACCACTGGTGCGATAATTATTGCTAGTTCAGCTCCCAAGGGGAACTAGGTTCTTTAAAATAAAAAATTAAGACACAGGGCCAGATTGTCTGCTGTGTCCAGCAGACGCAGAGCACAGGAAAGGGGTGAGGGGCTTTCAGATAGCCAGTTAGAGACTCCTAATTCTCTAACTGTAGGGCACAAAGCATCCTAGGGTTACTCCAAGCCGGGCCCAGATGGTCTATGAACCTTTTGACAAAGCCAAGGCCTGCCCCTTGACTCCCAGCGACTTTGATGGTTCAGTCCCTAAAAACAGCTCTTCTGTGCAGGTCTAACCCATTCTCCTTGTCTGTGTACAGGACCAGGGCTGCCCAGAGGATTCAGGGGGGCTCGGGCAAAGCAATTTCAGGGGCTCCTTCCATTAAAAAAAAGTTGCAATACTAAAGAATACTATATTCTCATGGGGGCCCGGGGCAAATTGCCCCACTTGTCCCCCCCTCCCTCCCCGGGCGACCCTGGTACAGGAGACTGCCTGCTCTATGGGACAGATTTGCCCCCTA
The DNA here is from genome assembly GCF_011386835.1 of Chrysemys picta bellii. Classification (NCBI taxonomy): domain Eukaryota; kingdom Metazoa; phylum Chordata; order Testudines; family Emydidae; genus Chrysemys; species Chrysemys picta. Next base: position 12,229,490 of record NC_088791.1, on the reverse strand, counting down.
CAGGCAGTGTGTGTATGTGCAAGCTGTATCCCCCCTGCTCCCACAGAGGTGGCTTTCCAGAAAGAGAATTCATCCCAGGTGAAATCAGAGGCAGGGTCACCACTGCTTTCCCCAGGGGGTTCCACCAGAAGCGGGCAACTGGCTCGCCAGAGGAGCTCTGCTGGAGGTGGTGGCTCAGGACAGGCACTGAATCAGCACATCTCTGAGCCAGCCAGCCTCTATCCCGCCCACACCTGCTCCTAGCTAATCATGGCTGCACCGCCAGCTGCACTTCCCAAACACTCAGCAAATGTCTTGTGTCAAGGTAAACTCACTGCCCCAGAGGACTTCAGTTTGGCTGGTGCTGGGCTAAGCAGGGAGGAAACCTGGCCCTTTCAGTACTGCATTGACTGGGCAAAATGGGGGTGGCTAAGGCTAGAACTCCAGCCAAACAGCTAGTAATTTCCAGGGCTGCCCGGGGGGACAAGTGGGGCAATTTGCCCCAGGCCCCACAGGGGCCCCCACAAGAATATAGTATTCTATAGTATTGCAACTCTTTTTTATGGAGGGAGCCCCTGAAATTGCTTTGCCCCAGACCCCCTGAATCCTCCGGGCAGCCCTGGTGATTTCCCTGGTTCTGTGGTTTCGTGCTGGGCCCTCTGAGTTACCTGCATCTTATTTCATGATTTAATATATCAAAACTGTTTAGAAGCACTTGTGAATCAAAGGAGATTGAAATAGGCAGCAGGTTTAAAACAAACAAAAGGAAGTATTTCTTCACCCAGTGCACAGTCAGCCTGTGGAACTCTTTGCCAGAGGATGTTGTGAAGGCCAAGACTATAACAGGGTTCAAAAAAGAACTAGATAAATTCATGGAGGACAGGTCCATCAATGGCTATTAGCCAGGATGGGCAGGGATGCTGTCCCTAGCCTCTGTTTGCCAGAAGCTGGGAATGGGCAACAGGGGGTGGACCACTTGATGATTACCTGTTCTGTTCATTCCCCCTGAAGCACCGGTCATTGACCACTGTCGGAAGATAGGACACTGGGCTAGATGGACCTTTGGTCTGACCCAGTATGGCCATTTTATGTTCTTATGAGATTACATCTATTCTGATGCATCTTCCATGGCAACAATTAACATCCTTGTCCATCTCACTGTGCTGTTGTGATTAAAGTGGTGTGCTGTTGTGTAGCACCGGGCTGATGATATATTCTATATTCAGAGAATTTTTCTTTTCTCTTTTTTTAAAGGAAGCCAGCTAGAGTAACTAAGTTCATTAAGTCTCCACCATGCCAAGGGCATACAAACCATTTGTTAAGGGAACCAATACACACAGGTCAAAATGCTGAGTATATTGAAATACAATACAGGTACCATGGCAGCATAATGGATCGCTGACAAGCAAAGCAGGGTGGAAAGTTTAAAAGATTTATAGATTTCAGATTCAGTATTTGAAGCTTCTACTTTTTCATAAAATGGAAATAAGGTGTAAAATTTTAATAGACAGAGTAATTAAACATTAGAACAACTTGCCAAGGGTCATGGTGGATTATCCATTGCTGGCAATTTTTAAATTAAGCTTGGATGTTTTCTCTAAAAGAGATCCCTGAAACAATTCCTAAGGTAAGTTCTCTGGGCTGTGTTATGCAGAAGGGCAGACTAGATGATCACTATGGACCCTTCTGGCCTTGGGATCTATGAAAAAGTTTGCATAGAGCTGTTTAACTCCTCTCTTCCCCAACAAATTATGGAGCCTGTAGTAACAGAAGAGCTAGGAGGGGGTAAAATACAGCCTAGGCAGATCCATTGGTCCCATTAGCACCCACAACTGTACAAGGGAGACCCCTCCACACATACTCACATTCTGGGGGGAAGTAGGATCCTGCTGGTGCCTCTCCACCCCCTCACCATGTGGCCTTGGGGGAAGAACTGCCAAGAGGAGCCAGGGAAAGACCCCAGTTGGCAGGGGCAGAACCAAGGACCTTTTCCAGCTTTGAACGTTCTAGTCAAACCTATAGAATGTTGTGACTTTCTCTGCCCTGTGACGATTGGCTCCTTGCTCCAACCATCTCCCTCCCTCTCTTCCACAATCACAGACTCATAGATTTTAAGGCTAGAAGGGACCATCATGATCATCTAGTCTGACCTCCTGCACATTGCAGGCCACAAAACCTCACCCACCCACTCCTGTAATAGACCCCTACCCTCAGGCTGAGTTGCTGAAGTCCTCAAATCATGATTTAAAGACGTCAAGTTAGAGAATCTACCTTCATCTTAGCTTTACTCCACACCTGCCCCCTGACCTTCTCTTCCCCTGTCCTGTCTTCCTCCTCTTCCCCTACCTTTCCCTTTTCTTTCCATTTAGCTGATTCCCTCCTAAGTAAATCCACCGAAGAAAATAATTGTGGCATTACTATGAGGTTTGCTGCCATCACCTTGTTCACTCGACCTGTGTGTTCTACCCCTTCCCCCACCCTGTGTCTGTCTAGTCTATTTAGATTGTAAGCTCCTTGGGGCTGGAACTGTCTACTGCTAGCACATTCTTGGTTGGTCCTTAGGCACTACCATAACATACATGATCAATAAGTAATGATAGTAAGGGGCTTATCCAGAGCCCATGTCCATTGTCTTCAGGGAGCTTTGCATCAGGCCCTACATTCTCTTCGACCCACCCAAAATAATTCCCTTCTGTCCTGGATGTTAACACCTTTCAGATGTATGTGGACATTTTCCCCCCTTACTCATTGTTTAGTAGGTCTGGTGGGATGGGGTGTTCACCCCCACACTGCCCTGAAAGGGCTAATGCAGATGGAGAAGGGGGCTAATTAACCCAACAGGCCACAGCTCAGGGGAATCAGGTGGCTAATCAATCCGGTGATTGAATGAGGAAGCCCTGCCGAGAAAGAACAAGCTGGGCTGGGATGATAAAGGCAGGAAATTGGCAGTCACTCCCTGGGAGAAGGGAGAATTGTTCAGGCCGGCAAACCCAGAGCAGAGGGAAGCCAGGAAGGTAGGACAAGGCTCAGGGAAAGGCAGTAAGGTCTAAAGGGGAACAGACCTTGACTGCTGGCGGGAGGGTCCCTGAGCCAGAACCCAGAGTAGAGGGCAGGCCCAGGTTCCCCTGGGAGCCACTGACAGAGTGGCACTGTGAGGCAGTGAGTAAGAAGACTGCCTGATCCGGTTTGTGGTAAGAGACTTTCCAACCCAGGACGGGGAAATCATTTGGTGACCTGGCTAGAGGGCTAAGTCATGAAGAGGTAGCAGCAGCTCGTGGAGTGAGAGAAGGAGCTTTCAACTGAATTTGTTTGTGAAAAATGTCTGCTTCCAACTGAAGTCAAAGGGGAGTTTTTCCATTGACTCCCTGGGCACTGGGTCAGACCCTAATGCATTTGGTTTGGACTGTATGACTTTTCCCCTCCCCCGCCTTAGTTAACCTTTTCTTTGCCAGTTACAGTCCATTCCATCATTAGAGCTGGGTGAATAATCCTGTCCCAGGGTTACTCACCACATTTGCGCCTCCTGCTGGGCATTTTGGGAATTAGCTCAGTCCCAGTGGGTGCACCCTCAGGTGATGGGGCCTCTCCCATCCTTGCCTGCGCCTGTCGACCCTTTACTGCTCCTTCCTCTCAGCTTCTGCTTCATGGCCCTCCAGCCATGTCACCATCCGTCCGTCCGTCCCGCCCCCACACACACACTTCTGGGGGACTCCTCCAAAAAGAGCCCAGCCTCTCCTCAAAGCAGCTTGGCAGTCTAAAGCCAGGCCATTCCTTCAGTGGCTAGTGGGGAGGGCCAAGCCCGCCCATTACTCCGGGCCCCATCCTAGGGACCCTACAAACAACATCTTCCTGCTGCCTCTTCCTTCCAGCTCACCATTTCTATTCCCTGGGCCACTTCCCCACAGCCTCAGTTCCTTCTGCTGCAGCCTCTGGCTCCAACTCCTTTGCCCTCTTCCCAGGGCCTCAAGCCTGCAAGTCCTGGCAGCCAATCAGGAGCTCACCCTAGCTCCCCCAGTCCCTGCTAGCCTTTGCCCTTCCTCTATAGCCCTCTAGGAAGCTAGTCTTCTCCCTGGGGCTCCCTACAGCAAATTAACTCACTCTGATCTGCAGCTTCCTTTTTTATGGGCCATCTGGGCCCTGATTGGCTGGTCTAGCCACTGCCCTAATTGGCTGTTTCCCCTGCAGCCACTCCTCTGGCTACCTCCCTAGGCTGGCTTTAACCCTCTCAGGGCCAGTGCGGGGCAGATGCCCCATCACAAATCCACACCAAATAAACTACTGGTCAATTTTCGCCTCTCTTCCTGTTTGCACGTTGCTCATAGGCGGATTGTGATTTCTCAAAAATATTTGGCAAATAGTTTCTGTGAATAATTCCTCATCATCTGATTCTGGGCAAGAGGTTGCAAGTGTTCAGTAGTCCAAACTGGAATTGTTTTGACTGGATAAACAGGGCACACGGTACCTCTCTGTCCCCTGCCTGGGTGAGTGTAACTCTTAGGAGAATTGGGTTTGCAGTCCAAATATTTATGATTATTAATTTGCAATTTGCTTCCCATGACTATTCTGCAATATTATCTTAAAACGTGGCCCCTTTGGTGAACGTTCCTGCCGGGAAACTCATTCACTAGAATATGTAGCTGAGGCCTGTCCTAAAATGTGTAATTAATACATAGAGGGGGGCCTCATTTTTAGAAGATAGGATTAGGGAAGGAAATAAATTATTAGGTTGAAAACAGAATGTTTGTGTTAAACAAAATAAGTAAACAGTTAGGGGGGGAGAGATAGCTCAGTGGTTTGAGCATTAGCCTGTTAAACCCAGGGTTGTGAATTCAATCCTTGAGGGGGACACTTAGGGATCTGGGGCAAAATCAGTACTTGGTCCTGCTAGTGAAGGCAGGGGGCTGGACTCGATGACCTTTCAGGGTCCCTTCCAGTTCTAGGAGATAGGATATCTCCATATATTTAAAAAAAAATAGCTAAATCAGTTAGCTAAGAAGACAGACTGTATGAGCCAACTAAGATAAGAGGGAGAACACCCAGGGAGCTATTTACTATGAACTACATAACAAGGGACATGGAAAGTAGAGATGAGGTAAAGAGGAAGTCCAATCATGGACAGTGTGTGGACTGCACAGGGATTGGTTCCTGCATAGTAACCAAGTCAATCCAAAAAGGGTGATGCAATGTGTAGTAAATTCAGTGAGATGTGTCATGTATTTAAAGGGAGAGGGTTACTTTGGAGCTGTGATGTACCCTGCATCCATCCCTCCTGTGTTTGAGTCTGATCAACTCAGCCTGGCATTGCTGTATGCCAAATAAAGATATCTGAGTGAGGCTGGAGTCGAACTGAGTTCTTGGGAACCGAATGGAAAGAGGTCTCAGAGGGAATCCCAACAGCATATTCATGGTCCATAACACAGCAGAGATGAATTAGCTTTACAGTTTGAAGGAACGCTTGCACAGCATCTGCCTATCTCTGAATCAATACAGTGATAAGTCCTAGGTGGGTGTAACCCACGCTAGGAAAACATGGGTCTTTGTCCCTGTGACGGGGCAGAGCGACCCCACACTGGTACAGCAAGGGTTAACCCTTCTCTCCTAGCAGAGGAAGCCACGCCCCAGAAGCTCTGCTGGGCATGCTCCAACTGGAGCACAGCTATAAAAGCCTGCAGAGCAGCTCAGTCTGGGCTGACTACCAGAGGAGAAGGATGCATGCTGCTAGCTCCTGTAGAGGGAGGGCCTACGAGCCAAGAACAGGGAGGCAGCCATGCTGAGGCACTACCTGAAACCCAGATGGAGGGTGTCACCGGGGAGGAACAGACTGTAGGACCCCCTGCCACAGAGGAACTGGTATTCATGGTAGGAAGTGACCCAGGGGAACTATAAAAACAAATGGTGTTAAAGCTGTATTGATGCTTGGCATCCTGCCAAGTGAGTGGCAAGGAAAGCTTGCCGCTACCAGGGCCCTGGGTTGGGGCTTGGTGGAGAGGGTGGGTCTGAGTCCCCCTATTCCCTCACCACCCAAACCGTGAGAGATCTTATATGGACTCAGGCTGCTAGGCCATGCTACCCTGCTCAGGAGTGGGTTTGTATGGACTCTGACCGCTAGGTCATGCTACTGCTCCAGACAGGGGGGCAGTAGAGAGGAAGGCCGAGAGCCCGTAACAGACCACCCACAGAGGGGCAGCCACAAGGACTGTAGAGTGGTGAGGTGCTGACACCCCATCCTGCCCCAAGGGGGTGCTGCAGTGACAGCCCTGCCACAGTCCCCCTCTAGTCGCTGGGAGGGTATGAGAGTCTGCTAATACTCTCATCTTTGAGGCTTAGTCTTTTAACTTGAGTGGTAAATGCTTGTGCTGAAGTTGCTGGGTTCAGATGCCAATGGGATAAATTACAGTCATTCCCTTCAGCTGCTGACTTGACCCTTGGCGATTATAGATAGTTTGTGACTAACTGTGTAGTTTGGTATTGTAGATCAAAGGAACTTAGTTTAATATACTGTGATGGAGATGACTGTGGGACTGTGTTTCTATTACAAAGTCCATTATTAAGTTATCTCCTTTGAGTGATGATGATGGATGTGCTCTTTGGGGGGTCATTCTTCAAAGGCTAAGATGAGACAGAGAGATGAGGAAAAAAAAGTTAAGAGAATATCACCTCTGTGTGGAGATATTTAAAAAAATATTACTTTAAAAAAATCAGCACCTCCAACTGGGAATCTATCAGGCGGATTCAGCTTTGACTTATCCCAGTGTCTATCTGGAGTTACTGCCATGATTTCAACTGAGTTACCCCAGTGTAAGCGAGAGCAGAATCAGGCCCCAGGTACTCGTATACCAGATATTCATTCGTTTGCTTTATTTTGATATAGATAGATCATGTTACTAGTATGGAGCTATATTAAGAGAAGGTGCCTGGTCACGCTGTTCAAGGAGCCTCCCAGAATGCCCCAGTTCTGCTGGTGGGGAGCACAGTAGGTGACACCCTTCACCACCATATCCCCTGCAAGGTGACCACTGGCTGGCAAACTGGGTGTTGGCATTGAGTCATGGCTCCATCTACTTCCCACCATCCCTGCCCTTTCTGGCAAGTTGCTCAGTACTAGCCCCCTACTCTTCCCGACAATCAGGGGCTGCAATCCTGCCCTCCTTAGGTTTAGACTGTAATTACTTTAGGGCAGAGGCTGTCTTTTATTTTATGTTCAGATGTTCATATATTTTTAAGACCAGAAGGTACCAATAGGATCCTCTAGCCTGACCTCCTCTAGAACCCAGGCTGAAGAATCTCATCCAATAATTTCCGCATCACATCCATAACTTTCCGTTTCAGCTAGAGCATCTCTTGTAGAAAGGTGTCCAGTCTTGATTTAAAGACTGCAAGTGACCAAGCCTCCACCACGGTGCCCTAGGGAAGTTGAAGCTAATTACCCTCACTAAAAACTGGGCCTTGTTTCTAGTCTGAATTTGTGCAGCTTCAGCCCCCAACCACTGGATCTCATTCTGTCATTTTCTGGTGATTAAACAGCTGTCTGCTATCAAAAATCTCTTCCCTACGTAGGTACTTGTAGTCCATGATCAAGCCGCCTGCTAACCTTCTCTTGGATAAACTAAACAAATTAAGCTTCTTTAATCTCTCATTATAAGGCATGTTTTCCAGACTTTTCTGAACACTTTAGAGTTTGTCAACCTCTTGACATCCAAAGTGGACACAATCAGGGCCAGCGCCAGCATTTCTGCTGCCCCAAGTGCCCCCCCCCCCCAAAAAGCCACGATTGCGACCGGTGGCGACAATGGGGGGGAAAAAAGCCGCGATCGGCGGTGGCAGTTCAGAGGCAGGTCCTTCGCTCCTAGAGGGAGTGAGGGACCTGCCGCCCCCGAATTGCCGCAGGTGCTGCCCCTCTCCCTTGGCCACCCCAAGCACCTGCTTGTTAAGCTGGTGCCTGGAGTCGGCCCTGGACACAATAGTCCAATAATGCTCTCACTAATGCGGCATGCTGAGATAACACCACATCCCTGATTATTCCCCCATTTATACATCCCAGGGTCACATTCACCCTCTTCTCTTAGCCACAGCACCCCTCATGTTTAATTAGTTATCTTCCATGATTGCAAGTCCTTTTCAGTCACTGCTTGCCAAGATACACTCCCCATCTTATAAATATGACCTGCCTTCTTTCTTGCTAGATGTACAATCTTGCATTTGGCTAAGCTGAAAAAACAGGTTAAGGACTATTTAGAAAAGCTGGACATACACAAGTCCATGGGGCTGGATGCAATGCATCCAAGGGTGGCTGATATGATTGCAGAGCCATTGGCCATTATCTTTGAAGACTTGTGGCGATTATAAGAGGTCCCGGATGATTGGAAAAAGGCAAATATAGTGCCCATCTTTTAAAAAGCGAAGAAGGAGAATCCAGAAAACTACAGATCAGTCAGCCTCACCTCAGTCCCTGGAAAAATCATGGAGCAGGTCCTCAAGGAATCTATTTTGAAGCACTTGGAGGAGGAGAAGGAGATCAGGAACAGTTAACACAGATTCAACAAGGGCAAGTCATGCCTGACCAACCTGATTGGCTTCTATGATGAGAACTGGCTCTGTGGACATGGGGAAAGTGGTGGACGTGATATACCTTGACTTTAGCAAAGCTTTTGATACGGTCTCCCACAGTATTCTTGCCAGCAAGGTAAAAAAAGTATGGATTGGTTGAATGGACTGTAAGGTGGCTAGAAAGCTGGCTAGATCATCGGGCTCATGGGTGAACAATGGCTCAATGTCTAGCTGGCAGACAGTATCAAGCGGAGTGCCCCTGGGGCCAGTTTTGTTCAACATCTTCATTAATGATCTGCATGATGGTATGGATTGCACCCTCAGCAAGTTTGCGGATGTCACTAAGCTGGGTGGAGAAGTAGATATGCAAGAGGGTAGAGATAGGGTCCAGAGTGACCTAGATAAATTGGAGGATTGGGCCAAAAGAAATCTGAGGTTCAACAAGGACAGGTGCAGACTCCTACACTTAGGATGGAATAATCCCATGCACTGCTACAGGCTGGGGACCGACTGGCTAAGCAGCAGTTTTGCAGAAAAGGACCTGGGGATTATGGTGGATGAGAAACTGGATATGAGTCAGCAGTGTGCCCTTGTTGCCAAGAAGGCTAACGGTATATTGGGCTGTATTAGTAGGAGCATTGCCAGCAGATCGAGGGAAGTGATTATTCCGCTCTATTCGGCACTGGCGAGGCCACATCTGGAGTATTGTGTCCAGTTTTGGGCCCCCCACTACAGAAGGGATGTGGACAAATTGGAGAGAGTCCAGCAGAGGGCAACGAAAATGATTAGTAGGCTGGGGCACATAACTTACAAGGAGAGGCTGAGGGAACTGGGCTTATTTAGTCTGCAAAAGAGAAAAGTGAGGGGGGATTTGATAGCAGCCTTCAACTACCTGAAGAGGGGTTCCAAAGAGGATGGAGCTCGGCTGTTCTCAGTGGTGGCAGATGACCGAACAAGGAGCAATGGTCTCAAGTTGCAGTGGGGGTGGTCTAGGTTGGATATTAGGAAAAACTATTTCACTAGGAGGGTGGTGAAGCACTGGAATGGGTTACCTAGGGAGGTGGTGGAATCTCCATCCTTGGAAGTTTTTAAGGCCTGACTTGACAAAGCCCTGGCTGGGATGATTTAGTTGGGGTTGGTCCTGCTTGGAGCAGGGGGTTGGACTAGATGACCTCCTGAGGTCCCTTCCAACCCTAATCTTGTATGATTCTATAATTCTATGATCTTCCTTTCCTCAGGAGATGGGCTAGTCATTTGGGTTTTTTGCATATCATGACAGAGAAATGACTCAATAAAAACAAGGGAAGATAGACTATTCTTGCCACGAGAGTTTATTAAGAACAGGACCCTGTCTACGCCGCAGTTCTGAGGTCACAGAACTTACTGCCCCTTGCAGCCATATGTAAGGGGACTGTTGCCCCCTTTACTAACGTTCAGTGGGGTGTTTTGGTTGGCTAGTTCCCAGCACTAAAAGATTGGGGGAGAGGCCAATGCGCCAGGTCAGCCTCAGCCTCTGAGCCTGATTGACAGGGCAGGTAGGCTAATCGGGAAGTCAGGAGGCCAGGGGGGTCCCGTCCTCTGTGTGAGCTGGAATTGCCTGGGTCAGACAGTGAGGCTGAGCTAAGGAGACAGCAGGGGCCTGAGCTGAGCTGAGGAGCAGAGCCGTGCCAGATCCAGAGGGACCACAGAGCCAGAGACGCAGCCCAGGGAGAGAGCAGATCCTGTGCTGGGAGCAGAGCTGCAGCCACGGAGCCAGGTGTGGTGAGCAACTGGGGCCAGCCAAGGGGGGACCTTGGGCAAAGGGCCCAGCGGAGAAAGACACCCCCAGCCAAGGGCCCTTGCAGGCCAGACTGGGAGGGAGATCTTAACCTGACGGGGGGGGCTACCGCTGGGAAGAAGGGTCCCACCACCCAAAGCGCAGAGGTATGTGGCCACCACCATTGCAAGTGTCCAACCCGCAGCATCCCTGCAGCACGACCAGGGCCTGAGAAGGAGACTTGGGACCTACAAGGAACAGATTGTGACGTGCCCTGATGTCCAGAGACGGCAAAACCACTGTAAAATAACTCAATAGACTCCCAAGCCTTAAAGTTCAGTTCTGGGCCTAGTACTGAATTTTTACAAAAGTGTTGAGTTCCTGGCTTTTTTGAGTCAGGCACATCTCCAAATAAAACACTGCAACCAGTTCCAATTATTCTGACTAGCAGTGGTAAGAGAGCGCTAAGAGATCTTGACTGAGATTGAGGCTCCGGACAAACACACAGGAAGAGGCACCTCCCGCCTTGAAGAGCTTGCAGTCAAAACAGACGAGACAGGTAGAAGTATTAGTAGCCTCCTTTCCCAGATGAGGAACAGAGGGATGAAGTGGCTTGCAGGAAGTCTGTGACAGAGCCAATCTCCTCTATTTCAGCCAGCGTCTTATCCAGTGGGCTACCCTTTCTCGGTCTGCACGGCAGCTAAAAGCTATGCCAGACATATTTCATCTGGACAGGCAGTTTACATGGTAAGAAGTAATAGGAGAGGGCACCCATGTATTGGGGGAAATTTCAAAACCAAAATCTCCATGTGAAACTCAGGAGGTGCAAACACGCTTGCAGGGAAACTGAAGGAAACGTTTGTATCAGCCCTTGCAAAACTGCTGCGGAGTGTACAGCAGCACGGCTCTATCTAGCAGCGACTGACATGCTATGAAACGGCTCCAAACCCCTGCCTGCAAAGGCTTCCTTTTCCAGCTACACTGCATAAAAGACTTGTATACCATGTACGTATTGGCACCAGGCCAGTCTTCATAGACTCCTCAGACATTTGAAGACTATGTAATGAAGCTACAAACGAGGGCCGGTAATCACCCTTCCATGCATAATTCTATTATGGCTGCAAAGACATGGCCACCTTCGATTTCATGGTTGTCACTACACTGCACACCGGATCCATTAAGAACTGCGCAGGGCCAGCAAGAATAGACCTCAGACCCTTCTGCTCCTTCTGCCCTACTGCTCAAGTTACAATAGATCTCAGCTGACTCCTTCCTGGTCAAATCTCAGCCTCTACTCCATTCTCATCCATCCCTTCTTATTTCTCAGCTGTTTTTGTCACCGAGTAGCATACTGTCCTTGTCATCTTGCCCTCCTTTGGCCTTTTGTGGTCCTCTCCTCTTTGTTCTTCTCCTGCCCCTCTGGGGATTCCCTCAGCACCTCTTTTTGCTCAAGTAAGGACTAGAGAATGTGGCCATCAATCCTTACTCAGGGCTGGATCCCAATGCACTGAAGTCAAGGGAAAGACTCCCATTGATTTCAGTGATCAGTTGAAATGGCTTCAGTGGGATCTTTGATTGGAGATTTGAGCTTCGAGTGGCTTCACCGGCACAGCAAGGACAATTGTTCTCAGCACCATTAATATATTTAGGATATTAGTAAATGGAACCTGCCTCCAGTCACTGGCATTCCTCCCTTGCCAGTCGTCATCCAGTTTACTCCCGATCTCTCTCTTCCTTCCTTTCCTGGCCGCCTCTAGTTGGCTGCTGCTAAATAAATGCTAAATAAAAATCATGGTGAATAATGACCCAACTCTTAAACCCTTGTACCATAATAATGGCAATTTATTTGAACAGCCTGTTTTGAAAGCTGCTGTATCGAGCTCAGCACAAGACCAATTGACATGCAAGAGCCTTTTATAACCTTGTTCTCCATGCACTCTCGTCAATTATCTCCTAATTAAACAACAAGGTTCCCTCAAAAGGCCCCCGGTTAGACATCATTACTAAGCATTTTCCCATCATTTACTGGATTAATGTCACTAATTAAACAACCTGAAGCCTGGAGTCAAAACCATCACACGGCAGCTGAACGGAAGTCTACGAATCTATACATTGTTTTAAGTCAGAGCCTGTTCATCCTTTATTGACACAAAGGATTACTCAGCAAGTCAATGGCTTTCTTTTATTTTGTCCACCATGGAGTGGAAGAGGGGTACAATGGACGGATGACTAATTGTTATTGGAAATGCAGCGCTTTTCCCCATTATGTGAGACAGATTGCATACCCGGCTCATAGGGGTGGGCGTGGGGTGTGTGTGTGTGAGAAGTGACTTTCTGTTCTGATTTTGCAACAAGGCCTGGACACTGGGATGGATCAAAGAACCACAATTAAATACTTGAATCAGCTCTTAAGCATTCATCTTCATCTGCATAGTAACTGGGATGTCTACACTGAGACCACAGCCTATCATGTTGACCAATGCTTTGTCTCATTGTTTACCTGCACTCCCCAGTTTCTCAGTATCCATCTGTTGTCTCTTGTCTTGTGCTCAGGTTGTGAGCCCCTCGGGGTGGGACTGTCTTTTTGTTCTGTATGTGTACAGCCCCTAGCGCAATGGGGTCCTGGTCTACTACCAGGGCTCCTAGGTCCTACAGTAATATAAATAATAGATGCTGGATCAGGACACAGCATAACCATACAACAGGGTGACCAGACAGCAAGTGTGAAAAAGCGGGATGGGGGTGGGGGGTAATAGAAGCCTATATAAGAAAGACCCAAAAATCAGGACTGTCCCTACAAAATCAGGACATCTGGTCACCTTACCATACAATCAGGGGGCTCCATCCAGCTCCTGTTGAAACCAGCAGTATCCCATTAACTCCAATAGAAAGAGGTATAGGACTATGGTGTCAATAGGTACGCCTGCGACTTAACGTGACTGATGTATTTCCATTAACAGAGCGCCAATTAGTTAAGGTTTTTCCTTTTGACTAAAAGGGAAACGCCACAGTAAACTTATTTCTATGAAACATGTGGGTTCCGTGAGTTCAGTTACGCCAGCAGCTGGCCGTAAAAGTCCTTATTCAGCTGCGGAGACTCCGTTTTGGTCCTTCCGGGATCAGGCTTTAAGTTCTGCAGGATTGTGAGAGAAGCACTCGGGATGCCTGGCTCAAGGGCCTATGAGGAGAAAGATTTCAGGGACCAATAGCTACGTAAATACAGCCCAGGCCCCTAGCCTCCCATACTGTGTCACACAGAGGCTTGGCAGGATTTGATTGAAATCAGTCATCATCAGCAAATGTCAGTTTCACTTGACACACAGAAACTGATTGGAAAAAATATCCATCAAGATCAGTCAGCAAGTGCAGTCTCCCCTGCACCGGCTCCCCGGCCCACACTGTCATGGCCCTGCTCACTCACTCATCGGCCAGGAGCGCAGAGGCCATCCCAGGGTAGGAGCTGTTCACCAGTCGGGTGTCCTCCCCTGCATCCAGGGGCTCCTCCTCCTCCTTGGAGTCCTGGCTGGGGGTCTCTGTTCTGCCCCACCAGGACCACAGCCTTCCCCACTCCTTGCTCCTGCAGCGATCTAGCATCACTAAATAATTCCTGGCTGACACCTCTCCCCCTTTATTTCCTGAAATCATCAACATTTAAATAGATAAAAATAAAAACTAAAGTGAAAACCCCTAATGTCACACAACCACGAACATTAAAATCAATCAAACCTAAAAAAAATGGCTGAAAAATAAAAACTCGATGTTAACCGTCAAACTGACAACCAAATAAAAATTGAGTTCTGCCGAGGTTAGTCAGACCCCTTACACCTAAAAGAGCTACTGGACAGTCATCAAGAACCTGGGTTTTAACCTGGATGGATATTGAAGAAATGGTTTGCCCGGAGACGGCCGTCTGTGTTTGCACTGCGCTTTTTAAACAGCGCCTGGGGAGCAAGGAGAATGACTACAGATCCCAAACTTTTCAGGACTCAGAGAGAGAGGTGCTTTATTTTTAACTTGCACCAGACAGAACAAGAATCTGGGCTGGTAACCAGCACTAAACCTTCCCCAGCACACCATTGCTTAATTTTAGCTCATTAATTGGAAGCCGATACTCAAGCCTGACACTTACCGTAATTTACTCATATTACAAGCAGCAGATGTCCAGGAATCCCTGCTGAACCTCTCACTGGATCCAGAACAGAGCTGCAGCAATCAGAACATGCAGACGATTAACCCCAAACTCTGAAACACCCAGGGCTGTAATTACAACTAGCCAGGAGCCCGTAGCCCCACCCCACCAAATCCTCCTATCATCCAACATAATTTTCTCGATCAGAATGAAATGCCAGTGATTGAATGATTTATAAAAGGCACCTGGGGGAAAACTCTGCCCAAGTGCTGTGCTTTATGGCTCAGGCTCATCTCTGTGGGCTAGACTGTGGCAGTCAGCTACAAGCCCTGAGTAGGGAACGGTAGGGAGCAACGTCACGCAGGAGAAACACTGGGGCAGATTGTACTTCAGGCAGGTTCAATCTCCTCCAGCTCTGGGGAGGAGCACATTTCAGACCAACCTTTAGGCTGCCACGGAACAGTCCCCACCCCACAGGCTGAAGCAGGCTATGACCCCGCCTCCTCCCCGCCCCCTTTTCACAGTCCTGCCCTCTGGATGCTCCCCACAGTACAGAGACTGCTACTGTGAGTGGCACCGGTGCAAGCCACGCAAGATGGGGGGGGGGATTTCTTGCATGCCCCCACCTCCCCAGCGCAGCCCCACTCCATGTGGTCTTTGCTGTGTGCGAAGGAACTTGCCTGGTGGGGAGAGAGTATCCTCAGCTGTAATAACATTCCCTTTATTTCTTCACTGGTGGCTAATGTTTTATAGCCAATTGCTATGGGGACCCGCGAGTCCTTTGCAACACAAAGTGCCTCATTCCCATTCACAAAGCCAGGTAGGGTCGAGAATCATGAGGCACGTGGAAGACAAAGGGAGGTACCCTCATGGAATCCTATACATTTATATTGCACTAAAATCCATTGGGTTATCTGTGCTCTGATCTGTGGCTGCTGGCTATAAGCTGAATGCCACATCCAAGTGACAGTGGTGCTGGCGTGCAATGTGTCCTGCTTGCTCTTGGGTGTCAACACTGGGCATTTAGATCCAGATTCGTAATCTGGGGGTTATAAAGTAGCACGCAAACTGAAAACAGCCAGAGTACATCATAGAAGGATACACCAAGGATGCATTATTCAGATCCTGTTCTGGGTGAGCTGCGAATTACTGTCCAGTGTTGAGGTTTCAGGCTGAAACAGGGTTGACGTTTGGGGTTCAGATTGGAAAGTGTCAAAATCTTGCGAGTTTTTCTTGTGTTAGGAAAAAAAAATGACCCCTCGGGCACCAAGCTACATAATTAGCTAGCCCGGGAAATGAGGGACCTATATAAACTAGAGCTGGGTGAGGATTGGAATATCAAATATGAACTTCTAGGGGGGAAAGTTTGGGTTTGAGTCCTTGGCTCACAATCCACCCATATGGATTAGTCCCGTACCATGGATTATTCCATTGCCATAGAATTCACCATGCAGCTCCTTGCTGCAAAACTGTGCTTCAGAATCCACGTTTACTAACACCTGGTTTACACCTGAAATGTAGGTCAAACAAGCTACATCTCAGGGCTGTGAAAAATTTCATACCCTGGGCAATGCTTGTAGGTTGACCTAACCCCCACTGTAGACTCAGGTAGGTCGAAGGTAGGTTGACCTAGCTACCACCTCTCAGAGGTGGGTTTACTACAGCAGTTGAAAAACCCCTTCTGTTGCTGTAGTGTCTACACCACAGCAGTGTGGCTGCAGAACTGTAGCTGTGGGGATTGTAGTGTAGACGTACCCTTAGATTCTTCTCTGGGATAGGGCATTGGGCTGGGAGTCAGGAGGCCTGGGTTCCGTTCTTGGATCTGCCACTGACCAGCTGTGTGACCTCAGGCAAATCACTTGAACTCTGTCTCCCCTCTCTGTCTGTCTTGCCCAGTTTGTCTGGAAGCTCTTCAGGGCTGGGATTATATGTTTGTATAGAACCTAGCACAATGGGGTCCCAGTCCCTAATGGGGCACATAGGCCCCACTCTGATAGTAATAATAACTCTTAAGGCAAATCAGTGTAGCTCCATTCATGCCAATGTAGCTATGTTGATATACACCAGCTGAAGATCTGTCCCATAGGGTACATCTACCCAGCAGAAAAAACCCACCACGGTGAGTCTCAAAGCCCAGGTCAACTGACTTGGGCTTGAGATGCAGGGCTAAAAATAGCAGTGTAGACATTTGGGCTTGGGCTGGGCCAAGCAAGGAGGGAATGTCTTGTCTACACTACTATTTTTAGCTCCGCAGTGCAAACCCCGCAAGCCTGAGTCAGATGACCAGGGCGCTGAGAGTCGCTTCTATCAGTCTTTTTTTTTTTTTTTTTTTTTTTTGCTGTGTAGATGTACCCCTAGACTCATTCACATGTGCAAAAACTGTTTCAGGATTTATAAAGAGCTAGAAGAGATCACATTACTGAAATTCTATCCATGCTATCGAAATATTACTAATGTAAAGGACAGTGATTAGGATGGCCCATTTGTAGTAATTTGCATATGCAAACATCCCCAAAAACTGCACAGGAAAAATAGCTGACTTATTAACGGTCCATCATCAGTCTTCATAGTAGATGGCTTAATAATGCAAAATTAAATGAATTTTCATTTACAAATGAAATACCTTTCATTTCTGTATTTACCTTTGGTACCTTGAACTGCTCCATTAGTTGGATGTTCGTGGGAATCTTCATTTAGCATAAAATTAAGTAATGAAGGATTCAAACTGAAACCATGAAAATTGACACAGTGGCTCCATGGTCTCTTACAACTTCTTGATCATGGAATTCTTGCTTTATGCTCTCGAATTATGCCACCCTCTTCTACTCAGGTGCTTATCCTGGGCCCATCATTGTGGTATCTGACCGCCTTGCAGTAGTGCATTAAGTTATGTGACTGCCATCTGTCATGTGTCACGTGAATTAAATGAATTCATACTCCACCACAATTGGCCCGTGTTAGCAGCTTTTTTTATAAAGTATTAATATCATAGTGCCTAAGTGCCTACCACGATCAGAGCCGCATTGTGCCGGGCACTATACGAACACAGAGTGAGAGACAGCCTCGGCCCTAGAGAATGTATATTGTCAATAGACAAGACCGACAAAGGGTGGGTGAAAGATATATTACACACCATTGTGCGGGGTGCTGGGTAAACATACATAAAATGACAGCCCTTGCCCCAAAGAGTGTATGATCTATGGCATCAAGATGCGGGGGGAGGAAGGACAGTTAATATAAGGAGATGTCAAAATCAGCGGATGGTCGTCTTCAATAATAAGTGTATCGACATGCCAAAAAATCAGCGCTACGTACATTGTGCAAGCTGCTGATTGCAGTGTGGAGCTGCATACGCAGAGGCATAAGAAATCACGTAGAGCAAGAGTTTGTGCCCTGACTTTAAGGGAAACACACACTGAATATCACCCACGCCCCTCAAGTTCCCAGGGCGCGGCAATGGACAGTGACCTTTTAAAAGTGTTATTGGCACTCCCTGCTTCCTGTGTTACTGTAGCTACCCTCACTCTGGGAACTTAAGGCTTTTCATTCAAATTGTTTTGCTGATGAGAAAGGGCGCCTCGGGTTCCCTCCGCTTCTGGAAAGGAGCTGTGACTAATGCTACAGGGAGTGGAAGACTGGGTAAACACTATAAAGGGACAATAGGCAGTGTAGGTGCTGTGTGCATGGATTAAAAGAAGCTGGTCCCCATTTTAATTTTTGAACCAGATTCAGGGTTACCATGTCTTGATGGCTTAGAAGAAAAGGAATCAATCCTCCACACCCTTATTTAAAGATGAAACCCGGGGTCATTACTTAAGCCTTCAAAAGAGTGTTGCAGTGGGAGTGAAATGGTGAGTTAGCTTCCTGCACCGGGATCTATTATAATGTTTTCAGAATACGGTCAGGCTTTTCTTTATATACACCCAGTTTGGATCAGACACCAGGGAACTGATTTCAGGTTTGTCCTTTGGACTAGAGGCAATACTGAACAGGCTTCCGGAAAGCTAGACCTCTACAAGAACTCTCGATAAGAATCAAATGAACCAGAAACTAGAAAAGCCGCAAAGAGTCCTGTGGCACCTTATAGACTAACAGACTTATAGGAGCATGAGCTTTCGGGGTGAATACCCACTTCTTCGGATGCATGCTCCTATATGTCTGTTAGTCTATAAGGTGCCACAAGACTCTTAGTCTGGATCTGTAAAAGCAGCAAACACGGCTACCCCTCTGATACCAGAAACTAGAAATGATTCATATATTTCTCTTCCTGTTTAATACCATCTGGGAAGCCGAACGCTCACACCACTAACACCAGAGTCAAGAGATCATCAGCCTTGATTTCAGTGACCTTTTAACATTTAGTGAGCCCTCAGGAGACAGCGTGGCTGGGGTGAAGGCACCATGGGTGAGGGTCTGGACTGCGCACAGGGCCGGCTCCAGGCACCAGCCGACCAAGCACGTGCTTGGCGCGGCACCTTGTAATAGGGTTACCATATTTCAACAAGCAAAAAAGAGGACGGGAGGAGCCCCGCCCTAGCCCCGCCCCTGCCCCTCCCACTTCCCGCCCCCCCAGAACCCCCAACCCTCCCCCCGTTCCTTGTCCCCTGACTGCCCCCTCCTGGGACCCCTGCCCCTAACTGCCCCCCGGGACTCCACTCCCTATCTAAGCCTCCTTGCCTCTTGTCCCCTGACTGCCCCAACCCTTATCCACACCCCCACCCCCAGACAGACCCCTGGGACTCCCACGCCCCATCCAACCACTCCCCACCCCCTGACAGCTCCCCCCAGAACTCCCAACCCATCTAAACCCCTCTGCTCCCTGTCCCCTGACTGCTCCGATCCCTCTCCACACTCCTGCCCCCTGACAGCCCCCCCAGAACTCCCAACCCATCTAAACCCCTCTGCTCCCTGTCCCCTGACTGCTCCGATCCCTCTCCCCACTCATGCCCCCTGACAGCTCCCCCCCAGAACTCCCAGCCCCCTACCCCCCGCTCCTTGTCCCCTGACTGCCCCCTCCTGGGACCCCTGCTCCTAACTGCCCTCCAGAACCCCACCCCCTACCTAAGACTCCCTGTTCCTTGTCCCCTAACTGCCCCCTCCTAAGACCCCCCCCAACTGCCCCCCAGGACCCTACCCCCTACCTGTACCCTGACTGCCCAAAACTTTCTCCACTCCCCTCCAAAAGCTCCCCCCCGTTTCTTGACTGCCCCCTCCAGAACCTCCCTGTCCCTTCTCCTGCCCCCCCTTACCCTGCTGCTCAGAACAGGGTGTTGGGCTCTGTGCCAGCCGGACACATGGCTGAGCTCCCCTGCACAACACAAAACCCGGTCCCTGGCCCTGCACAGGGCTGCCGGAGGAGGAGCTGCCGGCCGGCTCAGAATGCAGGGAGGGGGGGGGTGGGAGGAGGAAGCTGCTCCGGAGTCCAGCCCGGGACTTTCCTGCAGCCCTCCCAGCCGCTCGCTCTGCCGGGGGAGGGGGAAATCCCGGACATTGTGAGTGCTTTACAAATTCCCCCCGGACGCTATTTTTAGCACACAAAAGGAGGACATGTCCGGGTAAATCCGGACGAATGGTAACCCTACCTTGTAAGGGGCGGCCAATCTTCGGGTGGCAGGGCAGCGCTCGGGATTTTTTGGTTTGGCGGGGCAGCCCTCGAGGTTTTTTGTTTGTTTGTTTCGGCGGGACAGGGCAGCGCTCGGGAGGGGAGGGGGTGGTTTCAGCGGGACATGGCAGCGCTCGGGGGGGAGGGGTTGTTTCGGCGGGGCGGCGCGGTGCTCAGGGGGGTTGTTATGGCGAAGCGGTGCTTTTTTTGGTTTTTTTTTTGTTGGGGCAGCAAAAAAGTGAGAGCCGGCCCTGACTGCACAGAAAGCACAGAACTCAGGGTCTAGGGAGAGCTATGGTGGCTTTAAGCCACTTTTTCACTTTCCCAATCCTGGGCTCCTCTGTATTAAAGTTACGGCATCTGGCCCAGTCTGTCCCATGGACCACAGCACTGCCCACAATCTCTGCAGGCTGCTGCCTTACCTCCAACGGGCCCCTCCTATTCTTCCCCCCCCCACACATCGGGTCTTTTGAGGGGTGCTTTAAGGCATCCCGTGGCTGTCCTCCTCACTTCCTTTTCCCCAGCCGACTCTAGAGTCCCGTTACCCGGCTCCGGCTCCGTGTAAAGGGGCCAGAGCAGGGGTCAGACTCCCCCCTAGTATTGTTATTAACCTCAGAAGCATTCAGCTCAGACTGACTCTGCTCAGGCTTCTGGAAACATCTAGGTCACACTAAGCAATCGCTGTGGCTTACCAGAGTCATTAGTGTAGTTTCTGCTGCAAGGCCAGCGTATCCTCTCATTAGCTTATTCACTCCCTTCCTAGTAACTACGACAGTCATTGTCATTAGTGGTCTTTAATGTTGAGTGTCAAAAGTTTGACCTGGAGACCTATCCTCGCCCAGTGAATATGAGAAAAGTCAACATCTGGAGAGTCCTCATCTCGAGACTTTTGTGGCTGTTGTGGAAAGGACATGATCTCTGTTTTCTTTACCACAGCTTGACATGTTTCCATTGGTTAGAGGTGACGGTAAACACACAGAGAAATGGACTTTTCACAAACAACTGAAGAGCATCGGAAAAATCCTTTGACCTTCCACCCTCCTCCTCCAAAAGAAACGAAGCCGGCAAGCTTGTCCCTTGCCCCCCATAAACCAAGATGGCCAGGTTTGAAACAGCAATGCTCGGGGACTCTGTTATTTTTCCAGTGGACTGCCGTACATTGTAATTAAACAACAAAGTTGAGATGACAAAATCCATGAACTTTGCTGTGGAACATACCACATTTTACTCATAGTTATCCAATTACTCAGGAGATCTCAGCACACTGGCATTTTTCATCTGGAAACAGAATACCATCTACTGCCACCCGAATTCTCTTAAATCAAGCTGCCAGTGGAGGGGAAATTTTCAGGGAGTATTAAAAGATTCTATGACACCAATAGCTCTTCATTGTCTATCATCATCTAGTCCAGGATTAGGGAGATGTTACAGTGTTAATGCAGAAAACTAAAAATATGGGAAGAAAAATTCTAGCAAGTGTTTACTACTGTCTTGTTGGCCCAGACTGCCGAGCCGTGCTTTGGCTGCAGGTCCAGCTAAGGGAGGGTCAATACCACATGTTACCAGAGGACAGCAGCTGAGCCTCTAGTGCAAGATAGAGCAGCCCACGCCCAAAGTTCAATCACCTGAGAGATGGGAGATTCCTGTTCAAATCCTCTCTCCCGCTTTTGTAGAGAAGGGGAAATTGAACCTGGCTTGCCCACGTTCTGGGTGAGTGCTCTAACCACTGGGCTAAAGGGTATAAAGCGGGCACTGTTGCCTCCTCTGGCTGGATTTTGAATGGGACCCAGTCCAGCAAGCATGCTCAGGGGCTGCCTACTGGATTGGGCCCCCCATCTGAGTGAGGTGGCCAAACACCTGTCTTCCCCAGTTTGTGGATCATTCTGGGGCTTAAGTAGGTGATAGGCATACAGACATCCGGAGGGAATCATAGAATATCAGGGTTGGAAGGGACCTCAGGAGGTCATTTATTCCAACCCTCTGCTCAAAGCAGGACCAACCCCAACTAAATCATTTCAGCCAGGGCTTGCCAGGAAGCAGCAGTGTGCATGCTCAGAGCCTGAAACATAGCACCTAGGAAGCTTATACCCTAAAAACTCAGGCACTGAGTGAGTTTAGGTGCTTACAGGGTTTGGCGGCAGTTTTGTGGAGCATCTACACTGCAAATCAACCCCCCCCCCCCCCCCCCCCAGCAGCAAATCTCAGAGCCTGGGTCAACGGGCTTGGGCTCATGAGGTTCATGCTATGGGACTAAAACTAGCGGTGTAGACGTTCCCACCAGGGCTGGAGCCCAGGCTCTGAGACCCACCGCCTTGCTGGATTTCAGAGCCCGCGATGGCACATCCACCCTGATACTTTTATCACCACAGCATGAGCTCTGCAAGCCCAAGTCAGTTGACCAGGTTCAGTGATTCAGTACCGCATGGGGTTACTTGCAGGGTAGATGTACTCTTAGAGGCCTACATCTGGAGTTTAGCAACCAAAAGTGCCTTTGGGGATCTGGGCTTGAGCGTGTCCGTTCCCCCAAAGCGGAGAATAGCACTGCCCTACCTCACAGGGGCGTTGTGACGCTAAATATGTTACAGTGCCCTGTACTCAGCTGCTATACTAATGATCTTAGCTAGAGAGGCGGACTCAGTTTGAGGCCAGCAGAGAGTGAGGGCATGACAAAGTGCAGGGACTCAGCCACTCAGCCCATTCACAAGGAGACTGACTAAAAGAACACAGGGAGGGAGTTCAAGAGGAAGAGAGAGACTGGCTACTAGGGCCTGCCAAAAGCACGTTGGCCGGGAAGAGACACCTTTTCTTCCCACACCTTTGGAGAAGGGGTAGTACCATTGGAGGACATTGTAAAAGCTGTGATTGCATCCGTATGCAGAAGGTGGTGGAGTGAAGCACTGTAAACTTCACCCTGGTAGCTACACAGGAGGTCTCTGAGCTGTCTGGGGAAAAAGCAAAGTGTGACAGTCTATACCAAGATGTTCACCACTTTTACAGAATTATGACACATTTTGTACAAAGTATGCCTTGTGAGAGATCGTTTGAAAACTCATCATCTGCTTAACATTTTTGTCCTGGTACAGGGTGCACACCAACATCGTGTGTAAAGTTATAAGCTTTTACTGTATGACATTGCTGTAATATAGTCCAAGTTAGAAAAACAGGCTCAAAGCAGTTTTTCAGCGACAAAATTACACTGGCGTGCGAGACAGGTATCAACAAAGTCAAGTGAACGATCACGTAGATGAGCGACCATTCTCTGGCAGGGGGGAGGCATGAACAAGAAATTTGCATTTCATCACAAGGACGGTTCAAACCTCACGTCCCCAGAAGTGACTGTTTGTCACCAAGACTCAGCAAGGATGTTTCTAGCACAAGAAATTGAATTATAAAGAGGGGAGAAAAACACTTGACTTCAGTCTACTTCATCTCTGCTCAGTCCATCAACGGCTCTTAAATTACTGAACTTGGGGGGTGGAGGGGTGAGTCCTGGCTGGAAGACTTTTCAGCCAGTATGGACTGCTGTAAGCTTAGGGTGAGAACAAAAAAACTTTTTCTTTTAGGTTCATTTGGCTTGTTAGCTTGCATTTTATTTATTTTATAACCAAGCCTGACTTCTATGCCTCATTACCTATAGTCACTTAAAATCTTTCTTTTCTTTCTGTAGTTAATAAACTTGTTTCACTGCTTTATCTCACCACTGTGTTTGGATTAAAGTGTGGGGGGAAACTCCATCTGGGATAAGACGACTAGTGCATATCATTTTCCATTGATGAGATGATGGACTTCAGATGAGCTTGTTTTGTCCAGGAGTTTGCTGGGCAGTACAAGACACACATTTCTGGGGGAAAGTCTTGGACTAGAGAATCTCCTGGTGTTCTTCTGCAGCATAATTCATGAGTGGCTAG
Source organism: Chrysemys picta bellii (assembly GCF_011386835.1). Taxonomy (NCBI): domain Eukaryota; kingdom Metazoa; phylum Chordata; order Testudines; family Emydidae; genus Chrysemys; species Chrysemys picta. Next base: position 12,205,569 of record NC_088791.1, on the reverse strand, counting down.
CTAGTAGCACTCAATACGGGGTAGCTGGGAGCAGGTTACATGCTGGAGGCTGTGTTACCTGGCCAGGAGTGGCAGTTCACTGGTAAAGCAGTATAAAAGGCAGCCCAGGTTGGAGAACTGAAGAGACACAGCTATGCAGCAGTCGTACCCTGACGAGTGTCATACAGAGAGGATGGGAGCAGAGAGTGTCCTGCCACGGGAGGGTTTGACTCGCACCTCACACAACGGGGCCCTGTTTTGGTTGGGGCCCCTCAGCACTACCGTCATACAAGTAACAAAACTATGTGAGTTAGTTTGGCGTCAAACCAACATGAGATGGGAACTCAGCCCCGAATGTCTTCCACTGACCGCTGGCTGTTGAAATGAGTCTATGATCCCTGCCCAGATTCCAGGAGACAGCTGGCCAGTGTCCGCAGCACAAAACCACCACCACGTTTGGCCTTAAGCAGCATCTTCATTTGCTGTCTCAGAAAGCAGTGCAAGACAGTAGATTCCTAAAGTACAAGGCTGGGAGCTGGGGAGATTTGGCTAGTGTCTTTCTCTGTGTGATACATGAGTGGCTCTGGGAGCATTCATGCAATCCAGCTCGGTGTGTGGCACCATATCCGGTTGTACTGAATGGTAACAGCACCTGGAAGGGTTTGCTGCTTGCCACCAGTAAGCCATTGTGAGCGACAACCCAGTATAGTGAGAAAAGGGGGCACAGAAGTCCCACAGTCCCAGGTTGCACCCCGGGGATCCTGTCACAGCTTCTCAACTCTTCTTTAGTACATGAGACATCATTTGTTTGGGACACAAATTTCCCTTTTCCCTGGTGTTATCTTACGGTTTTTTCCTGTCAGTTTTACATCAGAAATATTAAATCTTGCATATGAGGCTATCGGAAGTGCAAACGTAATGCAACATCCCTGGCTCAGGTGTTGGGAGCAGGGATCAAACCCAGCATGAACCTGAGATCTCTGGATCAACAGCCAGGAGTCTCTTCTGTCTGAACTAAAAGACCCTGGCAGCTCTTTGCTCAAAAGCTGTACAGCCTCATACAACTCCATGTGGGCCAACCACTAGAGGGGGACAGAGAGCTACACGGTATAAGCCTGAGATGCACACTCCCCCTGCAAGGGAAGGTCATCCTGACATTCCGAGTTCCACTGCAGCTCAGATCCTGGTACAGGCCACCACTTTGATAACACAATACTTGTAGGTGGATTGTCACTAGTAGGACTCAAACCCAGACCTTCTGCATCTACCGTCGATAAACCTTTACCCTCTCAGCTAAAACCCCAGCAATAGGCAATAGCAAACTCATAAACATCTATGCAGTTCAGGCACTAGGAGGGGACAGAGAACCATGTTATACAAGCATAAGGTTACAAAAAATAAACATCAACATTAAAAACCCTACTAAGTTCTTGGCCTTCTTGATTTCTGGTGGCAATGAGTTCCACAGGCTAAAATTGTGTGGTTCATAAGAAATGTAGACTAAACCTCATTGAATTGGGTAGAGGATAGATATGGACATAACACGTGTTAAATAAAAGAACCCAACATTATTTGGTTTTTTTTGTTGTCTACTTCCCTTGGGGTATACATCACATATGTAAAAGGGGCGCACGCTGGCAAGGTAGCATGAGTACACTGTTCTATGTGTCAACAGGAGATGTTAATCTCCAGTAGTTCAGGACCATCCACTAGCACCAAATTAATTTTCAAATATATATTAAAAAACACACCTACCCAGCCCGGTCAGGCATGGTCTACATTTCTCATTTCCTTATGTAAATGGGTCAAGTGTTTTAAGCATACTTGGCCTGTGGAACTCATTGCCACAATGATCACTGAGGCCAAGAGCTTAGCAGGATTTAGAAAAGGTACTGAACACTTCGAATGAAAACGATTTGTTAAGCTCTCTGGGGCAGGGACCATTGTTTTTTGCTCTGTGTTTGTCCAACATCTCGCACAATGAGATACTGGTCCGTGACTGGGGCTCTTAGCTGTTAGTGTCATAATTAATAATGATAATAACCACAGCTATACTGATAGAATTTCTGTTTAAAGTTTGGAAGGGATATAAATCCACATGCCTCAGGGTATAATCCAACCTGTAACTCCTGGAGGCTAGGAAGGAACTTTCCCTGTGGGTTGGTTATTCCATAATTGGCCACTATGGGGCTTTTCCCAATTCACTTGCAGCATCTGTTACTGGGCATTGTCGCAGGCTAGATGGGCAAATGGTATCTCCAAAATTGCCTCTCCAATATTCCTACTATAAGAAAAGCATTAGCTTTGAAAAGTACCCACAGTAATGACGCGTGTTCCTTTCTTTATGGCAAGTGCACCGGCTTCTTAATGCTTAAATCCAACTAACTGAACGCAGAGAGGGAGAGCATTTTTTAGCCTTCTTCCATGGCATCTACTGGATTTGGGTCTCCTGGCCATTTAATATCCCCTCATGGCTAATAAATAACTGTACATAACCAGTCATTAAAAGAAAAGAAAAAAATAACACTGACAAATATTTTGAGGTGAGATACTGCAAAGAGGCCCTTTGCTTGGGTAAAAATGCTTGATCAGTTGCATTTTTTACTAAAAAATGTGGGTGGTTTTCAAATACAGGAAAGAAAACACAACGGCTTGTGGTGATATTTTCCACCAGAAAGATGCAGCTTTAAGGGCTTTTGGTTTCCAAATGCCTACACCTACTTTGAAGGGCCTCCTGTGCTGTAGAAGGTAATGCCCAATTAGCTCTGCATGTAGAGTGAAGTGGCAGCAGTCAGACACACCAGTCACACATATTGCAATGGACGCTCTGCATCAACTGCCACCAAAGCTTCAGCGTCATGCAGCCCAATGTGATCGGCTCTGATGAGAAACCGTGCAACCTGCATTACTCCTCCAATTCATAGACATAGAGCCCACGGGTCCTTTCTTTCTGTAACACCCACCCTTCTCTTGACCATGACCAGGGATCTCTAGAGCTAAAGCCAGGAGCATGTATAGATTGAGCTGGGGAACTACATCCCGAGGCTGGTAGCAGTAGCAGACTCACTGCCTCAGTGGGTCAGGCACAGAGGGGGACCCACAACACACACGGACAAGTGACTTAGACTTCCGCATTGAAATCTCCCATTGACCCTATTGCGAGTTTTGCCCTAATATAAAATGTAGCTTTGGGCCTGAAGAAGTCTGCCGCCAACTCTCACCTCCACCGCAGCACCTGCTGATGTAAGGTCAGTTTAGGGTCTTTCCTTTCAGCTAAATAGTGACGGCTCTGTGATCCCTTCCATTTCCAGATCAGGAATGATCTGCAGATTTAGAAGGCTGAGTCCCCCTGGCTTATTCTATGTGGGGTGCCAGGGGCAGATCAGTGACAGTGTGGGTGCTATTGAAAAGAAATAATAAAATGGTAATAATGATCAACCACTGATTAGACTGCAAACACTTCAGGGCCGGGGTGCGTTGTATAAAGCACCAGGCATGTGTCCAGTGCTATATAAAACTCAAAATTTGGTTTTCTGCAGCTCTCCTTTAGTTTTGGATGCCAAGGAAACCTTTATGTCCTGACCGCTTATGATACCAAAAGCAAATATAATACACCCTGATGTGGACAAGAAGGCGGAATACGTAACTTAATGGAATGAGCGCAGCTAAAATGCGAGATTGTCAGTCTCATGAAATGCCATTTGCGTTCCCCGAGTTGATCTTTGTTTCAATAACAAGAAAATGATTGTACTTGATTGAAATTGGTCTAGTGTATGTCAGAGAAGGGGGGCAATTGGAAGGTTGTACATTTATTTACTCCCTGACTTCCAAAAGCCAAATAGTCTTTTCTTTTCCTCGAGCTCCCTTTTGGGCTTGCCGGGATGATATTTTAGGAAACCTCAATTAGGGTGATACAATAGCATCTAGCATCTACAGCAGCATTCAAACAACCATCCCGGAGTGCTTTAAACTCAGAACTAAAGCTGCCGAATGATTCATTTTGAAAATGCTGAAGAGCACATTGCCCCTTCTAAGGCCGGATTTGGGAGATCTGACAGACAATTGCTCCTTACGTCAAATGTCAATGATTCGCCCCAGCAAAAGTGCAAGGGGATTTAGGTCTTGCAGCACCTCACCCTTAGACACCCTGTCAGCTAGTGGAATCCTCAATGCCCTGGCTCCCTGTACCATGCATCAGGAGATACAGATCCCTAAGGAAGGTGTTCTCAGAAGCCAGTAAACTGAGTGAAGAACTGCCTAAGCTACCTGGGAGTGAAATGCAGAGGAAAGGGACAGGGTCTAAACCCCACCCCTGGGATATATTTATGCACCCAATTCCTATTAATCTGGAGTTCCAAACATCTGATGGATGGGCCAGAGGGATGCATCCTCTGGTGTCCAGTTCCAGCTTCTGGCAGTCAGAGGTTTAGGGACACCCAGAGCATGGGTTGCATCCCTGACCATTTTGGCTAATAGCCACTGATGGACCTACCCTCCATGAATTTATCTAATTCCTTTTTGAACCCAGTTATACGTTTGGTCTTTTCAACATCCCTTGGTAACTCGTTCCACAAGTTGACCATGCATAGTGTGAAGAAGTCCTTCCGTTTGTTTGTTTTAAACCTGATGCCTATTAATTTCATCAGGTGACCCCTGGTTCTTTTGTTATGTGAAGTGGCAAATCATTCTTCCGTATTCACTTTCTTCACACTATTCATGCTTTTATAGACCTCTATCATATTCCCCCTTAGTTGTTTCTTTTCTAATCTCAACAGTCTCAGTATTTTTAATCTCTCCTTTTATGGAAGCTGTTTTCTTAATTGTTTATGTTGCCCTTCTCTGTGTCTTTTATAATTCTAATGTATCTTTTCTGGGATGGGGCAACCACAGCTGCACACAGTATATAAGGTGTGGGTGTACCATGGATTTATATAGTGGCATTATGATATGTATTGTCTTCTTATCTATCCCTTTCCTAATGATTCCTCATATGCTGTTTGCTTTTTTGACTGATGCTAGACATTGAGCAGATATTTTCAGAAAACTATCCATGATGACTCCAAGATTTCTTTCTTGAGTGGTAACAGCTAATTTTGACCCCAACATTTTGTCTGTATAGTTAGGATTATGTTTTCCAATGTGCATTACTTTGTATTTATAAGTATTGAATTTAATTTACCATTTTGTTGCCCACTCACCCAGTTTTGCGTAATCCCTTTGTAACTCTTTGCAATCTGCTTTGGACTTAACTATCCTAAGTAATTTTGAATCATCTGCAAACTACTACCTCACTGTTTACCCCTTTTTCTAGATCATTTATGAGTATGTTGAACAGCATTCATCCAGGTTCAGATCTTTGGGAGACACTGCTATTTATCTCTCTCCACTGTGAAAACTAACCATTTATTCCTACCCTATGTTTTCTATTATTATTTTAAACAGTGAGAAGACCTTCCCTCTTATACCATGACTGCTTACTTTGCACAAGAGCCTTTTGTGGCAGACCTTGTCAAAGGCCTTCTAAAAGTTCAAGTATACAATATCCACTGGATCACCTTTGTCCACATGTTTGCTGACCCTCTCCTATTCTAATAGATTGGTGAGGCATGATTTCCCCTTACAGAAGCCATGTTGACTCTTCCCCAACATATTGTGTTCATCTATGTGTCTGATAATTGTGTTCTTTACTATAGTTACATCCAATTGGCTCGGCACTGAAGTTAGGTTTACTGGCCTGTAATTGCCAGGATCATCTCTGGAGTTTTTTTTAAAAATCGGCATTACATTAGCTATCCTCCAGTCATCTAGTACGGACGCTGATTTAAGTGATAGATTACTTATCACAGTCAGTAGTTCTGTAGTTTCATATCAGAGTTTCTTCAGAATTCTTGTGTGAATACCATCTGATCCTGGTGACTTATTACTATTTAATTTATCAGTTTGTTGCAACACTTCCTCTGTTGACATCTCAGTCTGGGACAGTTCTTCAGATCTGTCAAGTAAAAAGAATGGCTCAGATGTGGGAATCTCCCTTATATCCTCTGCAGTGAAGACTGATGCAAAGAATTCATTTAGTTTCTCCTCAACAGCCTTTTGTCTTCCTTGAGTGCTCCTTTAGCACCTTGATCATCCAGTATCCCCACTGATTGTTTGGTAGGCTTCTGCTTCTGATGTACTTAAAAAAAATTGCTGTTAGATTTTCTATCTTTTGCTAGTTGCTCTTCAAATTTTCTTTTGGCCTGTCTAATTATACTTTTACACTGGACTTGTCAGAGTTTACGCTCCTTTCTATTTTCCTCATCAGAATTTGTCTTCCAAATTTTAGAGGATGCCTTTTTGTCTCTGCTTCGTTTACTCTGTTGTTTAGCCATTGTGGCATTTCTTTTTGGTCCTCTTCATTTTATTATTATTATTATTATTATTATTATTAGGAACATATATTTAGTTTGAACCTATATTATGGTGTTTTTAAAAAGTTTCCATGCAGCTTTCAGGCATTTCACTCTTGTGGCTATTCCATTTCATTGAGCTAGCTTCCTCATTTTTGTATAGTTCCTCTTTTTGAAGTTAAATGCTTCTATGGTAAGTTTATTTGGTGTTTGCCCTCCTATAAGGATGTTAAATTTAATTGCATTATGGTCTCTATTACTGAGAGGTTCAGCTATATTCACCTCTTGGACCAGATGCTTTGTGCCATTTAGGACTAAATCAAGAATTGCCTCTCCCCTTGTGGGTTCCAGGAGTACCTGCTCCAAAAAGCAGTCATTAATGGTGTCTAGAAATTTTGTTTTTGCATCCTGTCCTGAGATGACATGTATCCAGTCAATATGGGTATAGTAGAAATCCCCCAATATTATTGGGGTTTCTGTTTTGGTAGCCTCTCTAATATCCCTGAGCATTTCATAATCGCTGTCATCATCCTAGTCAAGTGGTCGGTAATATATTCCTACTGTTATACTTTTATTATTCAAGCATGACATTTTTGTACACAGAGATTCTGTGGTACCATTTGATTCATTTAAGATTTTTGTTATATTTGACTCTGTGTTTGCTTTCACATATATATTGTCAATCCCTCACCAGCACGATCTACGCTGTCATTCCTATATATTTTGTACCCTGGTAGTACTATGTTCCATTGATTATCATCATTCAAACAACTTTCTGCCTTCTGATGTTCTGTGATGCCCACAATATCAGTATCTTCATTTAATACCAGGCACTCAAGTTCACCCATCTTAGTTTTTAGACGTCGAGCATTTGCATACAAGCATTTATCAAATTTGTCAATATTTAATTGTCTGCCTTCATGTGATGTAACTGAATGAGACTCTTTTTCCATTTGACTGTTTCTCTTCAGCTCCTACCTGTACCTTTATCAACTTCTATCCTCTCCTCTTTACTAGGATATAGAATATCCACTTTAATAAACCCTCCCCTAAGTGATGTCTCTGTCTGAATTGTGTGTTCCTCCACATCAGTTGACTTTCCCCCAGTTTAAAAACTTCTCTACAACCTTTTTAATTTTGCATGCCAGCAATCTGGTTCTGTTTTGGTTTAGGTGGAGCCTATCCTTCCTGTATAGTCTTCCCAACAGGTTCCCCAGTTCCTAATACATTGAAATCCCTCCTCCAAACACCATTGTCTCATCCACTCATTGAAACCCTGCAGTTCTGCCTGTCTCACAATACCTGCACAGGGAACTGGAAGCATTTTGGAGAATGCTACCATGAAGGGACTGGAGTTTAATCTCTGACCTAATAGCCTAAATTTGGCCTCCAGGATCTCTCTCCTACCTTTCCCTACCTAGGTACCATGACCATTGGCTCCTTCCCAGAACTGCACATAAGTCTATCTACAGGTTTTGAGAGGTCCACAACCTTCACCCCCAGCAGGCAATTCACCACGCAGTTCTCTCGGTCATCACAAACCCAACTATGCATATTTCTAATAATGGAATCCCCCATTATAATTACCTCTCTCCAGGGCCGACGAGAGTGGGGGGAAGCTGGTACAAATTACCGGGGCCCGGCAGTCTGGAAGGGGGCCCGAGGCCCGGCTTCCCCGGTTTCGTCGGCCCTGTTTAGCCGGTCCGCCCTTGCTGGGGGGCCCGAAAAAAAAATTTCACCGGGGCCTGAACCCACTCTCAGCGGCCCTACCTCTCTCTTCCAAATAACAAAGGTTCCCTCCCCAAGAGGGATCTCTTCAGTGTGAAAGGACACCATGACATCATTTGGAAGGTAGGTCCCAATCATGGGATGGTTTCTTTCCACTCCAGTTTGCTAGTCTCCTTCTCTGAAACTTCCATCCTCCTCAACAGCACAGAGACCATCAGACTGGGGACGGGACCGGTGTCCTGAAAGTCTCATCTGTGTACATCTCTTTCTCCCTTAGCACCTCCAGTTCAGGCACTCTGATCTCAAGAGCCCATATTCGGTCTCTGAGGCCCATGAGTTGCTTGCACTAAATTCACACATGCACTGCCTGCCCACAAGGTAGGTAATCCTACATGCGGCATTCAGTGAAATAAACTGGGCAGCCTCCCCTCTGTTTAGGGACTTCTGCCTGAATTATTTTTATTCTTGCAGTGGGGGGGTGTTTGTTCTTTGTTTTGTTGCTATTGTTTGGGTTTTGGGAGGTTGTTATTGGTCTACATTTACAGAGCATTAAGTGTATCTGGCTTTCATGTTTTCTCTCTAAACTTCCTCTCCCTGTTTGCTGGTCCTGTTCACTTGCACCCAAGAGTTTTAAAAGAGTTGGCTGAGGAGCTCACTGGACTGTTAATGCTGGTTTTCAATAAGTCTTGGAATAGAGGCTAGGACTTTTCAGCTTGGAAAAGAGGAGACTAAGGGGGGATATGATAGAGGTATATAAAATCATGAGTGATGTGGAGAAAGCAGATAATGAAAAGTTATTTATTTGTTCCCATAATACAAGAACTAGGGGCCACCAAATGAAATTAATGGGCAGCAGGTTTAAAACAAATAAAAGGAAGTTCTTCACACAGCGCACAGTCAACTTGTGGAACTCCTTGCCTGAGGAGGTTGTGAAGGCTAGGACTATAACAGCATTTAAAAGAGAACTGTATAGATTCATGGAGGTTAAGTCCATTAATGGCTATTAGCCAGGATGGGTAAGGAATGGTGTCCCTAGCCTCTGTTTGTCAGAGGGTGGAGATGGATGGCAGGAGAGAGATCACTTGATCATTACCTGTTAAGTTCACTCCCTCTGGGGTACCTGGCATTGGCCACGGTTGGTAGAAAGGATACTGGGCTAGATGGACTTTTGGTCTGACCCAGTACGGCTGTCCTTATGGGAAGAATGCTAATATTGTGCCAATATTTAAAAAAGGGTAAACAGGATGATCTGGGTAATAATAGGCCTGTGAGTCTGACATCAGTCATAGCCAAGATAATGGAGCAGCTGATAAGGGACTTCATGAATAAAGAATTGTGGGAAGATAATATAATTAATGCCAATCAACATGGGTTTATGAAAAATAGATGCTGGCAAACAAATTTGATATTTTTATGAGATTATAAATTTGGTTGACAAAGGAATGGTGTTGATGTCATAGATTTAGACTTTCTTAAGGCATTTGACTTTGTACTGCACACCATTTTTATTAAAAAAACAGAAAGATCTAAAATGAACATGGCACATATTACATGGATTAACAGCTGGCTTGCTGATTGGCCTCAAAATGTAATTGTAACCAGAGAATCATCATCAAATGGCTGTGCTTCTGGTGGAGTCCTTCAGGAATCAATGCTTGGCCATACCTTATTTAATATTTTTATTAATGACCTGGAAGGAAACATAAAATTGTCACTGATAAAGTTTGCAGATGACACAAAAATTGGGGGAGTGGTGATGAGAAGAACTGCTCACTGAAATAGAGTGATATGGATCGCTTGGTATGCTGGGTGCAGGCAAACGTAGCTGAATTCGAATTAATAACGTAGCTGAATTCGAAGTACCTTAGTCCGAACTTACCGCGGTCCAGACGCGGCCGGAAGTCTCCCCCCGTCGACGCCGCGTACTCCTCTCGGCGAGCTGGAGTACCGGCGCCGACTGTGAGCACTTCCGGGATCAATCCGGGATTGATTTATCGCGTCTTAACCAGACGCGATAAATCGATCCCAGAACATCGATGGCGTGCCGCCGGACCAGCCGGTAAGTGAAGACTAGCCTAATAGGCATTTTCATACAGCTAATGCATGTATTAGCTTACAGGATGGGGGGCTTTATCCTTTTAATGACTGAAAAAGATTTGGGATAATCAGCTGAAGGTGAGCTCCCAGTCCGCTGTGGCCAAAAGTGCTAATGTGATCCTGGAATGCATAAACAGGGGAATCTTGAGTAGGAGTAGAGAGGTTATTTTTAGGGCTGTCAAGCGATTAAAAAAATTAATTGCGATTAATCACATGATTAAAATAATTAATCATGATTAATTGCACTGTTAAACAATAATAGAATACCATTTATTTAAAAAATTTGGAATGTTTGCTGCATTTTCAAATATATTGATTTCAAGTATAACATAGAATACAAAGTGTACAGTGCTCCCTTTATATTTATTTACAAATATTTGCTCTGTAAAAAAAAAAAAGAAATAGTATTTTTCAATTTACCTAATACAAGTACTGTAGTGCAATCTCTTTATCATGAAAGTTGAACTTACAAATATAGAATTATGTCCAAAAATCTGCATTAAAAAATAATGTAAAATTTTAGAGCCTGCAAGTCCACTCGGTCCTATTTCTTGTTCAGCCAATGGCTCAGACAAACACGTTTGTTTACATTTGCAGGAGATAATGCTGCCCGCTTCTTGTTTACAATGTCACCTGAAAGTGAGAACAGGCATTCTCACGGCACTGTTGTAGCCAGCATCGCAAGATATTTACATGCCAGATGCACTAAAGATTCATATGTCCCTTCATGCTTCAACCACCATTCCAGGGGGCATGCGTCCATGCTGATGATGGGTTCTGCTCGATAACTATCCAAATCAGTGCAGACCGACACATGTTCATTTTCATTATCTGAGTCAGATGCCACCAGCAGAAGGTTGATTTTCTTTTTTGGTGGTTCCGTAGTTTCTGCACTGGAGTGTTGCTCTTTTAAGACTTCTGAAAGCATGATCTACACCTCGTCCCTCTCAGATTTTGGAAGGCACTTCAGATTCTTAAACTTTGGGTTGAGTGTTGTAGCTATCTTTAGAAATCTCACATTGGTATCGTCTTTGTGTTTTGTCAAATCTGCAGTGAAAGTGTTCTTAAAATGAACATGTCATCATCCAAGACTGCTATAACATGAAATATATGGCAAAATGCTGGTAAAATAGAGCAGGGAACATACAATTCTCCCCCACAAGGAGTTCAGTCACAAATTTAATTAACGCATTTTTTTTAACAAGTGTCATCAGCATGGAAGCATGTCCTCTGGAATGGTGGCCGAAGCATGAAGGCGCATACGAATGGTTAGCATATCTGGCACGTAAATACCTTGCAATGCCAACTACAAAAGTGCCATGCAAATGCCTGTTCTCACTTTCTGGTGACATTGTAATAAGAAGCAGGCAGCATTATCTCCTGTAAATGTAAACAAACTTGTTTGTCTTAGCAATTGGCTGAACAAGAAGTAGGACTGAGTGGACTTGTAGACGCTGAAGTTTTACATTGTTTTGTTTTAACAAAAAAAAATCTACATTTGTAAATTGCACTTTCATGATAAAGAGATTGCACTACAGTACTTGTATGAGGTGAATTGAAACATACAATTTCTTTTGCTTATCATTTTTACAGTGCAAATATTTGTAATCAAAAATAATATACACTTTGATTTCAATTACACCACAAAATACAATATATGTGAAAAAGTAGAAAAACATCCAAAAGTTTTAATAACTTTCAATTCGTATTCTATTATTTAACAGTGAGATTAAAACTGTGGTTAATCCCGATTAATTTTTTTTAGTGCGATTAATGTTTTTTTTTAGTTAATCGCGTGAGCTAACTGCGATGAATCGACAGCCCTCATTATTTTACCTCTGTATTTGGCACTGGTGCGACTGCTGCTGGAATACTGTGTCTAGTTATGGTGTCCACAAGTCAAGGATGATGTTGCTAAATTGGAGAGGGTTCAGAGAAGAGCCACCAGAATGATTAAAGGAATAGACAACATGCCTTATGCCAGGGGATCTCAAACTGGGGGTTGGGAACCTCTCATGGGGTCACGAGGCTATTACATGGGGGGTCGCGAGCTGTCAGCCTCCACCCCAAACCCTGCTTTGCCTCCAGCATTTATAATGGTGTTCAATATATAAAAATGTGTTTTTAATTTATAAGGGGGGTCGCACTCAGAGGCTTGCTGTGTGAAAGGGGTCACCAGGACAAACGTTTGAGAACCACTGCCTTACGCTGATAGACACAAGAAGCTTGCTCTTAGCTTGACAAAGAGACAGTGAAGGGGTGAGTTGATTATAGTCTATAAATAGCTGTATGGGAAACAAATATTGAATAACTGGCTCTTCATTCTAGCCGAGACAGGGAGATCAGGGTCCAAGGGCTGGAAGTTGAAGTCAGACAAATTCAAATGTAAAGGGTCCATTTTTAACCTAGGCGGTAATTAAGCACAGGAACAATTTACCAAGAGTCCTGAAGGAGTCTCCACCACGGATCATTTTTAAATCAAGACGGGCTGTTTCGCTAGACGATCTGCTCTCGGAATTCCCATGGGGAAGTTGTCTTTGCTATATAGGAAGTCCCCTAGAGGGTCACACCGTCCCCTGCTTTCTAGCCTCCTCCGGATCTGTGAATCGCTAGTCACACACTTAGCGCATGATGCTGCCAGGCGCAGGAAATCCACAGAGTGGGGACTGTGCCCCGGGGCTGGGAGGTGACTGAGCCTCCAGAAGAGGGGTGGGGCGGGGGATTCCTTGCCCAGGGGAGGAGGGATCTGCGAGAGGGGCGGGAAGGTGAGGGGAGACCCAGGGTGGCAGCCAGCCAGGCTGAGCTCCCCACTCACTTCCCCCCGGCAGCGGAGGCGGTGGGTGGATGCGGCAGCTGGGGCACGGCGCGGCGCTCGGACGGGGCAGCCGCTGGGATCGCTGAGCCCCGCTGCGGCCCCGCTCCAGGCGGCGGAGAACAGGTGGGTCCGCGGCGCGTTGCGCGGTTTGGGGGGGGTCCCGGGCTGGGGTCCGGAGCGCGGAGCGGAGTGAGATGCGCGGCAGGGGCTGGCGCTGAGCCGGGAGTGGCGGCTGTGTGTGTGTGTGTGTAATGGTGAGCGAGACACACGGGGTGTGTAACTGTGAGTTACAAACGTGTGTATGTGTAGAGGTGACAGTGAGAGACACGCAGGGAGGTGTGTGTGTGTGTGTAATGGTGAGAGAGACACACGGGGTGTGTAACTGTGAGTTACAAACGTGTGTATGTGTAGAGGTGACAGTGAGAGACATGCAGGGAGGTGTGTGTCTGTGTGTGTAACGGTGAGAGAGACACACGGGGTGTGTAACTGTGAGTTACAAACGTGTGTATGTGTAGAGGTGACAGTGAGAGACACGCAGGGAGGTGTGTGTCTGTGTGTAATGGTGAGAGAGACACACGGGGTGTGTAACTGTGAGTTACAAATGTGTGTATGTATATGTAGTGGTGAGAGACACGCAGGGAGGTGTGTGTGTGTGATTGTGAGAGATACACACTGGATGTGTGTGAGAAAGAGAGAAACACGGGAGTGTAATTGTGAGTTACACACATGGGTGTGTAATGATGAGAGGTACACATGGGGGTGTACCTGTGAGAGAGACACACAGGGGTGTGTGTATGTACAATAGTCAGAGATACACATGGGGTGTGTGTGAGAGAGACACACACACACAGGTGTGTGCAATTGTGAGCAATACACACACAGGGATGGGTGTGTGGATAATGGTGAGAACTACACACAGGGGTGTGTGAGAGAGAGACACACAGAGCTGTGTGTGGGTGTAAGGTCAGCGATACACCCGGGGTGTTTGTGTGTGTTATGGTGAGAGATCCGCACAGGCAAGAGTGAGAGAGTTTGTGTAGGTGAGAGTGAATGCAATTGTGTGAAGGGGTCTCAGTGTGTTATTGTGAGAGAAGCATAGAGCGGTGTGTGAAAGAGAAAGAGGATATGTGTGATTGTGAAAGATGGCTGAAGGTATGAGTGTGAACATCAGAGGAGAGTGGAAGCATCTGACAGAGAGACACGGATGTGTAACAGTGGGAGCGATCATGTGTATGTACAAACGATGTGATGTTGGAGGGAGTGTGTGTCGGAGAACACATTTGTGTGTGAGGGAGCATATATGTGTGCGTGCAAGTGAGAGTGCGACACATGAGAATGGGCATCCATGTACATGACAGAATGTTGAAGGGTGATGGTGTATGTATGCGACCGTGTGTTGATATGTGAAAGTGTGCAGCTGTGTGTATAAGTGCCAGAGCGTATATATATATATATGCGTGTGTGTTTGTGTGACCTAGAGTGTTTGTGCCTGTAAAATGTGCATGAGAAAAGGAAGTCTGAAGTTCCAGGAAATTTTAGTTTGAATGAGCAGGAACTGAAAAAAAGAAAGTTTTGAGACTGTCTGGGTGTTTTTGTTGTTATTTTTAATAAAATTTAAAAAAAATTCTTAATTTCTCTCTCATTTTGTTCTCATTTTAAAGTGCCCTGCTCAACCCGAAACCTACTCATTTTTTTAAAAAAGGAGCTTAAATTAGTTTCAAGTCCTACATCTGAGGCTCCCCACAAGTTTCTGTGGTTTCATAATCACATTTTCCTGTCTTTAAAAATTGTTTTTCTCTCCCCTGTTGCTGTATGCAATACATAGAATAGGGGGAAATGACTGGCTGTACATGGGGAACAGAGAAAAGGGCTATAAACAGAGTGTTATGGAATGTCCAAAGTAAACAAACTGGAAAAAATAGAGAAAACACTTTCCCCCTTCTAACCTCTTTCATATATAGTAATTTGAGTGCCTCTTTGTGACAATGGCAGGCAACAGATTTTCAAGCAGAAAGTGGGGTTTTGAAGTTGATGGTGTATCTCTGTAAATCATGTTGGCATCCAGCATGTAAGGAGAGGCACTACAAAATAATATTGTGATAGATTTGAAAGTGTATTTGAGAGGCCTAGAGAAACTAACCAACTCCTGCCTACAGGCTTAGTGTAGTGAGCTGCACTTCCTTTCTCAGGGGGTGGGATTTGAAAACTCAGCCTCCGTCCACTCAATCATGTGACCTTGGTTGTACTGTAACCTTAGAGTGTTGAATGCTAATGAAGTACAGTTAGACTCCTGGACATAGTCAGATCCTTTTGGTCATTGCTTTTGATTGGTGGATACAATACAGTAACTTTTCAATGATACTTTCCTTCATTACAGAGCTACTGACATGCTTTGCAGGGAGAGACTTACATTCTTTTTCCACCAGTGAAATGCTCATTGCAATAAAAATAACTTGACCAGCTGACAGCCACCCAACTGAGTCATGCTAATAAAAGAGTACTTAATAAGGTTACTAGGGCAGAAAGAGATAAAGTTTCACTGAATTGCTATTTTAAAAACAAGAAATAGAAATGTTTGCAGTTCAGGGGGGTTGTATTTTGACTTCCATCTTATTGAATTGCCAAACTTGGGTTCCTGTATTAGTATCATGACATTTCTTATTTCAGAAAAATCCTCTTAAGTCTCCACCAAGACAATGGTATGTTTTTTGCACATTCCCGTTAACAGTGGGATGTGTCCTAAAATACCAATCAAGACACTAACAAAAATTGATTGCTCAATGGAGTTGACCATTTAATCTGATAAATGTGGAGCAGACTTGTACTCACTACATATGGTGGTAATTTGAATGGTCCCTTAAAACAGGAGGCTGCCCTAATAATCTCTTCTATGGGGTTAACTCTATTTCCCACCCTCAAGAGTACTTCCTTTCAAGGAAAATCACCTATTCCCAAAGTTCTATGGTCCACACACATTTAGTCTCCTCTGTTCTGCTGTTGTTGAGAATATTTAAATCAGAAATAAAGAACCATGAAACTGCAGCTATGGAAAAAGTCATCAACACTAAAGAAAGGAATCTCCAGCATTTTAGCTTCCCATCATGAAACATTTTTAGTTTTCCTCATTTTGGGTCTTTGTCACATATCACATCTGCACGTTGGCAGGTTAAAAGAGATATTTTCCACATTTACCCTTACGTCAAAAGTAGGTTTTAACCTTTGATGAGTGCTTTTTAATTTCTTCTCTTGTTGGTTGGATATTATTCAGAAAAAGCTATATTCCTGGCAGAGTATTATATGATGTTGTATTAACCATCCCCCATAATTTTATCTGCTTTGTTGTTGTTGGCTTTTTGTTTTCATTTTTATGGATTTAAGTTTGTATCGGTTTAAAAGCTCTGCTCCTGATTCTGCTGTTGACGTTTCTGCAAACCTGTTAAAGAAAGAATTTGTGAAAGTGGACTGCAGTTTTTTGTGCTGGCTTTGACGATTGATTTTGAAAAACATAAAATAAAAAGAAAGTAAACACATTTGTATGAAGATCTAAAAACTACACCTGTGCATGTACTGCATAGTGCTAACTAGGACCTTGGTCCTACAATCACACATGAGTAACTTTCTGCCTATGATTAGTACCATTGAACATGAGGGACTTCTTGCCTTACAGTTACTCGTGCATAAGGGTTTGCAGGATCTGGTCCTTGGTTCAAATCAGGAAGTGGCCTGAGTTTAGCAGAAACCATGACCACTTATTTCAATTCTAGTGTATTTGTTCTCCTGTAGCCTATACTCACATCCTGACCAGAATGTTTGATTTCTGATCATAGGGCTTTTTGGAAAGAAAACACTAGCAGAGTAACTGCAGATTCTTATTGGTACCGGTAGCTGGCTTCAAGTGATTATCCATATTATTGTCAGTTGAGGTTAGTTTCTGTAATTTTCCTGGCCTGTTGGAGATTTTTAATTTGACACAGACCATGCTACATCCAGCTGCAGAGAAAAAGTTTATTAGTTTTTTGGTACATTTAGAATAAGACCAGGTTGCTCCTGAAATTACACACAGCTGTCCTAGCAGTCAATAACCTCTCCTGTTTTAGTGTTGTCAGATATTAGAGCTATTGTTTTCAAGCAGCTGGTTAGTACAGAATTGTGCTGTCACATTACTCGACTCTTTTGGTACCATATATATTAAAACACAGCCATGCATTTTGGCCTATATCCTACTGCTGGCTCATCAGGGCACATGTGGCCTGAAAGGCTGCATACAGGAAGTGTTAAGGGTATGGAATACCTGTGCAGGGACAGGTTGAAGGGAATACCCATGTATACCACGAAGCTGCCACTTTTCTCCAGGGTAATTAGTCAGTGTGGTCCAGTGGGTAATACACTGGACTAGATCTTAGGAGATCTGGCTTCTAGTTCAAACCCACTGGGTTACTTTAAGCAAATGGCTTCTGTTTTCCGTGTCCTTGTCTGTAAACTGAAATTACTGATACCTTCTTTGTAAAGTGCTTTGAATCTACAGATGAAAAGAGCTAGGTAGTATTTTTATTATTTTCAGGAAGGGTTATTTCTAAGTCACCTTGCAACTCCTTTTTGACCATACAGGTGTTCAAATAAATGAATGCATGCATTTTTATTTTATTTTTACTTTATTTTGCAATGGGAAAAGTGTATCTTTTTTTCCCTACGCTCCGTATGCTTAAGAACACCTGACCCCCTTTTTCTTCAAGCCTTCAGAACAAATCTACCATTGGAGAGAGCCCCCAAGCATGGAAAATTTTAGTCCAAGAGAGGAAAGTTTCCAAATGACTAGAGGGTAAGACGGGAAATCATTATGAATCCTTAATCATTGCAGCCTGCTCTATAATTAGCACAGAGGTTAACTGAGACTCAGGCCTAATAAGGCACCTTTTCGCAACTCAAGCAGTATAGTAAAGGTAGGGAGAAAGAGCCTTAATATTTCTCCTGCTTTAAGACACCTTAACACTGCTAAAGCGGGGAGGAAGGATGGTCTAGTGGATAGCACACTGGCACTAGGATCAGTGGGTTCAATTTCCCCCTCAGTTACAGACTCTCTGTGTGGTCGTAAACAAATCATTCAGTCATCCCCTAGCTGCAAAATGGGGATATTTCCTTATCTTACAGGAAAGCTATGAAAGCTTGTAAGGTGCTTGGATACTTTGGTGAAGGAAAGAAGGCCAAGTGAGCCTTCTGGTTTCAAACAGCCTTCGGAAACCTGAGAATTAAGGCCATCACTTTTACGAAGGCGTCTCAATGGGACTGCTCATGAATTTAAAGTGAAGTCTGGATGTAAGCGTTTTGCTGTATCAGGGCCAGAATGAACCTCGCGTGTTCCTTGCATGATTGAGCCCTTACATCAGGAGAGATGGAGAGCGAAGGGGGAGAGAGACTCTTAATGAAGAAACTGTCTTGTATAATTGTTAACATGATCTTTGCTAGGTCACATCCCTAATGTTGTTTGAGACCCTGCTCATAAAAGACCAATGTCCTATTCTGCCACAGATTATTTCATCCTAAAACGAACACTTATAAAATGTGTCATCTTTGTAATGATTCATGAAAAATACATTAATTTACCAATAACTTATTGGTCCTTTAATGTTCATGCCACCAGAACAACCCTTCTATATTTAACCTATTGTAAACCTCAGAGATTGTGACAATGGAATGAACTGTTAATTATTATTATTCCAGGAGCACCCATAGGCCTTAATCCGGATTAGAGCTAGATCTAGTTTGGGGAACTATGCAATAAAAGACACTCCCTGACCCAAAAAACTTACAATGTAAAGAGGTGCCAGGTGGCTCAGAGGGATGCAAAACATAATTGGGGTGTAAAAAGCAACGAAGAGTCCTGTGGCACCTTATAGACTAACAGACGTATAGGAGCATAAGCTTTCGTGGGTGAATACCCACTTCGTCAGACGCGTTCACCCACGAAAGCTTATGCGCCGATACGTCTGTTAGTCTATAAGGTGCCACAGGACTCTTTGTCGCTTTTTACAGATCCAGACTAACACAGCTACCCCTCTGATAATTGGGATGGAAAAAGGAAAAGAAGGAAAAGGAGGATGACAGCAGTAGGAATGCAAGGCTGCATATATTTTTAACTAAGGTCCTGCCCCTGCAACTCCTTGTGCGTGGGTAGGCTGTGACTCCACCTGGACATAGCAGTCTGCTCAGATGTAAGATGATGCATGATCAGGACCTAAGTGTACAAATGTCGTTTGTTTATTTGTTTTTAATAAGATGAGTGAATAAGAGACACTAAATAATAGAGCGAAGTGTGATTTTCAGCATGGAAAATTTTGACTTGGCAAAAAAAAAAATCAAAAACTGAAATATTTTGATTCTGAAGTGCTGCCACAGTGCCTCATGGTAGTTGTAGTTCGCTGCCTCATGCTACCATTCTCCTCTATAAAACGGGCTCCCTATATGAGCGGATGCAGTTGCATCATGGAAGTCCCAGGCTGTAGTGCATCCTGGAAGATGTAGTCCAACTGGAGAGCCTGCCCAAAAAGGAGAATGGGGAAATGAGGAAGCTGAACTACAACTCCCATGAGGCACCATGATGGGATATCTTGAAATATTTTGATTTCCAGGCATTTGTTTTTTCAATGAAAAATGTAAATTTTCCATAGAAGAAAGGCACTTTTCAGGGAAAAAATGTGTAGAGTTGGGTCTCAGAAAGGGATTTGAAGGACAGGGGAATGGCCAGGGGAGGCCATATGATCCAAGCATATGGGGCAGCATGGGAGGTGTGAGAATGTTCATGGGAGAAATGGGTGAAAGAGGCTGCCATAATTGAGTACGATCAACAAGTCATTACTATGGTGATGGGTGGCCATATTAAACCCAGAGAGAGAGAGAGAAGAGGGAGTCGGGGGAGAACTGGTGTAATGCTCCCCCAGGGTTCTGAGGCATCTCACCACCACCTGCCCTTGTGAAGGGTTGTGTCTATGCCTGTGGTGGATCAGCTCCCTAAAACCAACAGCGTTTGGCAGCACAAGCACTGCCTTCCCTGCGTCCACAGGCCTCACTCTCTCCGGGCAGGTATTAAAAGGCACTCACCAACCCCCAAGTCCTCGGAGCATTGCCTGCAGTGTCCAGCCCCCTTTTCACTGAACGCTCACAGAATTACCCGGCCTGTTGTTCCCAAAGGAATAGCACACACCAGCTTGTAAGATTCAACTCAGGATCATCACTTTGCTTAACACCACAGCACTGAGGTATATTTGTAGTGAAAACAAGAATAAGTTTATTATCAAAGAACAGCGATTCAAGTGCAAGTGGATTAGAATATTGGAAACAAATGGTTACATATAAAACAAAATCGTAACACCCTTTCTAAAGACTACATTTAACTAACAGGTTAACATTCTGTCTAAAGAAGTCTATTGCTTCCGAAGTTCTCTTCAGCGTGTTTGACCAAGCCTGATTGAGACCTCTTTTTCATGAAGCAAAACTGCTGTCCTTTTCGTCCCCAGTCAAGGGTGCCCATGTGTCTTCTCTGCCCCCCAAATATAGTCAAGAAAACCTTTGATGTGCATCTCCAGACAGGGTTCCCTCCCCTCTGCTGTGCTACTCGTCCTGAGAGAGGGCAGGTCTACACTAATGCTTATTTTGATATAACTTATGACATAACTTACACCAACCTAAGTGCCGGTGTGGACAACGCTGTGTCGGTGGGAGATGCTCTCCTGCTGACATAGCTACCACCATTCGGGGTGGTGGAGTAATTATGCCCCTGTAGTGATTCTAGGGTAGACTAGCCCTTAGAGTCTTTCCACAATCTTTCATTTGCCTTTAGTTCAGACTGCTGATGGGAAATCCATTGTGAAAGAGACAATACTCAGTTTACATGTAAACACATAGGTAGAGCTAGATCTCTTGTCTGACAGGAAACCTGTTATTTTACCTTTGCCAGTGACCCGTGCCTTGAGACAGACTTTAAGAACGTATTTTAAATGTCTATACATAACTCCTTAAACAGTTTCTGTATATACATTTCACAATGATACTGATGACCAGTGTGATGCCAGCTTTTATTTGAGACCTCACATGCATACATATCCGACCCAGGAGATCCCTGCACTGCCCATTGCACTCCCTTGCCAATGGACATTAATAGGTTCTTGGGTCACAGCTGGTCATAATGCAGTGAGATTAGAGACTGGATAAGTATATTGTCAATGAATACTCTGGTATTGAGGACCATCCAAGTACCTACATAGATGGTATATCTTCTTTGTGCTGAAAGGTAAAAGACCACCCATAGCCTAGACATTCCGTTCCAGAGTAAACAAACGTGGAGGTGCAGCAGAATGTGCTTTTTCAGGCCACGAAGCTCAGTTCTTTCCATGTTTGTGTTATAGCACCAGGCACTGTCTGTAAAGAAAAATAAACCAAGTCCAGTCGACACAAGCCTCTCAGCCAGTAAGTGCAAGACCTATATGGCATTTGATTATTTTGACCATTTCTGCATCATTCTCAGCATGCACGTTAGCTCAGAGCGCATATGTAATGTTGTACTTCTCCACCATGGGGAACCGGGGCAGTTTAATGTGTGCGTATACAGATCACAGCACCTTCATTGAATTGCTGATGCCTGCTTAGGACATCTGGGGTTTTTTAAGGGTCAGGTAATAAAGTAGTCTGATGATTTATGGGGAAATATAAACCAGCTAAGAAACTTGCTCAGAGTTTAGGCCAGATCCGAAGATCCTTCCTCAGATTTTACTCACTCCTTATTCAAGTGTAACGTTGACTGTCCGCAGGCAGGATTGAACCGGGGATCTCTGGAGCTGAGTGCATGAGCCTCTAATACATGAGCTAAAAGCCAACTGGCCATTAGTGAAGGCTGTAGGGCAGACTCATTTTATCTCTCTCTCTAAGTGGTCTCGGTGCCACTAGATTGGACAGAACACCACACCCAGGAGGTGTGTGGGTTACACAAGCAAACTTCCAGTGGTTTCCTTCCTCAATAATGACCACAGGATTTAGCCCCTTTATTAATTATAACCATATATCACAACCTATCCCAGGGGTCGGCAACCTTTCAGAAGTGGTGTGCCGAATCTTCATTTAGTCACGCTAATTTAAGGTTTCACTTGCCAGTAATACATTTTAACGTTTTTAGAAGGTCTCTTTCTATAAGGCTATAATATAGAACTAAACTATTATTGTATGTAAAGTAAATAAGGTTTTCAAAATGTTTAAGAACCTCCATTTAAAATTAAATTAAAATCTAGAGCCCTCTGGACCGGTGGCCAACACCTGGGCAGTGTGAGTGCCACTGAAAATCAGCTCGTGTGCCGCCTTTGGCACGCGTGCCATAGGTTGCCTACCCCTGACCTATCCACAGTGCAGCTCTTTCTAATGTCAACTCATGGTCCCACTGAAGTCTCCCAGATTCTATGCTCAGATAGTACAGTGATGAGCACAGTATAAGAACCTGTGTAGAACAGAATCGAATATTAAACCTCCCACCGATTCAATGGGACCAGGTTTTGGCTCACGGAGAATTGCACAGGTGGGTGGATCATGTAACCTTTACTCAGCTATGCATATAGATTTAAGGCCCAATGGGCCTGATTTTGGTCTCAGAATGACTTGTTGGCTTTGGTGGAGTTGCTCCTAACTTAGACCGGTGTAAAAAAAGATCACAGTCAAGCCCAACATGCAGTGTGACTTTTGCCCTAATCCAAATGTAGGGTCAGATTCTGCTGTCAGAAACACACATGTAACTCCCATCAACCTCAATGGACAGCTGTGCGTCCATAGCTGCGAAGCCAAATTTGGCCCTTAGACTGGTTTCTAAATAGCCTGCCCAGCAAGATGTTTTTCATTTTTAACCTATTAAAAATATAAATGGTACCAGGCCAAATTTTGCTAACAGTTTCCCTGGTGTAAATCTATAGGGACGCCGCTGAAATGAACAGGCTTGCTCTGAATTTATACAGCTGTGACAGAACTCAGAATTTGGCCTCTTCCTTTAAAGAGCACCACATGTGATGAAACAATGCATAACGATCAAGGGTGAAATCTGGGCCTGTTAAAGTCAATGGCAAAACTCCTGTTGACTTCAATGGGGCTAGGATTTCATCCCAAGATTTTAAGATATAAATTCGGTGTGTTTGCGGGTTTTTTTAACATGCTGCATTAGCATGATGCTGCTTTGGCTCGTCTGTGCACCAATGGGCCTGATTCTCCTCTGATGTAAATTACACCCATGTAAATCAGGAATCACTCTGTTGAAGTCAATGATGGGGAAGAATCGGGGCCAGTCGGAGGAGAGTCAGGTGCAAAAAGAACAGGTTGGGGCGTATGCAGATTTGTATTGGTGTGTGAATGGAATTTAAGCAAGGCCGTACTGTGGCTGCCTGTAAAAATCAAATAAAGGCCCAAGTACTACTATGGGAAACACCGTTATATGCCCAAAAGGGTGAAAAAGAACCAGGGCTGGAATTTAGCCAGGCCTAGGTTTTCCCTTTCCTTCCCCTCCTGCACTAAAGAGCACTGTTTCTCTTTAGATCTATCACATTAGTAAACTAGCGAACACCCACCCTCTAGCTTCCTTTTTCAGCCACTTCCACCCACCCATCTCCCTCATTTTTTCCCCTGTGTTTAAAAATACAGAAAGGGAAAGAAAAAAAAGTGCGGGCCCTAGGAGTGAAAACTGTAACAATTAGTAAAGACACCACTTAAGCCAATATGCTTAGAATCCTCAAAGTCCGAGAGTCGAAAAAGACCCATACAGTGATTTACCCCATGCTCCTGCCTAAGCAGAATTGTTCCCTACTGTGTATTTTTCTAGTGTACTGTCCCATCTGTATTTAAATGTGTTGGTGCTTCCTTCACTCTAATAGATCTGACTGTCAGGAAATTCATTCTTAGAGTCAGCTAAATTTTCTGTTTCCCAGTTATAACCTCCTATGTGTTCTTACACTTCCTTGGTGTTTAAGAATCTGAAATAAATAGAAACAAAGAGGAGTCCTTGAGGCACCTTAGAGACTAACAAATTTATTTGGGCATAAGCTTTTGTGGGCTAAAACCCACTTCATCAGATGCATGGAGTGAAAAATACAGTAAGCAGTATATATATATATATATATATATATATAATATATATATATATTATTTTTTCACGTGCATTTTATCACGTGCATTTTATACAGCACGTGAAAAATGGGAGTTGCCTTACCAAGTGGGGGGGGGTCAGTGTTAACCAATTAAGGTGGAAGTGGCCTATTCTCAACAGTTGATAAGAAGGTGTGAGTATCAGTAGAGGGGAAATTACTTTTTGTAGTGACCCAGCCACTCCCAGTCTTTATTCAGGCCTAATTGGACGGTGTCCAGTTTGCAAATTAATTCCAGTTCTGCAGTTTCTCATTGAAGTCTGTTTTTGAAGTTTTTTTGTTGAAGAATTGCCTCTTTTAAGTCTGTTACTGAGTGACCAGTAAGCAGTATATATATATAAAAATACAGTAAGCAGTATATATATATATATATATATATATATATATATATATATATATATATATATATATATATATATTATTTTTTCACGTGCATTTTATACAGCACGTGAAAAAATGGGAGTTGCCTTACCAAGTGGGGGGGGGTCAGTGTTAACCAATTAAGGTGGAAGTGGCCTATTCTCAACAGTTGATAAGAAGGTGTGAGTATCAGTAGAGGGGAAATTACTTTTTGTAGTGACCCAGCCACTCCCAGTCTTTATTCAGGCCTAATTGGACGGTGTCCAGTTTGCAAATTAATTCCAGTTCTGCTGTTTCTCATTGAAGTCTGTTTTTGAAGTTTTTTTGTTGAAGAATTGCCTCTTTTAAGTCTGTTACTGAGTGACCAGGAAGATTGAAGTGCTCTCCTACTGGTTTTTAATGTTACAATTCTTGATGTCTGATTTATGTTCATTTATTCTTTCTGGATTGCCTGAGTGCATCACGATCACCCGTGAGTAACCACAGATGCTATTTGGACAATTCATTGTACAGTAAGAATGGGATCATACTATACAAGTAAAGTAAAAGTTTGTGCTGCTAAGGTGAAATTCACCCCGTGATGAACCCTGAAGATCCTGGGCAAGGCCCTTCATATCACAAAATCCTGAGATATGCTGTGTAGGGGTGGGGTGGATGTGCCCTACATAGGCCAGCATAGAGGGGGGTGCAGGAAGAAGGCCAGAAGAGAAGCCACTGCATGGGTGACAGCCTTGATCCGGTACCTCCAAGGGACACAGAAGGGCAGTGGAAGCTGTTCTAGCCCATGGACTGACACAGCCATGCAGTGACCCCCCTGCGAGTTGGCAGTAGGTCGTAGCTGCTTGATCTTTGCTTAGTTCTTCACAGAGGATGAAACTCACCTGCGGAAAGCTCACACTTTTAGGAGGGAACGTGACAAAGTGCCTAATTCTCGCCATCCCGGACTGAATGTAATACCCTAGATCTTAATTTTATATTGGATTCTCTTATCCAGTCTGTATCCCACCATACTCGGTTCAGGTCACAGAGGAAAATAAGGGCAGAAAGAGAGAGAGAGAGACATTTGTGGGTATGGATAAAGGAGAAGAGATATCTCTTCAGCTGATATGAGCTGGAAAATGGGCAAAGCAGAGAGCTACAGGGAGGTTGTTCAGAAGGATCTGCCGTGGTCAGATGTGAGATTGTGCGAGGGGAAAGAAAGGAGGCCAGTGTTAACTAGACAGGGAGCTGTGAATCGGGCTACAAAAGGGTTTCATAAACAATGAATGCCACTTTTAACCGGACCCTGGAATGAGTGGGGAGCTGATGGAGTTGTTGATGGATGGGATTGATGTGTTAAGAATGTAAGAAAGCAGACAGAATTCTAGAGTCTGGAGAGCTTGGGAGCTGGAAAGCCAGAGAGAAGGGCATTGCAATAGTAATGACAAGAGAAGATGCAGATACAGGCGAGGACCTCAACAGGACCTCAGCGTCATGGCAGCGATGCAGCCAGGAAACTTTGTGGAGGTGATTTGTAGATATAGGAGGAGAGCTCAAAGTCAAGGCTATGGGCAATAGAGACCTATGGGAGACCTTAGCTGAGGATTGAGATAGAGGGTGTGGAGTTCTGCGAAGGGATGCTCCTCTTGCCCAAGAGAAATGTGCCTGCCTTTCAGATAATTAGCTGAAGGGAGTAGAGATGAAACCACAAGGCACCTGGCCAAGTGAAAGTGGACAAGGATGAATGACTGAAGGTACCAAATGATAGAATAATTGAGTCTCAGCAATGCAAAAGTATTCAGTAATCCTGGGCTAGATGCTCGGCTGGTTCAAGGACTCTTGTACAGAGGATACAGGTTTCCTGGCAGGTGTGAGGTGGGGAAAGGGTAGAACATGACAGTCCCAGGGGATGTTCTTGAGGTGACCCTGTGTTCTGTCAGTCTGCCTTCAATTTGATCAGCTAGCTGGCCGGCAGCACCCTGAGGTGTCCATTTTGCAGGGGCATTACAAAAACTGGGACAAAACACTGGGGACAGGTCGTGAAAACAGGGACAGTCCCAGACTAAAACAGGGCCTAAAATTAGGCTCTTTAATCCTAGTTTAGGCTCCTAAATAAGCATACTTGAGTACTAAAATATGGATTTCAGCTCCTCTGTGTGATAATCTTGGTCCCACTTTTCAGGAATACATGGTCACCCTAAGCATGTCCATTATCTAACTACTGTGCCTGATTTGTGGGTGAGATCAGGGAGCTAGAGGTCCATATTTCTGTCCAGAATTAAGTGTGGGTTCAAAACTGGGCCTGCAAAATGGAGGACTTTTAAACATCAAGCCCATCTTATTTCTCTCCCCCCCCCCCCCCTTTGCATTTTCTTTTGCTTTTGATTGAGAGTGAAAAAAAAAATACAGAAGCCGGTGTGGGCAGGAAGTGCTATGAAATAGATGCCACTCTGACTTAAGGTGGTTACATATTGGTTAAGGCAAAACTCCAGCTGTGTCATTTTTTTTAAAAGTAAACACAGCAGGAAGTCTGTTAACCAATACCAAAATCTTATAGAAATACAGGAACCACCAGGTTAACGAACAAGACAACAAAAGGGCGAAAGGTACTACGGTTGTATCTCAGTGTAAGAGATTTCCCTCATCACTATATGGAATGCAACTGCTGTTAAAAAGCCTTATGAAAAGATCCACCATCCGGTCAAATTTTCTTAGAAGAAAACTAAGACCATGAGAAATATTTTCATGAAATAAAAAAAAAATGCAGTGGAAATAGTTGTTTTTAGACAATTAAATATTCCCCTGTGGTTTTTGCCACCCAGATGTTGCAGCACTGGGGTAATGCGGGACGTGAAATTAACTACGAACAAAAGCAAACTGACCAGTCAATTTTCCTTATGCGTAGCTGAGAAAAAGGCAAAAAGTAAACAAGCAGCAGAAATGGAGGAACGTAAATCTAGTGTTTGTACATCTTTCTGTTTGAATAGGTAAGGCTGTGTTGTGTTTAGGGCATCAGAGGTGGCAGTGCATGGAATGATGGCAAGAGAAATGGTTATACAGTTGCTTAGTAGACAGGGAATTCGGCAAGGTTTTAGTCACTGAATATCTTTGCAGTTCCCCTATTGCTGTTCCTGGTTTGCCTCTCCCTGGTGTTTGCAGAAGTAGCAGAGGATTCAAACCAGCCTGTAAAAATTACTGGTCTCTAAAGGTAGATTAATTGCTAGAGATGTTCCCATTGCCTATTAGGGAACAAGGCAAGTATCCAGCATCTCGGAAAGATCCCTTTTGCATGGAATAATCCTTATCTTGCAGGAAGTCCATCTCTTGGGGATGAAGAGTATTAATCCTTCCCTTAACATTTCAGTGTCTCTTTAAGGCTGCCAAACACCATTAGACATGTCTCCAGTTGTCCATTGTTCAACCCCTGAGCTCTGTCTCTCCTTCATCTGTAGTGTGGGCTGAAGCCTCAACTGCAGTATCTGCCTAGTTACATTAACGTCACTGGACCTAATTTAAACCAGCTGGGGAGTTGGCTCAGTCTAGGAGCTGTGTCTTTTCTTTGTCACACAACAAGCATAAGATGAATGTAATATACAGGACGTCGCACTGGGTGATCTAACGAACCTTCTGGCCTTAAACTCTATGACGTCACATGAGCATGGTGGAGTCCAAATAACCCAGTCTACTAGCCTTATATAGCATGCAAGGCCTAGATACCTTCATACGCTGCTGCTCTGGCAGATCTCTAAACATAGAACACAGAGACCATCACTAGATGCTTCACAAACATCGGCGGCTCCAGGCACCAGCGCTCCAAGTGCATGCCTGGGGCGGCAAGCCGCGGGGGGCACCCTGCCAGTCCCTGAAAGGGCGGCAGTCAGGCAGCCTTTGGTGGCTTGCCTGCAGGAGGTCCGCCGGTCCCGCGGATTGGGTGGCAATTCGGCAGCGGGTACGCCGAATCCGCGGGACCTTCTGCAGGCATGCCGCCGAATCCGCGGGACCGGGGACCTCCCACAGGCATGCCGCCGAATCCGCGGGACCGGGGACCTCCCGCAGGCATGCCGCCGAATCCGCGGGACCGGGGACCTCCCGCAGGCATGCCACCGAAGGCAGCCTGCCTGCCATGCTTGGGGCAGCAAAAAAGCTAGAGCCGCCCCGTCCACAAACTATTTAAAGGGAAATTACCCATCTCCTGAATGCTCCAATGGGCTGCTCTGAACCCTGTACCATCTTTTCCACATGGCAGAAGCATTCGGTGCATTTTCTGGCTGAACTGTATACAGATCAGCGGGGGTGTTGGCCTGGTGCTGAGTTAGGAATCCCCTAGGTGTGGGAATCAAATTTGATTGTAAACTTTTTGGAGGTCTTCACCTCATAGAGTCTCATTCTGTAACATTCCCATAAGTGACAACTGGCTCCCCTCCACTCCCTCTCACTCCTCCTCCACCCCAGGGCCGGCTTTATGACCCACGGGGCCCAATTCCAATACCTGGCGGCAGTCCGGGGCTTTGGCGACACTTCGGCGGCGGGGGGTCCGCTCTGGGTCTTCCACGGTAGCGAAGGACCCCCTGCCGCCAAAATGCCGCTGAAAGCCCCCGGAGCAGGGACCTCTTAGGCGCAGGGCCCGATTCCGGGGAATTGGCTTAAAGCCGGCCCTGCTCCACCCCTCTAAGCCACTTGCTGCAAATTCTGTGGCTGGCTGTGGAGAAAGGGGAAATTAGATAGCTATTCCAATTCCCTTTCGGCCCTCCTCCCACTGCCCAAGGCAGTCTGAAAAAGGGACTGTCCCACCCAAAATGCTTTCAGATGTTCTCTTTATAAAAATATTGTTTTTAGCTCTTTTGCATTACCGGTCGATGTATACCCCTACAATGAAAATGACAGAAGGGAATTATTTACAGATGTTCTCTCCTGAATTTCAGGACAGAGAGAGAGAAAATTTGGCCCTGATCCTGCAAGGATTTATGCATGTGCTCATAGGCTCCGACTTTTCAAAGGCTCCCACTCCACCCCTTTCCCCTAGGCCCCACCCCTGCCCCTTGCTCCTCCCCACTCCCTCCCAGCCTCCTTGCACACTGCAAAATAGCTGATTGCGATGGGCGGGAGGCGCGGGAAGGGAAGGGGAGATGCTGATCGGCAGGACCTGCCAGTGTGTGGGGCGCTGGGGGTGGTGGGAAGCTGATAGGTGGGCTGCCAGTGGGTGCTCAGCACCCACTATTTTTTCCGCATGGGTGCTCCAGTCCCAGAGCACCCATGGAGTCCGCGTCTATGCTCATGTGTTCATCTTTATTCACTGGAAGTAATCCCGTTGAACTCAGTTTGGGAGCCCAGAAGTCACGGGACTACTCCTGGTCTGTAAAGTTATGCATGTGTCCAAGTGTCTTTCAGCTGGGAAGCATCCCTTTGAGAGTTACATTTTTCACCTACAATACCGGCTCCTCTATCTGTTTGTGGTCACAGATGAGAAAGCTAAAGGCGCAAATACTTAGTTTTTTGCAGCTGTCATTTTGCCAGTAAAAGGGAGCTAATTTATGCCATATCAATATGGCTGGAAATAGATCCCATCCTCTCCACAAACTGTGAGTTTAGTTACTGAAAAAAGAGCTGAACTGTTTAAAATCTCCCCTCGGGTAGACCTTGATTCAGCAAAACACTTCAGCACATGCTTAAACCCCTCAGAAGTCAACCATGCTAAGGCCTGGTCCACATTAACCCCCCATTTCGAACTAAGGTACGTAGCTGAATTCGAAGTACCTTAGTTCGAACTTACCGCGGGTCCAGACGCGGCAGGCAGGCTCCCCCGTCGATGCCGCGTACTCCTCTCGCCGAGCTGGAGTACTGGCGTCGACGGTGAGCACTTCCGGGATCGATTTATCGCGTCTAGACAAGACACGCTGAATCGATCCCAAAAGATGGATTGCTTACCGCTGAACCCGGAGGTAAGTGTAGACCTTCCCTAAGTGTGTGATTACGTGCTTTGCTGAATAAGGGCCTTAGTCTGTACATTCCACGCTGTTCAAGTTCATTTGCTTAAGACCATGAAGTGTATTGCTTCCTAATATAGTCAAGAAAGAGTTGCCCTTCCTATTTTCCCAGGTGTGAGGGGCTGCCAGAATTCCTCAGGTTATTTTTTTCCCCTCCCAGTTTAGCTGGGCCTCTTATTTCAGGGGGGTAGGAAATGTTCGAATAGTTGAAGACAAAGAAAGAAGAACAATGCATTTGTTTCTTGTGGGGAGACGACTATCTATTTGGATTGGGTTTTGCCATCAATCCAGGCTAAGTCCTCTTCCTGATGCCCCACCTGCTTTAATATCATGGACCCCTCCCCTAATAAGTAACTTTGGAG
This sequence comes from Chrysemys picta bellii, assembly GCF_011386835.1. Taxonomy (NCBI): domain Eukaryota; kingdom Metazoa; phylum Chordata; order Testudines; family Emydidae; genus Chrysemys; species Chrysemys picta. Next base: position 12,174,714 of record NC_088791.1, on the reverse strand, counting down.
GGGGGTTCTACTCACCAGGCTCATGGTGATACTCCATATCTGTTCCCATCTTGTTTGGTGCCATGCAAACCTATCCAAACCTGGGTCGATAATGAGGATGGCCTCACCAGCTTCCCTCAAGGACCTATCTTTCTAATACTGATGTATCTCCAAGCTGCTGAAGCTAACTCCAGAGATATATCGCCCAAGACCTGAGGAGAGATGGATGGTGCTAATTCCCTGCATTATCCTGCAGTACAGAAACTAATTTCAGATACTCCCGCCTGTGATTTACCCTCCCCAGCAATTCCTGGGAAAGCTACAAATCACAGATGCTTCCGAAAATATTTTCTCCTACTTGCGGGCAACATCACATACTGAGATCTTATAGAGAAGCATGTGGATAGTCTTTTGAAGTGACCCTAGGAGCTTTCAGATTTTCACCTGGCACAGTCTGACCATCATCGGTGCACTGCCTGGGGTCTTATGAAGAACTCATGGGGTTTTCTTTCTCCTAGGCATAAGGCCCCTCTCAAGGTATCCAAAGGCTTTCCACTTTCTTAGACATAGTATTTAAGTGCCTGTGTGATTCCTCATAGAGTTCAATCTGTGTCTCAGCCAGATTAGCAGCTACACAAGCTGCCGATCACAGGGTACTTCAGCTAAAATTGGGAGGAGAACCTTCACAATAATGCCAAGCTCGTGGATCGTCCCTATACTGGTGCAACTTATCTGAGAAATCCCTTGACGAACCCCTTAAAAGATCTAGCAGCGAATAAACGCGCCCTATTGCCTGTGCATGAAAAGAGCAGGTGTCCCAGCCTTCGAAGGTGCTGAGCCATGAGTGTTTGCCCCCAAATCTTGTTTCAATCCCAATCCTAATTGTAGATGTTTGTCTTTATTTTCCAAACCAGGAAGAAGAGGGTTTTACCATATTTAGATGACAAGCGGATCTGCCAGAGGCTAGGGTTGTGGGGGACAGTCATGCATTTACAGAGACTCCTTCTGACTGTTGCAGTCACCCACTACATCTGCACGCGGGGGGATGGACTCGCGTCTCTCCAAGTTGCCTGGTAAGACGGTCGCCATTATGGCAATTGGCTGCGGCACGGTTTTGCTCCGACTCCACCCATTCATTCTCCTTTCTCCCACCTCCTTAAACAGAGAGTCCAGAATTTTAAAGGCAGCCCAGCCCTAGGAACAGTGACAATGAGAGACAGCCGTGACATTGCTCCATGTTTTCTACAGATGTGATGAAAAGGAAAACCCATCTAGTTAGAGACTGACCTTGTCTAGCAGTAAAATTCCATTTACAGGTAAGAAAAATGGCTTTATTTACCCTATCCTCCTTTGCGTGACCTTTGAGGTCAGCTGGGTTGTTTCTGCTGTCAGTCCTTAGGCGCACTGGTGGCTGGGTGGTCTCAGGTGTCTGTTCTGGACTATGAGATTTATTTCCACGCATAGTCCCTGAAAGGGCAGGTTTGGCTTTCAGAGCGCAGTGCAAGGTGTATCCTTTTAATCAACGTTGACTGATGCTGGAACTAAGCAGTTCAAAAGGCAGCAGGAGGTTACAGACACAGGGTTTGCCATTTGTGGTCCGTGCGCATGTGTCAATTCTGTTTATTTTAGGCTTTTGTACCGCTGCCCATGACCATATCTGGGCACTTTCTGTGCAAAAATAGATTAGCAATACCAAAATCCCTCCCAGTGACTTTCTTACAGTCTCTGGCACGTCTTACTTTTCAGCGTATAAAATGCTCTGCTCGGGAGAGGGTGTTTGTGTGTATAAGTGAGATGTGGTGGTTGTTCTTGTGAATGTTGTTCTGGTTAGGGTGGGAAAACCTTTCTAACGTGAGAAAGTTTTTCAGTGTTTTCTAACATTGGTCAGATTCTGGATTCAGCTAAACTCTTCTGGAAGTTCAAATCCCCTTAACTGGGAATGCTTTGCCTCCAGCTCTCTCACACTTATTTCTGGGCTTTGTGACCTTCATTGTCCCCGGGAATCACACTGTTTTAGGTGGTTCTTAGATGGAAATTCGCTCTCTTATGTTGGTAGGACCTGAGCCATAAATGCACAGGTGCCGACTTTTCAAACTGCCGGGGGGTGCCCCAGGCCACTCCTCCACTCCACCCCTGCCCCCAAGCCTCCACCCCTGCCCCACCTCTTCCCAGCCAGTTCTACCCACTCCCCTGAGTGTGCCACATCCTCGCTTCTTCCCGCTCCCTCCCAGCCTCCCTGCATGCCACAAAACAGCTGATTGCTGCGGGCGGGAGGTGCGGGGAGGGAGGGGGAGGTGCTGATCCGTGGGGCCCACCAGCGGGGTGGAGGCGCTGGGGGAGGTGCTGATAGGGGAGCTGCTGGTGAGTGCTCAGCACCCACCATTTTTTCCCCGTGGGTGCTCTAGCCGCAGAGCACCCACGGAGTCAGCGCTTATGCATTAATGGCTCTGACAACTAGATGCAAGGTCTTAAACTGGCAGCTGTAGTGGACTGGGAGACATTGGAGGGGCCAGACCAGAGTCTTGAGCTTTTATACTTTGGATGGGACCTAGATATGACTATGGTGGGCACCCAATAATCTGTTATTCTGTTGACACGATGATCACTTTGCGATATCTTTTCACTGCAAGCTGTAAAAGCGCTACAAGAGGAGAACAGATAAGTTGCTCTTCGGCTGTATAGTATTTCTTAGTGGCTTAACTAAGACTTAGTTAGATCTTAGGCCACATCTACACAACCTAACTTACATCAGCGTGCAGCCGCCTCAGTGACTGCATCGCTTGTGCGTGTCTACACTTGGCTCCTTGTGTCAGTGTACATCCTCACCAGGAGCACTTGTATGGATTGTACTGGGGCATTGTGGGACGGCTCCTGAAAGCCAGTAACAGTGGACATAAGCAACACCGTGTCTATACTGACACTGCGTCGACCTACCTACATTGGCTTTGACTCTACGCCGCTTATTACGTCGGCATAGCAGGGTGTTTACATCAGTGGAGGTGAAATTTCAATGTAGTTAGGTTGGCGTAAGCTGCCTTGCATCAACCTAACTCTGTAGTGTAGACCAGGCTTTAGATACAGAAATGGAAGGAGCATGGGGAATAAACAGGAAGAACTGGAAATATTGTACGTAAGCTAAATTCTGATTTCATTGGCATCAATTGGTGGGATAAATCTCATGACTGGAATATCAGTATAGAAGGCTGCAGCTTGTTCCCGAAGACCATATTCAAAGAAGAGTTCTCCACGGCTTGCTGTCAAACTGAGCGGTCATAACTAGTGGGGATCTGCAGGGGTCTGTCCTAGATCTGGTAATATTTGATGTCTTCATTAATTACTCTGGATAACTGAGTGGAGAGTGTGCTTCTAAAATGTGTAGATGGCACCCAGCTGGGATGGATTGCTAGCACTTTGAAGGATAGGATTGAAATTCAAAAGGACCTTGACACATTGGAGAATTGTTCTGAAATCAACAAAACTCAATTCAGTAAAGACAAGTGCAAAGTACTACATTTAGGGAGCAAAATCAAATGCACAGCCACGAAATGGGGAATAACTGGTTAGTACTGCTGAAAAGGATCTGGGGGGTTATAGTGGATCACAAATTCAATATGAGTCAACAGTATGATGCAGTTCCAAAAAAGGCTAATATCATTCTCAGATGTATTAACAGGAGTGTTATATGTAAGACATAGGAGGTAATTGTCCTGCCCTGCTTGGCACTGGTGAGGCCTCAGCTGTAGTATTGTGTCCAATTCTGGGCACCACATGTTATGAAAGATGTGGACAAATTGAAGAGAATCCAGAGGAGAGCAACAACAATGATAAGTGATTTAGAAAACCTGACCTATAAGGAAAAGTTAAAAAAACTGGGCATGTTTAATCTTGAAAAAATAAGTCCAAGAGGGGGGCTTGATACCAGTCTTTGAATATGTTAGGGGCGGTTATAAAGAGGACGGTGATCAATTTTCAGAGTAGCAGCCGTGTTAGTCTGTATCCGCAAAAAGAAGAACAGGAGTACTTGTGGCACCTTAGAGACTAACAAATTTATTAGAGCATAAGCTTTCGTGGACTACAGCATCCAAAGAAGTGGGCTGTAGTCCATGAAAGCTTATGCTCTAATAAATTTGTTAGTCTCTAAGGTGCCACAGGTACTCCTGTTCTTCTTTTTGGTGATCAATTGTTCTCCATGTTCACTGAAAGTAGGAAAAGAAGTAATGACTTGATGTGCAGCAAAGGAGATTTAGGTTAGATATTGGGAAAATCTTTCTAAACTATACGGATAATTAAGCATTGGAATAGGGTTCCAAGGGAGCTTGTGAAATCCCCGTCACTGGAGGATTTTTAAGAGCAAATTAGACAAACATATGTCAGGTCTAGGTTTGCTTGGCCCTGCCTCAGTGCAGGGGGTGGATTAGAGGTTCCTTCCAGCCCTACATTTCTGTGAATCTATGATTCCATTAGTGTTCTCCTCCCTGATCCTGCAAAAAGATCTGGCTCCAATGAGCAGAATTTTCACTTCAAAGGTTAATAAATTGCCAATAAATAAGTGTCAGCTACCCCATGATGCCTGGCATCATTTCCACGTTGCATATAAATAGTGTTTCAATTTTTCACAGCGTCATGTTTCACTTTCAGGTTTCCAATAGACTGGTGTTCCCAAAACTCAGTGTTTCCCCACAATGTTCTGTTTTGTGAGCGTGTGACTGCGCATGAACTACAGGAGAGGTTATCCCATGAATATGACTTGGTTTCACTATTGCTGTAGTTCCAATGTGTGGTTATATGTGAGCTGGTGTTGAATCAGTGGTACTCTGAAGCCAGCTGAGTGCATTTCCAGCAAATGCCTTGTGACCGGTTAAGTCACACCTTGAAATCAACACATCTGGTTACGTTACCTCACTCATGCGTAGTCTCATGACTGTTTTGTGCTAGACAAGCAACTCGCTAGGCAGAAGAGGAAATCATAGAGCCCCTTTTCAGATGGATAAGTAGCTGCTAGTTTGCCCCCCGACTACCAGTGATGTTAGTTAAAACAAAGGGAATTTTTAGACTCCCCCAAATATCATTTCTCTTTTCCTCGACACAGGATCTGTCATGTCACCCTTTCTTCGGATTGGCTTATCAAACTATGACAGCGGCCCCTATCTGCCATCACAAGGGGAGGTGATTAATCCTTATTGTGCGGTGATGGTCAAAGAAGCAGAAGAATCAGGTAAGCATATACATGCTAAGATATACATGTTACGTGGCTGTTACAGATGTGTGCCTCTCTGCATTGCTACTTGTGTGTAAAACGTGTGCTGAGATCCTTATGAGCATTCCTAGCGTCTTGTAATAACAAATTTAAAAACGATAGTATTCCGTAAAATAATTCCTCCATCGTGCACGGCTTGGCTGGGCTCAATGAGGCCTTCAAGACCATGATGTTTTAAAAATGTAGCCTAGAAAAGTCCTCATCTTTACTGTGGGCTCATGGGTGCTGAGGCTATAGATCCCAGCATGCATTGCTCCAGAATTAGCTGAGCCAAGTCACATTTCATTTTTATTCAAATTAGGTGCAAATTGCCTGGGTGTCTCTGAGATACAGCGGTATAACTTAAAACGTTCATTCCATTTTTAGAGCTACAGCCAGGTGCAACCATTTCTCTGTTTGAAGAAGCCTGGGAAATCTCTCTCAAACAGGCAGAATCGTTCAAAACTGAATGAACTGTTTAGCATAATCACTGCCCTGTATAAGATATATTTTTGAGGGGATTTTACACTTAGGTATGAAGAGAAAACACTAGAGTAGCCGGTTTTCCAGCTCCAAATGCATGCATTGTTACAGTTTTGATAGTGGAATGACTAATTGGAGAGAGAGAGCAGTGGAGGGCAACGAAAATGATCAGGGGCTGGGGCACATGACTTATGAGGAGAGGCTGAGGGAACTGGGGTTATTTAGTCTGCAGAAGAGAAGGGGGGGGAATGGAGGATGGAGCTCGGCTGTTCTCAGTGGTGGCAGATGACAGAACAAGAAGCAATGGTCTCAAGTTGCAGTGGGGGAGGTCTAGGTTGGATATTAGGAAACTATTTCACTAGGAGGGTGGTGAAGCACTGGAATGGGTTACCTAGGGAGGTTGTGGAATCTCCATCCTTAGAGGTTTTTAAGGCCCGGCTTGACAAAGCCCTGGCTGGGATGATTTAGTTGGGGTTGGTCCTGCTTTCAGCAGGAGATTGGACTAGATGACCTCCTGAGGTCTCTTCCAACCCTAATATTCTATGATTCTATGACTTATATAGGCCATAGTGCTGAAATCATTTTCACACGTATTTAAGCATGAGAACCATCCTAATGAGATTACTCACAAGTGTAAAGTTATTCGCATCCATAAGTATTTGCAAAATCAGGTCATAATTATTGTTCAAGAATTTCTTGTATTTACTGTTGCATTTGACCATTATTTATTTTAATCATTAGACTAATTGCTGGCCACTGCCTACCATGCTGACCATTGTCTCATTATTTCCTTGCATTCCCCCATCTGCCTGTATCCATCTGTGGTCTCTTGCCTTGTACTTAGATTGCAAGCTTTTGGGGGTAGGAACCATCTTTTTAAGTTCTGTTTATACAGCACCTAGCACAATGGGATCCTGGTCCACGACACGGGCTCTGAGATGCTACAATAATAAATAATAATAATTCAGGTGACTGTCTTAGAAATCAACCTGCCTGAGGAGTCTCTTTATATCACAAGTCCTGCAGGGTGTTACAGCAGTTAGTAAAAGAAGATTTTTATACTTTTAAAACAATTAATTCAACAGTTGACTGTGGGTTGGGTTTTTTTTTAAGAAAATGTGGACTATGTTTGTTTAGACAGTATTAAAATTGACCCTTTCATAATATATTTTAAACGATTTTGGAAAATGTAGGGATATCAATCCATGTAGGTGGAAAACAATGGATGCCACCAGATCCTTAGGATCTTAAAACTCACAGCCTTGATTGAAAGCAATACTTTCTCATTACGCTTTATTTGTAGCCGGGTGTCTTCTTCAGTGAATCCTTTAAAGGAGCCACAACTCAGACTGAAGCCTCTGTCAGTTGAGAAGGGAATAAAATAAATTTGGGGAATCTTGGTTTATTCCATTAGAGAAGACTCTGAAGTTATGTCCCTCGCTTAACAGATTATTGTTCATTAAGTCCCGACAATGTTCTCAGCTCTGTGCCGGACACAAACAGTGACAGACTGTGATTGAGGGATCACTTGGTGCCAGCTGGCAGAGGGGTGCCCAGGGCTTTCCAGGGATTCCCTGGGTCAAATATGTGCATTATTGTTCACCAAAGAGTGGCATGTGAAGTCTCAACTAAAAGGCAGTAGCCCACTGGTCGGCATAATCATTGCAAAATGTATACACGGACAATATTGACAAAGGCATATATCCGTACTGAAAATTATGTTCTGAAGATCTGGGAGTTAAGGTATTGGGGACAGGGAGGGAGAGCTCAGTGGTTTGAGCATTGGCCTCCTAAACCCAGGCTTGTGAGTTCAATCCTTGAGGGGGGCACTTAGGGATCTGGGGCAAAATCAGTACTTGGTCCCGCTAGTGAAGGCAGGGGCCTGAACTCAATGACCTTTTAGGGTCCCTTCCAGCTCTATGAGATAGGTACATATCCATATATTATAAGGTAGGTCACCAGGAGATGATAAACCTTGGACATGTTCCTTTCAGGCAGGCAGAAACAGACGCTCATCTCTGTGTCTGGCCATATATATATTGTATGTCTTACAATGGATGCCTATTTGCACACAACCCAGATCGCAGTGGAAAGATTGTGAAATCTACAAGAAAGAAAATGTACAGGGGAAAAAACAACAGCAGGGTATGTCCTGATTCTGACTAAAGACAAAGCGTTGCTAGGGATACAAGGAAGCACACAGGATTGTTCACGGAGGCAAGCTGACACCATGTTTGTTGTAGGAAAGTGGGGTTACCATCAGTCTGGCTGGCAAACACTGAAAGGACTTGGGGTGAGCATTGCTCTACAAGGCAGGCGCGTATCTAGTTAACGAAGTCTACGTTCTAGAATGTGTGCTACGATTTTACTTTACTTTGTTTCCAATACTGCTGTTACTTGACTCTGCTTTGTTACATAAACTTACACTTAATTTCACTGCAAACATACCTAAGTGCTGTGTGTTAAGTGGTGCAGTAATCTGAGGTGGAACTGGTAAACTGAGGCGAATTGTTCCTTTGGATGCAGTGGATCTGTGAACCCTGCGAGCGTCCAGTAGAACAGGGGGATGGTCTGAGGGCTCCAGGACCTGAGTGTACCTTTCGCTAGTCTGCAGAGTGACAGTAGGGTCTGTGTAGGCCTAGAAGGGAGCACTTGTGTTGCCCGTGGCTGGTGGGGCTGGGGAGCTGACCCCCCAGCAGGCACAGACAAGACTTCCTCACACTAAGAGCAGGCGGAAGCAGGTGCCTCACAGCCCTGGGTACCCGGGGAAATGTCACACAGACCGTGCCCAGAAGAGCTTGCAATAGGCACAGATAAGGCAAAATGCACTGGGTGACTTGATGGAAGGTGTTTATTTAATGGAGTTAAGCACCCAGGCCCAGATCCCTAAAGGTATTTAGACAACTAACTTTCACTGATGTCTTTGCTTCCACACTGATTTCAATGGGAGTTAGTTCCTAAATATCTTTGAGGAGCTGGGCTCCAATTCCCATTGAATTTCAGTGGGATTTGGGCACATTACTCCCTTAGGCCCCTTTGAAAATCTCAGTTTGTATATTTCCTATACAACCTCTGTTCCAAAATGTTAGGGCATCTGTTAGTTGGCTAGTGTCTCTGATCCTTGCTGAAGATATGGGGTTTTAGGAAAGAGATGAAGAAGGAGAAGACGGTGGGGGGTCTGATGCCCTGTGATAAGAGGCAAGACCTGAGATGTAGGCAGGAGTAAAGTTGTACAGGCCCTTCAAGCATATACAGTCTTGAAGCCAGATTTGTCTTTTGCCCCCACTGCTCCCCTTGGAAGGCTGTTCCGGAGCTTCACTCCTCTGATGATTAGAAACCTTCATCTAATTAATTTCAAGTCTAAACTTCTTGATGGCCAGTTTATATCCATTTGTTCTTGTGTCTACATTGGTACTGAGCTTAAATAATTCCTCTCCCTCCCTGGTATTTATCCCTCTGATATATTTATAGAGAGCAATCATATCTCCCCTCAGCCTTCTTTTGGTTAGTCTAAACAAGCCAAGCTCTTTGAGTCTCCTTTCATAAGACAAGTTTTCCATTCCTCGGATCATCCTAGTAGCCCTTCTCTGTACCTGTTCCAGTTTGATTCATCCTTCTTAAACATGGGAGACCAGAACTGCACACAGTATTCCAGATGAGATCTCACCAGTGCCTTGTATAACGCTACTAACACCTCCTTATCTCTACTGGAAATACCTTGCTTGATGCATCCCAAGACCGCATTAGCTTTTTTTCATGGCCATATCACACTGGTGGCTCATAGTCATCCTGTGATCAACCAATACTCCAAGGTCCTTCTCCTCCTCTGTTACTTCCAACTGATGAGTCCCCAGCTTATAACAAAAATTCTTGTTATTAATCCCTAAATGCATGACCTTGCACTTTTCACTATTAAATTTCAACCTATTACTATTACTCCAGTTTACAAGGTCATCCAGATCTTCCTGTATGATATCCCAGTCCTTCTCTGTATTGGCAATACCTCCCAGCTTTGTGTCTTCCACAAACTTTTATTAGCACACTCCCACTTTTTGTGCCAAGGTCAGTAATAAAAAGATTAAATAAGTTTGGTCCCAAAACTGATCCCTGAGGAACTCCACTAGTAACCTCCCTCCAGCCTGACAGTTCACCTTTCAGTATGACCCATTGTAGTCTCCCCTTTAGCTAGTTCCTTATCCACCTTTCAATTTTCACATTGATCCCCATCTTTTCCAATGTAACTAATAATTCCCCATGTGGAACCGTATCAAATGCCTTACTGAAATTGAGGTAAATTAGATCCTCTCAATACTTGAGATCCTGCTCAACACCTGTGAAGAACAGGCTGTTTTTATTTAGGTGCCCAAACATGATACCCAAGCATGAAAATATTGGGCTTGGTGAAATGCTCAAGGAGATTCAGTTAATTAGTTGCGAAGTTGGTAATAGAATCCAGGAATCCTGGCTCTGAGCCTTATGCTCTGACCATGCTACCTCCAAGACTTTTATGGGGAAAAGATGCTAAATTCCCACTATAGGACAGGGAATGCTCAATGCACTTTTGGCTATTGTTGGTGTCTTTTATAAACGTAAATTATTTAAATGGATTTGTTTTTGTTAGTTGGGTCCAATGATATATCAGGATGGAATGAGCTTGTGATGGAACACACCCCTGTGTTCACACCCTACACGCTATTGTAATAGTCTTTGTACAAGGTATGCCTTGTGAGGTATAATTTGAAAACTCACCACTTGCTGATCAGTAATAGCATGGTAAAGTCCATATAGCCACATTATATGTAATGTTAAGAACATAAGCTGAAATCATGACTGAAATAGGTTTCCCAGATAAGTCTAGAGAGTGATTATACCAGTTTCCCAAAGACAAAGAGCAAGCTGATGCCCCAGCCAGGTCTTAACAAAGTTGATGGGCCCTTACCTACCAAGTGACCATTCTTTGGCAAGAAAGGGGACAGGGACAAAGAGAGCTGCATCTCAGCAAAAAACAGCCAGGAGTCACTTTCCTCCAGCAGACTGCCTGTCACCTGGTTCTCAGCTGGAAATGCTTTTCAAAGAGGGGTTAAAAACTATAAAAAGGAGGGGCAAACACCCCAAGACATCCCTGACTTTCCCTGTCTGTCACTGGCATCAGACCTAAGGGTAGGTCTACACTTACCTCCGGGTCCGGCGGTAAGCAATCGATCTTCTGGGATCGATCCCGGAAGTACTCGCCGTCGACGCCGGTACTCCAGCTCGGTGAGAGGAGTACGCAGCATCGACGGGGGAGCCTGCCTGCCGCGTCTGGACCCACGGTAAGTTCGAACTAAGGTACTTCGAATTCAGCTACGTTATTAACGTCGCTGAATTTGCGTACCTTAGTTGGAAGTGGGGGGTTAGTGTGGACCAGGCCTTTGAAAACAAAGGAAAACAGCGATTGGACTTTGTGGGGAGGGGTCCTGACATGAAGTGTTTTAACCTTGTTAGAAGCATGTGGTGAGAAACTTTGCTTGAATCTTATCTAGTTTGTTAAGTTAGGCACTAAAAAGCATTTTATCTTTGTTCTTCTTGTAACCATTTCTGACTCTTATGCCTCATTGCTTGTACTCACTTAAAATCTCTCTCTTTGTAGTTAATAAACTTGTTTTATTGTTTTATGGAATCCAGCATTGTTAGTTAAAGTGTCTGGGTAACTGTTTCAGGTAATAACTGTTGTGTATTATTCTCTTCATATATTTGGACTGTCCAGGAGAGGGCTGGGCAGTATAAGACATACATTTCAGGGGGGAAATCTGGGACTGGGAGTGTGTTGAGGTCACCCTTTAGTATAACCAAGGCTGTTGATGTGCATTTACACAAACACATCTGGGAGTGACCTGCATGCTGGTGGTTGTTTATGAGCAACCCAGGTTGGAGGCTACAGCAGCAAGGCACTGCAAGGCACCCAAAGTTATAGGGCAGGGGTGACACAGCCCCCCATTGGTCTGGGTTCCACTCTGGTATCTCACAGAGCCTTATCCCAATATGCAGCTACATTATGTCTGATTCAAAGCCCCTTAAAACTCCCATTGATTTCAATGGATTTTAGATCAGGCCCTCTATGCTGGCGCCGTTTTGGTAGGAGATTCTGCCTTGATACTTTGCAATGTGCATTGGTGTCATCTTTCACTGCTGTGTCTGTTGAATGCTGGTTTTTCTGCACTTTGTAATTTTAGGCAAGGTTTTCGGGTTGTTTGTTTTAAACAAAGGAATCGCCGTATTTAATCCATTCTCCAAAATAAAAGTCAAGTGGTTGGAAGGGCTACTGCAGCTCACTACAGAAGAGAAACCTTTTCAGATATCATAGGAGCCTTTGAGGCATAAAAAAATCTGCCCTTTAAAAGCTGCTCTGGACCTAATGGGCCACCTGGATCCATGCCCTTTTAACACCTGGCTTGATGACATTTGTCTCATGAGAGATTCTGCACTGTGTTTGAACTTTATACGCAGTCCCACTGATCAAGAGACACTGTCAGCCAAGGAGAAAGCTTTGCACTACAGGAAAGGCAGCTGCTGTTTCATCTTCCAGGAGCATGGAGGTAAATTAATCCCTGATATAACTCTATTCACTTCAGTGGAGTTACATCAGAGAGAATTTTGCCCTTATGCATTGGCCAATTCATTACCATCCCAGTGTTTGTTTATTTTAGCCATATATTTTCCAGGGCACTAAAAACTGAGAGATTTATTTTGCAAATGATTGTGTCTCTTGGATAAATTGATTTCTCTATGTCGGGTGGCTGGGTAGCTGATGCAGTGAGGAAGTCATGGCTCTTCCTGTTAATATTTTTGTTCTCAGTGACATCTGGAAGTTTATGTTGCACTCGGCTGCTTTTCTTTTTGTGCAACTTTTTATCAAAAGATACTGAATGTATATTTATGAGCTTGTGCCTTGAAGCAAGCCTCTGTTATTTGACATACAGAGCCATAGTCATCCCTGATGAAATTCCATCAAAGCCAGGAATTACACCAGGGATGAATTAGGCCCACAGGCTATTATCTAAGTATATTAATTGCAAAAATCTACATACATACAGTGTTCAAGTGTGAGTAAAATATGCCCAACCACACACTTACTAAATATGTGATGGTCCTTAATCGTAGAGATGGGCCTGATCTAGACCCAAATTCCCCTGAACTTCGGGAAAGTCCACGTACAGATTTAAACTTTGGACTGAGTGGTGCAACCTCTACTCATATTGGGAGACCCTTATACGAGAAGTCCCAATTCACATGAGGAAACACTGTGTGGTTAGTTTTGTGATACAGGTTCTTTTTGCAGAAGCTGTGGCAAGCGGTAAGAAGTTTGTTCTCTGCCTTTATTTCCCTAACGTCTTGGTGCAAAATTGCTCCGGGGAACAACACATCAGAGTTTGGGCTGAGATTTCAGGAAGCAGGGTTTGCCAACATACCATTTGTGACCATCTCTGTTCAAGGACTGGTGTATATGGCGTAAATAAGCCAGTGTGAGTAAAGGTTCACGATCTGGTCCTTACCATATAAAACCTCGAGACATACAGGGAGCTGGGACTGGATTCCAGATCCTTCCTTCAAGACTGTATATTTCTTTTCCCAGCCCTTGTCTCTACTTCCTTAGTGAAAGCAGGGGTGGGGATCACTGCTGTGGTGATATGTAAATAGGACAGACCCAGGGAGCTGAGAGGCAGCATCCTAGCAGAGGTCACACTGGGACGCAGCACCAGGTACAGTAAGAGACATCTTTTCTCTGCCTTTTTCTCCAGTGGTCCAGCTGCTGGAAGGGAGGGGAGTGTGTGGACTCCTAAGGTGAGGGAGATGGAAAGGAGCAATAAAGGCAGCTTTCTGTTGTCATTGGGTGAGCCGGACAGGGAGTGGAGTTTAAAAGCTTTCCATGTGCTCCCCATTCTTTGTTCCCTCCCCTCTGGTTCCTGCTCCTCCCTTCCAGCAGCAGCAGGTGGCCGAGGGCTGGTTCTCCCCCAAGCCCCAATCAACAGTAGGTTGCTGTATCCTTATATTGCCTCTACCCACTCTGGACCCTTAGAGAAAAGACAGGGGGGTTGGGGGGGTTCTTTTACCTGGGAGTATGGGCTCTCTTAAAATGCTGCTCCTTCAAGACCTAGTCTGAATACAGAACTTGCCGTGGTTTACCTTAAATCAGTTTGCAAACTGATTTAGTTAAACTGGTGCAAGTCTGCGTGAAGACACACTTAATTCAGTTTAAGAGTGGTTCACTGCCTATTAATCCATTTTTTTAAAACTGGATTAAGAAAAATCAAAATGAACTACTTTTAAACCAAAATAAGTGTCTAAACCAAAACTCATACCAATGTCACCCAATTGGTTTATAAAACCACCTTTAGTTAAACTGGTTCCAGTTGGTTGCACACACCCAAGTATTTAAAATTGACTTGATGATGAATAGGAGGAGGATGCTAATTAATAATAATACCGAGCTCTTACATAGTGCTTTTCATCAGTAGATCTCAAAACACTTTACAAAGGAGATCAGTATCATTATCCCCATTTCACAGATGGGGAAACCGAGGCACAGAGCACTGAAGTGACTTACCCAAGATCACCTGTCAGGTCAGTGGCTAACCCAGGAATAGAGCCCAGGTCTCCTAAATCCCAGTCCAGTGCTGTGGTTTCTGTTGCTTCTGTGTGATATATAAAGAAGTCATGGAAGTATTTTTATGAATATTTGTAAAGCATTTGTAGATTATCTGAAGTAAGAGGCTGTGGAAGTGTAAAGTATTATTGTTATGGAGGGAGTCACCAGATGGTACCATTACACACAGCATGCAAGCAGTGTATATTCTTTGAAGAATGCTGTATTGTAATTAGTTTTTTTGACATAGCTTCTTTTAAAGGAAAGCTGTTGCAAACAGCAAGCGAGTTTGTTCTCTGCCTTTATTTCTCTAATTCCAATCCATACTTGGTGCAGAGTTGCTTCCTGGGAACCAGGTATTGGCTTTTGGGTGGAGATTTCAGAAAGTGGGGGTTTTCCTGCTTGCCGTTTGTGACTACCTCTGTTCATGGATTCATGTATATTGTGTAAATAAATGAGTTACAGTAAGGGTACACCCCCTCACTCTGCGTCATTGATTTTTCCTTCAACGGGAAACCAACCTGGAGGGTCCTGACCTCTGCTAACGCTTGGCAGAGGGGCAATATTATTATCCCACAATGCACTGAAACATGCTTTCTATTTTTAATTTTCTTATTCCATTAAATTAACATTTTATAAGAGGAAAAGTTAAGGATGGTTATTGTTAAACAAAACTCACCTTGAGTAAAGAGTCCAAGTTGACGTGGTGTATAAACTGATAGTTATAAGACTAAGAAAGATGGGTGAGGTTCTTTTCCATTTTTATGGTCACAATGGGGATAAAGCTTTCCCCATAATGGCTTCTCCCAGCTGCTCCAAGTCCGTGTGGGTTTGGGCACTGGAACTGAAGACAGGCAGCCTTTCTCCTGTCCTCTCGGTCACCCTTCTGCTGGCACCCAGGCAGTGTGGAGGAGCAAACTGTCTGATTCAAATGCGGAGAGGGCTAAAGCCGGATCTAAAGAAAGGAGTAGATTGGGACAAAGAGGCTGGTGAGACTTGGACTAAAGAGTGGGGGCAAGTATGATTGGCACTGGCTGGGCAGTTTTATGGTAGGCCTCAAAGATATCTCACCTCCTAGTAAGATGTGTCTCCTATCATAAGCGTTGACGCCATAGGTGCTCCAGGGCTCAAGCACCCAAGGAAAAAAAAAATAGGGGTGGTCAGCACCCACCAGCCACAGCTGTTCAGCAGCGGGCAGGAGGCGCTCGGGGGAGGGCAGAGAGCAGTGAGCAGCAGGCAGGCCGGGGCCTCAGGGAAGGGAGTGGAGCAGGGTGCGGGAAGAAGTTGAGTGAGTGCAGGGCCTCTAGGGAGAGGGGCAGAGTAGGGGCAAGGCCTCAGGGCAGAGTGCAGACATGCCAAACCTGTGAAAAAATGCAGAAATTGCCCTTGTTTTTGGCTTAATTGGCTTGTGAGTTGCTTGTTGGCAAGTTTTTGGCTTGTAACTTGTTTGGCTTGTAGCTTGTTGCTCCTTTTTTCTGATCAGCTCCCAGCATACGGGGCAAAGGGGGCAAGCAGGGGCAAGGGCGGGAGAGAGTCAGGGGTGCACAGCAGGCCCACCACAGTCCCAGACTGCATGCCGGGAGGATCTAGTCACATAGAGTGTTGGGGTTCTTAGGGATTGGCTTGTTTTGGCCTCGTTTTGAAATGGGATTCGCTTGATTTCTGGCTTATTGTGAAAGTCAGGGTGCTTATTTAACATGTGAAAGTTGGCAATTGTGGTGGAGTGGGGATGGAGCACCCACCGGGAAAAATAGAAGTCAGCACCTGTGTCTCCCATGTCACATTTTCCTGCCCCTATTTCCTTCAGTGTTTCTGGCTTTGATGGAGTAATTGTGAGGGAAACCAGTGATTATCCTCCCACAGAAGCCTAGGTTCTGTGACTCCGGTCTCATTTCCTCCACAGAAATGATCTAGCCGCCGGTTTCTTGTTTGGGTTCAGAGTGAATAAGCATGGAATTGCTTTACTTGTTTTGGTTTCATCGTGGAAGACAAAGAAGTTTAGAGGCAGGAATGTTGGAAAAATAATTTTGACCGAGACAATATTAGGGCCTGATTCATAACTGCATTACTGCAGATTAACGCCAGTGTAACTCCACTGATTTTTAATGGACTTGATTCTTATTTACACTAAGTCACTTTACATCACTGTGGCAGAATAAAAAGGTCTTTAAGTGGGCACAAATTACATTTAAATCTAGTTCAAGGGCCCCTTCTCGCTTGCATGGTGGCCTTGGCATAAATGAGAATCGGGCCCATTCTGTCGCATCCTCTCAGGTGGACATCCCGATACGTCTAAATTCATAGATTCTAGGACTGGAAGGGACCTCGAGAGGTCATCAAGTCCAGTCCCCTGCCCTCATGGCAGGAGCAAATACTGTCTAGACCATCCCTGATAGACATTTATCTTTTCCATTAACAGAGAATGGCCAGGTGTACGTCCAAAAGAAGCCCACCATGTACCCACCCTGGAACAGCACGTTCGATGCCCATATCAACAAGGGTAGGGTCATGCACATCGTTGTGAAGGACAAAAGCGCGGAAATGGTTTCAGAAACCACCGTCGAACTCAACGTACTGGCGGACAGGTGCAAGAAGACCAATGGGAAGACAGAAATATGGGTAAGCGCTTTGGGTTCTTAACACCACTGATGGCTTGTTAGAGATAACTGTTATGGAATAAGGGGAGGCGCTAGGTGCATACCAGATTTCAAATGTAAGTGATATGCCAAAAAAAAATTGTCTGCCGTCCAAGGAACACATGTGGAGTCATCTTGTGTATTGCTTGATGGAAAGCATTCCATGAACATCAGAAAGAGCAACCTAATGCTCTTATATTAACTGTCGCTGCTATATTAAAACTTATACCTTATATTAGCAAGGATTCTGGCTCCTATGAGTCATGCAGACAAAATAGCTTTGCTTAGACAATCCTTTGGGGGCAGATAGTAATATGAGTGACTACATATGAATTATCTTAGGTGCCCTAGAGAAATGCTCTTAACATTTAATCTTTCTAATATCAATGAACGGATTCCCCGCTGCATCACTTCAGTGTTGTATCACTGTGACTCCATTAAGCATCAGTGGTGTAAATCTGAAGTAACGCAGTGATGAAACAGGCTCGAAGTATTAATTAGGTGGCATGATAATCCCAGCAGGCAGGCTGCAGGTAATACAGTTTAGCCAATAGGATTTTTGTGATTGCCGTGCTCTTAATAGGGACATGACATTTGGAGAAATGTTAAATTACTTGAATCGCCGGTAGTTTTTCCTGTCAGTTTTCAAGCTAACTTGCAGAGGCACCGACTTTCTGATTTCCCGGAGGGTGCTCACCCCCACTCTGTCCCAGGCCCTGCCCCCACTCCACCCTTCCCCCAAGGCCCTACCCCTTCCTAGCTTGTTCCACCCCCTCCCCCGAGTGCACCCCACCCTCACTCTGCCTCTTCATGCCCCTGCTCTTCCTCCCCTCCCCAGCTCCTCCTGCCCGCTGCTGAACAGCTGATCCTTGGCTGGTGGGAGGCACTGGGGAGAGGGGGAGGAGCTGATTGGCGGGACGCGCCAGTGGGTGTTGAGCCCCCACTATTTTTTTTCTGTGGGTGCTCCATCCCCGGAGCACCCACAGAGTCGGCACCTATGCTAACTTGTAAGATTTACCCCTAGGGTGACATTTTCAAAAGCACCTAATTTCTATTTTAAAAACAGTTTGGGTACTTCAGAGCCTACGGGTAGATAGAGCCTAAGAGGATGTCTGCACAGCAAAGAAAAACCCACAGCTGGCCCATGCCAGCCAACTCGGGCTCGCGAGGCTCAGACAGTGGGGCTGATTCATTACTGTGTAGACCGCTCGGGGGGTTGTTTTTTCAGCAGAAATCCTTCAAAAACAAAATGGAAAATTTCACGTTGGGTCGAATCAAACTTTCCTTGAGGTTTTTTTTTACTTTTTCTAAATGCCGAAAAATTTCATTTGGGGTCAACCTGAAACAATTAAAAAAAAATAAAAAACGTTTTGATTCAGCCAGCAAACCAAAAATAGCGCTAGGCACCTAACTCCCATGAAAGCCTATGGGAGTTAGGCACTTACAGCCAAATTTGCAAAAGTGCTGGGAATGATATGTTCTCTTGATGGAAGCTGGTGGATACCGAGCTCCTTTGGAAAATCTCAGCCTTTTTTATTATTTTATTCATACTTAGAATCATAGAATCATAGAATATCAGGGTTGGAAGGGACCTCTAGCGGTCATCTAGTCCAACCCCCTGCTCAAAGCAGGACCAATTCCCAACTAAATCATCCCAGCCAGGGCTTTGTCAAGCCGGGCCTTAAAAACCTCCAAGGAAGGAGATTCCACCACCTCCCTAAGTAACGCATTCCAGTGTTTCACCATCCTCCTAGTGAAATAGTGTTTCCTAATATCCAACCTGGACCTCCCCCACTGCAACTTGAGACCATTGCTCCTTGTTCTGTCATCTGCCACCACAGAGAACAGCCGAGCTCCATTCTCTTTGGAACCCCCTTTCAGGTAGTTGAAGGCTGCTATCAAATCCCCCCTCATTCTTCTCTTCTGGAGACTAAACAATCCCAGTTCCCTCAGCCTCTCCTCATAAGTCATGTGCTCCAGACCCCTAATCATTTTTGTTGCCCTCCGCTGGACTCTTTCCAATTTTTCCACATCCTTCTTGTAGTGTGGGGCCCAAAACTGGACACAGTATTCCAGATGAGGCCTCACCAATGTCGAATAAAGGGGAACGATCACGTTCCTCGATCTGCTGGCAATGCCTCTACTTATACAGCCCAAAATGCCGTTAGCCTTCTTGGCAACAAGAGCACACTGTTGACTCATATCCAGCTTCTCGTCCACTGTGACCCGTAGGTCCTTTTCTGCAGAACTGCTACCTAGCCATTCCGTCCCTAGTCTGTAGCAGTGCATGGGATTCTTCCGTCCTAAGTGCAGGACTCTGCACTTGTCCTTGTTGAACCTCATCAGGTTTTTTTTGGCCCAATCCTCTAATTTGTCTAGGTCCCTCTGTATCCGATCCCTACCCTCTAGTGTATCTACCACGCCTCCCAGTTTAGTGTCATCTGCAAACTTGCTGAGAGAGACTTATGTATGTTCTAGCATGCTGTTCCCAAGCCTCTGATGAGAAGCAGCATAGTCCTATACCCATATTGTCTGTCTCTCCTCCCACAACCCTCCTATACACTTTGTTCTCCGGTGTACTTTGTTGTCCAGTAATTACCGTGTCTAATAATGAACAAACCAAAACCAAGCATTTATTGCCAGTTATTGAACTCTGTGTGGAAATTCATTCTTTTCTTGCCAGCTGAGATTATTGCTAGACTTTAGCTTTGCGTTCGCTCAAGCATCTGACGTGATTGCCATGAAGTAGTATTGCTGTCTAACATCTACACTTTTTTTCTTTCGCCTTGTCTCAACCAGCTAGAATTGAAACCTCAAGGGAGAATGCTAATGAGTGCAAGATATTTCCTGGAAATGAGTGGCAAGTGACACTATTTATTGATTAATTGATTTGATTTCTGGTTATGTGGGGCAGACAAGTCATCTTCAGATAAACACCTACCATTTAAAATAATGCTCACTTCAATACTGGTGATTCACCTATAGACTTGTATTGAGATTATTGCAATGGGTTGAATGCGGCTCCACTATGAAGAGCAATTCGTATAGCATTGCGGGGTTCCATGCTTGCTGTCCCTCAGTTATTTGCATTCAAATCTGCTAGCTTTACCAGTAAAAAAGTGGATTCTCTAACTGCCAGCCCTACATATGCATTCCCTTAAGCCAACTAGGATAGACCCAAAAGAAAAAAGGACCTAATTCCAGATCCAGCTCCCATCCAGGACAGTGGAAAGACTCCCACTGATGTCAAAGGTTTGGACTAGCCCCATATAGAGATCCTAGCTGAAAAATGTATACATTAAGAATATATTGGTTTGGAACAATCTCAACATAAAGGGATGGCAACATGCATAAAACACATTTTCATCTTTTGACCTTAATGACAAAACTCCCATTGACTTTGATGGCTGCAGGATGGGAGGACTAGATGGAGAGGTAACAACCTGAACTTAGAAAGATCTTCCAATGAGACAATGAAAATAATTCATTAGGAAGCGTGTGTACGTTGGTACTTTTCCTCATCAACTCCTACCTCTGATGGGTAGTAAGGCTTTTGCTGTCACGCTGTATCAGGTCAGCATTGAAACAGAAGTCTTAACACATCATAGGGGATAACCTTTAGGGAAGTTAGGTGTATAGTTCATCTCTGAATTGCACAAGGTCAGAATCAATACTTCAGTGCAGGCTACGTCCTACAGAATACTTAGGTGAATTGTTGCACAATCCACTATGTGGCTATTATTATATTATTTAGCAAGGGTTGGGGTTTTTTCCTCGCAAAGCTTGCAGAATCACGCTAACTGTGAATATTTTCATGAATACAGCATATAGGAAAGCAGTACTGGCCTGGTAGAATGACAAGGAATATGCAAAAGGAATCTTTCAGCAAATTATATATAATTCTAACCACTTTTTTCAGGGCACAATTCTGTGTAAATTGAAAATCTTACACCTGAGCACTCATGTCAAGAGTCGAAAGGTCTATATTTTTGAAAACCGCTTCATTAATATTTACCCCATGGCCCTGATCTAACTCCCATAGTTGGATCAAGCCCTACATTTTTGTAGTATTACAGATTGTAGTTTGAACTGCAAAGAAACTGCATCTGAAAGAGCACCCGCTGGGTTTTAAAAAAACATGCTTAAAAAATACTTCCTCTTGTTTATGCAACACTTAGTATTTTAACTGTTCGTTTCTCTTAAGATCTTGATTCAGATCAAGGTGCCATCAGTGAGGTCAACAACATCCCAAAGAGATACTTGTGACTGTTTTCCAGGCACATTCTCTCCTTTACCTCTAATCCAAGGCCAGCACTTCCATACTGCTGGGGCATTAGCTCAATTCTGAATAGAGGGACGTGCACGACTTACTGAACCACACAAACCACTTCCTTCAAAGCTTAGGGTTTCCTTGGAAATCTCCCACCCAAATACTAACCAGACCCAGCCCTGCTTCGTTGGTGAAAGCCAACAAGAGGAGAAGACAAGAGCTTGTCTGTATTAACACATTCTGCTTCTGCGGGCTATAGAGATCAGAAAGGGTTCAATGTCTTTTTATTTTAAGAAAATTATTTGCTGGAAACAATACATTAAATAATTCCTATGCTCTGCATATTATGAATTAGCGTTAGCAACAATTCATTGGTCCCTGTTGTCTTGTAATTCAGCATATTAAGCCAATTCCAACCTTTGGAAACATATATTTAGAAGCATGGGGCTGTAGTTTGGGGGGGGATTATCATGTAATATTGCTTGCCACAGAATGAAATAGCCTTTTTCTAATAATAAATAGGATCACCCAAGATTCTAGAATTTAAATGTAAACACATATGGGAAACAAACACACTATTTAAAATATGGGTAGAGGTGGGAGGAAAGTCAGATAGGAGGGCTCAAGGCATTGGCTATAGGATCTAGAATTTTCTCTCTTAAGTCATCAGCTCAGCGCTAGTTCAAGTCAGTAGAAACCAAAATTCTGGGGTCCCAGGTGAAATAAGGTGGTCTCAGTCCATTTCCTAGTGGATAGTTCTACCGGCACAATTGACCTTATTATTAACACTAGCTAGCAAGACTGAACATGGATTGAACAGACATGGAAACGGAACTGTTTTCTTGCCGGTAGATGTGCTCTACCCGCTATTCTGATCAGGGCTGAGTTACACTGGGGATGCACCATGAAGGACCCCTACACTGTCATGGTAGCAAACAGTTCAATCCACTTCATCATTAGAGTTGGTCGGGAAAATTCCAATGCAACAGTAATTTGTCAGAATTTGCCAATTCATCAAAAATAAAATATTTCACGGAGATGGTTCAATTTCACCAACGTTCCAATGGAACCCAGGCAGTGTTTTCTGCCAGCTCACCCACCGGGCTCCTTGGCAGCCTGTCCGATGGGCTGCTGGGGACCTCAGGGCTTCCATGGTCCACGGCTCCAGTGTCGCATACTAGGCAGACTGCTTCAGAGTCAGAGACTCCAGAGATTCAGGGGCCACCTGGTGGGCTGCTGGGGACCCCACGGTTTCCAGGGTGCACAACTTCCAGACAGCCCATCAGCAGATTGACCCAGAGCTGGGGATCTTTTTCAATGAGAATTTTGACATTTTGGGGTTTCGTTCCCAGTTGGAACGAAATATAAAAATCCTCCCTGAACCGGAATGACCTTTTTCCACCCAGCTTGGATTATCATTGTGAATTTTGCCAGCTGTTCCCCCCCACCACCCTTTTTCCTCTCCTAGGTCATGCCCCCCATCATATGTTCACATTGTAAATGCTGAAAGGATCTTCTACCAGTAGTTTCACAGCAGCAAATTGGTATTTAAACTGATTAACTGCTTATTTGGAGGACTTTCCCTTTCTGTTTTAAGGTGGTAGAATGAAAGCCCTCACGAAACAGACATGGGCACTCTGTCTGCTTCATTTCTAACCAGAGGATTCGTGTGTAATCTCTTATAAGTTTTATACTAAGTATCTGGGTTAAAGAGTTTGGTGTCACATTAGTGGCTTCCATGAGCATAGTTACAGAGAGGAGGCGAGAGGATAGGGCTGGGACTCAGGCCTGCTGGATTCTATTCTCAGCTATACAGCCGCTGTCCTTAGGCAAGTCATTTAACTTCTCTGTGTCCCAGTTCCCCATCCGTCAAATGAGAGTAATACCTGCCTCGCCAGGGTGGTGTGTGGCTTCTTGTATTAATGCTTGTAAAGCACTCTGAGATTCTCCAGTAAACGACAGCTCAGAACACAGAGTATAAATACATTGTAAGTATAGTGAGTGTATACACACACTGTAGTTATACTGTACATACACTGTATATACTTATACTGTATATATCCACACACATACACAATAACTGAATTTCGTAATGAACTTTTATGTCTCCTTTCTTCCCAGATGCTAAAGAGCTGATTGACTGCGAGACAGAGGGGTTTTTCTCCTTGCATCAGCGCCGGGGAGCTATCAAGCAAGCCAAAATTCACAACGTCAAATGTCACGAGTTCACTGCTACCTTTTTCCCGCAACCCACATTCTGCTCTGTCTGCCATGAGTTCGTCTGGTACGTACAATGATTCAGTGTTTCCTCCACCTTTCATTCTGAAACTCATTGTCTGTTGTGTTAACTGGCTGCCCTTCCATAAGCAATCTGTGACTATGAATGAATGAGAGTTGGTGTGACGGGCTGGATCACAGAATCCCCCTTGGGAGCTGCCACCCGATGTACCAAGACTACCTCTGCTCCTGCTTTCCCTGCCAGCTCGGGACTCCAGCACCCTGTCTTGCTGAGCCAGACATGCCCGTCTGCTCCAGCACAGACCCAGGGTCTGAATTACTTGCCCCAAAGCTGCAGGTTTACCTGAAAGCAGCTAACAGAAGTGTTCCTGTCTTTAACACTCAGATGTCCAACTCCCAATGGGGTCTAAACCCAAATAAATCTGTTTTACCCTGTATAAGCTTTATTCATAAATTGTTCGCCCTCTCTAACACTGATAGAGAGATATGCACAGCTGTTTGCTCCCCCAGGTATTAATATATACTCCTGAGTTAATTAACAGGTAAAAAGGGATTTTATTAAATACAGAAAGTAGGATTTAAGTGGTTCCAAGTAGTAACAGACAGAACAAAGTAAGTCACCAAGCAAAATAAAATAAAATGCGCAAATCTATGTCTAATCAAACTGAATACAGATAAGATCCTCACCAGTTCCAGAATGCTCCCTTTTACAGACTAATCTCCTTTTAGCCTGGGTCCAGCAATCACTCACACCCCTTGCACACTGTCCTTTGTTCCAGTTTCTTTCAAGTATCCTGGGGGAGGAAGGCTCTCTCTTTAGCCAACTGAAGACCAAATGGAGGGGTCTCCCAGGGGTGTAAATAGACTCTCTTGTGGGTGGAGACCCCCTCCTCACTCCTATGCAAAGTCCAGCTCCAAGATGGAGTTTAGGAGTCACCCGGGCAAGTCACATGTCCATGCATGACTCACAGTTTTTACAGGTAGCATCCATTGTTTACATGCTACCTTGAACATCCTCAAGTAGACTTCTTATGTAGATTGGAGCATTCCAAGATCCATTGTCCTTTAAGTGTTTTTTGATTAGGTACTTAATTTCAACATTCCTTTCTCCAGGAACTGACCAAATGCTCTACTAAGGTTATTTAGAAATCAAGCCAGTCCCCAGCCAACATTCATAACATTCATAACTTCGAATACAAAAATGATACATGCATACAAATAGGATTAATACATTCAATAGATCATAACCTTTGAGATATGTTACATGGCATATGTAGCATAAAACACATTCTAAGCATATTTCCATAAAGCCTTATGGGAGGTACCGTCACAGTTGATGCAAGTGAGGTGCGTTCAAGTCTTCCCTGGATCACAGCCCAGTGTAATTCAGCATGTACGTGTGTATACAGATGTCCCCAGGCACGTCTGTTATACACTAGACACTAATCATCATCTCAGGAGAACCTATTCCTCCAAACATCAGTGAAGAAACATTATTACTGCTCACCATTAAGACGCCTGACCCCACAACTCTCACTCCCATACTTGACTCCAATGGGCCTTTTCAGTGAGAGTTTGTCTGAGCAGGGCCCAATCCAGCTCCTATTTAAGATAGTCTGGCACAAATCCCCAAAGGTATTTAGCCTCTCAGCTTCCTTTGAAATCAATTGGAGTTAGGTGCCTAACTATCTCTGAAGATCTGGGCCTGAGAATCTTTCCATTGACTTTAATGGGAGTGGGATCAGGCCATTAGGACTGGAAACTGAGAAAAGGCCTCCGGATTTGGGGCATTGGAACTGTTTGAAGGAGTAAAGACTCCTCGTGTGAGTAAGTGTCACGGTATCAGGCCCTTTATCCGTTACATGTAGGGGCTACATGTTTCATTCCCGGGATATGACACACACAATGGTCATGTTTCTAATTGCATTTGCACCAGTGTGAACATTCACTCCTATCTTTTACTTTTTATGCAGTGACTAAAAGACACAAGTTTCTAATAAACAGTTTCCCATTAACTGATGCAAAATTAAAAGTTGTAAAGTGCACAAAAACTGCTGTGAGGGCCGCAGGCAGTCATTCTAACTACTAGCTGAAGTGAATAAAGATACTTAATCTAGATAAGCCCCACAGGAGCTAATAAAAATCAATGTGGTTTTATTCAATTTTCATTGCATAAATACTGCTGACATTAGCGCTCTGAAAATTCAAAAGTAACCAGTTTTGTGTTTATTCCAGGGGTCTTAACAAACAAGGCTACCAGTGCAGGCGTAAGAAGCTTTATTTTATTACTATCATTATTTATTCCGTTGTTTTTTTAAATGGCATTTTTCCTAATATGGTGACTTCTCTGTTCTTTCAGAATGCAATGCTGCCATTCATAAGAAGTGTATTGATAAAGTAATAGCTAAGTGCACAGGGTCAGCAATCAACAGCAGAGAAACAATGGTATGTGTCACATTTCGACGTAGGGATTTTATTCTGATCTTTCTCATGCTGATGTAAATCAGGAGTAACTCCAGCGAAGTCACTAAAGTCACTGATGTAGAATGGGTGGAAGGGATCAGATTGCTTGCACCTTCCTAATCGGTCACACAATCTCTTATTTGTGATGCACTCAAATTTAATAACTGAATTTGCAATATTTAGATGAAGACTGGATGTCTTCCATTGGTCCTGCTTTGAGCAGGGAGTTGGACTCGATGACCTCCTGAGGTCCCTTCCAATCCTAATATTCTATGATTCTAAAAGAGATGCTGTACCTCAGATAGAAGTTATGGGCATGAGGGAGACATTATTGGGTGAAATTTGTTGGCCTTTATGATGCAGGAGGTCAGACTCAATGATCATAATGGTCCCTTCCGGCCTTAAAATTGAGGAATTTACCATTTCAAGAGTGTATATATTATCCAAAATTTGCAGATTGTTAATAGGAGATGTGTATATTGACAAGTTCCCCTTTATTATATTTTTATCTTGTCTTTCATCATAGAATCACAGGGTTAGAAGGGACCTCAGGAGGTCATCTAGGCCAACCCCCTGCTTAAAGCAGGGCCAATCCTGAGACAGATTTTTGCCCCTGATCCCTAAGTGGCCCCCTCAAGGATTGAACTCACAACCCTGGGTTTAGCAGGCCAATGCTCAAACCACTGAGCTATCCCTCCCCCCGTCATTGTTCCAGGGAGCATTCCCCTACCCTGTGCAAAAAGGAGAGTAAGCTGCCATTTCCGCCTTGATGTTAAAACTACATTTTTCTTAGTTGATTTCATCCCACAGCTCCTATTTATACCCATGTAGCATTTCCCTTCATCAGCTCTGATCCCTCCATGGTGTTTACACCCTTCAAACTCTTTAGGCTGTTATTCTCAAAGCTAACTAGTGGGTTTAGCCACACAATTCCCATTGACAAAGATGGGAGCTTTGTGGCAAAATCCCCTACTTGGCTTTGTAAATCTATAGACAATTTCCTCTTTTTGGTCAATTCCAATAACAAAGATGCAGCACTGGCATGGATGTCACTTTTTTTCCTACCTTGTTTTCTATGTACAATATATTGCTTATTCCCAAGGATTTCCCCCCCCTGGGCATGGTAAAAACCCTGGCAACTAATAATAAGGCTGCCAAAAACCACAGTGATGGGCAGCAGTCTAATCCCCTAAAATAGATAGAATAATATGGATGATGAGTACTACATTTTTTTAATTCAGCGCTGATGTAGAGTGGGCAGTATTTTCACAGTGTCTTTTTTTCTTGCAGTTCCACAAGGAGAGGTTTAAGATAGATATGCCTCACCGGTTTAAGGTCTACAACTATAAGAGCCCGACATTCTGTGAGCACTGTGGCACGCTTCTTTGGGGCCTGGCGAGGCAAGGGTTAAAGTGTGACGGTGAGTCCCGCTGCTCTGCAAATGTAGACGGAATGGGCCTTTATAAGGCTGCTCTCCTGAGGAGCTGCAATCTAAGGGCCAAATCCTGTTTACGTTACACATGCAAATACCTCCTTAGTAGTTGGGAGCATGGGGACATGCTGAGGGCAGAGCCCAAGGATCTCCCCCCACACACACAACAGGATCATTTTGGGGGGGATACACAAGGATGCATGATCCATAGGGCTGAAGAGTGGATCCACATCTGTCCACAGGCTTAGGGAGGAAAATGCCCGCATGCATCCTCCAGCCTGTGGCTTATTCAGGTTGGACCAGCACAGTGAGTATGCACCAATAGGATTTAACTGGTGCTTAGGCCTTGAGCTACAGAGGGCTTCACAGGGGCAAATTTCACCCTCAGCTGTTGGCTCAGGCCAATAGAAGTGCTCTGCCTCGTGTCAAACAAATGCTGTTTATAATGCAAACCTCCCCAGGCTCTGATCACCTCATAAACTTCTTCCTTTCAGCATGTGGGATGAACGTCCATCACAAGTGCCAGACAAAAGTGGCAAACCTTTGTGGAGTTAACCAGAAACTAATGGCCGAAGCACTGGCAATGATAGAGAGCACCCAGCAGGTACAACAGCTCGTGGGCTGAAACGGCATGGTATAGTGGATAGGGTGCTGGTGTGGCATTCAAGAGACCTGGGTGCTAGTCTACTGACACGCTGTGTGAGCTGGGGCAAATCATTTCACCCTCTGTGTCCCCTTCCACTCTGTCTTGTCTATTTGGATTGTAAACTCTTCGGGGCAGGGACTGTTTCTAACTCTTTGTGTGAACAGCATGCCACACAATGGGACCCAGATCTTGTTTGGGGCCTCTAGCCATGGCTGTAATATATATATATATATATATATATATATATATATATATATATATATATATATATATATATATATATATATATATATAACAACACGGAGACTCAAACTCTTCCACAGTGTGTTGCTTTAAAGAAACAAAGACTCCAAAAACATGAGCTACCTAATGCGTTCAGTCAATTACTTTAGTTTGTAGCCACCTCCTTGTCTTTCTGTAATTACGACTGTGCGGATTAAGCAGGTTTAATAAGATACCTGTGCGTGTAGGCATTTTCAACCTAAACATCGCTCCTTTTTTGCTTGTGACCCAGGCTCGCTGTTTGCGTGACACTGAACAGATCTTCAGAGAAGGACCTATTGAAATTGGCCTTCCCATTCCTATGAAAGAAGTAACTCTGCTTCACACTGTGCCAGCACCTGCAACTGGGAAAAGAGGTAGCTCTCCAATTATGTGTATTCACGGTGCCAATTATTTAAACTGTTAGCCGGAGACAATGATAATAATGAACTTAGTCCATTCATAGTACAGGGAAACAGACATCCTATGTATTACGTATATAAGCCATGCCCACTCTGTGCTCTGTCCCCCTCTGGTGGTGGCTTTCATCTCCCCCTGACCAGGAAGCGCTTCCCAGCTAGATTCCATGTATGGACCATCACTTGTAATGCTGATGTCTCTGGATGGGTTGTTGACAGCAGGGATCAAACCTGGGAAATCCATAAATGAGCCGCTATTACTTGAGCTGAAAGACCCACCTCTCTGAGCCAAGGCCTAGCCGCCACCAGAAGGAGACAGAGAGTCGCACCGAGTGGGTGTGGCTTACACTTACAAGAGGTTCCTTCCAAGCCTCACGTGATGTCATGATTCTGACATAGAAGCACGGACATGATTTATGGCTTAGACCTAGTCAGCAACAATTCCAGTGCATGCTCCCAATAATGGAGTTTCCACAAAATAACTCACTCAGGTGATGTGTTCATTAGTCAATACAAAGCAACATCTGTCACTTCTAGAGTCATGCCTCTACCAAAACATATCCCTCTCATCCACACTCTGTCATACCTACCCTCAAACTATTCCCAGCCACTCCATAGAGGGGCAACTAATCCCCCTGGTCCCAGTGCAATTCCCTTCTACCTCTCCATAGACATGTGCCCTAACCCATCCATTTCTGTCCTCCAGTGACATGAACCACAAAGCACCACACACACTGCTGGCAAAATCTTCCCCAAATCCTCCTTTAGGTCAGGTATCCCAATACCCACCACTTCCCCCACCCACAACCATATTCATCAGAACCTCAAGAAGAAACGTCACCCACTGTTTAGTTCAAACTATCTGCTCACCACTGAAAATTCATATCCCGGTTTTATTATTTTCTCTGTGTTACGGCTTACAGCTAC
This sequence comes from Chrysemys picta bellii, assembly GCF_011386835.1. Lineage (NCBI taxonomy): Eukaryota > Metazoa > Chordata > Testudines > Emydidae > Chrysemys > Chrysemys picta. The sequence goes on along the minus strand of NC_088791.1, from coordinate 12,145,101 downwards.
TGAAAGAGCAATGCTCTCGACAGGTAGCAGCTTCATAATCGTTTAAATTTTTATTTACTTATTTATTTATTATTTTAGTACTGCAGGCATGTTGTTATAGTCTTAACTAATTATGCTGATTACAGAAACTGCTGCAAGCGTTTCCGTGTTGTGTTTATCTTACCTGTGTACCCTGCACGTGGTTGGCACGCTACACTCTGCTGTTGACATGTGTACTTGGTCCAAGAACTGGCTTAATTAATTTTGTTTCACTTTACCCTTTTCTCTCCTCTCTTGGATGATATTTGTACTTAGCTTTGTGAACATCCCTGCAGGTAATGACCATTGATGCTATGAGCCTTTGTGAGTGTGGCCCACCTTCATAGCATGGCCAAATCGCACATTTCAGAACAATCTGCACTCGTGTACAAAAAATGACCATTTGGGGGGAAATCTTTCAAAGACACAAATGGCAATTAGGTGCTGAAGAGCTTGTCTACACCGGGACACTCAAGAAGGTGAATCCAAATTAATGTTTAAAGTGGATTAGTTAAACCACATTAAATCCCGGCACGGACAGTATAATTCAGAATTAAAGTGGCCTTAATTTGATGTGTCTTAATTCACTTCCAAAGTGTGCTTCAAGTTCACATCTTTAGTTAATTTGGATTAATTTTCCTGGATGTCCCCATGTAGCCATGCCATCATTCCCATAGAAAGTCAATGGAAAATCTCCACCTTACTCACCCAAAAGCTGACCTAAACATCAAAATGTGGGTTTTAAGTGGAATCTTTCAGCTCCCACATTTGGAAATTACCTCCCCCTGTGAACCACAATAGCTTTTATTCCTTTTAGTATTAGCAGTGAAGATTTCAAATTCAAAAGAAATCAGAGCAAATTGGCCCAGATTCTTAGTGGTGTAAATCACTGTAGCTGCTGTGACAAAGTTCCTCCTCTATCTTGGTGGGTCCTGCGCTTATTGGCGGATTTTCTTGTCTCAGAGATTCACCATGTGGGTTGGGGAACAGCCCAGAGACCTTCCCCTCTGGGAGAACCCACAGTCCAGATCAATTGGGAGGTTTGGGGGGAACCCGGGCTCGCCCTCTACTCCGGGTTCCAGCCCAGGGCCCTGTGGACTGCAGCTGTCTATAGTGCCTCCTGTAACAGCTGCATGACAGCTGCAACTCCTTGGGCTACTTCCCCATGGCCTCCTCCAAACACCTTCCTTATTCTCACCACAGGACCTTCCTCCTGGTGTCTGATAACGCTTGTGCTCCTCAGTTCTCCAGCAGCACAGCACACCCTCTCACTCTCAGCTCCTTGTGCCTCTTGCTCCCAGCTCCTCACACTCGCACCACAAACTGAAGTGAACTCCTTTTTTTTAAAACACAGGTGCCCTGATTAGCCTGCCTTAATTGACTCTAGCAGCTTCTTAACAGGTGTCCTAATTAGCCAGCCTGCCTTAACTGGTTCTAGCAGGTTCCTGATTACTCTAGTGCAGCCCCTGCTCTGGTCACTCAGGGAACAGAAAACTACTCATCCAGTGACCAGTATATTTGCCCTCTACCAGACTTCTTTACCCCACTGGTCTGGCTCTGTCACACTGCATTGAAGTGAACGGTGTGACACTGATTTACACCCGGTGAGGATCTATTAATAAAATGATTGAGTTTTGGCTTGACAAAGCCCTGGCTGGGGTGATTTAGTTGGGGATTGGTCCTGCTTTGAGCAGGAGGTTGGACTAGATGACCTCCCGAGGTCCCTTCCAACCCTGATATTCTATGATTCTATGAGTTGCATGGTAAATTTAAGAATTACAGTATATGCTATGCCTACCAAATTCAAGTATCATTGTGACTGGATAATTGAGATCAGGGTGCATACATGCTAATCTGCAGTGCTAATGTGCACCTTGACGTGAAAGAACTGCATTTGGAAATAGCCAACAGGAGGCCAGACAAGGAAGCTCCCCTTGTCCTTCCTGCTGTGAAGCAGCATTCCATGACAGCATGCTCTATGTTACCGGAGAGAAGGTTCAGGTGGGCAGGGCAGGGTACCAGGGTAGGGTAAGAGCATAGGCCTGTGGATCTGGGCTGGAGCCCAGTGACCTGGAAAGAGGATTCTGTTCCCCTCCCCAGTTGACCAATGTGGGGAACCCTTGCACATTGTCTTCCAGCCTTTGAGCTGGGAATTTGCCCAAGGGGAGTTCAGCGCACAAGTCCCAATGACTTTCACTGCACTCCTAACTCACATTGACCTGCTGGAAAATCCCACCTTTGGTCCATAGTGCCTATTATTACCTTGGCATCCAAGGGCTGTAGCACAACTTATGAAATACAGCTCATAGAATGGGTAGCACAGAAACCACCTCTCCTGCAAGCTTTAAAATACATGTGTTAGGAACAAAAGCAAAACTAAACCAAAGCTTAAACCCAATAAAGGCCTGAACACTGGGCTCCCAGCTTGGATTCCAGTGGAACGGTGAGAAGAGCACAGTGTTTCCTTTCCAACCTTGCTATAATTATCCATGGCAGTGTGAAGCTGTTGCAAAAAAAGCAAACATGATTCTGGGATGTATTAACAGGTGTGTTGTGAGCAAGACATGAGAAGTCATTCTTCCGCTCTACTCTGCCCATTAGGAAAAAGTTCCTAACTGTCAGGGTGGTTAAACACTGGAATAAACTGCCTAGGGAGGTTGTGGAATCTCCATCTCTGGAGATATTTAAGAGTAGGTTAGATAAATGTCTATCAGGGATGGTCCTGCCAGGACGGCAGGGGACTGGACTCGATGACCTCTCGAGGTCCCTTCCAGTCCTAGAATCTATGAATCTATTAATCTATGGCCTTATCGCCTTAAGATCGCATTGCTCTGCATGAGGGCTGCACATGGAGACCATTGGGAAAATGAAGCTTGTGCAGAATGCTGCAGCCTGCTTATGAAAGCAGAGTTGCCGATCAGAAGCACGTTATACCAATGCTCTGGAGTCTTTGTGATGACTACCGTCTTGGTCAACACCAGAGGCCTCTCACACCAGAAGCATGAATCTCTACAGCTTGAGTAATAAGTAAAAGGAAGAAAACAGTGAGCAATTCTTCTCCATGTCCACTCAGAGTAGGACAAGAAGTAATTGGCTTAGTTTGCAGCAAGGGAAATTTAGGTTCGATATTAGGAAAAACTTTCTAACGTTAAGGATAGTGAAGTACTGGAGGAGGTTACCAATGGAGGTTGTGGAATCCCTATCATTGCAGGTTTTTAAGAACGTGTTGGACAAACACCAGTCCAGGGTGGTCTAGGACAGTGTTTCTCAAATGCGGCCACCGTGGCCACATGCAGCTACCAGGGGCTTTTCTTGCGGCCACAACCTCCTGGGCTGTGATGGAGGGCGAGGCAGGGGGAGCAGCAGCTCCTCCCCTTCCCTGGTGCTCCTGGATGCCTTGGTGTTGGTTGCTGGGGCTTCCAGCCAGGGTTGGGCCCTGCCCCCCTCTGGAGATGCCTGGGGCACAACACTGGAGGAGCAGCCGGTGAGTTCCCCACCTTCTCTGGGGTGGTGGGGACCAGGCTTTGGGCTTCAGCCCGGGAGTGGTGTGGAGGTAGGCTCTGGCCACAAGGGTTCAGGCTCCAGCTCCGGGCTCCAGCTCTGTGGCTTTGGGTTCCATCCCCTAGCCACGGGGCTTCAGGTTCCATCCCCCGGCTGCCTCCCCCAGCCAACCCTCCCCCACCCCAGCCCCTGCTATTGCCTCCCCCAACCTCTCATCCAGGGCTTAATTTGTCTCCAGGCTTGCCAGGGCTGAGTAAGTCTGCTGTGAAAAATGATACTTATATGTTTGTTAATATCACTTTTCACAGCAGACTTACTAGCTAGCCATAAATAAATTACAGTGATTTGGACGTATATATGTGCAAATGTCTTTGTTTTTCCTAAAGCTAATTAAGTATTTTAGGTGAAAGTGGCCACCAGCAAGAGTTGGTCGCCGCACTCTGAGGCCACCAAATCATTTGTCATGAGAACGCCTTGTCTAGGTATATTTGGTCCTGCCTCTGCGCAGGGAACTGGGCTGGGTGACCTCTTGAGGTCTCGTCCAGCCCAACATGTCTGTGATTCTTTGACTCTAAAGAGCCAGACTTGCATCCTTTGTGAATTGGCCCCAGTGGAGGATGTCTGACATACGCCGATCAGAGGATTACATCTGCAGTGGCTTGCCGTTAGTTTCTAGTTGGAGTTTGGGACCGGGCTTGGGACCGGATTACCTAAGGCACCATCTCTTCCCCGGTGGATATTTATTTTATCTGTCAAGGTGGGCTGAGCAATCCTCTATATGGTATTGCGTGTTTGAGTTTGTGGGATAGGTTCAGTAAGGAATAAATTCCTATACAGGTTTTGATAAATCTAAATAAATAGAATACCTAGGAAACTCTTGAAAGTCCCACTCCAGGAACTGACAGCAAAGGCAGCCAACCTGATCTGAACGTCTGGGATAGGAGCATGAAGTATAAACAGTGTCTCATCTGTTTCACACAGCAACCTTGGCAATGGACTTGCAAGAGCCCCAAGGGTAAGATGTCATGGCACGGTGTGACAGCCAGCAAGAAGCAATGTCAAGGAAAAGAATCTAAGGGCTTGGCCCTGTTCTTCGGCTATGAAAGCAACATTGCAGTTAAAGGGTGTCTTTCTCTTCTCATTTACACCCACGTAACATCAGGAGTCACTCTCCTTAAGTCAGTGGAGTTACACCACTGCAAAAACTGATGTAACTAGAAGGGGATTAAGGCACAATGCCTGAGGTTTTCAAATCCACCTACTGAATGTGGACACCTGATTGCCATTGATTTTAATTGGAACTGGGTGTCTTTGAAATATGGAAAACTAGGATGTGGATTTTTTGGTTTTGTTTCTGGGTGTTTATTTGGCTTTGGGGTTCATTTCAGAGCCACAGGGAATCTCCTGGGAGACGCCGGTGGAAGACGTGACAAGCCCCGAGTCTCTCATAGAATCAAAACCAGGAAAAGACCAGAAGTCTGAGCAGCTGAAATTAACAATCGACGATTTTGTCTTACACAAAATGTTGGGAAAGGGAAGCTTTGGCAAGGTAAGTGAGATGGGGCTGACGTGTGCTAAGCAAAACCAGGCAGTGCACTGCTGGAGAATATAAACCGCTTTTCAATGCCTACGTGGCCGTTGCATTGCCAGGGGCAGAAGGCATGACTCTCTGTTTTCAAACCTCCAAAGAGGTCAAACCTGACCCAAACGTCCTCAATAGTAAATAAGATTTAAACATCGCCAAGGGTACCCAACTGTTGCATTGCATAGAAACCTAATTCTCCCAGGGCTCAATCATAAACCCAGCCCCACCTCTGCATAGGAGAGTAAATATACTATAGTGGCCCTCTTACTCCCCTGCACCGGCTACCCACATGACTGTGTAAAAGGGAAAGAAGCAGCCAGGCTGCTACTTCCCCTTTTATGCATGTGGGTGGGGAGAAGGTGGGCAGAGAGCAGACTGGGTGGAGTCCTGGCACTGCTATCAGCCAGCACAGTTGAGCTAGCTCAGAGGAGGAAGTAAGCCGCACCTGAAAAAAAGCTGGAGTAGATTACTTCCCCCTCCAGGGCAAAGAGGAAACAGGGACCAGATTATGAAGCCCCCTATTCTTGGGGCAACTATGCTCTGCCCCTTACTCAGGCTGGATTCAGCTACCTCCCTTAGATGTTTGGGGCCCGATCTCCAGCTGATGTAAATCCGTATAGCTCCACTGAGTCAATGGAGCTCTACCAGTTTAAATCAGCTGGGGATCTGTGCCCTGGATCTGAAACGTGAATCTTCTACCTTCAGTGGATTCATTCGTCTCACTTTACATTGTGTGCCTGATCATTATTAATTCGTAGAAGCGTCCTCTAGGATAACGTTAACCATGATGAACTCATTTGGCGCTAATGCAGTTCTGAGAGGCAATTCGGAAGCCACTCTTCATTGCAATTTAGCATCAACTGTTGAGTGTGCACGTATTAGATAACGTGTTGCCCAAAGACATCAGAGATGGAACCTCCCCTGGGTGTATGGCTGATTCTTGCATATTTTATGGACTGATGCAATTGCAGTGGCCACATCTTAAATTGTTAATGAAACATCTGATTTATTTGTTTCCATTTTGCTTTCCATAGTTGAACAAGCTTAGGACAAATCAGGCCCTTCCACAGAAAACCGGTTGGGAGTAGAAAATACTACAAGCTTCCTCCACAGAATTATCTCCAAATTCTTCCATTGGTTGGAGTGGGGTGTGTCCTCCTTTGGAGAAGATGCAGGGTCTGCAGCCTTCATACCCTGCCAATCTCCAGAGATCTGCATGGGTTTCAATGGTACTGGGCCATCTGTGTAGAAGCCCATTGCTGCATTGACCCTACTATCTCCTACCCTCTCCTGCCTCCCAGTCAGACAGTTGCACTCTGGTTACTATCCCTTGAGCCCCTCTCTTAAAGAATATTCCATAGCATGGAGAGGGCACTGCGAGAGAGTTGTTGTAGCATCAGCATTAATATTACTGATTATTCCCCATATCGCATGGGAGAGGCGATACACAGCACACTGATAAGTTAAACATACAAATAACCAAAAGAGTAAATAAAACTTGCAAAGGGATTGCAGATCCCCTGCACTTTTCCATATCTACGGTTCAGTAAACAGTACTGAGGAAGCTTTATTGATTATTCTTGAATGTTTAGCTAACCAAGGGGCATGTTAATAATAAGACCCAACTCTTATACAGTGTTTTTTATCCATCGATCTCAAAGCACTTTATAAAGGATGTCAGTATCCCCATGTCAGAGATGGGGAAACTGAGACACAGAGCGGGAAGTGACTTGCCCAAGATCATCTGGAAAATTTATAACAGAGTTAAGAAGTGAGGCCAGGTGCTCTGAGGCCCAGTACAGTGCTGTCCACTAAGCCACATGGTTGCCTAGTACTGTAATTAGCCTGTGGGCCTAGAAATCAGTCTACTTCCAACACTGCTACTGGCTCATTCGGTCATTTTGCCTCTGAGTGCCTCAGTTTCCCCATCCAGAAGAGAGGTATAATAAAGCTTGCCTATTTCTCTGAGACTCAGTTCATTAGTATTTGCTAAGTGCTTTGAGATCCTCAGACGAGAAATACTGTAGAAGTGCAACCGCTCTATTCATTCCTCACTCTTGTAAATCAGTCAATCAGTGGAGCTACATTGATTTATCCCAGCTGAGGATCTGACCCCAAATGTTCCCTTTATATATTGCTGACAAAATAATACTCCCCCATATGTCTTTTAGAGTATTGTAGTGGTTAGCAGAGTGGCCAGAAAATGGAAACCATTATTTATGAAAATGTGCATAAAACTGGTTTCAGTCATCAAAGTTTTCACATGTCAGAAGTGTTCCATCTACTTACATGGCCCACATTACTGTAGTAACTACGTCATTAGTGGATTTATCCCCACAACACCCCTAGGAGGTAGGAAAGCGTTATCCATATTTTACACATGGAAACTAAGGCATAAGGTAGATTGAGTGACTTTCCCAAAGCCTCATACATTTGGGGCAGAATCAGGACTTGAATTCAGGCTACCTGAGTCCTAGTCGGGCGACTTAGCCACTAGATCGGGGTAGGCAACCTATGGCACACCTGCCAAAGGCGGCACATGAGCTGATTTTCAATGGCACTCACACTGCCTGGGTCCTGGCCACTGGTCCGGGGGGCTCTGCATTTTAATGTAATTTTAAATGAAGCTTCTTAAACATTTTAAAAACCTTATTTACTTTACATACAACAATAGTTTAGTTATATATTATAGACTTAGAGAAAGAGACCTTCTAAAAACGTTAAAATGTATGACTGGCACGTGAAACCTTAAATTAGAGCAGTGGTTCTCAAACTTTTGTACTGGTGACCCCTTTCACATAGCAAGCCTCTGAGTGTGACCCCCCTTATATATTAAAAACACTTTTTTACATATTTAACACCATTATAAATGCTCGCGGCAGAGCGGGGTTTGGGGTGGAGGCTGATAGCTCGCGACCCCCCCCCCCCATCAGGGCCGGCTCCAGGCACCAGCCCGGCAAGCAGGTGCTTGGGGCGGCCAAGGGGAAGGGGTGGCACGTCGGGCTGTTCGGCGGCAATTCAGCAGTGGGTCCCTCTCGGAGGGAAGCACCTGCCGCCGAATTCCCGCCGAAGAAGAAAGCGGTGCGGTGGAGCTGCCGCCGGAGTGCCGCCGATTGCAATTGCGATCGCGGCTTTTTTTTTTTTTTTTTTGCCGCTTGGGGCAGCAAAAACCCTGGAGCTGGTCCTGCCCCCCATGTAATACCCTCGCGACCCCCTCAGGGGTCCTGACCCCCAGTTTGAGAACCCCTGAATTAGAGTGAATAAATGAAGACTCGGCACACCACTTCTGAAAGGTTGCCCACCCCCTGCACTAGATCATCCTTCCGCTCTAAGTTGTCTGATCAACCTTGGTGTTGAGCCAGTTATTCTCAACTCTCTTCTTTAAATGGGTCTGAACATGATTTGAGAAAATGCACGTCTTATATGAGTTGGCCTTCCCCTTCCAGGTCTTCCTTGCTGAGTTAAAGAACACGGATCAGTTTTTCGCTGTGAAGGCTCTGAAGAAGGATGTGGTTTTGATGGACGATGACGTCGAATGCACCATGGTGGAAAAGAGAGTCCTCTCCTTAGCTTGGGAGCACCCGTTTCTAACCCATGTGTATTGTACATTCCAAACCAAGGTAAATACGTGCTTTCCATTTGTGCCGGAACATGCTGGGGACGCTCTGCTTTACTCCTGTTACTGGGCAAAAGCCTGAGCCTGTTTACTCTGAGGAAAGTTCTCTCAAACAAAACAGGGCTAAAGGAAGGAATCTTCAGTCTCAGCATGTGCCTCAGAAACTTTGACCTCATCCCCAGCTTTCATCCGACGAGTGCTGGGTGTAGGGGTGGGTAGGACACTTGGCCAGCTGATCCGTTCCAGGGAGCATGCTTGGACTTTGGCCCCTGTAGATTCATGCTTCTTTCCCCACCTAAGACTGGCAGTGCAGAGAGTCACCGTGGTGCAGTATGTACTAAGGGTGAAATTCAGTCCCGTGCAGAGGGACAGCACAAGACATATCACTATTTAAACTCTCAAAACAAGGCTTAAGTGGGACTTTAATAGTGCATGAGCCTTGTGCACCCTAATGCAAAAAGTAGCTTCCAGAGTTTGCCTCTGTGTCCCTGACCAGCCTTTCAAGCACCATACCAGACAAATAAAAAAGAACTAGTTTGTTTCCTTCTCTTTATATCAGTGGTCCCCAAACTTGTCAGGGTTACACACACCCTTACCTCTGTCCGCACCCCCGCTCTGGAGCCGGGGTTGCGGCTGCCGGGGGGGCGCACGGACAGGGATAAGGGGGCCGAGGCTGGGACCAGGGCCGGCTCCAGGCCCCAGCCCACCAAGCTTGTGCTTGGGGTGGCACCTGGAGGGGGGCGGCGCGGTGCTCCGGCTCCGGCCGCCGGGGAGAGCGGAGCCCCGGCCGGGGCTCGCCGCCCTCCCCCCGGTGCTCTGGCCGCCGGGGAGAGAGTAGCCCCGGCCAGGGCTCGCCGCCCTCCCTCCGGCGCTCTGGCCGCCGGGGACAGCGGAGCCGCGGTGGGCTCGCCGCCCTCCCCCCGGCGCTCTGGCCGCCGGGGAGAGCGGAGCCCCGACTGGGACTCGCTGCCCTCCCCCCCGGGGCTCCGGCCGCCTTCCCCTGCCGCGCTGGGGGGGGGGCGGCCGGAGGCTTTTTTGCCTGGGGCGGCAAAAGAGCCAGAGCCGACCCTGGCTGGGACCACGCCTGGGGACGGGTCTGGGGACGGAAACAGAGCTTCAGCCAGGGGTTGAAGGCTGAGGCCGGGCCGGGAGCGGAATCACGGTTGGGGGCCAAGGCTGGAGCCGGGAGCGGAGCAGCAGCTGGGAGGCGGGGCCACGGCAGAGCTGGGGGTTGAGTGGGGCTAGGTGGTGCTCCCTCCCCGCCCTCCATGGGAGCTGGCCCGGGCCTCACCCCCGCAATGTTCCTCTGCACTCCCTAAGGCAGTTTGGGGACCACTGCTCTATATAGTAACATTTTAAACTGGCATTACGACAAGTTTAACTGGGGATAAAATCTGGAATGATATCCCAATGACCACTCTGTTCACTCAGGCAGCCCTGGAAGGTCTGGATTCATCTCAAGAGGCTTCCATGCTTATTCGTATACCCTAATTTAGCAACGCTAGATGTTGCTCAGTGCTGGTTAACAACAGAGCAGCCAATGTCATAGATAGATAGTACCTCTGCTGCATATACAGTTAGCTTCCCAAACAACGCGTGTTTAAGGACAGTGGATGAAATTTACTGTGGAAAAGCTTGTGAACTCCTGTGTCAGTAGATCATGAAATTTTGAATCCTGGCATCTATCTTAATCCTTTCAGGACGATGAGCAAAGGGATACCCATAACTTACAGGAAGGAAATTATGTACAGTTTCAGCTGATGGTGGGGGAAAGATAAATGACCTGAAACTAAGGAAAGAAAACTGAGACTAGATAATAGGAAAAGTATTCTTGACAATAATACCAACTGGGAAGTGGAATATACTCCCAGTGGGGGTGGTTGATATTCAAGGGTAGGTTGGTGAGACACCAGTGGGAATGATATGTAGCAATGTATACGTTGCTAGAATAGAGCATTGGTTTATATAGTCCAAGATCCTGTCATCAACAGTGGCCAACACCGTCTGCTTCAGAGGAAGTACATGAAACCCTACAGCAGGCAGTTATGGGGTAACCTGCCTCCAGCACAAACTTCTCCTGTGCTCCTAGAGTCAGCGGTTGGCTTACACCCTGAAGCACAAGGATCTGTATAGTGAATAGTACTGAAAAATGCAACGAGGTCAAATGAATGATCACTTCAAGCCCCCCTCTCTACTGCATGATGCTATATTGCCCTCTTGACGTACGTTAAGCGTCTTCTTCGGTCTTACCCAAGTCAACTTTTCAACATTTTAAAGCAGTTTGGCCTCTTCATTTCACACTATAGCTGTAGGAGTTAGCGCACGTCTTTTTAATCCAAATCGCCCGTAGACTGTGATTGATTTCTGACTTATGTTTTTCTCCTCTGACCTTTCCGAGTCAAGCAGTGATCATTCAACTCATGAAAGTCATTCTGAATGAGAGAGCTGTAACAAGCCGCAGACATTCTCTCACCACTCGATGGAGGCATGTTTTAATCATAATATGCTCAGAGTAAGCATTTCATAGCAAATGCACTGGTGTGTAGAAGCCATGCCTAGGAGTTATTATTGGAATCTCTTTTTGAAGGCTTCACTGGAATGGCTTTTGATAAGTGGCTTCAGACAGAAAAGCGTGCGTCAGAAACCTTTCTGAAATATTGATTTGTTGGCAATGCGAAGTTTCTGAGTTCCTTTATGTACTGAATGCATCTACAAACAATAGTAGAAACAGGAACATAGGCATCTCCATACTGGGACAGACCAGTAGTCCTTTCAGTCCAGTCCAGTCCATCAACATCAATATCTGCCACATGTCTTCAAAGGAATAAAATATCTCCCTAATGTACCTCGTTTAGACAGTATTATCCATTACGGAGGGTAGGTTCTGCTTGATCCCAGCCAGTGATGATCAATGTAGGCTATGAAGCGTGAGAATTGATAGTCCTTTTCAAAGATGCTGAGCACCTACAGTTCTCACTGACTTCCATAGAAGATGCAGCACTCGTGAAAATCAGGCAACTTGTCATTTTTAGCCTCCTTAGAATAAATGAAGATGCCCTTTTTTTCAGATGTTTTTGATATTTATCTTTTTTTTTTTTTTGCCACAATGATCTCAGCAGTGAGTTCAACAGGCTAATTATATACTGTGTTCAACACCTTTTATTTTATGTGATTTAAAGGGACACTGTAAAAACTGTTTTATAATTCCTATGCTACTAATCCTGAAATTATTGACACCGATACAGTGTTAATCTCTGAATTAACGCTTCCCCATTTATGCTGCTTCTTTTTATTGATTGATTTTTGCATTTCACTGAGCTTGAACAGTAAAAATAGACTTTCTATTTTTGAAAGTCAGTTTCATTTTTGTTTACAGCTTGTTTCACTTCATACCCCAGATTCTAATTTACATTAAGGCCCCTCTCACAGTAAAATAGAAACCAGATTTATTGTAGTTTAAAAGCAAATGTTACGGAAGCATTTCTGTGCTGTTAGCCTTATCTTTTGTAACAGCTCATTTATACAACACCTAAAGGCTGAGCCAAATTTGACATAGCATGTCACGTTAACATATGAGATTTAACACTTTAAGACTCCTGTTCACTGACAGAATAATATAAATGGCCTTAGGGTAAAGGAGAATCAGACCCTGGAACTTCCATTAAAAAAAAAATCTTAGGAGCCAATTCTGTGGTGAGCTGAGAGTTTTCAAAAAGCTTCAGTGGGTGTGGAGCGCACTCAGGATGTCATGGTGAACACTCAGTACCAGGGCCAGCTCCAGGCACCAGCTGAGCAAGCAGGTGCTTGGGGCGGCCAAGGGGAAAGGGCGGCACGTCGGGCTCTTCGGCGGCAATTCGGCGGCAGGTACCTCGGTCCTTCTCGGAGGGAAGGACCTGCCGCTGAAGTGCCACCGAAGAAGAAAGTCTTTTTCTTTTTTTTTTCCCCGCTGCTTGGGGCGGCAAAAACCCGGGAGCCGGCCCTGCTCAGTACCTTGCAGCATTAGGCCATTAATATATACAAGCGCTCCCGTCATCCTCTTATCAACATATCAAACGTACATCTTGATTAGAGCTGGTCAGAATGGCATTGAATGTAGAGAATGTTGTTTCTGGAAAATTGAATTTTCCATGGGAACATTTCAATTTTGCTGATTTTTTGTTTTGTTTTGTTTTTTTAATTTTCCATCAATCTGAATCAGAATATTTCAGTTTGTCGAACATTTTGAGTCAGTTCAACATTAAACTTCATTTCCGTATTGTGCTGCATTGCCTAATGGCAGTTGTACTTTGGAGCCCCATGCTCTCCTATGGGCAACATGGATTCCCCCTTCTGACCAAGCTGTGTGGTGCATCAAAGGATACACGTGATTGCAGGTGTATTATGGGAAATGTAGTCCAGATGCATCAGATGAAGTGGGTTATAGCCCACGAAAGCTTATGCCCAAATAAATTTGTTAGTCTCTAAGGTGCCACAAGGACTCCTCGTTGTTTTTGCTGATACAGACTAACATGGCTACCCCTCTGAAACCTGTAGTCCAATCAGGGACCCTGGCCCCAATGGAACCTTCAGGCTCTCAATCTAAAATTCCCATGGGGGCAATGTGGCATCATAAGGAAATGGAGTTTAATTTTGAACTTATTCTAAATGAAACATTTTGGGTCAGTTCAACAAACCACAATAAAACATTTCAGTATGGGCACGTTGACAAATTTCATTGTGAAATGCTTATCCATTTCTGAATCAAAATTTTTCAGAACACTTTGATCCATGAAAAATTTCAATAATCCTAATTCAGGACAAAAAAAATATTGAATGATTAGATTTTTCTTTGAGTTTGAAATTCCTGGCTAGGTTTTCTGTGCCTGTCACTGTGCTGATATATCAGCATCACACACATTTAAGCCAGCGCAGTTCAAAAGACTAGCTTCCCCAAAAGTGGTAAAAACACAATTGTCCCCCACGTTCAAGTTCACAATGGATTATTGTCACATCAAAAATATAAAGTCTGTATTGAAAAGACTTTACAGTACTCAGATGATGTCAGTACATGACGGGGGCAGAGTTTTGCCCTCTGCACAGCAGGTAGGCAAGGAAAAGGGGAAAGCAGATGTCAGTGATTATTAAAGTGACAAAGAGACATAATCTCAGCTGGAATAAATCTGCCTAGCTCCATTGACTATCCATTGCTCTACTGACAATCAGCTCCATTTATCCCAGATAAACATCTGGTCGCTAGGTTGGAGTTTTTAAGAAGCGCTGGTCAGAATTTTTTTTTTCCATTGCAGAAAATTTTGACTTTTTATCACAGATTTAAAACCAAAGTGTTTTGGCCAAAAACGTTTCAGTGTTCAGCGGAAAATTAGAGCATTGGTAGGTTTTCCAACAAAAGACTGAAATTTTTTGAGCAAAAGGCAATTTTTGCTTAGTCAAAAACCCATTTTTCCATCCGAAAAGAATTTTTGAAAATGTTCAGCCAGTCCTGAAACCGGCAATAGGGGCAGTTCTATCACCTTGTAGGAGGGGTAGGTTAGCACTTAAGCACCGCAGAGAACTCTTGTTTTGAAGTCCTAAGTGAGACTTAAGTAGTGGAATTAGCCTTTTGCTGACAGAAAGAACAGGAGTACTTGTGGCACCTTAGAGACTAACAAATTTATTAGAGCATAAGCTTTTGTGGACTACAGCCCACTTCTTCGGATGACGTTTGCTGAATTATGCCAGGAGGCCTTTAGTATGTGGAGATACCATAATCTACACCTGCATCTTTGTATATATATTCAGATGTGTTTGCTGCTTTAAATGAAGCAGATGGACTTGCAAAGCAGAGCATACTGAATCCGGTTATTTAACATGCAGTAAAAGATGCTGCAAGAGCAAGAATCAGAATAAAAAGCTAATTGTGTGAGATGAGGACTGAATTGAATTGGTGGCAGCTGTAGGAAATGCTGCCATCTCTAGCGAATAGGCTGATATTGCACAAGAGGAAACATTCTTTAGCCCTGAAGAACAAAATTAAACCCTCCGTCATTTTGTCTTTAGCAGCTAAGCTTTGATTGTCCCCAAAAGCTTCCATTGCAAGTAGTATCTTCTGCACTTCCTATAACCACAAATTGACAGAGGTAGAATCCTGCACAAGCCATTCATCACCTAAGTAGTCCCACTGAAATCAATGCGTCTAAGGATGGACAGGGTCAGACCCAAGGCAGGACTATACCTACTGATATAGGTGGGCTTGGAGGGCCAGATCCTTTGCTGGTGTAAATCGGCCTATTTCCATTGACCTCCGTGGAGTTATGCGAATTTACACTATCTGGGAATTTGGCCCTAGAATGGCACACATTTGCTAGGATAACAAAGGAAACCAACAGCAGGTGTACGTGGTATGCATGCCTATCACATGAACAGGTCAAATATTTGTGACCGTTAAAGCCCTGGGAAGATATTTCTTCCTCTTCAGTAACTGGTATGACATTATATCTATTTGTATGTATGCAGTGCTTAAAAAATAAACATACCCCAGGGAAAGTGCTGTGGAGTGTTTCCAGCTGGTCACAGGATTAGTTAGACCACACCTTCACAAGATTCATTTAAATGCTGCCCTGTTTCATACTTCCTGTTTATAAAGGCAAAATCACTACGGCCAGCAACTATTCATTTTCACAGGAGTTGCATGTAAAGCGGGAGCATGTTGATTTAACTCTATGCATGCCACACCCTGAGAAGGTAGACAATGAGCCAAGTGATACAACGCGCTTTGGTAGAATGTACATTCTGTTTCTCAAAGCACTGAGAGTTTGATCATGTAACGCATCTCCCACTGAAATCAGTCAACCCCTTAGAGTGCTCAGCACCCAGGAAGGGTGACATCATTTTATGATGGTTTCCCATTGCACACTGCCTTATGTGGGTTTGTTTTTTCAATTACCAGTTCCTCAAGGCAGAGCATGCCTTTAATGTTGTGTATTGCACAACCCGGAGCAACACAATTCCCTGTGCCATGATAATAACACATAGCACACTCAGTGGGCGCCATTAAAAATGGGTGCTTATTACAGCATGGTGGTATTTATAGTCTTCTCTGTACTTAGAATGGGAAAGGCCATTGTAAGATTGACTCCAACAGGTGGGGAATGTCCAGCTTTGAAAGGTGCCCACTGTCTATAGCGTTTTTCATGTTCACGGGACACTGCAAACATCGGGCTATCCTCTGACCCAGAATATATGCCCAAGAATGGGAGGAAGAATCCCCCTTACGATCCTAGCCAGGTCCAGGAACATGGGAGTTAGCAGGACTATTTGCTAGCTGATAAGAGGGAGGGGTAGCTCAGTGGTTTGAGTATTGGCTTGCTAAACCCCAGGATATGAGTTCAATCCTTAAGGGGCCAATTAGGGTTCTGGAGCAAAATCAGTACTTGGTCCTGCTAGTGAAGGCAGGTGGCTGGACTTAATGACTTTCAGGGTCCCTTCCAGTTCTATGAAATAGGTATATCTCCATATGTTTGTTTATTTACTCCCACCCTGGAGCCTGGCAACAGGGAGAGGAGGGGAACTGGCTGGCAGGGTTGGAAGAATAATTTACTGCTGATACAGGCCAGCTGCAAATCACTACCCTTCAGGATCAAGAAAGAAGCCAGGGAGAAATTGTGACTCCCAGGGTATCTCTGAGGCACAGTGCTTCCTGGCATGACGCAGTTTATGCACCAACACTCGTTTAAAACTTTGCCTAAATTCATCATCTAAGTTATTGTTTTGTTGATGTTTACAACAGGATTTTGGGTCAGTAATGAATATCCAAGTTCTGCATATGCACAGGCTACAGTCCTGCTCACCTCCTGAAAGGTACTCGGCACCCTCAATTCTTGAGGACCACAGTGGGGGTTGATGTCACTGGCTGTCCCGCGGAGCCTGGCAGAATCAGACATTGAGGTCAAAGGATTTTCCTAAGACTCCAGAGGAAGTTTGTATCAGAGCCAGGGCAAGGGCAAGCACCCAGCCTGGCATAATTCTCCGTGGCGTTCTGACACCACTATCTTTTCCACGTTTTTGCACTATCAAAACCATATGCAATGGCCATACGCAAAGAACTGAAATGGAAGCTTAGGAATCCAGCCCTGCTATTGATTCCCTGCGGACAGACCCTTGCATCCGTGCAGGACCCCATTTATATACTGGGGCACCGTACTAGCCCCAGGGTCTTCCAATTGCAGTATTAGGACACTTGTCTGTATCCAGTTTGGAAGTAGGAACTGTGTCTTTCTAAAGCTTCTGTGGACTGTTGGCACATTTGGGACATACTACAAGAATTATTATTCGCTTAAACCTTCGCAATAATTGTTTAAGTACTGCCCCATCAATAGAACGATTCACTTGCTTAAGTGCTTTGCTGGATCAGGGCCAACGTGCTCAGCACATTGCAGGATCAAGCCCTCTATTGGACTATTCCCATACATAAAGTTGCTCACATGGGCAAGTGTCTCTCTGACTGGGGCCCATGGCAGGCAGTGTGGCCTAGTGAGCAATGCACTGGACTGAGACTCAAAAGCCCTGGGCTCTATTTGCAGCTCTGTCACTCTGCTGGCTGGCCTTGGGCAAGTCACTTCGCTGCTCCTTGCCTCAGTTTCCCCATTTCTGAAAGGGGGATAATGAAACTGATCTCCTTTGTAATGCACTTTGAGATCTGCTGATGAAAAATGTTATGTGTGAGATAGGGATTGTTTATTATTATGTTTTTTAACAGCGATTACACAAATCTGGGCAGTGGGAGCTAGGTAGGGGGTCAACGAAAAAAACGTGGAAAGGAAATACCGGTGAAATAAGTTGCTTGCTTCAGAAATCCAACTTTGTATTGTACCCTTCTTTCCTTCCCCTTTCTCCTCCCCCTCCTTCTTCATGGTATTTTTCCTTTCAGTGCCTAATTCTAGTCTTTTATTGTGTTTCTAGGAAAACCTCTTTTTTGTAATGGAATATCTAAATGGAGGAGACTTAATGTTTCATATCCAAAGCTGTCACAAGTTTGACACCGCCAGAGCAACGTAAGATGGTTTAATTGCCTTTTACTTTATAGGTCACATACTTAGTGTAATAGGGAGGCAGCGTGACCTAATGGATAAAGCATGGGGACTCAGGAGACGGGTTTTGTTTCTGGCTCTGCCAATGGCCTGCTGTGTTAGCTTGGGCAAGCCAGTTCTCTTCTCTGTGCCTCTGTTTCCTCATCTGTAAAATAGGAGTAATGATACTGAATCTCCTTTGTAAAGCTTTTGGACCTACAGGTGAAAATTATTATATTAGGGCTTGGTATGATTACTGTCATCTGGCCTCAGCTACTGACTTTGGGCATGTCATTTCCTCTCCCTGTGCCTCTGTTTCCCCTCCCACCATTTCTCTGTCTTGTCAATGTAGCTTGTAAACTCTTCAGGACAGAGACTTTCTCTTATACTGCGTATGTACAGCACCTAGCACCATGCAGCCCCAATCGCAGTTGAGGGGTCTAAGTACAACCATAACAAAAGCACAAAGTGTACTTTCCATTTCAAGATCTTCCAGTCACGCGTAGCCTTTCATTCAGCTGATTTTTCCAGTCATGGACCAGCGGGCCCAGTCTGGCTGCTGAAGTAGGTACCTGGGCCTTTTCATACAAAGTCTGAATCATTCAATAAAGAACTAAGATGGTAGGGTTACATTGATCCACATCTCCAGGTAATCTACAGAGAAGAAGACTGTAAGACCATAGCAGAGCTTTTGACAATACACCAGGGCCCTGATTCTGTGCCTTGTTTTGGCCCCTCTGTTTGGCTCCAGCCACAAAAGGGCACAGAACAGCTGCTGGGGATTTATCCAGAAAGGAGGGGTTCCCTTGGCTCTGCAGGGGTGGCATAAGCCACCTTCCTTCCCTGTCTCTGGCAAGACACATCTTGGGGCAGGACGAGAATTGGGGGAGGACAGTGCCATTGCTGGAACACTCTGGGCCGTGCAGCAGCCCGTAGGTGGCTGTTGAAAATTAGAGCAGCCCCTGGGCTGCCCTAAATTGCACTGGGAGCTGGGTAGGCCCCGGTTAGACTACAATTTTGAGAGCACAAAGGTGGCTTAAAGCTCTTCCGCCCCCCTGCGATTGTGCCGCACTTTGAATTTCAGATCTGGGCCCTGGTTCCGATCTCACTGCCACTGATGGAAATCAGGAGTAAAACCCCTGAAGTTAGTGGAGTTACAGCAGTGTAAAACTGGAGTAAACGAGAGGCTAATCGGGCCTCTGAGGCTCAGTGTCAAATGTCTGGGGACATCTTCTGGCCCTGTACGCATGTGGGCAGTTCACACTGAGCCATGTGCAGCCCTGACGTAAATGAACAAACTCCCACTGTAGGGGAACTAAACCAGCCAGGATTTCCCAGTTTGATTGCTGAAAGTCTTTGCCGGCAGGAGAAGACTCTCTCCAAACTCTTAGGGTGTGTCTACACTACAGTTGGGGGGTGTCATTTCTGGCTCAGGTAGACATACATGCCCTAGCCTAAAAACTGGATGGGGATGGGGATGTACTCTGGGCAGCTAGACTCTCCCACCTCCTGAACGGCTGCAGCTGCTCTACTACTTTTACGCTGTTGCTCAATCAAATGTAGCATGTGTACATCTACCTGAGCTGGGAGTTACACCTCTAGTTGCAGTGTAGATGTACCCTTAGAACAAGCCATTGAGCAAAAGGACTACAAAAGAATCCCATAATCTTCAGCCATTCCCAGAAGTTGAAGCTCTTTAGCTTTAGGATGACTGTGTAAGCCACATGCCCCTTTATGCAGAGATCCTGAGACCACCTACTTTGGACAGAAATAGTGTTTTACGAAAGAAAAGGGAGTCTCTTGTTTTCGTCACCAAAGCAGCAAAAAAGCGGGACGGGGACATGAATCCTGTCAAATCGAATGGCAAAAAGGTAAATTTATATAAAAAGTAAATACGCCAAGGGAGAATTAAAAATGTATTTAGCCACGATTGAAATAGAGGAATTGAAATAAATAAAAGCTTTTTCTAAGTCCTTATGCCAGCAAAAGATATTGTAAAAGTCAATATTGAAACACCTTAGAAATTAATTTCTATTTAAATAACAGAGCCTAATTTAAATAAAAGTTTGATTTGTTGGGTTTTTAAAAAAAAAAAAAACCTGAATGTTGAGGACTGTGCCCCCAGCCTAGGACATTCAAGGTCTGATGAGAGGATGCAGTCGAATCCAGTGGAAATATGGTCCTAGGGTTACATTCACCTCTGGGCAGAAGGTTCCTATTTTGAGGGCTGAAGTGAAACTTAAGTGAGGTATTGGTCCTACACTGGGCTTGCGTATTGGGGTGAAGTTTCACCCCAATGCAGAAATGTGCTGTGAACAAGGGTCTCTAAAGAACCTTGGTAAAAAATGACTCTACAAAGGACACAAGTAGCCAGATCTGTAGCTGGTGTAAACCGATGTGGAGTACAATTTCCAACAGCACCTAAGTGATTTAGGAGCCTACGTCCCATTTTCAAAAGTGACTTAGGCATGTAGGGGCAGATTTTCAAAGATGCCCTAAAGATGCACACGAGGCGCCTAAGAGGATTTTAAAAAGTGCTTAAGCAGGTAAGGGGCCAACTCATTGATTTCCCAAATGATTTAAATGGCAATTAGATCCAAACCCTTTCGAATATCCCACTTGGAGCCTATCAGCATTTTTAGGTGTCTAAATAATCTGTCCCTTAAAAGCCAGAATCAAAAGTCAATGGAACTTGGGCTCTTAAGTGCCTAAGTCATGTTTGAAAAAGGGAGTTGGGGTCCTAAAATCACTCGGCTGCTTTTGAAGACGTTGCTTGTACTCCTTCGACTGCCCTGGAGTGATGCCAATTTACAGCAGCTGCGGATCTGGCCCCAAATGGAGAATTATTGTGGGGAGACATCAGTTCTGATGCATGGTCTTTTTCTTTCCAGGTTCTATGCTGCTGAAATCATTTGTGGTCTGCAATTTCTTCATTCTAAGGGAATAATATACAGGTAGTTTTACACTTTGGAATTTAATATACGGCACAGTTAGACTTTTTCTTCAACATATTGATTTTACCTGCTAGTTTGTACTTTGTTCTTCTTACTAATATTGAATTTACAACCCGCTCTGTTTTTCATCCCATTCGCCTATTTTATTTTGGGAAAGAGAGCTCGGAAAAGAGTCAGTCTTATGCACCCTTTTGGGGATCCCATCCTACTTCCATTGAGGTCAATGCCCACTGTGTATTCCAAAGCCAGTTTGAGATGTTATTGACATTTACAAAGTGCCTTGCACTGGAAGATCCCAAAGACATGATTGCAAAACATGGGCCCAGTCCCTCCATTACATGTCCATTCAGAACTCCCACTGACTAGGTGGTTCTCTCTCAGTAGTCAGGACACCCAACTGGGATGTGGAAGACCTAGTTTGAAACCCCTGCTCCTCCTGACAGGAACTAATGACTTGAACTTGGGTCTCTTACAACCCTAGTGAGTGCTCTGATCACCAGGGTATTCACTAGCTAATTGGCAGTCAACTGAGATCTTTCTGTTTCGTTTTGTTTTCACACAAAAAACCCTGCCAGACATCATGGGCTTGTTCCACATTGGAACCTCAAAATGTTTCGCAAAATGGAATTCTTCTTTTCCATCAGTTCTATTCAGGGGATATGTACGAATTTTGAAGGTGTCGTTGTGTGTTTTCTGAATTATTTTTCAAAAGTAGTCTAATGAATAAGTTATTTATTCATTTTTTAATCTGAATTTATGTCATTATTATTAAGAATGTCTGGGTCCCTCTTAATTTCCAAGATCTGACACATTTTAAGGAAATATTGGGATGCAAACACCAAGGACACAAAACTGGATTTACAATGGACAAACTATGGGCCTCAAACCATGGGCCTAATTCTCAACTACACAAAGGCTACTGCACACCACTCTAGCAGTGTAAAAGGGCCTTTAAATGCCACTTCACATTCTGAGAGCAGTGCAAAGTGCCTCAGGCCCCGCCTGTTTACCGACAGATGTAATGGGTCTGATTCTCTTTTACATTAAGAACCGGAGTACTTGTGGCACCTTAGAGACCTAAGGTGCCACAAGTACTCCTGTTCTTTTTGAGGATACAGACTAACACGGCTGCTACCCTGAAACCTGTCATTTTACATTAAGGTCACTTTACAGTGACTTTATATTTATATCCTTTTAAAAGTCCCTTTACATGACTCAGGCCTTGTCTACACTGCCACTTACAGCACTGAAACTTTCTTCACTCAGGGGTGTGAAAAAATACCCCCCTGAGTGATGCATGTTTCAGCGCTGTAAAGTGGCAGTGTAGATAGTGCACCAGTGCTGGGAGCTACTCCCCTTGTGGAGGTGGTTCTCCCAGCGCTGGAGCCGTGACTACACAGCCACGGCAGCACTTTAACCTTGGTTCTGTAGACATACCCTAGAAAAGCGTAAAGTAGCCTCAGGCTAAATGAGGATCAGACCCAACACCAGGGTTTCTTTAATGTAAACTAACCTTGCCAGCAATCAGTAAATATTTGAGCTGGTTGGAAAACAAATTTTCTGTCCTGTGAAAAATTGTGAGCTTTTGTGGGGGAAATTGTTCAAAATTGGGACGGGACCAAAAGCCAAACTTTTACATTTTTCATTGTTTCATTTTGTTTCAATGAATTTGAATCACTTTGTTTTGATTTTGACCCTTTGCATTTATTTATTTTTATAAAGTCACGTTTCAAAATGAAAAACCAAAGCTTTTCCTTCAGACACTATCAAGAGGAGAGGATTCAACATTTTCTAAATGTTTTCCCCCATTTTTTCTAAACAAAATTGAATCAGACTTGATCTAATTTAACACACACAAAAAGTCGGTTTTGTGTAAACAGTGTTTTCTGATGGAGAAGAGTTATGATGAAAGTTTTTTTGCCCAGCTCTAGTAAATATCCAGGGCCTGATTCCCTACTCCTTTGCACCTTGTGTAGCCAAATACCCCTCTGCCAAATGGATGTCAAATCCTATCAGTCTGATTTGCCTTCTCTTAGCACAGTTGTAAATGACTAGACAAGGTATGGGGAATCAGGCTGCCAGTTTTGTGTGTATATAACAAACAGGGATTACATTTAATTCCTAAATAAAAGGGCATGGGAATAATGGGGAGTGGAAAGGGCTATTAAAATCAGTCTTGTGGCTCATGTTCCCTATGACGACAATAGCTGGCCTTTGGAGTAATAACTGAATGTGTGGGAACTAGACTGAACTAGTTCGTTACAGGCCAATTGACCTTCCAGTGCTCTGGTAAAAATTAGTTGTTAAATTATCACCTTATAAAATGAGGACGCAAGCGGATCATTGAAAGAAAATCAGAAAATTCTCAGAAGCAACAATGTTTACTGAAACCAAAATCAGTTTATTTCAAGGTTAGTCATGAAGTGTAAACATGGTAACAGAAATTACAATTGAATGACTTGTTTACAAACAACTTGCCCATTAAAACAAAAGATTTGACTCACATAATTCTTCTTATTCGTTATTAGTATTCATGTGGGAGCAGTTTATATAATCTCTATTGACCAATGACGGTGATTACGTCAATACGAGAGCAATATCACTGGCATTAAGCTAAGAAGATGCTATCCGGTATCTGAATGTGTCTTTATTTTTATTCCAGCCCTTTGGTGTTTTTGAGAATTTTACTTGAAAGTTCTTAGTAGAACTGGATGAAAAACATGGGGGAGGAGGATGTGAGTTTGCAGAATATCAATAGTTTTTGGCGGAAATTTCAATACCAAAAAATGTTGGCCAAAAAGCAAAATATGTTTGCTGAAATACAAAATATTTTGATTTGGAAATGCTGCCCTGATGACTCATGTGAGTTGTAGTTCAGGTAGCACATGCTGCCCTTCTCCTCTACAGGCATTTTCCCGGATCTGACTACATCTCCCCTCTGAATTTTAATAAACAGCCTGGGTTTTAATTGGCTGAAGCATGCTCAACGTTTGTCCCTTGAGCCAATAAAACTGTGGCTGATCAATGATGGAGGTGGGGGCAAGTGATACTGTTCTTTGTTTCCATCTGTCAGACAAAACAACGTCACAGAATGGGATTAATCTCTTTTGTGTAACAGAAATAAAGTCAGTGAAGTTGGGAATGATGACAACATGAATATCTGCCGCTTGGAGAGTGAACGCAACTGTTGCCTCTATATTTCTTGTTGGTCAATGTCTCGCCTTTTATCCTGGCAGCAGGAGACTATTATCCTGTGACAATGTTTTCTTCTCTTGATATTATGGTCCCTATTTTTAAACGTAGGTGCTTTGTCTGGGATTTTCAATGGCGCCTCAACTGAATGGGATTTGAATGCCTAACTCCCTTTTCTTTCCTTCGATAAATCCCAGTCTTTAATAGGAGTCCAAGGAGGCTCATGTTTGACTACTCAGAGAGAGTGCTCTAAATTTTCAGAAGCAACTAAGGCCATTTCTACACTAACACTTATGTCGGCAAAATTGATGTCACTCAGGGGTGTGAAAAAAACACATCCCTGAGTGACATCAATGTTGCCGGCATACGTGGTAGTGTGCACAAGTGCAATGTTGGCAGGAGAGCTTCTCCCACCGATATAGTACAACCACTTGCTGGGGGTGGTTTAATTATGTTGATGGGAGAGCTCTCTCCTGTCAGCATCGAGTAGCTACACAAGAGACCTTACAGTAGCACAGCTGAATCGGTACAGGTGTGCCGCTGTAAGGTCTCTAGTGTAGACATAGCCTAAGTAACTTTGGTTGCCTTTATTTTTGGGCTGCTCAATTTGAAACATGTTCTGATTTTCAGAAGCTCTGAAGGTAGCCACCCATTGGAAGTCAGGCCCCTTTCAAGGTGCCTCAGATGGGGTGCCCAAAATTACAAGTCACTTCTCTATGCAGTGTTGTTGTAGCTGTGCCGGTCCCATGATATTACAGAGACAAGGTGGGTGAGGTAACATCTTTTATTGGACCAACTTCTGTTGGTGGGAGAGACAAACTTTCATGCTTCTCCAGAGCTCTTCTTCCGGTCTGGGAAATGTACTCGGAGTGTCACAGCTAGTCAGGTGGAATAGATTGCATAAGTAAGCACATATTTCAAGGGACCATTCAAGGTAAAGTGGCTAAATCACATGCTTAAGGGCCTGCTGGCGCATGTGAGTGCAGAAGAATGTGCTCTTTAGAAAACCACGTGAAAATTGGTCCCTGTGACTGAATCACTATTTTATCAGCCGTAACTTGAAGTTTAGGTCAGCTCTGGAGACTAACCCAGAAGAAGCCATCGCCCCATTTCTCCTTTCAGGGGTCGTTCCTGTGTGGGCACCTCTTTGTTCTGTGTTGATGTGTGTGATTCCTTGGCTGGCTGGCTTTTTATTTCCCCCATACACATTTTTCTCTCCAAGCTCTCGGCTTCCCGCAGCAGCCTGCAGAATCTGCAGCCTCAGAGGAGAGCTTTGCAGTAGTGTGTGAAGGACTTATGTAAATACTTCAGCTAGTGCAGCCCGGGGAGGGAAAAGATGATGGATGTTCTACTTATGTTCTGGGGAGCTCCCAGCCATTGCGAAGCCAGCTTGGCTGCAGCTTCCCTGCAATTGTTTTCTGGGCTAGCTAGATCAAAGCCAGCTCTGGTATAGGTCCATGTGCGGCAGCACACATGCTTCTCTAACTGCAGTGTAGACATACCCGTTGAGGCTAGCACCGGAATTCGATTTTGGGGACAGGACTTGTGGCCTTTGTCTCAGTCTCCATGAATTCCTAATGTCCCTCCCTGTCCCCAAGAGCAGAGCTGCTTATACCGCTATTTAACATGGATGTTGCAGGGCTGCCAAATGAGAAAGAAGGTGTAAAAAAAAAAAACCTCCTCCTTGTACCCTGGCTCCGCGGCCAGGTAAAAACTACAGCCCATGTGCTTCCCTGAGTGCAAGGTGTGCATCTTCCTTGTGTGCCCTGGGGGTCAACGCAGCCCAAAGGGGACGGGGTGAGGCTGTGTTCTTGCCCCTCCTACATAGGCAATTTCATTCTTGGAGCCTCTGAGCAGGCAGGACAGCTCTATGCTGCTCCCTGTTAATCTTCACAACCCCTTTCCAAGGCATGGTAGGTACAGTAACTATTTATAAGCCCGTATGACAGGTGAGGAAATGGGAGTAGAGTAGACAGGGTGAACTCACTGAGTTGGCTGTAGAGATTGCTGGGGTCAGGATGGAGACCTTGACCTCCCTCTTGTGTTCTCAAATCACCAAATCTTGCCACTGGCCCATTGCAAGAACATATGTTATGTACTATTATAGATGCGCTTACGCCGCTGGATAACATTTCCATAGGAGATGTTTACTTTGCTCTTCTCTTGCAGAGATTTGAAGCTGGATAACGTTCTGTTAGACAAGGACGGGCATATCAAAATCGCTGACTTTGGGATGTGTAAGGAGAACATGTTTGAAGATGCAAAGACAAGCACTTTCTGTGGAACCCCTGATTACATTGCTCCCGAGGTAGGTATGACCTGAACTTAGGTCAAATCTGTTCTCAGTCCAACCTGCACGAAGCCCACCAATGTCAATGAGGTTGCGCGGTTGTTACTGAAAGCATAATGTAGCCCAGGGGTTGCATCATTTTCTTTGAGGAAACAGACAATGTTTAATCACTTGCAGGGCTGCAGGAAAAGTATAAAAAAAGGGGTGGCCAACCTGAGCCTGAGAAGGAGCCAGAATTTACCAATGTACATTGCCAAAGAGACACAGTAATACATCAGAAGCCCCCCATCAGCTCCCCCCCACCCTGCTTCCAGCGCCTCCCACTCACCGGCAGCCCTGCCAGTCAGTGCCTCTCCCTCCCTCCCCGCACCTCCTGATCAGCTGTTTTGTGGCATGCAGGAGGCTGGGAGGGAGGAGCGAGGGCACAGCAGGCTCAGGGGAGGGCACGGGAAGGATTGGAGTGGCGGCAGGGCCTGTGGCAGAGCCAGGGGTTGAGCAGTGAGCACCCCCCAGCACATTGGAAAGTTGGCACCTGTAGCTCCAGCCCCGGAGTCGGTGCCTATACAATAGGATGACCAGACAGCAAATGTGAAAAATTGGGACGGGGATGGGGGGTAATAGGAGCCTATATAAGAAAAAGACCCAAAAATCAGGACTGTCCCTATAAAATCGGGACATCCGGTCATCTACTATACAAGGAGCCTCATATTAACTTCTGAAGAGCCACATGTGGCTCCGGAGTCACAGGTTGGCCACCCCTGGTATATAAGGTTCTTGCGAATGGTTCCCCTAGTTAGAAACTGGATTTCTTTGGCTTGTTGGTCCCTTTGTTGCTCTCTGTGAACATAGGCGCCGACTCCATGGGTGGCTGAATCAAGAAATGAGATTTGATCTGTGATTAAATGGAATTCATTGCAGGCAGTAGCTGTTTATAAAGGCAGGTCATCCAATCCGGCGACAGAAATGCCATGCGATTAAAGTGACCCGTCGCGAAACTCAATAGAAAATCCTGAATAGTTGATTGAATACTCCCTAATTTCAATGGGATTTAAGCCCCTGCTTAAAGTTAAGCATGGATTGAAAGGGCTTTCCAAAATAGGGATGGACTAACACATGCTTTAGTGCTTCCTGAAGCAGGGTCTTTGCTGAGTAGTAGTGTTAACGTGACTGGGCCCTAAATAAGGCACAGTACAAGCTTATGAATCACAACTGTTTTTTCATATAAATATATAGGGACTCTCACTTATACCAGGGTCAATCTGAAGTCAGTGTGCCCAGTTCTCCCTTATAGTCCCAAGGGGGCAGAAACAACCCCTGGGAAATAGCCCAGTATAAGTAGCCACCTTGTCCTATGTATGGTGCACGACATGGGCAGTGAGGGGATATCAGGGGAGTGGTCACTGTGCTTTCATTGTTTTCAGTTGCCTTTGGTTCCTAGATGGGAGTGGGGAAAGCTTAACATTATTTACCCCGAGGCTGCTCTAAAGTGTATTGGGCTGGGATAAAGGGAGACACAAAGGTGGCTTAAGGTCCCCTCTGTTCCTGCACTCCTCCTTGTCCTCTTCTCCTTCACCAGGATGCATCAGCTAATGAGCTGTGTATAGAGACCAGAATCCGGTCTTAGTGTGCCCTGACTGATGTAGCCTGGTACAGGAGTGCCGGAAGCTCTCTAGAAGTGTGGAGGGTGGGGGGGAGCCCACCGTTGCCCAAACCATGGCCCTGCCCCCTGCTCCGCCTCTTCCCCTGAGGCCCCACCCCGCTCTGCCTCTTCCCCCTGAGGCCATGTTCCACCCCTTCCTCTGAGGCCCCACCCTCACTCCGCCCCTTCCCCTGAGGCCCTGTCCTTATTCCATCTCTTCTCCCAAGGCCCTGCCCCCACAATGCCTCTTCCTCCTGCCCTCACCCTGTTCCGGCACGCCTGGCCTTGTGGTTGATCTGAGTGGGTGCAGACTCCAGCTGAAAGCAGACACAGATCTTACTGGGGAGAGACTTTGACTAATTTAGCAGCAAGCCAAATGTTTCTCAGGAAGGAAGAGAACCCAAGAGCCCTCAATGCATCATGCCTGGCATCGCTCTGAAATCCATTTCTTTGCCTTTCAAGATCCCGTTCCCCGAGTTTAGTGTTTTCGTGATGGATATCGGTGCTTGCCAGATGGCTTTTAAAGGCTTTGTTTTCCCCCACGCTGTATTTCGTCAGTCTTATACTGCACTCCGGGGACCTGATTCTGATCTCAGCGGTAGCCGTGCAATTCAGGAGCCGCTCTGTTGAAGTCATTGGAACGACGCCGGCGGGCATGAGATCACAATCAAGTCCCCAGTGGCTTTTATTCAGCTTCAGCATTCTTTTAAAGACATCTTTTTCTGATCCTAAACCAGAGCCACGGTCTCCAAGAGATAATCCATTATCTGCGATTTCACTTAATGCAAGCTGGAGAGGCCAGGCGCTTTAATCTCGGCACCATCATTTACTTTAGAACTTCAGCCAGTGCATAGAAAAACCTTTTCCTTACAAACTGAAAGAACTGGTGGAGTTGATTAATCATCTTTCAAGCCAAGTAACAGACTTTTTCCAGCATTTCAGCACAGCTGCCTATTCCAGTTATTTGTATTGCGGTAGTGCCTGGAGTTTCTAACTGAGACTGGGGCCACATTGTTCTATGTGCTGTACTTACCTGGTCCTAAAGAGCTTACAAGCTAAGTAGAAAAGACAGATGGAGGGTGGGAAGGGAAACAGACACAAAGGTAAAGTGACATGCCCAAGGTCACATAGCAGGTCAGTAGCAGAGCGAGGAATAGAGCCCAGGTATCCTGACTCCCACACCAGTGCCCTGTTCCCCGGACCACATTGCTTCAGCCATCAGTGGCTCTGTCTGCACTTATAAGAATAATTGTCTTCTGTGGTGTTAATCATCTCCACCGTTAGCTGTTTATAGCTACAGCAACTCTAGCATACCGGGTCAGATTGTAATCAGCCCCTGTGCTGAAGAGCATAGGGGAGAAGCCGCAATGAACTTCCCCTCCATTTCTTGAGCCCCTTAATATGGGCAAGTTACAGTGGGCAGTAGCTGTCTGAAAAGGGGTGGAAAGGGGAGAGGTGAGGGCTGGACTAGGGCCCTAGAGGGAACTTCCTGAAAGGTGATGTCATTTCCTCAGAGCCCCCAGGAAGAATTCTGGCTGACTCTCCCAGAGTTCCTTGCAGGGGGCAGCTCCGGGATGGCCACTGCAGACTGAATGTAGCTCATGCTATATAGATACAATTGCATTTGAGGCTCAACCCAGCAATCTGACTCTGGTAAAATGCCCATTGATTTATCATGTCTCCATCCCACTTCTGGCATTGGAATGCTGTCATGTTGCCCTATCTCACTGGCCTCAATGGGAGATTTACCTTCGTAAAGTCTACAGGATAGAGCCCTTACAATTCAAACAATGAATGCTGGCAAGCCCACACCTGTGTCTTTTGCCACCTGCCAAATTGCTCACACTCAAGGGCATTCTACCTTGGCCTTGCTCACTCACAACTGGGCTTGGGGTTATATTCTTCTTGCTCTGGCTCGTCTCGAGAAAAGGGTCATTTCTGGGCTCCATGCAATCACCCAGATTCTGGCTACAGGGGAGTTACTCCAGATGTAAATGAGAGCAGATCTGGACCAATCATATCACAGTAGGTTTGCCGGGCCAAATTCTGTTCTCAGTTCCATCGTTGTAAACGCATTGCCTTCAAGATGGCCATGTGATTGCCCGTAACATGAAGCTTAGTTTATGCACTATTAGTAGGTGAGTGAAATTCCCTCTGTGCTGTCCCATTCCTTTCCTGGGTAACTTAGAGCAGTGGTTCTCAAACTTTTGTCCTGGTGACCCCTTTCACACAGCAAGCCTCTGAGTGCAGCCCCCCTTATAAATTAAAAACACTTTTTTATATATTTAACACCATTATAAATGCTGGAGGCAAAGCGGGGTTTGGGGTGGAGGCTGACAGCTCGCGACCCCCCATGTAATAACCTCGCGATCCCCTAAGGGGTCCCGACCCCCAGTTTGAGAATCCCTGAGTTAGAGTGATTCCACCACACCAGAGGATAGCTTGTAAAATTACAACTGGGGTCTAGTGAACACATTAAAGATCCCATGTAGCTGCTTACCGCAAACCTTACAAGACACCGCACTCGACTATTACGCGATGATGTTTGCACCTCCTGCTGTGGAAATTGAACCCTGTTTGAACAGGGATTTGGGAACCAAGAAGTTTTTGAGTCATCATTGCAAACAAGCTGTCAGAGGCATTCCCTTCTGTGAATCAAAAATCTATCCAGTACAGCGATAAACCGTGGAGTGAAATGAAACCCTTGTTCATTAAGGTGCAGCTGACAGAGGCTTTATGCATTGGTGTAGGGCTGAAGTACGGATAGTGCATGGATAGGCAACTTTCTGGCCAGTTGCACATTAACGTAATTACTAACGTTGTCAGTGGTAAAAGAGAAAATAACAAGAACAAGAAACCTAACAAAACTCTGTACAAACGACTGGATGATTGTGGACACTTGAGCACATTATTTTATTTTTAAACTTTATTCTGGCGGTTTTGATTTTGATTTCTCAAAATGTCAGATGCTATTGGACCACGTTGAAGACCAGAGGTTTAAACTTGTTCACCTAGCGAACTACATCCTAACAACCAGGCCAGCCTAGTGTCTCTGACCCATTGCACCACCTTTGCATTGATACTTCCTAGCATGCGGGAATCCCCACCCAGCATAGAGCCAGCAGAGTTGCTTCCTGTTACTGCTTCCCTGCAGACCCTAGTGCTGGGGGAGGTGGGTGTCAGGATGGGCAAGAGGACTGGCAGAGCACAAAGTCAGCTGGCATATGGTCCTTAGGGAATAACACACTGGTGCATTTTAGAGCAGCCCCATGGCTTCTCTAAACTGGTCCAATTCAAGGGCAAAGACTCAGGCTATTGGAACAGAATAACAAGTTCCCTACTAGCCAACACACGCATACATTTTGCTTCACCCACTATTAACTGGATGTAACAGAAGTAGGTCCATAATCTATTGGTTACCTCTCCCCCACTGACTGCCACCCCTCCTAATAAAGATCCTATTCACAATTGCACAACATCCCTGTGGGAATTACAACAATTACATTACATGCAGCTAGGCTGGCTTCTTCCTTCTTATCTTCAGCTGCTTCCCCAGGCCTCAGGGCTTTTCTTTATAATGAAGAGCATGGATGTCTGTAGAATAAGCTAGTAACTAGGTGGGGCTAACATCATATGACCTGCTCTCTGTGGGCTACCAGAAAGTGATTCATAGACCACAGTCTGAGGAACACTGGTATAGACTACTAATCAGTTCCAAATTCAGTTCTTTAAAATGCAGCTCTGATTAATTAAATAAGCCCCACAATGCACCTCACAAACTGGGTTTTTCTTTAAATGATGGAACTCACAAGTCTGAGGTGATTTTTTTTTTTTCTGATGAATTTTGCAAAAGAATCTGGCTCAGGCACGACTTCCCATGTTGCAACTCCACAGTTTAGCTCCGTGTTTGTAAGCAGAAAAACAGCAGGGTTTATAATGTAACTTTAGCACACCTTTAACTGCTAGCCATGTGTCTATTTTTGCTGCAGCAAATTGCACTAGTCTTCTACCGTTGCAGGAAAGTGAACTGCGTAGTAAAATTACACTTGCTAGCGACAGCTTTTCAGGCATAGATTTCAAAGGTGGGTACATATTGTTATCCCTGTTTTTTGTAACTAAGGAAACTGAGGCACGGATAGATTAAGTGATTTGCCCAAGGTCACACAGTAGCTTGTTGGCAAACCCAGGTCTTCTGACCCACAGGCTGGTTCCCCATCCACTTGATGATGCCGATGATGATGCCAATTAATTGCTTTCTCCAAATCCTTGGTCCAAATCCTCCGCTGCATCCCAGCTCTGGGTGCAACTTGTGGAAAAGACATGGGGCAAAAGGGTCTTTACATCACCTTTCTGTCCCTGATTCCATTAGTGGCCACGGACCAGTTAAAGAAGCCTCAGGGAAGTCCCTGACTTATACCCAGCAGTCTATGGCCCAAAGGGAGGGTTCAGGAAGCCTAGGGTTGCTGTGATTTAGAGCTGCCCTGACCACACACACCCCACACTGGCAACTGTGAGGAAGGGTTCTCCGGTAAGTCTATGCCATCCGGAGGTTGCTGAGGAAAATCGTCCAATGGCTGTTTAAAACAGCATCATGCCTGTTTTCCTCTGCCTAAGCAGCACAAAGCAGCTGTCGAGGGGTCCACTAATGGACACCATCTAGAGGATAGACTATTAATGTCAAATATTTTGTGTCTGCCTTTCTCACTCCCTGCCAATCTCCCTCTGACACAGATTTTGCTGGGACAGAAATACAACACTGCAGTTGACTGGTGGTCCTTTGGTGTCCTTCTGTATGAGATGCTGATTGGCCAGTCTCCTTTCCATGGCCAAGATGAAGAGGAGCTTTTCCAGTCCATCCGCATGGATAATCCATTCTACCCTCGCTGGCTCAATAAGGATGCAAAAGATATCCTAGTGAAGGTAAGAAGACACAGCACTTCCACTGTTACAGGTCAAATACCTTTTGCCAGATGCTAACATCTCTCTTTGATTTTTGCATCTTCTCACTGGTCTGCAGAGAAATGGGCTTAGTCCTATGGTGAGAAATAATCACATAGAATCATAGAAGATTAGGGTTGAAAGAGACCTCAGGAGGTATCTAGTCCAACCCCCTGCTCAAAGCAGGACCAACATCAACTAAATCATCCCAGCCAGGGCTTTGTCAAGCTGGGCCTTAAAAACCTCTAAGGATGGAGATTCCACCACCTCCCTAGGTAACCCATTCCAGTGCTTCACCACCCTCCTAGTGAAATCGTGTTTCCTAATATCCAACCTAGACCTCTCCCACTGCAACTTGAGACCATTACTCCTTGTTCTGTCATCTGCCACCACTGAGAACAGCCGAGCTCCATCCTCTTTGGAACCCCCCTTCAGGTAGTTGAAGGCTACTATCAAATCCCCCCTCACTCTTCTCTTCTGCAGACTAAATAAGCCCAGTTCCCTCAGCCTCTCCTCGTAAGTCATGTGCCCCACACCCCTAATCATTTTGGTTGCCCTCCACTGGACTCTCACCAATTTGTCCACATCCCTTCTGTAGTGGAGGGACCAAATCTGGACACACGATTATATACAGTGGTTTGTCTGAGGATCTCAGAGCACAATGGGCCTGATCCCAGGCCCCCTGAGTCTTAACGCCTACATTGATCTCCACATCGTCTCCATCCCCCACCTTGTTCTCTCATGTTTCATATTAGTCTTTCTGGTTTGGACTCGGGGGAAGGACCATTATATTTATGTGTCAATAAATGCTCCATCAATAATAATGGAGAAAAAGGATTCTCTGTTCTATGTATGAACAGCACCTAGGCTAGCAGGACTCAGGCTTCTAGGAACCACCATAATAAGAATAATAAACAATAATGAAGTACTAACATGCTTGCTCAAACAAAGCACAACGTGTGAGACAGAGATTATGGAGGCCTGACTAGGAGTCTCTTTGGTGAATACGATGCCATCTTTCTGCACAAGCAAACTGAGCCTTTGTGAGCTTTATTTAATGTAGTATCAGAAATAAAAATCATCCTTATTGCTAAACACTAAACTCCCTTGCTGAGAAAGAGACAATTAGCCTGGTTATTGGCCACTTCCCATTAGCACTGAATTTATATAGTTATACATGTTGCAATATTTAGCTCCATTAGCATAAGCACTTAATTTAGCAGAGGGAACTCTGCATAGCTGAATTACAGCTGCGCAATCAATCTCCTTTGGTCTATTTCAGCACTGCGGCCAGGTTATGATTTGCTGGCACACAACCGAAGACTCCATTCTTTTCAAATAAGAGTAGCTGGGATTTCTTTCCATCTGATTCTTCAGTGGCTACCTTTGGCCCTAGATCTTATTGCTTATTAGTTGTGGAGCAGCAGCTGTGTGTTTGCTTGCTAAGGAGAATGCACATAAAAGAC
The DNA here is from genome assembly GCF_011386835.1 of Chrysemys picta bellii. NCBI lineage: Eukaryota > Metazoa > Chordata > Testudines > Emydidae > Chrysemys > Chrysemys picta. Next base: position 12,110,858 of record NC_088791.1, on the reverse strand, counting down.
ATGGTCCTGCCCCAGATAAAAGGCCAGATTTTCAAAAGACCTCAGCACCTACAACTGGGGGGCCAGGTTGCCCAAAGAGCTCAGCAGCCAGGTTCTTGTGTCGAGAACAACGGGAGCTGTTGGGCGCTGAGCACTTTGGAAAATGTGGCCACTAGCGCTGGGCAGGAAATGGTTTTCCTATCGCGCAAAAGTTTCTGAGATTTAAAAAGAAATTGTCCTGTTCTGTATTGGGACGAGAACAGAGAGCTTTGAAAGATTTTCATGAAAACACACACACACAGACCCATGCCATTGTAGCCAAGGTGGTTAGCTAAGGTGGAGAGACCCGGGTCTGAATCAGGGAGAGATGGGTCTTGAACTTAGGTTACCAACCTCTCAACAGATTCTGTAGTCACTGGTCTTTTTGGATGTTGGGAGGGGACAGTCTTTCTCCCTCTCTCTCTATCCAGAAATTCCATCCTGGACCTAAGCAACCTTTCCCCATGAAACTTTCATTAAACCTGATATGTTCTTGTCTCTCTAATACCTTGGGTCCAGCACGCCTACTACAACACTGCTCACCTACAGAAAGTCTCATTTTTGTCCAATTGGCATTTTCTAGTGAAAACGCATTTTGTCAAAACATCCCTGACCCACTCTACATGCCATTTCATTTAGGGGCCTGCAGGAGAGCTCAACTCTTTTGAAAATCTGTGTCATAGACAACCATCTTCTTCTAGGGCTAGAAAAGTCTTCTGTCTTTTCAGTTGATCATGATAAACAAGGGAACCTGTGGCCGTGGCAGGGATGGTGGAAGCTTCCTAACAGTAGGGGGCCCTGGGCGCCCGAACCGTGGCCCCACCCCGCACCGCCCTTTCCCCCTGAGTCCTCGCCCCCACACCGCCCCTTCCCCCAAGGTCCCACCCCTACACTGCCCCTTCCCCTGAGGCCCCACCCCTTTCCCCCGTTGCTCGTCCTTACGGACGGTAAAAAGTGGGAGGGCATAGCCCCCGTTGTTCCAGTGCCCCTGGGCCAAGGTGTCATGGTAAAAGTGCCAACAGAAGGGAAGACAACACACAGGGTGCAAGGAGTGACTTTTAAGTAGCTTTGCCACATCTTAGCAGCCTTTCTGATTCAGAGAGCCCCACAAAATGCAAGACCAGATGACTGGAATGCTTGGTAAAAATAAAGATGGGCAACACCTTCCTTATGAATATTCCAGCCGTCAAGGCCTAATTTTTCCAACACTGATGCCTCAGATTTATCTACAAAATATTCATCCTCACACAGGTAATTGTACACACATGTAATTGTGCAGGCATTTGTGCAGGCAAACAGGTGCAGTAATTGTGCATCTAAGCACCTATTTTGTTCACACAATTCACCATTTGCTTGTGCACCAGCATGTTTTGAGGGCACAGCTTAATGGCTGACATTGAAACATTGGCCTCAAATATCAAACTGAAATAATGAGGACAGGACAAGATGATTCAGCTTCCCGCTTGGCATGTGGGCCTAGGAATCAGCACCACTTTGCCTGCAAGATTCACGTTTTCACTGAGTAAAGAGGTACCGTGGGTGACACATACCCTGGCTACGTGTGTGCTAGTCAGACGGTGCTATCCACAGAAGAGTAAGGTGCTCTGCTCTCTGCTAACTTCCAGCTTTTCGTGAGAGAACCTGAGAGGCGGCTCGGAGCAAAGGGGAACATCCGCCAGCATGCCTTTTTCCAGGAGATAAACTGGGAGGTTCTAGAAGAGCGGGAGATGGAGCCACCATTCAAACCCAGAGTGGTAAGGACTATTCTTAGGTCCCTCCGATCAAAACGCTTTTCTTACCACATTCTTTTGTTCCTGAACTGTGCGTTCACCCCAGTGGCGTAACCAGCATAGAATATTTGGGTGGGCTCCGATTTCGGGTGGGTGGGCAATTATGAGGGGGCTGGGAGGGCAGCAGAGATGGGGGGCCTGCCTCTCCCCACCCCATGCAGCCAGCCTTGCGGGGGGGCAATGGATGGACCCTCTGCCCAGGGGCTCCCCGGAGCCCTGAGCATGCACCAAGCTCTGGAAGGAGATGCTGCTCTCCAGCATGCATGGCTCCCGGCTCTCTTCCAGGTGCCACTCCCCTACGCAGGGGCCCGGCTCACCCAGGCAGCGGGCCTACCTTTTTTGAAGATCTCCTCTACCGCCACCGGCTGCCCACTTGCTCGCCCTTCTCTCAATGGTGGATTAGCCATTGGGCCAACCCAGGGCCCCGGAAAAATGGGTGCTCCCACATCCCCACCCACTCTGCCTGCCCGGTGCTCCTGCCAGAGATCGGGGTGGGTGCGCAGGGGCTTGCTCCACTCCACCCGCCCCACCAGTGCTCCAGCCGGGGAATGGGCTCGGGGCACAGGGGCTTTTCCTGCTCCACTCGCCAGGCCCCGGCAGGAGCGCCAGGCAGGCAGAGTGGAGCAAGTCCCCGCACCCTGACCCCACTCCCCGGCTGGAGCATCGGACAGGAGCAGGGCAAGCGCTGGGACCAGAGCAGAGCCCGGGCTGGGGGTGGGCCTGGATGCTAAGTGGGTGGGCCATGGCCCACCCAGGCCCACCTGTGGCTATGCCACTGGTTCTCCGTACCAGCACTGAAGCAGGCACCAACAGCCAATCAGAACAGCCTGCCTGGAGAGCACCAGCGGGATTCAGACCAACACTTTCAAATGTAGTCGCCTCTGGTCAGACATACTGGGCAACATTTTCAAGCTCCAGGGTACAATGTCAGGGACCTCAACCCACATTTAGGCACCTAGGGCCTTGTTTTTAGTTGTGCTGATTTCCCACCTGCAGCACCCATTGACTTCATGCGGAGTTGTGGCAACTCTTCGCTTCTGCAAATCAGTCCCTGATCCCTCCACGTGGATTGACTTTGGACACACAGGGTGGACAATGTTGGCCTTTGGTTAAGTGCCTTAGTATATATGAAGCACCTAATCATAGACATCCAAATGTGAAAATGCTGAACCTAACTTCTGGTACCCCATGCAGTGCTTAATTTCTGCCAGGGCTTGCCAAGGGCACCTGTAGGCTTGGCAGTTCATAGCCTTGGCACCTCTGGGCTTGCTGCATCAGTTATGAATGTAAAAAAATGGTTTGAGGCCCAGCACCTAATCGCTTGAGCCCCGGCACATCTTTCATTACAAATTAAGCACTGGTCCCATGGGATTTTCCTTCATTAGGACACACAGAATTAAGGTACAAAACCAAATCAAGCCATCAGCTTCTCTGTGAAATCTGGAGAACATTGATGTTGTCAATAATAGCAAGAGCATTTATACAGTACTTACAACACAGCATTTATGTAGAGCCTTTTACCTTCAAAGTCCCTTCCAAACACAGGTTAATTAGCCTTCACAGACTGATACATAAGCATAATTATCCCTGTTTTACAGAAAGAAAAACCAATTTTCTAATATCCCTACATGATAGAATTCACCGGGGTCACACTGTTGCCCATATAATCTGTACTCCCATTTACATTACTTAGATAGCACGGTGATAGATAGGTGATTGACACCAAGGTACTGGATACTTTGATACCACACTGATACCAAGGTAACCAATCCCAGGATGATGGATATTTAGGCCTGGTCTACGCTTAAAAATAGATCGAACTAACTATATTGCTCAGGACTGTGAAAAATTTTGCACCCTGAGCACCATAGTTAGGTCGACCTAACCCCTAATGTAGATGTGGCTAGATCAATGGAAGGATTCTTCTGTTGAGCTAACTACCACCTCTTGGAGTGGTGGATTAACTACATCAACGCAAAAACCCTTCTATCAATGTAAGAAGTGTCTACACTACAGTGCTACAGTGTAGATATGCCCTTAGATACCAAAGATATGGGTGCCTTAAATATACCATTAGATTAGATTTGGATAAATGGTAAATGCTGTGAAATGAAACAACTGATTTTTTCGTTCTTTTCTTCTTCCTTCTTGAAGAAATCCGCAAGTGACTGTAGCAACTTTGACAAGGAGTTTCTCAATGAAAAACCTAGACTGTCGTGTGCAGACAGAGCGCTGATTAACAGCATGGACCAGAATATGTTCAGCAACTTTTCATTTGTGAACCCTAAAATGGAGAGGATGTTATCCTGAGATCTGCCCTCCCCCACACCTTCCTTGCTAAAGGAATTCTGTGAATTGATTTGAGTAACACTTCTATCAACTGAAAACCAAGAATGGTTCATTTGGACGAGGACCTGAACAGAAGCACTCACCAGTGAAAACTGATACCGTATTTGTGGGTTTCCACCTGGTGGTATCCTGTAGCAGATGCCAAACGTACTTCACTAATGACCAACTCTCTTTCTGGTCTCTCTCTCTTTTCTGGATGCTCTTGAATTTGAAGGCAATAGAAAAGGAGTAGGTACAAAATACTGTCACCTTATTCACACACATAGCCGGTGGGACTCCTCGTGTGAGTAAGACAACCTCATTTCGGCCCTAGCGGTGCGCCTCAGATTTGCTACTCCAGTGTCCAGTTCTGACGTTCTTATTGAGGCAAAACTTCCATTGAGTAAAGGGTTGTGTGTTCAAGAATTGGCTCTCCTAGAAGGCTACCTTTCCAGGTAGGTCTTTTTTCAGCCCCCACCTGTGCACCTGTAAAATTGTACGTACACCTCCGTGCACTTGGCGAAGAGGAACACCGGCCTGCACTCTTTGAAAACGCCTCGATCTAGGCAAGAGTTAGAATTTGCCCTCACAAAATAGCCTTGGCACAGACGGGCTTTCCGGGTGCAAATTCCAGTCCTTGCATGCACAGAAATGTTCGATTTGCCTAGGCGCGCAGGCAGGGATTTACACTTGCGCAGGCTGGGGACATGTAGACGTGATCTTCAAACCACAGACTAAACATCTCGCCCTAGGTCAATGCACTGAGGCTCAGCTCTGAGCTTTATTCATCGCCTCTGCATTGTATGGGCGTGGCTGTGCTTCAACCGGGGGGTGTGATTGGCAGCTCGAGGAGACGTACCCACGCTAGCTCTGCCTGCGCTCAACTTAGAGCATGGCTGTGGCACCGCAAGCCGCGCGAGGATCGAGCTGCCCCAAGTTCACGCCTAGCATCTCAGCCATGTACACACTCAGGTAGGCCATCCCCCCTCCGCAGTCGCTCACAGCACTGCATCTGCACTCTATTTTTAGCCCGCCAGCTCCATCAAAGCTAGTGTGGCTGGGTCTCCTGGAGCTGCGAATCACACCCCCAGCTCCAAAGGTAGACGTACCCTATGGGTGTTCGTTCACACAGGACTCTCTAAATCAGGGCTTCTCAGGACAAATTTTTTGGTGGCCTCAGCGTGCGGCCACCAACTCTTGCTGGTGGCCGCTCTCACACTTTTTCCTAAAATGCTTAATTAGCTTTAAGAAAAACAATTAAATATGCACCTATGCAGGTCCATATCGTTATAATGTATTTATTGCTAGCTAGTAAGTCCGTTGTGAAAAGTGATATTAACCTACAAATATCTCTTTTCACAGCAGACTTACTCAGCCCTGCCAAGCCTGGGAACAAAGGCCTGGATGAGGGGCTAGGGAGAGGCGTGGGGGGGTAGAGCCTGAAACTCTGCTAGCCCACCACCCCAGGACTGAAGTCCGAAGCCTGAGCCCCACCACCCTTGGGAAGGTGGGGAACTCACTGGCTGCCTGCTCCTCCAGCATTGTGCCCCACGTGTCTCCAAAGGGGGGCAGGGCCCAACCCCTGCTGACAGCCCCAGCAACCAACACCAAGGTGGTGCATCCAGGAGCAACAGGGAGAGGGAGGGGCTGTTACTCCCCACACACAGAGCCCAGGGGCTGTGGCCGCAAGAAAAGCCCCTGGTGGCCAAGTTTGGGAAATGCTGCTCTAAACTCCTGTCCCAGCATCAGGGTAAGATCTGGGCTGAGTTCTCTTTGGGGGAGTCTCTTCTTAGAATCATAGAACATCAGGGTTGGAAGGGACCTCAGGAGGTCATCTAGTCTAACCCCCTGCTCAAAGCAGGACCAATCCCCAGACAGATTTTTGCCCCAGATCCCCAAATGGCCCCCTCAAGGATTGAACTCACAGCCCTGGGTTTAGCAGGTCAATATTCACTGAGCTATCCCTCCCCCTGCCTAACACCTGGTCAGGATTATGGAGAGACTCTCCCCCAAAACATTATTTAGGGATTTCAAGATTGGGCCTCCAGTCATTGCCCTGCAGGTATTAACTTGAAAGATAGTATTCAGTACTTTCAAAGACTGAACAACTTAATACTACTGCTACAAATGATGCTGCCCCTGGTCTTTGGTATTCAGCAGAGACCTGAATCAAGGTACAAAACTGCACACAACACTCTAAAGATGAGACAATACATTGCATGGTATGGCAATTATTTTCTCTCAACTGTTGACAAGAAGTTGCTGACCTATTATGTTCTGTTTTGGGCAAAAAATATTGTAGCAGTAATGAGATTTTAGTGGAAATCCTTTACAATAAATGTACGCTGTCTTCTGAGATTTGCAAAACTACCATCCTATTTATTCAGTTGCCGTTCAAGAGATAGAAACGGAAAGATCTAATGCCTCTAAGTTACTGCTTTTCACTGATAGTCTTATGGAAATATTTAGCCTGGTTATCATGTCAAAGCAGAAATAAAGAGCCAGATTCTCTGCTCTGTGTAGCTCTGTTGACTTCAGCGGAGCTATGTTGGTTTATTCCAGCAGAGGATCTGTAGGAATATTTAGAGATTTCCAAGGGAAATGTAATGTTCGTGACTCATTACAATTAAAACTGTCTGAGGCTTTCTACCTGTGCAACCACGTTGTGGATATCAGTGTCAGTGGCCATGGTCCCATGTGAGGGAATGGGCACTCAGCATAATACGGTGATGGGCAGCAGTATGAAAATCTAAAACAGAAAAGAAAACCACCGTGCTGTTAAAAGAATATCCCAGTAATGTGAGTCTCCTGCCTCTTGTGAAGTCGCTGTTTGTGCTGTATGAAATGTAGGCAAAATCTGTGCACGCTGTTTGCCGCTAGTCATCATGTTTAATTAGAACCGTTACCATGAATTTTTAAAATGTCAGTGCTGTTTGTACAGTTTAATAAAACGTTGGGTACGATTGGCGAGTCAGCGTAAATGTGGTTAAAGGGGAACAAAGAAAGGAGCCGCTCCGAAAAGCCATTACAATTGTGATGGGCGCGTTGCTGTGCGTTCTTCAGGGGCATTTCGACCAGGTGGTAAGGAACCAAAGTCAGGACGCATTTGGATATTAAAAACTGTGCTATGGACTAACGTCTATTTCTGCATGACAGCAAGTGTAAAACCAAATTGTGCCCTTACGTAGGAGCATGCCTCTCCTGCTAATGTCAATAACGGGATTTCCTTGTGCATCGTGGGGCCAGATCCTCAGCGGGTGTATCTCAGTTTCGCTCCATTGAAGTCGACGGAGCTATGCCAGTTTATACCAGCTGAGAATCAGGCCTTTTGTATCTAAGAGAAAAAATTCATATTATAACAAGGGAAAAGGGATCAAAGAGCCAAATTCTCCTCTTAGTGACAAAGGGAGTTGCATGGGAATAAGAGAGAGGTGTAACATCCACCATAGTGTTCCAAATATGCTTACGAGGCCGAGATTTAGGCACCCAGTATGTTGTTTTAAAAAGCACTCAGCGCTGGCTTAAACTTAGCTCCCATTGAAGTCAATGGTTAAACTCCCATTGACTCCAGCAGGAGCAGAGTTAGGCCAATGTGGTGTGCTTTTGAAAATCCCACACCTAAATCCTTAATCGGGCATGTAAAAGAGGATGGCCTGGTTCTCACTTGCAGTGAAGTCAGTGGGAGCTGGGAGTGCTCAGCATTGCTGATAAGAAGGAAACTTCCCATTAGATTCTTACATTCGGAGTTAGGAGCCGATTATTAGGCATCTAACTTTGAAAGGGTGGGTCTTTCTGTACTTAAACCTAGAGTGATGGATTGTGTCACTTCCTGCTTGTTGAATTCCAGCCAACCCTATTCTACTCCTGGGGGAATTCTGCGCTAAAAAATTAAAAATTCTGTGCCAAAAAATTAAAAATTCTGCACAGGATATTTTAAAATTCTGCAAATTTTATTTGTCAAAATAACACTATATAATCATGCCAGTTTCAATTATTTTGGTAATTTATTTCAAAATACCTGTCAGCAAGAATGTCTGTAACAATACAGACACACACATGTACAGTAATGCCCCCAAGGTCCCCGATTTTCAGCACTGTCCCTTAGTGAGCACCAACAGTATGCTTAGGGTTATACCAGAATAACTGTTGAACCGAGCTGTCTTTTGGCTCAGGTTCAACTTCATAGTACTGTGGATTGGCATTGCAGACATACATCAAGTGGAAATACTGCCAAATACCCCCCCCCCCCATCAAGTGGAAATACTGCCAAATAGATACATCACAGATTGCCTCTTAAAGGCATATCACATTTAATATCTGAACTGGCTCCTTGTCTCCTGCTTTGATTTTCTTCTGAATTTTGGCTCTGAGGTTTCTTACTATTACCTAATCCTGTCTGGTGTTCCACACTGAGGAACTAAGACAAGTTTCATTATTAACATTGTCATCCAAATTAGAAATGAACCCAAATCAAAACCTTATTTACCAACACGCCTACCTTATAGGAAGCTTTGGATCTAAACTTTGTGCTCAGCCCCTATCTCCAATGGGATGAACAAAACCTTTGAGATCCAAGACTTTCAAGAAATTCAGAGCTGGGTTTGAAAAGTCTAATCTGAACGGTATTGTTCTGAACTGTTGCCTAAATGGTTCCCATTTCTCCTTCCCCCAACCCACACAAACCATCCCCAAATAGCCATCCTGACTCACTTGTCTCTCTCACCAACGGAAACTGGTCCAATAAAAGATATTACCTCACCCACCTTGTGTCTCTAATATCTTCACTCACTAGACATAGAAACTCCCTCTCCCCATCTGTAACACTATCTACTGACATTCTTAAGCTGGTTCAGCAGAACGCCAGAGGAAGTACTGTATTTCCTTAGCTTTTGGTGCAGAAGCTCTGATCAAACACAAACAATTACTACATACAGAAGACAGATGGTCTAGTTGTTGGGCACCTCCCTAGAACTTGGGAGACCTGGATTCAAGATCATGCTCCACCATGTGCGTCCTGTATGACCTTAGACTAGTCTCTCTGGGACAGATTTACAAAGGATTTAGGTACCTAAGGCCAGAGTTTCACAGACATTCAGGCACCTAAAAGTGCAGATAGGTGCTTAAGTGCTGACTCCACCCCTTCCTGCCCCCGCTCCGGCCCCTCCTCCAAGGCCCCGCCCTCAGTCCACCTCTTCTTGACCCAGCTCCACCACTGAGGCCCCTGCCCACTCTCTGCCCTCCCCCAGCTGTCAAAGAGCTAATCAGCGGGGCCCCAGGTGTGGCTGGTGGGTGCTGAGCCCCCACTATTTTTTTCCCCTGGGTGCTCCAGCCCTGGAGCACCCACGGAGTCAATGCTATGCCTATGTGGGACCTATGCCTATGTGGGACCCAGTTGCCCAACTCCCAGAAGAGTTAGGTGCCTCACCTGCATAGGCACTTCTCAAAATCCCTCTAGGTGCCTCTCTGAATCTTTAGGTCCTGAAATACATTTACGAACCTGGGCCTCCATGCCTGAGTTCCCCATCTGTAAAATGGGGATTAGAGCATGTCTCTACTGCACAGAGATGTTGCAAGGATAAATATATGAAAGATTATGAGGTGCTCAAATACTACAGTAATAGGGGCCAGACACCTATGTAAGAAACATAGCTAGACATGCTATAATGTGATCACTCTTCTCCGTTCAGCTCAGATTTTTAGTTCTGCTCTCCCTACATGCACAGTTGGACTGACATCATGGGAAACCAGGTAGGGAAGAAGAGCAATATATTGGAGTTGAGATCTGAGAGGCAAACACAAAGCATGGATTTCCCCAGCCGGGTTGCTGGGTATTCAGATGACACTTTGCCCCTAGAGTAGTGCCATGTTCACTGGGGCTGAGGTTATAACCAAAGTTGGGATGGGATGGACGCTGCCTAACCAGCTTTTCCACTCTTTTGTGCACTGATGTCATGAGCCCGCCCTTTGTTTGCCAAACGGGAATCCCTGATAGAGCCGGTCAAAACATAGCAAACATTTTTCACAAAGGAGAAAATGTCCAAACATTTAAGAGATGTGCACCAGCTCTGATTCCTGAACCACAAAGGGAGGGAAGACCCAGGGATCCTGCATACCTAGGTAAGTTGTAATATGGTGGCCTCCTAGAGAAGCTCACCAAGAAAATGCAGGAAGTCAAAACATATGAGATGAAACCAGTTTCCTTCAGGGGGCCACTGGCTTTTGGAGGCTTTTGTTACGACATTAGCCCACAATAGACAATGGTACTAATGGAACCAGGTCAGTGGTAAGGGGTGCCAGAGGCTAAAAACATATCCTTCCACTTGTCCTGAGAAATGAGCAAACGGCCGAAGATTTACCCCCATCCTGCTGACTGATCTGGTCACTGCTCAGTTGTCGTTAATCTGAGGGGAAGAGTCAACAAATCACAGAGCCTGGTTCTTCCACCAGCGTAACCAGTTACACTAGTGTAATTGCCTTGTTTCCAGTGGCATTCTCCCTGTTTTCACTGGCGTAAGTGAGATCAGAATCAAGCCCGGCGTAGCAGATACAAATTGACAAGTTCTGACAGCTCGTCCATCCAGGCCATCTCTGACAGTGCAACTCTTACCCAGCGGTGTGCACAAGGCCTGCGGGGGGTTACTCCAGCTGAGATGCTGCAGTAATGCCCCTCGAATGGTTTTGTTCCCATTCCACAGCCTGGGGGGAGAGATCCCAAACGTCCAGCCCAGTTACTCAGGCTGGATTTGTCTGTAATTAATGCAGGCTAAATTAAGTATCTGTTAACATCCAGCTGGGTTATCGTCCATACAAGGACATAGGGTTCATGTGTCACCCTCATGCAAGCATAGCCAAAGGGAGCAGCCTGAGGAAGTGAGATAATTTGAGTTGCTGAATCATCCTCTGTGGTTTGGTGGCTGAGCACCACAAGCTTTTAACACCCCGCTGGCCAGAACTGCTCCCAGACAGCCAAGCTGCAGAGCAGGTGGGTGATTCGCAAGGGAAACATGTTTGAATAACTGCCGAAACACACACCCCCCCCCATTTCACTTACTGCACACTGTGCTTTTGACTCTGACTGCAAGAAGAGGGGTCTGCATCTGGCCCCGAGCGTCATCATTTTGAAAACCAAAGGCCCAAAGCACGGGGGGCCTCTACGCTGCGAGAACGTGAACGCTGCACATCTCGCCAGAGCGATGGGCTGAAATGCTGGTCTCTCCCTGTCAGGAGGTGTCTGTGGTGCACAGAGAGTGACGTGGGAAGCGACACTCGCTTTCCTGTGGTGAAATCTGCTGTGAGATAGGAGCCAACTTGGGCTGAACGTGAAGCGTCTGTGTGGAAGCGGACAAAAACTCAGCCCCTTGCTGATGTTTTCAGCTAAACCTAACTCCTCCAAAGCAGGTGCAAAATCTTCTTCGGAGAGGGGCATGTTTTATTGCAAACGGTTTCATCCAGATCTTACAAGGGCTTGGTTGGTCTTTCATTAGGGGGCCGAATCCTGCCTTTGGCTCCAGGTGAAAGGAGTGGCGTGTGTATATCCACAATGATGGCCTCCCAGGCATCAGGTCTAAATGTAAGCCACGTTTTTGCACCCGCAATTCAACTATGGTCTCAGCTCAGGTCGTGAGAGGGGCAGGAACCCAGATTTGCCCCCACAATTGATTTGGAACTAGATTCTACTGATCTTACCCATGCTGAGTGGGGCCAAAATGTGATTCCCCCACTCAGTTACTCACCTGAGCAGCCCCATTCTTGTCAATGGAGCTACTCAGGGGAGTCATTGCTCACCAGCGTGAGTAAGAGGAGTAAGGAGGTTCACAGCCTAGCCCTGTGTCCGTTGTCTCATTGAGTTAAGGTACTGCTCAATGAGAGTAAGGGTGGTAGAATCAGGACCAAAATCAATTGCAGATGTATTAACAACCAAACCATGGACAGCTTCTACACAGGTGCTTTGGCGTGCAGGTGCCCTGACTCCCCGTCAGCACATCCAGAGTGGGCTAAATTAGTTTGTGGTGTACATCATGCTGGACCAGTGGTCCCCAGCTACGGGCCATGGAGCATATCTGCTGGTGTTCCGAGGAGGACTTGCTGGTCATATGGTGCTGGCTGATCCTCTTGGTTTTCAGCTACTACATCACGTCAGAAGACATTAAATACTCTCCTAACTAATTTCACAGTAGCAGCCGTGTTAGCCTGTATCCGCAAAAAGAACAGGAGTACTTGTGGCACCTTAAAGACTAACAAATTTATTAGAGCATAAGCTTTCGTGGAGTGGGCTGTAGTCCTCAAAAGCTTATGCTCTAATAAATTTGTTAGTCTCTAAGGTGCCACAAGTACTCCTGTTCTTTCTCCTAACTAATGTTACTATTCCATAGAAGCAATTGGGGTAGTTGCCACAGGGATTTTACATGATCACAAGTGCTGGTTGGAAAATGTATTTTATATTCTGCAAAATCTATAATAATATGAGAAAACAATACATTTTTTCCTATGTTTTTCCTGGCATTTTTCAGCCAAAAAAAAAAATCAAACATAAAAAGCACATTTGTTTGGTTGGTTTTGGTTTTATTAACAGCAACTGAAAGTCAGCCGACGTCTGAGTTTGGATTTCTTTTGACAAAAATGGAAAATGTTGTGGCCAAAACTCCATTTGGACAAAAAACCACTTTTCATGTAACTAAACTCTCTGCACTGACTAGTGTCAACGAGAGAGACAATCCTTTGCTTCGCGCAGTGCCTGTATATTAGCTTTTCAAAAAGCTCTCTTTTACGCTCACTCTCTCTCCCTGCTCTTTCTTGCTGCTTGCACTGGCAGGAGACGCACACAAAATGTCGCTTTGCCGCTTTCTTGAGCCAGACTCACTCAGCAGCAGCAGCAAGTAGAGCGGCAGCCCCAGGGGTGGGGTTCGAGCAGCTCTCGAGAGCATTTCTAATCCTAAAGAGGTTGGCCATGCAGATGTGTCTGAGGCAGAGCTGCTGCTGGCTGCGTGACTTTCATAGCGCCCTTAGCTGGTGTTCAGTTCACTGAGGCCAGGTACTTGGGCCCAGAGCTTCTAAGGCAGTGATTCTCAAACGTATTTGATCGGACCCAATTCTTTGTGTCTGTAGTCATTTACACCCACACCCACAAGTACATATACTGCCACCCAGCTCTGAAGGCAGAGGGGAGAGCAGCGGCTGCTGGCCGGACACCCAGCTCTGAAAGCAGAGTGGAGAGCAGCAGCTGCTGGCCGGGTGCCCATAGCCCAGTGGTTAGAGCACGCTTCTGAAAAGTGGCAGACCCGGGTCTGAATCCTTTCTCTCCGCTCAGGCAGAGGGAGGAATTAAACCCAGCTCTCCCACCTCCCCGGTGATTGCGCTAACCACTGGGCTAAAGGCTGCAAGGCGACCCCCTCCAGCTGTTCTGCGGGGCATGAGGCAGGTGCTTAATTCATTTTCATGGACACGGCCTAGATGCCTAAGCCACCGGACTGCACGAGGGGTTCCCATGCATGGATCATAAGCAGAGATAGGCACATCCCCATAGCCCAGACTTCAGCACCTATATCTGAGAGTGGGGCAGGGCTTAGGACAAACCCCTCTCTTTGGCTTCTCCAGTTGGCTAGCTTAGGCAGTTCCCTTCCTATTGATATAAAATTATTCTGCTTAACTTCCAGGGGGCAAATTTGTCACGTACACATGGGAGAAAGAAGAAGGACAAAATGCAGGGTCAGCTATAGGTAGTCAGGAAGTTCCTTCAAGAGGAAATGTAGCCAAACTCCAAACCTGGAGACAATGGACCTTTCTGTGCCTGCGTCCTGTAGATAGCTAACCACTTAGTTTGCAAAATAAGCAAGGAGGAGGGGACAAATAGAGGAACAATAAGAGGGGCAGATACATGTAGCTTGCTAATTATGTATGGTAATGATGGCAAATTTTGGCCCATCATAGAGCGATAGATTATCATAAGCAACTGCATATAATGCTTTGGTGTAAGTGTTTTCTTTGTTCTTGCTGACTTATGAGCTTGAACCCAATTGCAATTGAAATAAATGGATCGCCCCTCCCGGAGCTCCTTACTTGATTAGCTGTGTCTGTCTCTCCTTATTCCTCTGCTGGAACGGACAGAAATCTCTATGACACTATCGTGCTGTCTTTTGTGGGTCACATTCTCAGGCACCTCTCTCTCTCTCTCCCCATGCATGGTATAGAGAGCCTGGGCGCCTAGCTCAGGCTTAGTGGGTCACAGTGTTGTTCCTGTGATTTTCTAGGTGCCTAAAAAGTTAGGCATTGCAATGCTCAGGGTCACAGCACCCAAGTTCCTTTGTGGATCCTGGCCACAGAGACTGCACTACTTGGCCTTCTCTCCCTTCAGTAAGGGCAAAATTTGAATCCTACTCTGAATCTGATATTCACAGAACAGAGGCCATGGGTCAGTCTGTGGATAGGCCAAAGTGCGCACTGGTGTGATATGGCTAGGCAGATATCAAGGCACTTCTGTCCCAAGTTGCATAGGCACCTTAGAAATACCTGAGACAGAATCTGGACAGGAATCTTCATGCTTCGTCCTTTAAATCACTTCAGTAATGAACCTACATGCTCATTATGTGTATCAGGGACCCTGATCCTAGGCACCTGGAGAAAGGCCTGATCACTTTCCCAGGGCCAACGGGAGCTTGTAGGAAGCAGACTAAGCACTGTGATTGGTGGAGGTTGTGAGGGGTGGGGTCAGAGATCCTTTAAATCTGGACATTTCCTCCTCAATCAGACTGATGGGGAAATTCAAAGAGGGGAGAGGGCAGGCCAGGCCAGAAAAGACAAGAAAAGCAGGGTAGCTTGATTCAGGAATGTGCTGAAAGCTCACTCTGGGATCGGTTAGTGCGAGGGCTGTTTTCTTTACCACACAAGGATGGGGTTTGCAGGATCAATGGGCATGTGTGTAAAATCACTGCAGACTAATGGATGCTGGGAGTTCAATATAAAACATCCCCACCAGTTTATTTGTGGTTCCGTAGCAGTAACCTGGCAGGCAAATAACACCGCAAATAATGTAGAGAGAAAAGGACCAGGTCATCCAGCCTAACTCTGAGGGTCTCCAACACTGTTCACCTTCCCCCTGAAAGCTGCACCCTCCCCACTGAAAGCAGCACACCTCTATTTAATGTAAGTTGTCCTATCTAGGCCCTGATTATGGCTGCTCACTTTAAGGGGAGGGGATCAAGCAGAAAAAATGAGGCCCACGCACAATAGAAGGAATTAGGACTATACCTTCAAGCAGGATGGAGAACTAACATTGCACTCAAATTAGGACCCCTGGAGGCACCTAGAGTAGGACAGAAAACCAGATGCCTCACTCCCACCTCCCCTGCCCCATGGAACCACCCTTTGGATGATGCTCCACTGGTTTTAAACCCTGAATGATCCTTAGACACCATGGTGACAGACGCTTGATAGATGGATGGTTTGACTGATCAGGGAGTGTCCATCTATATATTCATGAAGTACAGATTGGCTTGGGGGTGGGGTGAATTAGAAATCTCCACCCAAGGAAACTTTCTGGCTACAACTGGAAGGTAAAGCTGTAAAGCAAAGGGATTTGGAGAGAGCAAGAGGACTAAGGGTTGGTAGAAAACAGAGGAGGAGACCGAATGGTAGGTAGAGATCGGGCTACTCAGAGGAAAGGAGGAGAGAGGGGAAATGCTGACAGCAAAATCTAGATGGGGATAAAGGCAAAATAAGGAAGAAACAATAAATAGAAATTGTCACGCTGTCTGGAGTGGCCCACGACTGTGAGTGCCAGTCTCAGGGCAGGGGGTCAAGAAGCAGGGTGGAGACCTCAAACTGATTGTATGTGCTACAATTAGATTTCACCAACCTGGTAACAAGTGTCAACTCCTGAAGCACTCTAACAGTCTTACCGGAGTCACAGACAGTCCCCTTGGGCATTCCCCTCTGTTTTGCCACCTGGGCAAGCTGGACTTTGTTGGTTGCTATACACCAAAGATCACAAAAGATTCCAGTTGCTTCCAGTCCCAAGAGATCAGTCACTTACCCAGGTCAACTTAGAATCATAGAATCATAGAATCATAGGGTTGGAAGAGACTCAGGAGGTCATCTAGTCCAATCCCCTGCTCAAAGCAGGACCAACCCCAACTAAATCATCCCAGCCAGGGCTTTGTCAAACTAGGCCTTAAAAACCTCTAAGGATGGAGATTCCACCACCTCCCTAGGTAACCCATTCCAGTGCTTCACCACCCTCCTAGTGAAATCGTGTTTCCTAATATCCAACCTAGACCTCCCCCACTGCAACTTGAGACCATTGCTTCTTGTTCTGTCATCTGCTACCACTGAGAACAGCCAAGCTCCATCCTCTTTGGAACCCCCTTCAGGTAGTTGAAGGCTGCTATCAAATCTCCCCTCACTCTTCTCTTCTGCAGACTAAATAACCCCAGTTCCCTCAGCCTCTCCTCGTAAGTCATGTGCCCCAGCCCCCTAATCATTTTCGTTGCCTTCCGCTGGACTCTCTCCAATTTGTCCACATCCCTTCTGTACTGGGGAGACCAAAACTGGACACAATACTCCAGGTGTGGCCTCACCAGTGCCAAATAGAGGAGAATAATCACTTCTCTTGATCTGCTGGCAGTGCTCCTACTAATACAGTCCAGTATGCGGTTGGCCTTCTTGGCAACAAGGGCACACTGCTGACTCATATCCAGCTTCTCATCCACTGTAATCCCCAGGTCCTTTTCTGCAAAACTGCTGCTTAGCCAGTCGGTCCCCAGCCTGTAGCAGTGCATGGGATTCTTCCTTCCTAAGTGCAGGACTCTGCACTTGTCCTTGTGGAATCTCATCAGATTTCTGTTGGCCCAATCCTCCAATTTGTCTAGATCACTCTGGACCCTTCCTTACCCTCCAGTGTGTCTACCTCTCCCCCCGGCTTAGTGTCTTGTACCTCAGATCTCACACCAAAGACAATGCTTGTAGCCAATCTTATAGTAAACTAACTAAGGGTTTATTAACTAGGAAAAAGAAATGAGAGAGTTACGCACAGGTTAAAGCTGGCAAACCTACATACACAAATGAGTTACAGTCTATGGTTCCAAAAGGTGACAGAGTTGTGGCAATCTGTGAGCACTGCATATCTTTTAGGGCTAACCCAGGTTGACCATGGGGATCTCTGCTGCTGTTTCATGACTTCAGCCCTATGATAGTCCAAACAGCAAAAGAGATGAAAAATTTTCTTCTTCACTATCTTTATTTCCTTCTTCCAGAATTCAAGTTGGTGGAATGAGCCCTTTTGCCCTGTAGCCTCTTCAGGGGTGTGAAGGAGCAGTTAATAAAGTCTTTGTATTGTGATGTCTCTGAATGGCCCATTTCCTTTTGATAGCCTTCTTGAGGAGCAGGAGATAATCCCTCCTGAACTTAAATATTACCTTACAGCACATGATAAAGACAGTATACGTGAGATTAATGCCTGCTGCAATTTACAAGCATGTCATAAAGTCTAAATACTAAACACATTGTTATAAGTTCAATACCCATCTTAACCCTACTAACACCCAGGTGAAACGGACTGATTTTCAGCAATGAATTTGTCAGTGCTCGGTTGAGAGCTAAAGCTTTGGCAAGAGCTGGCACCTGCTTTGCCGGCATCACAGAAAAAGGATACAATATAGTAGGAAAGAGAGACTGAAGAAAAACTGCACCAGGTACAGAAGACAAGAGGAAAGGAATGCAGGTTGTTATGATTTTTATACAGCAGTGTCTTTATACAACACTTTAAATCAATGGTCCGATTGTTGTTCCTAGATGCCACCAGCATCTTTAGAGAGGAAAAAGAGTCTTGTGGTTAAAACACAGGATGGGGCCTCAAGAGATGTGAGTTCAGTTCCTAGTTCTGCTGCAGAGTTTCTGTGTGACCTTGGGAAAATCATTTAACAGCTCTGGGCCTCCGTTTTCTATCTTCTTTTCTCCAACTTCAGAGATTCATAGATTCCAAGGCTAGAAGGGACCATGGTGATCATCTAGTCCAGGGGTCGGCAACCTTTCAGAAGTGGTGTGCTGAGTCTTCATTTATTCACTCTGATTTAAGGTTTGCGTGCCAGTAATACATTTTAACGTTTTTAGAATGTCTCTTTCTATAAGTCTATAATATATAACTGAACTATTGTTGTATGTATAGTAAATAAGGTTTTTAAAATGTTTAAGAAGCTTCATTTAAAATTAAATTAAAATGCAGAGCCCCTCGGACCGGTGGCCAGGACCTGGGCAGTGTGAGTGCCACTGAAAATTAGCTCGTGTGCCACTTTTAGCACGCATGCCATAGGTTGCCTGCCCCTGATCTAGTCCGACCTCCTGCATAACACAGGCCAGAGAACGTCCCCAAAAGCATTCCTAGAGTGTATCTTTTAGAAAAAAAATCGAATACTGAAGAGGACAGGTCTCTCCATTATTTACCACATGTGATGAATAATGTCATATGAAAACTCCCAGTGAGGATTTTAGATCTCCTTTGAGGTCATTAATAAAAAAGGTTAAATAGCTGCTTCATTATCTTGCCAGAGATTGATATCAGACTAACTGGCCTATAATTACCAGGTCATCCTGTTTTCCCTTTTTAAATATTGGCAAAACTTTAGCTTTCTTCTGATCTTCTAAAACTTCTCCGGTGTTCCAAAACTTACTGAAAATCAACATTAATGGTCCATTGAGTGCCTCAGCCAGCTCTTTTAAAACTCTTGGATGCAAGTTATCTGGACCTGCCAATTTTAAAATATCTAACTTTACTAGCTGCTGCTTAACATCCTCTTGAGACATGAGTGCAATGGAAAGAGTATTATCATATTATATTACTATATCATATTTTCCCCAAATACAGAACAGAAATACTTGTTGAATGAGTCTGCCTTTTCTGCATTATTATTGATAATTCTACCATTCCACTAGTAATACCATTGCTAGGATTTCTTTTGTTCCAAATATACTTTAAAAACTCCTTCTTATTGTTCTTAACTATAATGGCCATAGATTTTTCCTTGTGTCTCTTTGCTTCCCTTATCAATTTTCTATAGTTCCTACAGTTCCTAGCTTCTGTTTTATATTCATTACTATCAATTTTCCCTTTCTTTAGTTTGTTATATAGCTTCCTTCATGACTCCTCTAAACCAGGTCAGTTTTTTTAACCAACATGGCCTTCTTCCTCAATTGTGGGATTGTGGCTTTTGGGGCATCTAGTAAAATGTTCTTAAACAATTCCAAATTATCTGATTTGTCTCATAACTGTTTTCCACTTTGTGAAATTAGCCCTTTTTAAAGCACCAAGTATATATATCACTGGTCTGGACTTCATTCTGTCTGCACATTATAAATGTTGCACTTAAGTTACCATTAATTTTTAGTTCTGTGATCAGTTCCTCTTTATTTGTCAAGACGAGGTCCTGTAGAAAGTGTAGAGAATTCCCCGGTGTTGGATGTAACACTTTTTGTGTATTCAGTTGGGAAGTATTTAGAGGCAGGGACTGTCTCTGTGTTTGATCTTGGTTGAATGCTCTAGCCGCTCCCATAATAAATAACTGAAAATGTTCCCAGCTTTGGCAGGGAAGGGTTGACACATCACTTGTCCTCAGCCATGACCTGCTAAGGATACTTTTTCTCCCCAAAGTATTGACAGGTATGCAACAGGTTGATATGACAAGGGGAAGTTGATTAAAAGGGAGCTGTGATCGTAGGACTCTCACAAATCAACATGTAAATTTTCCTTCAATATCATCCATTGCTAAAACAGCAACTCCTTGAAAGTGAGGCAAATGCGCGGCAGAGTGGTGATGACTCATTTCCTGAGCGGCACGAGAAACGAGAGCTCTCACATTTATGCTTGTTATCAATCACTTGTTTAAAGGAAATCTAATGCTGCACTATCCATCACCGCCAATGATGAATATGGGCCCCGGGACAGACAGAATTGATTTACATGTCTGGGGCAGCCATTTCCAGAAGTGTAGCATTCTGGGTGTGGGAATGTTGCTGAGCACTGACCTTCTGGAAACCACATGACCTAAAACTTGGACATCTCACTGTGTCTAGTCCCTAGCAGCAAGAGATATTAAACAAGTGATACATCAGCCAACTGCCTATATCTGGTCCACCTTGTATTTAGCTGTGACACTCTGTATATGTTTCCCAGACCTGAAGAAAAGCTCTGTGTAGCTCAAAAGCTTGTCTCTCTCACCAACGGAAGTTGGTCCAGTAAAAGACGTTACCTCACCTACCTTGTCTCTCTAATATCCTGGGACCAACATGGCTCCAAGTTGTTTATAGTCAGGCCCAGATAAGTTTCTGGAATCCAACTCCCAGTCCTTCTAGCACAGGGGTGGGCAAACTTTTTGGCCCGAGGACCACATCTGGGTATGGAAATTGTATGGCGGGCCATGAATGCTCATGAAATTGGGGGTTGGGGTGTGGGGGGGTGAGAGCTCCGGCTGGGGGTGTGGGCTCTGGGTGGGACTGGGAATGAGGGGTTGGGGATGCAGGAAGGTGCTTTGGGCTGGGACCAAGGGGTTTGGAGGGAGGAAAAGAGGGAGGGGGATCAGGGCTGGGGAGAGGGTTGGGGCACAGGCGGGGGTCAGGGGTACAGGCTCCAGGTGGCACTTAAGCAGCTCCCAAAAGCAGCGGCGTGTCACCTCTGCGCACTGCCCCATCCGCAGGCACTGCCCCTGCAGCTCCCATTGGCTGCGGTTTCTGGCCAATGGGAGCTGCAGGGGCAGCATTTGGGGCAGGGGCAGCGTGCGGAGCCCCCTGGCCGCCGCTACATGTAGGAGCCGGAGGTGGGACATGCCGCTGCGTCTGGAAGCTGCACAGAGTGAGACAAGCCCTTGACACTTCTCCCCGGGTGGAGCGCCAGACTAGGGGGAGCCTCAGACCCCACTCCCTGGCGGGAGTTTGAGGGCTGGATTAGAACGTCTGAAGGGCTGGATGTGGCCCCCGGGCCGTAGTTTGGCCACCCCTGTTCTAGCACATACTCAAAAGAGTTATAGAGACTCAGTTTCACTTCATTCCCATCTCAGCTCATCCACCAGCCACCAGTATTACCATAACACTAACTAAAGTTGTCCAAAACTCTTCCTTTATGCTTCCTTTGAGCATTGCCTTTGGTTTTGATCTACCCAGAGATACTGAGTTTCACTTTGAGTTTTGGGGTTTGAGGGAGTAAAACAATTCAAAGCAATACTCATTCTCAAATGTTTTCCACCCGGCTCTTGCATCAAACCTTGCAAAAGTACACACTGTGCAAACTCTTAAGTCATCCCAGGTTCCTTCAAAAGGTTGGCAAACTGTATCGACTCTGCTATATGTCAGCGAAACATGGTCGCTGACGAACACTGAATAACATCAACTGTCTGTCCCACAGAGGGCGATGGAACGAACATTTTTGGGCATTTCGCTCCGCGATCACATCCCCAATGAAATAATTAGGCAGCAGTCTGGAGTGTGAGATGTTGTTGTTGAAAGCAGGCTCAGCAAAATGCGGTGGGCGGGACATGTGGCCCGACTCAGTGACAACAGATGGACTGCAGCTATATCGGAATGGTATCCGCGAGAACTGAAACGGCCACGCGGTCGGCCTCCAAAGAGGTGGGATGATTTCTTAACAAGGCGATATGGACAAACATGGCGAAGGATGGCCAGAGCGAGAGAAGATTGGAAGACGTGTTGGGATAGGCTCAGTCTTAACTGATGAAGGACCGACAGTCTACGCAGTCTTTATCGTAAGATTTTATAAAGTTGTTACTTAAGTAAATTCATTAATTTCGCTCCTTTTGGGACTTGAATGTGGGGAAGTTGACCCTGTGCAAGCCTTGCTGAAAATCCTTAGAGACTGAATTCTGGGTCTCCAGTTGCTTTTCTATGGGAGTTGAGGGTTTTTATGGGAACTGGAGAAGGGCAATTTAGTGAACACTAGCCCACCCAAAGGTTACACTAGCTCCTAGCTCTGTCATGGAATCACTGTGTGACCTCGGTCAAAACATTTAACCTTTCAGTAGTAACGGCCCTGGGTTGGTCTAGTGGTATGAATAACAAAGTCTGTTAACCCAAGAAGTTCCAGGAAACAGCCAGCTCACAGCCTAAGCTGCATAGCTCAGAACCATAGCTGGGGGTGCAGCCGACTGTTCTGAGCATGCCCTACGGCTGTATAACCATTAATAGGTAATAGATAACGTGCCAGTAGATGGTGCCCAAGAGTTACTGGGTTTTGTAGGACCAATAAATGTGTGAAACCTCAGCAGGCCCAACAGGCTGGTGTGTGCACAGCAAATTTCGGCATTTCTGTGACCAGGGATGGGTGCTGCAGATGAACACTCTTCCAGGGAGATTGGGGACCAGGGTGTATCTAGTGCTACCTGCAAGGCACAAAGGAATGGTGCAGTCTTAAAGAGCTTGTCTGACGCGCTAGTAAGCAGGGGTGACCGAGAGCTGTCACTCCCTTTAACACCAACAAATCTCTTTGGCTAAAGCAGAGGATTAACCAGGACAACCATAGTTCTGGACACCCCCAGAAAGTCTCACATCGGGGGGGCCAGGTGGCCCTGGGCACATCACTTTTTACCTGCTTTAAGGGCGAGCAATGCAGGGGAGAGGCAGAGAGGAGCAAGCAGTTGGAGGAGCCTCAGGGGGAAGAGGCCAAGTGACAGCAGGGTCTCAGTAGCAGGGGCGGAGCACAGGTGGGGCCTCTGGGTGGCCCAGCATGAGGTGGGGCCACGGTCCAGGCAACGGTGGACCCCCACTTCTAGGGAGCTTCCGGCTCTCCTGCTACACAATGTGTCTGGTGAAAACAATGTTTATCTATATTTACTGATAAAAATCTAATTCTTCCAAGCCTATTTATAGTGTTATCTGCCAACCTCAGATGAAAAGTGTGATGGATTTGCTAAGCAGAGGCCTATGACTCTCAAATGCCATCAGTCCCTTCCCCACTGTCCTCTCCTTTCCCTGGCCAGGCCAGAGGAAAGGTCCTGGACCAGGAAGCGGCTGGTCTCTGTTAGGAAGCAGTCTGATGGCTAGCCAGGAGCTGCAGGAAGCTGGATGGAGGAAGACTCCCTAGGTACCGTGTGCAGAGCTGCGTGTGGAACATGCTGCGGCTGCCGGATATTACAGATGGGACCAGCTCTGTGTGAGACGTATGGAGGAGCAGAAGCAGCTGGACAGGGAGCCAGTGCAGAGGGGCCCCAATGAGAGACCCTTATAAGCCGGGCTGGGAAACCCTCAATCTATTAGTGACTGGGCTGGAGAGGACACCCCAAGCAGTAGCCCTGAAGAGCCCTGACTCTCAATTGGACTCCCCAGCGACCCGAACATTTACTGCTATTGCTCACCTTGAACTGTAACTGCGTAAGCCTCTGCACCTAGGGGATCTGCAACCTCCCCCTTTCCCGCCAGCCCTAGCAAAATACCCTTTCCCTTAGCCATGTGTCGGTGTGGTTATGGAGACTTCCCCGGGCGAGCATCGACAAGGCCTAGATGCAGGAGCACCTGCAGTTCTTGCCTCCAAGGCTTGGTGCCCCTGGCATGCTACTGGCACCTGGGGGTTTGGTGTACTCCAGCACTGAGCAGCCCCAATATTTACAAAAGGACTAGATAAGCTCTTCAGTGCAGGGGCTGTCTCTGTATCCGTACAGCACCTAGCACAATGAGGTCCTGATCTTGTCTGGGGATCCGAGCACTACCGTAATACAAATAAACTGTAATCATCATTGCAGGTTTCTATTATGTTTCTATACGTTTGCATAGGTCTGTATTTCTCTTTACACGTATGGGGCCAGATTCTCAGCCGGTGTAAATGTGTGATTAACCCACACTCCTCCTGGGTGTGGTGTTCTGTCCCATCTAGTGGCACCGAGACCACTTAGAGAGAGAAATTAATGAGTTTGCTCTCTAGCCTTAGCTAACAGCCCGTTGGCTTTTAGCACATGTGGTAGAGGCTCATGCACTAAGCTCCAGAAGTCCCAGGTTCAATCCCGCCTGCCGATGACCGGGGTTTGTTAGCGTTACATGTGCAGCTTCATTGACTTTAAGAGAATAACACCAATGTACACCGGCTTAGGTGAGACCTACTGTTTTAATGATTGACTTAACAGCAAACATATTACTTAGGTGGGAGGTTATATTTGATTTATACTTTGATCTTTTATTTTAAAATAATGTAAACAAAATGACCAGGGTTTTTTAGCGTTACATGTGCAGCTTCATTGACTTTAAGAGAACAACACCAATGTACACCGGCTTAGGTGAGACCCACTGTTTTAATGATTGACTTAACAGCAAACATATTACTTAGGTGGGAGGTTATATTTGATTTATACTTTGATCTTTTATTTTAAAATAATGTAAACAAAAAATATTCTGACATCAGAGCAGGAATCTCGGTTTTCAGCTCTATTATTTATTGTTGTTGGCCTCTCGGTAGCAAAGAAAACGATTTCTCAGGCAATCATTTCCAGTTCATTTACAACACCTTTCTGTTGATAACATTCTGTATAACCTTTTTCCTAATGGTTCCTTTTAAATGTGGGCTTTGATATTCCATTTGGCTTGCGGGGAAGCAAAATCAGTTCTGGAAAGCCATTTTATCTCTGCTGTGCACTAGCTCTGCAGGGTAATGTAACATCTCAGAGAATGTATTTATTTAAAATTGCTGGCATTTTCCACCAGGGTGAAATTCTTTGAGACGTAACATCTCATCTCCCCCCCAAAAATAATGTCATGGGGCGAAGCCAGTTGAGAAAAGGGACCACATAGTGACTTTCATTCAAAAGGCATAACAATCAACTCATCATCTCGAGTCACTTCTAGCCATACTAGGAATAATGAAAAGAGTAAAAAATTGACAGAATGGAGAAAATGAAGCACACCATTATCATCAGGATAATAAATCCCAGCCCCGTGGAGTTTCTGAGATAGCAAGTAAGAAACGGCAGAGACTGGGAAATGACCTTTCTGAAAAGATGTTTAAACTTAATAATGCATTTTAATTCTGTAGTAGCTCACTGGCGCCAGGATTCAGACTGGGAGGAGGAGGAATATGAGCTGCTGCTCTGTGCTTTATTTTCCTCGTACACAAAATGCAATCGTACGCTTTTGGTCTCGAGTGACTTATTTCGGCCAGACAAAACAAGAAAGAACAAATGTAAAATCTCTCTGAGAGATCGCCATGGGTGTGATGGTAACTGACGCTGCTTGGGCCCAAATCTGGGTTTGAATCTGCAGAGCTAATAATATGAGCTGTTATCGTTTGAACTAAAGGCTTAAATGCTTGTTTGGCTGGAAGCCATAACAGACGCAAACTGCCTAAATGCTCCGACGAGCAGGGGAAGACAAAGACCCGCACTTCCCCTAGTGTGGGTTATGCCGATCACTCTGTAGCAGCTGCCATCTTGAACTAGCTTGGCTCTTCAGACCCTGTCTTCAAAGGAGACAGGCAGGTGGATTCCTTGGAAACTTTAAAGGGGCAGTGCACAAAAAACAGATAGCTACATCACACTGTCCGGGGCTGGGTGTGGTGATAGATCAGAGCCTATATAACTGCACGGATCACAAAGGCTCACTGCTCCCTCCAAGTTTGTTAGGCATAATTGCCCTCGGGTGTAATTCTTATTCATTAGTCATCACTAATCTAACCAGCTGGAAACTAAGTATATAAGACTAGACTGTGAGGCAGGCTGCGCCCCTACACAGGTGCAAATTCTACTCAGATTTTGGCCTGAGACATGCAAGTTAAGGTGATTGGTCAGTCCTCCAAGCAGGGGGGTGCAGAAGTTGGTGAGACTCCAACGAGGCATTGCAGAAGGAATAATAAACACTTGCTTCTGGCAAGGATCACTAGCCAATTTCTACCCCTCTTTGTACCTCTCTGAGATACATTTCTTCCCAGTGCAGCACCAAACACTGACCCACAAGCATGGCTTGTGGCAAAGCTATAACCTAGCACTTATCGCCTTCACAAGAAAGGACGGTGCACTCCAAGGATCTAATTCTCTCTGACCAGTTTCTTGCTGGGGTAACTCCATTGGCTTCCAAGGAGTGACTCCTGATTTATAACTGAAAGGTGAGTTGGACCCAAAGATTTTTCTCTTCCTTTGATGTGACTTAAATAAGAGCCCTCCTCCCCCAATGAAAACCAGGCTTCTCCTTTCACTGAGGCAGCCAGCACAGAGGCAATGGCTACTATGCAATTAGACACCCGTGGGCTGTCCCGTGCCAACAGTTAATTACTGCCAGGCTGTTTAATTGCAGTGTAGACATACCCGGAGTGACCCTGGCAATGCAGCGAGACAGAATGCAAATCAGTCCTCTGAAAAGCTTGATTGTTCTGATGTTCTGCAAAAGATAGCATGGCGCTTATAAGGGGGGAAAAGAAACCCTGTCTGTTGCCACTGAATCTATCTGGCTTGGTTTAGAAACTGCCTTGTGGTTTAGTATATGGAGGCTTGTGACGAATGTTAAAACCTGGGTGCCCAACCTTTGCAATACCAAAGGAGCAGGTGGCTGAAGGCTGCAATAACTTGCAAATAAATGTCCACCCTTGGTTATAATCAAATAAACACACCAAGCCATCTGTGCTGGGGTGCATACCCCACATAGCCCCTGAATGGGTAAATGGGGGCTCAAGAGGCCAATTAACATACCAGGCTGCACCTGGAGGGGGAGACAATTAATGAATCCTGAAGTCCAGCTGGCCAGGAGCAGGCCAGATAGTATAAAGAGAGGAAGTTTGTAGGAGAAAGAGGCTGCAGGGAGAGACTCTATTGTCTCTCTCTGGGAATAGCAAGAAGGTAGTTCAGGTGGTGGGGGAGAATAATTCTGGGATGGGATCCTAGCCAAGACAGCAAAAGATAGGGGCTGGGAAGGAAAGCCCCTGAGCAACCGTCCATGAGAGGAGGGCAGGACTGGCTTTGAAAAAGGGAGTTAAGCCCTGAAATCCTAGGATGCCTGAGGGAAGATATTTCCAGTACAGAGAGGGAAATGTTAGTACCATTATACAAGGTACTGGTGAGACCTCATCTGGAATATTGGGTGCAATTCTTGTCTCCCATGTTTAAGAAAGATGAATTTAACCTGGAACAGGCGCAGAGAAGGGCTGCTAGGATGATCCGAGGAACGGAAAACCTACCTAATGAGAGGAGACTCAAAGAGTTTGGCTTGTTTAGCCTAACAAAAGAAGGCCCAGGGGAGATATGATCGCTTTCTGTAAATACATCAGAGGGATGAACACCAGGGAGGGAGAGGAGTTATTTAAGTTAAGGGCCAATATTGACATAAGAGCAAATGGCTATAAACTGGCCAACAGCAAGTTTAGGCTTGAAATTAGAGGACGGTTTCTAACCATTAGAAGAGTGATGTTCTGGAACAGCCTTCACAAGGAACCAGTGGGAGCAAAAAACCTAACTTGTATTGAGACAGAGGGTGATAAATGTGTGGAGGGGATGGTATGAGAAGGTTGCCTACAGTGGCATATGGCCCATTCATGCCTGCTATTTGCTAATATCTCCAATGACCCGAGATGGGACACTAGATAGGGAGGGCTCTGAGTTATTACAGAGAATTCTTTCTTGGATTTCTGGCTGGTGGGTCTCACCAACATGCTCAGGGTCTAAGAGTGATCACTGTATTTGGGGTCAGGAAGGAATTTTCCCCCATGTCAGATGGACAGAGACCCTGGGGGGGGTCACCTTCCTCTGAAGCATGGGTCACTTACTGGTTTGAATTAGACTAACTGGTGAATTCTCTGTCATTTAAATTCTTTAAATTAAGATTTGAGGACTTCAGTAACTCAGCCAGAGGTTATGGGCCTATTACAGGAGTGGGTGAGCAAGGTTCTGTGGCCTGCAATGTGCAGGAGGTCAGATTACATGGATCATGATGGTTCCTTCTGGCCTTAAAATCTATGAGGCTATAAGATAGATACATAGATTTTAGTCCCATGTGCGACTCTCTTCCTTGGTAGATGAATAGAAATGGCTTGTTGTCCCAGATTGCCAGCAGTAAAGAAACCCTCGTTGTGATCAGCTCTGTCCTCCTTAACCTGCCAGGTGAGAGCACAGCCAGATACCACAGTTTCTGGTTGTGTGGGCTACCGATTACTTTCTCTCCACATTGAAGAAGGGGGTGGAGAGGCGGCAGCATCCCTGCTTGAAATATATCTATGAGAGCCTCCATGTCTGTGAGAATGAGAGCAGCGATGGTGGCTTTTAATGGTAAGGATTAGAGATGAGACATAGCCACATCAGGCAAGCTGCAGCTAGCATTAATTGATCCCATTTGTTATGAGGATTTACCCAGAGGCCTATCGGACGCCTATATAGGTCTTGATGGTAGACCGAGCCTCTTGCTCATAACTGCTACGTTAATGTTTTTAAGTAAGCAACTATTAGCCAGAGGCTGACCCAAAAAGGGTTTATCACGGTAGATGGCCCAGTGGGACTTCTCTGCTTCCATGTGGGAGATCTAGGTTTCAGTTCTGGTCCCCATGCCTTGCTCCCTGAGCCAGCAGGATCTGATTAAAGAGCCATCAACACGACACTGAAGCAAGGCTCATCCGACAACTTCATTGGTATTACTCTCACCCATCCTCATCTCCTTCATCCTCTGCCGTGATGCCTCGTGAAGACTCAACAGTGGTTAGGTGGCAGGTCTGCTGTGACCTCTGCTTTTTATGTTTCATCTCATTGTTTCCTAGTGCTCCCTTGCCTGTTTGCTGTATCCACCTTTTGTCTCCTGTCATATACTTAACTTGTAAGCTCTTCAGGATAGGAATTGTCTTTTTGTTCTGTGTTTGTACAGCCCCTAGCACAATGGGGTCATGGTCTATGATTAGGGTCTCGAGGCACTACTTCAATACAAATAAATAATAATATCAACAGAATCTCACCTTTCATTGTAATTCCACAGAACAGCTGGCTGTCACAATACACTGCTTCTATTTAAATGAACCTGATGTAAACAGTCTTGATGGTTGCTGAGACTGATAAGGAGGAACATGATTCTTCTAATTGTGCTGTATTGAAAACTGTGTTAAAATTGTAAGCTAGCACTATATATTTTCAGAGATTTTCCTGGTCCTGCTTGCAGGCAAAGGGGCTTTGTGGGGAAGTGTGCGATCTGGGTCTAGCAGCAGTCAGTCTGCAGAGTCATCTTATAGTAAGGTGGGATGAGTTGTGCGTCTCTGTTTTACAGAGCAGCCTGCTTTGTCTCTCTCTGTTTTAGGTTCTTCTGTGTTAGAGTGCTGGATTTTAAGTGTTATGTTGCAACCTTCCAGAAAGAGTATTTTATGATTTTACATAATTTCTCTGTTTGTATGCCATGAACATAACACTAATCAGAGCCCAAGAGACTGAGGGCTAAGTTACACAAGGATCTTCTTCTAAAGATGTCCATAACCTACAAAGGTCAGGGATTTGGATCCAAAGTTCCCAAACGTTTGGAGATGTGTGGATGTGGAGCCTTGGTTCAGATCCATCTCTCTCTCTCTCTCTCTCTCTCTCTCTGACCAAATGTTTTCTTTCCTTTCATTCAGAGTGGAGATTAGAAATGTGCTGATCTCAGTATCTGAGAACAGATGGGAGAACAGTATTGATTAGCGGTTGAGGCTGGCCAGGACATAAATAGCTTGTTAAAAGTAAATAATATTTTCAACTCCATGTACAAACCCTTATAAAACCCAGTGAAGCCAATCAAACAATAATCCCGTCAGAAATCTATGCGGCTTTTTGGCAAGGCAAAGAAACTCAATGGCCTTTTTTACTTATGTTAGTGCTGACATATGGGCTGATAGAATGAACAGTCTGGAACAGCTAGAGATGAGCCTGTGCTGGCACATCACATCCAAATGAGAGGTTTGCCGCTGATGTGCGAAGGGAGCTGGAGACTCGATGAGGCGGCGAGGTGCAAGATGGCAGGAGCTGAAGAGGAGAAAGCTCTGGTAGGACGTGTAGTGATGGGCCCAAACCACAAAGCATGGGATTCATACTGGGATCCAAATTCAGACTTGCTCTGGAAGCAGGAGGTGTTCAGATTATGGGCCAGAGAGAGGCTCTGAAGTACAAATCCAAGCACAAAATTTGGCCTCATTGATTTCAATGGCACTATTCACATGCTTAAAATTAGGCATGTGCTTAAGTCCCCTGCTGAATTGGGACCTCTGTGAGGGCAGGGTTCAGAATCTCTCTATCTCATTAGCATTACCATACTACCGGAGCACAATGGGTTTTCACTGGTGTGACTGTGTTGAGCTCCTGATTTTCATCTCTGTAAATCAGATCAGAATCAGGCCTAGAGTATAAGCCAGAGGTTGGAATAAGTCCAGGGAGGGTTTTAAAAGCATCAGACAATTGTGAAGTGTTCTGAAACAGAAAGTTGTACAAAGTGGCTCTTTGACATTCTTTGAAATTATCCAGGGTAATTCGTAGGGGTTTGGTTTTTTCCTTCATTATTTTTTATCCAAATTTTATGTTGAGCTATTTTAGGGGCAGTTCAATAAATAAAAATGAAAGTGGTGTGTGTGTGTGTTGCAGATCCTCTTCTGTGCCAATCCATGGAGAGTCTGAGTTGGTACAGCCCCCAGCTGCAAAATGTTCACTTGTTTTAGCTCAAGCTGTGACCCCCCATGCTCTAAATGTCATCAGTTGAATCCCCTGTGTGTCAGCCAAGATGGCGGCCATCCCACAAGCGCTGGATCTGTAAAGTTTGCAGACACAAACACATGAAGACACACCTGTCCCTGCAAATGCGCACGCGTGCTCACCGTGAAATCTCTGAGGCTGACGGGAAAGGTGCCGCCTCCACAGGACTGTTTATTCTCATAACTATTCATCTCTGCTGTGGCAGGGAGAATATTCTGAGATCATAGAACCATAGGCCTGGAAGGGACCTCTAGAGGTCATCTAGTCCAGTACTTGCACTCCTGACAGGGCTATGTATCATTGGGACTTTATCTCCCCCATGCCAATTGACTGAACATAACAAGGATTCAATGTGTGCAGTATCAAAATTTCCCTGGGGGTCCCCTAATGACAGAATATTCTAAGTCCCACTCTGCCTTTTGGCCTCAGACACTCATTTGCATCCCGTTTTCACATGTGGGTGCCACCAGGCAACTGCCTCCCTTGTTTGCTCTCTGGCTTAGGAGTGGAAAGGAGACTTCATTCTTTGTTCCTAAAACATTTGGGGCCTTTTTGAATACTGATATCAAAGGGGCCGAGCCGCAGGTTCGCTGGATACTGCTGCTTTCTGTTGAAGTTTGTTATACATTCCATACGCTTTAGAGAGCCTGAAAAGAGTCTGGATTCTCAAGCACACTGACTCATAGCCAGATTAACCCTTTCAGCATTGGCATTTTCCAGGCTGCTGGACAGTGGACCAAAATCTGGCTCTTCATCTTCAAGCACATTTCCTCTCAACTTTAACAAGAGCTGTAGTGCATGTATTTGAGACCATACATTGGCCCAGAGAATCCTTAGTACTGGCATAAAACAACGGGATAGTCCTCGTAAACCCTCATGAGGGGTTATCTGTTTACCTTAGAGAAGAGAAGAAGAAAACGAGACAAGATAAAAGAATATGAACAGTAAGAAGAATGTAAACTGAACACTTCTATTCACCCACTCTCATAAATCAAGAGTAAAAGAACACTTAAGGAAATGGAAAAGCAGCAAAAATAAAACAGATGAGCAGAAATACTTTTCAACACTCTCCACAATTAGACTGTGGAACTCATTGCTACAAGATGCCACTGAGTTTAATAGGATTTGAGAATGTTTTAATCATTATAGGTGAGAAGCTTGGTGAAAGTGAAAGAAACTAAGGTAATGTAGGTGTAGGGTGGTCTAGACACGGATGGTGGTCTTATGAGCAAGGCACTGAAATGGGGCTTAGTAGATCTGGATTCAGTATCCATCTGCTACAGACTTCCTATGCGTCCTTAGGCATGTCACTTAGTCTCTCTGTGCCACAACTCCCCATCTATAGAATGGGGATAACGACAGTTACCAAGGGTTGTAGTGGATTCTCCATCACTGGCAATTTTAAATCAAGATTGGGTGTTTTTCTAAAAGAGCTGCTCTAGATTAAATAGAAATTATTTCGTGGAAGTTCTATGTCTTGTGTTATATGGGATGTCAAACTAGATGATCACAGTGATCCCTACTGGCCTTGGAATCTATTAATCTAGCTACCTCGAGAGAGATGAAGTGACTTGCCCAAGGTCACACTGGGAGCCAGTGGCAGAGCCAGGAATTCAGCACAGGTCTCTCTGCTTTCAGTTAGCACTAATGCTTATGTACTATAATGGGCTGTGTTTTATGATCCTTTTAGAATATTAAACTATGGCTTTATTCTGGCTTTTAGTGCTCCAAGTAATTTGGCAAAGGGTGGCATATAAATAAAACTACTGCTTTTATTATGGTCTATTAATGATAGAAGTGAGCGTCAAGATTGCTCCTGTTAAAGAATGTAAACGATTTTGCTGAAGCTAAAGCCACATGCCTTTTTAAACAAAGGCAATCAGCTAATATGTATTCTCTGGGGATTATCATAGTAAATAATATTGGAATTCTCAGCATTTTCTGCACCCTCTCCTATAATGGCTAGGGAGGGGCATATTCAATTGCACCCTTTATCACATGCTTCTTTTACATGAGAGTTGAATGATTGCAAATTATATCTGGTTGAAAGGAAACAGTATGTTCAATAGTGTTTAAAGATGTCACGCTCATTATAGTGCTTTTACTAACCAGTGAGTCAGCAGGAGAGACACAATGTCGGTTCCAGCTATTAGGCAGTCATTTAAAATAAACAAAAACTCACTTGTAACCTCAACAGATGCAATGAATTACCAGATTTTCAAAGGCTAAAATGTTTGCATAGAGTCAAAGGGGATTGTTATTGACATCAAGGTCACTCCAGTCAATGATTCATTTAAATGTATTTATTCGGTGTTTTTGTAATCTTGTTAAATTGTGATGCCTATAAACAAATAACCTCTAAACACACAAAGAAAATCAAATAATAGCAAGACACATGTGCAGGGACAGAATGACAAAAGGAAAGGCCCATCATGAAATGAATGGTTTATACAAAACATCTCTTCTAGCTTCCTTGCAAACTCTTTGCAACAGCTGTCCTTTTGTTATTCCCTGTTTGTAATTCACTTATTCTTGCCATATGATTGGTTGTCTGAGGGTATGGCTACCCTGCTGTCACAGGGTACAATTGCAGCTTGTGTAGACGTACCCAGCTAGCTTTAATCTAGCTAGCTCAGGTACTAGAGACGTGAAGCCATGGCAGCATTATTAATACCCAGGGTTTGGGAGGGGCTGCAGCTTCACGGCTCCAGTACCTGACCCAGCTAGATTAAGGCTAGCTTGGGTATGTCTTCCCAAGCTCCAATCACACCCAACGACTGCAGTATAGAAAGAAACTTGCTCTCCTTTCTGCTCACTGATTGGGTCACTCCCAAACACACCCAGCTTTCAATATGGCATGTGAACACTTTCAGCACAAACACTCATGCAGTTATATATTTGCACGGGTATTTCCATGGGAATACATTTTTAAATGAGTATTTGCAAGCCTTTCTGCAACTAAAAAGGGTCACTCATGCTGGTGAACCTAATTCATGGCTGTGAGCTCAGCAAAATTCACCAATACTTTTTGGCAGCATTTGTCCAGCTCTCGAGGAAACGGTGAAGTAGGCGTTGACAAGTACGGACTAGTTAGTAGCTTCTAAAGTACATAGAATAGGCTTCCCTTTAGCGCGTGAAATGTTAGTTTAAAAAAAAATGTGAAACTAACAGGGGTATAAATTACTGGAGGGAAGTTCACTAACTCGAACGCGTGAACTGTGCAAACCTGTGATAGGTCTGTGAGCACTTGTGCTCTGAGTGTGGATCTTCAAACGTGCTCAGTGTTGGCTAAACTGATGTCCGTGGAAAGACTTCCATTGATTTCAAAGAGCTTTGGAACAGGTACTAATTCCAGTTTGACCATTTGACCAGTCTGGTTTGTTACGATAAATGACAGTGGATTTAAGTTGCTTCGTGTGTTCCAATTTCCAGATGAGCTCAGAACAAGCCCAAGATTTATCAAGGACCTGATTCTAGTCTTCCCTGGATTAGAACTTCATGATGGCGTCCTGAGGGAGTGAAGGATAAGTCTTGTAATGCTCCCCATTGAGGTATGTTATATAAATCCCTATGCAGCCCTATTTCATAGAATTATAGAATATCAGGGTTGGAAGGGACCTCAAGAGGTCATCTAGTCCAACCCCCTGCTCAAAGCAGGACCAATTCCCAACTAAATCATCCCAGCCAGGGCTTTGTCAAGCCGGGCCTTAAAAACCTCCAAGGAAGGAGACTCCACCACCTCCCTAGGTAACGCATTCCAGTGCTTCACCACCCTCCTAGTGAAATAGTGTTTCCTAATATCCAACCTGGACCTCCCCCACTGCAACTTGAGACCATTGCTCCTTGTTCTGTCATCTGCCACCCCTGAGAACAGCCGAGCTCCATCCTCTTTGGAACCCCCCGGAGGTGTGTAGCTTGCACCAACAGGTTTCAAGTGTAAAAGGAACAACTCAGATCCAGGCACATCTACACCCTGCATGTTAGTCCAGTAAATATTAATCTCCATTGTTTAGTCATTAATACTTGATGCATTTGTTTACAACCCTAATTAAGACACGGGGTCACATCCCAGTCCCTTTTATGTCAATTTCAAACATTTCCATACACTTCAATGGGATCACAATTTGACCCATTTTTCAGGGCAGCTGTGCACAAGTCAGCAGTTTTGTTTCACGGGGAGTTGTGAAATATTTTTCTCATGGACTCTCATTCCCCTTTGGTCTGGAGCTGGAATGAACCCAAAAACTTAAAGAAAAGCTCATCTGAAGCTGCTGAGGTTTGCATGATTTCAGACTGAGGCCAAAAACTGGGGAAGGTTCCCCCAAAATAGACTCATGACGCTGGCCTGATCGGTACAGTTTTGTAAAGCACTGCTTCTTGTTAGCACAGTGAACTGTTCCCTGCTCTCAGCACTAACCCACCACTTACTTGCCCAGAAGTGACCTCGGCCACTATTGCTTTAGCTCAGACATGGTTCTTCTTTTAAAAATCACATGTATCCTACTGAATGTTGGTTTGACCAGGGCCATGTGCAAAGGAAAAGCTGGGTCAGATACAAAAGGAGAAAAGAACAAGAGATCAAAACTAAAACACAATATAAAAGGAGGGTCTCAGAGACCCAGTGGACCAGGGACATGTTTAGGGGAAGCCATCACTGAAAACCACTATCAGCAGCAGTTCAGTTTCCTTCCTAGGCCCAGATTCCCAATGGTATATGGGCTCCTAACTCCCACTGGAACCTCCTTGAGGAGAGTCAATGGGAGTTAGGTGTCTAAATACCTTTGAGGGTCTGGGCCCTAGTGTAGACAGGGCAGCAATGACAACACGTTGCCAGCTTTCCCTACCCACCAACGAACTCTTCTAGATGGAGCTTGATACATTTATTGACAGGATGATATGATGAGGTTGCCTGCAATAGCAGAGGACTGGACTCAATGATCCAGGAGGCTTTTTCCAAGTCTATGTCCTATCTTCCTGAGTTCTCCCTCAAACCCTTTGCGCTTTCTCCTCTGCCTGCCATATGAGTGGGGAGCACTTCCTGACAAAATCAATCTAACTACCACCTTATTCACCGCCAGATCCCACCTTAAAACTCTCCCGGGCTGGGACACCTGCAAGACATGGCCTGCTGCCAACGGCAAGGCAGGTGGTGAGACATGATCATTGCTCGCTGTGCCAAGATCGGCTTATTCTATGCTAGTCCCCATCCTTCAACTCTCCCACGCCACGGCCCTCTTTGCAGGGCCGGCTCTAGGTTTTTTGCCGCCCCAAGCAAAAAGAAAAAAAAAACCTCCAGGAGTGCAACTGCCGAAGCAAAAAAAAAAAAAGTGTCCAGAATGCCGCCCCTGAAATCGTGCCACCGCAAGCACGTGCTTGGTTTGCTGGTGCCTAGAGCCGGCCCTGCCTCTTTGTCCACCTGTTGGGGCAAGAACTGTCATTTTACTGTTCGTACAGCGCCTGACACCTGGGCCGGGATTGCAGTCGTTGGACAACACCAATACTATGAATGAACAAGGTTAGCAAAGCTTTCCTACTGTCACAGACAGCCTGGCTGAGGACACAACAGAGTTCATTTGTCACCTTGCGCTGTGACAGCTTTCATTTATCTTGTCACACCTCTGCCAGGAAGTGACTCACTTGGTTTCCCCTCAAGGAGGCTGCTTTCTGACACAGGAGGGTTTTTTGTGTTTTTTTTTTTTTTATTTATCTTGGTGATTTATTTTTCCTCTTCATTGGTACAAACACAGTGACGAAACCTCAACTAATCATTGCTTGAATCTCCTTCCATTCATGCAGCCTACACAATCCTGTCTGGTGTAAAGGGGGAAAGAGAACTCCCACTGTCACCCAGACATGACTTAGGCCCAGCAATAGACATTGGGAGGCAGAGGATTAGCCAGAGGGACCGAGGCTCCAGTTCAAAAAGGTACATACCTAACTTTAGACACATGAGTAATCCCATTGCTCTTAAAATGTAGGCTCGTGCTTAAGGACATTGTTAAAACAAGACCCTACAGAACTGATATGCAAAAGTATTCAACGCCCATGACGGTGCCAGATTTCGAGAAGAGTTTCGCACCCGATAGTACCCATTTGAGAACAAAAAGGCGAACACTTTAAAAAACCAGGCGGATTAAAGAACCCAGTCTCCACTTATTAGTAGACGTCTGCCCTTTCCAAGCAGCACTGATGAGATACAAGAGCAGTAAAACCGGTGAAACTCCGGGGTTTGGTTAGGCAAAGAGAGAGTGTTGTTTCGATGCCATAGAAACCTACATGGCAACTGTTGCAGGCAGAATGCTTTTGAAAAATGGGTCTGTAATAGATGAATATAAAATGGGGAGTGGCACTAGATAAAGCAAAGCATGAGCATTCT
This sequence comes from Chrysemys picta bellii, assembly GCF_011386835.1. Taxonomy (NCBI): domain Eukaryota; kingdom Metazoa; phylum Chordata; order Testudines; family Emydidae; genus Chrysemys; species Chrysemys picta. The sequence continues at coordinate 12,073,698 of NC_088791.1, read as the reverse complement.
CATTCATCAAATTTCACTTCTTTTTCTGTTTGCCAGTGACCTTACAACAGATCATATTTCCCTCCCTGTTCAGAGTAAAAGACTGACTCATTTGTGTGAATCATTCTTACTTTGTTCACAAGCCGCGCATTGTGAGCACCGGCCATTCAAAACGTGAGCTCTCTGGATTGGATGCAGAGATCATATGGTGTGAAATAGCTCAAACTTGATGACCTGCCAGGAAAGCTGTTTGACAAGGTTGTTGCAGGAGGGGGAGGTTAAAGAGCCTTGTTTTGTCGCTTCGATTGGCTGTCCGAGTTTATTTATTTGTCTATGCTTATTTAGTGCCGCTAGTTGTGTTTTCATTATGTGGTGGAGAGCCTAATTAATCTTGATCCCAGCATTGTTTCTGTCCCCTGACTTCATGAAGTACAGTTGTTACTCCCAACTCACATTTCCAGTGTGCATACTTGTGACTCCGAATTTTAAATCTGCTTTCTTAGGGCATTGTTTTAATTGGCTTGTTCAATAGAGGATCCTGTCAGCAAACTCATTGCCAGAATAAGCATGCAAAATGAACAGCAAAGAATAGAGATTGTGAATTTATTTAAAATTCCAGTGTAGATCCATGTGATGTATTTTATAGTCATCACCATGATCTTATCTGTTTCTTGCTTTATATTGCCTGCCACCTCGATGACAGTAGCTGATACTGGAATGGAAAGTCATTCCCTTCTAGTCTGTGTTGGAAGTGGCAGAAAGCCATTACCGCCTGACGCTTGTTCATTGACCTAAGGAAAATGAGTTGGGGATCTCAGTTCATCGCCCAGTGGACAGACATCTCAACTGCCAAAAACTCACACCAGTGATTAGCGTCTTTGTTATAATTCGCCTCCGAGAGGCCAGGGACTGTGTTGGCCTGGGGAACAATCTCTCCCTCACCACTAGAAGCACATATCTTTCCAAGTCATGTTTGAGCATGCAGGGAAAGTTGGAACAGCCTGTGCCGGACTGTGGTGCAGATAAATATTCTTTGTAGGATCACAGCACCTAGGAGACCCAGTGATGGACCATGACCCTATTGTGCTAGGCACTGTACAAAGAGTGAACGAAAAGATGGTCCCTGCCACTAAGAGTTTACAATGTAGCTATATGACAAGAGACAACAGGTGGATACAGATGGGAGCAACCAGGACTACCCCTTTGTGACGTACAGTCCCGAAAAAGCCTGCAGCTCTTTGCAGCATGACCTGAAAGTTGCCCAGCAAACTTGGGTTCTGGTGGACTCAGGAATGAAGCAGTTTCCAAAGTTGTTATTTCCATAAACCCAGGAATCCCCATTGTGGTAAGCACTGTACATGCATATTGGTAGAGGCAGTCCCCCCTGCCGCCAAAGAGCTGACAAATGTCATCGATCAGACAGACAACGGGTGGGAGAATGGAAGTATTAGTATCTCCACATTACAGATGGAAAACTAGGACATTAAGTGATTTCCACCAGGGGACAGAGGAAACCTGCAGCAGAACCAGGAAATGGATCCAGATCTCCTTAGCCCTAGTCCACAGCTTTAATCACAAGACCATTCTTCTTCAAGGGGCTGTGGGCCCTTCCATCCAGCCCCTTCCTAATTAAACCAGGGCCAGGGGCCTATTAACACACACTTCAAAGTTGACTGAAACTGTCTCAGATAAATAGACAGAATATCAGTCTCTGAGTTGTCTATATGGCACCTTCCAATTGCACAACATTCACTCATTAAAACATTCCACAAAAATAGCCCAACACGCTGTGATAACACTACCGTAAAGACTCTTGTCCCTGTGCTAGGAATTTGGTTGTGGGTTTTTAAAGGTTGGTTTGAAAGGCTCAAGTCAAAGAACAATATCTGCTACCAAAACAGGAAGTATCATTTTAAAACCCTGTAGTCACCCAACAAGATATATGAAACTGAAAGGGAATATTTCAAGTAAAAGCTTAAATCAACAGGATAGAGATTGGAAGCTAAGTAGGCCAGGTTACCTGGTGCACTCTAGCTGCGTTGTGCCAGTCTGGTATCACCGGCGCAGTCTGGTTAACCTTTAATTTTTTTCAGGGTAAAGACCTCTCTCAGCTAGACATCATGGATACCGTGTCTTGGCACTTGCAGGGACATACCTGTTCTTTGGCTGAAAGTATTGTGTCCTGGCGCCCTCTAGTGCCGCATGGATTTTAAAACATGATTGTTGTAACCTGTCAAGTATCAGGGGGTAGCAGTGTTAGTCTGAATCTGTAAAAAGCAACAGAGGGTCCTGTGGCACCTTTAAGACTAACAGAAGTATTGGGAGCATAAGCCTTCGTGGGTAAGAACCTCACTTCTTGTCTTGCATCTGAAGAAGTGAGGTTCTTACCCACGAAAGCTTATGCTCCCAATACTTCTGTTAGTCTTAAAGGTGCCACAGGACCCTCTGTTGGTTGTAACCTGTGTGTTCCACACATGAGGACTGGGCCCAAGAAGCATGGCATTACCAAACCGCCTCAAATTAGTTATGAGCAGAAGTGGGCCGTGATCGAAACTTTTCCTCCAAATCACCCCAAATATGTGGCAGTTTGTCAAAGCCTTTGGCAACGTCCCTCACCAAAGGCTCGTAAGCGAAGTAAGCAGTCATGGGATAAGAGGGAAGGTCCTCTCATGGATCAGTAACTGGTTAAAAGACAGGAAATAAAGGGTAAGAATAAAAGGTCAGTTTTCAGACTGGAGAGAGGTAAATAGTGGTTTCCTAGGGGTCTGTACTGGGACCAGTGCTCTTCAACATATTCATAAATGATCTGAAAAAAGGGGGAAACAGTGAGGTGGCAAAATTTGCAGATGATAAAATTATTAGGGCTGTCAATTAATCACAGTTAACTCGCGCAATTAACTCAAAAAAATTAACTGTGATGAAAAAAATGAATTGCGATTAATCGCAGTTTTAATCTCACTGTTAAACAATAGAATGCCAATTGAAATTTATTAACTATTATGGATGTTTTTATACATTTTCATATATATTGTATTCTGTGTAGTAATTGAAATCAAAGTGTATATTATTTTTTATTATCAATATTTGCACTGTAAAAATGATAAACAAAAGAAATAGTATTTTTCAATTCGCCTCAAACAAGTACTGTCGTTCAATCTCTTTGTCATGAAAGTGCAACTTACAAATGTAGATCTTTTTTGTTACATAACAAAAACAAAACAATGTAAAACTTTGAAGCCTACGAGCCCACTCAGTCCTACTTCTTGTTCAGCCAGACAAACAAGTTTGTTTACAGGAGATAAGGCTGCCTTCTCCGTATTACAATGTCACCAGAAAGTGAGAACAGGCATTTGCATGGCACTTTTATAGCTGGCATTGCAAGGTATTTACGTGCCAGATACTCTAACCATTCGTATGCGCCTTCATGCTTCGGCCACCATTCCAGAGGACATGCTTTCCTGCTGATGATGCTTGTTAAAAAAAAATACGTTAATTAAATTTGTGACTGAACTCCTTGGGGGGGAGAATTGTATGTCCCCTGCTCTATTTTACCAGCATTTTGCCATATATTTCATGTTATAGCAGCCTCGGATGATGACGCAGCACATGTTCATTTTAAGAACACTTTCACTTCTACCTTAATGGTAAGACACGGGTTAACTGGGCACATTATTCGGCAAGGTCTTTCTGATCAGCTGTTACATGCATTATGGCAGGGGTGGCCATACTGAGCCTGAGAAGGAGCCAGAATTTACCAATGTACATTGCCAAAGTGCCACAGTAATACGTCAGCAGCCCCCCATCAGCTCCCCTGCCCGCTCCCAGCGCCTCCCGCCCACCGGCAGCCCCACCAGTCAGCACCTCCCCCTCCCTTCCTGCAACGCCTGATCAGCTGTTTCGTGGCATGCAGGAGGCTGTGGATGGGAGGGGAGGGGGAAGAGCGAGGGCACGGCAGGCTCAGGGGAGGGGGTGTGAAAGGGGTGGAGTGGGGGCAGGGCCTGTGGCAGAGCCAGGGGTTGAGCAGTGAGCACCCCCCGGCACATAGGAAAGTTGGCACCTGTAGCGCCAGCCCCAGAGTCGGTGCCACATATTAACTTCTGAAGAGCCGCATGTGGCTCCGGAGCCACAGGTTGGCCCTGATGTAAACTATCTCAGCATCCTGTCTTGGTCACTCTCACTCTGGATTGCTATCTCCTCCAGGCAGGGTCTTTGTCTTTAGGTATCTATCTGTAAAACACCCGGGGTGCTCCATGGCACTATACACAAATGTGAAATAAGGATTATTCTGCAAAATGGTTTTGTAGCAATACAGTGGATTATAAAATCTTTTTTCAAATGGGCTGGAATTGCCCCTAGTTGTGCAAAGTGCTTGATCTTTGGAAGTTCTTGGGCTCAGTACAGAGGTTACTGGGTAAAAATTAATGGCCCGTGTTATACAAAATATCAGACTCGGTGATCTAATGGTCCCATCCGGTCTGTGAAACTCAGTGCACGTAAACTTTGAAGTTGGAGAAGCTCCTTGGGCCCCACATTTGAGCAGGTTTTTGGTAGGTTGATGACAAAAACTGAAGGATTTCAAGTAATATGAGCAGAACTTACTCCTTATCAACAGAGAATGCAGCTGTCCAATTGAGAGGGCTATGAGCTTGCTAAAGAGGTTGTGTGCAATGGGTATGTGTAGCAGGCGAGGACTTTGTCGGGCTAATAGTGTGTCTGTGTGTTGCTTGCCCATCTCTTACAGTATTCTAATGCACAGGGGACAGAAGGTCACCATCATTTGAGAATCAATAGACAAAAAAGAGTATACATTAATGTAATCAGGTGTTTCCAAACATGGACACTAGATGGCACTATTGCAATACTTATTTGCATGGCGTTGCTAGAGAATCATAGAAACCATAGGGTTAAAAGGGACAGCAAAGGACATCTAGTCTAACCCCCTGCCAAAATGCAGGATTTGTTGGGTCTAAACCATTCGGGACAGATGGCTCCAGCCTCCTTTTGAAAACCTCCAGTGCAGGAGCTTCCACAATCTCCCCAGGCAGTCTGCCAAAAGCACATTTTTCGACAACCGTTCTACACCTGCTGCGAGTCTAATTAAACCTTTTTTTTTTTTTTTCTTGGCCAGGGCCTCTGAAATCAGGCTATGGTTTCATAAGCCAAGAAAAAAGGGGGTACACTAGGCCCCACGAATAACAGTGTGGACAGCAACTCAATTTATGACAATGTCATTTGCTGGAATAGTATTCCAGCCTGTCCATGAATGTAGACTCCCATAAGAACATAAGAATGGCCGTACTGGGTCAGACCAAAGGTCCTTCCAGCCCAGTATCCTGTCTACCGACAGTGGCCAATGCCAGGTGCCCCAGACGGAGTGAACCTAACAGATGGTGATAAAGTGATCTCTCTCCTGCCATCCATCTCCACCCTCTGACAAACAGAGGCTAGGGACACCATTCCTTACCCATCCTGGCTAATAGCCATTAATGGACTTAACCTCCATGAATTTATCCAGTTCTCTTTTAAACCCTGTTATAGTCCTAGCTTTCATAACCTCCTCAGGCAAGGAGTTCCACAAGTTGACTGTGCGCTGTGTGAAGAACTTTCTTTGCTTTAAACCTGCTGCCCATTAATTTCATGTGGTGGCCCCTAGTTCTTATATTATGGGAACAAGTAAATAACTTTTCCTTATTCACTTTCTCCACATCAGTCATGATTTTATATACCTCTATCATATCCCCCCTTAGTCTCCTCTTTTCCAAGCTGAAAAGTCCTAGCCTCTTTAATCTCTCCTCATATGGGACCCATTCCAAACCCCTAATAATTTTAGTTGCCCTTCTCTGAACCTTTTCTAATGCCAGTATATCTTTTTTGAGATGAGGAGACCACATTTGTATGCAGTATTCAAGATGCGGGTGTACCATGTATTTATATAAGGGCAATAAGATATTCTCTGGCTTATTCTCTATCCCCTTTTTAATGATTCCTAACATCCTGTTTGCTTTTTTGACTGCCACTGCACACTGAGTGGACGTCTTCAGAGAACTATCCACGATGACTCCGAGATCTTTTTCCTGATTAGTTGTAGCTAAATTAGCCCTCATCATATTGTATGTATAGTTGGGGTTATTTTTCCCAATGTGCATTACTTTACATTTATCCACATTAAATTTCATTTGCTGTTTTGTTGCCCAGTCATTTAGTTTTGTGAGAGCTTTTTGAAGTTCTTCACAGTCTGCTTTGGTCTTAACTATCCTGAGCAGTTTAATATCATCTGCAAACTTTGCCACCTCACTTTTTACCCCTTTCTCCAGATCATTTATGAATAAGTTGAATAGGATGAGAAGAAGAAAAAGGGGGTTTCAGGCAAAGGACCTGTGTCAGGCCACGTGCCCGCCCTGGAGTTGCTCGGGGGTAACACTGCCATCGGACCCCTTGGTCCAGCCACGGACCCACCCCTGACTCCTGGGAGGCTGCAGGAGGTCCCAGCCCCTAGTAGTGTCATCTGTGCCCAAAATGGGCCTGGCGGCCAAAGAGCAAGTAGGCTGACCGGCACCACAGAAGAACAACAGTAGGTAACTGTTTTTTCTCTGCCAGCCCACAGTTCTACCAGCTCAGGCTGTGCCCTCTGATTTCATAAGCTAGTCAGTATTAAGGTGTGTTAGTGCTTGGATGACAGATGTTAAAAAGAGTACAAGTTGTTCTGGAAAGAAGTTAGTAGTGCCAGTTCAGGGCGGTGGGGAGGTGAACACCCAACCCCCAAGGTTTTTGCACTTGCTAGACGTGCCCTGTCATCTACTTTAGAAGTTGGGAGTGGATAACAGGGGATGGATCACTTGATGATTGCCTGTTCTGTTCATTTCCTCTGGGGCACCTGGCATTGGCCACTGTCGGAAGATAGGATACTGGGCTAGATGGACCTATGGTCTGATCCAGTAGGGCTGTTCTTATGTTCCATAGGTCACAGAGCAGGGCCCATGGCGTAACCCTTTTAAGCAGCAGTCCCATATGAAATCAGTATGGCTACTGCCAGAGCAATCTGGAGCATCGCTGTTGTGTGGTCACAATACCACTGAAATTAGACCTGGGCTCCCCTCCATCTGGGATTTTTCCAGAAAAAAAATGGGGATTTTTTTGCTCAAAATGAACATTTTTCGTGGAAAATGTTTAGCTCCAATTGACACTTTCCATTTTTTCAGCAAAATACAACAGAAACTGAAAACCAAACCCATTTTCAGGGAATATTATCTGGTTTTGATTCCAGGTTTCACTGAAACAAATTATAGGAAATGTTAAAAAAAAAAACTCTGAAAAAATGTCCTGCAAAACATTATTGGCTTTTTTGAACTAGCTCTGATTATTGTTATTCATTATTTGTATTGTAGGAGGACCTACAGGGTCCTATTGTGCAAAGGGCTGTCTGCACACATAGCTAAATACAGTTCCTGATCTGAAGAATTTATAAATCTAAGATTATATTTAAAATGTTATTATGAGATTGACAAGACCTGAGGAAGTCAGACTCATGTGAATCCAAACTTCCCCAAAGTTTTCGGGGGGGGGGGAGGGGTTCTAGCACTGGCCCTGTTTTTAGTAGGCCATGTTCTCTATGAAGTTACATCAGTTTATAGCAATGGAGGATCTGTGCCTATGTGCTGATTTCGTATCACTGCCACTTGTTTGGGGAGATCTGGATAATTCAGAGTGACGGTGATGCAGTCATCTGATCCTTCTACAACATTATACCACACCCTCCCATCTTCTATTTGTATAATGCACACTATGGTTACCACATAAATATGTACTACGTGAGGGTGTAGTATAAAATCTTCGTTGCCATTTTCTTGGGCACACCCACATAGCTCATGATGATAAAAATATACACAGTGGACTTGGGGAAACTGGTTAAGCAGGTGATTGGGTTATGGAAGGGAAAAAATGGAAAGAAAAGTGCTACTGCAATACATTTAGCTTAGTGTATTTGTCATGTCTCCCTCTAGTGGCTAAGCCCAGCGAGGGACGGCACCTGCTGTTTACGGACTGCCAGTGGAGTTGTGTCCCTTTAGTTTAAGTGGTTGGGGCATGATCCCAATCCCTTTGAAGTCAATGAAAAAACTCCCATTGACTTCAGTGCGTTTTGGATCAGACCCTTAGTGCCTCTTCTTCTTCTTTTGTTTGGCAGTAGTAGAACAGTGAGGGCAACGGCGTGACTGCAGTTGGATCTTAAGGTCTGTTACCCAGTCCAGAGCAGAGGGGGTAGCTATGTGATTGGCTGCAACACCTCCAGGATAAGCATAAATTAAGCAATCGTCCGTGATGTGTCCGACAGCCAATGGCGTCCCTAGCCTCCAGTCATTGGATCATGTTATACCTTTTGTCTGCTAGATTGAAGCACTCGTTATCAGATTTTTGTTCCCCGTGTAGATATGTATAAACTGAGATCAAGTCACCCCTTAACCTGCTCCTTGTTAAATAGACTCAAGGAGCTCAATCTATTCAATCACTATAAGGCATGTTTTCCAATTTTTTAATCATTCTCATGGCTCTTCCCTGGGCCCTCTCAAATGTATCAACATCCTTCTTGAATTGTGGACACCAGAACTGGACACAGTATTCCAGCAGCAATCGCATCGGTGACAAATGCGAATATAACCTTCCTACTGCTACTTGAGATTCTCCTATTTATACATCCAGGGATCCCACTAGCCTTTTGGCCACAGCATTACACTGGGAGCGCCTGAGATGGCGAAAGGTCACTGTAATCCACACCAGAGGTAAGTAGGAGAAAAAGGACTTTGGTTGCCACAAAGCAGCCCAGTGTACAGAAGGGAACATCATTGCAGAACCTTGTGTTTGAGACCAATATGTCCTCCAATCTTTGTACATCAGTGCTGAGTTCATGGTATCAGTAACCGATCCACAACGTGCCACTTTTGCAGGTTTGTTTTTCAATCGGTCGGTTTCTAGCTTTCACCTCTCACTGTGTTGAACGTGGCGCGGTGTCATTTTATCATTTGTTTTAAAATCATCATTGTATTAAGTGCGTTTTTAGTAACAAGCTTAATAAAACCTATCTAAATCCAGACCAAACTCCCAGTTTAAGGTAGGACGTCGGCTGGAATTGAAAGCAAGGTGATTGGGTTGTTAGGGCTGGGATGTGGAGCAGGACTCCTGAATTCTATTCCTGGCTGTGCCCGAAAAGTGCTGCTTAACCTTCCAAAAGGTACTTACCATAAGATTACCCACCTGTAAATAGAAAGAATAGCTTGACTGGAGGGATCTAGGATTTGTTTTTGGGAATGAGGGGAAATGGGCTTGATTCTCTTCCCACACTGGTATAAATGAGGAGCAACTCCATTAAAGTCAACAGAGTCATATTGATGTACAGGAGATCAGAATCCAGCCCGACTCCTATAGCCAGTAATATACCATGAAGGAAAATGTTTCAAATCTGTTGTATAGCTTTAGCCACTAGAGTGCAATCTAAGTTAACACACAAACCTCGCACCAGACGGCAAGAGGAGCTCCTACACAGTGGCACTCAATTATCAGCCTGCAAGTGAAATTGTGCTAGGTCTGTTTAACATTGTAACATTGGCGTATCTATGGAAGCTAAAAGGATTCCGCCCCCTGAAAAGATGGCTCCTATTAAATCAGGCGAGCACACGCTAGCTACATGGCTGGGCTCAGCCATGGAGCTGGAAAGGCTACATGGTGTAGATCAGCATACCTCCGGAGCTGAGATCTGGCCCACTGTGAAAATGTCTCTTTAGCTACACTGGCTGAAGTGCAGGCGCTGATCAATTATCTGTTCCTAACAGCTGGAACTGTTTAGCTCCATTGGCATCAATGGAGCCATGTGGGTTTACACCAGTGGCCCTATCAAACTTGACCTTGCCTGTCTCTTGTGTTATGTCTCTAGCTACTGTGTGAAAACAAACTGCACCCGTTTTGACTTTCCTGCAATAGCCAAAATATGTGTTTTAAAAAAAAACCAGACTGTTTATTTGAAACAAAAGTCGAAATAGCTACTTCTGTAGTGATTGGTTAGCCCAAGTCAGGCCAGAGACGGTCAACGCAGAGAGGATGGGCAAAGGGTAGCTGATGGCACCACCCCAAAGTCATTTACTTTGCTTATGGGTGAAGGAAGCAGTGTTCAAATGGCAACCAGTCACTTAGACCAACACTTTCACACTTAGGCTTCCAAGTGTGAAAACCAAAGGCCAGATTCTCACCTGGTATAAATAGGTGAAACGCCACTGAAATCAATGGAGCTTTGCCAACTTACTCACTGAGCTATCCAGTCCCAAAGCCTTCTCTTTGTCTGAAACAAAAGACCAGTTTTTATACCCTCTTACTAACTTGGCTTCTCAAGACCTGGTACTATATTTGCATTATATCCCTATACTGCTATGTCTGTGTCTCTGACTTGATCAAAAAGGTCAGATTTGTCATTGCCAGTCTTCTGGGATAGACAGATTATCAGCTGATATGAAGCCACGCTTCCTCTTTTGGGACCCTTGCTTTTGATTGCAGATCTTTTTTTCTTTCGCAGAAGATTTGTTCCAAACAAAGAATTGCAATAATCATAAATAGTAAAGCAAGAAGTTTAGAAAATACTCCAATCTTCTGGTCTCTTGCATTTTACAAAATGACTGATTTAGCCTAATGAATTTTAATCTTTTAAATTATCTTTACATAAGAACATAAGAATGACCATACTCGGTCAGAGCAAGGTCCATCTAGCCCAGTACGCTGTCTTCTGACTGTGGCCGGTGCCAGATGTTGCAGAGGGGATGTACAGAACAGAGCAATTATTGAGTGATCCATCCCCTGTTGTCCACTCCCAACTTCTGGCAGTGAGAGGCTTAGGGACTCCCAGAACATGGGGTTGCATCCCTGACCATCTTGGCTAATAGCCATTGATGAACCTGTCCTCTATGAACTTATCTCTAATTCTTTTTTGAACCCAGCTATAGTTTTGGCCTTAACAACATCCCCTGGCAACAAGTTCCACAGGTAAACTGTGAGTGTGTGAAGAAGTACTTCTTTATGTTTATTTTAAACCTGCTGCCTATTAATTTCATTGGGTGACCCCTGGGTTCTTGTGTTATGTGAAAGAGCGCTTTGGAGTTTCGAGTGTAGCCACGGCCTTAGACTCTCCATGGGCATAAAGGCCCAGTCCCCAGGCAGCTTGGTGGCAGTCACACCTGGATCTCTGGGTCTTTGCAAAGAGTAAATAACCTTTTCCCACAACCTAGTTAACCATGCACCACATAGGGGAAACTGAGGCATGCACAATAGTAATAAAAATATTACGGAAAACTTCCACTCCGTCACAATTCCCGCAGGAGCTAAGTACCACCTCAAACCTCACTCCGTTCCACTTCAACTTCAAGGCTTTCTCTGACATAAACACAAAGCAGTGTGTACATACATATTCAGGGGGGAAAACACCTTAAAAGAACAAAAAAGAACAAAAGAAAACCCTTCCAAAACAAGACACTCCACTGCACACACAATTCTACCTCTGGGGAGAAGGTAAGATAGAACAAACCACACGCGACAGAAGTCACATTGTTTAATGTACATCTGCAAAGCCAGTGACAACAGGGATGGCATAAGAATCTATAGAGAACAGAAAAGAATAGGATACCTGTTTGGATCAGGAGAAAACACATGAACAGGATCAGACATCCCCCAAAGTTTATGAAAGCCTCCAAACACTGGGTCTTAGTTTGTCTCTAGTTTGGAAGCTTGTGTGAACGGTGCAAGTTTATTAGGGTCTGAGCCTGCATGCAGCAACATCAGTAGAAAGACTGTCATTGACTCCCATGGGCATTGGATTGGACCCTTGATTCTGCAAAATTAGACCCTGCTTCTGCTTTCATTGAAATCAATGAAAGTTTCGCCATTGACTTCAATAGGAGCAAATTAGAGCCCTTAGCATGTCTTCATTAGGAGTCTGTTCCTGTTCCCCAGGAAGTCAATGGTAAAACTCCCATTGATTTCAGTGGGTACAGGAGCAGGCCACCTTTTCTCATGATTATAGTAGTGCCTGCTTCCAGCCACGCCTAAAATATAGTGACATTCATTCCTCTGCTCCCAGAAATCCCTTGCTATCAGTAAAGGCTCACTATTACAAGCACTGTGGTTTACATGGAGTTTCAGTGCAGATGAATTCATCATGAGTACTTGCCAATGTACTGAGAAAACAGCCTCATGGTATTTGCTAATTCCACTTCCATTCCCAGATGGAACTAAGTAGTGTGGAGACATTCAAAACAAATGGAAAACAGTGGGCCAGATCCTTCGCTGATATGCACCAGCTGGGGATCTGGCCTGTTGTTTTTAAAACGTTAACCGAACGTTTTAGAACCTCAAGAGAGGTTTGCTCTGAATTTTGGCCTGCAATTTCTTCACGGCTTTCTCCTCACCCTTATTTCAGCATTGAGATTTCCCATGCATTCCAAATTATCATGGATTCATATAAGCATAGCTTCATAGCCTGACCAGAAGAAGGGACCATTGATCATCTAGTCTGACCACCTGCCTAACACAGGGCAGACAATTTCAGCAAGCAGTTCCTGCATCCAGCCTATAACTTCTGGAAGGACTGGAGCATATGTTGTGGAAAGACATTTAGTAATGGAGAATCCACTACAGCTCTACATAAGTTGTTCCAAAGGTTAATTATCCTCACTGTAAAAAAAAAAAGTGCCTTATTTTTTGTCTGAATTGGTCTAGCTTCAGCATGTAGCCGCTGAATCTTGTTATGTCTTTGACTGCTACATTAAAGGGCCTTCTACTATCAGAAATCTTCTCCTCATGTAGATACAGACTATAATCAAGTTCTCTCTTAACCTTCTCTTTAAGCCAAATAGATTGTTTTGTTTGTCTCTCCCGGTAAGGCGGGTTTTTCAGACCTTGACTCATTCTGGTAGCTCTTTCTGAACCCTTTCCAGTTTGTCAACAGCCTTTTTAAAATGTGGACACCAGAACGGGACATGGTATTCCAGTAATTCCATACGGCCATATACAATGGTAATATTACCCTCTATTCCAACTCGATATTCTTTCTGTATATGCTTTGGTGAGATGAGATCCATATGCAGATTTCACTCCTGAATGGTTGGTGATATGCATTAACCAGCCCTAACATTTGTGCTGAACATACCCCTGTGGGTGCTAGATACAACTTGTTGAATCTGTTAGCTATGGAGGCTGGAAAGCAATGGAAGACCCTTGAGCAGAGGTGACATTCCAACCAACAGAGGGTAGTGCTGCACAGACGGACAAGCCAGTGCAGTTTTCATTGCCTTATAATAATTTTCTATCTGCAGAGCTGCATCTAAGACACCAGAGGGAGGGAGAGATTTTGTTAGTGGCCTCGCAATTGCAGAGCAAACAGAAGGGTGGTCTGATTCCATTCACTTCCTCTCTGTAGCTGCATCTAAAATAAGGAGGGAAATGGGAAAACTAGAGGGGAAAAGGAAAAGGAGGCACTTGGCTTTGGAGGGGGTGGGTAGTTTAGTGGTTTAAGCATTGGCCTGCTAAACCCAGGATTGTGAGCTCAATCCTTAAGAGGACCATTTAGGGATCTAGGGCAAAAATCTGTCTGGGGGTTAGACTAGATGACCTCCTGAGGTCCCTTCCAACCCCGATGCTCTATGGAGGTGAGGACAGGAAGGGAGAGATGAGACAGAGGAGGAGCAAAAGGATGGAAAGAAGCCTCTCCTGCTATATAAAAGATTATGACATTATTATACCTAGTTATTTTCTTCAGTAGCTCTCAAAGGGTTTTGCAAAGGACATCAGTGTCATTGTTGCCATTTTACAGATGGGAAAACTGAGTCACAGAGAGGAGAATTGACTTGCCTTAAGTGTCCTAGCAAGCCAGTGGCAGAGATATCCAATCTCCTGAGCCTCAGTCCAGCCGTCTGGCCAGTATATCACATCCTCTCTTTAGGAATTGCTGCTCTTTTCCAAAATATTTGTACCCTATTCACTGGGAAAGAAGAGGGTCTTCATTAAATTCCAAGGAGAGATTTTTTGTTTGTTTGTTTGTTTTGAAGGGGAGATGTGGGGAATTGTTTGACTGGGTTTTTTTTAAGGACACTGGCAAACTTCTTGAGTCTGTGATATTACAGAGGTGGAGCAAGCAGGAGACACACTGGGTATGCAGATATGTTCCCTCCAGCTTTCATGATAACTTACAGCTGGCTGGCACCAGCTGGAGAACTGGATCAAGTCACTGCCCTTTATGTGAGCGTTGGAAGATGCTGCATATAAAATTGCTACACAGGAAAATGCTTGGCGAGCATTTCAATTATTTCTCTCTTTTTAAAAAGTGTTTTTGGGGAAAATCATGGTTAGAGAACAAGATAGGATCCATGAACTCCTGAATTTTCATCTCATCTTTGACATCCTGTTCCAGCGGTCTTCTACAAGCCGTCTCTAGGAAAGTAGGGTAATATTTATCTAGTTCACCGGGGTGATGCACATTTTAATTCTTTAGTGTTTGTTAATTAGTCAATCTTTCTAAAGTGCTTTGAAGATTAAATGTTACATGAGTGCAATTCCTCATCATTTTTCGATTGGTAGGAACCTACACAAACTCCAAAAATCCTGAACATATCTATGCATTATTAATAATAACAATAATAAATAATCATTGTACTGCCATAGCCCTAGTCATGAATCAGGACTCTGTGACAGTAGTCACAGTACAAACATATAATAAAAAGACCACCTCTGTCCCAAAGGGTACATCTACACTATCCGCTGGATTGGTGGGTAGTGATCGATCTATCGGGGATCGATTTATCGTGTCTCGTCTAGACGCGATAAATCAATCCCAGAACACGCTCCCCATCGACTCCGGAACTCCACCGCTCCGAGAGGCAGAAGCGGAGTCGATGGGGGAGCGGCAGCCGTTGATCCCGCGCCGCGAGGACGCGAAGTAAGTCAATCTAAGTCGATCTAAGATACGTCAACTTCAGCTACACTATTCTCGTAGCTGAAGTTGCGTATCTTAGATTCGTCCCCCCACCCCACTCCCAGTGCAGACCAGGCCTTAAGAGCTTACAATCTAAGTAATGATACTATATTATCAATAATAATTAATGCACTATTATTCTATTACCACAGCACCCAGAAATCCCAGACAGAATCACAGTGTTAGGCGCTCCGCAGCCATATAAAAAGACCTGGTGCCCTGCCCCCAAAGCGTTTACTCTCTAATCTGAAACAAACATTGAGTGAGACAATGAAAAGACAGGCCCTTGGATGGAGGATGAGGGTATGGCCATCTAGTTACACAGCATAACAATCTGCTCGATTTGATGGTGGCTGAATCTTTGGAAAGTTTGTTGTTGTTTTTAACCTCTAAATAAATAACATCATCTTTCTCCAGATGCCTGGCATACTGTTCAAGGTAAGTTAGCTGATAACTTGTAGACAGCTGCTCCCAAAAAGGGAGTACTGAGGACTTGTCTATCTAGGATACCTATGTGACCCCCCATTAATGTCACATCTGAGCACCTCACAATTATTAATGCATGTGTCCTCTCAACACCCCTGTGAAGGAAGGGAAGGGCATTATACCCAGTATGGATCAAGCCCTGCACTGGCACTTAAAAGATCTGAGCTCTGTCCCTGGCTCCGCTACTGGCTACTTCCTTTCTCCATTTCCATTTCTATAAAATGAGGGTAATGACACAACTGTCCTTTGTAAAGTGCTTTCAGATCTACTGCTGGAAAGCGCTATACAAGAGCTAGGTATTATATATTACAGATGGGGACCTGAGGCACAGAGAGGCTAAGTGACTTGCCCAAGATCACACAGGAAGTCTGTGGCAGAGCAGGGAATTGAACCTAGGTCTCCTAAGTCCTGCCTAATCACTGAGCTGTTCTGTATCTGGGAAAGATTCAAAAGAGGCTCTATGGGGTAGTTCACAGCGGACCGTCTATATGTAAAGGGCGGTATATAAGAAACCTTCAAAACCATTTGAGGGACAAGCCACCAAATAGGCCTTTCAGGTTGGCAATACAGGTACACAACAAAGGTCAGAGTATGGCCAGACACATGATTTTTGAAGGAGTCTTCAAAAGGATCTATATCCATTGTCCCTCGTAGACGCTAGCACTTCTTGCCACAGATGCTTAAAAGACCATGCAGATGGGACACCTCACGGGGGAAGGAAAAGTTTGAGTTTGAAAGTCATTCCATGCAAAGTTTCAAAGTAGCAGCCGTGTTAGTCTGTATCCGCAAAAAGAACAGGAGTACTTGTGGCACCTTAGAGACTAACAAATTTATTTCAGCATAAACTTTCTGAAGAAGTGGGCTGTAGCCCACAAAAGCTTATGCTGAAATAAATGTGTTAGTCTCTAAGGTGCCACAAGTACTCCTGTTCTTATTCCATGCAAAGTGGAAATCTCCTCTGGAGAGTGGAGCAGTATTTTGAGGCCACTTCTTGACAGCACAAATGTTCTTCACAAGAGAAACTTTCCGTTCTCTTTCTCCCATCAGATAAGATCAAATACCGGAGGACACAACAGAGGCTATTGACTAACCTCACTGTAATTCTCTCTGAACCTCGTTGGTCTCAGGTATGTACCACATGACAATTCAAGGCTTAGCAGGAGGGGCTGTTTTGTCTTGTTCCTGTTCATTGTGTGCTGCTGAGAATGATTTTGAAATAGCTGGGGTAACTCATCGGAGGCAGAACACGATGTACCCGGCTAGTTTCTGTCTCTGCCCAGGGGCAGCTTGTTGTTAAACAGAGCAAAGGGCTGGGAGCTAAACACTGATCCCAACGCACCTGCTGAAATGGTCTGTGACTTTGCACAAATCATTTCACCTCTCTGTGTGTGCCTCAGTTTTCCCCGTTATTAAAACAGGGGTAATAATGTTGAGGGGGGGAAATAAATCACTGCAGACTGCGGGAAATACTGCAGAGTGGGTAGTTTCCTACAGTGCGATGTGTATTGGGATTAACAACACTGTATGAAATGTGTCCAGGGGAAAACCATTGGCTTCCAAAGGGAGGAAAGAATGATTGTGATGAATGGGAACATGTCCTGCAATAACCTCGTGGCTCTTCCCTCATGCAGCTGATATTTTTCCCTGTCCTTGGGGGCTTCACACACACACACACACACACACACACACACACACTTGGCATTCAATCACCCCGCCTCTGATTATTGTTTCTAAGTGTCCGCTCTCTGGTAGGGCATCTTTTCTTGGGATTGACTATGCTTATCCTGTGTTGGTTTTAAGGGTGGCCTTCCAACCTGGCTACCAGAAATCCATCCACTTGGGAAATATATACAGGTTGCCCCCGGTAGAATGGAAAGGGAGGGCAGGGTATTCCTAAGGGAATTGCATTTCAAAGAGCCCCTCCCTTCCGTTTTCATATTTCCTCCACTCCAGATCACCGATGTCCATTCATTGTGATGCCCCCACAGGGCTCTGTGGGTCAGAACCAAAGCCCAGTGAAGCCAAAGGAAAGACTCCCATTGATTTCAATGGGCTTTGGTTCAGGCCCTTTGCTGGTAACGCCCCACTCATCACTGAAGGCTGGAGGCCGGCTCCAGCTTTTTTGCTGCCCCAAGCAACGAAGTGGGGGGGGGGGAAAAAGATAAAGCTGCGATCGGCGGCACTTTGGTGGCCGCTCTACCGCGCTGCTTCATTCTTTGGCGGCAATTCGGCGGCGGGTCCTTCCCTCTGAGAAGGACCATGGGACCCGCCGCTGAATTGCCGCCAAAGACCCGGACGTGCCGCCCCTTTCCATTGGCCACCCCAAGCACCTACTTCCTTCGCTGGTGCCTGGAGCTGGCCCTGGGCATGAGTTAATGGCCTGATCATAGGACAAGTTGCCAGAATCTCCTGTGCCCTAATCCTAGCACTGACACTGATTTATTATCTGACTTTGGGAAAGCCAGATAATAAATTTGACTCTGCCTTAGACTCTCCATCTCTAAAATGGAGATAATCCACAGTGGCCATGAAAGCATTCACTAGCTAGTGTTTGAAATATGCTATTGTTTGGTAACACTTGACAGTAGATTGCACAGTTTTGCAAAATGATTATTTTATTACTACGTCTGGCATCGTAGCTGCCCGTGACTTTTTACAGGCAAATGAAATTCAAGTCCCCTGCTTTGAAGAGCTCAAAATCTAATATTTTAAAGCATAACAAAGGTGCTAAAATGGACACTTAGCAAAACTGTAATAAAGCAAAAGCATCCCCAGTGAAGGGCCCTCAGCTTTCAATCTTCCTTTCCCTCTTGGTCCGAAATAGCCCACATTTGTCAATCTTCTGTGGACGGTGCAGAATTCACCTTTTCTCCCAGGCTTTGAAGGATGTTTTGGGTGGAAAGGTGGGGAATTGGGTGGATAGTTATTGATGAACAATAATTTATGTTATATTGTGTGTTCTTATTTTAGGGGACAGGCATCCGAGTCCAGAACAGGTGACAATAGATAGATATAATAGACAGTGTTCTACAGCAATATCCCACTACAGTATGTTCTGTTCTCTTCTGTTCAGGTTCTTAGTCCTCATTACCATAGCATCCATGGACGAGCTCCTCAAAGATATTTAGGTGCCTAACTCCTATGGGATGTCCTTTGAAGATCTGGGCCCAAACACCTTTCAGAAGTTCATTAAGTGATGTAGCATCTGTCATACGTGGTTTATTCTTTTCCCCTTCACTGCCCCTGGGGGGAATTGTGTAGGAATGCAATGTTATATGTACACTGTTCTTTGTGTTTATAACAGCAATGGCAAGGCTGGAGAAAGAGCACCTTACCCTTGGAGCAGAAGGGGGTGAGGTTTGAGGTGGTTCTTAACACCTGTGCGAGTTCGCTCCACTTTCTTGAACTGGACCCTGAGAAAGCACTTGTCCACAGCACTGACAAGCTTTATCCTTGCTGTAGACAGGTCCACTGTACCTGAGGGGTGGAGCTGTAAATGATAGGCCTTGCCCTGAAGCTATAGTGATCTGTTCGGTCCCCTGGCCCCAAATCAATCAGTACCTTGAAGTTAAGGACCGAGACCTTGAATTTGTCATGACATTCTATGAGAGGGCAGTGTAGAGCATGGTGGAAGGTTTGAGATACTTTCAGTTGCCCATGTCACTGAGGAGATGCACTGCTGTTCCCTACCTAGTTGTAGTTTCCCAGGGACTGATGGCTTCATGGCCAGGTAGGTTGCATTGTTGGCTCAGGTAGGTAGCATTACAGGACTGTCGTGCCTACTGCAGGGTGTAGTGTTTGGAACAGAATACTGCAGTGTTTGTAAGGGTTAGTTCTTCACTGGCTTCCTGGGATGCAGGGCCTAGAATGGAATTGACCCAGATGGTCCCTGACCCTTGTGCAGGCCCACAGAAGGGAGGGGAAAAGCATGCAAGGAGCTTTCCCCCGTTTTTGCACAACACAAGGGCAAGGGCCAGGGACAATCACATTTCTTGCACTAGGGCGTGTCCAGAGACTGCTTGGTCTATGTGCCTCAGGGTGTTTATCAGAACCACAAAGTTAAACTAGCCTTAAAACAGAGGGCTCCTAAAGGGGTTGATGGGAGGTCACCATTATGGGAGTTTGAAATTACAGGAACTCTGTCTTCTTCTTTCTGGGCACTTCCCTCTTTCAAAACTCACAATCGTGCGCCAGGCTGTCATGCCGATTGATCTCTCTGAAGTCCGAAGATATCCAGTCTATGTACCTAGTCTTTGGTCTCCCTGTGACGTTGTGCAGTCTCTATGGTTTTATAAAAACATGATAATAAGTGAATATAATGTAACTGGGATAGTTTTAGAAAAATATGGTAAAAAGTGAATATAACGTAACTGGGATATGCTTCATGCAAAAGGTCTCTTGTAAGGTATCATTACAAAGCTTATAATCTACTGAGTGTGATCATCCGATTTGTATAAATGTAGCACTCTTGTATCTAAAACTAGAAATATAAAATATAACTCTGAGGGCCTATTGTAATTATGTAAAGTGTGGGCCATTAATGATTGTTTGGAATCTTGATGACTCCCATTGTCTGCAGATGGCTGTGTTTACCTGTGAGTCTTCCTGTATATGTGTGTGTGCTGGCAAGTGAGTAATGAAGTCTTGCAGTGACATGTGATCATGTCATCTGAACTGGAATCCATCTTTACCCTGGTGCTTTTCCAGTGAGGGGGGGTGGAAACCCAGAGGGACAAAGGGTTCCCACCTTATGCAAAAGATATATAAAGGGGTGGAAGAGAACAAAGGAGGGAGAGGAGCCATCATGAAGAATCTCCTAGCTATCACCTGAGATGGAACAAGAGCTGTACCAGGGGAAAGAATTGTGCCCAGGCCTGGAAGGTGTCCAGTCTGAGAAAAACTTACTGAAGCATCTCTGAGGGTGAGATTATCTGTATTCAGTTTGATTAGGCATAGATTTGCGCATTTTATTTTATTTTGCTTGGTGACTTACTTTGTTCTGTCTGTTACTACTTGGAACCACTTAAATCCTATTTTCTGTATTTAATAAAATCACTTTTTATTTAGTAATTTACTCAGAGTATGTATTAATACCTGGGGGAGCAAACAACTGTGCATATCTCTCTATCAGTGTTATAGAGGGCGAACAATTTATGAGTTTGCCCTGCATCAGCTTTATGCAGGGTAAAACGGATTTATTTGGGTTTAGACCCCATTGGGAGTTGGGCATCTGAGTGCTAAAGACAAGCACACGTCTGTGAGCTGTTTTCAGGTAAACTTGCAGCTTTGGGGCAAGTGATTCAGACCCTGGGTCGGTGTCTGGCTCAGCAAGACAGGGTGCTGGAGTCCTGAGCTGGCAGGGAAAACAGGAACAGAGGTAGTCTTTGCACATCAGGTGGCAGCTCCCAAGGGGGTTTCTGTGATCCAACCCGTCACACTCCCACTTGGTTGTCTCCCATCCACAATCATTGCAGAGCCATCCTACTGACGTCTCCACTGGATATGCCTATACCAATGTCACCAATCTCCCTTAATTTGTCTTCAATTGGAGCAGTTCACGTTAAGCCTCTTACAACCTCGTTTCGTTTTCTAGCATGGAACGTCCAACCATTTGACCATCTCTACATCTTCAGTTCCATGGTGAAAAGCATACTGATTTCCTGTCTTGTGTATGACCAACTCTCAGTTAGATACATTAGGATTGGTCGAATTACAGTTTTATACATCTGCCTTTTAACTTTATTGCCATCTTTTTGACACAGAGAACTAGGGTCAGCTCCCACCATTTAGTTTTAATATGATGCCAGGCAACACTCAAGTGAACACCATCATCAGCAACCACTGATCCTGGTGTTTAAGTTATTTCACTATTCAAAGCCCTCTGCCTGTGAACTCCTTTATGCTGAGTCCTCATCCTTCAGGAATCGTAGCTTCAGTCTCACCAATGTTCACACTAAGCCCAGCCTGCCTATGTTGCCCATGTGCAAAGTTGGCTTACAGGGTCTCACAATCTTTTGCACATTTCACTAAGTCATCAGCAAACAGCAGATTCAAATTCTCACTTATCACATCCACGACAACCACAAACAAAAAGGGGCTCGGAGCTGACCCCTGATGGAGGCCATAATTTACTAGAAATTCTCTTCTATAACCCCATTTAGTTTTAACTACAGTACTCACTCCATCAGACATATCCTGGATAAGATGGATATAGCCTTCTGTCACACCTCTCTGTCGCAAAACTCGACCAAACTAATTCTCTTTGTACATGATTGTACGCCTTCTCCAGGTCCACAAAGACCATACCCAGTTGCCATCTCTTTTCTCTGTACTCATAGATTCATAGACTTTAAGGCCAGAAGGGACCATCATGATCATCTGGTTTGACCTCCTGCACATTGCAGGTCACAGAACCTCACCCACCCACTCCTGAAATAGACCCCTAACCTCTGGCTGAATTACTGAAGTCCTCAAATCATGATTTAAAGACTTCAAGTTACAGAGAATTCACCATTTACTCTAATTCAAACCAGCAAGTGACGCATGCCTAGGGTTACCAGATAGCAACTGTGAAAAAACTGGACAGGGGGTGGGGGGAATAGACGCCTATATAAGAAAAAGTCCCAAAAAACAGGACTGTCCCTTTAAAAACAGGACATCTGGTCACCCTACGCATGCCCCATGCAGCAGAGGAAACCGAAAACCCCCAGGGTCTCTGCCCATCTGACCTGGGAGGAAATTCCTTCCCAGTCTCAAATATGAGGATCACTTGGACCCAGCATGTGGGTGAAACCCACCAGCCAGTCACCTGGGAAAGAATTCACTGTAGTCATAGAATCATAGAATATCAGGGTTGGAAGGGACCTCAGGAGGTCATCTAGTCCAACCCCCTGCTCAAAGCAGGACCAATTCCCAACTAAATCATCCCAGCCAGGGCTTTGTCAAGCCTGACCTTAAAAACCTCTAAGGAAGGAGATTCCACCACCTCCCTAGGTAACGCATTCCAGTGCTTCACCACCCTCCTAGTGAAAAAGTTTTTCCTAATATCCAAACTAAACCTCCCCCACTGCACCTTGAGACCATTACTCCTTGTTCTGTCATCTGCTACCATTGAGAACAGTTTAGATCCATCCTCTTTGGAACCCCCTTTCAGGTAGTTGAAAGCAGCTATCAAATCCCCCCTCGTTCTTCTCTTCTGCAGACTAAACAATCCCAGTTCCCTCAACCTCTCCTCATAAGTCATGTGCTCCAGCCCCCTAATCATTTTTGTTGCCCTCCGCTGGACTCCTTCCAGTTTTTCCACATCCTTCCTGTAGTGTGGGGCCCAAAACTGGACACAGTACTCTAGATGAGGCCTCACCAATGTCGAATAGAAGGGAATGATTATGTCCCTCGATCTGCTGGCAATGCCCCTACTTATACAGCCCAACATGCTGTTAGCCTTCTTGGCAACAAGGGCACACTGTTGACTCATATCCAGCTTCTCGTCCACTGTAACCCCTAGGTCCTTTTCTGCAGAACTGCTTCCTAGCCATTTGGTCCCTAGTCTGTAACAGTGGATGGGATTCTTCCGTCCTAAGTGCAGGACTCTGCACTTGTCCTTGTTGAACCTCATCAGATTTCTTTCGGCCCAATCATCTAATTTGTCTATATCTCTCTGTATCCTATCCCTACCCTCCAGCGTATCTACCACGCCTCCCAGTTTAGTGTCATCTGCAAACTTGCTGAGAGTGCAGTCCACGTCATCCTCCAGATCATTAATGAAGATATTGAACAAAACCGGCCCCAGGACCGACCCTTGGGGCACTCCGCTTGAAACCGGCTGCCAACTGGACATGGTCATCCTGTGATAGACCAATACATCCAGATCTTTTTCCTCCTCAGTCACTTCCAACTGGTATGTCTGCAGCTTATAGCAAAAATTCTTGTTGTTAGTCCGTACGTGTTGACTTTGCACTATTAAATGTCATCCCATTTCTATTACTCCAGTTTTCAAAGTCATCCAAATCTTGTCCAGGGGGTTTCATAGCACAAATATGGCATCACTCCTTCCCAGCATGAATCATACTGACTCTTCCAAATTTCAACCGTTCCAGTCAGATGTTTTTCAATAATCTTCTCCCATATTTCCATAGCATGTGACGTAAGCCTCACTGGGTGATAATTAGCACGTACAGTAATATCTCCTTTATGTTTAAAAATAGGCACCACAAAACTTTTACATCGTTCATCCAGCATTTTCCCTTTCAACAATATCATTGACAAAACTTGTAAGACACTTGATGCCTTCCCTTCCCAATGACTTTACGGTATCCACTGGTACTTTATCTGCCCCAGGTGCTTTCTCTTTTTACTTTTTCTGAAGTGCCTCTGCAAACTCTTCCTTCTGGGTGCAATCTGTCATGCCCTGGTTTGGCTGACATGTTCTTAATACCTCCCGTGGGTTCTCCTCATTTATCACCCTTTCAAAGTAATCACTCCAAACTTTGTTGATTGACTCACCATCTATTTGCAAAATACCATATTCTTTTCCAATGTAAGCAAATGTATTCACATCCCTCACCATTTTCTCTCTTGCCTTATATAGCTTCTTACAAGCCAGGCCTTCAGCAACACTTCTTTTGGCCTCCTTTTCGCTTCCATGTACGTCATCTTATCACTGCTCGAGCCACTGGCCTGACATTATTGAAGGTTACCTTTTCTTTCCCCCAACAGATTATTTAACTTGACGATTCCACACCACGTCTCCCTGCTTATCCTTTTCAGCACTTGTTCCATCACTCCTAGGACTTCATGTACCATGTCCAGAAAAGTTGACTTTTGTTTGAACCAGCTGTCCTCCACATATCCCTGCGTGTATTTAGGAAGTCTACACATTTCTCCTTGTTTGAAGGTTTTTTCATTCTCATCTTTAAGCTTCCAACACTTAGGCCTCCAGTGCTCCGGAGTTCAGATGCTTCCAAGATCTCTGTTTGCTGAAGTCCATAAGGAGAAGTCTGTGCTGTCTCACAATGCCCTCACCAAGTATTGCCTTAAAACTGATCATTCATAATCTATGTGTTTGTGATCCCCAAGTGCAATGCCAATGTAGGACTGTTTCCCTCTAGGAGTTTCTGGTTCCAATGCTGTGGCCTCCATGGACTGTTTCATACCCAGTCTTCCCAGTTCCAACATGTGCGTTTAGATCTGCTCCGATAATTATCTTCCTATTGGATGGCATGTTTCCAACAAGGCACAACAACCCATCAAAAAACTCCTCTTTTACCTTTTGATCCTCTTTTAACTTCGGTGCACACCCACTTACTACATGGATAGTTACCTTTTCCAAACATAGTTTAATGCTCAGCCATTGGTCCGACCTTCTGATAATCTCTATCACATGCCTCTGCGTGATTTCATCCAGAATAACTCCAAGACTGTTTTGAGACATAACTCCCTGAGTTTTGATTTTATAACCCTCCTGCAGCATCTTGGCTCTGCAACCTTTCCATTTGGTCTCTTATACGTACGCCACATTTATTCTTTTCCTGTTTAAGACCTCACATAGCTCTAAACTTCTGGGGTACATTTGACATGGACATCAGTTCACATGAGCATATCCAGTGAATGAGCTTTACAGCTCAGCTATTCAAGCCTGACACTAAAGTGCTGATGGGAGGTCACCATTACGGGATTCTGACATTACGGGAACTCTGTCCTTCCTTGAAATCAAGACACAGTGTCAACAGCTGGGAAATGTTTTCGTCCTTCCTTGGACTCCGACACTGTGACTATATGGGAAGTTAACATATTTCTGACTCCACTGGGGCTCTTCAGTTATCCAGAAATGGCAGTTTTGGATCCAGACATATGACTGGTCAGAGAATAAGCAGGAAGATGAAGCAAGGTCCGGTCCTCCTGGATTGGGAACCCCCGAACTTGGAGAGTTGGGGAAACTGACTTCAGATCTTCTGCATCACTACATATCACGTGTATGAAGAGCCACTGCCTGTGACTTATCCATGGCTCTGTGTTTATTGCCCTTGTTTGCTTAGCTGCAATCCTTTGCTTTCCTGAAGGTCAGGATCTAATTGGCTTGGCTAGAAATTCAGTTCATATCTCATAACCTTTACAATTAGAGATGAGACTGTAACAGAAAGTGGCCTGTCCTTTTAAAGGCTAACGGGCCTGGAGCAGCCAGCCCTGTTCATTTAACAGCTCCAGCTGGGCAGGGGTCAAGCGATTATAAAAGCCAGCCAGTATCTCAGCTGGGGAGCTGCAGATGGGAGATGGGCTCCTGCAGTAGCCCCAGAAGCAGGGACTGAAGGGAAGGTGTGCCCTTTCAGCACTCCGGGAGACAATGGTAAATGTCTCTGGGAGCTGTAGCCCACGTGGGCAGTGGAACTGCTTTTTGTTCTTAGGTTCTTGCCTGTTTTATGTGGAATAAAACTGTGCCCCTGAATAAGACATGGGCATGGCGGAGAGTTCTCCCTGGACTGGGGAGACAGGCCAACGTCCCACAATCTCAGACATGAATGGCTTATAAAGTCAGCAACGCCAAACGACAGACCGACAGTGCAGCATTCTGATCAAGCCAAATATGGAAAACCAGTCGGTTTATGCTTTTGGAGCCAGTTCTTAGAGTAACTCCCACCCACCCACCACAGGAGAATTTATTGGCATATTTCATATACCTGTTGCCTTGATAACAGCATCATAATAAAGAGCCCCACACGGCCGACAAGTATCTGTTGCAGCAGGTGGGGTTACTCCACAAATCTATGTAGTTCATCCAGTTGTCTAGACACTTGCACCAGAAACACCCCCAAAAATAGTAATATTGGGACCCTGGTTATGTTTTCAAAACATGTCTAGACCAACTTATGCCAGCTGAGTTGTATTATGTAATGAGTTGAATGGAAGTAGAAACCACCAGGGGATTGCTTATTGTTTATTATGTGCATAACTATAATGCCTGGAGGCCCAGCCAAGATTGGGGACCATTGTGCTAAGGACAGTCCCTGCCCCCAGAAGATTACAATCTAATTAGAAGAGGCAGATAAATCGTGGGGGGAAAGGGGCACGCTGAGATGAAGTGACTTATGCACGCAAGATTCTACAGAAGGCTCAATGCACACACACGTCACTAACGTTTTCACCTCAGTAGTTAGTTCTACATATGCATTCAGCATGAGGGATATGTTCAGTCCTAGTTCTTTATAGAGGTGGGAGGGAGTAGAGGTGGGTTAGGTTCTATGAACTCTCTAGACCTTTAGAACTATTTTTAAAAGTTTTGTGTTGTGTGATCGTTGGAGTTTCATGGAACCTTCCTTCCCAGGAGTGTTTTTTCAAATGTCGTACTGATGGATTGATTTGTATCTTTAACTGAAGGCAAGGCTGTGCTATGCAAACCATAATGATTCTTTGTTGGAAACAATTTTGTAACCTACTTCGGAGAGTATTATGGGAATGTGAGGCAGCTCAGAGCAACCCAGCTTGCCAAAGCTCAATACTCCAAATCTATATCTGGAGCCCACAGATTCTGAGTGGATTTTAAATTTGGCAAAATAAGTTCTCCTCTCACAATCTTTACCTTAATATTCAGTCAGATCCTGCATTATTTACCGAGGCTAAACTTTCCCTGAAGTCACTGGGAATTTTGCTAAGTTGAGAACTTCAAGAATTGTTCCACTTCATCTCAGCAGACTAACTCAAGGTTCTCAAAAACCTGAGACATAGTTTATTAATTTTAGGTCCATACATTTGACAAGAAAAACAAAGACATAGAAGGTCTCTAGCTGGCTTGTAATTCAGCCAACTATGTTGGAGGAGTGGTTATGCAACCTAGGAATGTCCATGCAAATAAACATTTGTACTAACGCACCACACTTTGAAACAGAAAACTCCGGACTTCCTTGTCAAGTGATAGATTGCCTTGAAATCAAGAACTGGCACTGCACTTATTGCTGAACAAGTCATGGGGCTTGCAATGTAATTCCCACTATGAGTATGAGCTTTCGTCTCTTTTTCATGTTAAATATTAGCTGATCTATTATGTTAAACATATGCATGCTGGCTACTTCAGGTTCTACACAGATGCCTTGTCTACACTAGACTTTTTTTCTGAAAATTTCTCTTTGATGGCACCATTATTTGAGCTCTGGTGGTGGCAACAGAAGCCCTTCTGGAGACAGCCACCAACATTTTCATCACCACGTTAGTGTCAGTTGTTATCTTTAGGCACTCAGTGTTGGCTTGGAGGAACCACCTGGAGAATGGAAGAAGCATATTTAAGTCTCCGTGCTTATTGAGTGCTTCCTCTAATGGCTGGTCTATATAAGAGGATATGAGTCAACTGCACCTGCCAGCTGGAGGAGTTAGGTTTATAGGTAAAGTGGTAAAGGGTCAAGTTAGTACTGAAGGTCCCAGATTCAAATCCCATTATTGAGCTAAATGGGATTGTTATTAGACCTGCCTGGCAAATGGATTTTCCGTCCCATGAAAAATTTAAAGATTTTGAAATCAGGATGAAAAGCCAAAATTTCAAATTGTTTCATGAGATGAAATTCTAGAAAAAAAGTATTTGGGGTCAATTGACACATTTCATTTAAATTTCAATCCATTTTATTTTCAAATTTTTTAATGTTAAATAAAGTAAATTTCAAAATGAAAAACTGAAACATTTTGATCTGAAAATGTCAACATGGGAGGTTACCATATTTTTGAAAGGTTTCAGAGTGGTAGCCGGGTTAGTCTGTATCAGCAAAAGGAACGAGGAGTCCTTGTGGCACCTTAGAGACTAACCAATTTATTTGAGCATAAGCTTTTGTGGTCTAAAACCCACTTCATCAGATGCATGCAGTGGAAAATACAGTAGGAAGATATATACATATATACACACAGAGAACATGAAAAAATGGGTGTTGCCATACACAGTATAACGAGAGTGGTCAGTTAAGGTTAGCTATTATCAGCAGGAGAAAAAAAAAACCTTTTGTAGTGATAATCAGGATGGCCCATTTCCAACAGTTGACAAGAAGGTGTGACCCTGAGCATGTGGGCAAGACCCACCAGCTAGATGCCTGGAAAAGAATTCTCTGTAGTAACTCAGATCCCATCCAGTGTCCCATCTCTGGCCATTGGAGATATTGCTGCTAGCAATCACAGATCAGCTACATGCCATTGTAGGCAGTCTCATCATGCCATCCCCTCCCTAAACTTACCAAGCTCAGTCTTGAAGCCAGTTAGGCTTTTTACCCCCACTGCTCCCCTTGGAAGGCTGTTTTAGAACTTCACTCCTCTGATGCTTTGCCTAATTTCAAGCCTAAACTTGCTAATGGCCAGTTTATAGCCATTCGCTTTTGTGCCAGCATTGGCCTTTAACTTAAATAACTCCGCTCCCTCCCTGGTATTTATCCCTCTGATGTATTTATAGAGAGCAATCATATCTCCCCTCAGCCATCTTTTGGTTAGGTTAAAGAAGCCAAGCTCTTTCAGTCTCCTCTCCAAAGACAGGTTTTCCATTCCTTGGATCATCCTAGTAGCCCTTCTCTGCACCTGTTCCAGTATGAATTCATCTTTCTTAAACATGGGAGACCAGAACTGCACACACTATTCCAGATGAGGTCTCACCAAATGCCTTGTATAAAGGTTCTAACATTTTCCTATCTCTACTGGAAATACCTCGCCTCATGCATCCTAGGGCTGCATTAGTCACTTGAGTCTCAATTTTCCTATGTGTAAAATGGCATTAATAATACTTATACACAACATGGGGTTGTTGTGAGGGTTTATTAGTTAATAAACTAAAATCATCCTGGGTGTATCTCAGGTCAGTGGAGTTATACCAAGGATGCATTTGGGCCAGACTCGGATGGCAGTTACATCAGCATAAATCTACAAGAGTTACTCCACTTTCAGACCTCATTCTCCAAGCAGATGTGCCAATATACACCTTCTGGGGTCCCATTGGCTCCAATGGGACTTTGCCTGGGTGCATCTGCTTGCAGGATTGGCGCCAAAGCACAGTTAGAATCTGACCCACTCTCTGTAAAGTGTTCTGAAAATGGAAAGTACTAAATAACACTCTTGGGATGAAACAGGCAGGAATCCTATGAAGAAGAGATGAGAAGCCAGGCTTCCAAAGAGTCGGATGCCACGTGCTCTTGTTCTGGGATCCCATTTATGTTTTTCCTGAGAAACATCTTCCCTTCAGATAGCTCTCTTCTGAATGAGTCACAGCCAGTGAGTGAAGCGGTTGCATCAGATGGTATTTTTCCATCCTTTCCCCATTGTTACATAACGCTGCACATTTTTAGAAACACAGTTCAAGGGCAGCTTATGTGCTGAAGCCTATGTCTATTGTTGATTTCTTCAGCCCTCACATTTATGATTTGGGAGTATCAAAATATTCTCTTGGAGAGTTTGTTACTATAATCGGGTGGGTGAGTTCTTCACATATACTTTACTTTCAAGTAAGCTCTGTAATATGCACTGCAATAGAATTAATGCTATACTAACAGGTCTACCCCAGATTTCTGACCCAATAGCCTCCACCCCTTTGAATCCATAAACACCCAAATAATATGCCTGCATGGGAGGGGGACAGGCAGAGAGGAAAGGGGAGAGAGGGAATATTAGTCTCGTCCCCTTGGGGGAGGGGGCGGAAAGAGGCGGGGCAGAGGCAGAGCAGGGGTTGGAAGAGGCGGGGCAGGGGTTGGGGAGCGGGGTCGAGCACCCCCCGGGTAGAAGGGAAGCCCGTGCCTATGGAGAGACTGTCTGTATTTTTAAAGCAAACGAGTGCCTAGAGTCACTTAATCCAAAGCACTCGCAGCCAACCCTCTCCTAGGCCACCTTGTGCCAAGTCTGTCTGACTAGCAATCTTGACACCTCTACAACGCCGTGAAACACCCACAGCACCAAGTCTCAGAGCCCATGTCAGGCTTGTGGGGCTCAGGCTGCGGAGTTAAAAATAGCAGTGTAGATGTTTTGGCCCAGGATCTGAGACCTATCCCCCTTGTAGGGTTTCAGAGCCCTGGCTCCAGCCTGAGCCCGAACATCTACACTGTCATTTTTAGCCCTGCAGCCCGATCCCCACAGGCCCAAGTCAGTTGACTGCAGCTGTGCTACGGGTCTTTCATTGCAGTGGAGACCTGCTCATAGGCGCTAGTTGATGAGTGGAGCCAGCTCTCACACAGAGAAAGAAGCAAACTTCCTAGGAACAATCCTCAGGGATCATAACAGTAATTTCAAACCATCCACTTGCTTGGAAAAGGCAAACAGTAGCAGTTTGGAAAAAACACACATCGCTGGGGAGATAGATGGGAATTTCAGGGGTGCAATTAATACAGGTTCGTTATCTAGTCATCATATTCAATGCTTTTTTTAGTTCTGTGGCACCTTAGTAGCAGGGCCTCAGCTATCAGGAACATGGCTAAGGTCAGACATCTAATGTAGTGGACTGAGCATGGGGGTTTGGAGTCAGGAGACCTGGGTTTTATTCTTGGCTCTGCCACCTTGGTCTGATCACTTAACCTCTCAGTTCCCGAGTCTTTTCAATGGAGATAATAATCCTTACCCACGGTGTTTGTTTAAAGTGCTTTGAGACTGACCAATGAAAAGTGCTATGTAAACACCACATATCATTTGCATCAAGTTAACGTGGGAACATCTTGGGAACAGGTAAATAAATCAGACTCTTAATGGTATTGGTAGAGCCCCTTCACATAATCCAAGAAACCTCATGCTGGATCTGACACAAACCAGGGTGGGGAGCTTAACTTGGCAGCCTGCAGGATGCACTGACCTAGATCCAGAACAGCTGTGTGAACTAACCACTATAGCTACAAATAAGCCTGGGGTTTCTTATCAGCTCCTGCTTTCCCACAGTTTTGTATCCGTGCCAGTTTATCTATTCAGGCTAAAAATATTGAACAGGTTTTGTAACAACTTACCGACGGTTGTGGTGGATTCTCCGTCACTGTCTATTTTAAAATTAAGATTGGATTTTTTTTCCCGATAGTTCAAATGGACCTCAATTCAGGGAAGTCCTATAGCTTGTGTCACGCAGGAGGTCAGACTAGATGATCACAATGATCCCTTCTGGACTTATCTGTGAATCTTTCCCTCTCTTAGGCCTGGTCTACACTGTGGGGGGGGAGGGATCGATCTAAGATACACAACGTCAGCTACGAGAATAGCGTAGCTGAAGTTGACGTATCTTAGATCGAATTAAAATTACTTACTTCGCATCCTCGCGGTGCTGGATCGACGGCCGCGGCTCCTCCGTCGACTTTGCTTCCGCCTCTCGCACTACTGAAGTTCAGCAGTCGACAGGAGAGCGATCGGGGATCAATTTATCGCGTCTACACTACACGCAATACATCAAACCTGGATAGATCGATCGCTACCCACCGATCCGGCGGGTAGTGTAGACGTACCCTTAGGGTGTTATAATGCCGTCCATCACCATAGTATCTGAACGCCTTCCATGTAAAAGTAACAGCAATATTGAAATCCTTGGTGGACTTCATGAAGAGCCTTGCACTGATCCTTTTGGGGGATCAAGACGCTGCTTGGCATAGGGTTTTATGGTTTTTGTTGTTGGATTTTTTTGGGAGGAGGGGTTGTCTGCTTGGTTGGGGTTCTGGGATAATAGAGCATGTCAGTGTGAAGTAACAGTCTTATGATGGAAAGGCTTTGTCTGAGGCAGAATGACTTAGGAGGGTGTAATGGAATATACGCCTATATTCACATTCTACACGCTATTGTAATAATCTTTGTACATGGTATGCCTTGGAAGATATCATTTGAAAATTCAAAATTTGCTGGTCAGTACTGTCCTGATAAAACATATGTGGCAACCCTGTAATGTGAAGTTATAAGATTGTATGATGTTATTAACATATGTTCCAAACCCCACAACCCTGCCCAGGCAGAAGTTGGTAAACAGGTCTGTCCTATACAAAGGAATGTGTGCTTGCACTAATTTGCATTTAAGCAGAAAACAGAGTAATCAGATAGGAAGGGAAAACAAAGGAAACTCCAACAAGTGGGGGAAAAAGCAGGGAACATCCTTCCACAAAGACTCTATCCCGCTTCTCAGCTAGAAATGTTTTTCAAGAGGGGGACTGAAACTATACAAAGCAGGGGCATATACCGAGATACGCCTCTCTCTGTCCCCCTGTCTCTCTCTGCCATTGCACCTAAGAAGACAAAGGAAAACAGCCGTTGGACTTTGGGGGTAGGGGTCCTGACCTGATGAGTTTGGTCAGTAACCTTACTGGAAGCATGTGTTGAAAAAATGTTCTTGAATCTAATATAGTTTTTTAAACATTCCTGACTTTTATGCCTCATTACTTGTACTCACTTAAAATCTCTTTGTCATCAATAAACTTGTTTTATTGTTTTAGCTAATCCAATGTGTTTAAGATGAAGTGTTTTGGTAACTCTGTTTAAGATAATAAGGTGGTATATTATTCCCTTAAAGGAATAACAGATTTAAAATATTTGTACTATCCGGGAGAGGGCTGGGCAGTACAGGACATACATTTCTGGGGGGAAATCCAGGACTGGAGGGGTGTTGAGGTCACCCTGCAGTATAACCAAGGCTGATGAGAGCCAGGCTGTAACTGGCAGGCTGCAGTTACACCCAGACACTCACGGTGTGTCTGGAAGGCTGCTGGAAGGCTGTTGTGGGCGGCCCAGGTGGCAGCTCCTTCAGCAAGGCATGGTAAGGCACCCAAGGTTGCAGGGCAGGGGTGACACAGCCCCCGACCAGTTAGAATTATAGCCAAGTTTGTCACAGTGGGTTATCAGAAAAAAGTACAGGTTGTATTGCATTGTGGGCCAATTTAAAGCGGGATTTGGTATTTTTGCTTGTGTGAGCAGTTCCTTGTAAATTCTGAAGCATGATTCTCACCTGAGCATGATCATTACATGCAGAAGGACAGAGCTGGCCGTTACACAGCACCTTTCCTGCTCAAGGAACGGCATAGTTCCGCGATTCTACAAAGTAACTTAACAGCCATTTTGAATTGGGCCGTTAGTCACACACAGCCTTGCGTTGGAGAGGAATTTCAGGACGGCCCTCCATTGTAGTCCCCCCTTCCATTCCCCATCATAGGCCCTCCATCACGGTGAAATTTCAACAATTTTGAAACCTTCCTTTTTGATTTCAACCATTTAAAAAAAAATGTTTTCACTAGACTTAGTTCAGGTTTTGAAACAAAAAGTTATTTCCAACAGGGAAACCAGAATTCTTCATTTTGAAAATGTCGGGATGGGACATTTCAACTATTTAAAAAAAAAAAGTAACTTTTTTTAGGTGCAAAATTTGTTGTAACTGACTCTCTCCTGGCAATAGTTTCTATTTAAACGAATCATCATTTTCCAGCAGGTATGTGCTGAACAATATTCAACCAGCTCTTGTATAAGAAAGTTCAATGGGCACCTTTATGAGAAGCAACAAGGCCCTTTGTACTCTGGTCCAGCTCCTCTCAGTAGCTTCCTTGTTCCAGTTGGTGTTTTATTTCCTTGGGAACATTATTAGACAAATACCAGCACAAAACTCAGCTGAAGCTATAAGTCTCCCAATTATTAAATCCCTTCTACTGAATTACAGCTCCTACCGCATTCTTTGGATTAACTGAGTAATAAAATAAGACATCATTCATTGCTTGTTTAGTATGAGATCTGGGAGTGCTAGGGGGAAGCTAAATCAGTTCACAAAACTGGCCTCAATCAAAATGGATGGAGTAAGAGCTTAGAAATGGGATAGTTACGGGGATAGGTGGTTTGAAGTTAGCCCAGGTGGATAGTGACTGAATGTTCTTTCTATGTGATGGCTATCTTGTGTGGGTCTTAGGCTGGTTTCTAAGTAGACAGGAGTCCCAACCACAAAACTGCCTTTACAATTCATGTTTGCTTGGAGACACTCGGAACTGGACAGGCATAGACCACGAGATAGCCCCTCCCCCTCAGAGGCTCAGTCAATCAGGCAGCTTTCACCAGCTCTAAATTCACCCCCGGGCAGGGACGCAGCACAAAGTCCATGCGCCACTTAAGTCTCCCTGAGGGTTTAAGAGACAGTGGTGCTGCACAGGCTTTGGCCGAGGTTGAATTTCACCCTATAAGAAAAAAAGCCCCTCGTGTGAAAAGTATTCCGCCTGTTCTGGCTGGTGCTGGGCAAACAATTCCCAATGAACAATTTAGTGAGCAAATGTCACCCTTTTTCCTCTCTGGCAATTGTCCACTGACGGAACATAAGTTCCCGTTCACACAGAGGAGGCAATGTGACCTAGTGGATAGCACACTAGACTAGGACATGGTGAGAAAAAATGAAAAAAGTTCAGTTTCAATTTGAAACTTTTTTTTTTAATTTTCTCAGTGGCCACTAAACTGAACAAGTCAGTATTTGCTCAGCTCTAATTACAAGGGTACATTTTTGGACATAAGTGGATGACAGTTGCCCTTTAATTTGACTTGTTCTCTGTTAAACCACTGCTTGAGACAGTCCAATGAGGGTATAGCATGTCAGGTTGCCTGCAGAGCCAGTCTCTCTATGCGATCTACTTTAAATTCCTTCTGACTGAATGTAACATTATTTATCATAAGCTGCAAACAAGTAGACTGTGGGAAAACTCACATACACTTAAAGATTTCTTTAAAACATAGGAGTAGCAAGTTAAAGGAGTTGCCAAGTGCATTAATGGTAAAACACTTTGGATCTTAATAACAAGTGCCTTACGTACAAGTGATCATGACTTTGATCACATTTATAATGTGCGAACAGAATAAAGTCCAGATTACTGATATCAATTTTCTACAGTGCCTAGTATCTGATAAGGGAACCAAAGGAACACAAGGAGAACGCTATGGCCAGAAGAGTTAAGGACACTAAAACAGAGTTTTTGAAGTGTATTAGGAACAAAAAGAATCCTAACAATGGCACTGATCCATTACTAGATGGAAATGATAGACTTATCAAAGGCAGAAGTGTTCCATAAGTATTTCTGTTCTGTATTTGGGAAAAAAACAGATGATGTAGTCATAACATATGATAACACTCTTTCCATTCCACTAGTATCGCAGAAAGATGTTAAATAGCAGCTACTAAAATTAGCCATTTTAATATCATCAGATTCAGATAAATTGCATCCAAGAGTTCTAAAAGAGCTGGCTGAGGAAATCACTGGACCATTTATGTTGATTTTTAAGAACTCTTGAAACACCGGGGAAGTTCCAGAAGACTCAAAGAAAGCTAAAGTTGTGCCAATATTTTAAAAGGACAAATGGGACAGCCTGGATAATTATAGGCCTGTCAGTCTGACATTAATCCTGGGCAAGATAATGGAGTGGCGGATACGGGTTTTGATTAATAAAGAATTAAAAGAAGGTAATATCATTAATGCCCATCAACATGAGTTTATGGGAAATAGATCCTGTCAAACTAACTTGTTATATTTGTATGAGCTTACAAGTTTGGTTGATAAAGGTAATAGTGTTAATGTAATATACTTACACTTGTGTAAGGCATTTGACTTAGTATCACATGATATTTTGATTAAAAAATTAGAAAGGTATAAAATGAACACGGCGCACATTACATGGATTAAAAGGTGGCTAACTGATAGGACTCAAAATGTAATTGGAAATGTGGAGTCATCATTGAATGGGTATGTTCCTAGTGGGGTCCAACAGGTTCGTGGCCCTATGCTTTTTAACAGTTTTATTAATGACCTGGAAGAAAATATAAAATCATCACTGATAAAGTTTGCAGATCACACAAAAATTGGGGGAATAGTAAATAATGAAGAGGACGGTCACTGATACAAAGCAATCTGGACTATTTGGTAAACTGGGCACAAGCAAACAATATGCATTTTAAACATGGCTAAATGTAAATGTATTCATCTAGGAACAAAGAATGTTGGCCAGACTTACAGGATGAGGGACTCTATCCTAGGAAGCAGTGACACTGAAAAAGATTTGAGGGTCCTGGAGGATAATCAGCTGAACATGAGCTCTCAGTGCAATGCTCTGGTTAAAAGGTCAAGTGTAGTCTTTGGATGCATACGCAGGGAAATCTCGAATAGGATCAGAGAGGTTATTTTACCTGTGTATTTGGCACTGGTGCGACCACTGCTGGAATAATATGTCCAGTTCTGGTGTCCACAATTCAAGAAGAAGTATTTATGAATTGGAAAGGTTCAGAGAAGAGTCATGAGAATGATTAAAGAATTAGAAAACCTGCCTTATAGAGATAGACCTCAGGAGATCAATCTAATTCGTTTAACAAAGAGAAGGTTAAGGGGTGACTTGATCACAGTGTGTAGGTATCTACATGGGGAACAAATAGTCAATAACAGGCTCTTTAATCTGATGAGAACATGATACAATGGCTGTAAGCTTAAGCTCAACAAATTCAGACTGGAAATGAGGAATAAATTTTTTACAGTGAGATTAATTAACCATTGGAACATTTCAACATGGGCTGTGGTGGATTCTCCATCACTGACAATTATTAAA
Source organism: Chrysemys picta bellii (assembly GCF_011386835.1). Taxonomy (NCBI): domain Eukaryota; kingdom Metazoa; phylum Chordata; order Testudines; family Emydidae; genus Chrysemys; species Chrysemys picta. Next base: position 12,036,728 of record NC_088791.1, on the reverse strand, counting down.
TCAAGATTGGATGTTTTTCTAAAAGATCTGCTCTGGGAATTATTTTGGGAAAATTCTGTGGCCTGTGGTATGCAGGAGGTCAAATGAGATGGTCACAATGATACCTTCTGGCCCTGAATAACAAATTGAATTTGCTATGCTAAATTGCCATGAGATGAGATTTTGCATTTTTTCTCCTCTTTGCATGCGTGCATCTCTGTGCATAATATTAGTTTTATTGGTTTCACATGGACATCAAAAGGCCCAAATTAGATTCAGATAATGACATGCAATCAGACAGTACAAATTACAGGAATTATACAAAGGCAAATATTTTCAGAATGATCAAACCTTGGGTTATGTACAGCCCTGGTAACTTAGATGTGGAAAGGCTTCTAAGACAAAACACTGGTTCCTATACTTCCTTGGTCTAAATCCACTGAAGTCCATAGAGTTACACCTGGGGTACATTTGCCCACATTTGAAAAATAGGGATTGGTAGGGCAAATACGACCTCATGACTGGAGAATAATGTTCCTTCATGTGTGCTCAAATCTTGCCATGCTTTTCCAAAAACTTTGCTTTTTCCATGAGAGGTCAGGAGAGAAATTCACACAGCCAGAGCTGGGGAGAGATCCTTATCTACCTCCTCTAAGTCTGATAATTTGGGCTACTGGAATAGAAAGAGTTAATCATTTTTATCACTATTGAATAACATTAGTCCAGGCCACTACCACTTGATCAGAAGGAGAATCTCCATGAGCTGGTAGCAGCATAAAGGAACACAGATGAGCAGCTCTGTCTTCATCCAGTAAAGAACAATGGTGCGCATTGCACAACACTCTAACTAGTTAATTACAGTATAAAATATGTGAAAGGTCCAGCCCTTTGTTCCCTGTACTTCCAGCATCTATAGTGCTCCAAGTACAAATACAGTGAAGTCCAGTAAAACTGGAAGTATTTTGTTCTGGGAAGATCTCAGTTAAAAGGAATGTGACATCTCCAGTGCTTTGCCTCAGAGTTCTTTTATATGCTTGCATAGACATGCCAATTTCTTTACCCATTTTGCTCTCTAATATCTTGAGATGCGAGGCACTCTTCTTATATATGTAACCCTTCTGCCCATCTGAGTTGGCAGCAACAAGGGCTGGGTTCAGTATCTAGGGGTTCCGTTTCAATAACATAATGCAAAACCGGCTCGAGCCCCCACCCAGTGACCTGAGACAATTACATACCACTCCCTGGGTGCCTCTAAGAGGCAATACTTCCCCTCTTGCAAGCACAGAGTCTGAGTGCAGCGAAATCCTTTTAATAAAGGAGGGAAACAATGCGGCATTATGACACCACAAACAAGATTCATAACACAAACCATGAGCAAAAGACCCACCCCACCCCCAAGTAAATTTGGCAATATCCTTTTCCCCTCAGGGTCTTAAGTCCAGCAACCCAAAAAATCACCCAAAGTCTCTTGAGTCCAGCAATGCAAAAATCACCCAAAAGTTTCTATCCCTGGTCAGTGCAAACCCCAGAGTTCAAAAAGTTTATCTGCAGAGTTTTACTTCCCAGTCCCATGCCCCTTGTCTAGCGAGTGCTACTTAGTTGATGTCCCTCTGTCATAAAACACTTTCATTGTCCTTGATTCACATAATCAGGGTAACAATACTTTATTCTTCCTGCCCCAATAACAGAGAAACCGGGGCAGGAAGCATAAAGCAGCCAAAGTGACAATTTGGGTTCATGCTAGGCAGGGTGGGTGTGCCTATGCAAACAAGATCAGCCCCTGAAGTTCTTTTCCACACCTCGCCACAATTCACCACCAGATGTCAGGGTAGAGCTCATCCTGACTCTGCTTACATCTAAATATCAAAGAAAGAGGAAGATGGTCACAACGGTGGAGACTCTGGCTGCAGACTACCCTCTGAATATAGAATTCAGAATTATCACTGAGGTATCAGCTGTAGCTTTGAAAAATGTTATACCAACAGCTGGGCTATCCATGAGGACCAAATGGGCTTTGTGACAGGGAGTTTGGCTTCAGATTACATAATAAAGGCTTTCCACCTAATGCAATGAGTGCCAGGGTCAGAGGTTCATGGCACACTCTTGACTTTGGAGACAGAAAAGGCTTCTGATGGAGTTGAATGGACTTATCTGATCACAATCTCTTGACTTTTAATTTCTTCCTTACATCCCATTGTGGAGCACGAACTATGCTAATTTGAAATCGTATGATGTAATATGTTGTTATATGATAACTGTTGTTAAGTGGAATTGTATGATGGGCTATGTTGTGGGGCCAGTGGTTTCTTTGAGAGAGAGAGAGAGAGAGAGGCTTGGAGTCCTGGATGGAACCAGAATTTGGGGGGTTAACTTTGAAGGGTCATCAGTTGACTCCTAAGGAGAGAGGGAACACAATCACAGGGGGATTGGAGAGCTAGACTGTGATCAGGAAGGGAAGCACTGTCAGGCACTTATATGGTTAGGCTTTCCCTAGGTAATAAGGAGCAAAAGGGATACTGAATGCAACTGTAATGTTTAATCTGGTTAAATAAAAGTTGATTGGCTTTTCAAACCTAGAAGTTGGAGGTATAGTCATCCAGTGGGGTTTGAAGAGATCTGCGGGGCTCTCAAAATAGAGTTAGGAAAATCATCCAAGACTGCCCAGTATTTACAGGCAAGTGTCCTGTGAGGAAGCTTAGAGGGGCAAGAGGGCTGTACCGGCGACCCAGAAACAACAGTGTTGAACAAGGTGTGCGTCCGGGAAGAGACAGGTCATGACACCTGGCATAACATGTTGATTCAACATACAATAGAGTGACTGTCAAATTATCAACAAGGAAGAAGAATACATAATGTATGCAAAGATATGTAGGCAATTTTTTTAATATATGATTAGTTAAAACTCTTTCTTCAGTTTCTCCTTTTCTGAACCTAATAAATAAATGTGTTTGATGAACTCAGGCGGCCAAGTTAACTGGAGTAAATCACATCTATTGGATACTTCATAAAAATTAGATTTCTCCTCTTATAGATGCTTCCTGTTTCAGATCTCTAAAGGAGATTTTAGTCTGGGTATAAAAATAAACTCAAACTAATCTAATATTGTCTCCAGAAATGTTGACTAAAATGTAACACAGCTAAGTAAAGACAGAGGTAGATGGGAACTTGTGATGGGGTATTAAGAACATAAGAATGCCCATACTGTGTCAGACCAATCGTCCATCTAACCCAGTATCCTGTCTTCCAACAACGGCCAATGCCAGGTGCTTCAGAGTGAATGAACAGAACAGGCACTCGTTGAGTGCTCCATCCCCTGTCATCCACTCCCTGCTTCTGGCAGTCTGAGACTAGGAACAGCCAGATCATGGGGTTGCTTCTCTGATCATCTAGGCTAATAGTCATCGATGGACCTATTCTCCACGAACACATCTTGTTCTTCTTTGAATCCCATTATAGTTTTGGCCTTCACAACTTCCCCTGGCAATGAGTTCCACAGGTTGACTGTGCATTGTGTGAACAAGTTCTCCCCACACCAGCCCTGAAGGGGTTAAGATGGCTCAGAAGGGGCCAATTGACCTACTAGACCACGCTTGCAGGAGAGTCAGCCTTGATGGATAAGCACTATTTGAAGATGAAGCCGAGCTGGGCAGGGGCAGACTGGGCTTATATAAAGCCAGGAAGTTGAGAGCAAAAGAGGGCTACAGAGAGATAGTCTGCAGTTATTCTCTGGGCACAGAGAGGTGGGTAGAAGGAAACCTGGGGGGCAAAAGCCCTGGGATCCTAGCCTTCCAGGAAAGGTTCACCCAGAGGAGTTGCAGGGAAGAAATCCTGTGGAAAGCAGAATAGGAAGAAGCCCAGGGAAGGAGCAGTGAGGGTTGAGATGGCATAGATCTTGGTTGATGATGATAGAGTTGCAGGTGGGCCTGGGTTCCCCTACCAGCCACTGGGAAGTGGCACGGGAGTGGTGAAGGTGACATCTAGACAGTTTGTCCGGCAAGACATAGATACCCTGCAAGGGAAAAGCTATATAGTGAGCTGCCCAAAGAGCTGAGTCACAAAGAGAGAGTATCCCGAGTCCTGGAGAGTCAGAGGAGCTGCGGGTGAGCGAGTGATGGAAGGCGGCACTGCAATGGATAAGAGCTGATCCCCAAACCCAGCCACAGGGGGGTGCCTCTAGCAGTGAGTGTTGCCTGTACACAACTGTGGTGAGTGAACTGCTACACAACTGCTTCCCATAAGTAGTCTATAGAGAGTTAAAATGAGCATCTGTCCCAGGATACCTTGTCTGCTGGGATTAATATTTAGACAGTACATTTTTCAGGGCAAGGACTGTCCCTTATTGTGTTGTATGTACGTATCTGCTACAATGGGGCCTCTAGGTGCTATTGTAATAGAAATAATAGACAACATCATCAGTGATCAGCAAGGTCTTCGATACCATGATGATGAGAGCAATATAACTAGGCAGAGATAGCCGGATTAATGTTTTTTCTGGACCTCTGCTATTATTCCCTGTTAGAATGTGTAGTGTATGTAGTTTGTAATTGAAAGAGATTCTGTTGTTCTTTTTTCTATGTACTGAACCTGCAACTGTTGAGGAGTAGCTCTGTCTGCTGCCATTTTGTGTGCCAGCTCCAATGTAGAATGTTTCAGCGTGAACCACTGTGTGCTCTCTCGTTGTTTTCCTTAGTCTGGAAAAAAAAACATATAAACTGACAAATACACATGCAGTTCCTTGTGTATAGGGTAATACATAACAGTGTTTGTTTAAATAAACTTTTGAAATTCCTCATATAATGGAAAGATTACCGCATATTTCTGATAAAAATGTCTAGAATGTCTGTAACGGTACCTGATTTCAGGTTCCAGGGTGAGATTTTTCAAAAGAGCCCTCTGTGATTTAGGAGCACATGTCCTTTGACTTTCAGTGGGACTCATTCTCCAAGGTGCTTTTAAATATTCCACCCTCAGCAAAACACATTTATTTTGCCCCAAAGTAAATTCAGATATTTAGGCTGAAATTTTGAAAGGAGCCTAAAAGAGTTAGGAGTCCGACTAAAACAGTAGGAGTTGGGTACCTAATACCCTTGGCTCCTTTCAAAATCCCATCCTTATTAAGAAATGCTATTGCCTACTAGATAGTACACTGGGCTAGGACTCAGGAGATCTGTTTTCAAGTATATGTCTGTCACTAGCCTGCTGGGTGACCTTGGGAAAGTCACTTCATCTCTCTGTACCTCAGTTTCCCCATCTGTAAATGAGGATAATGATCCTGCCTTCCTTTGTAAAGTGCTTTGAGATCTCCTGATGAAAAGTGCTAGATAACAGCCAGGAGTTATTATTACTCATAGAGCTGCAAAATGCCTACACAAACAGGGGAAGCTGGATAAGGCCCAGATCATGCAAAGATTACACATGTGCTTAACTAACTGGCTATTCGGAAACAAACTGTATACAAAAGTGCTGCCAAATGCACACAAGAAGCAAATTGCAAAACACAGGAGTTTTTTCCTCTAATCTCAGTTAATTACAATCATCGTGTGCATTTCTTGTAATATAAATAGGCACACACAAAAAAGAATTCAGACAGACGTGCTTTTTAAAATTGACAGTCTCTCTTTAATTTTACTTCAGATTTAGGAAAAGACATAAGGAATTACACTGCTTTATTCATATTACTACATGGGGAGATTATAGTTGCTGAATGTTATGTATTTTATTTAAAAGTTAATACGGTATCCAGTGAAAAAGCCTGAGTAAATTAAAGGTTCCAATCCAAAAATGCTTTAACATGCTGGGCAGTGAAACATCATCTATGGTTTTATCAGCTATCTTTGCAGCGGTGGCTAAATAGGCCTTCTATGCACCTGGCATTTTTCCCCGTTTGTGTAGAGCCTTTCTGTTATGTAAGGCAGCCCTCTGCATTACCGGCTTTATGTGCACACACAAACTCATTTTGCCCCCAGTTCTTCCCTTGTCCTCAGATGACTGAGCTCTGATTCCAGATTTCTGCATGCAAATGACATGATTAAAACTAACAGTGCATCTGTCTTCTCTTATTTATCGTATTCAATGCCACGGGGGACGCACTTCCGATTATAAAATAGGAAAAGGTAAATTTAGCCAAACAAGCGCTTTATACTGTAAACCGGCACAGTCCCTTGTGCTTCATGGACAGTGGTAAGGCTGAGCATTCTCCGATTAATAAAATTGGGCTAGCTTCCCAGATGGCATAAATCAGAACAGCTCCAGGGTTTCAATGGAGCTATCTGATGTATACCAGCTGAGGATATGTCCCAAACTCTGTTAAAGTCAGCGGAGCTGTGCAAGTTACATCTGGCAAAGTTCTGGCCCTTCATGTTGTATATTTCAATGTTGATTCATCCACAGTACAGCCTAGCAGAATATGCCTTTTTTTTTTCTTTCAGTTTTAAGATAAACAGGAGCAGCTCTGTGAGTTTCAAAGCTAAAATTTAATCTGAGTGGGGGGGAGGGAAATCAGCCCCCAGCTGAAACAAATGTAAATATTAAACAACCATATTCAAACACAGACTAAGCAATGGGGAAAGCAGAAGGAAATGCAATGCCCTGCGTGGTTCACGTCAACTTCTGAGAAGCAGGTTTATGGCCATGTGAAATCTTTCCAAACCAATTCATAAGTCAGAGGACGTTAACTATTTACAATCACTATTGCCGTCTGCCATCTACTAGAAGGTGGCGGGGGGGGGGGGGGGGAGTATTCCCTTTGCCCTGGTTGTGTGGTATTATTTTTAGCTGTTCTTATTAAGGATCACATAGAGATGGAGGAGTTCATTCACACTTCAAAAGTACATAAAATCATGATGTATTATTACACTCTGATTCCTTAATAAATAGACGTCCTGATTCTCATTTACCGTTTAAGTCCCTTTATGCCCCCCGCCTGTGTAAAGATACGCTGGAAGTTGCTAGTAGAATTGAGCGCACGAGGCAATGCACAGAGCCAAGACATCCGCTCTATGATCTAACACCGACGCTGAGGCCACTGATGTCTCAGCCAAGATTTCTTGCCACCATTAAACCCCTCACATTGTCACCCAAACAGACAAGGGATCAGTTAGGGCAAATGAGTGGAGAACGATCCTGTAGCCTCTGTGCTCTGGCTCCAATCAGTCGATCCCCTATCACCTGGTGCAGGTCAGCCTTGGACTGTGTGGCATTGCCTCAATCAACTCCACCCTGGAGTTGCCTGGTTTAGAGATGTGACGATCAAGTGGGGCTAAATCACTGGCCCCAATACCTGTGACTGCGGCAGAAAGCCTCAAAATATGAAGCACCTCCTGCAATTTAGTTGGGGATTGGTCCTGCTGTGAGCAAGGGGTTGGACTAGATGATCTCTTGAGGTCCCTTCCAACCTTGACATTCTATGATTCAATGCTAGCTGCTTGAGCACGAATGCTCTTCCGGGCGGTGTGCAATGATCGGGCAATCGCATGTGCACGGAGCTGGTGGGAAGCAGTGTGAGGACATGACAAGAAGCATACACCCACTTTAAGCTCCCTTTACCCTGCCAGACAGGTATAAAGTGGTCTTAGAGTAAATAAGAAGCAGGCACTTAAGGTTTTTATGCACCTAATAGCCAGAGATTCCCAGGACAGGGGATGAAAAATCAAATCCCTTTCACTCGGCTAAGCACAGACACTCACATCAGAGTGGCTGGGAATGTTGACTTTATTGCAGACAGCTGGGAACAGGGCAGACTGGATGCAGCAATGTAATGCGTGTGAAAGCAGCTGGTGAATAGATGCAGGGGACCCAGCAATTCCCCACCCCAGTGGGGTGTATTAACCATGCATGTTACAGCATTGGCCCAGCATTCTTAAGATTCAGGGTTTTCTGCTATGCCACTGACTTACAAACTAAGCCTGTCTGTGGCCTGATTAAAGCAATATAGAGCTTGGATTGTGACAGGTCCTTATGCATGGGGGGGGCGCTCAAGGAGTCTCATTTGCAGAGACTGCTCCTTTTCGTGCAACCCCAGGGCACACAGCACCTCAATGTGAGTGGAGAATAGGGTCTGCCATTGCATCTCCTCCAAACCCTGCATTGGTCCATGGAATGGACTAACAGTGTTGAGTGGAACAGGCAGTCCTGGGGAAGGGTTGTGCCAGTTGAGAGACACATCACTCCATTAAAAACATATGGAACTTTGTCTTTAATAAATCAAGCACTCCTCAATCCAATCCTACTGCTCCCCACACAATCATGATCAATACCGCGAGGCATCGCTTTCACAGCATGGTTAGGGGCCGATATTCCAGGTGCAGGGCACCCCAGCAAGAACCTTCCCAGCTCCCATCAGCTTCACCAGAAGCTGCAGGTGTTTAGCATCTCTGAAAAATCAGGCCCCCGGCATTTCAGGCACCCAAGTTTTAAAAAATTGGCCTGATCCTATGAGCTGAGGATTCCAGTGAGCAGAGAGGGTGATCTGCACCTCTAAGGAGCCAGTCTGGACCTCACAGGATCAGGTTCTTCATTAGGGATGGGCTCACGCTGCAAAATACAGGTCTGGATCCACCTGTCAGAGATAGCCTAGATAATACTTAGTCCTGCCATGAGTGCAGGGGACTGGACTAGATGACCTCTCAAGGTCCCTTACAGTCCTATGATTCTATGTTGGGTTGTTCAGATCCAGGGTTTTGGTTCAGCCCATTATTAAGAGTAGGGGCCATTTGCAAATGGCAGCTCCAGTTGAGAACTCTCTCCTCCCAGGGAAGGTTAAGGGCTGTTCAGGCCTGTGGGCTGGGTTTAAGCCCACTCTAGGTTCAAGGCTTTGAGAAGATTTTCATGGGGGGCTTGAAGGTTCATTGGAGGGACATTTGTGGGAAGTTATTCAAGTACAGGGGGCATCCTGAAGGAAAGGGCAAAACTGATGGTGAGAGAAGGGGAGGGAAGTTGTAGTGAGGCAAAGGGCTGTGGAGAGCATGGGGAGCTTAAAGGGATGTGGGGTGAAATCAGAGCAGAGATGTAGGCAGGAGTGGAGCTGTGCCGGGCCCCAGTTAACAGCCATGACAGACCAGACCAGCAGCAGGCTGGTTTCATTAATGGATACTGGTGAGATGGGCAACCTCCCCTACACAGCAGGGGACATCTCTCCTCCTGGAAGGCCCCAAGGCAGATTGTAACTTATGAGAGCCTGCAAACTAGACAAAGCCCCTGGAGGGGGGAACTCAGGAAGTAAGGTGGAGAAGTTGAATCACAACCTGAGTTCAGGTGCTGGAGCCCAAAACACAGCGCAACAACCATACAACATGGCAAACGAGGCCCAACTATCCTCAGCTGTAGTGATCTTCTAGGCAGGGCCAACCCCACTGGTCTAATGGCAGCTCAGTCTAGACCCTTGTAGGGGATGTCAGGCCAGGTCTCGTGTGGGAGATGAGACTTTGTTACAGCAGTCCCACCAGTGTGGAAATATCTGCTTTAGCCCATCCCTCCCCATTTTAAAATGCCTAAAATACTTCTCTTTCAGAAGAAGTTTTGTTGTTTATATCATGATTTCTGCCAACACCAGCTGTAGCACATACCTTGCCATCTACCCATCCATCCATCATATGGCCTTCGTCCCTGCAGTATGTAATGTATAATATGTCATTCATGTTTGGCCCAATGCATTTTTAATGAAGTGCCCCAGTTGCCTTGGAGGGGACACTTTCTGGCCAATATCCATTGGAGTTACAAGAAGTTACATCAGGCATGAATTGACACAGGCCTGTGTCAGTGGAGTTACACAAGGAATGATTTTTACCAGGAATGCATTGCACTGGGTTGGGATTTACTCATACCCAGGATGAATCAATGGAATTACGCTAGGGATGAATCTGACTCTATAAATAGATACACAGATACGTGCATTTAATTTTACAGGGATGTGTTTTTCGGAAGGCTCTATATACTAAATGAGACCAACGGGTAACTGCTGAGTTCAGCATGTTTCACACTTTCCCACTCTCAAGTAGTTTCGTGCAAATTAAATTTCTCACTAGCTCTTGCAAGACTATGAACTTTCCAGGTCAGTCTAGGGGATTCCACTATTTACGATCAAACTATCTTCACACTAATTGTGTAATGTGTGGATAACGGGGAAATGTTTTTACAGCAATATCAGCTCATTCTATGCTGTAAGAAAAGAGCCCCCACACAGGAAAAACACTAGCCAAAAAACACATGCTGAAATGACCACGTATGTATTGTGTCGCTCTGGTCTGGAAATCAACCTTTCCATTCTAGGAGTAGGAAGGAAAAGAATCTTTGATTTGTATGGTCAATAAATAGGTCCACAAAGGCTGCCAGATTTCTCATAAAAGCTCCCCAAAACCATGCAACCAATGTTTCTTTCCCCATTTGAAATCCAATAGTGCCCTCCTTATTCAGGACAAGTTGCCATTCTAGTCTATGGAGGCCACATCCTTGGCTAGTATAAATTGTCATAGCTCCATTGTTTTCACCAGTTTATGCCTGTGATGCCATCTCGCAGGTTGCCAGCTCAAATCAGAGCCATAGACCAATTCCCTTGTGTATTCGCTTATTATAATAGGACAAAGGAGGATGTTATTACATTACATTTACATGGCATATGCCCTGGTAATTACATTTGCTCTAAATTCATGAAAACTAGTGAAATGCTAATGTTATTGTCTTCACTTATCTGTAACCTGTTGAATTCTATTGCATTACATTATATATAAACCCTGTACTTAATTAGAATGTGAGTTAGTATTAAGATAAGAATTTACTTGTTACGTAAACTGCATGAAAACTAATAAAGTGTTACTTGTATTGTTTTCACTTATCTATCCCTATCCTAATGTAACGGCAGGCAATTGTATTACGTATATTCTTGTAACTAAATAACTCATTAAATGCAGATGAAGCCTTGGGGGATATAAAAGAAGAAGAGGCTAATTTCAAAGCAATGGACATTAAGCAACACTGGGAATTCACAGACTGTCTGCATTGCTTATTCCTCATCAAAGGAAGGACCCATGTGGGTGAAGACACTGCTCAGATGGTCTTCTGTGAGCAGGATCTATACATGCTGGTTTAAGGGAATGATCCTGCATTTCTGAACTGTTTTGGATTTTAACAGGGTGAATAATAAACAAGTGGACAGAGATCCCCAGAATTTCTCTGGGTAACCCTGAGGAACTTTTGGAAATCTATCAGATTCCTTAAACTCTGTTAACATTTTGGACTTACAAGCTTTGACTCATCTGTTAATGTATTTTTCCTGCTTTAACTTCTCAATAACTCTCATTTAGTTTCTTAGCTAATAAACCTTTAGTTAGTTTCCAGCATTGTTTTTGGTGTAAGATCAAGAATATCCACTGACGGATCCTTTGGAATTGGGAGTAACCTAATGTGAGATGATTTGGGGGGTTTAATAACCTTTCATCACAAAGTCTAGTTTGTCTGGGTGGCGAGATGCACTGGAGATCCTGAGGGGACTGTCTGTGACTCCATGGTGATACTAATATAGTAATCCGGGAGTGCACATGTGTTACTGGCTTGGTGAAATCTAATCATAGAATATACCACCAATTTGAGATGTCTGTCCTATTTTCTGACCATCTGACCTGAGATTTGCATTCTCTGTTGTGAGTCACTCAGACGAGAACACCAGGAGCTGGCCCCCAGTGGGACTTTTATCAGAGTCGGAAGCACAGATGCAGGCCCTCGATGACTCAAAAATAATGGCCACAATGTAAACAGGAAAATCTGGCTTCCTGCTCAGAGGGGGACTGATTCAAAGCCTACTGAAATGAGTGGAAAGAACCCCATTTGACTTCAATGTGATTTGCATCAGGCCCAGAGTGTATTCCGCCCTCTTCTTGTAAAAGTGCTCTAGGGCCACCACCCGGGGCTAGGGGGCATGGAAGGAAGTTCTCTGCATGCTGTTTCCTAGGGGAGGTTTGGTGATGGGCGGGCCTGGATGGGGAGAATCCGATGGCTTCACCACTACACAAATCCTCTGGTCCTTCCCCCAATACCAGGGCCACGCTGCTGCTGAGTGTTGTCTGACGAGGGGACAATTCCTCATTTCCCTCTGTCTGCAGAGCTCCCCAGCATCAGTCAACCTGGGCACTGTCGAAGGGGTACGGGACTGAGTCCTAACATTTAAACTCAGCAGGAAAGCTTCTAAAAGTGCTTCCCTCGTGCCAAGGACTGTGGTGTTGAAATCTCAGCAATCGCTGGCATTTATTATGCAATGAGCACAAAACTAACGAAGCTCAGTTTGTAAACTCAGCTCCCAGGGGCCAGATTTTTACACTAGCTGGAGACATGGCCCAGGGCAGGTGTGGGCCCACTCCAAACCACCTAAAAACAAGTCAGAAACAGAGAGGTGGTTGAATCCCGCTGCATATTGAGAGTTATTTAATTCATTTGCCTTTTCCAATTCCTTTTACATCTCAGCCAAAGGATTTAACTAGCTGGGTAAATTGTGTCTGACGGCTTTATCTTTAACAACAAAAGGTAGGACTTCCTTGCCAAAGCGATCAACCGCACTTTCAGTCCACCAGCGTTAATTTGACTGATTGTTAGTAGCAAGGTTAATAGCCAGTGCCTGGAAGGGTCAGCTCTTCGCATATTTTTTGGCTCTGGTAAAGGTTAAATGAGGACACTGCAAAAAGCAGCCTCGGGATTTGGCAGGCCTAGATGGGAAGTCTGTCTCGAGAGAGTTTGCTGCATTGGTTAGTGCTGAATTTATTTCCTCAACCTCTCTGGAAATAAAAAGGTGTGAATTCATTACAAACGGCGCCAGGGAAACCTGGAAAAGAAAAATCAACTTCTCTCTTTAAAAAAAAAAAAGGAAGTTTTTCAGTGACCTCCCTGCCTATGTCTTCCACCAGCTTCTTATCTGAGAGGAGGATGGTTTGTGGAAAAGGGGACTTGGCTGGAACCTGGGACAGCTAGGTTCAATTCCTGGCTCTATCATAGACTTCCTATGTGGCCTTAGGCAAGTCACCCAATCTCTCTATGAGCCTCAGTCCCCATCTGTAGGGTTACTATCTCCCTACCTCACAGGAGTGTTGTGGGGGGCACAGATCCTGTGGTAATGGGGCCCAGATAGGTATCACATACACTGGTAAACTTACCCTCACAACACCCCTGTGATGTAGGGTAATCTTACTAGACCCATTTTATAAATGGAAAACTGAGACACAGAGAGATTAAGTGACTTGCCCAAGATCACACAGACAGTCTGTGGCAGGGCCAGGAATTGAACCTGTGTTTCCTGAGTCTCAGGCCAGTGCATTAATACCAAGACCATCCCTCAATCACGCCAGAAAAGCATGTGCCCACTCTAAAAATAAGGATGAATGGCCAAGTTGGTTTAAAGAATCACTGACCGCTATTGTCATAACTATAAAGGGAAGGGTAATAGCTGTCCTGTGTACAGTACTATAAATCCCTCCTGGCCAGAGACTCCAAAATCCTTTTCCCTGTAAAGGGTTAAGAAGCTCAGGTAACCTGGCTGGCATCTGACCTAAAGGACCAATAAGGGGACAAGATACTTTCAAATCTTGGGGGGGGAAGGCTTTTGTTTGTGTTCTTTGTTTTGGGATGGTGTTCGTTCTCAGGGAATGAGAGGGACCAGACATCAATCCAGGTTCTCCACATCTTTCTAAACAAGCCTCTCCTATTTCAAACTTGTAAGTAAATAGCCAGGCAAGGCGTGTTAGTTTTCCTTTGTTTTTCTCAACTTGTAAATGTACCTTTTACTAGAGTGTTTATCTTTGTTTGCTGTACCTTGAACCTGAGACTAGAGGGGAGTCCTCTGAGCTCTTTAAGTTTGATTACCCTGTAAGGTTGATTTCCATACTGATTTTACAGAGATGATTTTTACCTTTTTCTTTAATTAAAAACCTTCTTTTTAAGAACCTGATTGATTTTTTCCTTGTTTTAGATCCAAAGGGGTTTTGGATCTTGATTCACCAGGAGTTGGTGGGAGGAAGGAGGGGAATGGTTAATTTCCCCTTGTTTTAAATCCAAGGGGTTGGATTTGTTTTCACCAGGGATTTGGTGAAGGTTTTTCAAGGTTTCCCAGGGAGGGAATCCATTGAAAATGGTGGCAGCCGAACCAGAGCTAAGCTGGTAATTAAGCTTAGAAGTTTTTATGCAGGCCCCTACATTTGTACCCTAAAGTTCAAAGTGGGGATCTCAGTCCTGACATGGTGGCAGCGGTGGGATCATTTTAAACCCAAAAGCCAGTGAGATTTTTTTTTTCCTTCTAGCTGCTTGGAAAGCCGAGCTGGAAGTAGATAGATGCATATCTTATCTCTCCTTGCCTGAAGGCAGAGGTGTTAAGTTTTTTTTACAGGTCCTTTGTTAAGAGAAGGGTTCAATTAGCAAATGACTGGTAAAAGGTATTTACAAGCTGACTTGTTTTTTTTTCTTTTTACATCCTCGGGAGTATCTAGTTAGAAAGTTACTGTTAACTCTGCAGCAGCCAGAGCTGAGAGCTTCCCAGTTTGTCAACTGCAAAGGGGGTGACCCAGCACAAGAAAACAGGAAAATGACTACCAAAGAAGAAAAAGCCAAAGAGGAGGCCCACAAGAGAGAGATAGAGCTGAGAGACAGAGAGGAGAAAGCCAAAGAGGAGGCCCACAGGAGAGAGATGGAGCTAAAAGAAAGAGAAGAAAAAGCCAAAAAGGAGGCCCATGAAAGAGAGATGGAGCTGGAAAAAGCCAAAGAGGAGGCTCACAAGAGAACTATGGAGCTGAAAGAAAAAGAGATGGAGGAGAGAGAAAAAGAAAGGAAGCATGAACTGGAAGTGGCAAAAGCTAAGCAGGATGCACCAGCCAATGCTAACAACCCCCCTCCAGGTACCACTTCCCATCCCAGAAAATTCCCCATCTACAAGGCAGGCGATGATACTGAGGCCTTCTTAGAAAATTTTGAAAGGGCCTGCCTTGGATACAGCATCACTGCAGACCAGTACATGGTAGAGCTGAGGCCGCAGCTCAGTGGACCCTTAGCAGAGGTGGCGGCTGAAATGCCTAAGGAACACATGAACAGTTATGAACTTTTTAAAAACAAGGCCAGACTCAGAATGGGGCTAACACCCGAGCATGCCCGTCGGCGGTTCAGAGCCCTAAAGTGGAAACCCGATGTGTCATTTACCCGTCATGCCTACCACATTGACAAAAATTGTGATGCCTGGGTATCAGGAGCAAATGTTCAATCTCTAGAAGATCTACTTTCCCTAGTAAAAATGGAGCAGTTTTTAGAGGGTGTTCCTGAGGAAATAGAAAGGTACATCCTAGATAGGAAGCCCAAAACTGTAACTGAGGCGGGGGAGATTGGAGCCCAATGGGTGGAGGTGGCAGAAAAGAAAAAAACTAGTAGCAGTTGGAGCGAATATCAGAAGGGGCAAGCCGAAACAAAACCTTACCACCGGGGACAACCCAAGGCCCCACCCACATCCCAAGGGAAACCCCAGACGCCTTCTCACCCCACCACACCAATCTCCACCAACCAACATCGTCCCGGTGATACCTTAGCAGGGCGATGTTTTAAATGTAATGAACTGGGACATATAAAGGCTCACTGCCCCAAGAACCCCAACCGATTACAGTTCATTACACCCCAATCACACCAAAGATCCCCAAACCCAGATGCCTCTCTCATACCCTCGGAGCGAAGGGAAACCTTGAGAGTGGGCGGAAAGAAGGTTACCGCTTGGAGGGACACTGGGGCTCAAGTGTCAACTATCCACCAATCCCTAGTGGACCCCAAACTCATCAACCCAGAGGCTACAGTGACAATTCAACCCTTCGTGTCACAGTCTGTAACCTTGCCTACCACCACGTTGCATGTCCAGTATAAGGGCTGGTCAGGAATGTGGACTTTTGCAGTCTATGACAATTATCCCATTCCCATGCTGCTGGGGGAAGACTTGGCCAACCATGTGAAGGTAGCCAAGAGGGTGGGAATAGTCACCCGCAGCCAGGCTAAGCAAGCTTTCACCCCCATCCCTGTTCCTGAGCCGTCCACCAGGGCCCCGTCTGTGTTACCGGAGACCCAGACAAAGGTGGTGGAACTGGATCCCCTGCCAACGACTGCAACAGCCGTAGTGGATCCAATCCCAGAGACCCAGCCAAAGCCAGTCCCAGAACCGGAACTGGCAACGCAACCAGCACCAGAACCATTGCCAGCCCTGAGTCCAGCGCTTGCAAACCCGTCTAGAACTCCAACGCCAGAGGGCACCAGCGAGCCTGAACTGGCAGAAGCAGCAGATAACCCTACCCAAGAGGCTCAGCCAGAGCCTGAAATACCACACAGTGCACCAGCAAACAGCGGTTCACAGTCAATGGAAACAGCCCCAGCACCTGCATCGCTTCCAGAGGGACCAAGCCCCAGTCCACAGTCCAAGGAGGAACTGATGTCTCCAGCATCAAGGGAACAGTTCCAGGCCGAGCAGGAAGCAGATGACAGCCTTCAGAAAGCTTGGGCGGCGGCGCGGAGCACCCCACCGCCTCTCAGGTCTTCTAACCGATCCCGGTTTGTTGTAGAACAAGGACTTTTATACAAGGAGACTATTTCTGGTGGGCACCAGGAAGACTGGCATCCTCAAAGGCAGTTGGTAGTTCCCACTAAGTATCGGGTAAAGCTCTTGAGCTTAGCCCATGATCATCCCAGTGGCCATTCTGGGGTGAACAGAACCAAAGACCGGTTGGGGAAGTCCTTCCACTGGGAGGGAATGGGCAAGGACGTTGCTAATTATGTCCGGTCTTGTGAGGTGTGCCAACGAGTGGGAAAACCCCAAGACCAGGTTAAAGCCCCTCTCCAGCCACTACCCATAATTGAGGTCCCATTTCAGCGCGTAGCTGTGGATATTCTGGGTCCTTTCCCAAAGAAGACACCCAGAGGAAAGCAGTACGTACTGACTTTCATGGATTTTGCTACCCGATGGCCGGAAGCAGTACCCTTAAGCAACACCAGGGCTAAAAGTGTGTGCCAGGCATTAACAGACATTTTTGCCAGGGTAGGTTGGCCCTCCGACATCCTTACAGATTCGGGAACTAACTCCCTGGCAGGAACCATGGAAAACCTGTGGGAAGCTCATGGGGTGAATCACTTGGTTGCCACCCCTTACCACCATGAAACCAATGGCCTGGTGGAGAGGTTTAATGGAACTTTGGGGGCCGTGATACGTAAATTTGTAAATGAACACTCCAATGATTGGGACCTCGTGTTGCAGCAGTTGCTTTTTGCCTACAGGGCTGTACCACATCCCAGTTTAGGGTTTTCACCATTTGAACTTGTGTATGGCCGTGAGGTTAAGGGGCCATTACAGTTGGTGAAGCAGCAATGGGAGGGGTTTACGCCTTCTCCAGGAACAAACATTCTAGACTTTGTAAGCAACCTACAAAACACCCTCCGACATTCTTTGGCCCTTGCTAAAGAAAACCTAAAGGATGCTCAGGAAGAGCAAAAGGCCTGGTATGATAAACATTCCAGAGAACGGTCCTTCAAGGTAGGAGACCAAGTCATGGTCTTAAAGGCGCTCCAGGCCCATAAAATGGAAGCGTCGTGGGAAGGACCATTCACGGTCCAGGAGCGCCTAGGAGCTGTTAACTATCTCATAGCCTCCCCCACCTCCAACATAAAGCCTAAGGTATACCATGTTAATTCTCTTAAGCCCTTTTATTCCAGAGAATTAAACGTTTGCCAGTTTACAGCCCAGGAAACAGATGATGCAGAGTGGCCTGAAGGTGTCTACTAGGAAGGAAAAAAGGATGGTGGCGTGGAAGAGGTGAACCTCTCCACGACCCTTGGACGTCTGCAGCGACAGCAGATCAAGGAGCTGTGCACAAGCTTTGCACCAATTTTCTCAGCCACTCCAGGATGGACCGAACGGGCATACCACTCCATTGACACAGGTAATGCTCACCCTATTAGAACCCCACCCTACCGGGAGTCACCTCATGCCAAAACGGCTATACAAAGGGAGATCCAGGACATGCTACAGATGGGTATAATCCGCCCCTCTAAGAGTGCATGGGCATCTCCAGTGGTTCTAGTTCCCAAACCAGATGGGGAAATACGCTTTTGCGTGGACTACCGTAAGCTAAATGCTGTAACTCGTCCTGACAACTATCCAATGCCACGCACAGATGAGCTATTGGAGAAATTGGGACATGCCCAATTCATCTCTACTTTGGACTTAACCAAGGGGTACTGGCAAGTACCACTAAATGAACCCGCTAAGGAAAGGTCAGCCTTCGTCACCCAGGCAGGGGTGTATGAATTCAATGTACTTCCTTTCGGGTTGCGAAATGCACCCGCCACCTTCCAAAGACTTGTAGATGGTCTCCTAGCGGGATTGGGAGAATCTGCAGTTGCCTACCTCGATGATGTGGCCATTTTTTCTGATTCATGGGCAGAGCACATGGAGCACCTGGAAAAAGTTTTCGAGCGCATCCAGCAGGCAGGACTAACTGTTAAGGCTAAAAAGTGTCAAATAGGCCAAAACAGAGTGACTTACCTGGGGCACCAGGTGGGTCAAGGAACTATAAATCCCATACAGGCCAAAGTGGATGCTATCCAAAAGTGGCCGGTTCCAAAGTCTAAGAAACAGGTCCAATCCTTCTTAGGCTTGGCTGGATATTATAGGCGATTTGTACCCCACTACAGCCAAATCGCCGCCCCGCTGACAGACCTAACCAGAAAGAAACAGCCAAATGCAGTTCAGTGGACTAATGAGTGTCAAAAGGCCTTTAACCAGCTTAAGGCAACACTCATGTCTGACCCTGTGCTAAGGGCCCCAGACTTTGACAAACCGTTCCAAGTAACCACAGATGCGTCCGAGCGAGGCGTGGGAGCAGTTTTAATGGAGGAAGGACCGGATCAAGAATTCCATCCTGTCGTATTTCTCAGTAAGAAACTGTCTGAGAGGGAAAGCCATTGGTCAATCAGCGAAAAGGAATGCTATGCCATTGTGTACGCGCTGGAAAAGCTACGCCCATATGTTTGGGGACGGCGTTTCCAACTACAAACAGACCATGCTGCGCTACAGTGGCTTCATACCGCCAAGGGAAATAACAAAAAACTTCTTCGGTGGAGTTTAGCTCTCCAAGATTTTGATTTTGAAATACAACACATTTCGGGAGCTTCTAACAAAGTGGCTGATGCACTTTCCCGGGAAAGTTTCCCAGAGTTAACTGGTTAACAATTGTTCTTGGAATGAAACATATTGTTAGTTTTTATATAATCAGTAGTATGTCTAAAGGTACATGTGTCTTATTAACTCTGTTTTCTCCTAGAACTCCAGGAAGAAATCACAGCCAGTGTGGAACCGAACATCCAACACTATCTGTGATTTGGGGGGCGTGTCATAACTATAAAGGGAAGGGTAATAGCTGTCCTGTGTACAGTACTATAAATCCCTCCTGGCCAGAGACTCCAAAATCCTTTTCCCTGTAAAGGGTTAAGAAGCTCAGGTAACCTGGCTGGCATCTGACCTAAAGGACCAATAAGGGGACAAGATACTTTCAAATCTTGGGGGGGGGAAGGCTTTTGTTTGTGTTCTTTGTTTTGGGATGGTGTTCGTTCTCAGGGAATGAGAGGGACCAGACATCAATCCAGGTTCTCCACATCTTTCTAAACAAGCCTCTCCTATTTCAAACTTGTAAGTAAATAGCCAGGCAAGGCGTGTTAGTTTTCCTTTGTTTTTCTCAACTTGTAAATGTACCTTTTACTAGAGTGTTTATCTTTGTTTGCTGTACCTTGAACCTGAGACTAGAGGGGAGTCCTCTGAGCTCTTTAAGTTTGATTACCCTGTAAGGTTGATTTCCATACTGATTTTACAGAGATGATTTTTACCTTTTTCTTTAATTAAAAACCTTCTTTTTAAGAACCTGATTGATTTTTTCCTTGTTTTAGATCCAAAGGGGTTTTGGATCTTGATTCACCAGGAGTTGGTGGGAGGAAGGAGGGGAATGGTTAATTTCCCCTTGTTTTAAATCCAAGGGGTTGGATTTGTTTTCACCAGGGATTTGGTGAAGGTTTTTCAAGGTTTCCCAGGGAGGGAATCCATTGAAAATGGTGGCAGCCGAACCAGAGCTAAGCTGGTAATTAAGCTTAGAAGTTTTTATGCAGGCCCCTACATTTGTACCCTAAAGTTCAAAGTGGGGATCTCAGTCCTGACAGCTATGAATCTGAAATAATGGGTGGGGAGGTGACTCATCCATGTGGCAATTAGTGGGTCTGTCAGAGCCCTGTCAGCTGGTGCTCCAGACAGGAGCAGCAGGGTGCCAGGCAAGAAAATTCCCTGCTCTACCAGAGACAGAGCAGAAGAATCCAGTTGTGACAGCTCCTATGAGGGAACATAGGAAACACAAGCAGATTTCCCAGTTCCCCCTTGTCTTGGGCAGGGGGTACTGTCTCCAGCTTACAGATGGATTGGTTAATACACACCGTTACGTGCTTAGGGTCACACAGCAAGTCAAATCCAGGACCTTATCTCTCCCCTAGGCAGTAGCTATAGCAGCTCAGAGATTGGTTGCTGGGATGAGGTGAACTGCCCTTTACTAGAGAACAGAGCATGTGCCGACTCCATGTTCTACATGAAAGTCTGTGGGGTCATCCCACAGTTTCCCCCAACTCACAGGGGATCCATTGACAAATACTGTGACTGCATTTTTCAAAAGGGCAGGATAATCTGTGGCCATTGATAATATTTGTAACTAGGGAAACTAAGATAATAAGAGTCCTCCTATGCCATGCTTCAGGGCACAGTCTACCACCGGCAGGGATCAAGAAGGAATTTTCCTACTCTCTCCACATACCCCAGCACTGCCCAACACTGGCTGGGTATATTATTAAAGGGATTGGGTTTCTTTCATCCTCCGCTTGCATTGGGCACACTCAGAAACAAGAGACTGGACTAGACAGACAAGATCAGATCCAATAAGACAAATCCAACCTTCTTAGCTTCAAAAACACATCATAGCATGGACACTAAGGGCTGGTCCACATTAAGCCCCCAGTTCGAACTAAGATACGCAACTTCAGCTACGTGAATAACATAGCTGAAGTCGAAGTATCTTAGTTCGAACTTAAAGGTACTTACCGCGGGGTCCACACGCGGCAGGCAGGCTCCCCCATCGACTTCGCCTACTCCTCTCGCGGAGCAGGAGTACCGGCGTCGACAGCGAGCACTTCCGGGATCGATTTATCACGTCTAGACAAGACGCGATAAATTGATCCCAGAAGATCGATTGCTTGACGCCAAACCAGCGGGTAAGTATAGACGTACCCTAACAGACAGTGTCAGAAGGCTTTTATCAGCCCAGACCACCACTGCAACGAGCATGGGCCCAAGAGAGCACAAGCTTTAAAGAAAAGCCCCCAAGGTAGAAAATCTGATTATGGGAGTAAAAAAAAAAAAAATGTTTAAAGGAAGAACGAAGCACAAAGTGTGAGCTTTTGTCCCCATGTAAAAATGTCCAATTATTCTTTGGCAGCCAGTGACTTTTGTGAGCGTGGCACCTATGGGGTGGGGAGGAGTAAGAATAGGTTGCTGCTGATGTTAACTATATTGCTAGAGCTCTGCGCGGATACAAAATTTGTTTCCACATCCGATCCGCGATCCGCAAAAATGCTCCGTGGATATCCAAGGATTTGCAGGGCTCTCTACATTGCCATGTTTTGTAACTAGAGGGTAACTTTAAAGCAAGGTATTTGCAAAGCACTGAGACAACTGGCATTTCAGCTAAACAAGATACGAGACAGACGAGCCACCATGAGACCCATCAAGACCTCTGCTTTTACTATTCTGTAGAGATGGTTCCTAGATTCAAATATTTTAAGGCCAAAAGGAGCTGCTGTAATCATCTAGTCCAGGGGTGGCCAACCTGAGCCTGAGAAGGAGCCAGAATTTACCAATGTACATTGCCAAAGAGCCACAGTAATACATCAGCATCCCCCATTAGCTCCCCCCACACACACACACTCCCAGCGCCTCCCACCCATCGGCAGCCCCACCGATCAGCGCCTCCCCCGCCCCCTCCCTTCCCGCACCTCCGGATCAGCTGTTTCGTGGGGTGCAGGAGGCTCGGAAGGGGATGGGGAAGAGCGAGGGCATGGCAGGCTCAGGGGGTGTGAAAGGGGTGGAGTGGGAGCAGGGCCTGTGGCAGAGCCAGGGGTTGACAGTAAGCACCCCCCAGCACAGTGGAAAGTTGGTGCCTGTAGCTCCAGCCCCAGAGTTGGTGTCTATACAAGGAGCCGCAAATTAACTTCTGAAGAGCCGCATGTGGCTCCGGAGCCACAGGTTGGCCACCCCTGATCTAGTCTGACCACCAAAATAACATGGACATTGGCATCTCACCCAGTAATTGCAGCATCAAGGCTGAATGCATCCGGTTCATAGAATCATAGAATCACAGAAGATTAGGGTTGGAAGAGACCTCAGGAAGTCATCTAGTCTAACCCCATGCTCAAAGCAGGACCAACACCAACTAAATCATCCCAGCCAGGGCTTTGTCAAGCTGGACCTTAAAAACCTCTAAGGATGCAGATTCTACCACCTCCCTAGGTAACCCATTCCAGTGCTTCACCACCCTCCTAGTCAAAAAGTGTTTCCTAATATCCAATCTAGACCTCCCCCACTGCAACTTGAGACCATTTCTCCTTGTTCTGTCATCTGCCACCACTGAGAACAGCCTAGCTCCGTCCTCCTTGGATCCCTCCTTCAGGTAGTTGAAGGCTGCTATCAAATCCCCCCTCGCTCTTCTCTTCTGCAGACTAAATAAGCCCAGTTCCCTCAGCCACTCTTCATAAGTCATGTGCCCCAGCCCCCTGATCATTTGAGTTGCCCTCTCTCCAATTTGTCCACATCCTTTTTGTAGTGGGGGGCCCAAAGCTGGATGCAATACTCCAGATGTGGTCTCACCAGTGCCAAATAGAGGGGAATAATCACTTCCCTCGATCTGCTGGCAATGCTCCTACTAATGCAGCCCAATATTCAGTTAGCCTTCTTGGCAACAAGGGCACACTGCTGACTCATATCCAGCTTCTCATCCACTGTAATCCCCAGGTCCTTTTCTGCAAAACTGCTGCTTAGCCAGTCAGTCCCCAGCCTGTAGCAGTGCATGGGATTCTTCCATCCTAAGTGTAGGACTCTGCACTTGTCCTTGTTGAACCTCATCAGATTTCTTTTGGCCCAATCCTCCAATTTGTCTAGGTTACTCTGGACCCTATCTCTACCCTCCAGCATATCTATCTCCCCCACAGCTTAGTGTCATCTGCAAAATTGCTGAGGTTGCAATCCATCCCATCATCCAGATTATTAATGAAGATGTTGAACAAAACCGGCCCCAGGACCAACCCCTGGGGCACTCCTCTTGATACCGGCTGCCAACTAGACATCAAGCCGTTGATCATTACCCATTGAGCCTGATGATCTAGCCAGCTTTCTATCCACCTTATAGTCCATTCATCCAATACATACTTCTTTAACTTGCTGGCAAAAATACTGTGGAAGACGGTATCAAAAGCTTTGCTAAAGTCAAGGTATATCACATCTACCGCTTTCCCCATATCCACAGAGCCAGTTATCTCATCATAGAAGGCAATCAGGTTCGTCAGGCATTACTTGCCCTTGGTGAATCCATGTTGATTGTTCCAGATCACCGTCCTCTCCTCCAAGTGCTTCAAAATGGATTCCTTGAGGACCTGCTCCATGATTTTTCTGGGGACTGAGGTGAGGCTGACCAGTCTGTAGTTTCTCCTTCTTCCCTTTTTTAAAGATGGGCACTATATTTGCCTTTTTCCAATCATCCGGGATCTCCCCCAATTGCCCTGAGTTTTCAAAGAGCTAGATCATTTTTTAGAAAGGCAACCAATCCTGATTTAAAGACTTTGTGTGATGGAGAATCCATCTCATCCCTAGGTGAGCAGTCCCAATGGTAAATTACCCTCACTGTTACAAATGTGTACCTTGTTTCAAGCCTGAACTTCCCTAGCTGCTGGAGACTGCAATATCTCCAGTTCTAAGTATAGGAACATATCACAGTTACTCTAAGTACCTAGGGCAGTAGAAGTTGAGTTTTTAATGATACCTATTATATACATGTTTAGTTCTTGTAATAATGAACAAATGATAATATTGGGTCAAATCCCCAAGGCCCAGATCCTCAAAGGTATTTAGGTGCCTAACTCCAATTGACATCTCACTGAAATACCTTTGAGGACTCAAGTCCTTTCTCTAGGCCAATCAGTACTCACACCAGTTGTTCTATTGCCTCCAGTGAGAATACTCATGAGGAACTTGCTCATCAGTGAGAATAAATGTTCAGAATCTGGTCTTCAGTGACTACTCATGCAAAACTCCCATTGATTTCAGTAGGCATTGTGACTTTGAAAACCAGTCCAATTATTTAGATGCCTAAAAATGGACTGAAAAAGTGCCTGACAGTAGGCACCCAAGTTGGGATGTTTTTGCCTAAATGGCTTGCTCAGGGTCACTGGACGAGTCATTAGCAGGGCAGGTCTGGGAATTTGAGATGTGCCTGAACTACAAAGTTTACATCCAGCTCCAGTCCAAACGTCTCCAAAGTTTGCAGCTGTTCAGACCCAGGGTGTTCATTCAGGTTCATCTTTACTGGGAGCAGAGGTCAAGTCTGATTCCAAATCTTCTCAGCTATAGAGCAGTGTTTCTCAGCTGGTGGGTCACAACCCTGCAGGTTTGTACTGCTCAGTTTCTCCAACAGCGTGGCTTCCTTCTACAGCTCCTGACATGCGCCCCCACCTGACTAACTGGGAGGCTTTTAACTAGTTTCAGCCAGCCTGATTGGCTTCAGGTGTCCCAATCAACCTAGCTGTCTTCCCTGCCTTCTGGAAATATCTTGATTGGCCCCAGGTGTCTTAACTGACCTGGAGCAGCTGCCTTTTGCTTATCCTGGTAACTGGGATTTGTTTAGCCTGGGGCTAATATGTCTATCTCCCACTACTTTACTATAGCCATCTGGCCTTGCCCCGTCACACCCCCATATAAGTTATACTACTATAAGAACTTTATACCAGCATAACCATGCCCACACTAGAGAATTTAAAGCAGTACAAATTTTTTATATAGACAAGGCAGACATTCGGGTCCTTTACACCAATCTGACAGTGCTAAGTGACCTAATTAAAATGAATGTAAATGATAACCAGGCCCTTTGACTTCAGTGGAGCTGGGTTGATTTAAATCAGCTGAGAGTCTGGCCCTAAAAGTGGTTTTTTTTTTTTTTTATTGCATCCTATACAGTTCCCCTTCTTAGGTTCGTCATTTTAATTCCTGCTTTTTGACGTAGGTATTGACCTTAATATGAAATAGCACCTTGAACTTCACCAGGAAAACTGTGGTGAAGCAACAGAGTTGGGAAAGTTCAGAATCTCATGAGCCATGTCTGGTATACTTTATACTTGTGACTAGCAGGATTTATTGCTGTTTCCTTTTCTGTAGTTCCACATTATCAGTCTGGGTGTTTCTCAATGGGTAATACCAGTAGGTGAGGGCAGGTCATGAGTTGTACTTTTATCACAAGACTCACCTCACATACTACTACTTATGGTAAGGAAATGCAGGAATCTTTTTGACAGTTAAGGCTGCTAGCACTAGGAGTGGTGTTCTGCATCACTATTTCCTGCATCCAAAGATAGGAAAGCCAAACAATATAACTAACTGTGCAATCCCCAGGTTCATTGTCCCTTCATTAAATGATATTCTTGTATTATTGTTCATAGATGTTAAGACCAGAAAGGAGCATTATGAAAATCTAGTCTGGGCTCTCACATATTACAGGCCGAAGAACTCCATTATGTGATTCCTGCATTTAACTCACTAATGTTAGAAGTCCTTTTGGACACTACTGACATGGGCTGGATTTGAAGAGGTGCCCTAGAAGTGAAAGGGTTTTCTTTTCCTTTCCTTTCCAGTGCTCCTAAGACATCAAGGGCTCAAAGAAGAGACTTGAATTTATGGCTTCCTGGCTCCTAGCCCAGTGTACTTTTCCCTAGGCTACAGTATCCTGAAGGACAATCCCTCACTCTCACAGACCTTAGGAGACTCCCCAGTCCCCGCTTACAGACAGCCCCCCAACCTGAAGCAAATACTCACCAGCAACTACACACCACACAACAAAACACTAACCCAGGAACCAAACCCTGTTGCCAACTCTGTCCGCATATCTATTCAAGGGACACCATCATAGGACCTAACCATATCAGCCACACCATCAGGGGCTCATTCACCTGCACATCTACCAAAGTGATATACACCATCCTGTGCCAGCAATGCCCCTCTGCCATGTAGGTTGGCCAAACCAGATAGTCTACATGCAAAAGAATAAATGGACACAAATCAGACATCAAGAATAGTAACATTCAAAAACCAGTAGGAGAGCACCTCAATCTCCCTGGACACTCAATAACAGGCTTAAAAGTGGCAATTCTTCAACAACAAAACTTCAGAAACAGACTTCAACAAGAAACTGTGGAACTGAAATTAATTTGCAAACTGGACACCATCAAATTAGGCCTGAATAAAGACTGGGAGTGGATGGGTCACTACAAAAAGTAATTTTCCCTCTGCTGGAAATGGGCGACGTCCACCTTGATTGCATTGGTCTCATTAGTACTACAAAAGTAAGCACTACAAAAGTAATTTTCCCTCTCTTGATATTCACCCCTTCTTGTCAACTGTTGAGAATAGGCCACTTCCACCTTAATTGAATTGGCCTCGTTAGCACTGACCCCCCACTTGGTAAGACAATTCCCTTCTTTTCATGTACTGTAATATATATACTGCTTACTGTATTTTTCACTCCATGCATCTGATGAAGTGGGTTTTAGCCCACAAAAGCTTATGCCCAAATAAATTTGTTAGTCTCTAAGGTGCCACAAGGACTCCTCGTTGTTTTTGCTGATACAGACTAACACATCTACCACTCTGAAACCAGGGATTATAGAAGTTACTTTGGAAAAGCAAATGGAATGAAAAAGGAACCTTTCCTTCCCTAGTAACATGATGGTATCCAAGTAGCTGATCCAAAAAGTTGTGCCATTATGCAATGGGTGGGACAGGAGCCAAAAGTTGACTAGACAACAGCAGCACCATTTGTTACACATGGTTTGTTAATAATGTTTTCTGCATTGTCGGAAGAGGCCGAGGCATTGCAGGAAAGTAGGACAGAAGGAAGAGAGGATGCAGACAGGGTCTGGATTACCAAATCTAACCGTGTTACTATAACATTTAGTAATGCTGCAGACAAACTGGTAAACTATTAAGAAAGGAGTAATAGAAACATTGAAAGGGCGCTGACTGAGATGTGAGATGTCATAAGACGGTGTATGGTAGAGTTCAGGGTTTCTCAACCTTTTCAGGCTGGTGACCCTTTATTTGGAGTCAAAAAATGTTACAACGTAAGAACATCAGAAAATGGCCCTCCTGGGTCAGACCAAGGTCCTAGCCCAGTATTCTGTTTTCCGACAGTGGCCAATGACAGGTTCCTCAGAGGGAATGAACAGAACAGGTAATCACCAAGTGATCCATCCCCTGTTGCCCATTCCCAGCTTCAAATCAAGGAAGGAGGCCCTGAGGTAAGGGTGAAGTAAATATTGAGGAA
Organism: Chrysemys picta bellii; assembly: GCF_011386835.1. Classification (NCBI taxonomy): domain Eukaryota; kingdom Metazoa; phylum Chordata; order Testudines; family Emydidae; genus Chrysemys; species Chrysemys picta. The sequence goes on along the minus strand of NC_088791.1, from coordinate 12,009,096 downwards.
GTGGGGACTGCTGTGGGGAAGTGGCCCAGGGAACTGTATGCGTCCTATTTCCAAAAAGTCAGCTGCCATAGCTACTACTATTAGGATCCCTGGGCTGGAGCCCAGAGTAGAGGGCAGGCCTGGGCTCCCCCCTCCCCTCCCCGATTAATCACTGAGACTGGGAGACAACAGACTGTGCAAGGAACGGTTGCTTCTCCTCACCCCCCTTGCTGGCTTATGATGAAAATGGCTCAGTAGGTTGTGACCCTTGCCTCTAGAGAGAGAAGGGCTACGTGGAGGGTCACAGTGAGCCTCTAAGGCTAGCGAAATCTGCCAGGAAGTGTGGGACCCACGGAGACAAGGTCAGAGCTTTATCACAGGGGGATAATTACATTGATATGAGGCCAGGTCTACATATGAGAGATTCAGGGAATATAGTTATACTGTCAAGTATCAGAGGGTAGCCGTGTTAGTCTGTATCTACAAAAACAACAAGGAGTCTGGTGGCACCTTGTTAGTCTTTAAGGTGCCACCAGACTCCTTGTTGTTTTTATAGTTATACTGGTATACTATGCTGGCAAAGCACTCCTAGTGGGGACATAGCTTATATGGGCAAATCTGTGCTTTTAATGGGATGGCCTATTCCAGCCCCTCTCCTCCAACAACAACAAGGAAATAAACTATACTGGCAAAACTAAGTGTCCACCCCAGCAGCTTTTGCCAGTACAGCGTTGTCAGTCACTAATCATACCCCATCATACTCCTGACCAACCCAGCTATGCCTGCAAAAGTCTGTAGTGTAGACCTGCTCTAAAGCAATTTTATGATGATAGAACTGCATCCACCCTGTGGGTTGTACCAGTATCACTATTTCAGTAAAAACAAATCACACCCCTAAACTAACGACGTACATTGGTACAAAAACTCTATATGAGCCAGGCCTAAATGAGAATCAGGCCCCAGGAGCCTATAGTTAGTCTCCCAAATCCTTATTACGGCACTGAAATAAACAGACAGAGTCGCAGCAGTGCTGAGCATCCAGCCATTCCACTTGACTGGGCTCGTGTTTTAGGTGGCTAAAGGTGAACGGAGGAGTCTGTTTTGAAAATCTTCGTTAATGTGCACAACTGGTAGGATCAGGCAGGTGCTGTTTAAAATCCCACCCAAATGTATTAAAGCGCTGCACAATGATCATCTAACTCAGGGGTTCTCAGCCTTTTTCTTTCTGAGCCCCTCCACCCAACATGCCTTAAAATTCCCCAGCCCACCTGTGCCACAACAACTGTTTTTCTCCATATTCAGTAGATTAAAGGCCAGGGCTGGGGTAGCAAGGAGGGCAATGGCTCAGGGCACGACTCCACAGGCAGCTCCGTGAAGCTAAGTCGCTCCGGCTTTAGCTTCAACCCTGGGCGAATGGGCTCGGGCTTCAGCTTTCTTCCCTGGGCCCCAGCGAGTCTAATGTCGGCCCTGCTCTCTGGTTTATTTTGGTGGACCTCCTGAAACCTGCTCGCAGTCCCCTAGAGGGCCCCGGACCCCTGGTTGAGACCCACTGATCTAGCAGAGTTGTCTAAGACCGGAACAGCATTGTTACCTTTGTGCCATCACTCTTCCAGCTCCTCCCTCATCTCTTCGACTTTGATTGGGTCCCACACTCTTATCCTTGGGGGCTTCAATCTCTATGGTGACTGATTCTGCTGACACTTGCGTCTTCTCAATGACTTCCTTGTTCACCTTGCTACCACAGACAATCCGGGAAGTTTTTGGAAAGCGTAGGGGACAATTTCCTGGTGCAAGTGCTGGAGGAACCAACTAGGGGCAGGGCTTTTCTTGACCTACTGCTCAAAAACAGGGAAGAATTAGTAGGGGAAGCAAAAGTGGATGGGAACCTGGGAGGCAGTGACCATGAGATGGTCGAATTCAGGATCCTGACACAAGGAAGAAAGGAGAGCAGCAGAATACGGACCCTGGACTTCAGAAAAGCAGACTTTGACTCCCTCAGGGAACAGATGGGCAGGATCCCCTGGGAGAATAACATGAAGGGCAAAGGGGTCCAGGAGAGCTGGCTGTATTTTAAAGAATCCTTATTGCGGTTGCAGGAACAAACCATCCCGATGTGTAGAAAGAATAGTAAATATGGCAGGCGACCAGCTTGGCTAAACAGTGAAATCCTTGCTGATCTTAAATGCAAAAAAGAAGCTTACAAGAAGTGGAAGAATGGACAAATGACCAGGGAGGAGTATAAAAATATTGCTCAGGCATGCAGGAGTGAAATCAGGAAGGCCAAATCACACTTGGAGTTGCAGCTAGCAAGAGATGTTAAGAGTAACAAGAAGGGTTTCTTCAGGTATGTTAGCAACAAGAAGAAAGTCAAGGAAAGTGTGGGCCCCTTACTGAATGAGGGAGGCAACCTAGGGACCGAGGATGTGGAAAAAGCTAATGTACTCAATGCTTTTTTTGCCTCTGTCTTCACGAACAAGGTCAGCTCCCAGATTGCTGCACTGGGCAGCACAATATGGGGAGAAGGTGACCAGCCCTCTGTGGAGAAAGAAGTGGTTCGGGACTATTTAGAAAAACTGGACGTGCACAAGATGCACTATTTAGAAAAACTGGACGTGCACGTGCTGCATCCGAGGGTGCTAAAGGAGTTGGCGGATGAGATTGCAGAGCCATTAGCCATTATTTTTGAAAACTCATGGCGATCGGGGGAGGTCCCGGATGATTGGAAAAAGGCTAATGTAGTGCCCATCTTTAAAAAAGGGAAGAAGGAGGATCCGGGGAACTACAGGCCAGTCAGCCTCACCTCAGTCCCTGGAAAAATCATGGAGCAGGTCCTCAAGGAGTCAATTATGAAACACTTAGAGGAGAGGAAAGTGATCAGGAACAGTCAGCATGGATTCACCAAGGGGAAGTCGTGCCTGACTAACCTAATTGCCTTCTATGATGAGATAACTGGCTCTGTGGATGAGGGGAAAGCAGTGGATGTGTTATTCCTTGACTTTAGCAAAGCTTTTGATATGGTCTCTCACAGTATTCTTGCCGCCAAGTTAAAGAAGTACGGGCTGGATGAATGGACTGTAAGGTGGATAGAAAGCTGGCTAGATCATCGGGCTCAACGGGTAGTAATCAATGGCTCCATGTCTAGTTGGCACCCGGTTTCAAGCGGAGTGCCCCAAGGTTCGGTCCTGGGGCCGGTTTTGTTTAATATCTTTATTAATGATCTGGAGGATGGTGTGGATTGCACTTTCAGTAAGTTTGCAGATGACACTAAACTAGGAGGCGTGGTAGATACACTAGAGGGTAGGGATCGGATACAGAGGGACCTAGACAAATTAGAGGATTGGGCCAAAAAAAACCTGATGAGGTTCAACAAGGACAAGTGCAGAGTCCTGCACTTAGGACGGAAGAATCCCATGCACTGCTACAGACTAGGGACCGAATGGCTAGGTAGCAGTTCTGCAGAAAAGGACCTAGGGGTCACAGTGGATGAGAAGCTGGATATGAGTCAACAGTGTGCCCTTGTTGCCAAGAAGGCTAACGGCATTTTGGGCTGTATAAGTAGGGGCATTGCCAGCAGATCGAGGAACGTGATCGTTCCCCTTTATTTGACATTGGTGAGGCCTCATCTAGAATACTGTGTCCAGTTTTGGGCCCCATACTACAAGAAGGATGTGGAAAAATTGGAAAGAGTCCAGCGGAGGGCAACAAAAATGATTAGGGGTCTGGAGCACATGACTTATGAGGAGAGGCTGAGGGAACTGGGATTATTTAGTCTCCAGAAGAGAAGAATGAGGGGGGGATTTGATAGCAGCCTTCAACTACCTGAAGGGGGGTTCCAAAGAGGATGGAGCTCGGCTGTTCTCAGTGGTGGCAGATGACAAAACAAGGAGCAATGGTCTCAAGTTGCAGTGGGGGAGGTCCAGGTTGGATATTAGGAAACACTATTTCACTAGGAGGGTGGTGAAGCACTGGAATGCGTTACCTAGGGAGGTGGTGGAGTCTCCTTCCTTGGATATTTTTAAGGCCCTGCTTGACAAAACCCTGGCTGGGATGATTTAGTTGGGAATTGGTCCTGCTTTGAGCAGGGGGTTGGACTAGATGACCTCTTGAGGTCCCTTCCAACCCTGATATTCTACGATTCTATGATTCTTGGAGCAACTCTCCCTGCTCAGTACAAGGGTCATTCCCTTGAACTCGTCTTTGCCAGGAAGATGTGTACATACATAAGCAAGCACATATATTGCCAACTGGAGCTGGTTGGGAATGTTCCGTCAAAATGATTTTTTTGCCAGCAAATGCAATTTCCGTATAATTGAAATTCTCTATGGAAAAAAATTGATTTTTGCTAACATCTTTCAACTTTCCATCTGAGGTAAAAGGCACCATTCCTAAGAGACTGAATGCAACAACCTAATGAAAAAATACCCTTTTAATAGACCTCTGAACGTTCTCCACAGCCAAGAGAGATGGGATAAGGGAAATAGACGTAAAGGGGTTTTTCCATAGGTAGGGAAAGGGGTGATGGAAAAATTAGCTCCACTACAGCCAGCGCCAGTGTTGCATTATTCTTTCAGAGTCATATGAGTGGAATGAGTCACACGCTCAGTCTCTGCCTTGAGGGGACAAAGTGCAGCATTGCAGTTTCCTGCACAATGTGCTAGAAAGAATAGCTGCCAGACAAACGGAGTTGTAAGCTGTTCTGATTGCCAGGCGCCAGGGACTCAGATCTGAAAGCATCTAAAGAATAACAGTCATGTTACTAATGATTCGAGCAGGACAGCAGGCTTTATCGGAGTGTCATACGGTGTCTTGATCAATTATTTATATTATTGCAGTCATGGCTACAGTCTGTGCCTGAGATCCAGACTGTGTTAGGTGCTGTACACACACATAGCAAGAGGCATTCCCTGCCCCAAAGAGCAAAATAGACGAGACTGTTAAGGTTATGAAAAAGGAAGTGCTGTTTATGCACATTTTACAGATGAAAAATGGAGGCACAGCAAGTGAAAGGCCTTGACCCATTGAAGTCAAGTGACTTGCCCAACAGCACAAAGAGTGCCTGTGACAGAGCAACAGAGGGTCCTGTGGCACCTTTGAGACTAACAGAAGTATTGGGAGCATAAGCTTTCGTGGGTAAGAACCTCACTTCTTCTTGCATCTGAAGAAGTGAAGTTCTTACCCACGAAAGCTTATGCTCCCAATACTTCTGTTAGTCTCAAAGGTGCCACAGGACCCTCTGTTGCTTTTTACAGATTCAGACTAACACGGCTACCCCTCTGATATGTGACAGAGCAGATCACTGTACCCAGATCTCCTGATTCCCAGCCCAGTGCCTTACCCATAGACCAATTTATGTGGCTTAGAAAAAAAGGACCTCAAACTGATTTTCTGGGAACCCTGACCAATATCTGGTAGATTCATTTTTATATACGTCTGACGAAGTGGGTATTCACCCACAAAAGCTTACGCTCCAATACGTCTGTTAGTCTTAAAGGTGCCACGGGACTCTCTGTTATTTTTATATACGTATTTCTTTATCCACTTGGAACTTTGAATTTCCCCAAAAATGAGGGAGTGTCATTAAAATGTAGAGGAATACCACACAAGTAATAATAAATACACCTATTGTGTCTTTCATCTCTGGATCTTAAAGCACTTTACAAACTTTAATGAGTGGCGGTCTAATAAAAAAACAGGTTTTGTTTTATTTGGAGCGGATAAGGAACTCACGCTTAATAATACAATATTTTGCATTTACCGTATACGAAGTCTTCTATTAAAAATAGTACGTAGCTTTTATATAGCACTTTTCATCAATAGATCTCAAAGCATGTCACAAAGGAGGGCAGTATCATTATGCCCATTTTACAGATGGGGAAACCGAGGCACGGAAAGGGGAAGTGACTTGCCCAAGTTTCCCCAGCAGGCCAGTCGCAAAGTCAGGAATAAAATGCAAGTCTCCTACCTCCCAGTCAGGTGTTGCAGCCTGTAGACCCAACTACCTCCCTATTAATAGAACTCTACTGCATTACTCTTATTTTATGCCAGCATAACTTAATTGATTTCATTTTATTTTAAAGGGAAATTTATGCATTTTCAAAACCCATCTGAATGGGATGCTGAGGTTGAAAGTTCAAGAGGCTGATCCAAAATGCATTGACGTCAAGGGGAGTTTTTCCATTGATTTCAATGGGCCTTGGATCAGGTCCTGTTCCTGCAGTACAAAGTTGAGTTTACCACATTGGCTGGAAGCTGTCCTCATTTCACACAGACAATAAAGCATCACCACTGTTAAACTGAAGCCATAGAGATTTACCTTCAGCGAACTAACCCCTGTGTTTGCAGTATTTCCTAAGCACGTGCCTTTCTTTGTGCTGGGGATAGGCAAATACTGAATTAATATTATTTGGGTATCTCAGGCAACAGACACGTTTTTCCTATATGGCCACTGCGCTGCACATGTGTGCATGGACGCCTCAGTCACGGTTGCTGTGGGAACCAAATCTTTCAATCTCCTGACTCCTGTGCATTGACATTCTTAGCCATAACGTTGCACTGACGTGGCTTTGTGCATCGAATTTAAATGAGCACACCCGAGGGTATAATCTATTAGAAGCCACACACCATTGAAGGGCAGTGACCATGTAAATGCAGCTTATCGGTTTGATTGTCTGTAAGTGGGCACAGAGACAAAGGGAATGTACTGTGCTTTTGTTGGAATCAAGGTACTGTTGGCAGAAATAGGTCAATAAGCAAATGACAGTGCTCCTCCCCCTTCTACCTTGAACCATCTAGGCAAGCTGAGATGACTCAGGAAAGCAGTTGAGCTGGGAGTGAAAACCGGTTGGTTTGTTTTCCTTATTATTCTATTGGGTTTTCTTATTTGTAAAGTAAAGTAATGTTTGTGAAAGGTGCCGGATCAACAGCCCTCAGAACTGGAAGCCTCTAGTCATAGAACAGGTGCAATATAGCAGAAGCAGTTCAAACCGTCCTGCAGTGCTCTGCCAGCCTCCCTCAACCTGGAGAATCACCATTGCATGGCTGGGCAGACTCATTTATCGTGGAGTGCCTAACTACCTTTGAGGATCTGGGCCTTAGCGCCAGATTCTATTACCCATACATCCATTGACTCAATCAGTAAGCAACTACATATTGTGATTCTGTGGTCTTCAATGATCTGGGGGAAGTCGAACCTGTAACTTAGCAGTTAAGGCTGTCTAGGCTTTGAGCAAACCAGTGCCCCATTATGGCTTTATGATAATCCATTGCTGGATTTTTTTTTTGTCAGAAAGTCACTCTTGGGTATAAAAAAGAGAGTGAATTGGTAAAAGATACTGTGACGCTGGCAGATCAGATGCCTGCTCATGCCAAGGCCCCAGGCCTCACTGAAAACTTATAAATGCATAGCTGGAAACCAGTCTTGCTTACCTGTGTGTTAGCAGTATCAAAACAGCCTTTGGCTGTTAAGTTCAAAGCATGTGTTTAGTGTTATAAAATGCTTGTAGGATGCTGCATGTGTTGTTCTCACTCAACTCTACCCCATGTTATAAAATGACAACAAGCATCTGCGCTGTAAACCTCTGTGACTACGTAACTCATCAAACAGGGGAAAAGCCTTTTGTAATGCAAATGATGGCCTCTATCAAAAAGATGTTAAATCCTGTTCATTAAATCCAAATGAGCCATTGCGTGAGATCAAGGATCAAAGACTTTGTTAAGTGCATTCCTCCCCTCCTTCACGAAGAAGGGACTTGCATGGGAACTGTTGCTCTCGGCTTGATTTCTGAGGGAAGACAATATTAAAATGTCTCACAAGGAAAAATGATCATCTCTTTGCAGTTTGAACTCTCACAGGACTAGAGACTCTCAATTGAAGCCAGGGGTTATCCTTAGATTTGCCCTGAAAGACCTTTTGAATTGACCTATCACTGCAACTCTGTCGCTCTGAGGATTTAGACTGGGGCTCATTTGTGTTATATGCTTGCTTGCTTGAACCTGTAAATAACTCTCATTTTTCCTAGATAGTAAACCTTTCGTTAGTTTATTACAGAATTGGCTACAGGCATTGTTGTTTGCGTGAGATCTAAGATACAAATTGATCTGGGGTAAGTGGCTGGTCTCATGGAACAGGAAGCAACCTGAATATTTTGTGATTTTTGCTGTAAGTGACCATTTATCACTAAGTCCAGCTTGCCTGGGTGACAAGATAGGAGAGTCTAGGGAGACCGTCTGTGACTCCAGGGTCAGACTGATATAGTGATCAGAGTTCACCTCTGTTACTGGGTTGGTGAAATCTAATTACAGAACTTACCAGCAGTTTGGGGTGTCTGCCAATCTGAGGTAGGCACTCACAGTCATGAGCCACTCCAGTCAGCGGGACAGATACTTAGACATCTATTAAGTAGATTAAACATGTTTACAGAGCAGCAGTCATTACACCTCTTGTGAACTAGCCAAAAAAGGAGCCACTGTCATGACTATAGGTGGGCAGAGAAAGGTCATTCCGTCTCATGGAGGATTTTGATATTTCAAAATTTGATTTCATACCAATTCAGAACAAAACCTAAATATTCCTAAAATCTCCATGAACAGGAGTAGAGCCCCAGCGCTGGGGCAGCCCTCATGGAAGCCTGGGGGGTCTCTGATTCCAAGGCAGTCTGTGTGGCACGTTGCCTTGGACTTGCAAACCGCGGAAGCCCTGCAGGCCAGAGCTGCAAGACTGGGAGCTGGGGCTCCCTGGACTTCCAGGTTCTTGGTTGTCTGTCAGTCTGCCTGGCAGGTAGCTGAGGAGCTTGGCAGGTGAGCTAGTGCGAGGCAGGGTCTGAAGCCTGCCTGGCTTCCCTCTGAACATCATTGACATTGAACTCTTTCCACGAAACCGTTTCAATGTAGATGAATCGGCGAATTCCAATAACAAAGCGTTTCATCAGAATTTTTCCAACCAGCTGTAGCCATGACAATGATCTACCTACAGGGATAAACTGGAAGAGATTTAAGGCCTATGGGCCATTACCCTAAAATTGTAGGATGCAAAAACAACGTCTGAACAGTGCACAAAGCGCAGCTCCAGGAGCTGGGATTCTCACATATTTACAGACGTGCAGTGGATTTATCAAATTGTGGCTCTCTGGATAGTTAAGTGAAGGGAAATCAGAGAAAGGAAAGAATTATTAGTTCACCCAACCCATTTCCCAGCTAGTGCAGGATTGTCCCCAACAGTGTATTTGTGAGTGTTTTCCAGACTTGTTTTACAATGGTTATGAAGCCTCACATACCTCGTCTATACACGCCTGCTTCCCTTGAGACAAGGATTTAAACTCTGCAGTCTGGCAAGTCTTATCTCATGATCTTTAACCACAATGATGACATCAGATGCCAATCTCAAAGTCTCGTGTTTATGACTTAGATCTCAATTCCATCCCCTGGGGCTTTATAGAGCCATTACATAAAAATGATGACTCTACACCAGATAGTAAAAGTGTCTGCTTAATAGAAGAGATGTTCTCTGAACTGTGCCCAAGCAACATGGTTCCCTCTTCAATAGGTCTGCAGTGTCACAGGCAATAGTGATGACTACAAGATAGAGGAAGGTGCTGAGAGAAGCATTGAGGAGCTCTGCATCTTTCCTCCCAAACCAGTTCCTCTCCCTCCTTACTCCACCGTTCTTGCCAACACCTGTATCCTCCCCCTGGCTCACATCCTTGGTGTCATCTTTGTCCCCTATCTCCCACTCCGAGTCCTCACACATCCGGATCCTGCTCTTTCTTTCTTCCAAACAGATAGAAAAATCCAAACCTTCCTCTCCATCTCCGTGGTTAATGTATTTGCCCCTTCCCCAGGTTTTTAGTACCCATACCTCAATCACCGCCTCTTTGCCCCCTCAAATCCCATCTCGCTCCTCTCTAGCCATAACATGGCCGCTAAAATCCATTTTCTTCTGAGCACAGCACCGTCTTGGCTTCCCCTTGCTTTCTGTATCAAGTTCAAGCTTCTCGTCCTGTCCTTGAAGCCAATGCATGACTCCTCCCTGGCTATAACACTGCTTTCCTTTCTTACCACTTCCCACCCCTGGTGGCGCTTCATAATCTCCTCCCACCCCCGCCATCTTCATGCCTTCTTCGCCCATGATACCCCCAAAGCTAGCATCCCCCACCCCAGCACACCATGCACCCAACTTGTCTTCATTCATATCCCTCCTTAAAAGTCAGAACCGCTTAGAGATGCACAGACACTAACCCGTGTCAGCAAACCTACTCTCACCACCCTTTCATTAAAACAAAATGAGCAAACAGGTCCAATCAAAATGATACTCTATGCTGCCGCATCGATCTATCTGTCTATCAGAGCTGGTCACACATTTTTCATTGAAATTTCTCCAGATGGAAAATTGGGTTTTCAATTCAACAACGATTGTCATGGAAAGTGTTCACTTTCCTCAAAACTTTTCAATGGAAAACGGAAACATTTTCCGCCGAAACCCAAAATATTTTCCGTTTTTCTCGAGGCATGATGTGGTATACATCCCACACTGGCAGAGAAAGAGTTAACTGAAGCCAGAGAGCAATGAGTGGAGGGGGGGGGGGGGCAGGCCCGATTTAGAATTAGGCCTAGCAGGGGAGGAGCTGGGTGCCTGAATGAAGGACGAGTCCCAACTGAGAGGAGCAGGGTGACTAATTAAGGAGAGGACTCCAGGACAGTAGATGGGAGGCAGCAGGCCAGGCTAGGCTCTGGACTCCTGTCCAGAGAAGGGAGCCTTGGCAGCTGGCCAGGAGAGACACTGGGAAAAGTCCAGAGTGGAACAAGCTCCTGTGGTAAGCCTGGACAAGAGGGCAGACAACAGAGAGGCAGCCCAGGGTTCAGGTTTCTGGAGGAAAGAGACAGGCACACACACAGAGAAAGAGCCTGGGGAGAGGAGGCAAGGAGTTGGGCCTCCAGGGAGAAGGCTCCGGGAGGCATCACTCGGTATAAGTGCCAGAAAGAACTCTGCAGAGCCAGGGAAGGGGCAAAGAGTCTGCGGAGGAGAAGGGACCGAGTGGGGAAAAGGGTCCAGACACAGGTTGAGGTAGGAAGTGGTCCAGGGATGCAGCAAGGACTCTGAAGAAACAGACCTTAACTGCTTGCTGTAGGGACCCTGGACTGGAGCCCAGAGTGTGGGTGGGAGGCTGAGTTCCCCTACTGGCCCCTGAGGAAAGTGGCATGGGAGCAGGAAGGACCGTAGGCATTTTGCCATCTAGGGGAAAAAAACATTCCCCCGCCTCTCCCTGAGCAAAAAAAAGAAAAAAGGAGAGGCCGAGCAGCACAGCAGTATGGATATTGGCCCCCAGGGCAACTGCCCTGATCCACCGCCCTCAGAACTGGCCCTGCGCGAAAGCCCCCTGATAGAAGGCTTGCAAGGACTATTAAGCCCACACTTCGGCCGAAGACCTGGCACGTGGTCACTGGACTCTTGTTTGGTGGGACCCCCTGTCACCCCAGAAGGGGTGGGGCTAAATGGGAGCTGGCTGAAGGGCTGAGTTATAGCAAGCAGACGGCCGGAGTGACTGTGGGCAGGGAATTGCAGAGGATGAGAGCCTGCCATACCACATCCAGCCAGGAGGAGGCGCAAGAACAGTGAAAAGTCAAAATTTTCCATACGTAAAAAAAACCCCATTTTCCAATCAGCTCTTCTTTCTATCTATCCATCCATCCCATGCTTATCCCCACAGCAGCTGAGGAGGACCAGACAGGGAGGGTGCTGGGGTGCAGTGGGGATGGAAAAAGTAGTATGGGGTGATGTCAGTACAGACTGTATCATAATGCATGCGCTCAAAGGGGTGTGTGCACAAAGGGGGTGTACGCACGGCCAGCCTCAATTCTCGCCCTTAGTACCTTTTGAGTGCCTGACTTTGCAGCCTGAATGTTCTTTCAATATAGGTGGGGATTTTTGGCGGGAGGCAGCATGTCATGTGACTTGGACATGGGTGGCCAGGCCTATGGTCAGAGCAGGAACTGGTACCCAGGAATCGGAACCCAGGTGCCAGAGCCAAGGGTCACTGCTGGAGTCAGGCATCAGAACACTGAAGGTCGGAACCGGGTTACCTGGAGTGAGGCAAGGCAGGTGCAGGGTCAGGGCCAGATTAACTCTCCTGTGGGCCCGGGGCTATTACATTTTGGGGGGCCCCTGTATACAAGTCTTTTTCCTAATTTAAAACAAAACAATCACAATTATGGCATCAAGGCTATTAACGCTATACTAAACTTGCCTTTTAGGGATAACTCAGTGGTTTGAGCATTGGCCTGCTAAACCCAGCATTGTGAGTTCAATCCTTGAGGGGGCCATTTAGGGCTCTGGGGCAAAAATGTGTGTGGAGATTGGTCCTGCTTTGAGCAGGGGGCTGGACTAGATGACCTCCTGAGGTCCCTTCCAACCCTGATATTCTATGATTCTATGCGCGTTCCTGGGGGGAGAGGGACAGCGTGTCTCTGTGAGCTGCCCGCACCTGCAAGCACCGCCCCCGCAGCTCCCATTGGCTGGTTGGGAGCTGCAGGGACAGTGCTGGGGGTGGGGGCAGTGCGCAAAGCTGCCTCCCCCTCCCCCCAGCCAGGGGGCCGTAGAGATGTGGCAGCAGCCGGCCGCTTCCGGGAGTGGCGTGGGGGCACGACATGCAGGCAGCCTGCCTGAACCCTGCTGCGCCAGGGCCCCCCTTAGCCCAGGGCCCTGAGCTAAAGCCCCTGCATTAATCCAGCCCTGTGTATGGTGAGGGAACAAGCAGACACAGCAGCTACCACAGCCATGAGCAAACACTTTGAGCAGCCGCTGAACTGCGGCTGCTGCTTCTCCTGGGCTTAAGAGCCAGTCTGCCAACGAGGCAGTGTAGCCAATCAGGCAACCTATTACAAGCCAGTTGCGCTCATTGGGAAGCCTGGAGACCAGCTCTGCTGCAGGCCCTGATCCCTGACAGGAGGGATGGAACAACAGAGACACAGTGCAATACGTAAAGGAGATCACAAGAAGTGGTCTTCATTCTACAGTCAATGCACGGATCAGAACCAAGGCAATTTCACCGCTTCCAGGGGAACAGTGCCCAAGTGGGACGTAACGAATGCATCATAGATTCATAGATTCCAAGGTCAGAAGGGACCATGGTGATCATCTAGTCTGACCTCCTGCATAACACAGGCCAGAGAACTTCCCCCAAATAGTTCCTACAGCAGATCTTTTAGAAGATCATCCAGTCATCCGTGCGGGTCCATTTTACCCCAAACTCTCACGTCGAAGGAGATTCAGTGCTGTGCAGAAGGCAAGCACAAGGCCAAGGTGCCACGTGAGGCCCTAAGGGGCTAAAGACGAGCAAAAGTCTCTGTGCCAGGCTCCGTCCCTCTGCACAGCTTTGAACTTCATCCATTCCGAGGTTCTGAGGCTGCTTGAAGCGTTGCCCCCGTGAGATGGAGCCACATCTTTCTGGACTCAATAAAGCCACTCTAAAGCTCATTGCTGATAAGGACAGTTTCACTCCCTTCAGATGGGCAAGCTGCCCGCTGTGCTCAGTAAAGACACAGTTGAGGCCTTTGCCCCATATGTATCAATACTCCTAACGCTCAAATAGCCAGTTCTGTGCGAGATGTTTTCAAATCGTTCTCCCAGAGCTAGATAAGAGGCACAAAGGCTACTGCATATATTTCTGCAAGAGGGGGACATGTTCGGCACCTTTCTGTTACAATGCCTTCCATTGTTCTTTGTTTGACTGGAATTATAAAAATAAAAATAACAGTTTATGCAGGCAATTCAACATTGTAGTGCAGTCTGAGGCCACTGGCATTACTCAGTTCTCCTAATGTACAATTTGCCTTTTAATCATTAACCATTTTCTTAGCAGTATTAATCTGAGCTCCAGAGGACTCGCTCTAGAAAGAGCTTTGATCACTTTGGGGAGTTATTTTTAAAAATCTTAATACCAAGAGGAATCTAATGAATTGGAATCTTTCCATTGATTCCAATGGGCTTGGGAACAAGGCAGTTGTTGGTATAAAGTTGTCTTGTAAAAAGTCCATTTTGAAATTTACACATGATTAAAAACTAAGACATCAACTGTCTTATCAAGGATCAGACTTTTACAGAGGCGCAGATTTGCCAGAATATATACAGGGTTGAAGTGAGACAGATGACCACCTATCAGACAGGGAGTAAAAGAGCCAAAAAGTGTAAGAGAAAGATCTAAAGAGTGATAAAACACAGAACAGTGAAAAATGTGACAATAAAATACTAAATGTGAAATGCACTTGTATTCATTCAGCCCGAAGCCTGCATTAGAACATATTTTACAAAAAGCTTAACAGAGCAAAAACTAATCCAAGAAGGCGTTACAAAGAAAATGTACCACCCATGATACAAGGGAATGCTAAGAAAGGAGCCAGTGTGGTCTGGGTGTTGGTGTCAGGAAATCTGAGTTCTTATGCTGGTTCTGTCACTTACCTGCTCAATGACCTTGGGCAAGTCACATCCTCTCTCTCTCTCTCTCTCTTTTTCCCTTTGTGTGTCTTATTTAAACTGTAATCTCTTTGGGGCAGGGACTGTCTCTTGCTCTGCGTTTGCCCAGTGCCTAGCACAATGGGGTCCTGATCTTGATTGGCTCTAAACTACACCATTATACAAATAATAATAATAATAATTAATAATAGACATAAAGGCTATTTGATGTCCCCAGTGATGCATACATGGCTAAGTTGAGTAACCTTCCGCACTGTTACCCTCACGTGTGTTATGTTTAACATTTAGGGAAGTGGTTTCGTTGGAAACTGCAGCATCTCCCTGCCAACCTGTCCCTCTAACCCTACGCCCATTCTGTGGTCTAACCCCACCCCCACTCTGCAAGGGAAGGGGCACATTATGGTGTAGGGCAGCTGGTAGAGGTGTCTCTGCGAAGGGCTTTGCGCACCGTCGAGCTCTCTAAAACAATAAGTAAACACCACCCATCCTCACATGTGCTTATTCTTTTACCACCAACCAGACTGTTCAGTCAAGATGAAATTAATCAGAAGCGACAGCTAAAGTGGAAACGAAAGATGAAGATGATATTTCAGCCAGCGCATTGTGATGTTTACCAAACAAGTTACAGGGTTACCGCATTTGGTTCAGGATTTACCTAAGTCTCACAAGAGGATTATGAGAAACGCCCCATCGAAGCACTTAGCAGCAAGTAGCAGAGAAGGACTAAGTTTCTCAGGGAAGCAATCAGACTATTTTACGTGAACATGTTTATCCTCTGTTTACCTGACTTCCCAACGTGCCTTTATATGTCACGGGCTATGTTATGTTTCCCACATGCACAGTGGGCAAACTAGGTGTTTCCAAGCCTAGCTAACTTTTACTTCAGATCAAGTAAATGAGAAGTATAAAATCTCCATGTGAGTGAGAGCATACAGAGAGTCGCTCCGAAACATTCTGCATCTGAAATGAAACACAAAATGGCAGCTGCCTCCCAGCTCCCCCCTGCAGCAGGTAGGAAGTATCTACATTTAAAGGTGTAGTACAGAGAAAACAGAATCTCCTTTCAGTTACAATCACAGGGTGTTATATCACTGTGTCAAAACAAGGGCTGTGCAAATTGTTCACAATGAAACCAGATGCCATATGATTTTCACTTCCCCATAGCCTGGGTTATAATTATGAAATGGAGATCAGTCTGATTTATGGCTCGCTAAGGTTCACGCAACTTCTAAGAAAACCTGGCGCTGAGTTATGACTTTGCATCGAAACCATGCGACTTCTCAGACCGTTCCGAACGCAGTTCACTTAGGGATTTTGAGTTTTGCTGAACGTAAAACTCAAAGCGAAACTTTGGGGGCTTACAAGTGAGAAGAAACTAAAATCAAGGGCAAAGTTTGCATAAACCACAGGGGAAGTGAAACCACCATATTTTACGTAGATCTGGTGAAAACATGACAGCTTCATGTGAATGATACCAGAGATCCTCTCCTCTTCCCTGAAGGGTGAAAGAAGGGGTCAGTCAATCTGTCAGTCCGTCTGTGGGTCTGTACAGCGCCCATCACCATAGTATCTTAGTAGAGCTGATTTTAAAATGTTTTTTGTGGGAAATATTGAAAACTTTTTTTTTATTTCCCATTCCATTTGTTTGTTTGTTTGTTTTTCACGGAAATGAAACCGAAACCAAAACATTTTTTGTTTTCAGAAAGCAAAAATTTTTAATTTCTGTTCTCCACCCACATGTCTGTTCTACACACACATACATACATTCCTTTTTCTCCTCTTTTCCAGTGACAAAATTTGCCACTAGGAAAAAGTGGGGAATGGGTGAGAAAAGTGGAGGAAAAATGTAAAACCGAAACACTTTAGACCCAAATTTTTGATTAGGAAAAAATGCTATTTTCCACCAAAAATATTTTCGGTGGAAAATTATCAACCAACCTTGTACCTAATGGCGAAACTTGTGAAACTATTAAATAACTTCTCTAGAGGTGGTAGAAACTCCAACCCTTGGGTCATTTAAAACTGAGCAAGAGAAGAGCGTGAAAATATGTAAGAGAGGCCAATGCTGCGCTTAGCAGGTGACTTGATTGGGGGCTCCAATCCCACAGCAGTGCTACAGCCCTGAAATCAATGGGATTTCTGCATGCAGAGTAGGCGACCTAGAGCTATAGGCGTTTTTGCATCTCTGATTGCCATGATATTTAATGTGGGGGAGGACGGAATGTCTATGGGTCTGATCCTGTGAGCCATTGAACATTACCTGAGAAGTCCTCAGTTCCTATTGATTTCAATAGGCTGATAGCGTTTCTCAAGAGCCACTGAGTACCTTGCAGGATTGAGGCTAACATGGAGGTGAACAGTAGTCTGACATGGATCTATTCCAGGGATCAGCAACCTTTGGCACACGACCCGTCAGGGAAATCCACTGGCGGCCTGGGACAATTTGTTCACCTGCAGCGTCCGCAGGTTCGGCCGATCACAGCTCCCACTGGCCGCGGTTCGCCATTCCAGGCCAATGGGGGCTGCGGGAAGCGGTGGCCAGCACATCCCTCAGCCCACGGCGCTTCCCTCAGCCCCCATTGGTCTGGGACGGCGAACCGCGGCCAGCTGCGATCGGCCGAACATAGGTCGCCGATCCCTGATCTATTCTCTTAGCAGCATTTGCTTCTTGTACCTAAACCTTCCAAAGGGACTGACTCTGCTTTTTAACCAGCTATAGTTATAAGACTATATTATACCAGGGGTGGCCAACCTGTGGCTCCAGAAACTCTTCAGAAGTTTCCAATGTGCCGGGGCTGCTCTCTGCTCAACCCTTGGCTCTGCCACAGGCCCTGCCCCCACTCCACCCCTTCCCGGCCTCTCCCCTGAGCCTGCCGTGCCCTCGCTCTCCTCCCCAGAGCCTCCTGCACGCCACGAAACAGCTGATCTGGAGGGGCGGGGAGTGAGGGGGCGGGGAGCTGCTGGGGGGCTGCTGACGTATTACTGTGGCTCTTTGGCAATGTACATTGGTAAATTCTGGCTCCTTCTCAGGCTCAGGTTGGCCACCCCGGATATTAGACATTACACTGGAGTTTCCCTTTGAATGACACTGGTTATCATATTTAAGCACATTATATTTTTTCCTCTATTCCTGTGGAGATTTGGGGCCACGTCCTCACCGAGGGTAAATCAGTGTCATTCCACGGAAGTCAGTGGGGCTATGTTGATTAAGACCAGCTACGGCTCTAGCTCTTTATAACCTAATGGCTCGATTCAGAAAGTTATCGGTTTCCAAATGATTTTTCTATTTTCGGTTGCATTTCCTGGCACTTGATTCTCCGGGTGATTCAAAGGATTTCCTGGACCCTGGCTCTGCAGTGAGGTCAGCCATTCTGAACGTGTCTTCAGTCACACAGGCACTGAATAATAAAATTAATAAATAATAGCCGCCTACGCTGTCACTATGTCAAATGGTAAAAAAAAATGATAGCCGGCCCATTTAATTTCGAGTCAATGGAGGGATTTACAGGATTCATTTCTGAAACTGGATCTATTTGACTCTAATGAGACAAAATATGGGAATGTTAAGACTCTGCCTTACATTACTTCCCTGGTATCTGAATAAAGAAAAAGTAGGTACAAAGAGAACTGTGCTAAGGACCCCCTGTAATGGGTCCCCCCTTTGTCTCAACACCCTGCCTTAAATTAACTCCAGTTTTGTTTGACCCGGGGTTGCAGACCTAATTCTAAAGACAAGCCCCCGGGTAGTCTCTTAAAAGTGACCTCGACCACTTGAAATCTATGCAGCTTCAACAAATGCGACAAAAGTATTTAAAATGTGCCTAGCACACTGTGGTTGCTACTAGAAATAGGGGGAGGGTGACATTTTTCATCCAAAACTCTTTTTTTGACAAAAAATGTATATTCACATCAAATGACTCATTTAGCAAGTGCGCGTCACATTTCACAATATTTGGACCAAAAAAAAAAAAAGAAGAAGAAAACAATTTTGAAGAACAGTAGACTAGTAAGAGGCCAATATGGCTCCGTTAGGAACTCTTTAATACCCTGAAAATCAAAAAGGAAGTCTACAAAAAGTGGAAAGTTGGACAAATTGCTACGGATGAATATAAAATAATAGTGCACACATGTAGGGACAAAATCAGAAAGGCTAAGGCAGTGGTTCTCAAACTTTTGTACTGGTGACCCCTTTCACACAGCAAGCCGCTGAGTGTGACCCCCCCTTATAAATTAAAAATACTTTTTAATATATTTAACACCATTATAAATGCTGGAGGCAAAGCGAGGTTTGGGGTGGAGGCTGACAGCCCATGACCCCCCATATAATAACCTTGAGACGCCCTGAGGGGTCCTGACCCCCAGTTTGAGAACCCCTGGGCTAAGACATAAAAGGAGTTATACCTAGCAAGGGACATAAAAGATAACAAAAAGAGGTTCTATAAAGAGCAAAAGAAAGACAAAGGAAAGTGTAGGTCTTCTACTTAGCAGGGCAGGAGAGCTAATAACAGATGACATCAAGAAGGTTGAGGTGTGTAATTGTAAGGGGACCGGGTGTGGTGAGCAGCTGGGGAGAGCGAGGGGGACCCTAGGCAGCGAGCCCAGCGCAGGGAGATGCCCCCAGCCAAGAGTCCTTGCAGGCCAGACTTGGAGGGGGATTGTAACCCCAACGGGGCGGGGGCGACTCTGGGAAGAAGGGTCCTGCCACCTAGAGCCTGAGGGCGTGTGGCCACTGCCAGAGCAAATGTCCGACCCACAGCGTCCCTGCAGCACAGCCAAGGCCTGACAAGGAGGCCTGGGCCGTGTGAGGAACAGACTGAACTTCACTTACATTCCAGAGACGCTGGTTGTGATGTCCCCGTGCCACAGAGCAGGGTGACGTGTTTTCCTTTACCCTGTCCCATTTGTTCCTTATTTTTTTTAATTGATTGCTGTTTCATAAATTGTATTTGCTTTGAACTATATGTGATGATCAGTGGGTCAGGGAAGCATCTAGTGCAGAGAGAGCACCCTGGAGGGGGACACCCTAGCCCCTGCCCTAAGTGACCACGACAAGGCTGGGGGGTCGAGCCCCCCAGGAATCCTGGGCCCAGCCTTGTTGGGGGTTACCAGGACTCTGCCACACAGGAGAGTGGAAGGGGACTCCTCTAGGTCAGGCAGGGGTCTGGGTAAATGGAGTGGGAGCGAGGACGCCGATCCTTTCGCTAGCCGATTTCACCGGGATAGTGTATAAGCCAGGAAAGTTCCCCACAATAGCAGGACTATTCCCCTTACCTAATGCCTCTTTTGCTTCAGTCTTCACTTAAAAAAGTTAATTGTGACCAGATACTCAACACAACTAATAATATAAACAAGGGGGAGGGGGACACAAGCCAGAATAAGGAAAGAACGGCTTACAGAATATTTAGATAATTTAGATGTATTCAAGTTGGCAGGGCCTGATGAAATTCATCCTAGGGTACTTAAGGAACTAGCTGAAGCAATCCCGGAACCATTAGTGATTATCTTCAAGACCTCATGGAGGACGGGTGAGCTCCCAGAGAACTGGAGAAGGGTAAATGTACCTATCTTTAAAAAGGGGACCAGAGGACCCAGGGAATTATAGTCCGGTCAGCCTAACTTTGATACCTGGAAAGATACTGGAACCAATTATCAAACACTCAATTTGTAAGCACCTAGAGGATAATAGGTAGGGCTGCAGATTTGTCACAGCATCACAATAAATTTAGTAGAAGTCATGAGTTACTACATTTTCTATGACTGCTCCCTGAGCTTTGATAAAAGATGCCCTTCCCCTCTCCCCGCTGAGGGGGCACCGACCACCTGCAGTGGCACCCTACACCCCAGTACCACAACCCTAATCCCGACCCGGGGCAGAGGGGCGGCACAGAGGGGGATTGGGGAGCAAGCCCGACCCACCTTCACTCCTCAGAAGCAATTCCTGTGGCTCGTGTGGACTGGGCCCGATGCCCCTCTCCAGTCATGATGGAGGGTTGGGTGAGTCAAACCATTAATAAGACGGCGACCCAGAGTGCCCAAAGCAGGGAGCCAGGACCAGCCATGAGGGACAGGAGATGCAGGGGTGAGTAACGGACACAGAAAAGAGTCATGGACAAACAGAAAAATCACGCTATCTGTGACGGTTTTCCCACCATGACAAACCTGCAGCCCTAACAGTAGGGTAATAAGTTATAGCCAGTATGGATTTATTTTGTCAGGAACAAGTCATGCCAAACCAACCTAACTTCCTTCTTTGACAGGGTTACGAGTCTCGCACTGGCCTAGTGGATAGGGGGAAGCAGTGGATGAGAGATACAGTATACTCCTGTTTATCCAAAACTCTATGATCCAAACCCAGGGCCGGTGCAACCACTAGGCGAACTAGGTGACCGCCTAGGATGCCTAGTGGTTGAGGGTGCCTAAAAGCCCGCTCAGGCGAGGAGATGGAGTGGAGGTGAGCTGGGGCGGGGGGGCATGGAGAGGACCACCTGCAGTAACAGGAGGGGGCCGCACAGGGGAACCGCTCCCCACCCACTCCCCACCCCAGATCACCTCCACTCTGCCACCTCTGCTGAGCACACAGCCCCCACTCTAATTCTCCTCCAATCGGTGCCGCAAGCCTGGGAGGGGAGGAGAATTAGAGCGGCGCCGGCTCTGGGCTGAGCCTGGGGCAGGCGGTTGGGGTTCAGAAGGGGTCTGGGGTACGGGCTCTGGGAGAGAGTTTGGGTGCAGGAGGGGACTCTGGGCTGGGGCAGGAGTTTGGGGTGCAGGAGGGGGCTCAGGGCTGGGGCGGGGTTTGGGGTGCAGGAGGGGTTTGGGGTGCTGGCTCTGAAAGGGGGCTCAGGGCTGGGGCAGGGGGTTGGGGTGCAGGGGGGAGTGCGGGTTCTGGGCTGGGGCCGAGGGGTTCCGAGTGTGGGAGGAGGCTTCAGGCTAAGCCTGGGGCAGGGGGTTGGGGTGGAGGAGGGGGTGCACAGTGCAAGCTCTGGGAGGGAGTTTGGGCACTGGAGTGGGGGTCAGGGCTGGGGCAGGGATTTGGGGTGCAGGAGGGGGCTTGGTGCATGGTGCGGTTCCAGGAGGGGGATCAGGGTTGGGACAGAGGGTTGGGGTGCAGGAGGGGGCTTGGTGCATGGTGCGGTTCCAGGAGGGGGATCAGGGTTGGGGCAGAGGGTTGGGGTGCAGGAGGGGGCTTGGTGCATCATGGTGCGGTTCCAGGAGGGGGATCAGGGTTGGGGCAGAGGGTTGGGGTTCAGGAGGGGGCTTGGGGAGCAGGATGTGGTGCATGGTGCTGGTTCCAGGAGGGGGATCAGGGCTGGGGCAGGGGTTTGGGGTGCAGGAGGGGGCTTGGGGAGCAGGATGTGGTGCATGGTGCGGTTCCAGGAGGGGGATCAGGGTTGGGGCAGAGGGTTGGGGTTCAGGAGGCAGTGATGGGTGTGGGCTCCGGCCGGGCGGCGCTTACCTCGGGCAGCTCCCAGTCAGCAGCACAGCAGGGCTAAGGCAGGATCCCTGCCTACCCTGGCCCTGCGCCACTCCCAGAAGTGGCCAGCATGTCGCTGTGGCCCCTGGCCGGGAGGCCTAGGGGGCTCCGTGCGCTGCCCCTGTCTGCAGGCACCGCCTGTGCCACTCCATTGGCTGCAGTTCCTGACCAATAGGAGCTGGGGAGTCGGCACTCGGGACGGGGCCAGCGCGCGTAGACCCCCTCCTCTCCCAGGTGCTGCAGGGATGTGCCAGCTGCTTCTGGGAGCAGCGCGGGGCCAGGGCAGGCAGAGAGTCTGCCTTACTCCTGGCTGGGAGTCTCTGCTCTGCCTCTCCCAGACTGCAGCCTTCCCTCTCGCATCTTGCGCCTACCTGCATCGTCTGTCACCGGCCTTGTGGCAGCGCCAGGAGCCCTCGCAGTCCTGCTGCCATGGGAGTGAATGAGCAGTGCAGAGCGGCCAGGCCCTGCAAGGAGAAGGAAGAGAACAAGCCCCCGGGTGTGGGGGAGGCCACTCTGCTGCTCACTGGCTCCTGCCCTCTGGACTATCCAATCTTCTGATTGCCCTCCTAAAATCAGTGTCCTCCCTGCTATTTGGCAAACGGGGAGTGTATTGTATCTTCATTTTAGTAAGGCTGAAATCCCACATGACTTTCTCATAAGCAAACTAGGGAAACGTGGTCTAGATGAAATTACTATAAGGTGGGTGCACAATGGGTTGAAAGACCATCCTCAAACAGTCATTATCAATGGTTTTCTGTCAAATTAGGAGGATGTATTAAGTGGGGTCCTGCAGGGGGTCTGTCCGAGGTCCATTCAACATTTTCATTCACAACTTGGATAATGGAGTAGACAGTGTGCTTATAACATTTTTGAATGACACCAAGTTAGGAGGGGTGGCTAGCACCCTGGCGGACAGGATTAGAATTCAAAATGACAGTGACAAATTGGAGAATTTGGTCTGAAATCAGCAAGATGACATTCCACGAAGACAAGTGTAGAGTTTTTCACTTAGGACTTTTGCTTTTACTTCCATTTTCTTTTTCTTTTTTAAAGATTAAAAAAAACTTAAATGAAACAAAACATTTTATTTCAAGTCAAATGGACTGTTTCGTTCAACCTAAAATGAACTTTTTTTTTTACTTTGCTTTGTCAAAAAAAATTGAATACGTTTCATTTCAGGTCAACTGAAATTTTATTTTTAATTGTTGGTGCAGTCTCTGAACTAAAAGTTGGTTATTCACACAGTTCTACCCAGAAATATGTAATAAAATTAGTTTACAGACATCTGCTACTGATTTCTCTGCTAATATTTGTGGTTTTACAATCACTTTCTTTTTTTTTTAATAGTTTCTCTCAGCCTGGACAACTGACAGTCAATGAGGTCACGTTGGCTATGGTTTATAGTCAATTTCACTTTCAGGTTCCCAGCACAGTAATATTTGTGTTGCCAACATCACAAGGGAATAATTACATGTTTAAAGAACACTACTTCCATTGGAATTTACTTTTTAAAAAAACAGTGTTTCTGTTGCTCTTGGCTGTTGCAGGAGTGTGATCATTATTGTGAAATCTCAGTTTTGGACCAGATTCCAACAGAGTTCTTTTAACCATTCAGTACTTAACCCTCCTGTACAAGGTGATTAGTTGGCTCACTGCCAGGTTAGGAGCACATGAGATGGTGACTCATCGGTTTCCAGGAGTCACAAGATGAGCAGAGTTTCCTCTCTGAGTCACTGAATAAAGATGCCTGCATTAGGTGGCCTTTTTGTCATACCACAGGGTTCTGCTGAGTGACTCACACAGGTAAAGTACATATGGTGCAATCAGCAGCCATCATGAAAATAATGCACGAGACCACCTACAGAGCAAGCAAGAAATGCAAAATCTCTCCTGTCAGTTAGGGATCCAACATGATTGCAGACTGTAACAGGTTTATGCAGGGCTACCAGCAGGAGACTTATAATCTGTGTTTTCAGTGGGTCACACATCTATGGGCAAAGTCACTGGGAATCTTGCCCATATATTAAAAAATATGCCTTGGCAACATAAATAAGATGCTATCAGAAGTGCCCCCTGGATATTTATTTTCTCAGCTGGGTTTTCATGGTTTATCTAAATGACTGTCCCCAGTGCTTCATGGGACACACCGTACAACTCACAAAAGCTAGAATTAAGCAGCCTGAATGCAAGGGAATGTATTATAAATATAAATGCAGTGTGTCCACGTTTGGCAAGCAGACGGGAGAACTGAAGCAGGCTGAGAAGGGGCAGGGATTAGAGATGAGCAGGAAATGGGTTTCCCATCCATGAATATTTTCAAGAGTTCAAAAATGTTTTCCCATCTTAAATGGGATGAAGAGTCAAAATCTTGAAAATATTCACAAACCAAATGATTTTCCATTTCAGAACTGAAAATGTTTAGTTTTGATCATTTTGAAACGTTTCATTTCAGTTTGGACTTTTTTTTTTTTTTTTAGCTTTTTTAATCTAATTAGCTAAATTTCAAAATGAAAAATCATTTCAAACCAAACAAGTCCGAATTTTTTTGTTCTTGAAATGTCGGCATGAAACGTTTCAACCGTTACAAAACTTTTTTCTGGACCTTTTTTAAGTTGAGAAGTTCTCCTAACTAATGCTTTTGTGGATTGGGAAGTCTGTCCCGCTGACTTCAGTTGGCTTTGTATCAGGCACTTGATCTATTGTAGGCTGTTCTGTATATTCCTATCAGTATATTAAGTAATCGCTGTGTATATTTCTAGCAGTATATGAGTGGGTGCAGGGGGTGCTGCAGCACCCCTAGGTTTTACGCAGGGCCAATGGCTCCATGCCCTGCTCCCCAGCTGCTGGCCCTGTGCCCGGGGCTCCGCTCCCCAAACCCATGCCCAGGGCTCAGATCCCAGCTGCCGGCCCCGCTTCCCAGCAATTGGCCGTGTGCCCGGGGCCCGGGGCCCGCTCCCAGAGCCCCAGTCTCGGTCCCATGCCTGGGACTCTGCTCTTTGGGCAATGGCCCCGCTCCCTAGCCCCTGGCCTCTGGCCCTATGCCAGTGGCCCCGCACTCAGCCCCCTGCTCCCGGTGCTCTGCTCCCGGGCTCCTGGCCACTGGCCCCACGACCAGGGCTCTGCTACTGGCCTTGCACGTGGGTCCTGGTTCCGCTCATAGCCCCGTCCTGCCTTTACCCCCTTACCCGTGTCCAGGTCCCCCCCTCCTGGAGACACAACACTGCTCCTGGCCCCTGCTGGGGGGGGACGCGGACGGGGGTAGCGGAGCTGGCTTTTAGCACCCCCGCTATTAAAAGGGTCCCAGCGCCACTGAACAGAACAGACCCGATTTACATTCTCCTAGCCAAACCCAGATCCTGCCATGTGTCTTTGGGTCTCTCAGGCCACGGCCACGTTACAGACTTCTGCCAGCAACAGCTCTGGTGGGCAGGGGGTTGATGAGGTCTGATCTCTGACCAACGTAGCTGTGCTGACAAAAACCCCTAGTGTAGATGTGGCTATTCCAGCGTTTTTACTACTACAGCTTGTTCTGTTCATAGGTGGGGAGGAGGGGTGTGAAATAAGCTATACCAATTAGAAGCACTTTGCTAGTATAGTATACGGGTATACGTTATCCCAATAAAGTGCACCTAGTGTAGACATGGCTTCTGTCTGGTTCCCTCATGTTCAAAGTGGATTCAGTGCTTCCCAAGGACAGCAGGCTAGACCATTAAGGCAGCGGCTTTGGGGTCACAGCATCAGCAGATGGGGTCAAGGCGATCCCTAGTGTACTGAGGACGCCATTTTACTCATCACAGCATGACCTCACCTGGAAGGTGCGTGCAAGATAATGCTACGTGGAGAAAACTATTTTGCTCTGCAAAATGGCATCCTCCATGCTGTCTGGGGTCCCAGGAGGAAATAGTTCATTAAAATGGGGTCATGCCAGCAAGTTTGGGAACCCCTGCATTAAGGCTACTACTCTGGCATTATTTCTTAACGACTCTTAAGAGTAAGGTCTTGGGGGACTACTGGAAAAGGCCTTCTTCCATTTTTCTATTCAGACCCTTGGTTTGAAATATTCTTTCCATTATATAATACAGAGACAGCATGCTAGTGACAGATCCAGAGATGATGTTACTACCTGCTAAAGAGCACCCCACAATGTCATAGTGGGTTCATTGTACAAAACAAAAGAAGACAGACTCCCTTCTCCATGGTGTTAATAATCCAACTAGACAACACAATGATGCACTGACAGACCCAAGAGAACTATTTTATGTACAGGATACAATATCCTTTTAACAATTGTACAAAATTAATCACTCCTTTAATTTTTCTTTCATTCATGATACACAATACACACCCACAGCAGGGAAGTTGGTCTTACCTTCTGATAAATGTGCACTAAAGAGACTTGGTAACCTTCCCTTTCATACCATGAATCAATGTATGCACAAGAGCTTGTTATCTAAAGCCATTCAGAGTTATCTGTCTCTGTAACTTCCTGCTTCTCAAGTCTAAAACAGCACCACCTCATTCTGCGAGCTGACCAGTCTTCATGATGCATTCTAACTCAACCAGAAATTATGGGAAACTAGACTTGAGGAAAGTCTAGGGCTTGTCTCTGGCCTGTGTTATAATAAGGGGAAGGAGGGATAGCTCAGTGGTTTGAGCATTGGCCTGCTAAACCCTGGGTTGTGAGTTCAATCCTTAAGGGGGCCATTTAGGGATCTGGGGCAAAAAAATTAGTCCTGCCTAGTGAAGGCAAGGGACTGGACTTGATAACCTTTCAAGGTCCCTTCCAGCTCTATGAGATAGGTATATCTCCATATAGTATTATTAGTTATGATGATTGATTGACTGATTTTACCATAGTGTCTAGTCATGGACCAGATCCCTATTATAGGAGACCAGACTAGATGACCAAAATGGTCCCTTAAAATCTAAGGCCTTAAAATCTGTGAATCTATGAGCTAAAACACAGACTCATCAGACTATCCCTATTCATCAAAGCCCTTAAGCATGTGGGCCTTATGCTGAACAGGCATGGGTTTAAGCACATGCTTACAATGCTTTGTTGAATCAGGACCTCAACAGGGTTGGTTGGGCCTGGTCAGAACTAGGATGGGAGACCTCCAAGAAAAGCAATCACAGGGTGATGCAAGAATTAAGGGGCTGATTCCATAAAGTGCTAATGCAATCAGTTCCTACTAGTCAATGGAAACTGAGGAGCCTCGTCAACATCTTGCTGGCTCAGACGTTCATCAAGTGGGGCTCCTCCCTCTGCATCAGCGCTTGGCCTATGCCTGAGCATGGTCCTGGAGACAGTGCACCGCTGGAGATGCTGCCTGTCATAGGGAGACATTGAGAACTTGACCCTGACAAGGTGGCATCACTCAAAATTCTAGGGTGATTTTGGAGGGGTTGGCAGAGTTGCAAAGGGGTATGGAGAAAAGGAGACTTGACGAGCAAAGGCTGCTGCGGGTAGTCTGTGGAGTACGGTCTATGCAGTAATGGAAATGACATGGCTGAAAAGAGGATGTGTGGTTGGGTGGCTTAACTTTTCATTTTGTTGCTTTTATGGGTCTGAGTCAGTTACGCGTGTTGCAGCCCTCCCTGCGTCACAGCAGTGGGTTTAGGGGTTGGGTTTATTTTTGTATAATACTATCCCGGGTCTGACATAAATAGAGAAAAGGTGGGAAACTCAAAGACTAAAAATACTCCATTCCCATGGGCAAATCCAGTTTGCCGCATTCACATGGACAATTAATGAGACCCCGAGTATGAGTCAGATCAACTGGATTTGCCTTGTGACTTGTTCTGATGCATTTAGGAATTTCATGGCTCTGACAAATCATTATAGTGTTACTTACAGAGCTGCTTAGACTGGGCCTGACTCTGATCTCAGTTACACCTGCGTAAATCTGGAATAACTCCATTAAAGCAAAACCAGCGTAAGATCAGAAGCAGGCCCACTGCTTTATTGTGTAAACAACTATTTGTGTCTCCAGAATAGAATCTCCTAGGAACAGTAACTACTTCTGGGTAGAAGCTAGTTTTTCCTGTAAAACATGCTAATGATTTTGGTTTTGTTTTCAAACATGCCAGCAGTTTAGGCCATATCATGGATGCCGCTGTTGCACAATTCCAGTTTTTGAAGCAAATCAAAACCTTTTTTGGGGAGTTTATATAAGCAAACAAAAAATTCATCCAGAAGTGAGGAGAGGAGGGTTGCCAGGGGTCCAGTTTTTGACTGGAAAGTCTGGTTGAAAAGGGACCTGTGCAGTGTCCAGTCAGTAGTGCTGACCGGTCACCAAAAGTCCAGTTAACACAGTAACCAGCTTCCACCACCGGGAGGGCGGGATGAGCAGCTGACACCAGAGGGAGGGATCCTGACTGCATGCACCATTTAAGGAGCAGAGCTGGCAGCCAGGGTCACCACCTGTGATGGCCCAGTGGGGCTTCTCTGCCTCCCAGGGCCCCGGCTCTTTCCAGCCCCTCACTCTGAGGATTCAACCTCCTCCTCCCCCATCTCTCCTCCGTGCCCTGATTGGGCAGGCTGGCTCCACATCAGCTCCTCCCAGCCCAGCTCTGCAGGCAGCAAGCAAGTCCTGGGAGAGTGGGGAGAGATGGGGAAAGGGGGGAGCGAGCGCCAGGGGTAGGGGGGCCGGTAGTCTCCGGTTTTGAAAAATTGGAAAGTTGGCAACCCTAGAGAAGAGATGTAAATGTATGACTTGAATGTGTTCAAGTCATTATCCTGCAAATATTAATATCTGTCTGACTCTCTAGCTAGGTTCTTATATTGGTGACTGTGATGGAGCTTAAACCCTTTCATCTATAAGGCAAGGGAAAGAATCCCAATTAGTCATGCTCCGCACCTGGGAGGGAGGTTAGCTAATTGCCTCCTGACCGGAGGAGGCAGCGGAAGGCCTTATAAAGAGCTAAAGGAGCTCAGTTTGGGGAGCGCAGACCCAAGAAAGAAGAGGTAGGGAGTTCCCTCCTTCTCCATCTCCTGGGAAGGGCCTGGGGTAGGCAGACTGGGGAAGGCTGTGGGGACAGAACTGATCCCAGTGGCAGGTTCTGGAAAGAGGGGCAAGATCCAGGGAGAGACTGCAGAGAAGGCAGGATTGTCCTACAAAGAAAGACCCACAGTGACCAAAGTAGGATCCTGTGGAGGGAGCCCCAAGACAGGGTTTGTAAGCAGAAACAGAAGACTACAATAGCCCAAGGGGGCAGAAGAATTATTCGGTTTTGTTTGGACTTGTTCATGGTATCCCAGAAGGAGGATGAACTTAAGAACAGAAGAACGGCCATACTGTGTCAGACCAAAGGTCCTTCTAGCCCAGTATCCTGTCTTCTGACAGTAGCCAGTGCTAGGTGCCCCAGAGGGAATGAACACTTTGAACAGAACAGGTAACCATCAAGTGATCCATCCCCTGTCGCCCATTCCCAGTTTCTGGCAAACAGAGGCTAGGGACACCATCCCTGCCCATCCTGGCTAATAGCCATTGATGGACCTATCCTCCATGAACTTATCTAGTTCTTTTTTGAACCCTGTTATAGTCTTGGCCTTCACAACATCTTCTGGCAAGGAGTTCCACAGGTTGACCGTGCGTTGTGTGAAAAAATACTTCCTTTTGTTTGTTTTAAACCTGCTGCCTGTTAATTTCATTTGGTGGCCCCTAGTTCTTGTGTTATGAGGAGTAAATAACACTTCCTAATTTACTTTCTCCACACCCATCATGATTTTATAGACGCCTATCATATCCCCCCTTAGTCGTCTCTTTTCCAAGCTGAAAAGTCCCAGTCTTATGAATCTCTCGTCATATGGCAGCCTTTCCATACCCCTCATCATTTTTGTAAACTTGATGTGACTTGGCTGAAGGGCTGAGTCACAAAAGACCCAACGAGACAGGCAAGCAGCAGGAGGTGCTGGAGCTGACGTCCCATGCAAGGTCACATCTGGGCACATGGGGGTGCCCTTAGATGGTCACCCTTCCAGTGACCATCCCCATAGAATCTGGGTTCCAATGTCAAGATTTGGTTCAGGAACAAATTATATGGTGCAGTTAAACAATGTTCAGTCCACATTTACTGATTCCTGTGTTTCCAACTGGCCATGTGTCACCATAACAAACTGCGCCCCCGGCCATAGCTGCCATCTTTGTTGTAGGGAGTAGCCTAGGTGGAAAATAACCTCTTTATTACATGAGTCATTCACTGCGGTAGAGTAGCCATGGACTAAATGGATCATGGAGACAAACTCCCTTTTTAGCCCTAGTTAGGTCTCTCCAGGGCAGGGTGAAGGTCCATCAGGAAGGTGAAACGGCTGAAGCATCTACTTCCTCTCTGTGCTGTCACTTCTCTGTGGCTGCGATTGCCAGCCGGGCGTGTCTCACAGACACTAAATACACATGCAAAAAAATCATTTTGGTTCCCTCTTAACGAGGGTGATAAAAATGCTGCTTCTGTTGCCAAGCGACTGCAACAGCTGACAGAGCAGGAAAAGGAACGTGTCAGTTTCCCTTTCCAGGGGCTGAGAAACTGTGAGTCGGACCTTCTTCCCGTTGAGTTCCTGTTATTCTCCAAAGGCAGCTTCAGCAGATAAATAAAGAAGAGGCGTCTCCTTTTCTCAGCCAAATCCGAATGTTTGTCTGGTGTTGCTGCCTTGTGAATCGGTAGCCAGTGCTGTCAGGAGAATCACGTTTCCATCTGGTACGTACACTCTAGTGTCAGATGGGGGATTGGTGGCTGAATAGCAATGATGTGATCTTCATCACCCTCCTCGTGAGATTCATGATGATCTTCCAGTTTAGTCACCGTTTAGCTCATCAAAATGCTGTCTTTCTCCTGTGTGTCCCCAAAACATTTTGGCTGCATTTCACAAAGACCTGGTTGGTTTTACATTCACCTACTTCAATCACAACCAAGACTCATTTCAACTTGTACGTAGCACCTTGTGGCTGAGGATCTCAAACATTTATGAATTTTATCCGAGTATCATGCCCCAAATGCATGGCACCCTGTCGTGAATGGGCTCACTGTTCGCTCAAAACATGCCGACAGACCATCTTAATGGATAAAAACTCTCAGGTGACTTTCTTTTATCCAAACCTGGGAGCCTAAAGTTAGGCAGTGTTCTGCAGCAGAAGGAAACCTGCAATGTGCAGAAGTGCATATCTATATTACGTTGAGAGGCACAAATACAAAAGCAGAGACTAGAGATGCATTTTGGGGGATCCATTCTACACTGCGTCCAAGCTCCATTCTGACACAGTGGAGCCCATAGCATCTCCCTGATCCTCCACCGCCCAGCCCTGGCCTCAACTAGAGCTGCGGAGAAGTTCTAACTTACCCCACTGCCATCAGGTCCCTTAAGGTGCATCCACGCTGCAGCTGGGAGTGTGCTTTCCAGCCCACGTAGACAGACACATGCTAACTCTGCTTTTGCTACCATGCTAAAATTAGTAGCATAGCCAGGAGTAGCACAGATAGCCGCATTGGGCTAGCTGCCCGAGTATGTATCTAGGGGGTCCGGGTGGTTTGTACTCAGCCTGCCAGCCCAAGCCGCTGCCTGTGCTACCCTTGGCTACACTGCTGTTCTTAGTACATTAACTCAGGAAGAGCCGTCTACTCACACAAGGAAGCATGCTCCTAGCTACAGTATAGACATACCGTTAGTGACTTGGCACCAGTGGGAGATCAGTGTAATGGAGCTCTGGTCTGCCACACTCACCGTCCACCCCCAAAGCATCCTGAGATGCCCCCTACACCACAGGTCAGTGCATGGCTGGCACAGGATGTAACTACACCAACTCCACCCGCTTTATGCTAATGGAGAGTTGCACTGCATAGGGGGAGCTCTTAATGACCATTTCTGGACAGTTCCCATCCACTTTGTGCTGCTCAAGCATTACAAAACGGACATAGCAGCCCAGAGACTCTGACCCTTTGAATTGACCCCTTTATTCGTTTTCCAAGGCTCAGCACAGTAATTCATTTAAAAGGAAAAATATAAAATAGAAAGCTTAGAGAACCACACAAGGAATTTCTAGAGTCTTCTATGACACCCCTGACTGACATAAACTATACCAACGTAAGTGAGAAAGTGTAGAGGCCCTAAGTCATGATCCTCTAGCAGTGGTTTGAGCATTGGCCTGCTAAACCCAGGGTTGTGAGCTCAATCCTTGAGGGGGCCATTTAGGGATCTGGGACAAAGATCTGTCAGGAACGGTACTTGGTCCTACTGTGAAGGCAGGGGGCTGGACTCGATGACCTTTCAAGGTCCCTTCCAGTTCTAAGAGATAGGTATATCTCCATATAATATAAAAAAAGAGGGCGGGGGGGATAAACAAATCCCAATTCAATTCCTCCACTCCAACAAGAAACCCGGAAAGGTAAGAACAGCCTGAGCTCAGACAGTTCCCCCCCTCCCAAAGACTCCCAAGGAAAGGGTGAGTTAAAATGAGGGCCATTGTGTTCAGGATGGGTGTTATTTTTTTTAAATGATCTGGACTTTCTGTGTATTTCTTGTGCTTAAGTAAAGAGTGCTGGTGTTTTAGAATCCTGTGCAAAGTGTGTGTTATCTGCTACATCTGCCATGCGCCCCTGGATGAGATAAACTGTGGGCCCACATGGCTGGCGCTCTGGGAAAGGGTGTGTTAGAGCTAAGGGAGCGTCTGAGGGGATCAGCACTGGTAACAGGGGCTAGGTTATGGTAGCTGGATCGCCACGTCTTCAGCATCAGGAGGGTGTGCTAGACAGAGGGTCTGCAACCCAAGAGTTTGCCTAAGAACCCTAAAACATGGGCAGTGCCTGGTTCTGTTCAGACTCCAGAGGCTTAAACCTCCAGACCTGGAGATTCAGAGATTGGATCCCGCCACCGCAGTTTGGTGAGTAGCCAAGAGGGGGCGCTCGACTAGATCTATGACATAGGCATGACCAAGTTTGCATAAGACATCAGTTCAAATCTGTCAGCAAAGGGGAATCTAACCGTGCTGTTTGGACAACAGTGAGGGGAGTAGAAAGGACTTAAGGCCTGGTTCTCGTCTACACTACGGCCCCTTTACATCACTCTGGCAGTACATTGCACTTGCACCCACCCTTAAGGCCCCAGAATGGTGTAGAAAGGCCGTAGCGTGATTGAGAATTCAGGCCACTGTGTGTAAATCCAGACTAGATCCATCGGTTTACTGCAGCTTCTCAGTACATGACATTGGTGACGGATTCTGTTTGTCAGAAACATGTAAGACCACTTGATTTAATGGCTCTCAGGAGGTATAGTGTTCAGGGGGTGTTGTTATGTAGGGATTACGACCAAGTGGACTTAAAGGCCTATAAGTACTCATTCACAGATTTATAGAGCTTTTTGCCTTGGGCCATGGAAGAAGAGCACTTGGGTTGCATGCTATGGCTTGTTCACCAAAGCTGTTGTCCATTATTTCCCAGGTCTAGTATCGCACACTAGGTCTAGTCTATATATGTATAAGTCTGATCGAGGGACTTATTTACAACTCAGTTCCACTGTGCTGTTTTTTTAGATGACCTATGAAAACTAGCTTTGATCCATGTTACCAACATTACATCGATTGTTTTGTATGATTGTAGCAATCTGGACTAAGTAGGAAGGCTGGTATTAAAGCCACCTAATCAATGCTGCTGAATGCTTGCTAGAGCCATAAAATAACATTAACACCTTTCTTTATTTATTTCTATTACAATAGCACCTAGGCGCACCAATCAAGGATCAGAGCCTCATTTTTCAAGGTGTCCTGCTTTGAACAGGGGGTTGGACTAGATGACCTCTTGAGGTCCCTTCCAACTCTGATATTCTATGATTCTATGAATAGACACCCAGAAAAAAGACAGTCCCTGCCCGCAAAGAACTCACAGTCTAGGTTATGAGAAGATACACTAGTTGGACAAGATAAACAAACAGACAACAGGGGGACACAGGGAAGGACAAGGTAACAATAAAGTTATCAAATATTTAACCAGAGATCTAAGCTCATTAGTAATCACCTTCCTAGTCAATGTCTTGTGTAGGTATATGACAGAGTGCTCTCAATGAAAGAATGTGGAGACTTTAGGTGATTTTAACCTTACCTTTTGTTCTTTAGACTTATGGAAAGAGGTTTCTGTTTCAAGCTCCCAAATTATCTATTTTAAATTATGAGCAAATCAATACGTGACTGCAAAAGTTAAGAAAAACTTGACATTGTGCTTTGAAGCTATGGCCTTGAGGTTTGTTGTCTTGAGAGTAATGGGCATTAACTCAAGTCTGGAGGCTAAGCATAATTGAAACTTCATGATGAGCCAGGTGGATATTCCAACATTGGCTAGTTCCACAGAAACTTCACACACACACACACACACACACACACACACCCTACCCACTGGATATCAAGTTGCAAACTCTCCTCTCACTAGAACAAACTATCAGTGGTGGTCCATTCCCTGAGGTCAGACACGTCTCTTTGGAGCTACTGAAAGCTTTTAGAAAATATCCTCTCTTTGCAAGGGGTCGCATACAGTGCAAAGTTCAGGTAAATGCAGCATCCTTTCATGTTTTATTTCTCTTAATGCTCAGATAATCTTTATCTCTGTGCCTGGAGCCATGTGGGCTTGAACTGTAAGATTTCACAAACAAAGCCACATTGGGCCTTCTGAGAACTTGGATGGGGAGACTGCCAAGAAGAGTAAATCGGTGCAGTAGGACTAGCACTGAGGATTCAGCAGAGGGCACTCTTCCCTCGGTATATTGAACCAATGCCCAAGATGATGTTAGCGGGCAATGTGCTGTAGAAGTCCTCCCTTTAAGATGCAAATTAACATCAAATAACTTGTGGTCATTAAAAATTCCTCCGCACTTTTCATAAGTGTGCTGGCTACATTTCAATTTGGTAATTAAAATTTGCCTGCAGTTTAAACTGTTTACTGTATTTTTCTACCCTCCCTGACATAAAGTGTTGTACAGTGTTGCTCGGCTCTGTTCAGCAGCTGTTACGCTCCACCCTAGAAGTGGCTGCATTTCAGTGGAGGGAAGAGGCCCTGAAGTGATTCCCATATGCATAGTTTGTAGAGCACTTCAGATGAAAGGCACTACATAAATGCCAATCATTTAAAATCTTCAGTCTCAGAGAGGAGGTGTGGTGATTCAAGAAATGAGCTAACCACTCAGTCTTGTGACGTAGGGCTCAGACAGGACCTATAAGTCCCTTTCCTCTCTATTTATCTTCTCCCTGTGTGTTATGTCTATTATTTTAATGACAAAGGACTTTGCAGTCCTCCGCCACCTCCCACCCATTCCCAGCTCTCCATTGCCGGAGGACTGAGTTTTGGTCCTGATCCTGAGATCCCATGAGCACCCATAGCCCCCATTGGTCCATGATGCACCCTTTACAACGTTGGCTTGCAGCAGAGAACCACACGTTAATGCAAAGTGGAGCCTGCGTA
This sequence comes from Chrysemys picta bellii, assembly GCF_011386835.1. Taxonomy (NCBI): domain Eukaryota; kingdom Metazoa; phylum Chordata; order Testudines; family Emydidae; genus Chrysemys; species Chrysemys picta. Next base: position 11,973,745 of record NC_088791.1, on the reverse strand, counting down.
TTGTTCCAGGAGGTAACTAAAGACTAAAATGTACTCAGTGTTTATAGCCTCCAGGCCTTATAAACAGTGTGTGTAGAAGTGACTCACTGGTCAGATTAGTGATCCATCACTGGGGAAGGAATCCCTGTTGTTATTAACAACAGTGAGGCACGTTCTGCCCTGTTATACCTGTCCAAGGGCAGGGTCCCCAGTTCAGAATCCCTCTTCAGCAAATGACTTAAGCACAGGCTTAAGTTCCATTGATGCTGGCTCTGATTCAGTGAGGTCCTTAAGCGTGTGCCTTTAATTTATTTCACCTGCTTAAAGTCAGGCATGTGGTTAAGGATCTCACTGAATCAGGGCCTTAAATGGGACTTGAGCACATACTTAAGTGCTTTGCTGAAGAGGGATGAACTTAAGCCTCTGCTCCAAATCTCTGTTGAATTGGGGCCTTCAGCTAGGGTATGTTTATACTCTAGTTTGTCAGGTGTGGAGTCTTTTGTTGTTACATTAATTTGTTTTTCATTTGAATGTGTGGCCAGAGAGACAACAACGTGGCCTGTAAAAAAAGGATAAATAAATCTATTAATGCATGAAAGATGAGAATAAAAGGCACCAACATTCCATCATTCCCCGATATGTCCATATGCCCAGCCCGACTCATGGTTTTGCCAAGAATCAGGTGTTGCCTGGGCTCGTCTCTATTTTAACTAGCTCTAGTTAAAACGCTTGACTTCAGCTCTTGAACTGAAAAGTTAACAGCCTTGGTTACAGCGATGTTTTAAACCCTCTAATAGGAACCTCTTGTAATGGAAACGCTGATAGAGGCCGTACAAAGGAGACAATGTAATTAACAGCTCACCTTTATTCGGATTAAATTCCATTATTGCATGTGGTGGGTAACTTTCTTCTGCTCAGGCTGATGGCATTTTGCTGCTTCATGTGAGTGGAAAACACGGCTTAAAAATAATAACAATTGTATTTTTGCATTTATATTCTGCTTTACATCCAAGGAGCTCAAAGTGCTTTACAAATATTAAAGGCAGATGGCCCAAGTAAACCTCCCACTTCTGTCTGAAATGTTTTTATCTTCCTCTGTTACAAATGACACCTACAATTATTCTAATAAGAAATCGGGGGCGGGGGGAGGGTTCTCTGTTTTATCAGTTTGTTTACTTTGTGCATTTGACTGCACTTTGCATTAAATTCACTTCCCCATTACTTCAATGGGACTATTTACAAGCTGTAAAATTAAGCATGTGCTTAAGTCTTTCAGGACTGGAGCCTTAGGGTATCCAGGATAAAAGGAGCACATATGCCTTTAGCTGGCCCTCTGCACAGAGTGAATTTCATCCAAAAGGCACAGTCAATTTCACCATAGTCAGTCTTTCCTGGTATTTCTGTGGGTCTGCCATACAGGAATGGGGCACAGAAAAACATCTAAAAAAGAAAACAGGAAAATGGGGCTATGAACTAGGATTGGTAGAAAAATATCTAATTTCAGTGAAAAAAAATTTTTTTTCCCTCTTCTTTTTTCCCCCCAGCCAGCTCTACTTTTAACTCATCTTTTGAAAAAACACTAGATCTCAAACTGGCAGTGTCCCTAGAGGGCCAGTGCAAATAATCAAGCTGAATATTGTGCCCTTAGGTTTAACAAACTCCAGCTTTGTTGGACTGACGGGAAGCAGTTCCAATGTTGAGAAATCCGTTGGAAAGAGCCCATCAGCGGTGCCCATATTCTAGCCCTGGGACCTCTAGGGAGAGCACATCAGCTGACCTGAGCTGCCATGCAGGGTATGGGGGAGGAGGCAGTTTCGCAGGAAGAGAAGTAGAACTTTAAAGATCAGTATTAATTAGCACCTAGCAAGGAAGCGGAAGTGACCCTTTTTCTAAGTCTCTAGCCTCCAAGGATCTCAAAGCATTTTACAGACATTAACGAATTAAACCCTAGTACCACCTAGTGAGATCAGTGGTGTTATCAGTGGGCGGACTGAACCGAAGAGAGGTTAAGGGCCAGATTCACAAAGGAACTTAGGCAACTAACTACAAGTTTAAGTGCACACGTACAACATTTAGGTGCCACTGGCATTTACAAAGTCCCTGCTCAGCTGCCACCCCACCTGGTAGGCACCTAAACTTACTTAGCACCAACATTTTTGCAGTAAAAGTTCCCTCCGTGCCTAAGTTTCTGCCTGTGGGCACCTCCCTGCTGCCTCCCTCTAGGCAGCCAGACTCCTAAAACTCAGCTGGTTCCACTAAGCAAAGGAAACTAGGCATTCCTCTGCCTATCTCACCTGTGGAGCCCAATCTGGTGAGCGAGCGTGGAGCTGGCCCTATCGGCTCAGGTCCCATTTGGCCAGAGGTGGTGCTGCCCACCTTCTAACTTTCCACCCAGTGGTTAGCACATTCACCCGGGATATAGGAGCTCCAGGTTGAATTCCCCCCTCTGCTTGATAGGGAGAAAGGATTTGACCAGGGAACTGCTACCTCTCAGGGGAGTGCCCTAATCATTAAGCTATGGGTTATTAGGATGTGGGGCTCTCCCACAGCAGCATATCACATAGTCCAGTGGTGAGGGGGCGCTCCTGAGTGAGGGGGGAAACACCTGTTCAAATACTTTCTCTCTATATCAAGCAGAGGGGCAAATGGAACCTAGGTATCCTACATCCTAGGTGAGTACGCTAACAATGGGGCTATAAGGTGGACAGTGATGGGGCTTGCAAGAACCAGCTTAGACGCTTGATTCCAGGAGACAGGCTCCAGGCTGTAGTTCACAAGCAGAGATAGGCAGTTTTCTGAAACCTCAATTCAGGTGCTGAATTCCCCAAGAGAGGAGGGGCTTAGGAGACAACCCTCTCAATCAACATCTCCCATGGGCTAGTTTAGGTGACGCCCTGCTCAAGGGGCTGGTTATTGTGAAGTCCATTCTTCCGACCCTCTCTCTCCCCGTTCATTCTATAGGGAGCCTGGGAACTTACCCCCAGTTTGTGAATCCCGGTGATTTTCTACACATTGCAACAGAGTCGGCAGTAGGCATAAGCAGACTAGGCAAATGCTTAGGGCCCCAAGCAGCTCAAGGGGGCCCCCTATTTGCTTTTTATTGCGTTTTGTGGGATGGGGGATATTCCTGCTTAGGGCCCTGTAGTGTAGTGGTCACCAGGAGAACCCCCAAGCTGCAGGCCTGGATAAAGACCAGGACAGGTACTGGGGCTACAGAGGGGTAGCCTGGTGTAGGTAAAGGCAGCAGGTCCAAACCCCCCTTTGCCAGTGATGAATGGCGTGTACACTGCAGTCTGCTCCAGTGAGCGGGGGCTAGATGGTGACCGGCAATAGCCATATTCTGAGGCGAAGTGGGGATAGTGGGTGGGGGTTCCCCTGAGAGGGCGAGACCCAGAATTGTGGGGGTACTGCTGGGGGCAGCACCCAGTTAAAGGGGCACCAGGGTCCTGGGAGGGACACGGGGGCCAGCAGTGGCGGCGAGACACGGGCCTGAAGAGGGCACTCTGGAAGCTGGAGAGCTAATTCCCGGAAGTAACCAGCAGGAGGCGCGGCCGGGTGAGTCTGTGCCCTGTTACAGGCCCCCAGTGAGCTAGCACCGCCCCTGCATTGCAACATTGGCTACGTCCACACTATGAGCTAGAGAAGTGTTTTCCCTTCTCATGCACGCTACTTGCCCTTGCTCTCATCAAGCTAGCATGGGTAGCCATTTGGAGCACATACCCACCAGTGTCAGGGCACCGTAGCAGCACTGGAGATGGGAGGGTACAGATGTTATCACACATCTACCAGCCACCCAACAAATCCAGATTGCAAAATTGGAATACTACCCAGGTGACAAATCTACACACTCCAGGCATCAAATTGCCCTCAGGAGCCTTGGGCCATGAGGATCAGGTGTTCAGGTTTGTTTTCAAGTAGTGTGGGTTCTTTTCAAGTAGTTTGACATGTCTGTAATTACATTATCCCACTGGCTGGCAGAGGTTCTTTCATGGGCTTAACAATGCTAGCAGTGCACGGGAGGTGTTTGTTTGGGAGATGGGCTTACTGCTCACGTTCCTGTTTCTAGGTCAGCAAGCAAAGCAATTACTCTATAGCAGGGCAAGCCCAGAGGCTGGGTTTTAGTTTTGCCTCCAAAAAACCTCATTTGTTTATTTGCAGAACCATACCCCAATGGTAGTTCAGAGCAGAGTCCTGATTTAGCCAACCTCCCAAAGTGCAATGGGGTGGGAAGGGTTGGATAAGTGGCTTCAGATGTGGTCAGTTACCTTGGGCAGGTCTACACTACAGCCGGGATCGACACTCTGAGATCAATCCACCGACGGTCGATTTAGCAAGTCTAGTGAAGACCCTCCAGATCGACAGCAGATCGCTCTCCAGTCGACCTCTGTACTCTACCCCCCGATGGGAAGAGTAAGGTAAGTCAACCTTTCTCCCGTCGACCCCCTGCAGTGTAGACCCCTTGATAACTCGATCTAAGGTATGTTGACTCCAGCTACATTATTCACCTAGCTGAAGTTGCGTAGCGTAGGTCAACTTACCGCGGTAGTGTAGACATAGTCCTTGTCAGCAATGCTGAACTCGGCTCACCTAGCACCACACAAGTCCAGGCAATAGATACCAGTGCTTGGATCATATTGGACCCCTGATATTTCCCTTCAGCATTTTCTCTAGAAACTCTTCTGCAGTGAGCTGCAGCCTGTTCACGTCTGCGGGGCCCATGAGATCTGATGGTGTACATGTATATCAAGCCTCTGAGAGGACAGGAGTCTGGCCTGTGAGCTGCTCCAGCGCTTTGGCTGCTCATGGCCCCCCAGCATTGACATTGAGAGAGAGTTTGCAGCTGTGCAATCCGTGCATTGGCATCTCCATTTCACCCTGACCATAAGTCATGAGGAAGGTGTTTAAAGCGAAGCAGATGCATATGTGCAGAATCAAGGCCTGAGCCACACCCCACAATGTCTCCCCCCCCCTTTTTTTTGTGTTCACAAACTGATCCTGATTTCTATTGCCATATTCACTAACCATAAGTATTAAATGAATATGAACATATTCCAGCCTATTGGTCTTTGCAAATTACCCATTTTCCCTTCAACTATCCATGAGTCCCTTTTGCTGGTGTTTTGCTGGTCGGTGCTTGAATAGGTAACTGGTCCTTTTTAAACAAGAGGATAATGAATGATACTTCTGGGATTCACAAATATTTTCACTAATACTGGTGGTGATCTCTAAAATACCTGAGTCCACCCAGGACCGTAAAGTTAAGGACCTTAAAAATCTGTCCTAGGGTTGGACTGGAAGCCATTGAAAACAGCAAGGAACCAGCGTGATGTTCTCACCCATGTGCCCTACCTAGAATGTGGGCCCCAGTATTCTGAACCAACTGGTGTATCTGCCTGGCCTTCAGGATCATCCTCAGGTACAGTGAATGGCAATAGCCTAGGGCAGGGGTTGGCAACCTATAGCACGTGTGCCGAAGGCGGCACACGAGCTGATTTTCAGTGGCACTCACTGCCCGGGTCCTGGCCACCGCTCTGGGGGGTTCTGCATTGTAATTTAATTTTAGCTGAAGCTTCTTAAGCATTTTAAAAACCTTATTTACTTTACATACAACCCTAGTTTAGTTCTATATTATAGACTTACAGAAAGAGACCTTCTAAAAACGTTAAAATATATTACTGACACGCGAAACCTTAAATCAGAGTGACTAAATGAAGACTCGGCACACCCCTTCTGAAAGGTTGCCTAATTGGCACATACTGGTGCTCTGTAGTCTGCCAGGGGACTGGTACAGTGTAATGGTGAGAAGGCATCAGTTCATTTTACGCACTATCTGAACACCCTGAGTCATAGTTAATGTTGCATCTCTGTCCTTGTTTGTTTCAAGATGCTGGGATTTGCTGTTAACTAAAATGAGCAGTATTCGGTAAAATCAGGCAGAATTCAGTTGTGCTTGAACGCAGCAGCTGGAACACAGTGACGAACCTCATTAATTCTTATCATCTCCCTCTCATCTTGTGCTAGTCTAGCTGCAATATCAAATCTAACAGCCTCTGTGTTGTTGGGAAATGGAATGGGTCACGTTGGCAAACCTGGGCATGAGATTTTGAAAGATTTTCGTTTGTGGGGAGCTCAGCTCTTGTATGTTGAAGGACAAATGCAGGCTTGTCTTGATTTATGTTTTTGATTTGTCTAGCATGGCATGCACGGCTTCTTTTTCCTTTCCTTACTGCTTGTGAGGGTGCTTCTTAATATTGTCCACGTTGTAATCAAAAGGCACTTAACAGCTTGATGCTGATTGTGCCACTGAAAATGCCCCTTCTGAAGCAGAGGTTCAAAACCTTTTTGGGAGAGTTATCTCAGTTTGCCAGGCCAAGAACTCTGCTGAACCAGCCGATGCTCCCAGCCGGTGCTCTCCAAGTTCTGACAGTAGTTGCAAGAGTAAAGCTTAGGGCAGGCCAGACTCCATTATGGCTTGGAGCTTGCCTTGCTGACTGATTGGTGGCACCTTCATGCTTAGCTCATTTAAGGTAGAGAAGAGGAACCTAAGGCATTAGGGCCAAATTCAGAGGTGATGTGTAACTGGCATGTTCTTCCAACCCCCTGACTGTATGTTATCTCACCTTAGGCTGACTTAGACACATGTTTATCATCGTACACCCTCCTCCCTGATCCAAATCTCTATCAGCATCTAAGTGACCTCCTTAGCAGCTAGAAGAGAGAGCAACTTGCACCAATCGTAGTCAACCCTGACTTTTACCCCTATTTGGGGATAGAAGTTACGCTAATGTACACTCCCTGACTCATTTTGTTCATGGGTGTAAATAGGTCTACGGCGGGGCTGATGGCAGGTGCTCAGCTGTTGTCAGTTTGTCGTAGCGCCATTGAAGTCAATGGAACTCTGACCCCTTACAACAGCTGAGGATCTCGGAGTGCCTGATGTCCCATCCTTCTAATTCTAGCTCCCAGAGCCTGAAGCATTAGTGGCTGGGAACCACCATCCTAGTATGGATTGGATTCTTTGTTGTTAATAGGATTGTATACAATATAGCGGGTAATCTAGAAAGCAGGCAAGAAATAAGATCACAGACCAGCAGCCTAGCACCTTTGCTGGGAAGAGACTATAGTAAGTGCTCATCACTGTAGGATCTAGGCCAGGGGTAGGCAACCTATGGCACGTGTGCCGAAGGTGGCATGTGAGCTGGTTTTCAGTGGCACTGGCCACTGGTCCAGGGGGCTCTGCATTTTAATTTAATTTTAAATGAAGCTTCTAAAAACATTTTTAAAACCTTATTTACTTTATATACAACAATAGTTTAGTTATATATTATAGACTTATAGAAAGAGACCTTCTAAAAACGTTAAAATGTATGACTGGCATGCGAGACCTTACATAAGAGTGAGTAAATGAAGACTCGGCACACCACTTCTGAAAGGTTGCCGACCCCTGGCCTAGGGCCAGATCGCCACAGCTAGAAATGGACACAAGCATTTCCGGCCACCACTGCTATCTGAGAGTCCGGGGCAGAAATTAATCCAGAAAAATCCCCAGGCAGGACACCACCTTCCAAATAAGAGGACGGACGCGCCCTATTGTAGGTGATTAGAAAAGTCCTTTCATTGGTAAAATTATGAGACACAATTAAGGATGACTTGTTTCTTCCTTTCTCAGAATAGAGCTTCCATGGGTAGGTTTATGAACTATTGAGTAGAATTAGACCTACATGTGTTCTGTTTAACTTGAACATAGAGGGCCACATTCAGCTCGCTCTTGTGTGGGTGAAAATCCAGGGTAACTCCACTGACTTCGGAAGAGCTAATCCATATTTACAGTACTGTAACGGAAAGTAGAATTTGACCCAGAGCTAATGGCTAATCCATTTGCACCACACCTCTCACGTCTTTACTGTTCTTTTTCGAACTTTCCTTTGACTTTTCAGCACATGAAACCTTTTGGATCAGATAACAGATTAGCCAATCAACTCAAAAACAAATTAGCGCTGCTCTGGATCTGTATCATCTGACTCAATTTCACTCTGACCTTCACTAAATTGCGTGAAATACCGTTGTGCTGACTGAAGGGGTTAGCCTGTAGCCAAAAGTAGATTAGGAAGAATGGAAGTGTGGTGGCTAGCAATGTTCTTTTGTCCAGTTTTTATTCATTGCCAGACAACAATGTCTGTATTTCATTCTTCCGATAATTACATTTTCCTCGCCTTTCATTTTCTGTGAATTTCGTAAGGCAAAAGGTGCCAGCTTGAGATCCCCAGAGACTCTGGTCCTCTATCCAGAGTACAGTCAGTCAGTACACGTTGTCCTACACATTTTCCTGGCAATGCTTCCTAGCCCTGGAGGTGTTGAGAGAACTGTAGGGCTAAACAGATGTCAATAGTTAGTTAACAGAGGTGCCAGTAGATGGCGCTCAAGAATACATTCCCAGGCTGGGTAGGACCAATAAAACTTCTTGTGCCCTGCAAATGGCTTCCTCTGTGCAGCTCTTTATATGAGCTCTTAAGAGGGGGGACCATCGGAGGGGCGGGGTACATTCTCCATGGCCCATTTAATCCTTGACCTCTCTGGATTTATCTTGATTAGCAAGAGTGGGTGAGTTATGTTGGGCTTAGCTAAACCCAATCTAAACTCAACTCTTGTCCCTAGGGTAGAGGCAGGATGTAATACTTTGTAATTCCTGCCTAAGCTAGTGCCTGAACCAAGCAAACCATAAGCCACAGAACATCAACTGCTTGTCTTCACTTTCAAGGCCCGTCACAGTCAGTCCCCACCCTGCCCTATCATCTCTCATTCCTTGTAGAGCTGTCAACGCTCACCTCCGATTGGCTCACGATGCCGGCCTCCATCACCCACTTGTGACATCTTCAAACAAGCACTTTCATGCTTTCTCCCATGCTGCCCCACTCACTTGCGGCACATTCCCCATAAACATCTGCAAAGCTACCTTACTATCCACCTTCAACGCCCTCCTCAAAATTCTCCTTTGCCATGAGTCCTACAAAGACCCTGACAAAGGTTAGGCTGCTGGTGTGGTGAGATCACCGCCTATCAGACTGACTCCTTGTACTTTCCTGTCTGCCTGTATCCATCTGTTGTCTCTTGTCCTATACTTAGATTGCACTTAGCTCTTTGGGACAGGGACTGACTTTTGTATTCTATGTTTGCAGCACAATGGGGTCCTGGTCCCTGACTAATGCTCTGCGCACTACAGTAATATAAATAATAACCAATCAATGAACAGCCATGTCCTAGTTTTCTATATGGAGGACATATGTACTGCCCCCTCCGTCATTTTCTGTATCTCGCTCTATCATTTCAGGACATTTGCTGGAAGTGTTCAATGTGGTCTCCTAGCTATATAGAGAAAATTAGCTAAATTATTCCCCAGTATATTAATATGTCTATAGCACCATAGGTGTGTCTGGTTCTTCTAGAACGGTTGAGAGCCAGCAGTTCCCGTGAGACTGTGCAGGAGGTAGGTTCAGATTGATGGGAATTTGCAACTACCTGAGGTTTTAGGACCGAGCAGTCAGTCACCTGATTATCTGGCAGAACGTGCTGTAGCTTATCATGGGATCCTGCTGCATCTGGAGAATAACAACCCTGTGCTCAGTAGGGTGCCTTACAGCTCTGATGGTTTGGGGAAGAAAGGGAGGAGGTTTCTACATTGTCTGGTATTATCTACCCGGGTGATGGATGCAGCTCAGGGCTGGAGGCTGGTTAGAAGCACTGAATTGACAGAACAAGGATTAATGGTCTCAAGTTGCAGTGGGGGAGGTTTAGGTTGGATATTAGGAAAAACTTTTTCACTAGGAGGGTGGTGAAGCACTGGAATGGGTTACCTAGGGAGGTGGTGGAATCTCCTTCCTTAGAGGTTTTTAAGGTCAGGCTTGACAAAGCCCTGGCTGGGATGATTTTAGTTGGGAATTGGTCCTGCTTTGAGCAGGGGATTGGACTAAATGACCTCCTGAGGTCTCTTCCTCCGCCTTGCATGGCCCTGCAAAGCACCTTCCCCTGTGCATGGTTTATGACCTTCCTTGGCCCTCTGGTAACACTTTGTTATTCAACATGTCAAGGGCCATCATTACCAGTTTAGACAAGAGCTCAGACTTCTCACAAAGTTTGCTTATCTAATCACCATTGTCAACATTTTAAATTCAGTTTCCTCAATACAAGGGTGTTCTTCTAATCACTGGAGGGATCAAAGGGTACTAGTTCTTATCTCAAAGGATCTGTGTGTGTACCCAATTCAAGAGAGCTTTTCTCCCAAGTGCTGTTTCACACCCCTGTATCTCATCCACTGCAGCCTTTTTGAGTAAGGTCTATTATCATTTATAGGCCCTATCAGCCCAGGATATGTCCTTTGGTTCCATGGCTGTATCATTAGCCAGCAACGACATTTAATTCCTCTCTTTAGTGATTACAGTTAGATGGGTGGATCAGTGTTTAGGCCTGGCACAGATGTTGTACATGTATAACCATTAGGGGACGACCGTGGATGAGAAGCTGGATATGAGTCAGAAGTGTGCCCTTGTTGCCAAGAAGGCTAATGGCATATTGGGCTGCATTAGTAGGAGCATTGCCAGCAGATCGAGGGAAGTGATTATTCCCCTCTGTTCGGCACTGGTGAGGCCACATCTGGAGTATTGCGTTCAGTTTTGGTCCTCCCACTACAGAAAGGATGTGGAAAAATTGGAGAGACTCCAGCGGAGGGCAACGAAAATGATCAGGGGGCTGGGGCACATGGCTTACAAGGAGAAGTTGGGGGAACTGGGCTTGTTTAGTCTGCAGAAAAGAAGAGTGAGGGAGGATTTGATAGCAGGGAGGGAGGTTCCAAAGAGGATGGAGCTCGGCTGTTCTCAAGTGGTGGCAGATGACAGAACAAGGAGCAATGGTCTCAAGTTGCAGTGGGGGAGGTCTAGGTTGGATATTAGGAAACACTATTTCACTAGGAGGGTGGTGAAGCACTGGAATGGGTTACCTAAGGAGGTGGTGGAATCTCCATCCTTAGAGGTTTTTAAGGCCCAGCTTGACAAAGCCCTGGCTGGGATGATTTACTGGGTGTTGGTCCTGCTTTGAGCAGGGGGTTGGACTAAATGACCTCCTGAGGTCTCTTCCAACCTTAATATTCTATGATTAGGGTTGAGCATGTGACTTTTTTTTTTTTAACCAAGTAGCTGTACTAGCACAACCAGTTGTGTGGATGCAGTTATCCCAGTGTAAAGGTGCCTTTCCCAGTATCGTTTATTTCCCTTCCCATTTGGGAATGAGGTATACTGGTATAAGGCAGCGTTATACAGGTATAACTACACCCATACCAGGAGTTTTACCACTTTAACTATACAAGTTTATTACTATTACTATTTATTGCATTATTGTAGCACCTAGGAGCCTTCTTCATGGACCAGGACCCTGTTGTGCTAGGTGCTGTACAAACACACAACAAAAGACAGTCCCTGCTCCAAAGAACATAACATCTGAGGCCTGGTCTACACTAGAGACCTATAGCAGTATAACTACATCACTCAGATGTGAAAAATCCACACCCCTGAGTGACAGTTATACCAACCTTAACCCCGCATGTAGACAGGACTGTGTTGGCCGGAGAGCTTCTCCAGCTGACAAAGCTACTGCCTCTCGGGGAGGTGGGCTAAGTACGTGCTCTCTCCCATCGGTGTAGAGCGTCTTCATTACAGCACTACACCGGTGCAGCTGCAGCAGTCCAGCTGCGCCAATGCAGTGTTTTAAGTGTAGACCTGCCCTCTGTAGTTAAAGCAGTACAACCTTTGTGTGTAGGGAAGGCCTCAGATTGTAGCAGATCCTCTTTCTAAAATACCCCCGATCTAAAGAGATCCATAGCTAATGCTGGTGCCTAATGCTGTGTGTGTGTGTGTGTGTGTGTGTGTGTGTGTGTGTGTGTGTGTGTGTGTGTGTGTGTGTGTGTGTGTGTGTGTGTGTGTGTGATGACAAAGAGAAAAATGTAGGATTTGGGTGGACAAGTAATTTCCTGCATTTACTTCACACTCAGGGCTGCAGCCTTATCATGTGAGTCTCCTTAGCTGTTGCTGGGTTTTCGGATCTTTCGAAGCTTCCAGGTTTATGTGGGGTTGAACATTACAGATCTGTAATCTGACGTCTGACGAAGTGGGTATTCACCCACGAAAGCTTATGCTCCAATACATCTGTTAGTCTATAAGGTGCCACAGGACTCTTTGTCGCTTATTACAGATCTGTAGGAATTTAGGATCCAAAATCCAGCCTGTGCAATAGCAAAGGCTGCTGCTCTTCCAGCCCTCCCAGGGCAGCTGGGGAACAATAAAGCAGAACAGATAAATGAGTGATGCAGAGAGAGAGAAAGAGACAAAGAGAAAGTGCTCTACAAATATGGAATGTGTCAGGCTCACCTCTGCAGGAGGAAGAAGAGGGGGTGGGGCAGGTGATCTGAACTAGAGAAGAAGTACTCCTGTTCTTTTTACGGATACAGACTAACACGGCTGCTACTCTAAAGGCTCCAGGTGTGCTCTCAGTCACAGAAGCTGATATTTACTCCGCTTTCTGGCTGCAGGGGAATAAGCAGAAGCAAAACCTGCAGTCCTTTTCTTACCTCTCCCCAAAGCCAAAACAGCCCTGGAGCAGGAGGGAGGGACAAGGGATGACTGACGGTCCAGTGTCTGACAGCCTGGCTTCTATGGGATTCCTAAAGCGGGAGTCTCCCCATATCTGGTCAAACGGGGGGGCAGTATTCTTTCTCCTTTTACTTAACTCTTTACACACTGTGTTAACCGGTATCGATGGTCCATTTGATCGTGTAACTTCGCATAGCTAATAGGCACTTCCCTCGAAGTGTTTTACGAGCATTGGCCCAGATGCATAGCTGGTGCGACTGGCCTAGCGCGCGGAAGGAACTTCGTAGTTGGCCCATTTTATTCTATTGATCTCTTTCCCTGTGATTTATAAACACGCCCATTGCAATGTGAATGGGCACATCCATACAATAACTGAGGCTGTAAGTTCACTGGGGCAGGGACTGTCTGCTTCTCCTTGTTTGTGCCATGCCTAGCATAATGGGGCCGTGATACCGGTTGGACCATCGGACCATAATAAGCATGGTTAACATGAGTGGTGGGAGGAGAGCTGGTGGGGGTCCCAGTTGGCCTTGGAATCTATAAATCCCCCTGTTCATTCCCTTCCTTCCTGGGCCACATCTGCAAGTGTTGAACATGTTGAGGGCAATGCAGGCAATTCTGTTCTCCCAAAGCCAGCAGTTCTCCCCCGTCTTCCACTCCTTACCCGGTCCATTAGTCCCTCCGCCCCTAACCCATTCACCAGTCCCTCATGCATAAGCCAAGCTCTTCTCTTTGCTTTTGCTGACAAGTGCAGGAAAGGATGCAAAGCTCAGTTGATGACTCTACCCACCCTGAGTAAGAAACCAAAGATTTCATTCAGTGAACAAGCCAAGTGGCTCTGAGATACTTTGGCTAAGTTACCTTCGTTCTCGAGGCTTGTTCTGACCCAACTTGCTTATTTGAAAGTAGAATCAGCTCTGTATACTTTGTATGGAAATTATTAAAAGATAATAAGCCAGCAAACTTGCAATCAAACAAATTTATCACCAGACCTAACTACTATGAATTTTTACAGAACTAATTAAGAAAACACAATTATCAAATCAAGCTCACAAATTGTAATCGACTCAGTAAATCAATAGATTAGCAGTGATACTGAGTTGAATCACCAATTTGTCAAGTCATCAGATTAATATAGTCCATAATCAAAAGCATGGAATTAATACAGCCTATTGTCAATTCTTACAAATACTAATCCCGGGAATTTAAGGAGGCAGTTGTCTGTTTAGTCTCAGTTACAGGAGCTCACTCATGGCAAGGTAATCAATTGAACTGGTGGAAAGAAAAACAGGAAGGGAGGGATAATTCTAGTGGTTTGAGCATTGGCCTGCTAAATCCAGAGTTGTGAGTTCAATCCTTGAGGGGACCATTTAAGGATCGGGGGCAAAAAAAGTGGGGGATTAGCCCTACTTTGAGCAGGGAGTTGGACTAGATGACTTCCTGAGGTCCCTTCCAACCCTGATATTCTATGAAAGTTTTGGAATCAAAACCAAACTGGTTTAAGGGCTTGTCTACACTTAAAACGCTACAGTTGCAGTGCATCAGTGAAGGGGGGAGGGGTTCTCCTGTCGGGATAGACTCTCCACCTCCCCAAGAGGCAGTTGCTAGGTCAGTGGGAAAATTCTCCCATCCACCTAGCACTTTCTACACCAGGGGTTAGATCAGTTTAACTGTGTCGCTCAGGGGTGTGGACTTTTCACCTCCCTGAGCTACATGGTTATACCAACCTAGTTTCCTAGTATAGACAGGCCTAACTTTGCTTGGAGGCCGGCAGCCGCGGCCGGAGGAGCGAGGGGAGGGGGGCGCAGGCTGGCGGCCGGCAGCCATGGGAGGACAGCAGGCGCGGCTGGAAGAGTGGGGGGGGGGGGGCACAGCATGGCGGCCGGCAGCTGCGGCCGCAGGAGAGGGGGGGAGCCACGAGGGTGGCACGGCAGGGCCGGAGGAGCCAAGGGGGGGGGGGGGGCGGAGGAGGAGCCAAGGGGGCGGGCGCCTTCTTTATGTTTGCTCCCCCTCCTCTTAGACGCTGGCTACGCCACTGCTTGGAGGCCTGAGTGTAGGGTGACCAGACGTCCCGATTTTATCGGGACTGTCCCGATATTTCCTTGTTTGTCCCGCGTCCCGACCGACGTGCGGTCAGGACACTGGACAAACAAGGAAATGCCCCAGAGCCTGGAGCCCGGAAGTGCTCGCACCCCCCCCCCCGCCCCGACTCCACCCCCTCCTCCCCGATTGGCTCCCTCCCCGAATCCCCGCCTCTTCCCCGGGCTCACCATTCCCCCTCCCTCCGCAAGCGCTGGAGGGAGGCCCGGGAGACGCAGGGGAAGCGCGGGGCCGGGGTGAGTGAGAGTCCGGCCTGGCCCCGAGCAGGCAGGACGCAGTCGGGCGGTAGGGCGAGGAGGGGGGGCGGCCCGCGGGGCCAGGCGGCGGCTGTTCTCCCCCTGGGCAGCAGGACTCGGGAGCAGCCGCTGCTGCAGCTCCCACTGCCGCGGGGGAGGAAGCGGCCATGGCGCTCGGCGGCTGCGGCTCTGGTGCCCGCGAACCCCCCGAGCCGGGGCCTGCTGCAGGAACCCAGCAGCGCGTACGCTGGGCCCAGCCCCTGGCCAGTCGCGTCTGGGCTGCTGCCCAGCTGGTGCTATCCTGCGGCGGAGACATCGGCAGCCCAGCCCCATTCGTTCCCCTGCGGGACCCGAGCGGGATGGGGGGGCTGGGGCCTGCTGCCCCCACTCCGGGGCCGCCACAGGATTGCACCAGCTGGGCAGCAGCCATGGCCGCTTCCTCCCCCTGCGGCAGTGGGAGATGCAGCAGCGGCTGCTCCCGAGTCCCGCTGCCCGGGGGGGGGGAGAACAGCCGCCGCCTGGCACTGCGGGCCGCCCCCCCTACTCTCCCTACCACCCAACTGAGTCCTGCCAGCTCGGGGCAAGGCCAGACTCTTACTCACCCCGGCCCCGCGCTTCCCCTGCGTCTCCCGGGCCTCCCTCCAGCGCTTGCGGAGGAAGGGGTTTTTTTTTTGGCCCCGCCCCCCGCCACGCCCCCCACGCGCATCACCCTCCCGCCCCCCTCCCCCCGCGTCCCGATATTTGACTTGGGTGATCTGGTCACCCTACCTGAGTGATAGGCTCCTTCTGGAGTTCATGCTTACTGAGGGTATGTCTACACTACCCGCCAGATCGGCGGGCAGCAATCGATCCAGCGGGGATCGATTTATCGCGTCTAGTCTAGACATGATAAATCAACCCCCAAGTGCTCTCCCGTCAACTCCTGATCTCCAGTGCCGCGAGAGGCACAGGCAGAGTTGACGGGGGAGCAGCAGGAGTCGACTCACCGCGGTGAAGACACCACAGTAAGTTGATATAAGTACCTCGACTTCAGCTACGTTATTCACGTAGCTGAAGTTGCGTAACTTAGATCGATCGTCCGTCCCCCCCCACAGTATAGACCAGGGCTGAGTATTTGTTCTCCTCCAGTCTGCTTTGGTACCACAGTAACCAGCAGCTCAGACTCCCTCTTACAGAGTACGGCGGAGTTTCACTGACACTTGTCACTCAACCCAAGGGGGATTTTCAAGCAGGACTTGCTTCAAATTTAAGTTTAGGGAATGATTACTGGTGCCTTCCGAGTGTGAACACTTCAGCTAGCATTCAGACTGCACATTCACATTCAGTCCTCGAAAGTCCTAGCAAAAAAGAATAATGGGAAGTCGTCTTCACCTTTTGAAATAAAAGATCAAAAGAAACCAGACTAATATAAAGCAACAGAGGGTCCTGTGGCACCTTTAAGACTAACAGAAGTATTGGGAGTATCTGTTAGGGTACATCTACACTACAGCGGGGAGTCGATTTAAGATACGCAAATTCAGCTACGTGAATAGCGTAGCTGAATTCGACGTATTGCAGCCGACTTACCCCATTGTGAGGACGGCGGCAAAATCGACTTCTGCGGCTTTTTGTCGGCGGCGCTTACTACCACCTCCGCTGGTGGAGTTAGAGCGCCGATTCGGGGATCGATTGTCGCGTCCCGACGGGACGCGATAAATCGATCCCCGAGAGGTCGATTTCTACCCGCCGATTCAGGCGGGTAGTATAGACCAGACCTTAGTCTTAAAGGTGCCACAGGACCCTTTGTTGCTTTTTACAGATTCAGACTAACACAGGTACCCCTCTGATACCAGACTAATATAGAAATTTAGATATACATTTGTGTTCACGTACCGTGGTTACAGACACCTTAGAAAAACCTAAGACAGATAGGAATCCCTTTGCCCCCCACTAAAATGTATTCATGTCTGGGGTGGAATGAGACCACTGTTGATCAAAGCATAACAAATAAAGATATCCTAGACCATTGAAACTCTGGGGGACGTAGGTAGGCAAAATGAGATTGCACATATTCAGGGCTGGCCAGAATGTCCGTGATTGATAAACTTCCTACTCTCGCAGAAAATTATATCAGATTTTTAATGACCACAACTGTTCAGGACATGATCGCATACAAAAGCAACAGGGCCATATCCTGGCCCCTGCTGAAGCTGTTTTACACTGCCCCAGCATCTTAATTGTCTGGTGCAGGATTCCTCCAGCCTAGGGGAAACCTCAGGTGGTCTAGAGCCAGAAAGGCTCAGAAGTGTAGAACTGGAAGGGACCTCAATAGGTCATCTAGTCCAGTCCCCTGCACTCAAGGCAGGACTACATAATAACTAGACCATTCCTGACAAGTGTTTGTCTAATCTCTTTCTAAAAATCTCCAATGATGGAGATTCCACAACCTCCCTAGGTAATTTGTTCCAGTGCGTAACTATCCTGACAGTTAGGAAGTTTTTCATAATATCCAACCTACGTCTCCCTTGCTGCAATTTAAGCCCATTGCTGCTTGTTCTATCCTCAGAGGTTAAGGAAAACAAATTTTTCACCGTCCTTGTAACAACCTATTATGTACTTGGAAACTGTTATCATGTCCCCTCTCAGTCTTCTCTTCTCCAAACTAAACAAACCCAATTTTTTTCAATTTTCCCTCATAAGTCACATTTTCTAGCCCTTTAATCATTTTTGTTGCTCTTCTCTGGACTTTCCCCAATTTCTCTATATCTTTCCTGAAATGTGCTGCCCAGAACTGGACACAATAATCCAGTTGAGGCTTAATCAGGACGGAGTAGAGCGGAAGAATTACTTCTCGCGACTTGCTTACAACACTCACATGCTAATACGGCCCAGAATAAGGTTTGCTTTTTTTTTGCAACAGTGTTACACTGTTGACTCTCATTTAGCTTCTGATCCACTATGACCCCAGATCCCTTTCCACAGTACTTCTTCCTACACAGTTATTTCCCATTTTGTATGTGTGCAACCGATTGTTCCTTCCTAAGTGCAGTACTTTGCATTTGTCCTTATTGAATTTCATCCTATTTACTTCAGACCATTTCTCCAGTTTGTCCAAATCATTTTGAATTTTAATCCTATCCTCCAGAGCACTTGCAACCCCTCCCAGTTTGGTATCATCTGCAAACTTTATAAGTGTACTCTCTATGCCATTATCTAAATCATTGATGAAGATATTGAACAGAACCGATCCCTGCAGGACCCCACTTGATATGCCCTTCCAGCTTGACTGTGAACCACTGATAACTAATCTCTGGGAATGGTTTTCCAAACAGTTATGCACCCACCTTATAGTAGCTCCATCTAGGTTATATGTCCCTTGTTTGTTTATGAGATGGTCATAGAATCATAGAATATCAGGATTGGAAGGGACCTCAGGAGGTCATCTACTCCAACCCCCTGCTCAAAGCAGGACCAATCCCCAGACAGATTTTTGCCCCAGATGCCTAAATGGCCCCTTCAAGGATTGAACTCACAACCCTGGATTTAGGAGGCCAATGCTCAAACCACTGAACTAGCCCCCCCCCCCCCCCCCAATCATGAAATATAGTATCAAAAGCCTTACTAAAGTGAAGATATAGCACATTTACCTCTAAACCCCACCCCCCCATCCACAAGGCTTGTTACCCTGTCAAAGAAAGCTATCAGGTTGGTTTGACAAGATTTGTTCTTGACAAATCCATGCTGACTGTTATTTATCACCTTATTATCTTCTAGGTGTTTGCAAACTGATTGATTGATTTGCTCCATTATCTTTCTGAGTACAGAAGTTAAGCTGACAGTTCTGTACTTCCCCTGGGCTGTCCTTATTTTCCTTTTTTACATATTGGGACTATATTTGCCCTGTTCCAGTCCTCTCCCATCTTCCATGACTTTTCAAAGATAATCGCTAATGGCTCAGATATCTTCTCAGTCAGCTCCTTGAGTATTCCAGGATGTATTTCATCAGGCCCTGCCAACTTGAAGACCTCTAACTTGTTTAAGTAATTTTTAACTTGTTCTTTCCCTATTTTAGCCTCAGATCCTACCTTTTGTTCACTAGCATTCACTATGTTAGCTGTCTGATCGCTACTAACCTTTTGGTAAAAACTGAAACAAAAAAAGACATTCAGCACTTCTGCTGCTTCCCCTTTTTCCATTATTGGCTTTCCCTCCTCATTGAGTAATGGGCCTATCTTATCCTTGGTCTTCCTCTTGCTTCTAATGAATTTGTAGAATGTTTTCTTGTTACCCTTTATGTCTCTAGCTAGTTTAATCTGATCTTGTGTCATGGCCTTGTTAATTTTGTCCCTACAGGCTTGTGTGGGTTTTTTTATATATATACTCATCCTTCGTAACTTGACCTAGTTTTCCCTTTTTGTGGGACTCGTTTTTGAGTTTCAGACCATTGAAGATCTCCTGGTTAAGCCAGAGTGGCCTCTTGCCATACCTCCTGTCTTTCCTACCCAGTGAGACAGTTTGCTCTTGTGCCCTTATTAATGTCTCTTTGAAAAACTGCCAACTTTCTCAAACTGTTTTTCCCCTAAGGCTATGTTAGGTCGACTTACAGCCACTGCATTAATTACTACAGTGGCGGTTGTCCACACTACCCTCCGTCTGTCGGTGGTGCACATCGTGAACAGGAGCACTTCCAACGACTGAAGAGGGGCAGTGTGGGGGATTGAGAGCCAGGGCTCTCAGCTCCATGCAGCTCCCCACCAGGAGCCCAGCTGCTCCGCAGGGCTTCTCGCCTCCTCTATCCCAGCCAGGAGCAGGAGGGAAGCTGCCCAGGGCTTCTCACCTCCGGCGGGGAAATCCACGCCTGCAGTCCGTTTGGCTTCCATGCTCCCGGTGGCGAGCAGGGAGCCGGGACCCCAGAGGCAGCAGGGCTCCATGTGAGGAGCAGGGAATCTGGGCAACAGCCCAAGCCAAGAGCCTGGGTGGCAGCCTAGCTTGGAGTGGATCCCGGGCAGCAGCTGCTTTCTTGTCAATTTCACAGCACCTGGGCAGCTAGGAAACTGACAAGAATGAAAGCCAACAGCCCATGTAAGGAACACAGTGTCTCCACTGACATTGCATCACCCTAACTACACTGACATAAGCCCTACGCCTCTCGTGGAGCTGGTTTTATTATGTCGGCATAGCAGGGGAGTTACATCGGCGGGAGGAGCATTTCAGCATCTACGCCTCCACTGTTTTGTCAACAACAGCTGACTTTTAGTTTTGTCGACAAAACTGTGTAGTGTAGACAAGGCCTTAGCCATCCTTCCCAGGAGATCTTACCTACCAACTCCCTGAGTTTGCTAAAGTCTGCCTTCCTGAAATTTATTATCTTTATTGTGCTGTTTTCCCTCCTACCATTCCCTTAGTATCATGAACTCATCATCTCATGATCACTTTCAGCCAAGCTGCCTTCCACTTTTAAATTCTCAACCAGTTCCTCCCTATTTGTCAAAATCCAATTGAGAACAGCCTCTCCCCTAGTTGCTTTCTTCACCTTCTGAAACAAAAAACTGTCTCCAATACATTCCAAGAACTTGTTGGATAATCGGTGCCCTGCTTTATAATTTTTCCAACAGATTTCTGGGTGGTGGAAGTTCCCCCTCACCACCAAGTCCTGTGCTTTGGATGATTTTGTTAGTTGTATAAAAAAAGCCTCATCCACCTATTCTTCCTGGTTAGGTAGTCTATAGCAGATCTCTACCATGACATCATCCTTGGTTTTTTTTTTTTTTTTTTTTAAACCCTTTTATCCTTACCCAGGGCAGGACATCTCCTTGGGAAGGCACAACTCACATTGTTTTTGCTTGCAGTACAACAGGTTTCTTTTGGGAGAAGCTTTTATTTCCCTGACATTATAAAACAGGCCTTCAAGAAGCTCTGTGCAAAATGACGACCATGTAACCGTGCAGTTTGCCTGCTTCCATTGCAAACCAGATAGTTATGAGTGAATCTGGTTTATGATTTTGAATCAAAACCATGTGAAATTGGCAGTTTCTTGGGCCTCAGACTTTCCAGGCAAAGCTGAGTGAGTCTTGACTGCTATGACCTGGTTTCACTTTGAGTTTTGGGATTGGTCTGAAACTGAAACTCAGGGCTTGGGGGTGTGTGAATCTGCTTGTTCTGAAAGTGAATCAGACACCCTGAACCTTAGCAAACTGAAATCAATGACCCTACCCTCCTATGCCAATTCACAGCTTGCTCCCGTTCCCATCTAAAGCAGAAGGTGGTTTGTCATTGGCTTATATGAGGCAGCCTGTGCTACAGTGACTGGCGTGCCACTCCCCTCCCGGGCTTAGCTACTTTCTGTTTAAACTGAAAAGCTATCAAATGTGTAGTAGTGTTAGGGCCAGGAAGAATCGTTGAGAGTAGAACCATGCAATTACTGGAAATTCTCCTAAATTTCAGCTAACAGGGACTCAGCAGTAAAATGTATCTAACACAAAGGAGATGATCAAGGGCCCGATCCTTACCATGCTACTGGCCTAGTCTTTTTACTGCTTTGCATCATAAAACGTGCGTAGTCAATGGAGGACCGTTGCACCAGCCAGAGTGACCACAGTTGATGGCGTCACCCCAGGCATTGTGTAGTGAAGTTCCCAGATCTGGCTCAATCCTGCTAATCCACAAATCTCTGGGGTGGCCCTGCGAGCAGCTCCAGGTAAGGTCAGGGCGTACACTGCTTCGCTGGGGTGGTTTGGTCCATCGTGGTGACACGGCTGAAAAGCGTGCCATGCTGCTTTTGAATATGATGAGCAACTGGAGGAAGGCCAGATCTCTGTGGGATTGTGACATTTCGTGCAAAGTCAAACCACCAAGGATTTGGTGCTGATAGCACATATGGATAGCCACTCCAAGTCTGCCTGCAAGAGGGTCCAGATTTTGGACCCAGATAGCAATACAGGTAGTATACAGGTTGGACAGGTCCTGAACTTTGTCTCAGCACAAAGACGTTTTTGCATCCAGAAGCAAGACATGGACTTTGTAGTCTTTACAACTGTGAGGGACCCCAGTTTATTCAAAGGAGCTACCCACGCTAGTAAAGCACTCCACCTGGGAGTAGGGCCCAGATCCTCAAAGGTATTTAGGCGCCTAACTCCCATTGATTTCAGTGGACGTTAGGCACCTAAATACCTTTACAGCTCTGGGCCTAAATTTAAAGGACTCAAGCCTACCTTAGGTCAATGGATTTGGTGACAGATTCTTGAATGGCAATACAATTGCTCACAATGTCCAGTTGCTGGGACTGATCACTATCTGATGCCTCAGAGGAAAGAGAAATAATTATCCAAAAATAAACAAAGTAGTAAGGGCTCTACCAATAGTGCAATTCTGTATTAGGGTCAAAATTCTGTCTTAATCTCTGCAACGATCAGTTTATGCTCTTACTAATGCAATTTCATTGTTCATAGAATCATAGAAGATTAGGGTTGGAAGAGACCTCAGGAGATCACCTAGTCCAACCCCCTGCTTAAAGCAGGACGAAACCCAATTAAATCATCCCAGCCAGGGCTTTGTCAAGCCTGACCTTAAAAACCTCTAAGGATGGAGATTCCACCACCTCCCTAGGTAACCCATTCCAGTGCTTCACCACCCTCCTAGTGAAACAGTGTTTCCTAATATCCAACCTAAACCTCCTCCACTGCAACTTGAGACCATTGCTCCTTGTTCTGTCATCTGCCACCACTGAGAACAGCCGAGCTCCATCCTCTTTGGAACCCCCCCTTCAGGTAGTTGAAGGCTGCTATCAAATCCCCCCTCACTCTTCTCTTCTGCAGACTAAACAAGCCCAGTTCCCTCAGCATCTCCTCATAAGTCATGTGCCCCAACCCTCTAGTCATTTTTGTTGCCCTCCGCTGGACTCTCTCCAATTTGTACACATGCTTTCTGTAGTGAAGGGCCCAAATCTGGACTCAATACTCCAGATGTGGCCTCACCAGTGCCAAATAGAGGGGAATAATCATGTCCATCAATCTGCTAGCAATGCTCCTACTAATGCACCTGAATATGCCGTTAGCCTTCTTGGCAACAAGGGCACACTGCTGACTCATATCCAGCTTCTCGTCCACTGTAATCCCCAGGTCCTTTTCTTCAGAACTGCTGCTTAGCCAGTCGGTCCCCAGCCTATAGCAGTGCATGGAATTCTTCCGTCCTAAGGACTCTGCACTTGTCCTTGTTGAACCTCATCTGATTTCCTTTGGCCCAATCCTCCAATTTGTCTAGGTCACTCTGGACCCTGTCCCTGCTCTCCAGCATATCTACCTCTCCCCCCAGCTTAGTGTCATCTGCGAACTTGCTGAGGGTGCAATCCATCCCATCATCCAGATCATTAATTGCATTTTTGATAGAAAACTGTTCCATAGACATTTTTGACCAGCTCTCTTATTTGTCATAAAATGATCCTTTCATTTTAAAAATCCTTCCGTGGCATTGAACTCGGACTCCTGCAGCAGTGAGTCCCACAAGTCTCCAAATAGAACACATTCAAAGAAGCAATTGTTTGTATGGTGCTGCTGGGTTTTTAACAATGGTGTCCTGAGCCCAATGTTAAGTGACTGTAAATTGCATTTCACTTGGAAGTCCATTTCACTGTTGCACATTAACATTTCAATGTCTTTTCCTGGATTCTGTTTATTTGCCGCTCACCCTTAGTGTTGCTTTCTCGGTTCAAAACCCACAAGTGATGCACAGATAGGATGACTCATGTTATTATCTGAAGGCAGCTCAGTGGCCTGTTCAAAATGAATGTGTTGGTCTCTGTTTATTCATCGCAGACAGCTATCCGCATCACAGGAAGTGTCAGCACCGTGTGCACTAACTGGCCCTCTTACTGGGAGCCTCAGCAGAGGTGCCTAGGACAGACTGGGCTATGGAGACTGAACTGCCCCTCAAATCAGCATGGAGACCGATTGGCATAGCAGTGTGGAGGAAGCCAAGGCCTGTGCTGCAGATAAGCATCAATAGAAGATTTTAGACTCCAGAGCTGTCAGGCCAGCAGCCTTTGCCTGAAAAGAAAAGGTGACTCCAAATCAGTGGTTCTTACCCTAGGGTGCACGCACCCCCTGGGGGTGCAAGATGCCCTTTCTGGGGGTGCAAGACAGGTCCGATTTTTTTAGAAGGTAAATCATCGAAAACACAAATTACTGCTCTAAGTAAACTTGGAATACACACGCTCGGGTTTCCACCACCAAATCAGCTCTTCAAAGTCAGCCCAGCTTTTCAGCTGTGGCAAAGAGCCCGGTGTGACGTTGTGCAGTCTATATGGTTTTATAAAAACATGATAATAAGTGAATCTAATATAACTGAGATAGTTTTAGAAAAATATGGTAAAAAGTGAATATAACGTAACTGGGATA
The DNA here is from genome assembly GCF_011386835.1 of Chrysemys picta bellii. Lineage (NCBI taxonomy): Eukaryota > Metazoa > Chordata > Testudines > Emydidae > Chrysemys > Chrysemys picta. Next base: position 11,949,424 of record NC_088791.1, on the reverse strand, counting down.
TGCTTCATGCAAAAGGTCTCTTGTAAGCTATCGTTACAAAGCTTATAATCTACTGAGTGTGATCATCCGATTTGTATAAATGTACCACTCTTGTATCTAAAACTAGAAATATAAAATATAACTCTGAGGGCCTCTTGTAATTATGTAAAGTGTGGGCCATTAATGATGGTTTGGAATCTTGATGACTCCCATTGTCTGCAGATGGCCGTATTTACCTGTGAGTCTTCCTGTATATGTGTGTGTGCTGGCAAGTGAGTAATGAAGTCTTGCAGTGACATGTGATCATGTCACCTGAACTGGAATCCATCTTTAACCTGGTGCATTTCCAGTGAGTGGGGGGGGGGGGTGGAAACCCAGAGGGACAAAGGGTTCCTGCCTTATGCAAAAGATATATAAAGGGGTGGAAGAGAACAAGGGGAGAGAGGAGCCATCATGAAGAATCCCCTAGCTATCACCTGAGCTGCAACAAGAGCTGTACCAGGGGAAAGAATTGTGCCCAGGCCTGGAAGGTGTCCAGTCTGAGAAAAACTTACTGAAACATCTCTGAGGGTGAGATTATCTGTATTCAGTTTGATCAGGCATAGATTTGCGCATTTTATTTTATTTTGCTTGGTGACTTACTTTGTTCTGTCTGTTACTACTTGGAACCACTTAAATCCTATTTTCTGTATTTAATAAAATCACCTTTTATTTAGTAATTTACTCAGAGTATGTATTAATACCTGGGGGAGCAAACAACTGTGCATATCTCTCTATCAGTGTTATAGAGGGCGAACAATTTATGAGTTTGCCCTGCATAAGCTTTATACAGGGTTAAACGGATTTATTTGGGTTTAGACCCCATTGGGAGTTGGGCATCTGAGTGCTAAAGACAAGCACACTTCTGTGAGCTGGTTTCAGGTAAACTTGCAGCTTTGGGACAAGTGATTCAGACCCTGGGTCTGTGTTGGAGCAGACTGGAGTGTCTGGCTCAGCAAGACAGGGTGCTGGAGTCCTGAGCTGGCAGGGAAAACGGGAGCAGAGGTAGTCTTTGCACATCAGGTGGCAGCTCCCAAGGGGGTTTCTGTGATCCAACCTGTCACACCCGGTTCCTCTGAGGCTAGCTGGCTGGCATCCTTGCAGTTCTTAATCTTCTGCCTATCAGTCATCAGCTGTGGTCCGGTAGCTGACAGACTATGGTGCAATGGGTCTTACGAGGTAGCAGAAACTGCACTAGCAGGCTCTGTCAGGGAAGAAAGCAGCAACGGGGTGGTATGCGTGCCTGGCAGGGGCTGGCATCTTACAGTGGGGCATCTTTTCCAGCAGTTGGGAAGAAGCAATTAGCATTCTACAGAGCCCTGCTGCAGTGTTGCATTGCACATTCATGAGGACCCGGCCACCCTGGGCTTCAAATATTCAGACACTGACATGCAATTGTGTGCAGCATTCCAAAGGATGAATAGCATTGGCCTAAATTCCAGACACAGCTACTCAGCGCTGACACCCGCTCCCAGAACACACACACACACATTTCCCTTACAGTGTGAAGAGCTGTCAAAATTGTTAAGTCATGCAGCAGACACACTCTCCCTGTCCTCTCTAGCCCTCCCTCCACCACAACTTCACATGCTGAAATGGATTCTTTTTATAGACTTACATATGCCCCCTTCCCTCACCCCCCAGCAATCTATCTAGGATGCCTAGATGCAGCAGTAATAGGTGCCTTAGAGATTACCATAGAGTAGGAAAAAAACAACACGGAGTCTGGTGGCACCTTAAAGACTAACAGATTTATTTGGGCATAAGCTTTTGTGGGTAAAAACCTCACTTCTTCAGATGCATAGAGTGAAAGTTACAGATGCAGGCATTATATACTGACACATGGAGAGCAGGGAGTTACTTTGCAAGTGGAGAACCAGTGTTGACAGGGCCAACTAGGGGTTCTCAAACTGGGATCGGGACCCCTCAGGGCTCACAAGGTCATTACATGGGGGGTCGCGAGCCGTCAACCTCAACCCCAAACCCCGCTTGTCTCCAGCATTTATAATGGTGCTAAATATATTAAGCAGTGTGTTTAACTCATTAGGGGGGTCGCACTCAGAGGCTTGCAATGTGAAAGGGGTCACCAGTAAAAAAGTTTGAGACCCACTGCCATAGACGGACAGACAGCCCTTTATCACCTCGCGTGCCTGGTGGTGCATGGTGGTGGTGCATGGCATTTTGAAAGCACCTATCTCCTGCAAGAGGGCTAGTGTAGTGTCAAGCGATCTACAATGAATTATAGCTGCATTCAAAGTAAAAGCTTCGGGCTGTGACCTGTTGTGTGGATAAGGGCACCAAACAGATGAAGATCTTAATGAAACCTTTGTTTACGATTACAATAGTAAATGGTGACTTTTGTGTGGGCCCCACCCAGCTTTAGTAGGAGTAAATGATTTCTGCCTTGCTCCCCATTACTTACGTCTCACTAGCCCATGACTTTAGGAGGAAACTGGAAGATTACAGTACTTTTAACTTGTCCTGGTCCATTTGTCGCCGACTGCGGCTGGCTTTTTTTACAGACCATTTTATGTGACAGACTGAATCAGACTTTTGTTATCCTGGACAACTTAGAGTACAGGCCTCTGCATGACAGCTCAGCCCTGGAGAAAAGAAAGCTCCCTAATGGAAGATCTGAGACTGGTCTCTGTCATAGAACCATAAGGTTAGATGGGTCCACAAGGGTCATCTAGTGATTCTAGTCTACCCCCCTGCCAAGACGTAGTATTTGTTGTCTTTGTCGTGTCCATGCTCACAGGTGCTTGCAATAAACCCGTGGGCTGGTTAAATAAACCTGGAAAGATGCCCCTGTTATTACAAATTAACAACGATGTTTGATTATAATTATTGTCTTATTATTTTGTTACATATTTACATATTTAAGTAGCTACCAAAGTGTGCTAGACACCTTACAGACAAATGAGACAATAAAGTCCCTTATCTGAGGAGCTAACACTATAAGGCCTAGATTCTGATCGCTTTACTCACATCCATTGCATGTTACTCTCAGAGTAAAGTACTACGTAATGTAAGAGCCCTAAATAGTGGCATCCCTTTATGGGAAACCCTGACAGAATTTAATCAAGATGAAACCAATAAGGTTGTACAGCCATTTATTAGGGTTCTACAGAAATGACTCGTCAGTGTCATAGGAGCTGATTGCCAGCTGGTGCACGCTGCCAGTGCCCCATGGATGGAACCACGACAATTTACACCAGCTGAGGATCTGCCCCATAGCATTCAATAGTGCATGAAATCCTTCCTCTGGGTCTTTTTATACCATTGTCCCACTCCACTGCAGCAATGGAATTCGCTATTAAATCCTGTAGAACTTCACATAAGGGCACAGATGATGGGGGGTGAGATGCAACAAGATGCAAATTAATTCCATCTTGCCCTGTTCTAAACACCCTTTGATCGGGGAGGACTACATATTTTTAAACCTCCTGTAGAAAATAATGTTCCTTGTTAGCCAAAACCCATCTGAGGAAGGTGGTTTTGCTTGCATGTCAGCCTCCAACTTTGGAGGGTGTAATGTGTGCATGAAGTCTGGTTTGGATCACATTTATGATGTCGGGGGGAGGGAGGTTCCTTGCTGTTGACTTAGTTCTTTTGGTAGACAGAGCAGTGAAAAGGCAAGGCCCATATCTGGAAATAGTCCCTCTATTGACCAAAATCACAGCCTTATCTCTGGGATTTAAACTGCTTCTGGGAACATCTGGATTTTTGGTTGCACATGTTCTAGTACTTTCATCCAGGGTGGTGTTTCTTCACTCGATCATGATTATCATTTCTGCTGGTGTCTAAACTTCAGTGATACTTTTTGGTCACAGCCATTTGTCTGGGCCAGATGCTCCGCCTGTGACACGCTCCATTGCTGTGGATTTGAACAGGAATTTAACACTGGTACCAGGACTGGTGTTAAAAATCCATTAAACTGAGATCTTCTATTTATCCAAAAGCAGAACGGGCTGCCACAGTGCAAGCTTCTCCCATCAGGATCTATGCTGATCTGTAGCCCAACCATTCAACAAGGTCCATGCGATTTTTGGACCTTGGACAATAATGATCAGTAGGGAAGCTTGTACTGAGTCTTCTAAGACTGCCAACAAATGATCTTCTAAAACCCTTTAACTAGGGACTTAAATGGGTTGGTAGGTTCTGTCTCATAGCTACGTGTTTGCTAGAAACTGAGCTGGGATCACCAACTTGTTTGACCCAGGCTAGTTTTTCTGTGTAATCAACTATCTTGCCTACAGACTCACAGAAGCTAGAATTAGAAAAGACGTACTAGCCCATCTCTAGTTGTCTGCTTGGCTTTGGGTCTGGTTGTCCCCAAGGAAAAGGAGCAAGTTATGAAATGGTCTCAGAGGACCTGATCCAAAGGCAATGGAAATGAATGGCATGAGTCACCCTGGGCTTTGACTCACGGCCTTTGGGTGAACTTTAGAAACCTAAAACAGTTTAATTGGCATAATTTTAGTTCCATCGATTTTGGTCAAATTCACTAGGTGTTTGATTGGCGGGACAAGCTCGCCAAGTATTCCCAAAGTGTAGTGAAAAGACAGGCCTGTGGAGCATCTGTCAGTGGGTATGATACACCCAGGAGAGCATTACACACATTGTGTTTGGGGATTGATCTGCTGTGACATTCCTGCAACAGGCCACCTCTGCCATCACTCTCCTTTCTCCTACAGTCCAGCACCGTCTTTCATCCTCACTCTTTGAGACATCCTTTATGATTCCTGATCGTGTATGGGAATCTTCGTCACACTTCCTTGGAGATCATGGCATAGAAAGGATCTCTCTGGTTCAATCTCTCCTTTGTCCCACTGGCTGCATAGTCACTCGTCTCTGGGGTTAGGCTGTGCTCTATGCCTCCCAAAATCCGCCTCTAGCGTGTGGCCGCCGAGGATACATCTTCACAGCACAGTTAGCTGGGTGTTAGCCCTAACTCAACTCCAGCTAAACTCTAACTAGCTGACCCAAGGGATGCTGATGCTTGAGGCAGTCATGCAACAATTCAGCAGCGGCTAATCCAATCACTCTGTGCTGCTAATCCAATCCCGCTGTGTAACTCAATGGTTGTTCTGAAATGTTCTTGCCCCCCCTTGAGCGGGGCTGGAGCGCTCACTGGAGCTACCTGCTGCAGCGAAGCCACGCCGGGTTTCTGTACTCATATTCTGCCTCAGAACAGGCAGGGGGACGTCTTTGCAGGGGCGGGATGCGTTTTGTTTGTGTGGGTGTCGAAAAGCGTAGTGGGGACGCTCCCCTTCTGAACAGAGATGCGGAGCACTTGCTGGTGGTCTGCAGAGAGCTGGTTTGTCCCACGGTCCTGGGCGATGCTGCTTTGTTTTTATTGCATTAAGAGCAAGATAACAACACATTCCATTCCGGCCAAATGTTACGGTTCCATGCGGGCAATTGCTGTGTCTGTCCAGGGACACTAGCCAACTGCCCGTGGGAGCAGAGGTGCTGGAACAATTTGTATAGTGCGGATGCTGAGATGCATTGAACCAAACTGTAAACCCTGGATATGATGGGAACCACTTCAAGCCAGGGGGTGCGGCAGCACCCCTCGTTCGAGCACCTAGGCGTGGGAAGGAAGGAGGTCGGAGCGATTGCAAATCGGCGGGGAAGTGTGGCATCGTTGTTGAGCCAGGGCCTGCCCTAGGAAAAAGCCGGGGAACCCCTGCTCTACAGGCCCACGACCGGGACTGACCTGCTCTATAATTAGTCCTGCTGGAAAGCGAGACCTCCTGTTAGGAAGGGGATTTTATTTTGGGAAACGCTAGAAATAGTTCTAGCTGTAGCCAGGTAAAGAACCAGAGCGGATTGGAAATACTTTGTAGCAAGCAGAGCTTCAGGCATGTTGAAGAAACTGCTCTGTATACTCAGAGGGGCTGGAACAAGGAGTGCTGGGGGGTGCAGCCGCACCCCCTGGCTTGAAGTGGTTCCCATCATATACAGGGTTTACAGTTTGATTCAATGGCTCTCAGACCCCGCACTATACACATTGTTCCAGTGCCCCTGTATACGATCAGAGGGATTTTTTTTTAACTCTTTCAATGCCCGCAGGCGGAAGGTGCCACTTCCTTAGGACCCGGCAAGCACAGTTCTGTGGGCACGCACGACAAGCCCCCCCCGTGAGGGCTCTGGAGAGTTAATGCCATTCATCAAGATGGCCCTTTAAGACTTCCGGGTTGAGAACCGAGATGGTGTGGAGTTATGCCTTCCCTTCCCCCACTGCCCTCCCCGTAGTCCATTGACAGTGTAACAGGGAGTAAGTGGTGTGATTTAAAACACACCCCTTAGTTAACTAGGGCAGAGCTCCATTCTTCAGCCTGTTTCTTTCCTGCATGCAAATCCCCTGTGTCCGTGGTTTCTCTTCTCCACCTCGCGTAGCATCTTGCAGCGAGGCATCGCCTGATCTCCCCCAAGATCCAATTAGAATCCAGGCCCTTCCGCCCCACGCCCCCTTTGTGAAGGCAGGAGTTGTCCTCCTCGCCCTTGCTCCAGCCAGTCGCCAAGGTAACGCAGCAGCGAAACAAGCGGGCCCAGCTATTCGGGCCAGCTCCCTGAAGGATGGTTCAGCATCCATTAACCCTTTCATGGCTGCACTTTAGGTGGGCGGGGGATGCTGATGTTCTCTTGATACACTCCAACCTCTGTCTCTGCCAGAGCGGTTAAGGGGTGTGTGAAAAGATACCAAGGACTTCACTTCCCCCTCGTAACTCATCATGTAGAGCCCGGAAGGCTCGCTAACGCCCTCCCTGTTTTCCCCACATTTGGAATTTCCTGGTAGTTTCCTTTTCTTTCCCTCTCTGTACAGTCGATATAGATTCAAGCCCATGCAATAGGGCCCCCTCTCTGTGCAAATGGAACAATCTTCCCTTTGCCTTCAGCGGTCTCAAGCGTGAATTTTTTTTTTAGGTCCCAAGAGATCACAGCATTAATAAACACCACTCAATGCGGTGGGTAAGGCCTCAGGTAACTATATGGCAGAGGGGAAACCGTTGCATTATTAGCGGTGGTATGTCTGAGTGACTGACTAAAGGCACACCTATCTATCTAAGGTACTTAGAGCCTCCTAGGACCACAGTATCTGGGCACCTTACATCCTTTAACGCTGTTCGCCTCACAACACCCCCCTGAAATAGGGCATTTCTAGCAGCCTCATGCCACAGACTTGTTCAACATCACCCAGGAAGTCTGCAGCAGAACTCAGGTCTCCTAAGTGCCTGCACAGCGCCCTGAGCACTGGCCCTCCTTCGCGATACAGCCTGTGTGTGTTTGAGCACCGCTAGCCCTGTAATTCAGGTTTTGTATTAAGCAGAGAGGAATCTGAATCACAAAACTCAGATAGGGACCTCGGTCAATGTTTCTCAAATGCAGCCACCGTGGCTGCCACAGACGCTTTTGGTGCAGCCGTGACAGCCTCCTGTGCAGTGATTGGCGGGGTGGGGAGGGCACAAAGCATCCGCCCCTCCCCCTCCTCCTTCCCCTCCCTCCTTGTTGCTCCTGGATGTGCCACTTCTGGAGAGAGGTGGGGCACAAGGCTGCAGGAGCAAGGTGGGTTCTTGACCCACCTTGGCGGGAGGGGGTTTGGGCAGCAGGCTCCAGCAGTGGGACTTCAGGAACCTGGCTATATGGGCCTGGGCTCCAACCGTGGGACAGCGGGTACTGACCGCCCCCCTCCCCCCCCGGCTCTGGCCAGGTGGCCCTGGCCTCCAGCTGCGGGGCTTCTCAATGGTAGCAATGGTCTCAAGTTGCAGTGGGGGAGGTTTACGTTGGATATTAGGAAAAACTTTTTCACTCGGAGGGTGGTGAAGCACTGGAATGGGTTACCTAGGGAGGTGGTGGAATCTCCATCCTTAGAGGTTTTTAAGGTCAGGCTTGAAAAGCCCGGGCTGGGATGATGTAGTTGGGGATTGGCCCTGCTTTGAGCAGGGGGTTGGACTAGATGACCTCCTGAGGTCCCTTCCAACCCTGAGATTCTATGATTCTAATTCTATGATTCGGCCTCCTGCCCCTGGTTCCAGCGGCACAGCAGCAGCAGGCGCCGACCCACAGCTCCGGCCACGCAGCCCCAGCCCCTGGCACTGATCCCCTGCCCCAGCTGCATGGCATCAGGCGCTGACCCACAGCTGTGTGCCCGGGCTCTGGCCACGGAGTGGTGGGAGCTGGCCCTGGGTGTTGACCCCTGACCCTGGCCGCACAGCAGCGAGCGCTGGCTGTGGCTGCGGGCACTGAGGCCCGGTCCTGGCAGACATCAGGCCATGGCTCTGGCCACGCGACAGTGGGACTCATCCCCCATCCCCATCGCCTCTGGACCCCGCTGCCTCCACAGCCCTGTATCCATCCCCCTCAGCCCCCAGGACCCTGCTGCCTTCCTGGCCTCATTCCCATCACCCCCCACTGCCTCCCCCGGGCCTGCATGCATCCCACCATCGCCTCTGGCCCCTGCTACCTCCCCGCTTGACCTCCCCATCCAGGGCTTAAAGGGTTCTGGGGCTTGCTGAGAAAAGTGATATTAACAAACATGCAAGTATCACTTTTCTCAGCAGACCTACTAGCTAGCTGTGAAAAGGGATAGTTGTATGTCTGTTAATATCACTGATCACTTTCCAGAGCCTCCCAGGTAGCTACTAAGTGTGCTGTGATATTAACAAATATACAACTATCCCTTTTCACAGCAAGCCCCAGGACTCACTAAGCCCTGGATGCGGGGGCCAAAGCGGGAGGCAGTTAGGGTGACCAGATGTCCCATTTTTATAGGGACAGTCCCAATTTTTGGGTCTTTTTCTTATATAATCTCCTATTACCCCCCACCCCGTCCCGATTTTTCACATTTACTGTCTGGTCTAGAGGCAGCATTATTTTTGTAATTGAGTCTGCCAAAAAAACCCTACACGTATACATTACAATGATTTGCCCAAATACATGTGTTAGTCTCTAAGGTGCCACAAGGACTCCTTGTTAATGATTTGGATGTGAATCTGTATATGTAATTGTTTTTCCTAAAGTTAATTAAGTATTTTATGGAAAAAAAAGAGTCAGTGCGGCCACCGGTGAGAGTTGGTAGCCGTACTCTGAGGCCACCAAAAAATTTGTTGCGAGAACCCCTGACCAAGGTGCTGGAACGAAGGGTGCGGGGTGGGGGGGTGCTGCGGGTGCTGCCGCACCCCCTGGCTTGAAGTGGTTTCCATCACATACAGCGTTTACAGTTTGGTTCAAGGCTCTCAGCACCTGCACTATACACATTGTTCCAGCACCGTTGGATGTGGATTTCCAAGTTGGGGGGCTGGAATTCAAGGCTTTGGTTCTGTCCCTTCTCCAGGAATAAGAACAGAGGAATTGCCACACCAGAGCAATACTCTGCTTAGTCCAGTGTCCCATTTCCCACAGCAGCCCGCACAAGAGGATGTGCAAGGAACCCTGTAATGAATGAGATGCCCAGAGGAAACTTTTCCTTTATCTCAGGCTATCAGTTGGCTCATGCCCTGAAGCTTGAAGGTTTCTATCCCTTTTCTAATTGTGGATGTGCTCCTTAGTTGAACCTTTTGTTAATCCTACTAAGCTCCAGGCCTGAGTGCTATCTTGTGAAAATGACTTTCACAGCCTAGTTAGCAGCTGTTAGCAGTTTGAAATGTGTTGCCTTTTGTTTCACTGCGGGGTGGCCCTTGAAAGCCAGGATGGGTTGAATGAAACCACAGCTAGGCGTGCCTGAATCACTTCCTCTACACCACTACATCAATCTCCTCCCTAAATTAAATGGTCCCAATCTTGTCAATCTCTCCCTCCCTCCAGCAATCTTTCCCTGGCTCTGATCATTTTCACTGCCAGTCTCTGAACTCCTTTCTGTTATGAGGTAGGGAAACCAGTATTGAAATAAAAACAACAAGGAGTCTGGTGGCACCTTAAAGACTAACAGATTTATTTGGGCATAAGCTTTCGTGAGTAAAAACCTCACTTCTTCGGATGAAATAATGGGCCTAATTCTGCTCTCACAATTAGGGCTGGTGGGAATTTTTTTGGATGGCAAGGGGTTTTTTGACTTTTAATTGAAAAATGAAATTTCCTGTCTCCAAATCATTAATTTTTGGAAATTAAAATATTTGGGGAAAAAAGCTCTAACATTCTTCAAAATGTTTATAATTTGTTTGCACTAGTGGGAAAATTCCCATTTTCTTTCTAGTGTATTCTCTTCCCTTCCCTTTTTTTCCAATGGGAGGTGGGGGGGTTAAGGGAAAGTAAAAATGTGACAGGGGAGACCCCTGAAAATTAAAAAAAAAAAATCAACAATTTTTCCACAGAGCCAGAGGGCAGAGGGAGCTGGGCTCTGGTCCCCGAGCCCCAAGGAGCCAGCCCAACGTGGGGAGAGGGAGCTATGTTTGGGTGGGCCCGTATGCTAAGTGGGTGGCCCGCAGCCCACCCATGGCTACACCTTTGCTGTCTGCCCCCGCCAAAAAAAAGTTAACCTGTCCAAACTATCTATCGCAGGGCCACTGTTTGTACTCCTCCAAACGACACCTCAGAGGCAGACATGTTATGAAACACCAGCGCCGTACGCCTCCGTGTGCTGCTACACATGGGCAGCTTGTGGGAAGCGTGATGGCATCTGCCAGGACAAGACGTGTGGGGCGCTCGCTGCCTGTTGCGTTGGCTCAACTCTTCCTGGCTGGGTCTTGGGAGCGGCCAAGTCGGGATCAGAATCCCAACGATTTGTGGAGTAGGATGGGGGGGTGGGGGCATTCAGCAACAGTTATTCCACTTCTCCAGGCTCGCTGGACCCTTCTGGGAGAGGCTGGGATGCGCCGGGGAGCAGCAGTTAGATTTTGTCTGGCTGTTCTGTTCTAACCCCTCTGTCTGACTTGATCCTATTTCAGCTCCACTGGCCCACAGCATAGGTTACCAAAGGTCACGTTCAAAGCTGCTGATTGTGATATTACAGGGCCGCCTGCCTGTGCCTTGCAAACACAGGAGTCGGGGGAAGGGAAACTTACAGCCCAGGACTTGCTGGTTTGTTTTGCTTCTCTTGTTGGCCATCTTGTTTATTTTAGGGCCTTGGGGAAGGGCATTCAGAATCAGCGGTGTAACCACACAAGGGACAAATTTCCTCCAGTCTGTCAGCTGACTCGGATCCAGCTAGCTATAGGCTCTCTCCCTCCCAACTCAGGCATTTCTCACTCACACGGAGTGGATGGGAGTCAGTGGTACATGGCGCAAGACTGCAGAATCAGGCCCCGATTTATCATCATTACTATTGTGCATTTGTAGCAGTCCCCTCTGCTGGCCAGCAGCGGCACTGCTCAACTGTGTGTCATAGGCCACCTAGCACTAACAGCTGATGGAGATTCTCCTTTAACTCTCTCTAAATGCCAGGTTTGTATGGCACCTGCCACAATGACAGCTAAGTGCTAGATGTCTGTGCTTCCGGAGCAGAAGGACTCGAGTGCTAGTCCTGCTGCCATGAAGTTTTGAATGGCCAAACGTGTAGCATAGGAACAATTGTGAACCCCTAGGTGGCCACTGATTTGTTGCACTATATGGACCAGATCCTCAGCTGGGTAACTAATGCAGCACGCTTTCCTTTAGTGGAGCTGAATGTTGATAAATGCAAAGTAATGCACGTTGGAAAACATAACCCCAACTATACATATAAAATGATGGGGTCTGAATTAGCTGTTACTACTCATGAAAGAGATCTTGGAGTCACTGTGGATAGTTCTCCGAAAACATCCACTCAATGGGCAGTGGCAGTCAAAAAAGCTAACAGAATGTTGGGAATCATTAAGAAAGGGATAGATAATAAGACAAAAAATATCATATTGCCTCTATATAAATCCATGGTACGCCCACATCTTGAATACTGTGTGCATATGTGATCGCCCCATCTCAAAAAAGATATATTGGAATTGGAAAAGGTTCAGAAAAGAGCAACAAAAATGATTAGGGGTATGGGATGGTTTCCATACGAGGAGAGATTAATAAGATAGGACTTTTCAGCTTGGAAAAGAGATGACTAAGGGGGGATAGGATAGATGTCTATAAAATCATGACTGCTGTGGAGAAAGTAAATAAGGAAGTGTTATTTACTCCTTCTCATAACAATAAAACTAGGGTCACCAAAGGCAGCAGGTTTAAAACAAACAAAAGGAAGTATTTCTTCACACAATGCACAGTCAACCTGTGGAACTCCTTGCCAGAGGATGTTGTGAAGGCCAAGACTATAACAGAGTTTAAAAAAGAACTAGATAAATTCATGGAGGATAAGTCCATCAATGGCTATTAGCCACAATGGGCCGAGTCATACGCGCCGACTTCTTCTGGCACCGGTGAGTGCTCAACCCCACTTTGCCCCCGGCCCCGCCCCAACTCCACCCCTATCCCACCCCCGCCCGCCCCCATTCCAACCCCCTTCCCCAAATCCCCATCCCGGCTCTACCTCTTCCCCACCTCCTCCCAGAGTGCACCACATTCCCACTCCTCCCCCTTCCCTCCTGGAGCTTGCAACAGCTGTTTGGCGGCGGCAAGTGCTGGAAGGTAGATGGAGGACCAGGAACGTGGCACACTCAGGGAAGGAGGTGGAGGAGGTGAGGCGGGGCAGGGCGGGGAGCTTGGCTGCCAGTGGGTGCAGAGCCCCAGAGCACCCACGAAGTCAGCGCCTATGGACCGGGATGGTGTCTCTAGGCTCTGTTTGCTAGAAGCTTGGAATGGGCAACAGGGGACTGATCACTTAATGATTACCTGCTCTGTTCATTCCCTCTGGGGCACCTGGTACTGGCCACTGTCAGAAACCAGGATACTGGGCTAGATGGACCTTTGGTCTGACCCAGTATGGCCGTTCCGATGGTCTTATGAGCTATACTGATTTACACCAGCTCAGGATCCGCTCCTATATGTTCGATAAACCGTCCCCCGCTGCATGGAGGGAGAAGGCATCATAACAACAGCAGGATACCACCAGCAAAGCAGTTGCATTTATTGTACTGGCAGTGATTTTCTCACAGTGCCAATGGCGTTCACTGATTAACAGCGAAAGAAATGGGTAGATCCCTGCCCCCAGGAGCTTACAGTATAAGTCAGACAGAGCACGGCTAGGGATTTGCCATGAAATGCGTCTCCATAGCTGACATAAGCCATCATCCCTTACCTCATGGCTAATTGCTTTCAACGGAGAGCAGGCCAGCCCCTGCGCCATACAATATTTCAGAGGCACAAAGGGAAAGCAGCCAAGTGGCTGATATAGCTTATTGCCCACAAGTTCAGTCACCGACAATTTGCTGCATCAGTGCCGGGCTTCAGGAAACAGCTGATTGTGTTTACACGGCTCTTCCAGGGATCATTCCTTTGCAAAACAGCATAGAAATTAGAGACTGGCTTTTCTTGTCCATTCCACTGGGCCAATGCAACATTGTGTCCAACAGTTAATTCCCCAGGGCTTTGTCCAACCTAGTTTTAAATGTCCAAAACTCATGGGTCTTCAACCACTCCCTGGGGAGGCTGTTTTACAGGCTAAGACATCTCATGCCAGGAGAGCGTTTTCCTGCTATTCAGGCTTTCCCTGTGCTCTCCAGTCTGTCTGTCTGTAGCCATCTGTTGTCGCTTGTCTTACACTTAGATTGCAAACTCCTTGGGGCAGGGACAGTCTTTCTGTTCAGCATCTTGGACTATGGGGTCCCAGGCCATAACTATGGTTGCTAGGGACAATCACAATTCAAATAATACATTTTTCCTTTCCTTAATTTCCAATTATATCCCCTCGGTGCACACTAAATAACTCCTTGCTGCGCTCTCTCTCTCTCTCTCTCTCTCTCTCTCTCTCTCACACACACACACACACACACACACACACACACACACACACACACACACACACACACACACACACACACACACACACCCACTGGATCTCAACACATGGCCCTGACGTTGCTGAAGGGGGTTTCATCTGGGATCCAAACTTGGATCTGGATTGTGTGGCTGGTGTCTCCAAGCTCTAAGATCAAATCAGTCCTGAACTTTGGGTGGTTAAAACACCAGGTGTGACTGGAAACTGCAGCTTGTTTAATGACAGCCTATCTTAGTGGGATGCTTAGCTAAGCTCTAGCCATCTCCTGGAACGTTTTTGCTCTTCCCTCAGAAATCAATCCCTTCGGGCCCTCAGCAACGTTGACTGGAGCTCTTGTCACTCCCTCCTCCTGTTTGTCTACATCTTGCTGGTATTTGGGTGGCCAGAACTGAAAGCCAGATTCCAAGCACAGTCTCACCAGAGCTGCATAGCAGAGAGGGACTAGCTCCTCCCTGCACTAGGTTGCAGGAACCACCTGATGGTAATGTCCATGTTGATGGCTAATTTTTTTGCTCCTTTACTAGCCAAAAAATTTAGCCAAGTTTACCTTTTTTCCTTGCCACAGAAGTCAAACCCCAAAAACTTGTCCCATACCCTCAGCCGAGAGGTGCATAGAATCTAGAACCATGGGGCTGGATGGGACCACAAGAGGTCATCTAGTCCAGCCCCCTGCACTGAGACAGGACCAAGTATCCCTGACAGCTGTTTATCTATCCCGTTCTTTAAACTCACTAGTGCCAGGGATTCCACAACCTCCCTTGGAAGCCTGTTCCAGAGCTTAACGACCCTCATAGTTAAAAAGTTTCTTTTTAAGATCTAACCTAAACCTCCCTTGCTACAGATTCAGCCTATTATGTCTTGTCCTACCCTCAGTGAACATGGAGAACAATTGGTCAGCATCCTCTTTATAACAGCCCTTAACATATGTGAAGACTGTTATAGAATCATAGATTATCAGGGTTGGAAGGGACCTCAGGAGGTCATCTAGTCCAACCCCCTGCTCAAAACAGGACCAATCCCCAGACAGATTTTTACCCCAGTTCCCTAAACGGCCCCCTCAAGGATTAAACTCACAACCCTGGGTTTAGCAGGCCAATGGTCAAACCACTGAGCTATCCCTCCCACCAGGTTTTCCATCATTCTTCTTTTCTCAAGACTAAACATGCCCCGTTTTCCAAACCTTTTCTCATTTGTGTTGCCCTCCTTGGGCCTCTCTCCAATTTCTTGAGGGGTTTGAGTGCCTGTGTTCAGTCTAAGCAATACGTACTTCTGGAGGGCTCACTTGTTGCACCATAAAGGTTCACTCCTTTGATTTCATCCTTTCCTTGTTATACAAACGTAGCTCTACTTGCTGTGACGCCTTGCAGAACTGGCTCAGCTGGGATCTCCGTTGTAGCCGCACCCACAAGTTCCGTGGCTTTGCTACTCCTGGAGCAGCTTGCAGAGACTGGTGAACGGGCGAGGATTAGATGGTAAGAGCAGAGAAAAGAGCCTCCTGTCAGGAGTAACCTTTAAAGCTGCCCTGCCTGGAGGAACATCTCCTCTTTGCAAAGGTACAAAATGTACTGCACAAAGAACCGAGTCGGGGGGGGGGGGGGGTGGATGCTTCGTAACACTCCCGTGTGCTCCACATGTGCAGGAGCTGAGGGCTCTCAGGCCAGACCAAAGCACCTTGGTAAGAGGTCTCTTTTGAGATGAGAAGCTCCGGTGGCCTCTTCTCCTTCCCGAGTAGATGACTTGCTTTAGAGCCAACAGGGCATGTATCCTCAAGTAGCAAAACTAGATCCCTGGCTGGCACTGGAATCTCCAGCCACCCTGGGGTTAACACATAGACCTTTCTATGGTGGCTTCCTCATGAGTTGGGCACTGTTGGAGTAAGCCCATTGGCAAAGGCAGAAATTGGTTGTCGATGCTGTCACACGTGTCTCATGAACCTTAACATGCATGACAGGCAGTGACCGGTGTAACACGGAGACCGATGTACCAGAGACTTCACGGCAGCAGAAATTTCCTGATAGCCTTGAAAATACCCTGATCCAAGTTATGCTTATGCAAGCAAGCTTCTTATCTGGGTAAGCAGAGCAAGGCCAATGCTATCTGGACTTTCTGCACAGCTCCTGCTTGTCTGGTAAACGGGAGGCAGCGTGTTCATATGTTATGGCTAATGGCTATTATTAGCTTTGGGTAACACATACGAGCGAATTTTTTTTTTTTTCGGGACAGCTCCCTCCCTCCCTCCACTGGTGTCCCAAGCTGGAGACCATGGTCCTATTTAGGCACAGAACAGGTAACAGGGGCAAGTTCCCTGCCATCCCCACATCACCTTCTGCCAGAGTGCTTCAAACGTGCATGGAGAGTTGGTGTCAATTGGGGAGTTTGGTCTCTGGGCCCGTTTAAGCTTCTATGCAAGAGGCCAGCTCCTCAGCTGGTGAAAACTGGCTTAACTTCATTAACTTCAATGGTGCTACACTGATTTACACCAGCTGACAATCTGGCCCAAGGAGTTTATCACTTGAGGGCAGATTTTGCCCTCCATTACCTCAGAGTAAATCTACAGCAGCTCCCCTGAGCTTAATGGAGGTAACAGAGCACAGTTTAGCCCTTGGGATGGTGGTTTCTGCAGTGCCCCGATGTTCCCTCCCCAAGGGGGTCCACAACCTCTGGATGAGAACTGCATTGATTAAAGAAAACAAGGAAACTATGCCTGGATTGTAAACTCCACCTGGAATGCTGTGGCCCGGGACCATGAATAAATGAGCAAGGTTCAGGGTTAGCTTTGGAGGAACAGTCCAAAGTTTGGATACTTATCCAACCAGGAGGAACCCCCTTTCCCATGGCCCAGAGCCACCTGGGCATCTCCTACCGGGCTGTGGACCCTCATGGAGCGGGAACACTGGGATTTCCTCTTTTTCACGACTTCTGGGTTTTTACTTGGCTGACTCACCATCTCCTCCCCCATTCCCTCCTCAGCTTCAGGAGCAGACCCCCTCTAGACCTCCTCCTTCTGGCTTCTTCCAAAGGTGACTGACTGGCCTGTTCCCTCCTTGCATTGGTTTGGGGGCTGGCTACGAGACCTAGTGACCCAGAGTTCTTCAGCAGAAACTGGGTCCCAGATCCTCAGCTCATGTGAATCCACGTAGCTCCACTGACACAGCTCTGTTGACTTCAGTTTACCCCGGTTGAGGATCTTTGAATGGCCCAGTGCCCTGTGGGGCTCTGATTTTAAGGGTTTTCTCCTGCAGCAGTGCACTCTGGGAAGTCTTGTCCAGCGAGTTTCTGGACGCTGTTGCTACAGTCGTAAGGTTGGGATCAGGGGCTGGACAAGTCACCTGCCTCCCAGGAGAGTTGGAGTAGGAAGTAGGCCTGTCAACTGGCTCCTCACCAAGCAAACAAAAATTCATGGAGAACAGCTCGCTAACCCTCCTTTGAAGGGGAATTTTGGGAGCTAGTCCCTGCCAACCCACCCCATGAAAACAGAAAGTGGGGAGAGAAGCAATCACCCAATTGCCTCCCCCACCCACAGGAGCAGGCTAGTAGAACACCAAGGATCTTAGAAAACATGACACAAACCGCCATGCACCATCTTCTGCTGGGATGTTTTACAGGAGACCCAGCCCACCCCAGCCAAGCAGACAGGTTGCTGCTTCCTCTGCTTCTGAGTGGGGACCTTCCTGCTACCCCACAGGGAGGATCCCTCCCCCGCATGCTGCTGGCCCTACCACCACCACCACTCCAAGTGGGGGGGAAGGCCGCAATGCAGGAGTGAAGCCCCAGGCGGATCTGTGTTGCAGTGTGCCTAGGACCCTGGATTGCTTTAATCCAGGACTGTGGATGTGGTGTGTTCTGGAGTGGGGGTTTATAAAATGCAGAACCCTCCAAAAGTTCAGAGATTTAGACTACAACCAAAGCATTAACATGCTGCCGTTTGGCCCGTCTCAAAAAGCGAGGTTAGAGCTGCTCTAAACCAGCCCAGTTAGGAGGGGCGGAGGCTGAAGCCTGACTTGGACTGACCCATTCTGCAAAGCCTATTTATGGGGTGCACCAGCTCGTAGGTATAGCAGGGGCCTGTGCTGCGTCAGCCAAAGGGTTAATTAACAGAGATGAGCCCGAACCAGCTGGGTCCAAACCCTTCTGGACTGTGGAGACATTCATAGCCACATCCAACCTTTGCAACTGGCTCCCGTCTGCCCAAAGGCCCAACCCGATGCCCCCACATTGTGGGGAAGCTGGAACCAGAACTTGGCTGCTCAGGCCTCTCTGTAACAGCACAGCTAAGGACTTGAACCTCTCCCGTTCAAAGTAACAGGAGGTTTGCCAACCCACGTCAAAGGGAACAGAATGAAGCCCTAGATGGGGAGGGATCTCCTCAGTGAAACTAGGGTGACCAGATGTCCCGATTTTATGGGGACAGTCCCAATTTTGGGGTCTTTTTCTTATATAGGCTCCTATTGCTCCCCCACCCCCTGTCCTGATTTTTCACACTTGCTGTCTGGTCACCCTAAGTGAAACAAAGTATTCTTTGGTTACTGTTCTGCTGAGCCAGGAAAAGCCCTTGCAGGGGAGTTAACCAACAACTCTCTCCCGCGGTGTTCCTGCTATCTTTTGTTTTGGCTGATGGTCTCCAAAGAAAAATGCATGACCGTCCTCTGTCTTCTTTTAGCGCAGAAAGAAAAAAGAGGGCTTGAGTTCAAAAACGTCAGCCACCTTTGAACACATGCTCGATGGCAACTATTCATCCATTTCACATTCAAACCTGCAGCGCATGGGGTGCGATTGATCTTAGTGACACCTCTTTAAAGAGGCTGGGGCCATTAAGCCGTGAGTTCTAGTTATTCAACTGAGAAATAAACCCGACAGTCTCTTAAACCCAGAGTCGGCATGTACTGTACCCCACTAGGAAAGCTGCATGACTGAACTTTCTTCCTGCTCTCCCACATAGGGATGTCCATCCAGACTGTGATATTTTTAGGGGCAGGGGCTGTGTATTTTTATCTCATACCGCACCAAGCACACCCTAATAGCAAGACCACTCCTGTTTGTTTTACAGGGAGTTTCTATTGCACTTTAAGCTGAATAAAAGTGGGCTGATTTACAAAGGTGCTGTGCATCAGTAGCTTCCGTCAACTCCACTGGAAGTTGCCACTGTTTAAAAAGGCCTTAAACACCGAACTAGAAGTGGTCTGATTTTTAAGATCTGTCTGGATCTGTCTAACTTTAGACGCCCACCTTTGAAAGTTCTGAGCAGCGTGGGTGCTAAGGATTCCACAGTAGTTTTCCACCCGGGCTGGATTTGCCCCCTGGCTGTGTCCACTACCCCCACCATTCTGCAGTATGCTGGTTGCCTGCCACTCTCCAACAAGTGACTGTGACTCAGGGCAGATCTACACAGCAAAAAGCTGCACGTGGCCCTTGACAGCCGACTCAGGCTTGCGGGGCTTGGACTGCAGGGCTGTTTCATTTCTGTGTAGACTTCTGGGCTTGGGAGACCCTTCCACCTCATAGGGTCCCACAACTACACAGCAATGAAACAGCCTCACAGCCCGAGTTGGCTGGCACGGGTTTTTCTTTGTTGTGTAGACATACCCCTCAGTGACAATCGCCACCATAGCTTGCATGGACAACACCCCTGTGCCGGTGTACAACCTCGCTAACCACAATGGGGCGCTGTACGGGTCGCCCCCTGTGCAGCTCACACGTCGTAAGGCACGGAGTTGATCTGCCCGTGTACAGTAAGTCAAACTTTATTTGTATTCAAGGGGTGCTTGTCGGTGCGTTAGGCACAGCAGGGAAACCATGAATGAGAAGAATACCGTTGCCAAATGAAGGATCACGCCCAGTGTCTATTTCAACAAGGTATTTTATTGGTCCAGCAGCTGCAAAATATACAAATTTCTGAAAGGCATACCCTGTTCTTAAACTGGCACGTCTTTCATCTCAGGCAATTATCCCAGACATATATACAGAATACAAGTAACATATCATAAGTCAAAATAAAATCAACCCCAAAAGACCTACCCTTCTCTCCAAGCTCTGCAGCATACATTAAATAAATAAACAGCACTTCGCTATAAAATTATAAAAAAATAAATTCAAGTATCACAAAACAAACAAACAAACAAAAAGTCATTGGTGTGGTTCAGTTAGCCCCTTCTGCCCACCCACCCTGTGTTATAATGGCACGGCCCATGCCCAGTATTTGCTGTTTATAGAAATAGGAGAATGGGTGTCACGTTTCCAGGGGAACACGATGGACAGAACCAATCCCAGCAAGCCCCTTTGCTTGACTAACTCCTCCTCCAAGCCACCACCTCTTTGCCTCGGGGGATTGGTTTGAAGCGATATTCCACCACTTTCCCTTTCAACTAAACACACTCCTTTTTGGACAGATTCACATTTTTTGTAGCCCCCACCAATATGAAGTTATTTTCGGAACGGGAGATAAAGTTTGTTTTGAAGTTTGGGTGTGTGTCAAATGGATCACGGGCCCTAAATGTTTGCGTTTGCTGCGTTATCTTTCCGTAGCAGGGGGAGAAACTTGAACTCCTCAGGAAGCAGTCCAAAAGATAGGTCACTCACTCTCTACAAATTAGTCTCTCTAAAACGAAGGAACTAAATGGCAGACATAAAACACACAGGCAAAAAGGGAACTCTGCATTTATCACAGCTATTCAAAAAACAAAAAAATTCTTCCACTTCATCTTTACAAGAATAGCGGTATATAAACAAACCTCACATTGGCAGGTCACCAAGAAAAATATCTTCAATGGTCAGATATGGGCTGAGAGAGCCACTACCGGCCCTTCCCTGGTGCTGCTTTAAAACGTACAAATGTACAAAGCATTTTCACTGTGCAAGACTAAAGCACTAGGCACTGCGGTTCACCTTTCCAAAGAAGTAACCACATTTCACCAGAGCTTTCTGCTCCCCTCTGCAGGAACCTCACCTGCTAACCGTTACCTGAAGCAAGAGCGAATACGAAGAAATAAAACTAACAAGAGTGGAGAACTCCCAGCACAATGCTGACAGCTCCGGACCCCCGCCCGCTTTGCTAATGGACTGTAGAGGGTACATCCTTTCAGCATACGATTCAGCTGCACTTTAAACCGTTAAGACAATAATGTAGTGCTTGAGCTCCACTCTGCTTTTTGGCTCAGCGCTTGCGCACCGGAGAGACCGTGCGGCGGGGTCAAAAGAGAGCACGGGTACTAGCCAAGATTTAGGGCTTGGCAGGCCAAGGAAAAACGAGACACTACTTCAATATTCTTCTCCTCCTCTCCCCACTTCTGGAGTGAGGCCGGGCGGGAGAAAATCCTGTACAAGGGTAACACAAGCGCACACAAACTTCTGCACAAATGACACAGTAGTGGTTATTCTTGGGCTTAAACCCCTTAACTTCAAACACAGAACGGACGGTCAAGAAGAGACTTACATACAGAACAACTGGAAGTTGGCCAGTCCCTACGACTAGTCCATAAATTAGTACCTCACACCCACCCTCTTCCCCTCCCCACCGCTAATACTGTAACTACCCACTGCTTTGCAGTCTTAATCTTTCAGCTCACGCAGTACAGAATCCAAGTATCTAGGCTTCATCTGTAAGAGGCAGGATTGGAGGGGGGAAGGGGGAAGTCACACCCCTGCCACATGTAAAGTGCAAAACCAAGCAGTTTATAAAAAGAAACTATTGTTTAAATGCCTCTGAATGTGGATTTTTCCACACACACAAAAGAACTTGCTCTTCACGGACAGTCAGACCTCCATGCATCCCCAAGAGGGTTGTGTGTCTGCCAAACCCACCTGGCCTAGCATAGACACCTACTTTAGAACAGTAAATCCTGCTCAAGTGCAGGGTAAAAACCTCTGGGAAGTGGAGGGTGCGGAGATTAATTACAAGGAAACGCCTCTTGGAGCACATAGGCCTATACTCCTCCCCTCCCCCACCCTCATCCAAACAACAGCAAGGTGGGGCTTCCCCCCAGTCCCCAAGCCTTCCTGCTACGTCAAGTCAGCAAGTGGCTCAAACCATCTCCCCTCAGCCAGCGCATCTCAGGTCGAGGCTAAAAGCAGATTCCATTTGTCTCAGAAGCAGATGTACACACCCGGCAGATCCCTTTGATATTTACAGAGCTATAGAATTGTTGTTTTGTTAAACGCAGCTGTAGAGTTCTGCTTGAACAGCCAAAGATGTCACCCAACTGCCTCTGCCGTCAGGTCACGTGCCGCGAAGAGACTGGCTGCGTGCGTGTCACAGGACATCGCCGGTACCAATAAGGAGTGCCCAGTGCACGGAGGAGTTAAAGACACCCCTCCACTTTTCTATTTCTCTGCGCACCCGGTCTCCTCCACATATATACACACGAACGGGAGGAGACGGGGCAGTACCAGCCATCCCTGCAAGGTCATGTCGCTTATACACAAAAATAAAGTCCAGCAACTCAGTGCACTAAAAGCACTTTACAGCTTGCTAGGATATATCGAACACCCAAGGAGACACAAAAAGAGATGGCCTATGGATTGGTTGTTGAATCCACTTTTTTCAGGTTGATGAGCTCTTCTCTCTCTCTCTCCCCAACTCAATACAGTCCAGTCGGCAGACAAACAGCTATGGTAGAAGCAGCCAAGGGTCGACCTCGAGTCGAATGGAGGAGTAC
Organism: Chrysemys picta bellii; assembly: GCF_011386835.1. NCBI lineage: Eukaryota > Metazoa > Chordata > Testudines > Emydidae > Chrysemys > Chrysemys picta. The sequence continues at coordinate 11,926,900 of NC_088791.1, read as the reverse complement.
GATACAAGCAAACATCAGAAATGACGATGAAATGGAATCGGCGTCATCTGTAGGCTTCCAACGGCCCTGAAGAAATCATGATTGCTTCTGGGAGCTGTTCATGTTCTTGCAAAGAAAGAAAGCAAAGCAGGGGTTGGATTTGCCCTGTAACTCGGAAACCAAACAGCAAGAAACACACCAGCATCCTGTACATGCAGATGGGACATGGGGAAGGGAAGGCTAACATACAGCCACTGTAGGGATCACTGCAAAAAGCATTTACTAGGGAGGCAGGTCAGACAGTGCCCACTGAGGGAACAGCCATGATTAAAAAACAAAAAAGCAACAGGGGAAATTTTCATCAGCATGCCGCCTGCCTCTCACCCTCTGCTCTCTACTGTTTGTGTTCGTGGCCCTCGCTTGTGTCATGTCTGTATTTAGACAGTAAATGCCTCGCCGGATTCTATACTGCACAGTAATCAACACCAGTGCAGCGTGGATGTGAAATGCTACCCATTTTGCACAGGTACACAAGGCCCAAGAAGGTGGAGACTCGGGATCTGGGTCTTCCTTTGTTTCTGCAGACCTCCTAGCACATATTTGAACCCCAAGTAATTTGCACTAGTAAAGTTGAACCACCAGTTCTCATTTCAGCAACCCTATGCGAAGCGCTATCCTGCACAATGGCTGAATGAGACATGCACACACTGGCTGCTCCAACGGAGCAAGGGAGCTCGGCTTCCCGTAGTCTGCCTCACTGTGAACTATAGATTAAGTTCTCCAGACTTTTCACTTGCCCCAATACTGTCTCTAAAAAGCACTAGGGTTTTCCATTGCTGCTCAAGTCTAGACACCATCCAGCTATGGACCTCAACTGTAGCTCTTCAGAATTGCTGTTGCAAAGACATCCAGTAAACACCAATGTCAACTAGAAAAGCATTTTCTAATCCATGCCAAAGAGGTGAAAAGGATGCAAGTCTCAACAGCTAAACACACACTAGTCACAATGCAAGACTGACATCCTCTGCAGTGGTCACAACACTGAGCAGCCCCCACTAGTTATGGGCTATGAAGGTTTGTTGTGATTGGCAAGTTTTCCACATCACAACATCCCAGGGAAGGGAAAAGGGAAAAGAGACCAGTTTCTCAACAGAAATCTCAGTCCTGGCTGGGTTTATAGCATGGACCAAGATGCAGAAGTGGGTTGAGATGCTCTCACTGCTATCCAAAGAGACAGGGTCAGGTTAGGGAAGCCAGAGCATGCATTGAGCCATTTACCTTGGAAATATTAGTAAAGAGAAAACTTTAAGGAAGTGATACACAGTTCGTCTTTAAGCGTGAAGAGTGAAGGGGAAAGAGAGAAGGGGAGAGACTTTAAATTTGATTTAATAAAAGTGCATTCAGGATCAAAACAAATAAAAAAAGACCACACACACACACGCAACATTATAGTCAAAAGGCAACAGCTATCCTCCCCACTTGCTCCCCAGTGCCTAGATCAGGAGTCGGCAACCTTTCAGAAGTGGTGTGCCGAGTCTTCATTTATTCACTCTGATTTAAGGTTTCGCGTGCCAGTAATACATTTTAACGTTTTTAGAAGGTCTCTTTCTATAAGTCTATAATATATAACTAAACTATTGTTGTATATAAAGTAAATAAGGTTTTTAAAATGTTTTTAGAAGCTTCATTTAAAATTTAATTAAAATGCAGAGCCCCCCGGACCAGTGGCCAGTGCGAGTGCCACTGAAAACCAGCTCACATGCCACCTTCGGCACACGTGCCATAGGTTGCCTACCCCTGGCCTAGATCCTACAGTGATGAGCACTTACTATAGTCTCTTCCCAGCAAAGGTGCTAGGCTGCTGGTCTGTGATCTTATTTCTTGCCTGCTTTCTAGATTACCCGCTATATTGTATACAATCCTATTAACAACAAAGAATCCAATCCATACTAGGATGGTGGTTCCCAGCCACTGATGCTTCAGGCTCTGGGAGCTAGAATTAGAAGGATGGGACATCAGGCACTCCGAGATCCTCAGCTGTTGTAAGTGGTCAGAGTTCCATTGACTTCAATGGCGCTACGACAAATTGACAACAGCTGAGCACCTGCCGTCAGCCCCGCCGTAGACCTATTTACATCCATGAACAAAATGATTCAAGGAGTGTACATTAGCGTAACTTCTATCCCCAAATAGGGGTAAAAGTCAGGGTTGAGTATGATTGGTGCAAGTTGCTCTCTCTTCTAGCTGCTAAGGAGGTCACTTAGATGCTGATAGAGATTTGGATCAGGGAGGAGGGTGTACGATGATAAACATGTGTCTAAGTCAGCCTAAGGTGAGATAACATACAGTCAGGGGGTTGGAAGAACATGCCAGTTACACATCACCTCTGAATTTGGCCCTAATGCCTTAGGTTCCTCTTCTCTACCTTAAAGGAGCTAAGCATGAAGGTGCCACCAATCAGTCAGCAAGGTAAGCTCCAAGCCATAATGGAGTCTGGCCTGCCCTAAGCTTTACTCTTGCAACTACTGTCAGAACTTGGAGAGCACCGGCTGGGAGCATCGGCTGGTTCAGCAGAGTTCTTGGCCTGGCAAACTGAGATAACTCTCCCAAAAGGGTTTTGAACCTCTGCTTCAGAAGGGGCATTTTCAGTGGCACAATCAGCATCAAGCTGTTCAGTGCCTTTTGATTACAACGTGGACAATATTAAGAAGCACCCTCACAAGCAGTAAGGAAAGGAAAAAGAAGCCGTGCATGCCATGCTAGACAAATCAAAAACATAAATCAAGACAAGCCTGCATTTGTCCTTTAACATACAAGAGCTGAGCTCCCCACAAACGAAAATCTTTCAGTCTCATGCCTAGGTTTGCCAACGTGACCCATTCCATTTCCCAACAACACAGAGGCTGTTAGATTTGATATTGCAGCTAGACTAGCACAAGATGAGAGGGAGATGATAAGAATTAATGAGGTTCGTCACTGTGTTCCAGCTGCTGCGTTCAACCACAACTGAATTCTGCCTGATTTTACCGAATACTGCTCATTTTAGTTAATGGCAAATCCCAGCATCTTGAAACAAACAAGGACAGAGATGCAACATGAACTATGACTCAGGCTGTTCAGATAGTGCGTAAGATGAACTGATGCCTTCTCGCCATTACGCTGTACCTGTCCCCTGGCAGACTACAGAGCACCAGTATGTGCCAATCAGGCTCCCTCGAACTAACATTCTGTTATTCTGCAACTGATCTGTAGAAAGCCACACAGTATGGAGTACAAAAGCAGCAGGAGTTAGGGCCATTCATTCAAAGCTCAGATACAACAGTGGCAAGAAGGGGGGAGGGCTAGCTCAGTGGTGTGAGCACTGGCCTACTAAATCCAGGGTTGTGAGTTCAATCCTTGAGGGGGGCCATTTAGGGATCTGGGGCAAAGAAAATAAAATAAAAAACTATCAGGGACAGTACTTGGTCATGCTAATGAAGGCAGGGGACTAGACTCAATGACCTTTCAAGGTCCCTTCCAGCTCTATTAGATAGATATAGAGAGAGATCAATCTATCTATATAAAAGAATTATAATCTTGGCCATTGCTGGAGGTGTCTCCTTTACTGTCTACCATCACCAAGCCAACATGGATACACTACTCCCAAGAATTCTCAAATCCTGATTGGCTTGTCACAGTTTTGCAGGTAGATGGATACCATGACCCGACAGCTCTCAGCCCAAGTCTAAACAGTCTCCCTTGAGACAGGAGATAAAATCCTTCTAGGGTGAGGGGAGCAACTTGAAGCAGGACCCTCCCCAGGAAGCTCGTTTGGTGCAACCTCCCACTCTATGTTCCCTCTAAGGTGTGCAGCTGCGCACAAGAGGGCATCAAGGGCCACGCAATTACTTAGTGGAGCCACGCAACCAGAGGTGGGCCTGGACCCCAAAGAGGATGTGTAAGGTGAGGTGGGGGGTAAATGGGTGAGGTGGGGAGCATGGGGCATGCAGGGCTAGGGCAGGGAGAGACGCCTCTCTCCACTGCTGCCTGCCCACTCTTTCTGCAATAGGCCCACCCCCGTTTGGCTGGGTTATACAGAAGGGTAGCAGGATTTGGTGCCTTGACATCTTCAATATATCTAGATGCATAGGAAAAGATTCAATGTTGTCCTATTCAATTCCTGACAAAGCCATGATCTGATTCCCTAGCAGAAAGTAAGTGTTATAATATAATCTTTCAAATTAGAAAACTGACCATTCAAATGCTAAATGGCAGTTATCTACATAGCTCTTGTAACAGAAAACCATACAAGGCCTTGCATTACTTTTTAGCAAAAAGTAATACATAATATATAGCTTATGAAAATGAATACATAGCAAGGTCAACTGCAGATGAAGCTTCAGCAACCCTTTAGTAGAAGGGTACAGAAAGCTGCTTAAGTCTGATCAGCAATTCAGGTTTTTTGTTCGCACTGGTGGCACGCAACCGCACATCACCTCGATATTGGTGTTGCACATACCAAAATTCATTCCGCACATGGAAGGAAAAAATTAGAGGGAACGTTGCTCCCACTTGTTGCATTCTAAGGAGGTGGAAAAATTGTTGTGTGGAAGTCTCTCCGTGAGCCAGAGATGCAAGCCATCCCTGGCCAGGAGGGAATAGCACGAACTAGACATGGGTTGGGGAGGGCGGAGGCTGACTGCACCAGAGGCAAAGCAGTCCCTCTCTCCACCTTCTAATCAGACACTGCTAAACCACATCTGCTGAAGTAGGAGTGTCACAGCTAACAGGAAATTAAGCCAGCACCCAGGCAGGAAGGAAGGACAAACCAGAACGACAAACCAGATTAGAGGGTACAAGCACAGATGAGAATCCTTAACAGATTCCAATGTCCTTGACCAAATGATTGGAAAGGGAGCAGGAGGGGGACTAGAAGAAGAGAGATTGGGGTTTAGCAGTAGCAGAGCCAAGACCCTTGAGTGTTTGAATACCACTGATGGCCCCTCTTCCCCCCTCCATAAAGATGCATGAATTCCCCCCTAATGAAGGAAGACTTGGGAGCCACAGAATTAAAATCCGGAACTCAATCTAGTTTCACAGCAGCAACAACAAAGAAGATAACAACACAGCCAGCTGGAAGGTAGGAGACACGCAAAGGAAAAACTCACAAGAAGATACTTACAGACACGACTTCCCTAGCAAAGGCTGCAAGGAGACAAAGAGATAGAGAAAATGGAAAGAGAGGCGTCAGTAACAGAGGGCATGTAGGAAGGGAGTCATTTGAAATCAGCAAGAGGCAACCAACCAAAGAGCAATTCCAGGTCGAATCTGGGCAGAGGGTTAATTGGAAGGAGCGCTAGCATGAAGGACACCAAAACTGGAGGCCTCCTTACCATCCCCTTTAGTGCTAATTGGGAACCAGATGTCAGTGCAAAGCAGCCACCAACCAGAACCTCCAGCAATTCATCCCAGCCCGGCAGTGTTTGAACTTGCCACCTTACTTTTTGGGACTGGCCTACAAGACAGTGGAGAGGGCAACAGGGAATTAACATGGAACACAGGGCACAGGAAGAGCGGACAGAGCAGGCAGCATGCTCTTATTACCCCCTAATGGGGGCACGGAGTTCCTCTATAACCAAGGTTGCTTCTAAGGCCTGAACAGACCCACTTTTATGGGTGCTTGTGTAGCCAGCACCCCAGATTTTTAATTGTGGGGGGAACTGACTGGGAGGAAGGAGTTTTACTACTCTATTAAATATCAGACAAGCAATCATGGGGAGAAGTAAGCACTAAACAGTGCCCCTGGAGGAGCTCCTTCCTCTATAATGGACAGACAAGAAAGCCCATGCGTCCCCCTGGGATTTGTGCAATCATACAGAGCAGATGGTTCTTGCCAGGCTGCGAATCAAGTCATGGCCAATAGAGTCAAAGCCAGTTTATCAGCTCCGTGACAGCTGGTCATTAGGGTTGCCGTTCAAAAAGGCAACCTAGGCTGTTCTCTTGCCCCACGTCTAGCTAGGTTGGAGTTCTTGGGAGAGCGATGGGAAGGGAAGCAGGTGCGGCCAGGGCATAGGTTCCCAGAGGTCATTATTAAGATCATGTCAAGAATGATACCCTTATTGCAGCATCTAGAACTAAACTCCAGTCTAGTAAAGGACAGCTAGATCCCAGAGGAGGAAGGAGTGGAGATGCCAATGAATGAACTGGAATGAGAGTGGGCAAACCAGCACCATGCACCCATTTAGAAGCTTGCACAGTAGAGGAGTTCAGAGGCACTCGAATGGGGCCAGAGAGAAATATTAAATTTCAACAACACAGTTGCTTAGTTCAGTCTGGATTTGGGATTTTCCTGGGCTTCCAAGGGTCCCAAGAAGCAAGAGATTGAACAGTGAGTTAATTTTAGGTGCTTTTAATAGAAGGGAGGGCGCTGGTAGTAAACTGTAACTAAGTTTAGCTCAAAGACAGCAGCATAATTAAAATAATCAAAGGTTGCTCCCTGGATTAATAAGCGACAAGAAGCGAACAACAATAAAGAGAAGAAGAAGAATTCGACTAACTTGTCCAGGCAGCTGCGTGGGCACCTCTTGGGGCATACAGACTGGCAGGACAGCAGAAGAAGAAGCCACATGCTCGTCAAAGCTGTTGATGCGAGGTTTTTTGGTGGGCTCTGGGCTTGCTAGAGGGGTAACACTATTACGTCTCATGAGCGGGTTAGGTCCCTTCTTTGCTTCCTAAATTAAAGCGAGACAAAGACAAAAAGGAAGAAGGCGAAAGTTATGAAAAAAAAGCAATTTTAAATTCTCCTCTATTTCCCCACCCCAAAAAAACCCCATCTACATATATGGTGTGTGTTTGATGCATTAATGTCCCTGATCACCAAGTGCAACACAAAGGTCAGGAGAGCCGTTCCAAGGGAAAAAACCCTACATTCTGAACCCTTCTGGTTCTACGCACACAGAAAAGGCCACGACTTGCAGTGATAGTTGACTAGAACAGGAAGGTTCTTCTGTCTCCTTCTCAAGATCTTTCCCTCAGACCCAAACAGATAGGCAAAAGGAGAGCACAAAAGCAAGAAGCACAGGAGGGAGCTAGTCTAGCTAGCCGATGAGAGCGACTGATTCGGCAATTGGACAGAGCAGCCAGGGAAGTTCCACTGCAAAGGGCTTATGCTCACCTGCTTCCTGGAACTGCCCACAATTCCCGGGTGAAAGGGAGTGACAGTTACCCTTGCAGCATATTAGGAGAACAACCAGAGCAATTTGTGCTTGTCTAGCTTTATTTTCTCACCACAGCCTAGCTCTTGTTATTGCTGCAGAACCCATTGCTACAATACAGCAGCTGTCAAAGGATTCAAAAGCTCTTGATCTACGCTACCCAGCCAGGAATTGCTTCACCCATCGCCGATCAAGCAGCCACCTCTAGGCGGAAAAGGCTGACTTCTGGCAACACTACGATGCAGTTTAGGACAGGAAGTGAAGAAGAAAGAAATAGCCACCTGAAAGGGGGACAGTTTAAATTGGATCTATGAGCACAGCACCCCCGAACACTGTGCTGGAGCATAGCTTCAGTGCCCACACCGTGGAAGTATGCCATCTCCTAAATCATCAGCACCACTGCTCGTAGCACCTACGTGTTCCTATCCATGTACTGACCAGGCTTAACTCTGCTTAACTTATAAGGCCACAGCACCAGCTGTTACACCACAGCACATTCATCTCACTCCCCAAAGGAGACTGCCAACATTTTCCCTTCCTCTCCCCTAGCCCTCCACAAGCATAGAGCGCACTCACCCCTTCTGCTTAACAAGGAATGTGGCCTGATGGCTCTGTCCCTAACTACGGTACCCTGCCTCCTCCTCAGGCATTTATCAGTCTAGGCTCATTGGCTGTCAGAGGGCCTGATCCAAAGCCCGATGAAAGTCTGTCCATTGACTTCGGTGGGCTTGGGATCAAGCCCCTAGCATGTAGGGGAAGCACCTGAAGGCAGGTGGGGGGGAGGGGGTCAGGGTCTTTAATTTCTGAAGCCTCCTAATCTGCCTGCAACACCTGGAGCCGGTTCTAAAATGGCTGCTCATGGTGCCCAGCCAAGCGATCCCCCACCCCCTCTTGAAGTCCTTGTTGCCGGCTAACATTAGGAGGAAGGAGAGAGAGTGACTGAAAGATCTAAAGCAAAGCACAACTCACCTCTGTCTGGTCTCTGTGTGTGTTCACCGCTTCGACGTTCAGACAAATGGACTCCACTCGGCAACCTGCAGTGAGGAGCGAGAGACTGTCAGCAATTTATGGTTCCTCATTACTTTAGGGTAGAGCCCAAAGGCTTCAGTCAGGCTCAGGGACCCACTGTGCTAGGCAGTGCACAGACACACAGGAAGAGAGCCCCAGTCCTGCCCACAAGAGCCTACAATCTATCCTGAACCGAGGTGTAACCATCAGCAAACACTTCACCCAACCGCGCGAGCCAGCACGTCAAGGAAAAACGTTCCACTTACCATAGGCCACAGGTGTCAGCTTCAGCACCGTGTGAAGGGGGCATTTCAGGTAGGGCATTTCAGCTGGAAGAACAGCAAACAAGGGAGGGAGGTTAGTGACAGCACAGGTGGCAGAATCCATTCTGCAAATGTGTTTGCATATGTATGGACTGACTCTACCCTTCTGTAGAGGCCGGTGGGAGCTCCCCTCCCCGTGTATAACTTAGCACACTGCCGAGGTCACCCAAAGCACAGGTAAAACAAGTGTCCACCCAGGGCTCCACTCTACAGCTGGCCCAACACCCCTGGCTAGTTCCAATCTCCCACTTCAGCAGCAGGATCGGACTGGGAGACTAAATGCCCTCTCCTCGGTAACTCCTCAGGCCAACCCTGGAGCTCACTTGGCGGTGCCAGCGTTCCAACAGGTGTTCAGAGGAATGACACTGCAGCAGCCCAGAAGCATAGGAGAGGACCTACACTCTCAGTGACCAGCCCACCTCATGATACAGCAGCGGCTCAGGGTGGTGCAATTCCACTTAAAATACTGCGAGCGTCATATGGCCCACTCTTTGCAGACACAGAACTATGCAGACACAGCAGCACCCCCAACACCAGCCAACTTTGAGAACTCCTTGGATGAGTGTGCAAGGAGTCCCTTTCTCTCTGAGCTTCTGTAAAATACCCCCATCCGCCTTCCCCTTGCAACCCAATATAGAACAGCCAGAAACAACATGGGACCCAACTGCCTCCCGCTAAGTCTGCCGGGGTGGGCGTCACATACCCGCGCTCTTGTCTAGGAAATAAGCCAGAAGGCACCGCATCGCAGCCTGGTGACAGATCACAAGGACGTTCTCCTGCCTCTCCAGCTCCATGATGACTGGCTCCAGGCGCTGCACCAGATCTTGGTAGGACTGCAAAATAAACAGAGCGAGAGATAAATTCACAGAGCACAGTCAGGAGTTACAGGGAGTCAAAAAGCAAAGCCACCGTTTTGGTCCATCTTTAAACCAAGTGAAACCCACAAAACTCCTGGAGTTTGGAGCTGTATCCATGACTTACAGGACAAGCTGGAACACTGTTGAAGTGATGCTTTACGTGGGGTTGGTAACAAGAGGAGTTTCCTTCTCCTACTGGATTCTTTTAAACTGGACATATATTCACAACCCCCCTCTCCTACTACACAGAAGAATCACCGCCACCATTTGAGATCCACCCAACCTTTCCACAATGCCAGCGAGAGTTTGCCTGGAGGGTGTGCCCTTCTGCTGAAGCAGATCTGTTCTGAACCATGCACATCTCTCAGCTCAAAAATGAATTTAGCGTTGGTGAAAGGTTCTAAATCAATCAGCCTTACAGACTGAGGTCTTCCGTCTAGTCAGAGTACAGGAGGCAGAGGCAATGCGAGATCTCCCACACCGCCAACCTGTTTTAACTCTGAATGATAGGGACCACCCTCTACAAATCAGGAGGTACTTTTGGCTCAGTGGAACATCTGGACCTTGGCTTCTCCGCAGAGACTGCCAGCAAGGGTGCCAACCATGGTGGCCATGGAATTGACTTTAAGTCACAAGTAACATGGATTTGAACTTGTGGCAAAAGGCTCTATGGCCCATTAGCCAACCCTTCCAAGTAATTTCAGCAGTTCTCTAAAATGAACACACCACAACTCATGATAGAACACTAAACACAAAGTCACTTCTCTGCTCTGGTACTGGGAGGAGAAAGAACCGCAGCAACAGACAGAATTCTGCTTTCATATCTGCACTGGAAACCAGAAAGGTTTATTAAGCTATATGGAGTTTTTGAGGATATTAATATCTGTTTCAGAAGCTCGTTTTTCTAGAAGAGCCATAAACTCTGGAGGACTGGCCTACAGAAACACCAGTGTACAGAAACAAGAGTGGTAGCTGGTGGGAATTTTAGCCCCTACGGTCAATATTACGCACATCACTATTCCATAACTTAGAAATCCACAAGCCTGTATTTTTCCAGGAGCTGGTGGATATTCCTCAGACATCTTTGTCTTTATTCCATAGCACTGAACTAAACTCCCATGTCAATGGACACACATCACTTCATCACCCCCTAAAAATGCACCATCAGCTCACTCCCCCAGCCAGCAGAGAGCGCTGGAGAGATGCTACCATCAGCCTCAGGAGGGTGCCTGAGGGCAGGGGAGTAAAGAGAACTCCTTTGGGATGAAAGATGCTATTTTACATTAAATATAGGGCCAGATTCAGATACCTTTACTCAGGTTAAGTAGCACCTTATGCCTTGAGCGGTCTTCATGAAATCAACGGGACCATCCATCAATTTGACTAAAGTATCAGAACCAGCCCGTAATAATTTGACAAGTGCCCAAAAGGGGTCAGCACTCACATCTAGTTACCACTTTGACTCAAAGTACTCCGAGATCCTAGACTGACCCATTTCTTTTCTGCCCTCTAGGCTGGATGCAGAGCAGAAGGGTATATGGGGATGATAGGAAAGTATGCGGCATTTTAGACCAGTCACGTCCCAGAGGGTTTCTCTGCAGACATACCTCTCCAGAAGGGTAGCGGTAATAGTATTTGTCCTGATCGCGTAAAGCAAATTCCTCCGGGTGCTTCTCCTTGATCTCTTCGTAAGTCATCTCTTCGCATACACCCTGCGGGAACAAGACATCCCTCGAGGTTATTTACTGGGCTCCAGACAACAGAGCTGCAGGTGCCAACCAATGCAGGTACCAGGAAGCCTTACGGCAAACCCTTTTCATGCACATAGAGAATAACCTGCACTTGAGCCCCCCAGAATTCAGCTGTGCAGTGACCCTACGTGGCTGCAATTTTAAACCAGTAGGTTAGAGACAAAAGCTAACAAGCAATTTGGCAGCACCGCATGCGCTACCAAAACCAGGCTGGCAAACAATATTGCCTCTTTATGTCTCTGGAGAGGTTTGACGTCACTGCTTGGGAAACGTCAGCACTGGCCGTCAGAGCAAGGCACTGAGTCAGCTTCCCCCCACTCAACACTTCCACAGCACCTCAGTCCTGGCCCTCCCCTTCCCATGCTCGCTATTACAGCACCAGGCCTCTCCTGGACAAAACACAGCCGCGCTGACCAGGTCACAGTGTGTTGGAGTGGGCAAACCTTGTTTCCACTGTGACATTTGGGCAGAGGTGGAAGGCCAGTGCCCTCACCGCTCTGCTCACCCAGACAGTGAGAGTCAGCAATTAGTAACCCAGTTAAGATGCTTACGGCATCGATTTCGTTGAGCGCCTTCCACTGTTCATAGGGCAGCTTGAGGGCTTCTGCCGTTTGGATTGTCCTCTTGAGTTGGCTGGTCCAGATTTTGAGATCCTTCAGGTTCTGCTCCTCAACAAATTTGTTCAATGCAATGGCAAACTAAAGGAGATAAAACAAAGAGTGTGGTTATTGAACTTCCGCTACCCAGGGCTTCCAGATGGTCCTGCTTACCTCGGATTTCAGAGGTGCTCATTTAGGTGCCAGTAGTGCACTGAAATGTTGCCAATTCAGAAGACACATTCAGGCCAACACCAAGTATATATATCTGATGCCACCTTGTCTCATACACGGCATATTACACAACCAGGGACTTGCTCCCCCCTGCCCAAATACAAGAGGGATATTGTTCTCCTACCTTCTTGCCCCTATTGGAGAGTCCAGAGTCGCCTCCAATCTTCCCTTTGAGGTTGAATTCGCTCTCGCCGTGTCGACACAGATAAATGGTGCGGGGCTGGACATGGATGTTCATTAGGTAATAGACAATCCTGCTCTGGATGTGATCCTGGACCCTGTTCACCAGGAACCTCCGGCCAACATCAATCACTTTGATCAGAGACACGTCCCTGTGGAAACCATGGCAAGGAGCAGTGGAAACATGAAGCAAAGGCAACTCTCGAGAATAAATGTCAAGGGATATAATCCCCATGTTAAAAGGATTTGCTGCAGGGGTATTTCATGGTAGCTTTAAGACTTTTCTTTGAAATCACTGCTACATTGAGACTGGCCAGATAATCTCCATTTTCCTTGTTCCGTTAAAAAAAGATTAAATAAGATTCTTCTGACTCCAGGCCCACGGCTGGTAGCTAGCACAAGCCTCCATTGTAGGAGAGATCTGGGATGAGGCAGTGTCCCCCATGTGGCTTTCACACCTCAGGACAGTTGGGATTGACACCACACATTGAATGACTGACTACACTGAAACCCTGAAGGCCCAGAGAAAGCCACCTGCTGCCCCACACCCATGCCAGGTGCAGAAAGTCACGGGATGATGGAGGAGTTACTCATGGTAAAAAAGTGTTCCCAAATGGAGAAGCAGAGGAGATAAATATGCAGCACTGCAGACTAAAACTGGCTCTATCCAGAGTCACTTAGGGTGGCCAGGGCCTCCTGGGTGTCTGCTCTGGCTGGAGAGTTGATTACGGTAGGGGCCCGCTCCCTCCCAGGGCTCGCAACATTACAGAGCTTTGATGGGATGATGTCAAAAGGTTCAGAGAAGCACCCTACATCTCAGCTGCCCCTCCAAAGTTCTTGGGTCTGGAAACCAGCCTGAAAGCCTCAAGAAATCAGCGCACGCTGCTTCTGGTCGGCCCAGAAATCGCATGTAAAAGTTACCGCAGGATGCTCTGGTACTCTGGCTCCAGGCTGGAGCCACAAGGCATAAAGGACGGTGAAAAAGCCAGATCTTTTTGGCCCTCCAATAGATGCTTGAGTTTAATGAGAGTTTGGGACTCACTCTTATTTTATTCTAATAAATTCACTTTTTCAAACAGAAACTGAAATACAGATCTATATTTTATTACCCTTTTCTTCCAAGACAAAACACCTTCAAGCCAAGCTATTTCAAAGCAAAACCCCTTACCTGTCATAGTTATCTGGGTCAAGCGGCTGGTAGCTGGCCTGGTAACAATTGATTCTCTTCATAAAGTCTTCCATGGCATCGGTTGAGTTGCAGTCCCTATAATCTGGGCTGGACAATTTAACTTCCTGCAGCAACACAGAAAACAAATCAATGCGTCATCAGACAGCTTTCTGGGCAGACAAAAGCTAGCGCCTCAGGTCAACGACAGTGCGAACACGATGTGTCATGGAACAGTCAGGCTGGTCTAATATCAGGTGTCAAAGCTCTTCCAAGAGTCAGGTACAAAGAGTCCACTTACAGGTGGAATTCTGAAGTTATAAAAGAAGTAAAGTAAGAACGAATGGTAAGTGTAAGATGGGTAAACACATGGCTGCAATGCGTAGCTTGGGTTACCATTTCCTCTCCGAATCAAAGGTTACCTAGCTCAAGGGTTTCTCAGTGATTTAGCCTCAACATTTAGTTGCCAAGAAAAGAGAAGTTAGTCCAGTGACGGTCTCAGCTCCCTGAGTCAGCTGAGCACACCCACACCAAGGGAAAAAAAATACACCATCCAACTACTTGTAAGAGAACCAGTGAGGTCTACGTGGTTAGAGTGGAACATGGGAAGCAAGTGACCTTAGGCAAGATAGTTGTACAGCACGTAGCAGAATGGGGATCTTGTCCATGAATACCTACTGCATTAGAAATACACCTGTACCCCGATAGAACGTGACCCGATAGAACACGAATTCGGATATAACGCGGTAAAGCAGCGGGGAGCCCCGGCCCTTTTAAGCGCCACCCAAGCCCTGCTGCTTTACCACGTTATATCCGAATTCGTGTAGAGCCCCAGGCCCTTTAAATCCCCACCCGAGCCCGGCTGATGGAGCTCTGGCAGTGATTTAAAGGGACCGGGGCTCCCCGCAGCGGCTGGAGCACCGGGCCCTTTAAATCACCGCCGGGGAAGCCGGTCCAGTCCGGCACGGTGTACCGGCTCTTGCCAGTAGGCCGTACCAGACCGTACCCGATATAACACAGTCTCACCTATAAGGCGGTGAGATTTTTTGGCTCCCGAGGACCGCGTTATATCGGGGTAGAGGTGTAATTTAATTGTTTTGTGCCTCAGTTTCCCCATCTGTGTAATGGAGGTAATAGTACTTTACTTCCTCCCACTGGCATCATTAATTAGCATCTGTGAATTGCTTTAGGATCTCTAGATGACACATGCTGTAAGGCCACAATGTTATCATCCAACATTTACTCTAAGTTTCTAATACTGCAGCACCAAGCTTAGGCATTGCAGCTAACAGTGGTGGTGTTGCAATTACATCAACACGCTGACCCTACAATGGCTTACACGTATTAGTAATATGGACACCAATGCAACAACTCATGCAAGTCAAGTTAAGTGTGTGCAGAACTGTTTGCAGGATCAGGGCCTTTTGTCATTGATGTTATTATTATAATTTATTTTCTTAGGGTACGTCTTCACTTACCGGAGGGTCCGGCGGTAAGTAATCGATGTTCTGGGATCGATTTATCACGTCTGGTTAAGACGCGATAAATCGATCCCGGATCGATCCCGGAAGTGCTCGCCGTCGACGCCGGTACTCCAGCTCGCCGAGAGGAGTACGCGGCATCGACGGGGGAGCCTTCCTGCCGCGTCTGGACCCGCGGTAAATTCGGACTAAGGTACTTCGAATTCACTATTAACGTAGCTGAATTTGCGTACCTTAGTCCGAAGTGGGGGCTTAGTGGGGACCAGGCCTTATATTGCATCTGAGCACTAACACACTGTTAATCTGTAACGTCCGGTGAAGCAGAAACTTACACACAATTTTATCTCCAAGCACGTACTTATGCATTAACTAACTTGAAGGGAAGTTATTGATTTGTGTAAAATAAGGTGTAAGCTATCCACAGAGATAAGAAGGGAAATAACCAAATCAAGGATAGACAGAGAGAAATCTGGTCAGCTCCAAGGTTTTTCTTTCAGTTCTTTTGGGGGCCTGCCCATGGAGGCCAAACTCCCATTGAACTTCACAGGAACTGTGCTTGTATAAGGGTGACAAGATGGACCCCATTCAAGTGTAGGATGTTCCCAGGTGCACCCTTATCTGTCTGAATGTAACTCAAAGCTGTGTAGTTGCTAGTATCATTAAGGGAATTCTATGGAAAGGGGAAGAATGAGTCAGCTTCCTATGTGGTAACACCAGACAGCAATACAAGACAAACCCGTGCCATAAAACCTTGTCACCTAGGGACAAGCACCATTTGAACTCTGGGCATCAAGCCAATGGAGTTTGAGGTGCTGTAAAATGACTTGGAATGTTGTGATGTAGAACTGGAGATAAGATTGGCGGTTGGAAGAGTGTCTGGTAACAGGTTAGCAGGGAAAGTGAATTTTCATTAAAGAAATAAAAAAAGCCCCTCTCTGCTCTGGCCAACCCTAAGGCAGGGGGTTACCTCTTCTGACACATGCACAGGCAGGGCAGGGCACCAAAAAGACAGCTTCTCAAGAAGGAAGTTGCATGCCATTAATGTTTCTTCCCTAGCTAAGACTTCATCTAGCAGGGAAAAAAGTGTGTAGTGAGGCCCGGTTACTGTCTTTTCTTGTGCATCTGTTTAATAGCAGACCTTGAGCAAAGTTTTCAAAAAGCACAGAAGTGACTTAGGAGCCTAAGTCCCATTGACTTGCACTGATATTTAGGCTTCAAGGTCATTTTTGAAAACGGGATTTATACTCCAGTCACTTAAGCACTTTTGAAAAAATTGCCCCTCGTTATGAAGTTATATTGTGACAAAGTGGGAATATTTTGTAATATTTTGTATGAGTCATGTGAGCCTCGGTTTCCCCCATACTTTGGATTGCTACCAAGTGGTGGGAAAAGGATTACAGTTTGCTCTCAGGGCAGACTACAAAATACAGATGTGTGTCACCCCTGTCTGGGTGGAACAATTAGCGTCATTAAGAAACTGGCTGAAACTAGCTCAGATCAACAAGGGGTCCAGAGACATAATGCAAGCTCCAGTGACTCATAACTTGAGTCTCACCAGCAGGAAGCTCCAGCCAGGGGGTTGTGAACTCAGGATGGTCCTGCCTGGAGAACAAAGGACAGACATGACCAACAGGGAATAAGAGATGGCTTCTGGAAGAGGCTCGGGCCCCTCTCACCTTGGAATGGACTAAGGAAGGAAGTCAGGGAGAGACAGAGCTTGAAAATGGAGTTCCCCACAGCTTGGCTGGTGAATTGTGTCTTGACCAGAATGGACTACGCTTTAACCTTCGTTTCTCTGTGCTAACCTGAGGACTTCCAATGCTGCGTTCCACTTGACCAATAAACTCTACTCTGTTTTGAAAATGCTGTTGGGGGATGATGCTGCAAATACCGGTTGGGGTGCAGTAGTCCTTGAAGAGAACACACGTCTCTACCAGGAGTCTACCTCAGTTGGATTTGCTGAGCAGCGCAGGGCTGCTGGAGCCCAGCAGCTCAGTCATGGAGGCCGTGAAGCAGCGTGGCCTACCCTGAAGGAAGAGTGAGACCCCCATGGTGGGGAGGGGGGTGTCCTGGCACCTTGCAGGGCTTCCTCCAAGAGACTCTTCAAAAGCTGGGGTGTGGCACAGATCCTGTTATTAAAAGAACGGGGACTGGGGAGCTCAGAAAAGATTGCAAGTGATGGCTGTATTCAAATGCTTTTGCCTAGTCCTGAAGGGGCTGGTGCCAGACAGTCTTTACACACTTTCTGCCCAGAGAGAGGTAAAAACTAAAAATCCTCAGCTGCCGCTGAAGTACAATAAGCTGATCACCAGCTAGGGTCAGATACAATCTGTGCAAATGCAGGATTTAGAAATAGATAATAGCTTTCCATTCTCACCATAACATTGGTGGCAACCACGGATGGGTCATTGCAAACAGATTCAATGAAGAACACCTGGAAGACAAAGCAAACACCGGTTGAAGACTGGCAGTGAAACATAGGGAGTTTATTGCATCCAGCCTGATGTCTGCTCTAACCACTCCATGCAATTCTGAGTAGAATGTTTCAAAAATATTTCCTAATCCACCCTATGGCAGAAAGTTTCCCCTCTCACCAGCTCATCTATTTTATTCTCCTTGGCTTGGAGATCTTAGTGGGGAGTTGGGTGGAAATGTTCTTTATGTTTGGTTCCCACTAACCTGGGCTCTGGAAACCCAAGGTCAATTCCCTGCTCCGCCACAGACTTCCTGTGTGACCTTGGGCATGTCACGTAGCCCCAGATCCTCAAAGGTATTGAGACTCCTCACTCCCAAGTTAGGCAACTAAATACCTTTGAGGACCTGGGCCTAAGTGTCTCTGTGCCTCTGTTTTCCCATCTGTAAAACAGCACTTCCCCACCTCAAAGGGGTGTTGTGAGGCCTAAGAGATACTCAGAGACTATGGTAACGCAGGCCATATAAGTACCTTAGATAGATAAAAGTCTGGTGTATACTGACCTTGAACCCATTTTCTTTGGCAAAGTTTAAGACCATTCCTCTTCTCTCCCTTGTTGTATTGGTAGCATCAAAAACCTATACAATAAAAATGCCAGGGAGGTCACCTTCAGGGGACATTTAAATAGTTCTCGGGGGAGGGGGAGAATTGTTTGACAATATATTTGCTGAGGTTTAGAATCAGAAAAAGGAAGTAATAAATTCATCACTTAAGGCAGTTTTCAGTTATAAGCCTTTGATTCTTAGAACAAAAACATGGCAGTAAAAACCTCCAGAAGGCAAGTAAGGGAGCAAAAGGGATCCCGTGGATTTAATGGCATGTGCAAGGAAGGATGGTCTTAAGGCACTGAAGTTGTGGGTTCAGTTCCTGGCTCTCCCACCACAAGCTTCCTTTGTAGCCTTGGGGAAGTTACTTAATTCTTCAGCCTCTTTTCAGCCCTGCAAGCAGCAGGTAGAATACTCATAGGGAGGCTGTGAGGAAGGCTTCGTTCATGTTTGTGAGGTACTGTGGTGATGGGACCAATCTGAAGTCCTATAATGATGGGAACGGCCTCTTCCCCAAGGCGCTGTTCCAGTGTGTAGAACACAGGCTGCAGGATGCAGTTTCACTGGGGGACTGTCTCAGCACACACTGACAGTATTTTGAGGATGGAAAGAGGCCTCTTGTTTCAACTAGCAGCCCCCCATCTGAACTTACCGCGATCTGGCCACCTTCCGCCGACAGGTACAATTTGACGTCTCTCAAGGCAGCTAAGGCACATTGTCTGCAGCAGAGGAAGAAAGAGATGTTTCTTCAGTAACTAGAGATGCATATAAGAGCCAGTGGCTTGTTCCCTGATGAAGCAGCCTTAAAGTTCCAACTCCTCCTAACCTTCCCACAACCCACGATTCCTGGTACGTGCAAGGACTGATATCCCCGATCGACGGTCCGGAGCTGTGCGGCCAAAAGCCCCCCGTTCTAGCGTTTACCGCGAGGCCACCGGCTTCACATCCATGAGGTTTGCCCGCTTTGCAGATGGGAATCCCAATCCTGACTTCCTGTGCGCGACTGATTAGATAACAGCTATAACGCTCTGTGAACGTGAAGCCACTCTGCAGGCTAAATGTTATTCAACACCTCAACGGACAGCGGCCGGCCTTGCACCTTCTGGTGGCTCTGACAAGCTAAAAGGGAGCTGCACCCCACTTTCTCACCACAGAACCCCAAACCAGGAATGTCAATAGCCTGGCCTGGACCTGGGGAGTCCCTGGGCTCCAAGGACGATACTCTTAGGGCTCGCTTTTCAGAAATGCTGAGACCCCTCAAAATTCAGCTAACGTCCATGGGAGCTGCAGGTGCTCAACCCTTCTGAAAAATCAGGAGCTAAGGCTTAGATCCTCAAAGGGAATTGGTGCCTAAATCCCTTTCAGGATCTGGGCCTAAGCCCTGAATGGCATTCAGGCAGCAGGGGAAATCTTAAGAGACCGGGTCGGACCATGTTTCCAGTTACACTGTTCTAACTCCAGAGTAATTCCCTTGAAATCAGGGGGAAGGGTTACCTCCAATTTACAGCAGATTTTGGCTCAAAGAGAGCGGGCGGGTTAACAGAACAAGGCAACAGCAAACTTACTTCCGGACATTCATGCCCTCCTCGTTGTCAGGGCGGAAGAAGTCATAGGAGCTGTAATGCTTCACCGCCTCCCGGCGATACTCTCCCACGTTGAAAACTGCAAGGTGAAGGCAGGCAGTGAGTACAGCATTGGAAAGGGGCCAGCTAGTATGTCCCATACACAGCTCAGCAGGCTCCAAGAGCATGACAGTATGTACGGAAACCTATCCAGAGATTGGCAGGAAAAGGGTTAACCCTCTCTCTCTCTCGCAACACCCCCACTACGAAACTAGCATCTCCAGCAGATATTCTCCAGGGATCCCAGCCGCAAGGGTGTCAAACACGACTGGGCTCAGCAACCCACTGCTCCACTGCAAGGAGTTTCTGGCAAGTGCCCACACGCTCTGGACAGATCCGAGAGCCAGATTCACCCTGGGAGGAGGTGGAGCTTTGGGAAATCCCTCATACACTGAACTCCGCTGCAAGAAGCCCTTTCGATAAACAAACCAAATGGGCTTGGCCCCCTCGGCGAAAAAGGAACATCAATGGAAGGGGCAGGGGGCAGGCAGAAGCCACCAAGTAGTCAGGATCCTCTCTCAAGGATCTCTCTCCCCGATGGATGCGGACAGGGCTGGCTCTAACTTTTTTGCCGCCCCAAGCCAAAAAAACAAAACAAAAAAACCGCCCCGCCGTAACACCCCCCCCAGCGCCGCCCCGCCAAAACAAAACAAAACAAACAAACAAACAAAAACCCCGAGCGCCGCTCTGCCACCCCAAGATTGGCCGCCCCTTACAAGGTGCCGCCCCAAGCACGTGCTTGGTCGGCTGGTGCCTGGAGCCGGTCCTGGATGCGTAAGAGGGAGATCCTGCCAAGCTCGATCCATTGGAGTGTTTAACTCCACGGGCGCCTCCCCAGTGGACCAGGGCACTTCTAGCAGGAACGGCTGGCTGGGGCCTCACCTTTTGTTGGGACACCAATCCAATTGAGGTAGCGAGTCAGCTTCTTGGAGATGTAAGTCTTTCCCCGAGCTGGAAGGCCAACCATAACGATCACAGTGGGGGAATTGGTAAGCTGCGGCCCGCAGGCTACAATGAAGAGAGAAAACACACAAGCAGCCATTATAATCCCTCAGCATCATCCCTGCGAGGTTTGACAAAGCAGGCCTCAGGGCGCTTATCCCCTCAGTGCATCGACAGCAAGAGGAAATCTAATACCTCCCTCTTTAGACTTCCCTCTCCCCATCAAACAACTGGCGCCAGGCACTGAAGCCTCTAGTCTGCAAATCTGCTGACTCATTTTTGCAACAGGATCTGCTGAATGATCACGTGTCAGACTGAGCAGAGACGGGCAGCAGACAGCTCTGGGGTCGCCGGGTAACGAAGCCCGATGCAATGGCCTGACGAAACCAAGCAATACCTCTTCTCCTAAGCACTGATGTACCGGGAGGGAAGGCAGACAGTCTTACGGCTGAAGCTCAGAATTAGGAGACATGGTTCTACGTCCAGCTCTACCACCGACTTACTGCATGACCTTGGGCAAGTCATGTCACCCCCGTGCCTCAGTTTCCCCGTTTATAAAATGAGGACAATAATACCGTCCCCACCTCACAGGGAAACCGGTGGACTGCTTCAATAAAGAGCTAGTGTAATGCAGGCGACAATGGTATGATTCATTATGTTTGGTTTGCTGGTTTGAAACACAAGATACTTCTCCTCAGAACTTGGTTCCCAGAAGAGTTACTCAGTATCCAAGCTCTTTGGAACTTTAACGGGCCGCCTCCTGCATATGACTTCCCAGCGACCTAGACCTTCTTCTATACAAGTGGGTAGTTCACTGGGATTCAAAAGGCACTGACTGAAGCTCCAACTGGTGCCAGCTTCGTTTCTAGGCCTGCCTTAGCAGCAAGGCGTTCACGGATCACACCTGCCCCGCAGAACTGGCTCCTGGCTAATGCTCTCTGCTGCTGCCACTGCCGAGATAGCATAGCGCACCGGCGAGGGCATTCTGGAGTTGGGTCATTACAGCATCAACTTGCAGGCAGATGAGGTCAAGTTAAACCACGCCCAGTCCCCATTTTGGGACTTTGCTTCCTCTTACACCACACCCGGAAGACTCAAGTGTTCTTGAAGTCCTTTCGCAACAAGGTGTTTGAGAGCACAGTGTCCTGAACATCCCAGGGACACGGGAAGTGCATCACTGCAAGTGACTTCTCACTGAAACGGCCTTTAGTTACTTCGCTCCTGTCACAAAGTGCAAAACGGGGGCTCACAACTGCAAGCCACAGCAACGCTAGCCAGACCTAGGCATAGGGCAGGCCTTGTTCAGACTTCTTTCCCCACTCAGGAAATACACCTCCACTGGGTCCTGCAGAACGGCCCTGCCCATTCTAGTCCTGTCTGTCTGTGCCCAGGAAGAGATTCAAATTAGGTACTGGATTTATGATGCGGGGAAAAAAAATCCATGAAAGACTAAGATGTGAGCGCTGCACTTAAACTTGCAGACACGACTGCAGGCCTCTAAAGCCCTGAAAGAGACGGCTATAAACTCACAGGACTGTCCCTTCCAACCAGCTTTCTTAGAATGAGTAACAGCTTTTAAGTAAACAGAAACATGCAACTGACCATCCCCTTGAGCTTGAAAAAGGACAGAAATAGAATAATACACATTAGCTGCAGAGCTGTGGCCATTCCGGAAGTGACATTTAAGAGTGAAATGGTCCATTACAGCCTCCACCACTTACCACATGTATATAAAGCTACTTTGAAGCAGGTACTTTTTAAAATTTAAAGCCCGATCTGTGTCAATGGATTGAAATTCAGTTCAGAGAGGATAGTAGAAAAAGCACTATCTAACATGGCGGCAGTTAAAATATTTGTTAAAATAAAGATCCCTCCTCATTTAACCTAATGACATGACCAAAAAGTAGCAAGATTTCCGAGCCAAATTTCTCTTGTATTTAGACATCTCCACCCCCAACAAGGTCTCTAGGAAGAGTCCCACTGCTGCACAAGGGAAGAAAAAGCCATAGGACATGCTCCTGAACCTCAAGGGAAAGGACTGGCACTTACTCCAAGTATAGAAAAATGCAAGAAAGGATGACAGCTGTCATTGATGGCATAATAGAATCTGGATTATAGTTGAGTTCCTTAATGCTACTTGGCATCCCATATGCAAAACCTCCTGGTCTTCATGCTAAGCATAAAAAGAGCCTTAAATAAGAGTCGCCTATGGACAACTCAGAGTGAAGTAATCTGCAGTCCTCATTTTTACCCACAAGCCTTTCAAGGGCATTTTCCCTCCATTCCTTACACACAGATAAGTTCTGTCTAGTTTGTCAGCCTCATCAGAATGGCATGCAAGGAATGAATGTATTTTGTTATTACAGCAAGAAAAATAAACGTAATAACCACACAGAATGAAGCTGAGTTTTGTGCACACAATAAACAGGACTCCAATCTCATTTGGCTCCATCAGATCAATCTGGATCATGTGACTTGCTGAGCGCCGCCAATATTTTTGAATGGTGCAAGCAAGAGGCAGATTGCTGGAAGGGGAAGGGGATGGGACTTTTCTCAAACTAGATTTGGGAGTTGCAGTCAAATTTAAGGGGTGTAGATTCCTTTCAATGTCTATGTAAATTCCTGTGCATCTAGATCAGGACAGATTTCTACCGCCTTGCATCCAAAGAGAACCCCTAAAGCTATTGGAAAAAGGACAGCCTGGTACAAAATTATAGCAACAGAGAAAAAAACTGATTAGATCCTCGAGTCATTCCTCTTGTCAGTGCCTGATAAAGCTGACTAACAGAGGATTGAATCTTAGCCAATAGGGGGGACAACACTGCAAAAACCAAAGAATGATAGAATGGTTAACTTAAAAAAAAATGCACACAAGTTTCTTGCACTAAGAAAAAAAAAATGAATCCGGTCTTGAAACACTCCAGTAAAAGACTGAAGCAAATCTGAAAAGAAAAATTAATTGGCGGGTCTGTTCAGCCTTGCTCTCCTGAATTACCATCTCGCCTCCCAGCTCTGCAGGGCAGGATTAAAGGAGAGTTCCCCCAACTTTCCCACTTGAGCTCACCAAATCAGAGCTGAGCTGCAGCTACCACAAGAGATCCCCAATCCCAGACCTCAGGGCAGCATTGCAGGTGTTTCCCAATCTCTACACTCACAGCAGCACTGCTGAAAGTCTCACCATTGGCCAGGGAGGGTGAGAGATGAAAGAAGAAACTTAATTTGCTCCCTTCCCCCACAGCAGAAAAAAGATCCACAACACTGAGCCAAGAGGAATTTTGCCAAATGTGCTCGACATTAAAAATAAATAGATACTTGAACAGAGAAGGGAATTGGACTGTTCGCTCCACTGAATATTTCATTATTCTTGTGCTCCAGTTAATTAAACCTGACCCTGCAAGGATAAGCATGCACATACACACAGGCAAATCTGCAAAACGTAGGGTCTGATCCTCAGAGGTGCGGAGCACACACACTGCTCCCACTGACTTTAATGGGAGTTGCAGGGGTTGAGCATCTTCATTTGGAAAATTTTCCATCAGATGCATTTTAAGGAA